>NC_090437.1:333664958-335054958 GCF_031143425.1 Pleurodeles waltl | reverse complement strand
ATTTCTTTTTTTTTTTTACACATGGGGAGCAACCCCTTAGGCAGGGGTTGCTCCCCAGCGGGGCAATTAAATTTTAGGGCAGAAACCTCTAGACACCAGGAATTTTTATTTTTTGGTGGCAATTTCAGGCAAGGGGAGCGACGCCTTAGGCAAGGGTCGTTCCCCTGGGGGGCAAATTTATTTTAGAACATTTCTGCCCCCATTGGGGGCAGATCAGGCTATTTCTATTAGGCCCATCTGCCTCCAAGGGAGGCAGAAACCACTAGGCACCATGGATTTTTTTTTTGCGCCAATTTCACGCAAGTGGGGCGACCCCGTAGGCAAGTGTCGCTCATCTGGGGGGGGGGGGGTCAAATTTACTTTAGGCCATTTCTGCCCCCCTTGGGGGTAGATCGGCCTATTTCTTTTAGGCCGATCTGCCCTTGGAGGGGGGCAGAAACCACTTAGGCACCAGGTTTGGTGTGTGTGTATGTGTGATTTGTTTGGGCGGAGCAGCCCCTTGGGCAAGGGTCACTCCCCATGGGGGCACATTACTATTGGCCGGCAGATCGAGCTATTTTTTGAATGCCCATCTGCCTCCGAGGGGGGCAGAAATCCCACCAGAGACCAGGGAAGATTTTTTTTTTTTTTCAAAACAAGAGGGTGGGGTATGGCCATACCCCCACCCCAGATAAGTGGGGCCAAAGTTCTTCTGCCCACTGGTGGGCAGATGGGGCAATTACCACTGATTCACTCCTGGGGAGGGAGGGGCAGAAAACCTACTAGATGCCAGGGGATAAAAAAAAAAAAACTATTGGGGTGTTGGCTACCAACCAGTATGGGCATAGTTATACCCCCACCCCAACTGATGGGAGTAACTGTCTTTCAGCTCTCCCCCCACACACTAAAACATCTTATTCCATGGCAAGCAAGAGGACACTTGATTATTTTGTGTTGTGGTTTTACATTTGGGCCATGAGAGCTTGTCTAACTCTCAATCATCCCACTTGGAATGGTGAGAGCTACAGTTGGGACACTTCCATGTAGAAAAATCCACAAGACATAGATACACCTGAAAACGAAACATCTGGGATGAGTGCATGGTGGTGTGCTTTACATGCACCTGCACCATATTCTTACCCACAATGCCCTGCAAACCTCCAACTTTGCTGGAAATCGCACATTTTTCCCGCATTTTTGTGATGTAACCTTCCGGAATCTGCAGGAATCCACAAAATTCCTACCACCCAGCATTGTCTTATCTGTACTGATAAAAATTCTCCCCCACGTGTCAGCCTAAAAATGTTTTTTTTTCAAACTGCCCTTTTGGAACCAATTTGGTTCCCTCACAATTTCGCCATGTTTTTGGCTCTTCCCTGTCACAGGCACTTGGCCCACCTACACAAGTGAGGTATCATTTTTAAAGGAAGACTGAAGGGAACGTTGGGTGTTAGGAAATTTGTCCCGGTGCGGTGATCCCACACAGAAATGTAGGAAAATGTGATTTTCTTTTTTTTTTTTTTTAGCTAAATTTTAGGTTTGCTGAGGATTCTGGGTAAGAAAACACTGGGGGATCCACGCAAGCCACACCTCACTGGACTCCTTCAGGTGTCTAGTTTTCAGAAATGTTTGGGTTTGATAGGTTTCCCTATATGGCTGCTGAGCCCAGGACCAAAAACTCAGGTGCCCCGCCCCCCTCAAAAATAGGTAGCTTTGTATTTGATAATTTTGATGTGTCCACATAGTGTTTTAGGGCATTTCCTTACGCGGGCACTAGATCTACCCACACAAGTGAGGTACCATTTTTATCGGGAGACTTGGGGGAATGCTAGGTGGAAGGAAATATGTGGCTCCTCTTAGATTCCAGAACTTTCTAGCACCAAAATAGGAGGAAAAAGTGTTTTTGTGCCAAATTTTGAGTTTTGCAAGGGATTCCGGGTAACAGAACCTGGTGAGAGCCCCACAAGTCACCCCAGGTGTCCCCTAGGTGTCTAGTTTTAACAAATGCACAGGTTTGGTAGGTTTCCCTAGATGCTGGCTGAGCTAGAGGCCAAAATCCACAGCTGGGCGCCTTCCAAAAAACATGTCAGATTTCAATGTAAAAATATGCTGTGTCCATGTTGCGTTTTCTGTCGCAGGCATTAGGCCTACATACGCAAGTGAGGTACAATTTTTATCGGGAGACTTGGGGGAACACAGAATAGAAAAATAAGTGTTATTGCCCCTTGTCTTTCTCTAATTTTTTTCCTTCCAAATGTAAGACAGTGTGCATAAAAGACATTGTGGAAATGGCCCTTTTTGCAGGGTTATCCCCAAATGTTTTGCCTTCTTCCTCCTATTTTTTTAGGTCTGTTTTTGAAGGTTTATTGTCTCTGCGCACTTTACCACTGCTAATCAGTGCTAAAGTGCAAGTGCTTCCTTTAAAAATTGTACTGTTGATGGGTTTATCCATGATTGGCATATTTGAATTACTAGTAAAGTGCACTAGAGGTGCCCAGGGCCCGTAAATCAAATGCCACTAGTGGGCCTGCAGCACTGGTTGTGCCACCCACATTAGTAGCCCTGTAAACATGACTCAGACCTCCCATTGCAGTGTCTGTGTGTGCAATTTTAAACTGCCAATTCGACTTGGCAAGTGTACCCACTTGCCAGGCCTCCACCTTCCCTTTTACTACATGTAAGGCACCCCTAAGTTAGGCCTTAGGTAGCCCCAGGGTGCAGTGTGTTTAAGGTAGGAAATATACTAGTGTGCTTTATATGTCCTTTGCTTGGGGATATGATGGCACAATGCTGGACCAGAGCCATCTGCAAAACATGGCCTGTTTACCACTTTGCAAAAGAAGGAGCTGCCCCCCCACTCTAGCAAGCCTGACAAAGCTCCTCCCAAGCCAGCTCCCTCAAGGTAGATTTATGGCTGGATAAGGCTTTCTTATAGGCCTGCCTGCACCCTGTGACTAGACTCCTATCCCTAGGAGACTGTTTAAGTGACACTTTCAGCTGCTGAAGGGACCCCGCACAGTTGCTGTCAAACCATTTTGTAACTTCGGGACCTGTCTTGGAAGTAGCTCTTGTCAATTGGTTGCGGGAAACCTGAGCAATGCCATCAAATGCTTGCAAAATCTGCCTTCCTGCAGCATCTATGTCCAAACAAGTAGCTAACTGCTGAGCAGACCTGCCAAAAAGGGAAGCTTTGAAGCACAGAGGATTCACCTGGGACTAATTAAGCCTTCTACCCTGATCCACCATGGAAAGCCCCCTAAGAGCCTCACCCCACACAGGCCGAGGAGCCATAGGAACATCCAGGGCCAGGCTCCGGGGATTATGATCACTAAAGGGAGTTTGAATAATAGTAAATTTAGAAATAAACGAACAAAGGAGCGGAAGCAAAAATAAAATTCATAATCGACATAGAGCCCCTCCCCTTAAAGGTAGGGACAATGGTAGGGTTAGGAGAATAGGCCAATTGTCCAGGGCAAAAATCAAGTTGTGCAAGTCCAAGATTGCGCCAAGCTTGAGGCCCTCCTTCAAGTGGATAATGTGAAGCCCCTCGGAAAGCAAACACTTGGGTTTTAAAACATCAAAATCAAGGGGAAAGTCACATTAAGTGACAATTAAAATCCCCCAGAAGCACAATTCATTCTCTCCCTGAACCCCTCTCTCGCAGCCCATTCAGGGTCAAACTCTGGCGTGAGAAACTAGTGACCATATCAAACGCCCACTCTGGCATTATAAAAGGTAATTAAGGCGGGGCTCTGGCATTGAAATCAGCAGCCCCTGCAACATCTGTGCCCCACAGTGCAGATCACGGATGTACCCACTCAACTCCACTGCAATTAACATGATCAGCTCCCCCCACACTACCCCACCACCACTGAGCCTTCCCTGCCACCGAGGGCTCTGCTCGGCAGAATTTGGTAGTATAACCTTGAGAAACCTGTGCTTAACTTCCCAAGTTTCCTGGAGACAAATGATCTGGTAAGTTTTAACAAACTCCACCCAACTAGGATCAGTGAACTTAGCAGAAAGTCCTGCAATGTTCAAAGACAAGAGATTCCGTGCATTAAATAATAGTGGTGTAGCCACTGAGGTTGCATCAGACACTGTGGACAGCAAGGGGAGAGCAGAAGAACCCAGACAGACGCACGACTCTTACTCTGAGGGGGAGGGTTGAGCCTATTAGAGGAGTTGAAAGGTGATGGTAGCACAGAAACAGTATGCACGCTCACTGGAGGGGCCCCTCCCTCGCGGGCCTGTGACATGGGGGGATGACATACTCTTCCTGGCTTATAAAAGAAAACCAACGGGAGAGCAACTATGCTAGGTGGGTTGCATATCCTGGAAGGGAGCAGAGCAGCCAAAAAAGCTGCTGAAGCTCAAGGTTTTTTTAATTAACCACCACACAACCCCCGCCCACGTTTTCCTAGCTGAGCCCACCGATCCCACTCTCCGGGCCATTATAATGGGTTCCGACAGCCTACAACATTCATAGTATTGCGAATTGAGCGAATGCATCACCTTACTTTTCTACTCAAAACTTGTTTCTGGGGCTAGATTGGAGAGGCGGGACGTTCCCTAAATCCCCATCATAGGGAGTTGACGCATTCTTAGTGCTATATGAAGGTTCATAATGGGAGCTGCCTTATGAGCCACCAGAGATGGCCACAGATAGCTACCAGATTTCAACAAATGACCTCATAAAAGGCCTTATTAGTCGTGGAAAGGGAGAGCCCATATTTTACCGGGGACTCAGAAAATCCATGCAGCAGAATGAGTATGGCTAGTGCCTACAATGGAAGGGGCACGTGGAACGCATGCACACAAAGTTGTCGGTGCCATGATGAAATGGGGCATCTATCTGATCTCGGGCACCAATAAACTAAGCCTAAATGACATTACTTCAAGAACGTTTGCACGAGTGGCCAAAACATACGTTGTGAGTATTTTAATCCAACCGTCTTTCATGAATGAGGACCTCAGAGGTCAATATGACTACCATACTTACTCCATGTGTAAAATGTTGCTTCTGGACGATACTGTCCTCCAGGCCAATACTGGTAAAAACTTACCTTTGTGTGATGCAAAGCTGCTGCATTTCTCTCTATGTATATAAAGGAGTAAAATGGTTGTGGGTTGCGATGGCAGTTCCAAGAGGAACAACACTTAATACTGATACACGTAAGTCACTAAATACGTAATTGGGAAGACATGTTGAAGGTTTGTAATAAATTGTGACTAATAGGAAGTGAAGGTGCTGCAGATAATGGATATTCATAATAATAGCGTTAGTCAACTAGAGTTTTGAGCGTTTTGCCAGCCTGTATACATTCCATTCAGCATAGGCATGAGTGAATGTTAGTGTTAAACTTTTCAGCCACAGGCGTTATGTGGAATCAAGCTACGTGAACGGACTGTATGTAACTCGTGGTTTGGCACACGAGACTCCTTTAACATTGGTTTAAAACATGGCACTGCCTGCCTTTATTTATGTGGGTTATTCACGTATGCGTCAGGATCCAGGTCACGAGGTGACATAAAGATTTACAGAGAAGAGGAATAATAGCGAGAAAAACAAAGAACAAGTTGTAAACAGTAATTTTAGATCTTCCAAAAGATAAGGTCATCTTTGTAGCGTAGGGTTTGAGAAGAACAAATGCAATAGTTGGGACCATATGATGAAAGTTTTTTTTAGGTTATTTGAGGTTCCTTTCAAAAGTGGAGATTGAAGTGGCTTGTTGGATATGTCGTGTATCATTTCAGGTCCGGTCCTTGGAATCTTTCAAGAGTACGATTCTTTTAGGATGGGAAGACTTTTTCAACCTGAGGGTGCCCAGCATTAATCTGTCCTCCGTGTGAGCATCCACATGGAGCCACGCCCGACATTCTTTGTTTCCACCTGCACATCGGTGGAATCCTGGCTGAGTATTCAAGAACTGAGCAGGCATGATTTTACAGTGTAGGTTGCAGTTTGGCTGCACTACCTCCCAAAGTACTAACCATATAGGTGGTCCCAGACCTTGTTTTGACACTGCTATGAATATTCTTTGTCTGCTTTGAAAATGTATTATTTTGTATCCTCTTGTCCAGCTGCTCCCAGTCACAAGTCATAGGTGGGATAGCATCAAAATGTAGCAGGAACCAGAGTTTTGCTCAATAAGCTTGTAGGAGAGTCAAGTTGTGTCTCCGTGTGGCTTCCATGTTCTCTGCCACACGCACATTCTATGTTTGCCTCACAACTGGTTGTGTTTTTTTGCATGATCCGTGCAGACCAGAATTGCTTACAATATTAGTTTTGGGAAAGGTTCTCTGTGACTAGAGTTTTAGAGCCGATGCTCCCTTTCCTTTGAATTGAGGTGTGTATTAGAGCGATGGTCCTGTAGATATCTCTCAAATGCAAGAATAAGAAACCCACATCTTGGCCTGTCTTGACTCGCTTTCTCTTTTTCTCAGCTCTCCCTCCCACATCTGATATTCGGTTCATGAGGAATATTTTCTTCCAGGAGATCTCAGTGAGTCTGCTGACTTCACCAGAATCAAAAACAGAACTGCCATTGGCAAAACCAATAGATCTGGCTTTGGCTGCCAGTATTTTGGCTTTGAGAACGTTTCTTTGTTTTGTCACGGTATTCGGAGAACTTCATTATGATTACATTTGTTTGTTTACAAGATGAACAATCATAAGTTGGAGTACAGTTGGTACCCCCCATAAATATGTTCACTGAATGTGTTCGTCCCCCAACCAAACCTCAAAATGTACGTCAAGCTGTATTCGGTAAACTCCTCACAATTAGCCCTTCACATTCCAGTGCGGTCCAAAGGCCAAGTTGGCGAAGAAAGGAAAACTAAAGCCAGCAGATCAGATTCAGTACAATCTAAAAAACATCCAAATTAGAAACGCTCCCCAAACCTGAGGAATAACCCCCCGAAAAGTAGCTACTGGTTCATCCATACCACCCAGGGCACTGAGACCCAAACCACACAAAGCTGCTTAAACCAGTAACGAGGTCAGTGGCCAGGCCTCCAAGATATGCTTTCTGACTTCGCCCATGGAAAGTCGAAATGCTTTCCACCCTGTTCCATTCGGGGTCCAGGCTCTTGGTCAAAATCTCATCTTGCACCCTCAGTAATTCCTGTTTTCTGTACAGTGTCAAGGTATAGATCTTGGAAATAACAGCTGCTGTTGCCAAATTTCAAAGTCTTTTTGCGAATCACTGTGTAAATGATCCTCTCCCTCTATTGCACAGAGACAAGAGTCAACATCACTGTCCATCCGGGTGTATTATCTGCTAATTATTTGTCTCTGCCTCTCTTTAGGGTGAGATGGTAAGCAAGTTTCACAATTCAATGCTCTTGATCTACCTGTAATTCCAACAGTTCCCTTAGTCTTTTCTCCATCTCTTCCCGTAGAGGGGGAGTGACAAGGGCACCCTCAGGTGCTCCAAAGGTTTGCACATCTCTGAATGTTGTCTTTAATTCCCAAGTGAGCATCTAACTTTAAGATGCTGCTGATTTCACAGTCCTTCAAAGTTGCTAAATCAATAAACATGGAGTCAGTCTGTGTCAGCTGAGACACTGTCTTCACCCTGTTCGTTGTTGCTTCTGGGCCTTGTTCCACATTCTTGACTCTCTCAAAGCCCTTCTAACATTGTTTAAAGTGATTCTGCTGCTGCCTCGATCTTTGTTCCTTTCTAGATTTGTGTGAAGTGCACAAATTGACTTGAGTAGGGTGCTTCACCTGGTGATAGATCTATTTCTCCAGAAGAGCCCACCACTCTTCCTGGTCTCCCTGTTCCAGGGAGTGAGAAAATATCCCCTTCTTTTCTTTTTATCACTCATGTTGCCTCACTCAGTCTGCCTTTCACAGTGCCTTATTTCTTAAATCGGGTCTCCAAGCGCCTCAAAAAGGAATTAGCAGACCTCGAGCCAAAGGATCTCACCGTACAAGGGCCCAGCAGATGTGCCCAAAACCTTAGCCAAAGCATGTATGTGCTACTCGTAAGTAGCTGCAATAGTGAGTCTTCAGCCCTACAAGGGTACAATCTGCCTTCCGTGGCTCTTTTCGTCAGTAGCCTGTGGGCTTTAACCAGCCAATATAGTCCTGATTAGGCCATCCCCAGTCCCAGATAGTCTGCTTTTCACCCTCTTAGCTGTCACAGCTCCTCCAATTTGATGGCAGCACACACTCACCATTCTAACTTGATAGGAGGATGGGTAGTGGTGCGACTTCATTGGTGCTGTGATCCGTGCATACAGACGCAGCTTTACAGTCTGGCTAAGGGAGGCAGTGGGGGAAGGCAACAGAGCTCCACTCACTGATACACTCCACTGGTGAGTTACTGGTCGTGTCCACAGGAACAAGCCTCTGTCTCCAGTCAGGTCCCAGGATCGGTGAGCCTAAAGAGTCGCAGGGGCGATCCAATGAAAATGGGCTCGGCATGGAACATCAGAACCATTTGCAAAGCATTATTCTTGGGGAAGACGCCTGGCCCTCTTCAATCTAAGGAACATTCGCTAAAGCAACCATTTATTTTGGTCTCAGACAGCACACATTGCCATAGTAGTTCCTGGCAGTTAAGATAAATATAATGTGTGTGTGGATGTGCTCCTTTTGAAAAGGATGTATGCTTCTACTCACAGTGAAGTTATCCAGTGGCTAAAGTGGGCAGAGCCACTGCTCCATGCAGTATACTGTATGGGCCAGATGAAAAATGTGAAGGACACAACAACACATCAAAGTATGGTGAGGGCTGTCTGAAAGCTCCTACAATTAAGTATATTAAACATTTAATTTTAGTGAAATCAAAAGGTCTTGGTTAACACCAGACCTAATAGGCATTTGCAATGCAATAGGTCTCGCATTTGCTTGAGTCAGGTCTATTGGCGTTGTAAATTCATAACTTGTCTTTACTTGCTACATACATCAGTCAACCCTGCTTCATAATTTGGTCTTTTCCTGTCACATATTTTCAGTGGGCTTGCATATAACTAAAGCACTTCCATTTACCCTCTTCCTCTAACTGCAGCCAAAAATTAAAATGTTGTCATTTAGCATCCTAATTTAAATCTGGCATGCTAATTCCAGTAGAATACCACTTTCACCAGCCCACCATCAGAGTTGCTGGCTGGCTAACACAATTCCCAAATAAAAGACACAAGACAGCCACTGACGAGTTACTAGAGAAATAACTAGAAGGGTCACCCAAATATACCACGAGTGTTCAAACAGTCATAGTGTAATTAAACATATACAATTATCATATAAACCCAATAAAAACCTTTATCAGAAATAAATGTTTGGGATTAGACTGTAATGCTCAGAACAACCCCAAGGGGACACCACAATGAAAATAGTATTTGCAAGAAACATGGTCATGTAACCATACAGTTAGTCCCTCGAGGACATAACCACATGAAAAGAAAATGACCATAATTAATGCAGTGTAGCCATGTATTTAACATCTAGAGGGCATAGTGCATTACACATTTTCAGGAGCTTGCAGGCTTATTGCAATTATATTACAAACAAACCCCTTAAAACACAAATTACTCTCAGCTGTAAAACAAAAGCTTCAGCCATGAGATAGATTAAAAAGATACTGCATGGTGGGAAAAGTTATTATTTTGGGATACCCACTAACCTAGTGTGGTGACTCAGGGATGATCTAGACAGAGCAGGTTTTGGGGAATGTTTTGAAGGTGGTCCCATTGTCCTAGGACCACCACAGACTGAGTTATGAACAAAACTATTTGCAAAAGCATGCCCTGCAAAGCACTATGGGACGAGTGCAGCAAATATTGAAGTGTGTTGACTGTAATGCTCAGAACAGCCCCTAGAGAGCATAACAACACAAAATCGGAATGGAAGAAAATAATGCTGTGCAGCCATGTATTTATCCCCCCCTCCCCAACATATTTTCAAGGGTAGCAGGCCTACTGCAATACTAAGCCCCTTAGAACACAAACTACTTCCAGCTGTTAAATAAACCTTCCAGTTATAAAAGAGATTAAAAAGGTACTGAATGGTGGGAGGGGTTATTATTTTGGGGTATTCACTAACCTAGTGTGGGGTACCTAGAGATGAACTAAACATAAAGAGTGCGTCATGCTGAATGTTTTGGTGGTGGTCCCATTGTCCTAGGACCACCATAGGCTGAGTTATGGGCAAAAATGTTGTGAAAAAGAATTCTTGCAAAGCATTTCGGTCGAGTTTTCTGGAGTGCAGTGAATGTTGTAGTATCAACTCTCCTGCTGTGCCCGGAGAGCCGCATTGCAGATTTCTGTGTTTTTTAGTAAAGCATTTATTAATTATAAGTGTTTTTGGGAAAGCTATGGCACGTGAAGGCTAGAGCCAAAAGAAATTACTCTGATTAGATAACAGTGTGAACAATGTGACCAGCGCTTCAGTACCACTGATGGAGTTTGTGCTGTGAGTGCCAAGGAGCACGAAGGGAAGAGACATAAGAAAAAAGCTGTTCACCTATGCTGATGTATATCGTCAATCATGCAGTTATCCATGTAAGGGGGTCATTCGCAAAGCAGTAACAAAACCACCCCGAGGTGGAACAAACTTAAAGCATTTACCAATGACATCACAGGATTTTGGAAAGGCAAGCCCATGAATGATTGAAAGTGATGGGCGTGAGATGGTTGTGGTCAAAAGCCCACAGATATATAGCAACAGGTCAGAAAGCAATTGTGCGCTTGACCTAAAAATGTATAGAAAATGGGAAATGGGTCTTGGATTAGTACTAACAAAAGAACCAGGATGAGGTGTCTGCCTCTTTGGGCTCTTCTTAAGATGAATTGAATTACCACTCCTTGCCAGTGACAACCACAAGATGGTGATGCCTCTTTCCCTTATATACCTACTTGTTTCAGATGCCTGGGAGATGTAATGTTACCACTCGCCAAAAACTCTGGGGATCCCCTGGCCACACCTTTTCTACTGAGTCGTCCTACTTTTAGAAGAAATCAAACATGAGACATGCTAGGGAGGCAAAATTGCCATCCTTGGAAAGCCCTTGTCGGTGCCAGCAGTCGGTCCTGTACAGCTGGTGCCAAAAATAGTGGTTAACCCATATAAGTTTGACGCATATTTCTGGTGCTATGTAGGTCATCTGCGTTTCAGGTACCATGAACAACATACGACTGAAGTTTTGAGTGAGGACTACAGGCTAACACCCTTACCTGGTCCTGGAGATCAGCTTCTCCTTTGAGAACATAATAGGGGTTTATGATTTGAAACCATGAATCTAAAAGGTATCATCTCCAGGTTAGGGCCACAGAGCACTGTTTGTCGCAAAATGGTGGAGTCACACCCATCCCCCACTACTGTATATCATTAATGAAACCCTGGGGCAGATTTTTGGGTTTCGGATTTATTTCTGGTGCATGAAACCTCTTTGTGAATTTACCCAAAGTTACAGACTGTACTGTGCAGGTAAGATGGTATAACATTTTTAATATGTTTCTTATTGGTGCATAAATAATTGCTTTGGTCGTACTGTAAATGTATACATTTTGTAGTTGGCGCTGTCATGCTTTTGCTTATGTTGACGCATTATTTATTTTGTTTTTGTAGATCAGCAACATTTTATTTTTCATTTTACCACCTCTATGCATGTATTTATTTCGTCAGTATGCAACCTGCTTCAACAATGGAATATATATAATATGGACTCTGCTAGTAGTAGTTGGTAAGTTGAAGATTCATTTGTCTGTCTGTTTGGATTGTGACTTAGAGGTTTACCTTAAGTGAAAGGACATGAAGTCCCTTGCCTTTTTCCTGAGCATTGTATTCTTAAGCAGAAAACGTGTTTCTGACGTCTTGCATGTGCTGAGTGCTGACGCCTCTTAAAGGAAACACTCTAAAAGAACACGAAGTCAATCAGTTAAGAGAAGCTGGCTGTTTTGCATTGGAAATCTGCCAACACACACTTTTGTGTTTTTCACTTCCTGTTTGCAAGTTTCAGATCCAGTATGAAAACGATCTTTTTAGAGCAAGGGCTGTGCTAGTAATTCGAACTGTACGCAGTGTTTGTTTTATTAGCAGCACTGACTGCTTTACGTATGTTTCATTATCCGCTTTCCTTCCGTCCCTTGTGTGTCTTAACCTCTCACTTTATGATGGCTGTTTCCAAGTTCCTAAAAAATGAGAAAACAATTTATTTTAACTTATTTTCTGTTAAATAAAATGGGAATGTAGATCGTCAGGAAAACACTGTTTAAAGACAGGCTTTTCTTGATCAGATTGAAATAAGGATTGCTTATTACTATTGTTGCGTGTGGGGAAGGACCATGATTTACCAGAGAAGCCTAGAGTGGGTCATGATGGCTCACCTCCAGCGTTAGTGTAATGGGATTTGACGTTTGCACTATAGTAACAAAGGGACTAATTTAGAGATCGGAGGATTATATTTTCTCCGTCAGGGCAATGGAGTGAAATACTTTGTCACTGTGACGGAGTACCTGTATTCCTTATTTAGAGTTGTCCACTCGCCCTCTTGTCAACTCTAGTCATTGACAGCATCCGCCGTCATGGTGGTTCCTGTCAATGAGTTAAAAGTTTGATGGACAGCTCTGACAAACATGACGGCCGCCTGTCAGACTTTAACTTGTTTTTGTTTTTTGATAAAAACAATCTCAAAGTGGAATTTTGTAAAACAAAAACTAATGACCCCCCTCACCAGGGAGCTTCCTTTCATTGTGTTGGGGCAATTTAAATGTTCTTACTGTCCCTTATACCAGATGTTCACAGCAATAAAGGATAGCAAAAACTGGTCATTCGACCTCCTACTCTAAATAGGGGGTCGAATGAATCACCAAACCTTCACCAGCCCTTACTCCGTCAGAGGAGTATGTCCGTGACGGAGCAGGAGTAGGCTCTGTCACTGATATACTTAACGCCTACCTGAGTGTAAATCAGGGAGCTGACCTTTGCACTTTTGTAATAAAGAGACTGATTTAGAGATTGGATTATGGTATGTCTGGCATTTATTCCGTCAGGGCAATGTAGTAAAATACTCTGACGCCTTGATGTAGTACCTGTATTCCTTAGTAGGTGTAGTCCACCGACGTGTGGACAACTCTAGTCATTCACAGGAACTGCTGTCACAGTGGTTCCTTTCAAGGAGTTAAAAGTTTGATAGACAGCTTTGTCAAACATAACAACCACCCGCCAGACTTTTAACTTGAGTCCCCTCACCATGGAAGCTTTCTTCCCTGGTGTGGGGGCCATTTAAACTTTCTTACTGTCCAGTAAGGGATAGTAAATCTGGTCATATTACCACCCACTCTTAATAGGGGGCTGTGGAATGGCCAAACCTTCAACAGCCCTTCTCCATCGTCGGAGTATATCAGTGACGGAGCCGGAGTAGTCTCTATCACTGATATATTTAAGGGCCGTCTGACTGCAAATTAGACAGGCAAACCTTTAATTGGGCCGAATGGGTAAACTTTCACCACTGGGACAGAGTATCCTCTCAGCCCAAAAATGTCTGAACTCGTCTTTATACCTACACTTGCTCCAAATAACGCTTTATCACATGGACGTGACAATCAGTATGACCCAATAACACATTTAGAACAACTGAAATTTTAAACGTACATTCAGATATTCATTACCACAGCATAAAGGTCAATCCTATGTTATCGTGACAGTACAGCAAAGTGAACAAGTGAAAAATGCTGTTTACTCCTGCACAGATTGTATGTTACAATGTCTTCACACAGGTTAACAGATCTTTTAATTGGGAGGGCACCGTTTTAAGGTGATTTTTACCTTACAGCTTACATTGAACTAATTGCAACTTGCTTTTGGTTAAACACCTTTTATTAAGTAAATGCACTTGAAAAAATGCACTGTCATAAATCATACATGCAGATTTGCAGAGTGTAATATGTTATTTATTACCATTGTTGAGAGAAGAGATGGGCATCATGAGCCTCTTTCGTGAGGTCACTGCCCCTATGCAAACTCAATACTTGTAATAAGTAGCCTATTAGACTATACTCACCCATATATATACTATTTATTGTTACATAATTATTTTCACTGCCATTGATTAAATAAGAGCCACATGTACATACTTCATAAAGGCTTGAAAGAAGAGTTCAACCCTATAGGGTAAAAGTGCCCACCCTGGAAGCTCACTCAGGATAAAATTGTGAGACTGCTAGGCAGTCCTGCACACAAAGAGAAAGTAACCACATCCCGATGAGTCGCTGAACCCATATACTCAACATGAGCACATTTTCATTAATCATTAGCTACCTTACACCCAACCAAAGTAATCTCGAGACCAACAAATCACACACTCAGTACTTGAAACTCTTGCCCATTGTACTCATCATGTGTCCCTTGGCACACCCAAAAGAACTTTGCATCTTCCTCTCTCCATGGTAAGGTTATGCACCTTTCAGTGCCCATTCAGTAGAATCCTGTGGGCTTCTAGATTTGGTCAGCATTCAAGCCCCTGCCCTGAGACCCATGAGAAAGTAAATTAGACTCTGAGGAGCCTAACACCAACATTGACTGATGAAAGCAGCCCCAGAAATAGGAGTAAGGAAACACAATTCACACGTGATGGGATGTGCACTGGCAGCCTCCAAGTGGCAGAACTGAAGAGGAACAGAAGGGAGCAACAAGTGGAATGGGTATAGGTTTCAAGCATTCCAGCATCCAAAAAACAAACAAAAGGTAGAGGGCCCAGAAATGCACAAAAAATGCTGGCACAAACTGTGAATGCACGATGATTTACAAGACCTTTGCTATTCATTTATTTCTTTGGATGTGAGTAGCCATACACGTTTCTGTGTAGCACAACATCAATACATGCCCACTAGGACCTTAGATGCCACTTTTGGACAGCTACACATCTTTCATAGCTATCAATTAATGCCTCTAAAGTACTCCATGTGCTTCTTTGGGCTTCAGCAGACACTACCAATTACACTTTATTGCTCTCCCAGTATTCCTTTCCTTCAATATACAATACCTAAACAACCCTCAATGCCAAAATTAGCCCACCAGCTGTCTCCTTCTGCCACTTGAAACTTTTACGCACACCTTATATTGATCATAACACCTGTTTCAATCATTTTCAAAATCTGCTACCGATGACTATCACAATTGAACTTCAAAAATGATATCCCAAAAGCCCCCATTGGCTTGCGCACAGCCATGATAGTGAATAAATATATCTAAGTCGGGCGCATCGCAAATTCACTTTTTACTGGGGAGCTAATGCTGCCCTCAGCAAAACACAATCCAGGGAAGTGCACTGGGCACAGTACGGATTCCCGCCCTGGGACCTCCAACCGAGGGAGAAGCACAAGTTGGCACTTGAAAGCTGGCCTCACTGCCCACTGATAAACCTGGGATAAAAATGGAAGATTCCTTCTGGGCCAGGGACCAATTATTTTGATCCCATCAATTAGTTGATTATCTAATATCGGAACTCACCATTCTATTTTACCACTTGTCATAAGCTACATTGTACCAGGACATACTTGAACCATTCCTCAAAGCCCTCTTCCCCTGCCCCACCCATGATTCCAGACAACAAGTTCATTCTGTAGTTTTTAAGGTCACCTGCAAGACATTCTAAACCCTGCTTCAAAATCCATCTTGAGACCTTGTGTACTTTTGCCACAGATACTTCACCACAGTGCAGTGCAGGGCTTTGTGCCTAGAAGAGCCGCATCCGAGCGCAGGCAATCCAACCTTTGCACTGGTTCATTGGATAACCAGAGCAAGATTGGATCTGGCCAGCTCCTGTTTCTAGGGCATGGGTAGGAAAGGGAGGAAGAAGGAGTCGGCTTCAAGCACACAGTCCAGAGCCTACTTACCTGTCCAAAAGAGGAATGCTGCTAGGGTGACCCGTGCAGTAGCCAGGGTCCACGTGTGTTGCCGTATCTTGTGAAAAGATATCAAAGAAAAGGATGCCCTCCATACAAAGGAGCAGGGCCAGAACATCCTTTCCCTAAAATAAGCCCAATCAAGAACATATCGTGCTTTCTCCAACCCCAATGAACGGGATAGTGAGGGACTGATAAGGTAAGATTACTATGGGGCTGAACTATGTAAGCTGGCTTGTGCCGCAAGTCAGGAGGACACTACAGTAGGCAGCACCAGCTTATTGATGAGCTCATTTTCCATTCTCTTTCAAGGTAAGTATGGTGTAGTGGGAGGGAACATGGGTGGATCAGTGGTGAGCCTGGGGGGAAAGAGAAGGAAGATGAAAAGGGAAGCCACCACAGCTTATTGATGATCACCCTTTCCACTCCCTGCCGGAGGTGTGTGGTTTGTTGCAAATGTCCAATGTAGTAATTGGATACTGACATCCCCCAGTTGAGCTGAGAAACTAGTTCTCATAAGTACCTAAGGACATTGGGACAACCTCGAGCAATGTTGTGTAACACTTGATATCACTGTATAATAAAGACATGTCACATTATAGCTGAATCCCGAGTATACTTACTGACACAGGATGTCACAGGAATGTTATTGGCCAACCTTATGATAGCCATTTTAATTTAGAAGCTTGAATACTGAGCATTCCCTGCCCTGGTTAAACATATGCCCTGCAGGTTACCCTCTTCTCTGTTCTAAGCATGCGCCCCACTTAGATATATTTATTCCCTTTGGAAATTCAGTTTGAATAGTTGCAAAGTGTTCATCCTGGATCGAGTCGTGGCATTTGGTTATTCAGTATTGGACTACATAAGCCTAATTTACAAAGTTATAGATTTCTTCATTCCTGACTATACATTGCAGAGTTCAACGACTGACTCCCTTATCCACAAACACATTAGACATACACATTGCCTCCAGATTTGGGAAGGTATACATAGAGGGTACACACAAAATTGTGCGCCATTTTCCCTAATCCTAAATGGTTGGAATCTCACGTTATGTAAAAACCACATCTGTTTGGTTATAGACAGTATCCATGTTTTAAAGATTATTGCTGATTCCTTTGTTCTATTTGTTTATTGGAACATTTCTTCATGTGACGTATTCTCAGTCTACATATGCCGTGGAAGACGTGTGTTGCACTTGCTTTGCAAAACACATAGGCCCGTGTTTTTGATTTTTTATTTAGCAGTGCAGTTAAGGGTAGTTACAGGATTACAATTGTTGGCGGATTTTGATAAAATTATGGTTGAGTTAGTTTACAAATCATTCGTGCTGCATTTTCCCAGCCACAACTCCGTAAGGACAACCTCTATTACACCTCTAACTGTCACTCACGACACAATGTGCAGAATACTTTTCAAAACGTCTGCAAACTCAGTTGACAATTCAGAAAAACAGAGCTAGTCCTATATGTGTGACTCAGCAAGAACGTTGCTTGTAGCATTTGGCCTCAGTAGTACTTGCATCAGCAAAAAAGATTTCTGGATCTAGGCCAGAGATATAATAAGGGGAATTCTACTGGTTAAATAAAAAATGCAGCTGACACCAAGAACTAGTTCCAGGACACAACCAGAAACCACAGTGTTTGCAAAATAGTACATTAGTAAATGTCCACAAAATACACTCCCAGCAACTATATCCAGGATATCCCATGATTTCCATCAGGGATATAGTAATCTGCTAACCAAAAGGAGATGGGTGGAGAGGCAGGGAGGTAGAGTTTTGAAAGAGTTTGTTATGTAATTTTCTCCCATGCTCTTCACACCAGAAAAAATAAGTTTAACTGGTCAGACATAATTTCCATCAGAAATATCCCAATCTGCTAACCAAAAGGAGATGGGTGGAGAGGCAGGGAGGTGGAGTTTTGAAAGAGTTTGTGTAATGTACTTCCATGCCCTTCACACCCTGGCGCTTGTATTGTGTAAGCCACGTCTATGTCCGTTTATAACCTCTGCTTCTATTTTTGCTTGCTGTAGGAATTGGATCTGTTTACTTCCATGCCACCCTCAGTTTCCTTGGGCAGATGCTGGACGAGCTTTCCATCCTTTGGGTTCTGATGTGCGCTTTGGCTATGTGGTTCCCAAGGAGATATCTTCCAAGAATGTTCCGAAATGACAGGTAACCCAAAGCAGTGAATTAAAGAAGAATTAAAATAGCAGGAAGAATCAAAATACGTGACCCTCGTGATGTGATGCCAAAAGTGTGTGATATTTTAAAACGTAGACATTGTTAGAAGTTGTTGCCAATTTAGTGGCTGAATGATAGCATTTTCGAAAGCATACAAGAAGGCCAGAACCGATAGTCAGATTGTCCCTAGATAGCAGGAAGCCACAAAGGGGCAATTTACAAAAACAAGTTATTAAAGTATTCATTTCAGAGTTTCACGATCAAGTGTAGAGTTCTCACTTTATATCCAATGAAATCCCGTAGGGTAGTTAAGGAAAGTTATGTACATTGTGAATTACCATGAGTAGTCATCCGGGAAATGTACTACTTGCTCTTACAGATGTCCCATTGAGGTCCTTATTTTTTAGTAGTGATAATTGTAAAAGTGAGTGTAAAGGTTTACATTTTACTACTATGAAGACCCAGTAGTGATCACTCCAAGCAAGTTCATGTGAAATCTCCTCCTGGACCTACCCGGGGGAAATTGTGCAGGTAAAGCAGAACCATAATGGGTTTCAGATGTTGTTCTTACACTTTATTCCCCATTAAAATTACAAACTGTCACAAAACCGCCTAATACCACGCGCAAACAGTATTTTACTGAGTGGTTTTGAGCCTAACTCTGTTGATCTGAATCTGGCAATGTGTGGACAATGCTAATGAGTGAGAATGGTATAATTGTGCAGTTTCACAACATTAAACTTTATTTTCTTATTTTCTCAAATGGGAAGTAACTTCTTCACAAAGAAACCCCTTTTTCTGCACCCCAGTAGACATGAGGGTATTCCCTTAATTTCCCACCACTGAAGCAGACTTTCTCCACCTTTTTGCAGGTAAAGATTTCTGGATTCATTCAGTGTGTGAGATGCCATGGAAACTTCAATGAATACCCACAAAATAACCAAGTGTGTTTTGTAAGAGGTTGCATGACCACTCTTGCCTTTATAACACCACCTTGACCGCCTGCCCCTCCCTATTGAAGCACTGATACACATTCACTGTATTCATTTTGCAGAAGTAAGCAAATTTGAATTTGTAGAAATCAACAAATGCCCATTCAGTCAACCAGGATTTACATGCTGTGAGCTTGAATCCAATAATTTACACTGTCATGGGCGTGCAAAAAAATTAACATTTGCACCCATATTTTTTAATATGATTTGCACGTTACATGAAGCCCAGTGACACTGGTTATTTGAGAAATGGCTTTTGGGAAACACATTGACTCTGGATATTGAGGTGGGCTGCCCTGTTCAGTAAAACTTGCATTTTCAGAATAGTCAGTGCCTCCTAATGACTGGTAAGGCTGGAGAAGAGTCGGTCACAAATCAGCCTCCGTTTGATATGTAACTGATTGTATCAAAGCCCTCCCATTCATTCAAAGTTACGGGCTGAAAGCATGCCTCCCAGTTTCCAGTGTCTGCACATGCCAGGGTGTATAGTACATAGATTGAGGGGTCTCCTGCTATCTCTGAGAATATTATACATTAATTTCAGAAGGGATTAGGTTCAAGGCAGGTAGGTGTATGTATTCAGTCTGCAAACATATTAAACCCTGATCCACAAAACCCTAGGGCTGATAAGCGTTGTCCTTGTTACAAACCTTACAGCCTCGTGTCCAAACCTGACATCCTAGGTCATGCCCAAGAGTTCTTTTCTCATATCACCCATCTAAAACTAGCTACGTATATTTTTTCTAAAGAACTTACTTTCTAATTAAAAATTCGGGGCGAAATGAGAATGTTGGAAAATATTTTCCTCAGCTGTATGTAGGAAGGTGGATAAGTGCTGTGAACGTGCTGCGGAGGGGAGTGCTATTCTGCCCTTGCTGCGGAGGGGTGGTTTACTTTGTGTGTGCATTGTGGTGAATGGGTTTGGGTTTGAACCTATGGCTTACAGGTTAGACCAATATCTAGTGCATCCTCTCAATTCACGAAGCTATTTAAACCAAGTTTTAGAAAGATTATTTTTTTATTTCTGGACGCCACCCATTAGAGCCCCCTCTCTAGATTTCTGTCCTTCCAAGTTAATAATTCAACTACTCACTTAACACTTAGACCTCTACCATGGGGACTTTCACTGCCTGACAGGAGGCAGTTGATACGGTGCTCGCTGCCGATTCCACTTTTGTCCAAATAAATGATGGGGTCTCCTGGAGAGCAGGCACTGACTTCAGCTATCATTGCCCAGTATGCAGCCAATTAATTACTTGCCTTTTCTTTGTCAGTGCTAGTTTTGGCTCTTTCGAGTATGTCATTTGATGGAGAGTCACCATGCTGTGGGAGGCATGCCTAGATGAAAAAGAGGTATGCTCGTGGATAAGATTCTGGAGTGGTGATTTGATGGAGTAGAGAGGCCTGAAACTGCCTCTTCTTCAGTTTTACTAAACATTGCTTACCAGCCTGTGGTACATTATCAGCAGTGGCACCACCCATTAGGCCATAAAGAAATAGCTGCATCTTTTATGTCATTAAGAGGGCCATAACCTTTGGAGCAGCTTCCTGTCAGATGCTTGTTTGATGGCTCTACCACCTTTGTTACAAATGGACTTGATAAGTAACCTCGGTTCCTCTATATGGTCATGGCAGTCCTCAGTGACTTGCAGTATCATTATAATGTGCAACAGGGTGTACTTTATTCCATATATCAAACAGGTCACTGGTAACGTTTCACACAACCACTTTCAGTCATTATTTGACAGTGTAATATCAGGCAGCACAACCTATCTGTTAAAAAAATTCTGACTGGTCTTCCTTTTATTTATTTTTTTAATAACATTTGTTTTTTTAAAGCATAGAGAGGTAAACGTATCCTAGCAGGTTACATTTAGCCATAACAGAAGAAATGTAAGCATTCTAACTATGAGTATTTACATTTTACGTCGGCATCTGAATAGTTCCTACCGAGTTATTCAATATCGCAAATAAGGTAGTGAACCAAGTAAGCAAGATAGGGAAAACCTGCAACTGAATATCTTCCATACAAACGTATAAGATTGCGTCTCAGACATCAGTGACCTCTCAGTCACCCCTGATTTTGTGATCAACTAGGGCATTGTCAATTATGATGTTCTCACTGTAGACTCAAGCGCAATAATTTTTTCCATTTAAAAAATTCAGCACCATTTAGTCCCCTAAAGGCATATGGATGGGCATATAGGTAATTTCTAGAAGTGAGCTGTGGAAGGTCTAGCCACCTAGAACATATGTTACACAGAGGGGTGACTGCATTTCAATTATTTAAGACCTTGAGTCACAGATCATAAATGTTTTCTTAGCAGATAAAGATGAATAGGCTGGATCACATTGGCTGGCAATAAATTATCCAAATGCTGAGATATGGAATATATAATCAAATTAATAAGAAATAATGTTGACATTTGTGATGGTTTCAGTCCCAAACCCAGATCTAGTGGTAATAACCTTTTGGACTCAGTCTGAAGAAGGCCTGTCTGGAACAAAATAAATTTGTGCTGGAATTAAACCACCAGTACAGGATGGCACTTAATATTATCCCTATTCTTCATTTAAGGGTTGTAGTGCCAAATGCCAGCTTGGCAATATCAAAAATTGATTACTGAAATTTCCAAAATGTGGTCTTCCCTGTGTTTGTGTGTGTGTTTGTGTGTGTGTGTGTATGTGTGAGTGTGTATTACCTAGTGGCAATTGCCACTAGGTAGTGATAGTTCTATAGAAAAAGCGTTTTTTTATTTTGCTAATAACGTAGGTGCCGTTTGATGAATGTTCCCAAAATGTTCCTAAAAACAACAGATGCCACTTTAGTTGCTGCCTGGAAAGTTTCAGGGTGATCTGTCAAGCGGGGGCCGAGAAAAAGGGGGGGGTCCCAAAACATGTTTTCCCTATTCATTTTTCCATAGGGATTTTGAACAGTGATAGTGCCGAACCACTGGACGGAATTACACCAAATTTGGCAGAAAGGTAGCTCTTGGTCCAGAAAGAGGCCTTTTTGTTATTTGGTGTAAATCTGTTCATTTGTTTCAGAGAAATGAAAGGAAATATAAATTTGTATATATAGGTACGCGAAGGTTTGCGACCCCTTCCGATCTCAAGCTGAGATCTGAATGATTGACAACACTTCAACAAGGAATTGTTGTCAGCCATGTTGGGACTCGGCTTGAGACTGCCCTGGGGCGATGAAGATATGTGCTGGCTGACCTCTGCCCCAGGGACCACCACCTCCCCAGAGGCTAAGTGATTTGTTAGAGTGGCCTCCCCCACATCCCCGGGGTCTGCCACCTCCCTGGGCCTTTAATCAACGTTACTGCGGGGACGTGCAGCCCTCTGCAGCCCCAGGGACCACCACCTCCCCAGGGTATGAAACAATTAAAATGCAGGTGAGCACCCCCTCTGCAGCCCCTGGGACCAGCACCTCCCTGGCGCACTAAATACATTAGGTGCAGCGGGGGCACGTGGCCCAACCGCAGCCCCGGAGACAACCACCTCCCTGGGGCATTGAATACATTTGGTGCAGGGGGTGCGTGGCCCCCCTAGAGCTCCGGGAACCACCATAATTCTGCTTTCACATAACTCCACTTTCTGATAGGTCCCCCTGTCAGAAAGTAGAGTTCATCTGTCTTTCCTTCATGTGCGTGCGTGCATGGAAGACAGATTAAAACATTGCTCCAGGAAGCAGGGAGCTGCTATCAAAAGCAGCTCCGTGCCTGGGGAGCAATGGCAGCTCATGCAGGAGGCGTGGGCCGACTCGGACCACGGGGGAGCCCTTGAGGCTCCCCATGCAGTCCCAGATAGCCCCTAAAAGGCAAAAAATAAAAAAAAAATCAAACAAATCACTTTGAACTGCAGGGGAGGCCTTGAGGGTCCCCCATGGTCCCAGAGAGACTGTTGGGGACAACAAAAGCATTAAAAAAAACATAGCTAACCTAATGGTGACGGTCCCAGACCTTCACCCTGAGCGTTGATGGTTCGAGTCTAGGTGTAACCCTAGTGATTTTCCTCCTTTAATTTTTTTCAACTTCAAATGTTTAAGGCTCATACTTAATGGTGATTTTAATATTTTAAATTGACAAAAGAAATTTTCGTTTTTAATTTGTGCAGAAATATTTCATTTCAAGTATCAGATATATCAAATCCTTTAAAACTCTTTTTCTCCCTCCCTCTCACTCTTTTTCTCATTCTCTTTCAATATTTCTCCCTCTCACACACCCACTGAGAGCCTTATGTACCCACACACAGACCTACTGAGACCCTTGCGCACACACACACAGCCCCAGTCAGACTCTCATGCACCCACTCACAAGCCCAGGCCAATCAGACCCTTACGTACCCACTCACAGACCCACTTAGGCACCCATGCCCCCTCTCACAGACCCACCCACACTCTTATACACCCACTCACTGTGGCCAACTGCCACCACACATGGCTGGTGATTGGATTAATGTATAGTAATAAAAACTACTATATGTTAAAAAACACTGAAAGTCCCTGAAAAAAAAACCAAGTGAAGTATGTGTAGACCTATCATCTCTTCTACGGCGCCAAGACTTCCTTCCAAAATCTTTGCATCTCGAGACATTCCCACCAAACATGTAAGGGTGTGCCCACCTCTCCACCATTCCTTCTTTGTGGCAGTATGGGCAAACATCCTATAAAGTGTTTTTAGTGTTCGGTACAGTCTTGTAATATCTTTTAGGGCCAATTCTTTATGATACATCCAGAGGTTATATTTATACATGTCCCTCCATAATGTTTCCCATCTCTTAGCATGTAGTTTGCGTTGTAAGGCATTAGACCATCTGTTCATGTAAGCACATGGGAATTTGAATAGTCCTGTGATCCACCCTTTGGTGCCTTGGTATGTGGCTAATTATTTGTCCCCTTAGGTGAGAGGCCATGACAGCTTCTGTCATCTGCAGGTGACGCGCTTAATGACGGACTAGTGTCTCCCTTGAGGAACATACTGGATATTCTTTGGTAGGCCCCTGTTCTCCAGTGCAGGTGAGATGTAAACCTTAAAGCAAGGGTAAAGTCTGCGTTGTCCTGAATAAGTGTTAAAGAAGATAGGGAGTGCTTAGTATTGTGTCTTAAGGCAACAGTGCCCCAAACCTCAAGTGTGCTCGTGAGCTGACTGACATGCACATTTGAAATCTATGTTTGCTGGTAACCAAATCATGTCCCGTAGAGCTCTACCTACAGCTGTCCTCTACTTGCTGAACCAGTATTTGTCAGACTCCTTTTTAAACCGCTCTCCTACAATTCTCAGTTGTTTCATCCTGTAGTACCTACTGATATTTGGAAAACCCACACCACCTTTACCTCTTGGTGTTAGCAATAATTTTTAGCCACCCTTAGAGTTATGCCTTGCCAGACAAAATTACTCAGGGCCTTCTAAAGATATTCTGATGTGTATGTATTGATTCTAAAAGGTAATGCATGGAAGTCCCTGTAATAAGTCCATTTTTACTGCTGCAGTGCTGCCTAAGCAAGAAGTGTACTGCTGCCCCCATTTGTCTTGGTTTGTTTTTATCTCTTTTCATAAAGAAGGTATTTTGTACTCTCCTGAGAGCGTAAGATTTACTCCTTATTTGAATATTTTTGAAATGTAAACCTAGAAATGTCCACATGCGCTATCGGATAATTGAGACCCATATGGCCAAGAGAGATGGGCAAGTCACATTTTACAATCGGCTGTCAAATAACACATCTTTATTGGCTTTCTGCTTTGAGAGTCCCACCCCATCTGACCAGTCTGAAGTTTGAGACAGGACATAAAAGATCTGAAGGCGATCACAAAATTCGTATGGGTTAATAACGCTGAAATAAATTGTCCAGAAATGTAGGTTTGGAGCTATAGAAAATAGGCAGCCACTCTTCAGTAACTCTGCTGACGGACAGATCACTCCAGGAGTGACTTTAAGGTTTTGTCAATGGTTCAGCGTGTCTGCGGAAGATAAAGCGTCACCTGTTTCTGACACTGCATTATCAAATACCACTCTGGGAGACTATTTGAATATGCCAGTGGAAACCGATTCAGTCATACCCAAATACAATAAAATTAGATATTTGGGATTCGGGTACAGCTTTATACGATACTGGCAAACAACTCATCTACAAAAAGATATTTACGCTGTTTACAAAAGATTACAAATTTACATCTACTTTGTCATTAAGACATGCCCTAAAAATATGAGATGCCATTTTCTTCATATTTTGACACTTTAGAGGCACTCTGCTCCTGTCTAGCTTTTTTCGACTTTCTTACACTGAGCTTCAGTCACTAAGCTAAGTCATCAGAGTAACCCTAATTCTTGGACTTACCCTTCTCTTTAGCCGGCCTCAATATTCTTAGATGATTAAGGGAGTGAGTGACCTGTTATTTTCTTAAGAACGCAAATGAGATTGGACCAGGTTTCATGCTCATGCATCAAGGCAGGAGATGTGGCCTAGTGGTTAGAGCTGTCCTTTAAAAACTGAATTCGAGCCTCGGCCCAAAGTCTCACCTAACTTAGCCTCCCTGTCCATAGGAAAAACGAGCATTTGGCAAAGCCAGTAGATCTCATCTGTACAAGAGCTATTGCCTTTGGCAATGTGTTTTGCCATGTTGTATACCAGAGTGGAGTGTCATAGTGTGGATTTGTTTGAATGTCGTAGAGTGGAGTAGGAGGATTGGAGAGTCAGAGTTGAGTTAGTTTAGTGGCAGAAAGTATCGTAGAGGTGAGTAGAGTGGGATGGAATAGAACGGAGTGGGTTGGGGTGGACTGAGGTAGCGGGGTGGATTGGAGTATGAGGTGGATTGGATTATGGTAGAGTGGGTGGATTGGTATGAGGTGTATGGGGTTGGGGTGGATTTGAGTGTGTGGATTAGACTGGAGTGGGTGGATTGGAGTGATAGGGGTGGGGTGAAATGGGTTGGGTGGGGTGGTGTGGGGGGACTGGAATGGAGTGAGCTGGGGTGGATTGGACTGGAGTGGGCTGGTTTAGACTAGAATGGAGTCAATTGGACAGGAGTGGATTAGATTTCAGTGGAGTGGAGTGAATTAGATTGAATTGGAGTGGGGTGGATTGGATTGGAGTGGGTGAATTGGATTGGGGTGGGCTGAATTGGAGTTTGGTGGGCTAGATGGATTGAAGTGGGGCGGACTGAACTGGGATCGGGTTGGGTGAATTGGATTGCAATAGAGTGGGAGGACTAGAGTAGAATATGGTGGATTGGAGTGAGTTGGTGGATTGGGGTGGGGTGGATTGGGGTGGGGCGTGTTTGATTCGATTGCATTTGGATTGGAGTAGATTGGGTTGGATTGCATGGCAGTTGGGTGGATTGGAGAACAGTGGGATGGATTGATTGGATAGAAGTGGCGGTGGAGTGGGTTGGATTGGATTGGATTGTAGTGGGGTGGATTGGAGTGGGTTATACTGGAGTGGGGTGGATTGGAGTGTGGTTGGATGGATTGGATTGGATTGGAGTGCAGTGGGCTGGGATGGGTAGGGTGGATTGGGATAGAGTAATGGGGATTGGAGTGGGGTGGGTTGGAGTGGATTGAAATAGGGTGGGGTACTCTGAGGAGGTGGCTTGGGGTGGATTGGATTGGTGTGGGTTGGATTGGACTGGGATGGATTGGACTGGGATAGATTACATTGAGGTGGATTGGAATGGCATGGAGTGAATTGGACTAGAGTGGGATGGATTTGTGTGGGGCATATCGGATTGAGTCGGTGGACTGGATTGAGTGGGGTGGGTTAGGGTATGGTGGGGTAGATTGGATTGATTGAGGTGGATTGGATAGGGGTGGGTGGAATTGATTTTATTGGGGTGGATTGTATTGGGTTGGGGTGGATTAGAGTGGGGTGGATTGGAGTAGGATGGAATAAATTGATGTGGGATGGACTGACTGAAGAGGGGTGTACTGGGTTGAAGTGGGGTAGATTAAGGTGGTTTGGAGTGGGGTGGAGTCGACTGGAGTAGGGTGGATTAATGTGGACTGGACTGTGGAGTAAACTGGACTGGAGTTGGGTGAATTGGATTGGATTGGACTGGTTGGACTGGAGTGGGATGAATTAGATTGGAGTGGGTGGATTGTATTGGAGTCAGGTGGGCTGGATTGGATTGGGGTGGACTGGATGGATTGGAGTTGGGAGGACTCGGATAGGGTGGATTGGATTGGGATAGAGTGGGTGGACCTGAGTAGAGTGTGGTGGAATGGAGTGACTGGGTGGATTGAAGTGGTGTTGATTTGAGTGGGGTGGATTGGATTGGAGAAGGGTTGGGTGGATTGGATTGGTGTGGATTGGATTGGATTCGATTGGGGTGAGGTAGATTGCATGGAGGTGGGGTGAATTGGAGTGTGGTGGGGTGGACTGAACTGGTATGGGTGGGATAGATTGCGGTAGGATGGATTGTAATAGGGTGGATTGGAGTGAAGTGAATTAGAGTGGTGTGGTTTGAAGTGGGGTAGGCTGGATGGATTGGATTGGAGTGTGGTGGACTGAACTGGGATGGAGTGGGTGGATTGGGGGTAGAGGGAGGTGGATTGGATTGGGGTGGGCTGGATTGGAGTGGGGTTGATAGGATTGAAATCGGTTGGGGTGGATTGGGTGGGGTGCTCTGGAGGAGGTGGATTGTGGTGGGGTGCATTGGAATGGACTGGAGTGGATTGAACTGGAGTAGGGTGGAGTGGGGTATATCAGATTGGGGTGTATCGGATTGAAGTGTATGAGAGTGGGGTGGATTGGATGGAGTGGGGTGGGTTGGATTAAGTGGGATAGATTATGGTGTGGTGGGGTGGATTTGAATAGGGTGGATTGAACAGGGGTTGGGTGGGGTGGCATGGATTGGGTTGGGGTGGATTTGAGTGGATTGTGGTAGATTGGACTGGAATGAGGTGGATTGGATTGGAGTAGGGTGGATTTCAGTGAGGTGGATTAGGTTGGAGTGGGATGGACTGGATTGATGTGGGGTGTATAGATTGGAGAGTAGTGTACTGGGTTGAAATGAGGTAGATTAATGTGGTTTGGAGCGGGGTGGATGAGTGGTTTAGGGTGGATTAATGTAGACTGGATTGGACTGAGTGGGGTGGATTAAAGTGGATTGTATTGGAGTGGGGTGGATTAAATTGGAGTGAGGTGGAGTGGGTAGTGGTGGACTTGATTTGGGTGGGTTGGATTGGAGTAGGGTGGGTTGGATTGGAGTGGGGTGGAATGACTGGAGTGGGTGGGATGATTGGGTAGGGTAGGTTGGATGGAAGTGGGGTGGGATGGATTGAAGTACAGTGGATGGGAAAGGGGTTGGTGGATTTGACTGGAGTAGGGTGTATTGGGCTATAGTGGATTGGGGTGGATTGGATTGGATTGGTGTGTGGTGGATTGGATTTGTGCGGGGTTGACTTTGTTGAAGTGGAGCAGATTGTGGTAGACTCAAGTGGGTTTGATTGGGGTGAGGTGGATTGGATTGGAGTGGGGCAGATTGTTTTGGATTGGAGAGGGATGTTTGCAATTGTAGTGGGGCAGGTTGCAGTGGGGCGGGTTGGAGTGCAGCAGGTTGTTTTGTATTAGAGTGGAGCAGATTGGAGTGGGGTAGGTTACAATGGATTGGTGTGGGCAGGTTGTTGTGGATTGGAGTAGGACAGATTGTTTTGGATTGGAGTAGGACAGATTGTTTTGGATTGGAGTGGGGCAGATTGTTTTGGATTGGAAAGCAGCAGAGTGGAGTGGGGCAGATTGTTTTGGATTGGAGTGGGGCAGATTGTTTTGGATTGGAGTGGGGCAGATTGTTTTGGATTGGAGTGGGGCAAATTGGATTGTTTTGGATTGGAGTGGGGCAAATTGGATTGTTTTGGATTGGAGTGGGGCAAATTGAATTGTTTTGGATTGGAGTGGGGCAAATTGTTATGGATTGGTGCAGATTGTTTTTTATTGGAGTGGGGCAGATTGGATTGTTTTGGATTGGAGTGGGGCAAATTGGATTGTTTTGGGTTGGAGTGGGGCAAATTGGATTGTTTTGGATTGGAGTGGGGCAAATTGTTATGGATTGGTGCAGATTGTTTTTTATTGGAGTGGGGCAGATTGGATTGTTTTGGATTGGAGTGGGGCAAATTGGATTGTTTTGGGTTGGAGTGGGGCAAATTGGATTGTTTTGGATTGGAGTGGGGCAAATTGTTATGGATTGGTGCAGATTGTTTTTTATTGGAGTGGGGCAGATTAGGCTGGGTTGGGTTGGGGCGGATTCGAGTGGAGCGGATTGGAGTAGGGTGGATTGGGTTGTACTGCTTGATTATGTGTTAAAGCATCACACATAATAAAGAAACACTGTTGCTTGGCAGTATTTCAAACAAGTTAATTGTCATCTTTTGAGAAGAGCGTCCACGAGCAAAAACAAAAGAAAACATGAGAGGAAAGTAAGAAAAGACGACTTGACAAAATAAAAGAAAGTTATCTTTAAAAAATAAAACTTTGCAGTTCTGTATGTCCTGCTGGGCACGTTTTTGCCAGTCAAGAGCCTTCTGTTTGCAGGTCACTAGAAGGTTAAAAGAACATTACAGTACCTCTGTCACATCAGGAGCAGTGGACGGGCACTAAGTTGAATCCATCGTCCCTGCTCCACACAGAGGAACTAATGGAAATGATGCCAGGCATACCTTGACGAACTAGGAGGGTGTAAAGAAGAGTGCCACACAAATCAACAAATGGTGAGTGACAGGCGGACTTCAAGCCCTTTATTATACACAACAGAGTCCTGAAAGCAAGACACATGAGCTAGTGCATGCACTCGCAGGCTTGACCCTAACAACAAAGGTGTAACTAGTCTGGGTCTGTTGCATTATGCTTGAATGCACAAGGGCCAAGTTTGTGCTATATATGCTGAAAAAAGGCCATACAAATCTGCACTGGTTTACTCTGTTTCAAACCATGCACCTGGATTATTAGGAAGTAAAAGGATATGAAGCTAAATAGTGTGACACGGAAAGGCCTCAATACAAGACTGTGCTTTCTAAACCCATTAGTATTGACCTATTAAACGCATGTTTACAAAAGTTCTGTATGTTAGGCACAGTTTAATACATTTGTGTGCAAACATTATTATCTTTATATACAATCAAACACTTACCTACATCGTCGCTGCTGCCACCACCGCGCCGCTCCTCCTGCCCTGCGGCCAATCCTAACGCTACTCAGAGTAGCATCTAGATTGGCTGGGAGCACCCAGGCAGGGCACTCCCAAGCAGACTGGGAGTCTGTGACTGCTCTCTCCAGACCAGCAACACAGTGGTGGGCTGGAGAGAGCACAGTGCGCATGTGTGTTTGGCTGCCCCAGTGCTCGTCACCCCAGTGCCCCACCCCTTTCACTACAAAATGATTATAAACATAGCTTATTATCGTTTTGTAGTAAAAGGATTGCAGCTGCAGCTGCTCGTGAGGGGGTGGTGGCGGGGGGTTGGGGCACTCCCCTGCCCTAACAGTGGTTCTAAGCCAGTGGATTTCAACTCTTTACTTGTGGTTTAGTGGGCTTATCAAGGTATCGTAAAATCGTCTTCATTCGTTTTGTCTTCTGAGCCTTTTTCATACATGCATTCGTTTCCTTAATGCCTTTATTGCTCTAGTTGTGTGATAAAAAACATTCTTCCTCGTTATGTGGAAAGCGTTAACACGAAGCAGTTTGGTACGTGTTACGCATCCTTACATTAAAGTCCAATGCAGACAAAAGGCCAGTGGCACAGAACGCTTATGTCGATTATCCACAGGATATTTCGCCCATTGCGTGTCAAATTCAGTGGTTTTTGCACTTCCTGGCTGTTGAAGATTTTTGATGGTGTTTTTATGCTACTGGCACTGAAGTCTGTAGCCATTCATTATCACTGAGTCAACAGACTAAAGGGTCAGTTGGAAATGTTCTCCACCGCCACAGCAGTTTCCAGGGACTAGTTTGAGGTCGGTCGGGTTGCCAGTCAGGCTGACGGGGCATACCCTGGCAGGAAGGGATATGAACGTGGACCTCTTTGCCATCTGTTTCTCAGCAGTGCGGAGTCCGTATAAGAAGTTTATCCGAGTGACCTTCCACAGTGAGCACCGGCTTGCATGAGTGTGTACAGTGAAGTGCACATTGTTGCATGGAAGTGTGTGCAGGAGAATGCACAGAGATTTCATGGGAATGTTTGCAGTGGAGTGCACACAGACGGCCAACTTTTATTCACGTGTTTGTTTAAAACCATTTGCGGATGAAGGTAGAGGTAGAGAAGGTGATGTTGCTGCGTTTGTTGACTTGAGTAAACATTTGCGATGCTCAGTGATGGGAAAGCATGCAATGAGTTTTGGTACAACTGACATATCACTTAAGTACCTTTTATAAATACATAATAGCTGCCTGATTGAATTGAGGGGTCACCTATTGCCTACAATACAATACATAAAGTGGGCTGTGGGGGTGCCTCTTTCTCACAATAGAACAGCTTTCTTTTCTGTCTGTTTGATCCTGATTCAATAACCTTCCGCTATATTCTTTTCTTTGTCCCTTCCCAGGAACAATGCTTCTTTACTATCATTTTGATAGGATGATTTGTATCCTTCCACTGCTTACAGCAGGGAATTATTTTTCATTTCTGTTCTAGCACTTTATAGAAGTGCATGGCTTTCCTTGCTCTTTGCTCGGTCTCAACTCTTTCTTCTGCTTCCTCGCTGCTGCTTGTCTGTTTCTTCCATTGCCTGTCCCTTTCCATCCTGCTTCATTGTTTTTCTTTTTGTATTTTATTTTTACAATAATTTTGCGAGTACCCAGCAAAAGCACACTCCTGTTTGGCTGCCTATTCCTCCCCCACCTCTCTTTTCTGCTGTCTGCCGTTTTTATCTTTTTTTGTTTGTTTTAATGTTTTTGTAAGTGTCTGGCAGCAGTACCCAGCTACCAGGCTGCTCGTTTCTATTGTTTCTCTCTGTTTGTGTGTCACTCATGCACTTACTTTATTTTCTCAATTCTTCATTGAAAAATGGCATTCCGACATTATAATAAAAAAAATATATTACAATATGGGTGCTGTGCTTAAGCGTGTGTGTGTGTGTGCCGGCGGACATCTTGAAATTGTGTTCGTTATACTTTGAATATAAAACATTGCATGCATCCACCTGTGTGGTTGTGTGTAAGTGGACACATTGGAATGTATTTTTTTGTTCAAATTATAAAAATCATTCCAATATTGAATTATGTGCGCACATGTATTCAGATAGATGCCTGGACAGTCATCTTGGAATTGTTTGATATGCTTTATTAAAGTACATGTCAAGCTAATGGACCTTAAATGTGCATACATGCGCAACTAATGGAGGCCAAGTTTGAATGCTTTTGACCATAAAATATGCAAAACCAAACAGGCATTGGCAAAGTCAATAACTCTGCTCGGATTTCAGAGGTGGGAGTTATGTTTGCTTACAATTATAAAATAATCCTTACTCTATATAAGTTATTCATTGCAGGATGGTAGAATTTCTATGAAGGTATTTTTTTTTTTAATGTATTCTTTAGGTTGTTTCAAAACACCTTATAGCATGATATTGCTCTGAATTGAACAATATACATTTGAGATTGGTAATAGATAGCTTCTAATTAACAACATGCAGAAAAGAAACAAGTGTGTTAGAGGAAGGATGTGGGGTGGAATGGAGGAACGGGGAATTGGGAAGCACACAATTGTACAGTGGGAAAATATCACTGCGCTTTGAGGTGCGTTCTAGCAACGAGGAGAGTATTTTGTAGCAGAACTGAGTTGGAACAGTTTTCCAGGTTGCCGAAGAAGGGGAAAGTTTTTAGATTCTTGTTAAAAGACTTCACAAGTAGTAGAGTTTTGTGCTAAAGCACAGGAAGGTGGGGGATATTGGCCAAGGCAACAGAACTCCCATCACAGCTGTTCCTTAAGCTGTTGAAGCCAACACTTGCATAGATACATTCTTTCAGTTAATGTCTGTAGGAATTCATTGCTCTCACAAGACCTTAAGTATTCTCCTCCGAAGAATTTTCTATTCACTCAGAAAAGGTTGTTATATGCTAAATTTTCCACTCGGTTTACTTCAGCAGTCTGCCATACCTGCTTATATTGTAATCCTCATTGTTACCCACTGTAATAATAATCAGAACAATTGTGTAGAGAAACTGACCTGTAGGTTGCACTTAGGCCATTTGTTTCCGTGAACAATTTCTGCGTGCAGATCATAGATTCTTTCTGTTGCTTTGTAAAAGCAATGCCTTCTTCTCATAGATAGGCCTTGCCAGAGCCAGTTTGTTCTATAGGTCTTTTAACTGTTTGTTTAAATGACACAATTTTAGATGAACAGTATTTTTCCTTTTTTTTAAAAAGTTGTGTGCCTACATGTGGATTGAGGATGCATCTCCACAAGCAGGGGCTGTGAAGAGGGAGAGAGAGGCTTATACTCGAAGTAATGAATTTACTGGGAGATATCCGCCTGCATGTATCTGCCTAATGGTCAGTAGTACAAGCAAGGCCATAGCAGATCTTTTCTGACATGTGTCTGAGATGCATGTTTTAACAACTGTTTTCCCCAGGTGTGTTGGGGAAAGGGTATTTTACCTTTAGTTCATACAACCCCTCTCATGGTTCAGAAGGCACCCTGTCGACTAACGCCCTAGCACTCAAACGTAATGCCAGACCCGGCCCTCTTCAAGGGGGTTTTACTGATACGCAATTTGGCTTTGCCATCTGACCTTAGTCATGCACACTGTACCACCATCCATCAGCCATGGGAAAGACACTCGACCATCATGTGAACAAAAGAAAACTGCCGTTCCACTTCTGAGACACCAGTCACGCCGGCTGGGATCCACGTAGCAGAGCATGAGTGTACTTGAGAGTTGGGGAAGAGGATGCCCTGAAATGAGCAGGGCATCTCCTGACGTGCACTAGGAATCCTTTTACCCTAGACTGAGCACACCATATGCAGAAAGCCTTGATTCTGTAAACCCTATACAAGAATCAGTTGATTCAGGAGAGGGACTGCACTCATCCAGGCCCTTTCGCACCCAAGCACCAAAGAACCCAAAAGTGTTGCTGGCTTTCACGAGGGACTGAGAGGAGCCCAGAAAAAATCAGATACCGAGGGTCTAAAGACAATCCTTTCACACATTTCGACGTTTGAAACGTAACATGCATATTTCACGTTATAAGTTGAGGCAAATGTGCCTTTTCATATTTTTTTGTGTTTCTGTGTAGATTATTGAAATCCTCTCACCCACAGCACTATTAATTTTGGTCCTTTTTCATTGCCACCTTGAAACACACTTTTTCCTACCCATGCCAAGTGAAAATTTTCAGGCGTTTTCGGAATGGAAAACAGTTTACAACTGTTGGTGAAAGCCCACACACGTATGAATTTGTGGGTAGTCCATAAGTTGCGCTGGTGGACTCAACAGTGGACCACCCTCAGCCTGCCACTGGTTTTACATTCCTTCCCAACAACTTATACGCTATAGGTAGAATTTCTGTGTGAGCAAATCCAATTTGGGTCGGATTTCGGGCTTTTACTTGCAGAAAAGCATTCGGAAAAGAGATCCATTGTCTCATCTTGTGAATTGGCTATCACAGGCGTGGCTCGTCCTTTAAGGTGGAGGGGCCACGCCCCCCCACCTTTTGTCTCTCATGAAGAGTGCCTGTCAGGCTGAACAAAGGTCAGCCTGACAGACACTCTTCATGTTCAGGTCAGGCAGCCAGGAGCAGACATGCGCGATTTGCGCAGACTCCTGGCTGCCTGAGCTGAACTTTGCTGGGCTGAGGAAGTCACATCTCCTATGGGCGTAACCTCCTCGGCTCAGCAAAGGTGCCTCAAGGTCCTCCCCTGGGTGATGAGGAAAGCGTCACCCATTGACTTTGACCTGGGCGCTTCAGGTTTAAGCCCTGAAGCGCCCAGGGCGAGTGTCAATCAGTGACACTTGGGTCAGCAGTCTCACTGACCCCATCCCACTCTGTGACGAGGCTGGGGTCAGCCAATGAGGGAAGGCAGCAGTCCCAACCCTCCTGGGACCTCGGAGGCTGAAGGTAAGTGTGTGTGTGTGTGTGATCTTTTAAAATGAATGTTTGGTGCGTGTGTGCATGTTTGTATGTTATGAATGTTAATGGATGTGCATGCGTGTGTGTGTGAAAGAATAAGTGTGTGTGAACTTTTAAAATGAATGTTTGGTGCGTGCATGCTTGAATGTTATGAGTGTTAATGGTTGTGCGTGCGTGTGTGAAAGAATGTGTGTGTGTGATGTTTTAAAAATGAATGTTTGGTGCGTGTGTGCATGTTTGAATGTTATGAGTGTTGTTAATGGATGTGCGTGCGTGCATGTCTCTGTGTGAAAGAATGTGTGTGTGTGCTTCCCGCCCGCCCCGCTGGGCTATCATGTTGAGGCCAGGCTGTTCCAGAGGTAACAACATAATGCCAGAGACAGCAAATGTGCTCTTGCCCTCTCTTTTCCTAGAAAGAGAAGCACAAAAGCCGGGTATTGTGCCCTGCTCCATATGTTAGACGCGTCAGACCCCCTGCACTACCATGATGAGTATCCCCCCCAACTACCATCATCCCCTGACTTCCATCATACCACCTCTTTGAACCTTGGGCCTAGTCTGTACGACAAGAAATGAGAAGTGGGGGTGTTCAAGATGTTTCAGAAAGGGACCTATGGGAAAAGCCCAGCCTCCAAGTGCCCAGGGTCAGGAGTTTTGCAAACACATGTGCTTGTTCAGTGCCGCAGCCGGACGCAGACTGGATTCCAGTTATTCCGCATCTATTATAGCAATATGTTAGCGAACAAGGTATAGTGATAAATAATTAGGAACACCGGCATTAATTATGAAAAAAAAAAACGTACAAAGTGACTGCACTAATGTTTCTATTTGTGTTCACAAATGATGTATATTGCGATTATGCAACTCAATGGTACACACTTGAGCAGTCTCCGAAAGATGAAAGATCAAGCCTGTCCATCAGGGCGGAAACGTGTGAGCTGCAGATGTCTGTAACTGTTGCACTATTTAGCATTTTACAAGCTCGTGCTGCCATTTTTTTTGGTTGGACCAACCTGTTGCTTCTAACAGTAGGAACCAGAATGTACTACTGAGGAGCAACCTAGTCAGAGGTGAGCAGGGAGGTACCATTTTGCACACAAAAAGTGGATAATTGGTACAAACTCTAATGGGAGCATATTTGCACTGTGCATATTTTGTGCAGGAGAACTTTCTTAATTAGCCCTATAGAAGCTGTGTAATCGTACAAGTTAACATTTTCATTATGTGCATTTTTCCCCTTTCTATCTGCTTTGTGAATTAGGCCATTTATTATTATTATATACACAGCTGAGTTGATAAGGTATCCATGAGAATTATGCCAACACAACCATTCACACTTGTGCTTTATGTTCAAACACGACACTTTGGAAAATGTGTTTCCTCTTTTAAAAAAAAAAAAATGTGTCAGTGATTTTATGCCAAACTCGGCCGCCTACTTGGAAACATATTAATCAGCTTTTTTTGCTTTTATTTTTTCCTGGTTGCATACTGCACATGCAGCAGTTTATATCACTGTGTGAGAAGCCAAAAGGTCTGGTCATGTGGCCCTCCTAGAAGAACCATAGCAGCTGTAGAAAAAGGGTTACATGGATTTGGAGACTGGGTCAAGCTACCTTCTACTGTATAACAAATGATCTTTGTGTCAGGTTTCCGACTAGTGTTGTAACTCAACTGAATCTACAGCATTTTGTGCTGTGGGTTACAGTGCAAAAAGACAAGTGAAAAAAGAACAAGTGATGGACGGAACGTTGAACAATGTCAAACATTCACCCCTAGTACAGAGATTTGGGCCTCAATAGATCATTTCTTTGGCTACCCATGCCATTCCAGTTTGGACCCAGCCGTATGTAAATCAGTCTTGACCCTATTCCCCATGGAAACAATCCAGCCCGAACTGCCAAGCCAGGCCCTCTCTGGACTGGAAACAAACATCCTAGGACCGGTTTAAGGGTATCACCCTTCATCAGCCAGGATAGCTTGACTCCAGTGGCATGGGGAGTAAGGGACCCACATCTGGGCATACCCTTCCCACTTAGGGCGACAAATGCAAAAAGAACAAGTGGCCTGGCAGTTCAGGCTGGACTGTTCCCATGGGGAACAGGGTCGAGACTGATTTCCATATGGCTGGGTCCAAACTGGGGTGGCATGGTGAGCAAAAGAATTGATGGATTAAACCCAGATCTGTGACTGGGTGTGAATGTTTGATTGGTTCCGCATTCCGTCCATCATTTGTGTTTGTTAGCCTGGGTTACAGTGTCACTTTTATTTTTAGGTCTGGATTGTCAGCTCTGAATTTATAAATAGAGTGTTTTTGAGCTCCGCCCAGAGGAATAGTTCTGTCTTACATTTATCGCTATTGGTTGTTTGGTGAATATGATTCCCTCTTTTTGTGGTGCCTTTACATTGCAATACATCTCAAAAGTACTCGGAAGCATCATGAATTAATTAATTTATCTCAGAGATGCATTGTGCAGAGAAAGCAATACATTTTTGTTTTGTTTGTTTCACTGCAGTAGGCTGTACTTGGCGTTTTAGTCAGGACTCAAATGCAGGTCAGACCTGCTGGTTTCTTTGCTTGTTCACTACTCAGCTGGGCTCTTTAATTATTGGTTGCCAAATGAAGGTGAAATGTGCCCAGTTCTGCCCTTTGTGGACAAACTTAATTTCTTACTGAGTTCTAAAGGGCAAATGACAATCAGTGTGATCCCTAGTCTTGGTTTTATGTAATATAACATGAAGAACGTACTACAGGTGTCACGGTTGTAAGGAATGGGCAAGTGGTGTGTGCCATACATCTGATAACTCCTGCCCATTAATCTGCTTCTGTACAGACCTTGTTTACAGATGTGAACTGTTGCTCATACCAGAAATATTATTGACAAGACATCCAATAATTGTGACTGGCTGAATAACTACTGTGGTGAATGAGTGACTAGACTCACATAATGCACAACCTTGGAACAATTTCTTGGAACTGCAGAAGTAGGCCACATATGAAATATGTTAGGAATGGTGACTTGAGTGGCTTCAATGAACAAAAATTCTGGTTGTAGCTGCTTAGTCTCCACACCACCCCCTTTGGGATTTTTTGGAAGAGGAAATGGGCAAAAGTCATTGTGTACAAATATGTAGGGAGATGTCAGACATGTATTGCGCAATTCTGCATGAAAGGGGTAGTTGGTAGTGATCATTTTCAAGCTATATCACTGTTTTTTATGAAGCAGGATGTTCCACTTTTTTATTATTTTGGGTTTTGTACATTTTTCTATTACTAACGTCTCAAACCGTTGACCTATGTGACAGTATGCCGATTAAATGGATGTTCAATGAGATTGCCTTGGCTTAGAGAAGAGCCAGGTTGTTGGATAAAGGTCTGGTTGTTCTAGAGGCCGTACTCTTTAACCCATAATAATTATGAATTAAAGAATATTTGCTGGATAGAGAAACTTCAGTAAATTGCCCCAGTTAATTTTGTCTTTGATTTTGCAAGTGGGTGATGGATGGAATGCTTGAATTACTCACAGCCACTGGCAGTAGCTTGGGGCTACATCCTAATCCATCATTTTTCGCCCACCATGCCACCTGAGTTAGGACCCAGCCATATGCAAATCAGCCTTGACCCTGCTCCTCATGGGAACAGTCCAGTCCAAACTGCCAGGCCAGGTCCTCCCTGTACCATAAGACAAGCACCTTAGGACAGATTTGGCCCTAGTTAGGGCTCTTCAGCTAGGTTTAGCTTGGTTCCAGTGGCACATTTATTCCCGGACCTACATCTGGGCATACCCGGAGCACTCAAGGCATCAAGTGCAAATACAACCAGGTGGTGGATGGAACACTCAAATTATGTTCAGCCACTGGCAGTCACATGGTGCCAAATGCAAATACAACAAGGTGGTGGATGGAACACTCAAATTAAGCTCAGCCACTGGCAGTCGCATGGGGCCTCATCTCAATCCGTAGTGCTTTCCCGGTCAGGAGAAGGCAGTCACTCACTGCACCAGCCTGCAAAGAGATCGCTAATCCGTCCTCAAAGTGCAGGCGGGTTTCCGAGTGACTATGAAGCAGATGCTCCCTATTTCACTTGAATGTGCTGTCCCTAGGGCAGCACAAGGTAGCGACTGCCCTGAGGGCAGTGCATTCTCTGCAATAGAGCCCACTTTCCCTGTTTTCACATGATGCACCTACTTAAAGGTTTGCTGTGGCATAAACAAGAAAAGTGCGCCCTTTGTGTAATAAGGGCCCAAGAGTATTTCTGGAACTGTATGCAAGTCTTACATTATTCGGAATAATAATTTCTGTAATATTTCTACCCTGCTGAATTATACCCAGTTGTACAATTCTGCAAGCACAGATGCACCATAAATGCCAATTTGCAGATTTAAGTATTTTATTTTTTCAAGGAAAAATAGGCAGTTGAAATGTGTGGGTGTACATTTTCTTGACGTCAATATTGTGACATACAGCCTTAGGCATGGGCACGTCTTCCTGCTCCATCAACACAGTGGTGAAAGCTTTAAGTGTGCAACCAAATGTGTGCTGCCTGGGTCTGAGCTGGAGGAGGGATCTTGGTAGACCATTGATATATTAGCGTGCTGGGGACCAATGCACCCTCTTGTAAGCAGATAGCCCCCACACTGTAGAGGGCTTTTATAGATATATAACAACATCTTATGTATAACATGTGAATTGATTTTGATGTGTCGGTTCATTCTCTGTAACACAACTCTACTTTTCATTGTTTTCATTATTATTTTTTTATGATGCTTTCAGGTCTCGGTTTAAGGTTGCTGTGGCCGTTCTGTCTGGAATCGCAACCGTTCTTGCCTTCATTAAACCAGCATTAAACCATATAACCCTCATGACTCTGGGGGTGCCCTGCACAGTTTTACTCATCACAGAGTTGAAAAGGTAAGTTTCAGGCTTATGTTATAAAAATGTGTTTAGCAATAGGAATTCCGGGTGAATTTGTGATATAATTTTGATTTGTTGCCCATTGTTATTTGCAAGAGTTTGGTTTATGCTGCCTTGGGACCGTGCTGCTGTTAGTGTGTTTTGTTAATGGTGCTGTTGTTTTGATGGCTCACACTTAGGGCCATATGTACCAATGAATTTTCCCATAGACACAGAATGGGTAAAACCCTTTGCTACATCTGTCCCTTAGACTTTAGAATGATTCACTGATCTCACTTTCATTCATGGCAACGGAAGCGTTTCTGGTATTGCCTACTGGTTATTGTGTTATTGCCTTTGAGTATTCAAGAACGAAATGCAGAATAGAGTGCCTCGAGTCAAAAGTGTCTCTCCAGATCGGGCTTTTTATTTGTATTTCTTTTTTTTTACATATTATTTTTAATATTTTCTTTTAACTGGCCTTTAGAAGGAGAATAATACAATTAATACAACTTGACACCGGTCACCTCCTCGTCCAACTACTTGGTACCATGCTATCGTTTCTCGTTGCCAGTCCAGACCTATCCAGGCCCTGTAACTGCCCCACGGCCCACCCCCCATTCTTGTTTCAAATGGTATCACCTCTGTAGTTGAGCTATATGTCTCATATTTTGTTACATTTCAAGATCGAGATATTTTGGCTGTTTGAAAAAAAAAAAGTGAGATTTGCCTCTTTGAGATCTTAAATTTCGGAATTTGAACAGTCATTCTGATGGGGAGTGGCACTCGGCAGGGTCCCAAGATTTAAACACCATTTGGTGGGACAGAGCGGTATAAATGGCACGAGCTTCTGCTCCGGGGTCCTGGAGACAATGGCTTGTGCCTTCACCCTTGTTACACACGTGCTACAAGATATCCTGAAGGTATTATTATTATCAATTTAATCTAATCTCCTAATATAAATGTTTTTGCGTAACAAGGTCAGCCATAATATTTTCCATTCACTTGGTTTCAATAACGTAATTCAATTGACATTATACCAAAGCATCATCCCATACAAATTTTATACAGAAGATGGCAGGGTACCCTGATGAAGAATCTACAATACTATTTTACAATTTGTTTAATCTAAGAATAACAATTGATTTAATCCCGTTTTTCGGGGTCACCTACAACCAAAAAGAACCCCGAGTTTTGGAACCCGATAGCTGAAAACACCCTCTGCCTTGTATTACTAGTCCATTATTTGTGCAAGCATACCCTAAGTTATTAAATTTAACGATAACGAGTTTGCTCTTCTCCTTTCCTTTACGAAGGTGTTGAACAAGTATTGGCAGTATTAAAACACAGGCCCAAATCTGCTACTTTTCATACTGCCTGTGCCATACTGCCTGTGCCAATTAAAACATTGTGCAACGTTTTTAAAAATGTTTTTAAATATTCTTCATTTAGCTGAAACCACAGTGGTGCACTCTGTTTTAGTTGTATCTTCCATCCTCTGTTTTCAAGGCCTGTTGTTGGCACTTCAGCAGCGTATCCTTGAATAGAAGGCCCTCTCTTTTCTCCTGAATGAGGCTGCAGAAACTTTACATGCTTAGGCATGACATAGAAGAGCCTTTTTTGGGTGGTTTGACAGCGTAGCTGTAGTTACCAGTTCTTTGAAACCTACAAGGAGTAGGTTTTGTCTTTGCCCAGAGCGCTGTTTTCTCTCACCTCATGCTATTGGCTGCTTTTTTTTTATACCTTCCGCCCGGTACGAAAAGCTTGCACTGGAATGCAGAAGGGGTCATTTTACACCTTAAAAGCTCACCACGTCATCATGCATTCAATTATTTATTTCGTAGAAGCATTATACGGAGAAAGCAATCACATTTTTTGTTTTTTTTTGTCACTGCAGCTGTTTTTTTAAATGTTTTAATGAGGACAGACCAAAACCAGAAAGACCTAGTAGCTTTTCCAGTTCTTTCGTTCAGCAATACAGTACAACAATAACTCAGCTAGCGTTGCAGTACGTAAATTACACTATTATTAGATAGCAGCACTTAATGTTCAGGGAATCCATCAACAGAATGGGGAAGGACTCCTTAGTTCTAGCAGTCTATGGAGAGTTATGCATACCTCGGGCCTGGAGTACACAGTAGCATGTCAAACAAGCATACAATAAGCATCCATATATCTTCTGTGGTTCGTCATGTTACCCCAGGGATGTGTCAGACATGTGGAGTTATACCAGAATCAGGTCACAAAAGGAGCATACACATCATTCATTAGGGCTCCCTGACCCCACTCCATCTGGATTGGTGGTCCTGGCATCAACCGATTTGCCCAGCAAATACATCCTCGAAGGTTGCCAAATGTCTATAGTTCTGATGAAATGAGACAGTAATTCAACCTATAATTCTATCGCAATTGACCAAGTCCTTAAGCCACTTCCTAAATTTGGGGGCCCTCCCGCTGCCCCAGCTACAGGCCACCAATCTCTTAGCCATTAGCAAAGCTAGTATTGTAAACGTTATGTATGTTTCTACAATGTCCTTTACATGGCCTACAAGGGCAACCTTGGGGTCTGGTGGTCCTTTACCCTTCACTATAATTGAGAGTGCAGCCATGACGACCTTCAAGTATAGCTGCACTTTATAACAGGACCAAACTTGATGAAGAAGGCCCCAGGCACATCTAGTGCAATTAAACTCCTCCCTCAGCCCACACTGACATAGACTCATTGGAGAATGGTATGTACACTGCAGGAACTTATAGTGAATAACCCAGAACCGACTTACTTAGAGGAGATCATTCCATTTTAGAACAACAGAAATTCCACTCCTCATCTGCAATCCTCTGTCCTAACTCCGTCTCACACCCCAATTTTGCCCTCTGTGACACCATGGGAGCTTCCCCATGGGCAGAATGCTAACATGTGGAAACCAAATGATTGGTGGCTTTAGCATCCAACAGCTTATCAAGAGTGGCGAAGGCTCCTCAGGGAATCCTGGGACAACCAAGCCTACATCTACTTTGAATCCGATAATATGTGAAGTGCTCCAGGGGGACTGGTCTTTATTTTTAGTCTAATGATGCCCTTCATATTTCAAGATTACTGTGCACCCTAACCAAATTACCGTGTCCCTCAAAGCAGCACGGACCCTGCAGGCAATAAGAGGAGAAGGACTGTGCCACATTTCAAGACTTTAGGTCTAGATTCTCTCTTGTGCACACATTCTTCCTCTCTATATACCTCTCGCTTTTTGGCTCGGACAGTCTCAAATCGTGATTCAAACATTGGATGTATGAAAGTGTCAAATAAGTATCTCTTTTCTTTCCATATTTAAATTGGCTTCTGGTCACTGACGAATACTCCATTTTGTGCAGTAGAGCCCACAGTTCTGTATGTGTGGCACGTGCGAATGGCGGATAATGCTTGGGAATAGGGAAATCAGCCCTCACAAACTCCTCTGGCTTATTATGGCCACACACATAATATTTCAATTCTCTATTTCTCACACAAGTTTCCAGAAAAAGATATCAATTCGACAAAGTATTGGTTATGGGACAGACATAGCGGTAAAGTTGATTATCTTGAGATTTGAGGCTGTTCCCAATTAACACACAACTTTCCAAGACTCACAAATGTAATTTGTTAGTTTTCTGTACTCCCTTTTAAATATTTTACAATCTAAATGGATTGGAGGCATGCCTGAATGCAGATTTGCTTTAAAAACGCAAATGTCCCATCTTCTAATTCTTTTGTTAAAGGGGTTTTGAACCTAATTGCATGCATGACTTCACCACTGCCAGCATTTGTCTTTTCTTCAAGTTATTGTGTGAGTTTTTTACAATAAGTAAAGTTGTATTTGAAGCCAAACACTGGTGTACAGATCCTGTGCTTTGACTTGGCCGGAATGGAACAGTCTGTGTCGGACTCTGCATGCGTCATGCCTGACATGCCAAACTGTTCTTTGAATTTCATTGCCCTGCTGGAGAAATAATGTGCATTGATTGACCCAGGGCATTCTGTTCTGGTTCACATTGTTAGCTGTTCAGCCTGTTGGCAAGGCAGGGTTAATTTGATAAGTGAACTTCCCGCCGGGTTGCATTGTAATTAAGCTTTTTAGGGAGCCTACCACATTTAGAACAGCATTGCTTTCCAAATCGGGTATAAAATCTCTGAAGCATCCATTATCAGATTCTCAGACTGTCCATTGGGGCTGTTAGCTGGGACTGCAGACCAGCAAATATTCCTTTACGGACTTGTGCCTCTGAAACAGACAAAATCTTAAACAGAACCTGTGGGGAGAATGGGGAGTAACAGGTCAAATCAGACTGATTTTCATAGTATCTCTATTTTATTTGGCATCTCTGGTAATTTAGCACCCCTTGGGATAATGATATTTGCAGTACTGTTAACTCCAGAGTGGTGGACTTCCGATCTATCTTACCAGGCCACTTATTAGCCCCAGGATGCTTGTTTCTGATCCAGGGAGGACCAGGCCTGTTAGTTTGGGGTGGCTTGTTCCCATGGGGAACAGGGTCAAGGCTGATTTGCATATGGCTGGGCCCGAACTGGGGTGGCATGGTGGGCGAAAGAATGATGGATTAAACCCATGTCATGTGTGCTCTTGGTTGCTAAATGATATATGTTTTTTGGTTTGTTCCTGCGACTCTTCCATTTACACGATTTATGACTTGCCCATACGATAGGTGTATGCCTTGCTCAAATCATTGACTAACAGAATATCAGCTTCCACTAAGGTTTTCAGAGTGACTGGCAAATATGATGTACTTATATTCATTGAGCCTGATTCACAAAGGTAACTTACACTTTTGAGCATGTGTACCCTTTTGTGTAAGTTAACAACTTTTTGGTGTTCACAAACTGCATTTTTGTTGCAACTCAAACTTTTGTAGTAATTTACAATTGTGTAGTAACTCCTGCACTACACATCGTCAACTGCTGGTACTGCAACACCCTCCCATTGAAAATAATGAAGGTAGGGACTTAAAATAAAATTGGTAGAAAATAATGTTAAATGCAGTTATTTAAAATATTGACAAATATAAAATAATGTTATAAAATTTATTTTGGCCCTCAGCCATTTAGTATAAACTGTGAGACTGACATTACATCGACCCCCTTTCTTAGAATAACCTATACATAAAGTTATTTACTCAGTTACTTTTCCATAGACCCCAAAAAGGACAATATAAAGTACCATGGGGCAACCAGGTTTGCCTCAGTATGGAAAGATTGTTGTTGCTTTATCGGTAGTAGTACTAATAGTAGTGCTGAATGCAGTGGTGGATCCAGTACCAGTTGCACAAGTAGTAGTATCTGCAGTAACAGTAGTTGCATCACTTGATGTAGCACTAGTTTAATAAATTTAGCAATAGTATTAAAGCTTTAGCACTGCAGGTAGCAGTTGAAGTTCTTGTTGTGGGAATGGTACTAAATAGTGGTGACACCAGTTGTAGTTGCAGCAGTGTTTAGAATGACAAAGGTAGTAGTCCTAGTAGCAGGTTCAGTGGTAGTGAAAGTAGGAGTAGGGACTGCAATAGAGGTGGTAATATTTATAGTTGTATTACAGTAGTAGGTCTCATTTTAATGGCAGAGGTTGTTTCAGTAATATGGTAGTACTGTTTGAATGGCACTGAATAGCACTATTCGTAATACCAGTAAATGTACTAGTGGTAGTAATAGTTGCCATTGCGGTAATGGTACTGATAGCGGTGAACTGCTGTACATGAAGATGTGACATCCTTTTCTTTTGTACTTTATATCCAATGCCTTTTCCAGGTTCTTATATTAAATGGGACTGTTTGAGATTGACTCGGTGCCATGGGCCTCCTTGTGTTACTGTATTTTTGGATGAAAAGTGAAAAGCGTTAGTAGGGGTAAAATTCCATATCAGTGCTGCCTCTCATCTGGGGGGCGCTGTTGATGGTCCAGGATGCTCTTGCGCCCACAGCAGTCTGTGAGACACTTGGATTTGTGTCTTTCAGTGTAAGTGTTCGGTTCTTGCTGTCAGTGTGTCTACATGATGAAACTGGGGCAGGGTTGAATGGCGCCTTGCGTTTAAGGACATAGTGCCCCTGTTTTCTTGGCAGTGAGAGAGCCTGCTTACTGCTTTTACTCTTCATCCGTGAGGGGGAAAATTGTCCAGTGAGACTGTTTGATTTGCAGGAGGGGAGACTTTCAAGAGTTTAATGATAAAAGAGCTTTGACATTCCTCAACAGTCTCTCCTAAACTTAGGCCTAGGGGCGGTCAGGTTCACATCAGTAGGGACAGGAAAGTGAGGTGGAGTGAATGGATGATGCTCTCAGCATGGAAAGAGTGCCCAAGAGAGCCCAGGCTGGAGCTGGGCTAAGAGAGGTCGATCTTTATGACAGAGGACAGAATGGGTCCCGGAGGGAGCATGGCTTGGCATGTGGGCAGGGACAGCATGTTAGATGGGGATAAAGAGCATGGCAGTTGATGGCACAGCACATCCGACATGGGACATAGCTCATGGATGAGGGAAGACTGTAGGATGGCAGCTAGCACCGTAGACGGGGGTGGTGGGTGGCGGGTGAGCACACAGCAGATGACAGAGAGCGGGGGCAAAATGTACATGGGACGGCGAGCACAGCACAGGTGGTTGGTGTGGCTGGGAGCGCAGCAGAGGGAGGCATTAAGCACACCAAAGTGGCAGAGAGCCCAGCAGAGGAGTGGAGTTCATATATAAATTGGAACAGGGTGCTTATTTGGAAGGCAAAAACAAGTGACATCCTAAGAGCAAAGCACCTGAAACTGGCGACAGGGGTGGCAAGAGGTGACCTATGCTACCCAGCGGATTCCAAAAAAGTGAAATACTTGTACATGATTTACAAACCACCAGAGGATGCAAGTAAAAACGTAAACTTCCCAAAATGCACCTTGCCATTTACAGATGCCAGGCAGAATTAACACAACCATTGTAGCTGTCGCAGACAACCTTCTGTGAGGCATTAACACAAGGTCTCTGCTCTGATGTTCACACACAATCCCTTTCTTCATTTAACACCCTGGGCTAGAAGATCCCCTTTCCTCGCCTGTAGGCGAGGATACCTGATCTAACCTATCGCGTGGCTCGACTGCTGCCTAAAAACCGGACATCGAAAACCACTTGATGTTTAGCTTCTAGGGTTGCATGCGGAGTGCGTGCTGAGAGCTTCACTTGAAGGGGTACCACGTTTAGGCCGGTGACACTTAGCTCTATGTGTGGCTCTCCAGGAACTGCTTGACCACAACATCCATCTCTGCAAACCTGAATCCTGCAAGATTTTGCCATGTCAAGACAAACTCGAGATTCCATTTTCCACAGAAATAACAGAGCACCACTTTGGATTTATTTTGTATTTTGTTAATGTTCCAGAATGACATGTAACTGGATGTTGATAATTCTGCTACAGTCATTAGAAATTGAATATTCCTAATACTGTTGTAATGTTTCAGGTGCGAAAACATCCGCGTGTACAAGCTAGGCCTACTTGCGGGATTTTGGTGGACTCTAGCTCTGCTCTGCTGGATCAGCGATCAAGCATTTTGTGAAATCTGGTCTTCTTTCAACTTTCCCTATTTACACTGTGTATGGTGAGTAACCACCTTCTGACTCTCATAAAATACACTTTTATAGATGAACCTCTGCACACCTCAACATGATGTGCTTCAATGTAGTATGAGCCGGGCCTACACAGGTAGCCAGGAAAGGTCCTCCTACGGGCCACTAATATAAACTGCTTCATTAATAATGACCATCTGATCACAGCCACTGGCTGTGAAGGTGTGGCTGGGTGTAGGTGTAACAGATCTCAAGCCTGTGGAGGGAAACGTGACACTGCAGTTGGGAAGCTTTATTCCTTAGAAAATACTGCTGAAGGCCGCTTAAACAATTGTTAAAATAATTTTTCAAAATCCTTCTTGCTTCCACAAGGGATTCTTTTGCTTCACTGTCGGCATGCGAGATAGACGGACTTCAAGGGTGCATATGTGTTTGCAGCGTGTTGTGTAGTTGCAAAAGGAATGTTTCAATCGGATTATAGTAGCACGTTGCTAAAGATGTAATGCAGTTTACACAGGAGAGGGAAAGAACACGTTTTGGCTATCGAATTTCCATTGTCTCACATTTATTTAGAGTGTAAACGCGGTGTAGTTTTTCTAAAGCTGTGCAGCCTTCTACGCATTTCAGTCTCTGCTCTGTGATCAACTCCATTTTTGGATGACTTGCACATGACACATAAGAAAAGCAGCGTTAAACGAGAGTGGATAGGTTGGTTAAAACATAAGTAATATGGATGAAATGTCAAGGGAACTTTGAAAATATGCAAAAATTAGGGGTGTGAAAAATGTGCTTAAGTTCCTTTTGCGTAAGTAAATGACATTTTGGGAAATTCCATGAAATTATGTGAACTACAAACACAGCAGTTGAGGCTATTTATCAGTGGCGGACGGCAGCTTTAGGAGGGAGGGGGGCGGGCGGGTTATACACACACACACACTCATTCTTTCACACACAGACACGCACGCACATCCATTAACAACACTCATACCATTCAAACATGCACACACGCACCAAACATTCATTTTAAAAGATCGCACACACTCATTCTTTCAGACACACACGCACGCATACACATCCATTAACAACATTCATAACACTCAAACATGCACGCAAGCACCAAACATTCAATTTAAAACATCACACACACACACATACTTACCTTCGGCCTCGACCTTAGGTCAGACAATGAGGGAAAGCAGCAGTCCCAGCCACGTCACAGAGTGGGATGGGGTCAGTGAGACTGCTGACCCCACCCCACTCTGTGACGAAGTGTCACTGATTGACACTCGCCCTGGGCACTTCAGGGTTTAAACCTGAAGGGCCCAGGGAGAGTTTCAATTGGTGACACTTTCCTCGTCACCCAGGGGAGGGCCTCGAGGCACCTTTGCTGAGCCGACGAGGTCATGCCCATAGGAGCTGTGACCTCCTCAGCCCAGGAAAGTTCAGCTCAGGCAGTCAGGAGAGTGCGCAAATCACGCATGTCTGCTCCTGGCTGCCTGAGCTAAACATGGAGAGTGTCTGTCAGGCTGACCTTTGTTTAGCCCGACAGACACTTTTCATGAGGGGTAAAAGGTGGGGGGGGGGCGTGGCCCCTTTGCCCTAAAGGACGGGCCACCACTGCTATTTATTAGTGCAAAATGCGTCCCCATGTACATTTTTAGACACAATCGAACCCGAGAATGCATTTTGCACTACAAAATAGTATTAAATGGCACAACTCACATTCTGTTCATTCACGTTGCTCAGTATACAGTGTACAGGGACGTTACCCTGCATACTAGGTTTAAAATCTATCCTCTTAGGCAGTTGTCAGTAATGGTTGTGCATTGTTTTGTTCTCGCCTAAGATTTCCTGGTATAAATGAGCCACATGGTGCATTTTGAAAGCATATTTGGCTTCTGGTCCAAAGAACCCTAGAATCAATTGAATCGGATGTATCGCAAGAGACTATCGGAAATGTATTTCCTCAAAACTAGTCAAGTACAGAGTCTGGCTGCTCCACGGGGCGTGTTTTATTTTACGTCAGAACGATTACTCGTCTGAAACTATTTTTGTTCCAAACATACATTGTGCCCATCGGCACAGTGTACTAAAGCAAAAACTGTGGGGCATATTTATACTCTGTTTGCACCAAATTAGTGTCATTTTTATTTACTCTAATTCGGTGCAAAACTAACTCCATATTTATACTTTGGTGCTAGACCCCTCTAGCACCAGATTTATGGAGTTAAAGTCATTTTTTGAAAGTGGAGTCCTACTTTGCCTTAATGAGATTCAAGGTAGGCGTTCCCGTGCAAAAAATGACTCTATGGCCTTAACACCATATTTAGGGGCATATTTATACTCTGCGGCGTATTTATACTCTGTTTGCACCGAATTAGTGTCATTTTTTTTAACTCTAATTCGGTGCAAAACTAACTCCATATTTATACTTTGGTGATAGACCCATCTAGCACCAAGGCCCTTATTTAAACTTTTTTTGCACTGCATTAACGTCATTTTATGACACAAAAGTGGCGCAAACTTACAAAATATTGGCCCTTATTTATACTTTTTGCTGCAAAACTGCACTAACTCAGTTTTGCACCAAAAAGTTGAGCACCGGCTTGCACCATTTCTGTGCACCAGCCGGGCACCATATTTATGGAATGGTGCAAGCCGGTGCAAAGGGTAGGCTAGAGTTTTAAAAAATGACTTTAGTCGGGTGGGGCTGGCAGTATAGAAGAAGAGGGTTTAGCACCAAAAAATGGCTTTAGGCAGGTTAGAGTAAAAATAAATGACTCTAACCAGATTAGCGTCATTTTATGGTGCTAAACCTATCATGCCACATGACTCCTGCCTTAGGAAAGGCAGGAGTCATGCCCACCACCCCAGTGGCCAGCACAGAGGACAGGGGTCCCCTGGGCATGGCCATTGCACCCGGTGCCATATATGGGGGCCCATTTCAGGGCCCCCTATGGCACTTTCAAAAATAAAATGCACTTACCTGTACTTACCTGGGATGGGGTCCCCCATCCTCGCAGTCCCTCTAGTGTGGGTGGGGGTGCCCCTAGGGCCTAGGGAGGGCACCTCTGGGCTTATTCCATGGTGTTCCACCATGGAAATAGGGCCACAGGTCCCCTAAGACCTGCCCTGACCCAGGTCTTAAAAAATGGGGCAAAGCAAGCTTTGCCCCATTTTTTGACCCTTCCTCCCTCCTTTGCACCATTTTTACATGGGAGTATAAATATGGTGTTAAGGCCATAGAGTCATTTTTTTGCACGGGAACGCCTACCTTGCATCTCATTAAGGCAAGGTAGGTTTCCACTTCCAAAAAATGACTTTACCTCCATAAATTTGGTGCTAGACGGGTCTAGCACCAAAGTATAAATATGGAGTTAGTTTTGCACTGAATTAGAGTTAAAAAAAAATGACGCTAATTCATTGCAAACAGAGTATAAATACGCCCCTTAGCGTCAAAAAATGATGCTAATCTGGTCAGAATCATTTATTTTGACTCAAAACTGCCTAATGTAATTTTTTTTTTAAGCTAGCCTACCCTTTGCACCGGCTTGCACCATTCCATAAATATGGTGCCCAGCTGGTGCTAAAAAATGGTGCAAGCCGGTGCAAAACTTTTTGGGGCAAAACTGCCTTAGTGCAGTTTTGCACCAAAAAGTATAAATAAGGCCCTGTGTATCTTAAGAGGTGCTAGGTGTCACTAGAAATAATTGACATGAGCATTATTCTGCTATGAAAAATATTGCCAATCAGGCTTACAGTGCAATGAATATACCAGGAAATCATTGGTACCTGAATGGTATTTCCTTAAAAGGGAGCTCTTGTAGTCTTTTCCCCATGGGGAATTATGGCATTAGAATGTGCTGTGACTATAGGTATGCATAAGACTGCCCAAGTAGAAATAATGTTTGTAAAATGTCTTTATTGGTTTTTGTAATAAACAGCTATTCCTTCGACAATATTAAACATGCGTCCATAGATAATAAAGCAACTGTTCCCTTCCTGACTTTTTTCATTCACTGGTGCCACCTTTGAGAACCATAGACCCACTACTGTGTAATATCACATATCGTGTTATGACCCACCACCACCACCCCTTCCCGTTCATTAACACCCGACTTATTGTGCTTGTAAATCTTGTAGTTCAGTTTTTCACCACTCATAAGAGAGAAATGTTCAAGGTGACATGAGTGCACCCTTAGCGTGATGCTGGCCCTCCTTCATGCATCTCTCTCCCACTAGACTATTTTCATCCATCACTCAGCCAATCCGAACCACCAAGAGATGTTATATCATCCCTGTGGATAGGGGGTCTTCAGTATGACAATACCAGCCACAATGCCAAAAGCTTTACCTGGCACTGCAGTTCTTTTTTCTTGGCAATGCCCACCCAGCAAGCTCAACCAAGGCGTGCCTGGCAAGTCCCAACCCAAAAAATGCAGCAGTGTGACTTACCGCCTCGTTTCAGTCACACAATTTTTTGTTTACACACCCTCCAGATGTGACAGAAACTTGCAGTCTCCTTCCTGCATCTAGGACATGGAGGCACATTACTTGTTCTCATCTTATGCAAAATAAATTGCGTTAGTTAAGATCTTATCAAGCATTTCTAATGAACCGTCTTAAGCATAATGTTTTTTAGGTCGTCCTCCTGTGCATGGATGCTTGTGGCCATTCCTGGTCTGAGAGTAGAACTCCCCGATTTGCTACCCGCTTTAGCCTTATGTTAAACGCTTCTGAACTCAATGGGAACATGCTTTGTATAATGCGCTGGTTAGATAACTACCTCTTGTCCCTTACACGGACCAGTAATTAGGCCAGCAAAATGCTGTGAATGACACAGGGGGTGCATAGCTCATGGGCTGATGCTGCACTACAAATCTAGCGTGCCTGGTAGATTTGTCAAAGCCAATAGGTGTGGCTTATAACTGAAAATGCAAGCCAGATCTATTGGGTTTGTCAACGCTTTTTTTCAACAGTTCCCAACCAAAAAAGTCAGAACAATATGGCCACAATGAGGACTGCAAAAGTACTAATATTCATGGCGGTGCATGGGCATTCCACAACCACTCGTGGATTTTGATGCAAATTCCTAGCTACAAACCATCATAGGCATGGATTTGCACCAAAATTCCACACCTCCTAGTGGGTAAAATGTTTTCATTTCTCTGCTTTTTTCCTACTTTGCATGCATGTTGCATTGAACAGCACACATACAAAGCAGGAAAACTGTTAAAATATAGTTTTTGTACTGGAAGAGGACCCTTCTAGTACAAAAACTATCTCTTACAGAACATGACACCCTTGCTCCATAGCGCAAGGGTGTGTGCGTTGGCGCTTAGCAGCCAAAAGTGTGCCAGCACAAGGAAAACAGTGCAACATCTTAGTAGATATAGTTTACTTTTTAGTAAATCTGGCCCTGAGTCTGCACTAGGCTATAACTGTATCTAAGCAAGTGAGCCCACTTAACAAAAAGCCATGCAAAACAAATAGCCTATTTGGCTGTTTTAAGATGCCAGGTTTTGGGTCTATTAGTGCGATAGGTGCTCTAGTGTGCTATCCATAAACTATAGGAAAAAAACTTAGTGCGTGTTGACAGGATGTCCGCACAGCAATGAGCGCAATTATTGACACATTTCTATTCTACATTGGTGCCACATGCGAATAGTCACTCCCTCAATGAAATACTTTTGTTATAAATAGCGGGCCCTTATATTAAGCTATCAGCATTGTTTTGCTAGTTGAAGATGCAATTACAACCACTAAGTGTAAAATTGGCACCAGACGTAGGGCTGATTTGAACTTTACATAGATTATGTGGGAGAACACTCCATCTAAGCACTGAGTAGCCTTTTAATACACAGTTATTGTGCAATTAAATTTGCAGTATTATGGTGCCAGTATCCATCAAAATTGCTTCGCACTTTATTCACTCCTCAGGATTACTGTAAAAACGATGTTGTCATCGGTATTGCAAAGCCATTGAATTTGTTACTAGCTAGATCTTACCTGTCTTACTAGTGTCCTAGTTTTCTGCATTTTTTATAACTGACCGTTTCTCAAGCATAATTGCTAGGCTGGGATTAATGAACCATGAACCCTTGAGGCAGTCCTTTGCCATGAACCTTGCATTTGACAGTAAGCACAGCTTCACCACCGTAATAAGTCTTGTTGCTGCTCACTGTAAAACGTGTGCATTACTGCAGAATATTTAGGGTGTAACAACTCTCACCACGATTGCAGCCCTTTCAGCAGCTCTCATTCCTATAGTGCAAACTAGGCTAAGCAGGCGGCCATGCTAAAATCCCTTTTCAATCAAGGGTTTCATTATAAACTGTGTGCTGTTTAGCGGCCTTCAAGTGTAGTGCCAAAGGGCAGTGCATTGCCTCTCTCCTTGGAATGTTGACCTTCCTTCGGTGGAGGGGTTTCTGCGTCCCTCCAGGCAATTACCTTTGTGTCAGGACTCATGAGCTTCTAAGATGACCATGAAAGGATATTGTCTTTATGTGCTATCGGAGTCCGATGCTTCTCACTCTTGATATCAAATAGCTAGTTGCTGTCGACAATCACAGATATTAAAAATCCTCTTTTATTCATCTGTCAATCATGATCAAAACACGGCACTACCTAAATTTACTTTAGGAACACATTCTGAATCCTGCAAGTCACGGGGTAGGTGCTCTTTTCAAGCCCTCCTGATTCTGGAAGACAGATCACTTCCCTCACTAAGCTGATAGCTATTCCAGTGTCTCTCACCCCTTCCTCTGAAAATTCCAAGATAAAGAAATGCTTGTGTTCATGGACAACACAATCATCTGCTGATGTGAGTGAGCAGAATGGAGAGGTCTCCATTCCACTCCAGCCATTTAGGAAGTCTTCGAACCTACTGAGTATCTCTCTGCAATCTTGCAGGTTACTCGTTTTTTTCCAGTATTTATTTTTGCTACACCAAGTACTAATCAGGTACACTCCCTTATTCCTTAACTGACTTGAGATCTTCATGTATGCTTTTCTCCAACTCCAGCGGTAAATGAAGTGACTCATGCGTATGGTTTTAATTAAGCTTCCCCCTAATTCTTGCGCTCACAAAATCGTATGCGTGCAATTGTAGCGGAACACGAACAGGATTTTGTTGGCGATAAAACATGATTACAGTCAGGTGTGTACCAATTAAGGTACATTTTTAACTACTTCAAAACCTGTCCAAAAATGCCCCAGGGATAAGCATAAGCACAAAGAATCACACTGTCTCCCTAGGAAGAAGCCATCAAAGAATACTTTCAGAGAGGCAGTGGAGAATTTCCATACACCGGCTGTCATCGGATGCACACTGTTCTACAATGCACGTTCTTTAGTACGTAGGTGTTCCACTAGTCCTTTTAGACAGTATCTACTAGTCCAACATTACAGATATACATATCTATAACACTACAATGCAGGTTGTCTATGAGAGAGAGTTTAATTCTCATAGGAACATTATGGGTACTCCATCACAAATATGGCAGACATCTTGTCCCTTGCATTACATGTGCATTAAAACTTTTGGCACTTGTAATAAAGCGGACGGGATATTCTCCACATTTTGTCAGAGTATTTCATCTGCCAAACGTAAAGGCCCTTAGTTGCATGAAGGTTGAGGCTAACGTTGAATGTAATCCAAGGCTTTAAACGTAATAATGACTAATTGCTGCTGAAGATAAGGCCCGTAGCATTCAAGTACATCTGTTATATAGCAGTGAAGTAATTCACAATACCAATTTAAGTTTTTATGTTCAACTTAACAGTCAGATACTTTTCCTCATCCAATCTTTTGTGTAATTGGTATACAAATGCAACAAATGGAAACACGCATTGGCAAAGACAGTAGGTCTTACCTATGAGAGCTATTGGCTTTGCAATGATTTTATTGCAATGCTCGAAAGCAGAGTAGGTGCTATGCAGCATGGCTAATCATTTTTTTTTTAATCGCTAATGTGCTTTTTTTTAAATAAAAAAAACCAAAACCGGTAGTTGGTTGAGGGACAAGGCAACATGGAGGGTGGTGAAGAAGGCTGTGGGTGGGGGAGAGAGCGAGAACACATGAGAGACCATGAAGCACAGGAACAACGGCCGGTGAGTGAGATTAGTTAAGAACATTAACAACAGACTGGGTAGGAGGGACTGGGGCAGCAAGATAACTATGGTAATCAGGTAAAGCAAGCTGAAAACAAAACAGTGTGGGTGCGGAAGGGGATAGGGGAGCAGGCTTACAACAGAGAGGGGTAGGAAGGGATGGGGCAACAATCTAACAATGGAAGGTAGGTGGTGGGCTGCAAGCCTTCAGTGGAGGGTGGGAGGTTGGGCTTGGGGCAGCAAGCTAACAATGGTAGGTGGGTGGGAGGGTATGAGGGAGCACACAGACAATGGAGGGGAGCAGGTGGAAGAATGGAGGAGTATAAGGAGCGTGGAGGGGGGCTGGAAGGGATGGGTCAGCAGGCTAACAATGGAGTGTTGGTGGGACGGGCTGGGGCAACAAACTGACTATAGAGAGTGGGTAGGTTGGGGCTGAGGAAGCAAACTGACAATGAAGAGTGGAGAGGAGGGACTAGGAGAGCAAGCTCACTACAAGGGTGGGCAGGAGTGACTGGGGACAGACAGACAACGGAGGGTGAGAAATTGTGGGTCACACAGACAAAGAGGGATCAGGGGAGAGTGGGGCAACAAGCTGACAATGGAGGGTTAGCGGATGGAGATCGGGAAGGTTAACTGACAATGGAGATTGGGTGGAAGATGATGGGGTAGCAAGCTGACAACAGAGGATGGGCGGTAGGCTGGGCTGCAAGCTATCAATGAAGAGTGGAGGGACTAGGGCAGCATGCTAACAATTAAGTGTGGGTGGGAGGATATGAGGGAGCTCACAGACAGTGGAGGGTAAGTGGGCAGAAGACCAGAGGAGCGCACAGACAGCAGAGGTTGGGCCGGAGGGGATGAAACAGCATGCTGACAATCGAGGGTGGGTGGGAGGTTACGGGGGCAGCAAGCTGACAGCGGCGGGTGGGTGAGAAGGGGTGGGGCAGCAAGCTTACAATGAAGAGTGGGTGGGGGGGTCTGGGGCAGTTAACGGACTATAGAGGATGAGCAGGAGATACTGGGGAAGAAAACTGACAATGGAAGGTGGGCAGTAGGAGCTGGGAGAGCAAGTTGACAACAAAGGGTGAGGGAGGGGCTGTTGGAGCACACAGGCAATGGAGGGCGGGTGGGGAATTAGGGAAGAATACATTCAAAGGTGGGTGTGGCGCATGGCCAAGAGTGTGGGCGAGCAGTGCCAGAGAAGCACATGGGCAGGCTGGAGTGGGGAAGCAAACAAATAGCGGAGGGTGGCAGGATGGGCTAGGGATGCAAATGGCCAGTGGAGGTTGGACAGGTTGGGTGGCAGTAGAAAAGGAACAAGGGGTGGGGGGAAAGAAAAAACTGCAAGGGAAGGTGGGCGAAGAGGAAGCAAGAACAGCAACTGAGGGACACCAAGAAAGAGGAACACAGAAGAGGGAAAAGTACTCGAGAGAGACAGTGATGCACTTTCGTATAGTACTTAAACAAAAAGAATAACATAGTGCCTGAAAAGGAAGCAGTGAAAGGACAGGTATAGTGGGACCTTGCTCCAGGGGATGCACAAACACAAGAAGAGGATGAAAAGTCTACTGAAGGTGACAAATATAAAGGAAGGAAATTAGAATGACTGTAAAGCCGACCAATGGGAAGCAATGTTTGGGTTCTAAAACTGCTGTAAGGTATCATGTCTCACAAGAGAGAGTACATGCATTGTGTTAGGCAAGACCTAAAATGTAAGAAGTCACAATACTGATTTCCCTGATAGTGATATGTTTGTTAAACACCAGAGCACTGACCTTGTATGGTGAGTTTATTTATTTGCCTTAGAAAGAAGTCCTACAGGTAACCAATAATCCTAGATTGGGTCTTCCGAGATTAGTGTACACTGTTACGAGATGATTTTCCATACCAGGGGTTACTAAACATACGTTTTTGAGTGCATATTTCCATATTAAAGGTCAGAGGATACGTTCATTGAAAACATTTTATTTTAAGCCTGACCCAGAGTTGCTTTCACCATTTCCCATGATTCTTGACAGAATTCAAACTAAAAGGACCTGGAACTTCTCAAGCTGCAGCCTTAACTTTACAAATTGATAAAACCCCAAAATATGAACACTTCACTCCTGTCCTCAGATCGATGCGGTTCCTATAGAAAATGTCTACGTTTTGAAAACTGACAGCATCATTTATAAAGCTATACATAACAAAAACCCAGAATGGCTGTCCATGATTCTGGGGAGCAGAGAGGCTCGAAAACCAAAGAAAAACCCCACTTTCAAAATTCATAAACGAATCAAACAAACACAAAAACACCAAGGTAAGCATTGACAAAAGCAGCTCCCAGAACTGGGGACAACTTTACTTCTGAGCCTACAATTTTACCATCCTAAAATCATGCTTTTAAAAAAGGAATGACACAACTCCTACATAATGATCACTTAAAGCGATGCCTCAAAATTGATCCTTCCACATGAGGTAGGATCCCCACCCCAAGCAATCACCTGGCACTACTTTAAAACTTTTAATTACAGTAAAAAATCTTCTAATTATCTCAACCCCCATTACGTCTAGATGTCTTTTATCAACACTCCTCCCTACTCGCTCACAAAGCAGTTCCAAGATCGAGGTAGACTGGTCTAATCATTCCCCTTTTCGACTTTTGCTCAAATATTGCTTGCCATCCCACTACACAGTAAAACATGTTAACCACAAAAAGAATGTAAATGGGGTATCAAAAATGTTACTGTGGGTGTCCTAGAAGTACATATCACTCAAAAGCTGCATCTCCACCTACACATGGCTACTATAAACTTCATGGGAGAATTTTGTGAAAATATTGCTTCTTCACCGGGCCTAGAAAAATCTACTCGCTATGGGCGTGAGATTTTATTAGGTGGAGCTATTTCTAGGACCTACTAGTCCATTCTGGTGAGTGAACTTGAACTGGAAAGGAACAGGTTTCTGATCATTAAGAAAAGGAATGAGTAATACAGATCCCTTTAAATCTTGTTTCATCTTGACACATTTGCTGTCTGTTCAAGGACAGAGGTCAGATATCAGTTCGTCTTTTTTTTATCCTGAAAATGTTTACTGTTTCTTTCTCTTACTACAGTTAGAGGATTTTGTAAAGTGAGCTGTCTGACAATCATTGTGAAACAAAAAGATGTAGGATGTCAGTTTATTTTCTAAAATACAACATTTAAATATGGTGCAAATAAATAGTACAAACATTTCAAAATATATCAGGAATTACAAATGCACAATTTTGTAATTCAGAAGTGTGATACAATAATTTAAATAGGAGCTAGACAAATCAGAACACTTTATTTGGTGATGTCCAAAATACAAATATTTGCAGAAATTCTATTTCCATACATTACTGTTTGTACAGTACATAGTTTTAGCAGTAAAACCGCATGCCACTTGGGAATTCTGTGGCTATTTTATTATAAAATGTGACCATTATAAATGACAGTAAACTACCACTTCATTCTTTAGTTACATTAAAGGTGATAGTTTTGAACCATGATTAGAGAAACATTCTTTCCCCGCCCCAATGACAATACTGTTAATGAACTAAGAGGCAAGTCGGTGGTCATGGGTATCCTATATGTGGCTAGATTTGTATTATATATGGAGCAAACATATAGCCTATTTAACAAGTTTTTTTTGTACAGCAGACATGCTACACTGACATATTTAAAGGTGATATCATATATCATAAGAAAATGGTGTCTTAGTAAATTAAAATATTTTCCTAGGATTACATCATGTGAAACCAGTTTATGGGTCAAGAGCATTACAGATGGGTCGAGTAGATTATTTAAGTCACTAGCCCTGCAAGTCTGGTAACATTTTTATGACTTTTTGAGACCTGTTCACTGTGGACACTGTCACTCAATTGATACGAAAACAACTTTGTCAGAAACCTTCCCAACCCTGGTACTGAAATGACCTAAACTGCATCAGAAGGGTGGAAGTCTGTTCAAATCATCACTACTTCTCACTAAACTCAAATCTGTGAGCAAAAAATATAGGCAATCAATCTCTGTGGCCAAAGCCAATTTCCTACTGTTGCAGTGGATCAGTGTACAAACCCATTCAGACTACAGTTTCTGTTCATTCATTCCAACACCTTTCTGATCACCAGATCCATTCCCAGCAGGACAATGAACAAAAGCAAATAATTCATAGATTATACCAACAACAGAATCCTAACCATCAGACACAGTGGTTACTCTCACAAGATTTCAAATACTAAATTGTTACCACCAATTGTTAAAAACCTAAAACCATCCTCCTGCTATAGAGACATCTACCTATCTTACTATGAACCATCATAAAAACTCCCCTCCCCATTTGTTTATGCTTGCGAGATATGAATAATCCATCCCTCGAACATTGTAACATACCAGATACGCTGAAATGTGGTCACATCACCCCACCACTAAAAAATCCAGTCTCTCTGTCCAACTATTGTCCATTATCCAGCCTGCCATTGTTGGCCAAGACAATGGAAAAACGTTGTTTAACACAACTGTCTACATAACAGTGCAACATTTCTTCTAATGGATCTTGCGTCCAAGCAGGGTATAGCATAGAGACTATATCAAAAGAAATTCTGGATGAAGTTCACAGGTTGTTGAATGGGGGTGACACCTGCCTCCTGGTTCTACTAGATCTCACACTGGCAACCATAAATGTCTACTCTCCTCCCTCTTAAAAAATAAAAAAAATGAAATTTGAGAATAAGTTCTGAGCTGGCTTTCCTCCTTCCTATAAAACCAATCTCAAAGTGGAAAATTGAAGATAATATCTCTGAGCCAACTACCATCCCCTTCAGGTTGCCACAAGCCTCTTTATTGTCCACAACTCTTCAACTTGTATATGGAATCTCTAGTTGAAATATATGAAGGAACATGAGATGAAACCTGTGAATTACAATCCTATTTACTAGAAAAAAAAACTCCTCATTGCTTGACATCTCCACCATTTACTCTGTGCTTCTAAATTACAGTGCTTCATGGTTAAAGATGTCCTGACTGTAAATCCTCAAAGCTGAGTTTGTTCTGTTTACAAAATCCAGAAGAGCTTAAATCGGGATGTGTTAAAGCAACTGATCATGGCAAAATTCTCACCATCTTTCTTGCCATTTGTAACTTCACTCAGAATTGGTTTGGATCTCTCATTATCTTACATAAGCAAAGTAACTAAAGTGGCAAAATAAGTGATGTGGCAAACTTCCATCTAATTGATCTAAAACAAAGTCCTAATTTCTAACACCAGATGAAGCTGAAATCGGTCACAACTAGACTTCAAAAATGCTGTGCAGACAGGTATTCTGCAATCCATCCTCGAGTCTCTCAATAAGTTCTCTACTGCTAAACTTTCTAACACAAAAATTACCCATACCAATACCTCCCCTTACCACTACCCACACATAACCCCTAATATTTATATTTAATTATTTTTTAGAGGGCCCTCCAGAGAGTACCTCTGTTTTTAATTCACTCCCAACCTTTCTCATGCCTTCCTTTACTTCTACACACCCCTCATCCCTAAAATTACCCATCTTCCTTTACCACTACCCATCCTATATCCTAAAATTAACTTTACCTCCCTTTACCACTCACACCCGCCATGCACAGTTGTCATAATTGATGCAATTTCATATGTTGCATTGATGTTATCAATGATGAAATAGAACATGTCATGAGTGATGTAATATGTGCAGAGTGATTTCTTCAAGTGATGAGTTTATATCACAACAGGAATAACTAAGCACCTGATTACGAGTTTAGTGGTCTTATCACTGATGACATTGCAGTGTCTGAATCCCCAACTGCTTAGTAGGCGGTCCGCCAGCCGAATTACAATGTTGGAGGTTTGCTGAACTAGAGACCGCCGGAGTCCTGCTGACACCGCCAACCATCCGCGGACCACTGTGATGGCGGGTGGGTAAAAGCAGCTGCCACAGGGCAGTACATAGACAAGGGTACCACAGTTCACATTACAGTGTGCCTTTCTATCGAGCCGACTGTGGCGGGGAGACCACCTGCTTCAAAACGGCGGAACCGAAGGAAATGGGGCGCTAGCTCCCCCATTTCCTTCTTTTCCCTTCAGTCTGACGTAGGCCCCTTCACCCAGGCCCCCCCTCTACAGGATCAAATTCACCCCTACCTAAATCCAAAAAAAGTAGGTAAGTACGATTTGCCTTTTTCTGCTATTGACTGGACTGGGCATATATGGCCCAGTCTTCAGGAATGGAATGGGACATGCACAAAGTATTTTTACACGTCATGCATTTGTGTACCTTTTGGTCAAAATGTACACACCTGCATATACCTTGTATTTCTGATCTCGCCCCCCACTGATCCACCGCTGTCAGGAATAGCGCCACTAGGGTAGCAGAAACAATGCAGTACACCAGGTGGGAGACAGTCGACTTGGCGGCCTTTTTGGGACCTTGGCAGTCTGGCAGTCCAACCTAACCTTCTGGACTTCCAAACGATGGCAGCATGAGCAGAACTGAGTTTGACTAAAGTGTGTCAATTCCTTATGCATTTAGCCCTCTAAATCACATACTTGAGGAGAAATAGTCCAATTATTTCTCCTGCCAAAATGTATTGGTGGAAAAGACCTATGAAAAAGGCAAACCTGTACTGATTCCACATGTTAAGCCTCATTTGCTAGTTAAAAATGGAATAGGAGAAGTTCACCATATGTGGTAAATACCTCACCCAGGGTAAAAGAATTTACTACGTACAGTAAACACATTGGCCCTTATTTGGACCTCGGCGGTCTTTTTGCAAGATCGCCGAGGTACCGCCGTGCTGAAGACCACCAGTGCAGGTGGTTTTCTGCACAGCGTATTAGGACTGCTGGCAGCCCTCCGCCCTTTTCCGGACGGAGAGCCGCCAGCAGCCATACTGGCGGTCGGCGGTGAAGTGGAGACTGCTCCACCGCCACATCACCAGAACACCGCCCACCGAATCCCGTCCCATGATTCGGCGTGGCGGTGTTCTGGTGACGGGGAGCTGGCAGCGGAGCAGCCCTCAAGGATCCCGTTCCCTCCTGGAGTATCACCGGACCAGGTAAGGTAATCATCCGTTAGTGGAGGGGTTTAGGGGGTGTTGTGTGTTGTGGGCGTGCATGGGGGTGTGCATGTGAGTGTGTAGAGGGGGTGTGTGAGTGCGTGTATGCATGCAGGGGTGTGTTGTGTGTATGGAAAATGTGCATGTATGTCTGTGTGTATGTCTGTGTGTATGTCTGTGTGTATGAGTGCATGTATGTGTAGTTGTGTGAGGGAGTGTGTGTCAATGTAGGGGGGATGTGGGGAGGGGGGTCCTACCACCTTTGAGGGTGGTAGGGGGGTCTTGGGTTTGGGGGGAGGACTCTGGAGAGACGGATGGGGGAGATCCCTATCAGTGCCAGGGAACATATTCCCTGGCACTGATAATGACTACCGCCATGGATTTCGTGGCGGTACAGAACCCCACGAAATCCATGGCGGTATGCGGGGTCATGATACCGCCGGCGGTGTAGTGACGGCCGCTGGGCTGGAGACTGAAGTCTCCAGCCCAGCGTTCGTTACCACCCTGGCGGTCGCAGTGGAGAAGTGGCGTTTTTGCATGCCGGTCACCGACATGCTTGTAATTTCATTTTTTTTACTGCCCGCCTGTTTGCGGTATTACCGCCACTTCTCCACCGACCGCCAGGGTTGTAATGAGGGCCTTTGTTCTATTCCGCCTAACTTCTAATGAGAGTGTAGATGTTAGGAAAGCAGACATGTATTATTTACATGAGACTAATGCAATAAGAAGATAAGAACTTTTTTGTATTTTGTGCTGCAAAGGGACTACCTACATGCATGGGAACAACAGCGAGATGGATCGTCTAAACTATAAAGTTATACTACGCTGTGACAGGTAAAAGGCCAAAGGCATAACTTGCAAGGAAAAGTGGGCTACAGGAGCACAGCAGCCACATGGTCATCAATCCCCTTACTTACCAAACACTGTTGCAGTAAAAATACAATCAAAGAGGCAGGACCAAGTGGTTCAAAGTATGCTTAAGCAACTATTTGCATCCACCCAGACTTCACTTCCATCTTCCACTTATACTTAATACCCCTATATAAACGATGCATAGTATGTAAATCTAAAGGAGATTCATGTTGCAAAACAAATTGGTTACTTGTAACAATAGTTTTGTAACTTGTAACTCCTCTAGCTTCACATGTGACCCTCGTACCTCCCTGTGGTCTTATGCTTGATGTCACAGTGAGTCTTCTCGATGCTGCCTATGATCTATGGCCTGAAGGAAAGAGTTTTAGAATTTTACAAAGTTTCCGGACCCAACCAACGGATGGAGAAATAATGCACAGCATGCGATTCTGGAGGACCTTCAAGCTGCAAAATGCTTGTTACTGGTAACTAATCAATTTCTTTGGTCCACAGCTATCAGACGACTCTGGCTTGTTACTATTTGACTAAGATAGAAGACAAAAGAAGAGTAAAGACAGATTAATTTTCACATAACATGTAGATGTTTAAGGTCAACTAAAATTAGATGCTCAGTGTAAGTCATTTATGGAAGTAAACGCATTGACATAGACTCAACAAGCTTATTTTCCCAGCTCTAGAGATTAGGCAGCAAAAATCCATGTCAACTAGTGGTTTTTCTGGATTAATTAAAGATGAAGCCATAGATTGTTTAGCAACACTAGACAACGTTTAACACTGGGAAAATTTCTAGTAAACACCCTTATTAATAATCCGTAGAACAACAGCCGTTAGAATGTTATTCCACATAACTGGTAGCACCTGTCGTCTGCCACATTAACAAAAGGCTAAAACTGTTGAGGCAGATGTATAACAATATTTATTATCATCATGGAAATGCATATCTAAAAACACCTGGGCCAGATCAGCAAACGTCACAACAATGTGTAGTAAACCAGTTTACCTCGCTGTTAATTCCTAATCTCATCACGTACTGGCCCTTTCACAGTTTGATTTCAGGAACAAAGGTTTCGTTTTAGAAGACAGACCTTCTCCATAATTGGCTCTATGGTTTTCTAAATGTAACCTGTTGCAAAAAAATCAGTACAAAAGCAGAGACCATCAAAGGATTCGCTGCATGTGCCTTAATGGCCTTGATATTGTATGTTCCTTGAAGAGACTGTGAAGCGGAAGACAGTGGCCATTTCTTTAGTGGGAGGTTGAAAAGCCTCATGGTCAGTCTTTTCTGTCCTCTCATGGAACTCAGTGCCCCAGGAAGGTGGTTGATTACAGGAGACAATGGGTAAAATTACAAGGGCCTCTGTAGTGAGTGATTCCTACTAATCCGGCCAGTGAACACACATGTTTTTGTTCCTATGATCTGTAAGCTCTGTATTAAGGCGGGGTACCTTGGGAAAAATGGCCACTGCTAAAGTTACACCACCCGTGTCACTGCATGCATAAATGAGGGAAATCTCAAAACTGATAATTTACTGACAGGGTGGAAGGAGAACTGTTAATGTGACTCTTTTGACCTGTTGTTCTTTTCCTTTAGGCACCTCTTCATTTGCCTCGCAGCTTACCTTGGCGTTGTCTGCTTTGCTTATTTTGACGCTGCCTCTGAGATCCCAGAACAAGGTCCTGTTGTCAAGTTCTGGCCCAGTGAAAAGTGGGCTTTTATTGGCGTGCCTTACGTCACCCTCCTGTGCGCCGATGAGAAATCACCACTAAAGATGGCTTGAAGTACTCCTCTGTTTCCAGCTCATCTTCTCTACAAGACTGGTCTATCATTCAATGCATAACTTTACTGGGCTCCTAATTTATTTTTCAGACTCGTACAAATTACTGTTGAGATAAATTCTAAGTCCAAAGAAGCAGTGCTTCTTTCTGTACTTATCGGTTACCAGCAAAATAGATGATTTGTATGCACATGCAAACAGTGTTCTGGAGCACAACCAAGTGCTCTATTCAAAACGTTTTTAAACTATGATTTTATATGTAGCCATGGAGATGGTTGCTCATGTGTATCTGAGACAATTTGTCTTACCTAGGAGAAAGTAAACTATCATCGACTGGTGCTGTCAAACTCTTTGCACAGTAGTCCTGCAGATCTAGACCCATGTGCAGAGGGTGCAGGCTTCACTCTCTGAGCCGAGGAACATTTGGTGTCTGTGACTGGGAACTTCTGGCTTACTTATTTATGTATTTATTTTAATTTGGGTACAGCGTAGTATGCTATATGTTTTTTTTCCCTTTGCCCTAGCCTTTTTGATGGAGCTCCTGGCGAGTTCTTTGCGTGCAAAATCCCTCTGTGATTGCTCTAAATTGCCACACCTTTGTTTGACATCGGGATTCCAAGTACATTGGTGTCACTGTAGACTAAAAGCAAATACATTTCTTCTACCAACAGCTCAGTTGGCCTGGTCGACAAGCGGTAATGGTCACTACTGTTGCAGTGCACAACCTGCGATTGGATTAAAGACTGCGAACCGTCACACATCATGACAAATCAACTCTCCCCTGCTGGAATAAAGTGTAGGGTCACTCTGATGTACTGCGTGAAAGTTTGTCCTGGGTTTGAGACTTGTTGTAATTTCTACATCTTGTTTCTTTGTATGAATTTTAGTGTATGGTATTCCTTATACTTCATGTTTAGTGGAAGAGTGAGCAATTCTGGTATGCAAGTGTGGTGGTTACAGAATTTTGTGCACATTGTGGGCCTGATTCACCAACGGCATTTTGTAGTATATTTTGTAATATTACAGTAGTACTACAAAACGTACTGTAAAGTCCTATTCACAAACTGCACTTTTGTAGTAACGTACACATTGGTAGCCACACACTTTTGTAGTAAGTCCCTACCTCCATTATTTTCTGTGGGAGTGTGTTGCAGTACCAGTGGTTGGACATGGGTAGTGCTGGGCTTACTACAAAAGTGTAAGTTACTACTAAAGTGTAACTCACTAAAAAGTGCAGTTTGCAAATACGGAAAAGTAGTAAGCTTACTCAAAAGTGTAAACCTACTCAAAAGTGTAAGTTACCCATAATTGTATGTTTCTGTACCAATGTACCGGGCAGTGTTTGCTCAAAAACGGAAGTAGTTACAGATTGAGCTGGAAAGCTTAATTCTTCCTTGCTAAAGCACCAACATGCAACAAGTGAGATTTACTCTTGTCTTTTTAAAAAGTGCAGTGTGTTTCCAGAAATATCTCACAAACCGCAGAAACCCTCCATCACTTTAATCTTGCCTCATCTAGTGTAGGTTGGGTTTTCAGATCCCAAATGCAAGCTATTGAATATTTAGAATTAGTTTTTTATGTGAGTTTTAGTTCAAACGGGGTGACACCAACAAATGGGCTAAAAAGTACAAGGAATCGTATGCTGTCCACAAAATTAGTCTTTGATCCTTTTGAAAGCTAGAAATTTCTGGTAACAAAATAACATTGATACTGAGGGTATTAACATATATTTCTGATATTAATTGGGAGAATTTTGTCACACGGAACTGACCACAGGGAGCAGCAAAGCACTTTAAATAGTAATGGGGGTACTAGATGAATGGCTAGTTGCATGGTGTGTGTAGATTTTTACATAGATCTAGGTATAGATAAGTACAGTAGCAACTGGGGAGAAGGAGGACATTTTCTTCTGTTATGCAGAGCCATAAAATTGCTTTATTTAGCTACCAGTGTGGATTCTGCATTACTTACATCCAGTCTTCTGTTGCTGCTGTTCACACTACCACGTCTCAAATGTATGTATGTGGTATTCTATAAAGCAAACCTTAGCAAAAGGCAGCAGAGCACTGTACATGATCAAAGACAAGCATAAAGTCAGTCAGTAATAGAGGAGGTTGTAAAGATGGTTAATGAAGGAGAGCGATAGTTGCATTGAGAGTGATAGTTGGGACCTGGAAGAGTTTAGTAAGACATTTATTATTTTTTGTTTATCTACACATTAGCCTACCAAGAGAGAGCTGAAAAGAGACTAGTTGGTTCGGGTAGATGCAGCTATGACTGTAACTCTCAGTTGAATTGGATGAGGCAGAGTAGATTGTATAATGGACATAAAAGAAATCGGCATTGAGGTTTAGGCGAATTCCAGGTCTGAACATGGACTTCTCCGGATTAACTGGGCCAATTACGAGGTACAGTCTTTGGGATTTTTAATCATGCACATAGACAGTGTCTTGAGGGAATCAAGCAGTGGCCTTGATAACGATATCAAGACATTCATTGAGGTAACAAAGCAACACTTAAATTGAAAGGCATAAGTGCTGTGCCAATGGACATGGTCATGCATCTCTAAAAAGAGCAAACTGTGCGTGTACAAAGCAACCACACAGAATCCCCAGGTACCAGGGATGTTTTGTAAGTTATATACAGGGCCACTAGTACTATGCATGAATGGTGGACCAAATAATAATGTGACCAAATTATGCAGAAGGGTCAACCAAATTATGGTGTGGGAGAAGGTAAATTTGTGGCATCTTGCAGCACAAGCTGTGGCAGTATCATTTTGTCAATTTAACACACATTAATTCTGTCTGGTAAAATGTTTCATTTGTTTAGTATCATTTTAGTCCTTGAATACAGTAATCAGCAGCTGAAATTAGACTAGTTAAAATTTGCAAAGGGTCAGCCACTGCTTGGCACCATGGGTGGTCCGTTTTTAGTAACTTTTGACCTGTTTTAGTTAGAAACAATTTTCCTTTTTGTTTTGAAATCTACAAATTATGCAACTGGTGGTGGGTATCGAGGAAAGAGCAGCAAGTTAATTATTATGCAGAAAACGCTGCAGCTGCATAATCGCAAAGTTCCAGAGGCCCTGGATACTTGTGAGGTCTAGCATATGCACAAACGAGAAATGACCAAACATGCATTCCTTGCAAGGCTTCATACAGTTTGTGCACATACAGCGTATTCAGTGCATCATATGATGAACTGTCGGGATTCATGGTTTAATACAACAATGCGAAATGAGTCTTGGCCCCATATCCGGCTTCACACTGATGTCTTTTTGCAAAATGAGTGCAAACAAGTTGCTACGCATAAACTTTGAACGGCACACTGCAGACTTTTAACCTGGATGGGTTTTTATTCTGCTATGATCCACCATCGGCTTACTGCTTTTAACGTTGCTGCTTTGTGATAATATACTAAAATGAGCCAGATATCAACCACGAAGTCTGCAACACATTATTTCACTTGAGAATGATATAATGTCAGTACTTTAAAAAAATTTCAAAACCCTCTTAGTCATATGGTTCGGTAATTGGAAATCCATCTGAAGCCAGGACCCTTGTGCTATCAAAGCTTTATGTAATATTTTACCTTGGTACTCATTTTGTCTTTCAAATGAAAGTCATCCTTACCAACACTATACAGAATTCTTCTATAAACTGACTTGGCAATAAGAAGCAATTTTGATGTATTTGCTTATAATATTGATAACTAAACTTGGACGGAAAATGTGTTTAAATCATTATGGTCTTGCATTAAAGGAGGGCAGAATAACTGCTTGAGGGGGGAAAACACGGCGCAGACCTCCATGTACAAGATTCAATATTAGTACACTTTTTAGAAGCTAAAAGCCAGGCATTGGAAGCGACATGCACAACCAGACTTACAGTGGTGACCACAGTATTGAAGTTTAAATATTGCCCCCCAGGGTGAACAATCAAAATATTTCTAGGACACAGAATGTGAAGTTATGAATAGTAAATTTGCACTCCCCAATATATACTTACCCTGATAATATGCTAGAGTTGCTCTTGGCGCGTCTGTACAGGTGAACATCAATATACTTGACCTTGATGTTGTAACAAACAAACCTTTTATAAAGTCCAACACCAAGAAAAGTGAACCTTGGTACATTATGACACCCAATTATACCATTTTAGTATTCGGTTTATTCAGTATAATTATTCAACATTAATCTTTTTTGGTTGTTGCCATTTAAAGTTGGAGAGAGTTGTTTGTTGCCTCATTAGCATGTAAAAGACATAGAACATTTTATTGTTCCCTGTCTATTTTGTAGTAACACTGTATAATGGAACACTTTTTTATGTGTGGTTACATAACTGTCAAAAATCTCAGAGGGTACATGGCCACCTTTGTGTGTACACCTTATTAACGTATTATGTGCAATGCTGTGAAGCTGCATCAAAATAATAAAATATTTGTATTTGCAGTTACTCCTTGCAGTCGTCTTAATTTTTTAACAGTACGAAAAAAGTAAGTTTGAGGAAGGTATTTAGAGTCTGAGCACAAAAGTAGACATTTAGGGTCTGATTAGGACCTTGGCAGAAGGGATTACTCTGTCACAAACGTGACGGATATCCCACCCGCCGTATTAAAAGTTGCATTATATCCTATAAAACTTGTAATACGGCGGACAGATATCCGTCACGTTTGTGACAGAGTAATCCCCTCTGCCAAGGTCGTAATGCGGCTCTAAATCTCTTCTGTCACGTACAGTTCGATGGCTGAAAAGGACCAGCAGGCACAAACAGTAGGCCTGATTTATATTGGATATGTACCCTTAATACAAACATATTTACCACCTGCTTCTCCTTGAAGATCATCACCATTAGAGCTGCTGTTGGTAAGTTACTCACCGCCCAATGGCATAGCTCCTGCACAACCACCGTTTGTTGTTATAAGTCATTTAATTAAAGGGAGGGACAGGACATTGACGGTTTGATGAAACCAGAAACAAAAAAACGCTCATCATCCGTCGCTTGATTTCTCCTGCACATATAGGTGATTGTGACCACGAATGATGGATCAGCGGTACATATGACTTGCAATAGTTGTTTAGGAGCTGGGGAGTTGGTGGATACAATGGTGTTAGACCTGGTGGTGTGAGGGATGAGGGTATTCCTAGTATTACTAAGATATTCAGAGAAACATTTGAATGGAGTTGATTCCAAATAAGTTCTAAGCAATAGTGATTTTTAAACTTAAAAATGCCTTGCCTTCACAGTTTTCAACTGCAAAATCCAGTATTTAAGGAAAATAGTGATCTGAATACATTTGAACGATAGAAATGTAACGCAAATGCATTATGGTAAAGTCGTTACAATATTTCACTTTCATTAATGACTATGGGCCTGATGTAGGTCTTGGCAGATGGGATACTCCGTCTCAAACATGATGGTGATTATCACTCTCACAGTAAGTAGGCAAGCAAACCCACAATGAGTGGGTAAGAGTGGTTTAGAGCTCGCTGATCTGAACCATCGTAGCTAGGTATCTTTTTGTCAGGTCTGGACAACAGTAGGGCAGTCAGTCAATCAAAAACATCTTTATTCAGCTAAAACTAGCCACAAAAGTCAACATATATACAAATCCACAAATAAATACAAATATAAAAGTATGAGTTATTAAAAATTCATATTGAAATTCATACAGATTTGTTAAAACAATATTGGAAGCCAATCTTGTATTTAAATAGGAACAATAGAAAAGCCTGATAACCACATCGAGGAAACGTTTGCTTTCAGATATTCCATAGCCCATTCACATGTTCATTCATCACCTCATATAGCTGAGCACAGCATGACGTAACCGAGGGCAGTCTAAGGGGGTCATTCTGACTCCCGCCGGCCGCTGTATCCGCAGGGCCGGCGGGAGCCGCCAGAATACCGCTGCGCGGTCACAAGACCGCCGCGGGTATTCTGGGTTTCCCGCTGGGCTGGCGGGCGACCGCCAGAAGGCCGCCCGCCAGCCCAGCGGGAAACACCCTTCCACAAGGATGCCGGCTCCGAATGGAGCCGGCGGAGTGGAAGGGGTGCGACGGGTGCACTTGCACCCGTCGCGATTTTCAGTGTCTGCATGGCAGACACTGAAAATCATGGTGGGGCCCTGTTACCGGGGCCCCTGCAGTGCCCATGCCATTGGCATGGGCACTGCAGGGGCCCCACGACACCCCATACCGCCATCCTGTTCCTGGCGGCCAAAACCGCCAGGAACAGGATGGCGGTATGGGGGTCGGAATCCCCAAGGCGGCGCAGCAAGCTGCGCCGCCATGGAGGATTCCCCAGGGCAGCGGAAAACCGGCGGTACACCGCCGGTTTTCCGTTTCTGACCGCGGCGGTCAGAATGCCCTTGGGAGCACCGCCAGCCTGTTGGCGGTGCTCCCGCGGTCCCCGGCCCTGGCGGTCCATGACCGCCAGGGTCGGAATGACCGCCTAAATGCTGTAAGTAGGAAAAAGCTTGTTTATATTGTCTGATGTTTAATTCCCGAAATATGAAACTAAAAAACGTTCTTATCAGAAGCGTACTAGGAAACAAAACAGCATAAAATGGACGGTGCTCGGCAGCAACGCATTATCACTAGGACCTCTGGGAAGAGATGGAAACCAAGATCACTTTGACGAGAGTACTAGTAGAAATTGATAGTATTAAAACTTAAACAGGTGAGGAGAAATCTGTGCTCAGAAGTAGTGGTGACATTTAAGTATAGCGTGGGGTTCCAAAGATGGGTTTACTTGTAAACAGAGGCTTCTAGTCTGGAATTTCTGTGCGTTTTCCATGCAAATTTTATAATGAAAGTTAGGAAACAGGCTTTTGACCAAATCAAATGAATTATTTCCAATTTGCTCCTGCTTTACAAACCTATCAGGAACCCCTAATTTTTTAATTGTTTAAGTAAGCTAGCCATGGAGTAGCAGACACGTTATTCAGGGTCAGGCAGTCCAGAATAATTGATCTTGTAAATTCTACTTCTGGGTTCCTCCACACCCTCAGCCATAGCAACAAGGAGCTTGATTTAATGTGGTCCTACCGACCTCGGAGTGAAAGGTTGGAAAAGATTGTGGGCCTAACAATAGCCAAAGCTGTTTTCCATCCTTTGCAGCCTTTCAGTGTTTGCATACCCTCAGACTCTAGCCCCAGAGGTCCCTATCACAACACATTTGGGCAGCCCCGTCGCACTTTTCGTGCAGACAGTGAAAAGCACAACGGGTGCTGCTGCACCCGAAGCACCGCAACATTTCCGCCAGCTCAATTGTGAACAGACGTCAATGTTGTGGCTTGTTTCCCGCTGGGCCAGCGGGTGGAAACTCTGTTTCCGCTCACCCACCCAGTGGGAAACTCCTAATAGCCCCGGTGGTCAGATCACCACACTGGTGGTTTTCTGAACGCACGGCTTCAGCGGACGGCGTAATGAAGTGCTGAATATCTGAGTGAATCTTGTTCTCCTTTGCTCAAGCCTTGAGCCTTTGCAGGATAACCCTGCCTAAGATCTTAACAGTACTGTTGTAGGAGGCTCGCCTGGTTTGTAGTGGTACCAAGGGGTACTTACACTCTGCACCAGGTCCAGTTATCCCTTATTAGTGTAGAAGAGGTGTCTAGCAGCTTAGGCTGATAGAAAAGGGTAGCTTAGCAGAGCAGCTTAGGCTGAACTAGGAGACGTGTAAAGCTCCTACTATACCACTGGTGTCTTATGCACAATATCATAAGAAAACACAATACACAGATATACTAAAAATAAAGGTACTTTATTTTTATGGCAATATGCCAAAAGTATCTCAGTGAGTACCCTCGGTATGAGGATAGCAAATATACACAAGATATATGTACACAATACCAAAATTGTGCAGTAATAGCAATAGAAAGCAATGTACAGTCACAATAGATTGTAATGAGAGCACATAGGTATAGGGGCAACACAAACCATATACTCCAAAAGTGGAATGCGAATAACGTATGAACCCCAAACCTATGTGACCTTGTAGAGGGTCGCTGGGACTGTAAGAAAACAGTGAGGGTTTGAAAAATAGCCCACCCCAAGACCCTGAAAAGTGGGTGCAAAGTGCACCTAAGTTCCCCAGAGAGCACAGAAGTCGTGATAGGGGAATTCTGCAAGGAAGACCAACACCAGCAATGCAACAACGATGGATTTCCAGACGAGCGAACCTGTGGAACAAGGGGACCAAGTCCAAGAGTCACACTCAAGTCGTGAGTGGGCAGATGCCCAAGAAATGCCAGCTGAGGGTGCAAAGAAGCTGCCACCAGATGGTAGAAGCTGTGGATTCTGCAAGAACGAAGAGGACTAGGAACTTCCCCTTTGGAGGATGGATGTCCCACGTCGTGGAGAAGCTTGCAGAGGTGTTTCTGTGCAGAATGACCGCAAACAAGCCTTGCTAGCTGCAAGGGTCGCGGTTAGGGTTTTTGGATGCTGTTGTGGCCCAGGAGGGACCAGGATGTCGCCAATTGCGTGAGGAGACAGAGGGGGTGCCCAGCAAGACAAGAAGCCCTCTCAGAAGCAGGCAGCACCTGCAGAAGTGCCGGAACAGGCACTACGAAGAGGAGTGAACCGGAGCTCACCCGAAGTCACAAAAGAAGGTCCCACGACGCCGGAGGACAACTCAGGAGGTCGTGCACTGCAGGTTAGAGTGTCGGGGACCCAGGCTGGCTGTGCACAAAGGAAATCCTGGAAGAGTGCACAGGAGCCGGAGCAGCTGCAAATCACGCGGTACCCAGCAATGCAGTCTAGCGTGGTGAGGCAAGGACTTACCTCCACCAAACTTGGACTGAAGAGTCACTGGACTGTGGTAGTCACTTGGACAGAGTTGCTGAGTTCCAGGGACCACGCTCATCGTGCTGAGAGGGGACCCAGAGGACCGTTGATGCAGTCTTTTGGTGCCTGTGGTTGCAGGGGGAAGATTCCGTCGACCCACGGGAGATTTCTTCGGAGCTTCTAGTGCAGAGAGGAGCAGACTACCCCCACAGCATGCACCACCAGGAAAGCAGTCGAGAAGGCGGCTGGATCAGCGATACAAGGTTGCAGGAGTCGTCTTTGCTACTTTGTTGCAGTTTTGAAGGCGCCCAGAGCAGTCTGCGATCCATTTCTTGGCAGAAGGTGAAGAGAGAGATGCAGAGGAACTCTGATGAGCTCTTGCATTCGTTATCTAAAGAATTCCCCAAAGCAGAGACCCTAAAAAGCCAGAAAAGGAGGTTTGGCTACTTAGGAAGGAGGATAGGCTAGCAACACAGGTAAGAGCCTATCAGAAGGAGTCTCTGACGTCATCTGCTGGCCCTGGCCACTCAGAGCAGTCCACTGTGCCAGCAGCACCTCTGTTTCCAAGATGGCAGAGGTATGGAGCACACTGGAGGAGCTCTGGGCACCTCCCAGGGGAGGTGCAGGTCAGGGGAGTGGTCACTCCCCTTTCCTTTGTCCAGTTTCGTGCCAGAGCAGGGCTGGGGGATCCCTGAACAGGTGTAGACTGGCTAATGCAGAGATGGCCACCAACTGTGCCCATCAAAGCATTTCCAGAGGCTGGGGGAGGCTACTCCTCCCCAGCCCTGACACCTTTTTCCAAAGGGAGAGGGTGTAACACCCTCTCTCTGAGGAAGTCCTTTGTTCTGCCTTCCTGGGCCAAGCCTGGCTGGACCCCAGGAGGGCAGAAACCTGTCTGAGGGGTTGGCAGCAGCTGCAGTGAAACCCTGGGAAAGGTAGTTTGGCAGTACCCGGGTCTGTGCTAGAGACTCGGGGGATCATGGAATTGGCTCCCCAATGCCAGAATGGCATTGGGGTGACAATTCCATGATCTTAGACATGTTACATGGCCATGTTCGGAGTTACCATTGTGACGCTATACATATGTAGTGACATATGTATAGTGCACGCGTGTAATGGTGTCCCCGCACTCACAAAGTCCGGGGAATTTGCCCTGAACAATGTGGGGGCACCTTGGCTAGTGCCAGGGTGCCCACACACTAAGTAACTTAGCACCCAACCTTTACCAGGTAAAGGTTAGACATATACCATAGACTTATAAGTTACTTAAGTGCAGTGGTAAATGGCTGTGAAATAACATGGCCGTTATTTCACTCAGGCTGCAATGGCAGGCCTGTGTAAGAATTGTCAGATCTCCCTATGGGTGGCAAAAGAAATGCTGCAGCCCATAGGGATCTCCTGGAACCCCAATACCCTAAGTACCTCAGTACCATATACTAGGGAATTATAAGGGTGTTCCAGTATGCCAATGTAAATTGGTGAAATTGGTCACTAGCCTGTTAGTGACAATTTGGAAAGAAATGAGAGAGCATAACCACTGAGGTTCTGGTTAGCAGAGCCTCAGTGAGACAGTTAGTCATCACACAGGTAACACATACAGGGCACACTTATGAGCACTAGGGCCCTGGCTGGCAGGGTCCCAGTGACACATACAACTAAAACAACATATACAGTGAAATATGGGGGTAACATGCCAGGCAAGATGGTACTTTCCTACACAACACCCCCCCCCCCAAACGAAGGACACTAAGACTAGCCATGACCTGATGAGTCTTCATTGTCTAAGTGGAAACATCTGGAGAGTCCATCTGCATTGGAGTGGGTACTCCCAGGTCTATGTTCCACTGTATAGTCCATTCCCTGTAGGGATATGGACCACCTCAACAATTTAGGGTTTTCACCTTTCATTTGTTTTATCCAAAGTAGAGGTTTGTGGTCTGTCTGAACAATGAAGTGAGTGCCAAACAGGTATGGCCTCAACTTCTTCAGTGCCCAGACCACAGCAAAGTCCTCCCTCCCTATGGCAGACCAACGCTTTTCTCTAGGGGTCAACCTGCTGCTGATACAAGCAACAGGTTGATCCTGGCCCTCAGAGTTAAGACTGCCCCTACCCCTAATTCAGATGCATCAGTTTGGACAATTAATTTTTTGGAGTAATAGGGGCTTTTTAGGACAGGTGCAGAGCACATGGCCTGTTTCAGCTCCTCAAAAGCTTTCTGACAGCTAGCTGTCCATAATACCGTTTTAGGCATTTTCTTAGATGTGAGGTCATTAAGAGGGGCTGCTATGGAGCCATAGTTCTTTATGAACCTCCTGTAATACCCAGTGAGGTCTAAGAAGGCTCTCACCTGGGTCTGAGTTGTAGGGGGAACCCAATCTATAATAGTTTGGATTTTCCCCTGAAGTGGTGCAATCTGTTCTCCACCTACCAGGTGTCCCAGATAAACCACTTTCCCCTGCCCTATCTGGCACTTTGAAGCCTTGATAGTGAGGCCTGCCTTCTGCAGGGCCTCCAAAACCTTCCACAGGTGGACCAGGTGATCATCCCAGGTGGAGCTAAAGACAGCTATATCATCTAGATATGCTGCACTAAAAGCCTCCAATCCTTGCAGGACTGTATTCACCAACCTCTGAAAAGTGGCAGGCGCATTTTTCAACCCAAAAGGCATTACTGTGAATTGGTAGTGCCCTTCAATGGTTGAAAATGCAGTTTTTGCTTTAGCATCCTCTGATAACTTGATCTGCCAATACCCTGCAGTCACATCAAAGGTGCTTAGATACTTGGCAGATGCCAGTGTATCTATTGGCTCATCTGCCCTGGGTATAGGGTGAGCATCAGTTTTAGTTACCTGGTTGAGACCCCTGTAATCTACACAAAATCTCATTTCCTTCTTTCCATCTTTGGAATGAGGTTTTGGTACAAGTACCACAGGAGAGGCCATGGACTTTCAGAGTGCTCAACCACTCCCAGTTCAAGCATTTTCTGAACCTCTTGTTTTATGCAGTCCCTGACATGGTCAGGCTGCCTATAGATTTTACTTTTGACAGGCAAGCTGTCTCCAGTATCTATAGTGTGCTCACACCAAGAAGTGGTGCCTGGCACAGTAGAAAAGAGTTCAGAAAACTGACCCAGGAGATTTATGCAGTGGTCTTTCTGCTCAGCAGTAAGACAATCTGCCAAAACTACACCTTCCACTAGAGCATCTTGTTCTGTGGAAGAGAAGAGATCAGGGAGAGGGTCACTCTCTTCTTCCTGTCCTTCATCTGTTGCCATGAGCAGGGTGAGATCACCCCTGTCATAGTAGGGTTTCAGGCGATTGACATGGAGCACCCTAAGGGGACTCCTGGCAGTGCCTAAGTCAACTAAGTAGGTGACTTCTCCCTTCTTTTCAACAATAATGTGGGGTCCACTCCGTTTGTCTTGGAGTGCTCTTGGGGCCACAGGCTCCAAGACCCACACTTTCTGCCCTGGTTGGTACTGAATCAGAACAGCCTTCTGGTCATGCCATTGCTTTTGGAGCTCTTGGCTGGCCTGAAGGGTTTTACTGGCCTTTTTCATATACTCAGCCATTCTGGATCTTAGGCCAAGTACATAGTCCACTATGTCTTGCTTAGGAGCTTTTAAAGGTTGTTCCCAACCCTCCTTCACAAGTGTTAGAGGACCTCTTACAGGGTGTCCAAATAGGAGTTCAAAGGGGCTGAAGCCCACTCCTTTCTGGGGTACCTCCCTGTAAGCAAAAAGGAGGCAAGGTAACAGGACATCCCATCTCCTCCGGAGCTTTTCAGGGAGTCCCATTATCATTCCTTTGAGAGTTTTATTAAACCTCTCAACCAGTCCATTTGTTTGTGGATGATAGGGTGTGGTGAACTTGTGTGTCACACCACATTCCTTCCACATGACCTTTAAGTAAGCAGACATGAAGTTGCTACCCCTGTCTGATACCACCTCTTTTGGGAAGCCCACCCTGGAAAATATTCCCAGGAGGGCCTTTGCCACTGCAGGAGCTGTAGTGGTCCTTAGAGGAATTGCTTGAGGATATCTGGTGGCATGGTCCACTACCACCAAAATAAACCTATTGCCTGAAGCAGTAGAAGGGTCAAGGGGGCCAACTATGTCAACCCCTACCTTTCAAAGGGGACCCCAACCACAGGTAGTGGAATAAGGAGAGCCTTTGGAGTGCCACCTGTTTTGCCACTGGCTTGACAGGTTTCACAGGACTTACAAAATTCCTTTGTGTCCTCTGACATTCTAGGCCAATGAAACAAGGGGACAAGCCTGTCCCAAGTTTTCATTTGTCCCAAATGTCCAGCCAATGGAATGTCGTGGGCTAGAGTTAGGAGGAACTCTCTGTATTGCAGGGGAATCACCAATCTCCTGGCTGCTCCAGGTTTTGGATCCCTTGCTTCAGTATACAAGAGGTTGTCCTCCCAGTAAACTCTGTGAGAGTCACTGACATCCCCATTTTGCTGTTTGACAGCTTGCTGTCTTAGACCCTCTAGTGTGGGACAGGTCTGCTGTGCCACACTCAGCTCCTCCCAGGCAGGCCCCCCTCCACCCAAAAGCTCAGCAGTGTCTGCTTCCAGCTCCTCTGGTGTAGGTTCTGCACAGGGTGGAAATTCTTCTTCCTCAGAAGTTGAATCCACTGTAGAGGGAGGGATAGTAGGTAGTGTTTTACCTTTACTAACCCTAGCTTTAGGGAACACTTGGTCCATTGTTCCAGGATCCAAGTCACCCTGTCCTTTTTGCTTTTTGGCCTGAGCCCTTGTCAAAGCAAAAATATGCCCAGGAATGCCTAGCATTGCTGCATGAGCCTCCAACTCCACTTCTGCCCAACCTGATATCTCTAAATCGTTCCCTAGTAGACAGTCTACAGGTAAATCTGAGGCAACCACAACTTTCTTTGGACAAGTAACCCCCCCGCCCCCCAGTTGAGATTCACAACAGCCATGGGGTGGCTAAGAGTGTTGTTATGAGCATCAGTCACTTGGTACTGGTGACCAAGCAGGTGTTGTTCAGGGTGGACCAGTTTCTCTATTACCATGGTAACACTGGCACCAGTGTCCCTCTAGGCCTGAACCTCAACACCATTTATTAGGGGCAGTTGCTTGTACTTATCCATATTAAGGGGAGAAGCAACCAAGGTGGCCAAATCAATGGCACCTTCAGAGACTAACACAGCCTCTGTGGTCTCCCTAACAAGACCAACCCCAACTAAATTACCAAAAGTGAGCCCAGCTACTCCCTTGGTTTGGCTATTAGTAGGTTTGCTCCCACCACCACTGCTATTACTAGGGGCACTAGGTGTAGCAGCAGGGGTTGTAGTGGTGGGAGGCTTGGTGCTTTTCTTTGGACAACAGGCATCAGTTGTCCAATGGCCTTTTACGTTACATAAATAGCACCATGGTTTCTTTACTTGATTTGAAGAGGATTTGGGCCCACCCCCCCACCAGAGTGTTTTTGTGGGCCTGATGAAGACTCATTTTTAGATTTGTCCCCACCCTTGTCAGAAGACTTACCATCCTTCTTCTTGCCATCCTTGTCACCCCCTGTATGAACTTTTCTGTTCACTCTTGTTCTGACCCATTTGTCTGCCTTCTTTCCCAATTCTTGGGGAGAGGTCAGATCTGAGTCCACTAGATACTGGTGCAACAAATCAGACACACAATTATTAAGAATATGCTCTCTCAGGATTAAGTTATACAGGCTTTCATAGTTAGAAACTTTACTGCCATGCAACCACCCCTCCAAGGCCTTCACTGAATGGTCAACAAAGTCTACCCAGTCTTGTGAAGACTCCTTTTTGGTTTTTCTGAACTTGATCCTGTACTGTTCAGTGGTTAAGCCATAACCATCTAGGAGTGCATTCTTAAGAACTGTAAAATTATTGGCATCACTTTCCTTCACAGTAAGGAGCCTATCCCTACCCTTTCCACTGAAAGATAGCCATAGGATAGCAGCCCACTGCCTTTGAGGGACCCCCTGTACAACACAGGCCCTCTCAAGTGCAGCAAACCACTTGTTAATGTCATCCCCCTCCTTGTAAGGGGGAACTATCTTGTGCAGATTCCTAGAATCATGCTCTTTTACAGGATTACTATCTGTAATACTGCTGCTGCCACCATGGGGTCCAAACCCCAACCTCTGTCTTTCTTTTTCTAAGTCAAATGCTTCCCTGTCTAGATCCAGCTGTTGCTTTTTCAGCTTCAGCCTGGACTCTTCCACTCTCAATCTATTGAGTTTCCTTTCTAACACTCTGTCATCAGGGTGGGTGGGTTGGGCATGCTTAGACACAGAAGAATGGTGTGAATGGACAGAGGGAGACCTGTCCCTAACAGGTGACACTCTAACATCCTGGCCTAAAGGAGTAATCTCCCTACTGTGATGAGAACTCACATAAGTACCAGTCCTGCTAGGTGGCCTGCTAAGGGGCAGGTTGGGAAGGTTCCCATCTAACACTTTTACTGGGGCTACCCCAGAGTCAGAGTGTGAATCATCAGCTAATCTGTCACCTGATTTGCCAGCTATGGCCTTATCATGTTCAATGAGCATATTAACCAACAATTCTCTAGAGGGATTCTTCCCTACCCCTAAACCTCTATCAATGCAGAGACTCCTTGCACCTTTCCAGCTAAGGTGGTCATAAGCAGTGCTGGTCAGATCCAGAGTTTGACCTGTACCAGACATGATAGAAAAAGATTTAAGGGACAGAAAAAGAAAGAAAAAGTTTCAGAACTTTTTAAGGAAACAGAAAAAAACTTGTTCAACTTTTAAGAACTTTTTGAAAGTTTTAGAGGTACTTTTCAGCACTTAGCAATAGAGTAAGAGGAGAAAAGCAAAACTTTTTGGTTAGGTGTACATACACTGAACTTGTTTTGTATATTTTTCTCTTATGAAAAGTACAAAATGACAAAGTGGTAAGTAGTTGCAAGTACTTATCCCACCGCTGCACAACCAATGTAGGAGGCTGGCCTGCTTTGTAGTGGTACCAAGGGGTACTTACACTCTGCACCAGGTCCAGTTATCCCTTATTAGTGTAGAAGAGGTGTCTAGCAGCTTAGGCTGATAGAAAAGGGTAGCTTAGCAGAGCAGCCTAGGCTGAACTAGGAGACGTGTAAAGCTCCTACTATACCACTGGTGTCATATGCACAATATCATAAGAAAACACAATACACAGATATACTAAAAATAAAGGTACTTTATTTTTATGACAATATGCCAAAAGTATCTCAGTGAGTACCCTCAGTATGAGGATAGCAAATATACACAAGATATATGTACACAATACCAAAATTATGCAGTAATAGCAATAGAAAGCAATGCAAGCAATGTACAGTCACAATAGATTGCAATGAGAGCACATAGGTATAGGGGCAACACAAACCATATACTCCAAAAGTTGAATGCGAATAACGTATGGACCCCAAACCTATGTGACCTTGTAGAGGGTCGCTGGGACTGTAAGAAAACAGTGAGGGTTAGAAAAATAGCCCACCCCAAGACCCTGAAAAGTGGGTGCAAAGTGCACCTAAGTTCCCCAGAGAGCACAGAAGTCGTGATAGGGGAATTCTGCAAGGAAGACCAACACCAGCAATGCAACAACGATGGATTTCCAGACAAGAGAACCTGTGGAACAAGGGGACCAAGTCCAAGAGTCACACCCAAGTCGTGAGTGGGCAGATGCCCAAGAAATGCCAGCTGAGGGTGCAAAGAAGCTGCCACTGGATGGTAGAAGCTGCGGATTCTGCAAGAACGAAGAGGACTAGGAACTTCCCCTTTGGAGGATGGATATCCCACGTCGTGGAGAAGCTTGCAGAAGTGTTTCTGTGCAGAAAGACCGCAAACAAGCCTTGCTAGCTGCAAGGGTCATGGTTAGGGTTTTTGGATGCTGCTGTGGCCCAGGAGAGACCAGGATGTCGCTAATTGCGTGAGGAGACAGAGGAGGCGCCCGGCAAGACAAGGAGCCCTCTCAGAAGCAGGCAGCACCCGCAGAAGTGCCGGAACAGGCACTACGAAGAGGAGTGAACCGGAGCTCACCCGAAGTCACAAAAGAAGGTCTCACGACGCCGGAGGACAACTCAGGAGGTCGTGCACTGCAGGTTAGAGTGTCGGGGATCCAGGCTTGGCTGTGCACAAATGAAATCCTGGAAGAGTGCACAGGAGCCGGAGCAGCTGCAAATCACGCGGTACCCAGCAATGCAGTCTAGCGTGGTGAGGCAAGGACTTACCTCCACCAAACTTGGACTGAAGAGTCACTGGACTGTGGGAGTCACTTGGACCGAGTCGCTGAGTTCCAGGGACCACGCTCGTCGTGCTGAGAGAGGACCCAGAGGACCGGTGATGCAGTCTTTTGGTGCCTGTGGTTGCAGGGGGAAGATTCCGTCGACCCACAGGAGATTTCTTCGGAGCTTCTAGTGCAGAGAGGAGGCAGACTACCCCCACAGCATGCACCACCAGGAAAGCAGTCGAGAAGGCGGCTGGATCAGCGATACAAGGTTGCAGTAGTCGTCTTTGCTACTTTGTTGCGGTTTTGCAGGCGTCCAGAGCAGTCAGCGGTCATTTCCTTGGCAGAAGGTGAAGAGAGAGATGCCGGGGAACTCTGATGAGCTCCTGCATTCGTTATCTAAAGAATTCCCCAAAGCAGAGACCCTAAATAGCCAGAAAAGGAGGTTTGGCTACTTAGGAAGAAGGATAGGCTAGCAACACAGGTAAGAGCCTATCAGAAGGAGTCTCTGACGTCATCTGCTGGCCCTGGCCACTCAGAGCAGTCCAGTGTGCCAGCAGCACCTCTGTTTCCAAGATGGCAGAGGTCTGGAGCACACTGGAGGAGCTCTGGGCACCTCCCAGGGGAGGTGCAGGTCAGGGGAGTGGTCACTCCCCTTTCCTTTGTCCAGTTTTGCGCCAGAGCAGGGCTGGGGGATCCCTGAACAGGTGTAGACTGGCTTATGCAGAGATGGGCACCATCTGTGCCCATCAAAGCATTTCCAGAGGCTGGGGGAGGCTACTCCTCCCCAGCCCTGACACCTTTTTCCAAAGGGAGAGGGTGTAACACCCTCTCTCTGAGGAAGTCCTTTGTTCTGCCTTCCTGGGCCAAGCCTGGCTGGACCCCAGGAGGGCAAAAACCTGTCTGAGAGGTTCGCAGCAGCTGCAGTGAAACCCCTGGAAAGGTAGTTTGGCAGTACCCGAGTCTGTGCTAGAGACTCAGGTGATCATGGAATTGTCTCCCAATTCCATGATGTTAGACATGTTACATGGCCATGTTCGGAGTTACCATTGTGACGCTATACATATGTAGTGACATATGTATAGTGCACGCATGTAATGGTGTCCCCCCACTCACGAAGTCTGGGGAATTTGCCCTGAACAATGTGGGGGCACCTTGGCTAGTGCCAGGGTGCCCACACACTAAGTAACTTAGCACCCAACCTTTACCAGGTAAAGGTTAGACATATAGGTGACCTATAAGTTACTTAAGTGCAGTGGTAAATGGCTGTGAAATAACATGGACGTTATTTCACTCAGGCTGCAATGGCAGGCCTGTGTAAGAATTGTCAGATCTCCCTATGGGTGGCAAAAGAAATGCTGCAGCCCATAGGGATCTCCTGGAACCCCAATACCCTGGGTACCTCAGTACCATATACTAGGGAATTATAAGGGTGTTCCAGTATGCCAATGTAAATTGGTGAAATTGGTCACTAGCCTGTTAGTGACAATTTGGAAAGAAATGAGAGAGCATAACCACTGAGGTTCTGGTTAGCAGAGCCTCAGTGAGACAGTTAGTCATCACACAGGTAACACATACAGGGCACACTTATGAGCACTGGGGCCCTGGCTGGCAGGGTCCCAGTGACACATACTACTAAAACAACATATATACAGTGAAATATGGGGGTAACATGCCAGGCAAGATGGTACTTTCCTACAACTGTCCAATACTAAATTCGGGCGATAGCAAATTGGGAGATTTCTGTTCCCCTTTTTAAAGATTAGAAGAACAATTGCCTGCCTCCATGATAGAAACAAAGGACTTACTACAGCAGCTGTTCTGACGTTTGTTATCATAGAGGCCCAGCGTTCTATATTTTACTGAAGTAAGTCCACAGGGACTCTATCCAGTCCAGGTGCTTTTTCTTGGGGGGATCTTATTAATTGCACAAATAAGGTCCTTGACGGCAATGAATTTACCTGAAAAATGGGCAGCATCTGCATTAAAATTAACCTCTTGAATAACGGCTTGCTCTGAGCCTCTGCGATGTGGATCACAAATCTTGGTAAAATGCTCCTCCCATGTGTGTGAAGCTATATTGGACTCAAACTGCACCTTTCGTAATTTGTAAAGAAAGGGAGATTAACAACTTTCCAAAAGGCTGCACAATCTTTTAGATGCCCCATAGCTTCCAGTCCCTCCCATAGCTGAGCTCCAATCTCTGCTTTCCTTGTTACTAATATTTCTTTGTAGGCCCATCTTGCGATAGCTATTTCTGTCTTGAAAGGTGGATGTTTCTTTAAAGCTAGTTTAAGATGTTTGTGAGCAGTATTACATGCAAATATGATCCATTCATGCAGTGATTTGCATTTGGGTGGTTTGCAGGCAACTAACAAAGAGATGGAGTGACATAATGAATTAAAAGCTTCAAAAATGGCCCGGGGGTGTTCTCCTTTTCTGGAGTCCACGGCAATAGCAGGCTGTATTCTCTCATGTTCACGAATTTAGCTTTTTTGACGTTCTCCCACTTAACTCGGATCTCTTTATTCTGTGTATATTCAATTTCTACATTTGCAATCAGGGTTTTGCTATCAACAAAGGTAAGGCTTAGCTGTATCAAGAGGGGGTTTTGGTAACGAATACAGCTGGCAATCACTTTGAGCACGGTTAGTTATTGGGTAAGATCCTGCCATATTTACATGAAGTCAATATTATTGAAATTAACAGATCCTTTAAAGGTAGCAGCTAAAATTGAGCATGGAGTCATAATTGTGGGGAACCACCAGGTTTTTAGACAGTCTCGGTTGTATAGTTTAGCAATGGAATATGGAACGTAGGCTGTAGCTGTTTGAAGAAGAGAACTTTCAAATGCCAGTTGAAGGGGTGCTTGCCTGGGTTGGTCGCATCATTATTATCTGAAGGATAAACTTCAATACACTGAACTATTATCCGTAGAAGAATGTGTCTTTTTGGTGGCGACAATGGTAGGATGCCATGGCATATGGAGTGACCAACGCCACCTTAAATTTTTTTCAAACTGATTTTAGCAATGAGCAGTAACATAAGTGGACATTGCTAAAGTACGAGATTGTGCAAAGCAGTTTTTTTTTTACTTGTGAGGGTTCTGCCAATTGCTGCAAGAGCTAATAGAAAGGTGCTTGTGAAGACCCAGTGCTAAAAAGTTGACATCATTAAAAAACAATTTTGGCAATGGGCTGTCACAAATGTGAACATTGTCTAAAGTACGAAGTGATGCAAAGCAGGATTCTTTCACTTCCCAGAGGTTCACCAATTACTATGAAAACAGTTTTAACATCTGCAACACATTTTTTTTAGCCCTACACAAAAGCTGAATGCACTGCCCTTTTAATAGCGCCGTCACTGCCGGGCGACAAGATCTAATCTGAAGCGCCCTCAAGGATGGACATAACAATTTCTGCCTGTGATGAATTACAGGGGGGCAAATACACAACACGTGTAATACACTTTCTTCAGTGTAACCGCATAAGCAGCATGACAAATCCGGCCAGGATTTCTTCCATGGAGGGACCTGGTTTGACAGCAAGGACTGCGCCATAGTGGCCATAGATTTTAGTATGCGTGGATTGTGAGCTGTGTTAATGCAGTCTAGCAAGGGACATCAAAGTGTTGTGATATTTGCATCAAGGACTTTAAGGGTGGTTGAAATGAGTTATTCCACTATAGAAAAGGAGACTTTGGCCTGTTGTTGGGGCATACAATATTTCAGGAGCTACGTGTGGGGAGCAGAATTTGATTTGAGAATAGATCATAAACCTTTAATTGATCTATTCACCTCAAAAGGTGCTGGCAAAGCACTATCACAAATAGTGAAGTGGTTATACAGACTCCAAGAGTTTTTGTTTGCCAGGTATGTGCAGCATTAATGCTGATTGCTTATCTAGGTTGCCCCTGCAGGATGAGAAACATGGAAATAACGATGAGCAGATAGTGGTGGATGGAATGTGTGCAAATTTGAAAGCATTAACAGAAGATGAGTGGAAAGAGGCTGTAGCTAAAGATTAGGCCATGCACAAAGTTATAGAATTGGGAAATCTGTGTGGTCTGAATTATCTTGTAGTGAGAAGGGGCAAGCAATTCCTGGTGCCTGAGGGGTTAAGAAAGAGATTGTTGGTGACATTACATGAAGGACATGTTGGAATGTCCTTTATGAAAAGGAAGGAGCGTGAGGCATTTTGGTGACCTGTAATGGATTGTGATATAGAGGTTTGTGGGGATGTGCGTGTGTGTGTGTGTAGTCATAAAACGCATGTGGTAAAATAGACACCTATAGGACCGGTAAGTCTTCTGGAAAGGGCAAGGTTGTTGTATGGATGTGTGTAAACATGTATGGATGTTTGTGGTCCATTTGAATTGAATGGGACAGGTAATGAGTTTGCTATAGTCCTTGTGGACTACTATTCTAAATGGCCAGGGGTGAGCTTGGTAAATGAAATAAAAGCCACAGCAATAATAGGATTTTGTAAAGAGATTTTTTGAAGGAAGAGTTATCCTGAAGAGAGAGGCAATGGTCCACAATTCATATCAGAAGGATTTAAATTTGAATCATATTTGGATTGTTATGGAGTAAAACTAAGACAATGGTAGGACATCCATGTTAAAATGGTCTAGTGGAAAGGTTTTATAAAGTGGTGGGGGAACATGTTAAATTGTCATTACAGTGTGGACCTGATTGAAGAGAAGAGATGAAAAGGTTAATTTGGAGTTATCATACAATTCCACAATCTACCGAGGGAATATCACCTTTGGTGTTATTGAAGGGTCAGAAGCTTTGCACTAAAGCAGTGCCAGAATGGATGGGCAAAAAAAAGGCATGGAAGGTGGATGAAGGGGAGTTAAGCAAAAAGGTTCAGGACAAACAAATGTTGTGTGATGGGACATTCAATGAGAAATGTGCAAACATGTAAGCATGTAAGTTTGAGATTGGAGATTATGTGCAAGAATGATTGTTTACTGGGTTCATCTAGAAGTTGGGGGTGCATACTCCAGTGTTAGAAGGTAGTAGGAGATGGAAAATGATGAATGTTGTGAAGTGTAGTGAAGTAGAAATAAAGAAATGTAGGAATGGAAAATATTTGAGTGGATCTGAATTGCTCTTACCACCTTGCAATGAATCATTGCTATTAGGTAGAAGTATGCAGCAAAATAATCTATCCGTGAAGCTGAAATATTATGTATGATTTCAGCATTAGAAGAGTGATGTTTAATTTTTCAAAACGATTCCAGGATGGACATGGACATAACATTTTTTTAATGTATTTATTTATTTGCTAGTAATAGCCACTATTTTATCTTTATCCCACTCTGTGCCAGGGACGTAATGGTTACATCCACCGGCACAGTGCTCCTGTGCTTAGGACATAACCATTACGTCCTGGCACATGAGCTCAAAGGGAGCGCTAGCGCTCCCTTTGTGTACTTCCTTCCCACCCCCCCCCCCCAAGGCAGGGATGGAAGGGGAAGCTCTTCGTCTTCCACTGTAGATGTAGTTTGTTTGTGTCGGGGAGCGTCCCCTTAGGCCAGGGTCACTCCCCTTTGGGGGGCATATTTTTTCTGGCCATTTCGGCCAATATATATAGGATGATCTGCCCCCAAGGGGGGCAGAAACCACTGGAACACCAGTTTTTAAAAAAAATTGTTTATTTCTGTGGGGGGCGCCCCCTTGGGCAAGGGTCGCCCCCCCAAGGGGGGCATTGAACTGTTGGCCATTTCTGCTCCCCTTGGGGGCAGATCGGTCTATTTTGTTTTGGCCCATGGCACCAGGGATAATGTGTGTGTGTTTATTGGATGGGGGGCGGCCCCTTGGGCAAGGGTCGCTCCCCTTAGGGGGGCATATTATTTATGGCCATTTTTGCCCCACTTGGGGGCAGAACGCCAGGGATTTTTTTATTTGTTTATTTCTGTGGAGGGGTGCCCCCTTGGGCAAGGGTCACCCCCTCCAAAGATGGCATAGAACTGTTGGTCATTTCTGCCCCCCTTGGGGGCAGATAGACCTATTTTTTTTAGGCCCATCTACCCCAAGGGGGCCAGAAGCCACTTAGGCACCAGGTATAATGTGTGTGTTTATTGGATGGGGGAGCGGCCCCTTGGGCAAGGGTCGAACCCCTTTGGGAGGCATATTATTTATGGCCATTTTTGCCCCCTTTGGGGGCAGAGCGGCCTATTATTTTTAGGCTGCTTTGCCCCCAAGGGGGGCAGAAGCCCCTGGAATGCCAGGGATTTGTTTATTTGTTTATTTCTGTGGGGGCACGCCCCCTTGGGCAAGGGTCGCCTCCTCCAGGGGGGCATAGAACTGTTGGCCATTTCTGCCCCTCTTGGGGGCTGATCGGCCTATTTTGTTACGGCCCATCTCCCCCAAGGGGGGCAGAAGCCACTTAGGCACCAGAGATAATGTCTGTGTGTTTATTGGATGGGGGGTGGCCCCTTGGGCAAGGGTCGCTCCGCCTTAGGGGGGCATATTATTTATGGCCATTTCTGCCCCCCTTGGGGCCAGAGCGGCCTATTAGTTTTAGGCTGATCTGCCCCCAAGGGGGGCACAAACCACTGGAACGTCAAGGATGTTTTTTATTTGTGTATTTCTGGGGGGGTGCCCCCTTGGGCAAGGGTCGCCCCCCCCAAAGGGGGGCATAGTACTGTTGACCATTTCTGTCCCTCTGGGGGCAGATCGTCCTATTTATTTTTAGGCCCAGTGCCCCCAAGGGGGGCAGAAGCCACTTAGGCACCAGGGATAGTGTGTGTGTGTGCTTTTTTGTTTGGGGGGTGGCCTGTTGGGCAAGGGTCGCTCCCCATCGGGGCACGCTACTAAAGGTATTTTTTGCCCCCCTTGGGTCAGATAGGCCTATTTTTTTAGTAGGCCCATCTGCCCCTATGGGGGGCAGAATCCACTTAGGCACCAATTTCCATATGCTTGATGGTGGGGTGTTTGTCAACTGGCGAAGTATTTGCATTTGTGATAACAGTTTTTTTCTCCTTTTTGTTCCAGTTCAAAGCTTTTGCTTCCTTTGCTATGGCTCCTTGTGGTTTTGGCAGTGGTTGACCTGCGGTTTGCATAGTTGTTTGTTTTAGGTAAGTAAAAACAATTTACTCCAAAGGAGTATTGTTGCCATGCATGAATGACATGTTTGTAGGTGGTGTACTAAATGCAGGATTGTGTGTGAAATTGTCCTTAGATTTGTGCAGAATGATATTTGTGTTGTCTTATTTCTAATTTGCTTTTCTTTATTTATTTTTCAGTGGGATATCATTGGTGATTGCTGTGTCTGTGCAGAGTAGTTGCTGGTGAGTAGGTTTTTCCGGCAAGTGAGCGGTAGCATTTTTCAGTACATAGCTCTTTGTATAAAGCCACACTTTGTTTACTTATCTTACACAGTGCTGGTTGTTGGTGGTGCATTTGTCCAGTTACTTTTCGTAGGAAGGATCATGGCTAGCCGCAGGATGACCGCTCAGCAGGTTGTTGGTATGCTTTTTGAGTCATTGTCTGACCATGATTATGAGACTGACTCTGCATCTGAGGCAGAGGAGGAAGTGAGATTCTGGCAGTGAAGTTTCTGTCGGAGAGGAATCTTCTGATGAGGCAGCCACTCTCAGTGCAGATGAAGGGCCTGTTTAAGAGGAGAACACTGATGTGCCAATACTACAGCAACCTGGGGCTGAAAGGTTTCCCGTTGGAAGACCTGAGTTCTGGGTTGCCCCAAACATGGTGCAGCCAGAGTTGCTTTCCTTTACTGGTCTCCCATGGTGTAGTCAATACGGAGAACTTTTTGCCTGTCAATTTCTTTGAGTTATTTATGGATGATGTGTTTTTGGAAGAGATTGTAGAGCAGACTAATTTGTATGCAGAGCAGTATTTGAGGGACAACACTGCCAGACTTAGGCCACACTCTAGAGCTACCCAGTGGATTCCCACAAATTTGGAAGAGATGAAAAGGTTTTTGGGTTTGACTCTTTTGATGGGGTTGATAAGGAAGCCGTCACTGGGTTCTTATTGGTCTGCTAGTCCCTTGATGGCAACGGCTATATTTCCTGCAACCATGAGTCGTAATCGGCATTTGCTTCTTCTTAGGATGCTGCATTTTATTGACAGTGCTTTAGCCTTGCCATGAGATCACCCTGATTCTGACCGTCTTTTTAAGATTAGGCCTGTCCTTGATCATTTTGTAGATCGGTTTTCAGAGGTCTATGTTCCAGGCAGAGAAATAGCTGTGGACAAGTCTTTGGTCCTCTTCATGGGTCGTTTGGTTTTTAGGCAGTACATTCCTAGCAAGAGGGCACGATATGGAATTAAATTGTATATGCTGTCTGAAAGTAGTACAGGATATGTGTATAATTTCCGGGTCTACACTGGTCGGGATTCCAGTATTGACCCCCTGGTTGTCCTCCCACTTTTGGAGTTACTGAGAAAATTGTGTGGGAACTTGGTAGATGAATGTTTAACAAGGGTCACCATTTGTATGTAGATAACTTCCACACTGGAGTGCGGTTGTTCAAGGAATTGTTTAGAGTGGACACTGTTGCTTGTGGCACAATTCGTTGTAACCGGAAAGGCTATCCAAGGGAGCTTGTCTGTAAAAAAAAACTTGAAGGGACAGTGCAGTGCCTTGCGGAATGATGAGCTGCTAGCTTTGAAATTTTCAGACAAGAGGGATGTCTACATGCTAAGTACCAACCATGGTGAGAGTACTTCCCCCGTGACTGTTTGGGGCCAGGTTGCTGAAGGTTGCTGAAGTGCGCAAACCTGTGTGCATTTTAGATTATAATAAGCTCATGGGAGGTGTAGATAGAGTTGATCAGAGGTTGGAACCTTATACTGCTATTGTAAGTCTTACGTTTGGTATAACAAGTTAGCAATTCACCTGTTCCACTTGGCAACATTTAATGCTTTTATTGTGTTCAAGGATAGGTCTCCAGAGTCAAAGATGACATTTGTGAAATATCAGGAGTCAGTGATAGAGAGCCTTATTGTGGTGGAACAGGCAAGAGTTCCTAGAGAAGGAGTGGTGGAGGATGTGGCTAGATTGAAAAATCACCACTTTGCTGAGCACGTACATCCTACGCCCCAAAAAGTATTTCCAGCTAACAAATGTAGAGTCTGTGTTCGGAAAAGTATCCGGAGGGAGACTCTAATGTACTGGCCAGATTGTCCCTCAAAGCCTGTGCTGTGTGTGGGTGGCTGTTTCAGAAATGATCACACCCATAAGAATTACTGGGAACTACCATGAGTGTAAACTGCCTGTTTTATATTTTCATGTCTTCAATTTCATGTACTTAGTTAGTGCTTTTGTGTTTGTAGTTTTATAATTATTTCTAATTAGTGGTTTCTTTGTTTGAAAAAAAAAAAAAGTGATGCCATTGTGTGTGGAGTGGTGCTTGGCTGGCGGTGTACATATTGACTTGCTGTTGGCTACTGCAACACACTGCCAGCCAAACGCCAGTTCACACACTCCCATCGGCTGGTGTGATTGCTGTATCAGGCATGTGGGTGTATGTATGTGATAGGCCCTTGAGTGGCACTGTCTGTCGATGTGAGTGTTGTAATGTGCTGGGCCCGTGGCTGTCGGCGTGAATGGTCTTGTGCATGTCATGTATGAATGGTGTGTGAATGGACTGTAAAGCGGTTGGTGCCTTGTCGTGGCTTTACAACTCATAAGCTGTCAGTCATTGGTTCTGTTTTTTGGCTATACAGTTATTAACAGTGCATTTCATTTTTGTGAAATTTCTTGTTAATAAAATTTGATCTACTGAACCATCACTCCCCATCATGCCAAATCCAACCAGTATGGGTGGTAAAAATGACAAAACTTGCTCCGCTGTAATCAGGCGTCGTAGCACACCCGTGACACGCTAGGTGTCTCGGGTGGGACCCTGATGATGAAGCATGCCACCAACTTGGTTGGTGGGTGAGAGGTCTTTTTAACATAACCTACGTGCGTTTCTTTTCACAATTTTAGTGTGTGGAGCAACACATAAGTACATGGACACATCAAAATGATCTATTGCAAAACTACCTGTGTTTGGAGAGGGAAAGGGGCACCTATGTTTTTGGTCCCGGGTGTGGCCTTCATCTAGGGAAACCTACCAAACCCAGACATGTTTTAAAAATAGACACCCCAAGGAGTCCAACGAGGTGTCGCTTGCCTAGATCCCCCAACATTTTCTTACCTAGCCTCCTCTGCAAACCCCAAATTTTGCTTAAAAAAGCATATTTTCCTCACTTTTCTTTGTAGGATCACCGCTTCGGCACAAATTTCCTACCACCCAGCATTCCCCCAAGTCTCCTGATAAAAATGGTAAAATGGAAATTTGTGGCTCCTCTCAGATTGTTTTTTACCTCAATTTCAATATTCTTTTATTTCAGCTGTTATTTTCTGTAGGAAACACTTGTAGGATCTACACAAATTACCCCTTTGCTGTATTTAGAATTTGATCTACTTTTCAGAAATGTTTAGCTTTCTGGGATCCAGCATTGGTTTCACACCCATTTCTGTCACTAACTGGAAAGAGGCTGAAAGCACAAAAAATAGTAAAAATGGGGTATGTCCCAGTAAAATGCCAAAATTGTGTTGAAAAAATGGGTTTTCTGATTCAAGTCTGCCTGTTCCTGAAAGCTGGGAAGATGGTTATTTTAGCACAGCAAACCCTTTGTTGATGCCATTTTCAGGGAAAAAAAACACAAGCCTTCTTCTGCAGCCCTTTTTTCCAATTTTTTTTTCTCAAAAAAACGAAATGTTTACTGTATTTTGGCTAATTTCTTGGTCTCCTTCAGGGGAACCCACAAAATCTGGGTACCTCTAGAATCCCTAGGATGTTTGAAAAAAAGTACACAAATTTGGCATGGGTAGCTTATGTGTAGAGAAAGTTATGAGGGCTTAAGCACGAACTGCCCCTAATAGCCAAAAAACAGGCTCAGCACAAAAGGGGTTAAAGTGCCATATGCTTACTGTACAGAATGACATATATATGTGCTATTCTGTACAGTTTATAGGGTGTTTTCTATAAAATTGTGTTGTTCATTTGTATTAAAGGTTAAGGAAGGAGATGTGTTGCATTTGTGGTATTTGATTTAGCAATTGAATATAGAACGTAGAATGTAGTTTTCTGAAAAAGAGAACTTTCGTATGCCAGTTGAAGGGGTGCTTGCTTGGGTCGGTCGCACAGTTATAACCTGAAGAATAAACTTCAATACATTGAACTATTATCCATGGAGAAGTGCGTCTTTTTAGTATTTCCTTATCAATACATTGCTATACGGGACATGCCGGAAATGTGTCAGTCCCAACCCCTCTAGCTCTAAATAACCACATAGAGTTGAATCACTTCAGTTACACACACATATATGTTAAAATCAAAACCCACAATAAGACCTCCGGAGAGCAGTGGTGAGTTTCACTGAAAACAAGGTTACCAGTCGCCCTGCGAGGGAGGGTACAGCCGGGACACTAAATGAGTACTGATAATAATTTAGACAGAAATGTTCCACGCCTATCTCTCCGGACTGCAAATTACATTTTAGTCAGTAACAAAATGCATCCAATCAGGATTGGACAGTTTTCAGTGATCGCCTGCTATGTTCCACAAGATAATTCTGGTACGATTATGAAAATCAGAACCAGCATGAGATGTGGGGGGTTGAGGCCTTGTTGCTGAGAATTGCAAGTTTATAGATGACCTGGTCGCATCCAGGTTGCGCAGTAGGTCTCTTCAATGTAATTTCTAATGATGGTTCCTATTGTTTTGATTTAGTTTCCACCAAATATTTGTGGTATATGTTTTTTGTTTGAACTTAAGCTGTAGGAACTTGCTTTTCCCACAAGCATGAATGGTTGTCTTTTGCCTCACTAGCTGTGTTTGCTTGTATTCTGCAGAGTATTCTGTTGCCAGCGATATTTCTAACGCTGGTTGTATGAGCCAGTGTACAAGAATACTGTCTAACATTTACTCTTGTCTCAGTGTTAGTGTGCATGAGGAGTGGAGTGCGTTGTCATCTCTGTTAGAGCATCACTGTTCCAGCTACATTATTTTATTGCTTTGTTTGACCCATGTGAGTCTAGTATTCCTGTATAAGAGGTTCAGATGTCTTTGTGAACAGTGCGTGTCTAAGGGTCTGTCCTTACGTGGAAGGGAGGGTTGAAGTCCGGGATCAATAGCCATGTGCCATCACCCCTTCATTTCAACATATTGATGGACCCTGTATGTGTTTCTTCAAGGTGTCACCTTTCACCAGTCCCGTGGTAACTGCTATACATTCTTTTATTCTTTCTCCCCCCGCACAGACTGCTTGGCTGTCACAATCCACCACAAGTGAAATTCCTTTTAACACCCTGACTTCCAAGCAATAAACAAAGGTTGGCTTGCAGATGGTACTTGTGTGGAACAGGCTTTTTTACCCACTATCCAAGCTGAACGATTGCTTCTAGCTCTTTCTGGCAAATCTGTGATGTCTGGTGCTGACCCTTTTTGGGGGGCTGCAGTGCAGACAGAGGCAACTGGGCCCCGACCGTAGTAGTTGAGGACATTTGTTACAGGGGCCTGTCTCTGCAAACTGGGCAAATACAACCCTTTTTGCACTCGATCCTCATGGTAGCGATGGAGGTATTGTGGGGAACAAGAGATCAGCCAAACAACACACACAGTGTAACCTTCACCCGGGTGCTCATGTTTTGTAGAACTAGAAAGTACTTTACTAGCACAGCAAAATGAAATACTACCCAATGTGAGTGAAATACAGCGATGTAATCAATTTGCACCTACCAGTGAACCACTACACCCTTTCTTCTACCTAGCGCCCCTCATCTTCCTGCCCTGGTCAAGTTTCTGCCTCTGCAGTTCACAACGCTGTTCGGAGTAGGCAGGAATTAAGCGTAGGAGCAGATAAGTCAAAGCAGTTCCACTCATTAGCGGAGCAACTGGCTTCAATGTCTATTTCAATCCTAGTGTAAAAGGCCTGAAGTAGTGCAACAGTCTTGCTCATGCATGTCATTCTGTGTCCCGTTATGTAGACTAACTCTCATGTTTATGAACTCTGGGTCGTGTTGCAGCTCAAGCTGGATGGTGGTCTCAGGACGTGCTTCTCCTCTCACAGGCCGGTCCTTTGTTTGTGGCTGCAGTGGCATAGTGGTTCAGGTCATCGTTCACTGAGTTTAGTTACCCAGGCAGGTTTTGTGGCATAGTGGTTCAGGTCATGGTTCGCAGAGTTTAGTCTCCAGGTAGAGTTTGTGAATGTTAAAAAAATACTTTGTTGGGGTTAGGCAGAAGTCCAGAGGACCACTGCCAACTTTCAGACAAACTTGAGAAACAAAAGTAACCTTTTTTTATGCAGAGCACAATTTCCTTTAATGAAAATGGGCTACATTAAAAAAAAAAAGTTTACTTCATTAAAAGTCAGACATGGTGGTCTGCTGACTTTAGCAATCCACCATCCCTGCGATGGCCATAACTTGGAATACATAGTAATTTGCTAACTACCTCATTAATGTTCATGAGGTAAGTTGATTTATGACCCTCTCTGGATCAGAATATTACAAACCAACCAACTGCTACATAGATCAGTTTGTAAAATTCCATACAGGGCACAAATTACAACCATTTTTGTTGAAACCAGCATATAGTACATCAGTCCCCCAGTTCTTAATAGCACTTTGTAAATTTCAGTAATATGACTAGGTATTTCTCTGAATTAATCCAGAGTATCTTGTTTTGCCTGGGTATTTTTAAAAAATATTTTATTTAGTTGCTAGGATCATTAAAAAACAACTTCAATGAAATGTAGTAAGAATCTGTGAACATGTCAAAGTAATACAATTGCTTCATTAACCATTATCACAAGTCTTTGCGGCAGCCATCGTATGAGTATTCAATGTAAGGTGTTTGGGTGTGCATCGCTCCAGTGGGGATCTTTGGAGAGAGGGAACAGTGAGCGCTAGATAACTGAGCTATTGTAGGGTCATGTGTTATCCCCATGCCTTTGTTTAGTGTTTGAGCTGTCGGTCTCCGGGGTCGAGGACATTCTTTCTAGGTCTGACCGTTGGAAGGCGGGGGGGTCTATTAGTGGGTCTCCCCTGTATCGCTTTCTGCACCTCATATAGGTTCAGGACGGGGCCCACGTTCACTCCGATTTGTGTGTGGTATCATGCATCAGTGGTGTCAGCTTTTCATTTGTGTAGACTGACCACACCTTGGACCATCAGATATGAAGTAGAAGGGACAGGGGCTGTTTCCAGAATTGCACCATTGTGAGGCTAGCTGCCGTAATAGGTGGGTGAGACGTTTACCCCTTGAGGTAGTTAGTGGGTAGATGGAGTTGCTTTCTGGGGTTCCCATCAGGAGGATGAGTGAGTTCATAGGAAGTTTCACCTTTGTGATCACCTCTATCTCGTGTAATATCAATTCTCAATAGGTGTGGGGTATGGAGCATGGCCACCACATGTGAATGATATCCCCTCGTTCCTCACATCCCCACCAGCAGAGTTCCGATCTACCCGCAATTGCTTTTAACCACATGGGCGTGAAGGTACCATCTGGTTCCAATTTTGTATGCACTTTCTTTGTGTTGCAGACATATACAAGACCTCCCTGCCCTGGTCTAGATACGTTCCTATATAGTGTCTGGTAGTTTGTGAGCTAAGTCCCTGCTCCAAGCTGAGATGTATGTAGGGGGATGGACCCATGAGTGAGTGATTCATGGTTGCATACAGGAGAAAGGTCCCTTTCTTCTTCTTTGTTTTGTTATAAAACACTGTTCGAACTGGGTTTTGTTTCTGAGCACTTTAGTTTAGAATTCTCAGTCTTGTAGGCAATGTAACACTTTGATAAGTCTATAATCACCATGTGAATGGAAGTGGAAGCATTCTATGCATATGGCCTTATCTGGGAGCGTCCCATTGAAAGAGAAATCACCTAACCGTGGTGGGGCCCCTTCGTTTCAACATAAGTAACCATAGTCGCCGCTTGCAGCAAGCAGATAGGGTGGGGCAAGGTGGCGCCTGGGGGGGGTTAATAAATAAAAATTAAGTTAAAAATAAAAAAAAACACTTACCTCCTCTGTTGCCGCCGTGCCACTCCTCTGTCCCTTGTCGCTCCAGACTACAGGCACAGGTTCCTAGCCTGCCCTGCGGCCAATCCTGACACTGTTCAAGGCAGCATCAGGATTGGCTGGGAGTGCCCAGCCAGGGTGCTCCCAGGCAGACTGGGAGCCTGTGAAGGTTCCCTCCTGCCCCGCAACTGTGTTGTTTGGCCTGGAGAGAGCCTACTGCGCATGTGTGTTTAACCGGCCCGAGAAGGCCGGCCAAACACACATGCTGTCTGAGTGGGAGTTGTGTGCACCCCTCCCTCACTACTCGTCACCCCCTTGGCCCCGCTCCCGTTACCAAAAAATGAAAATAAACTGAGTTTATTATAGTTTTTTGGTAAAAGGTTTGCAGCTGCTGCTGCTGGCACGGGAGGTGACGCTCCTCTGCCGTAATGGAGGAGCCTCCCCTGAGTAACCATGGTCCTGTTTCCCTGGTAGAAATTCTAGATTCTGTGTGATCAGGGCATGGGGGACGGGAAGGAAGTTAGTTGACATTTGTAATAGTCACAGTGGTGCAGAAGGATCGCAGTTGAGCAGAGCCTAATGTGTAGATTCAGTCTATGCCTGCGTGGTAGCCACAATATTGTGGCTGGTAGGAATTTTACATAGTTTTGTTCCACTCCAATGCTTAGAGGCATTTGAGGGAGCCAATGCCAATCCAACACTGAATGTAGCTGCTTTCATATAGTAAGAGATATTAGGTAGGCCCAAGCCTCCCCCTGTTGGTTTCTCGAACATAGTCTGTATAGACACTTACTATCCCAGACAAATGCTAGGAGTTTCCAGTGGATCTGTGAAATGACCAGGAGAGGGCATGTGAGTGACAACCCTTGAAGAACTTATAAGAGTCTGGGTAGAAAGTTAATGTTCACACTCACTATTTTCCCCAACCATGAGAGTTCAAGCTTTTCCCATTGATAAAGGTCCTTAAATAGTATGTTCAATAAAGTAGGGAGGTTAGTCTGGTAAACGTGTTATGTGTCTTTTGTTCGCGAAGTGAGTAGTTTTCCCAGTGAGAACACTCTCTCTGTAAGACTGGCTTAGAGTGTTCTTGGGGATCTGAGATCCCTAGAGAGAAGGATTTTGTGTAGTTAACCCTGAATCCCGAAATTGTCTCAAAGATTTCCAGCTCCCTTGCCGGTTCAGGAACAAAGTTGTCAGGGTCGTTCAGAAAGCAAAGTATGTAATCTGTGAATAAAGGCAGTTTGTATTCCGTCTAGGCCACCCTAACACCTCAGGCGGCAGGATTGGCTTTTATAGTTTTTGCTATGACCTGCCAATCCACTCTGGCAAAAACCTTCTTTGCAGGGAGAGAAGGACCTTTTGTGTTTTATGTCTGTTCACTACATCAAATAAAGTATATGCCAGCCATGTATTATCAGCTGCCTGTCTGTGCTTTATGGATTTGGATTGTCCGGGCAATATCAAAAGCAGCCAGACATTTTGGATGCGGGTCAAGAAAATGGACGTGAAAATCGTCACATCGTAATTCAACAGTGCAATTTGCCTGCAGGAACTGCAAGAGGTAAGGTCCTTATCTGATAGAGACTTCTAGTTGCAGATTCCTTATCTTAGAATTTCCCCCAGGTGTCACACTGGATCTGGAGATTTTTCTTTGAGCAATACCCTTGTGCGTCGGTAGGTGGCGTTGGTTGACTCCACGTGCGTTGTTGGCATCGTAGTCACCGTGATGAAGTTGGGAGTAGTATATAGATGCCGCCTTCCCGTAGTGACGTCAGTTCTTTTCTTTCCGCTCCATGCACTAATCCGGAGAAGAGCTACCCTGATCTTTTTTTGACTGACTTTGACCGTTTTGTCGATTTTGTGAGAACCTTTGGTGCATCGAGGATGTCCCCGAAGAACGGTTTTAAGCCATGCGAGGACTGTCACCGCATGATGTCGGTGACTGATCCTCATCGGGTTTGTCTGTGGTGTCTCCAGTGCGACCACGACCCGAAGTCCTGTTCCGAGTGCCAGGCCATGCACTCGAAGGCTTTGAGGGAAGCAGTCCCTAAAGCTTACGGCGGCCCGACACTCGACAACGCGTAAGTCACGGTCTCGATCGAGAGGAAGGTCTCGAGACCATTCGCGCAGCCATCACCACTCGTCTTCTTATAAATCCTCGGGTACAGATAAGAAGCAGAAGAAGTCGAAAAGATCCCATCGCTCTCCGACTTCGCCCCGTCGTTCGGCTGACGCGACTGGGGAAGAGCATCGACACTCAAGGCCTCCGCCCTCAAAGCCTGCGTCTGGCTTGGCTCCGCACTTCCCTGAGTTTCCCAGAGCCGGTGCGACCTTCGCCCAGCTTAAAGAGTTCTATGAGGCCATGCGCCTTATCTTTGTACGAACCGACCCTGATACGGTGCCTTCGGGCCCAAGGGGTTTGGTTGAGGGGCTTTCGGGTTCCGTGCCGGTGGCTTCGGCTCCTGCCACCGAGGTCACCTCCGGATCCGCTCGTGGATCTGCACCGGTGCCAGTCACACCCTTGAGACCTTACCCGGCACCAGGTCAATTGTCAATGCTCCAGACATCAGTAGTGCCCACTATTGACGTCAACCCAACCAATCAAAGTCAGAGCGGCGTCGCCCGCCGCTGCCTTTGTCTTCGATGAGGCCTATTCGCCCCAGGTCGGATTTGGACCCTTTTTCCTATGGGTATGAATTCGGGTTTGGGTTAGAGGGGTCCCTGGACCCTTATGAGTACCAGGATGATCCATCTTTGGACTGGGCTCTGGAATTGGGTGGCACCAGTGGTCTGGATACTTCTCCTGACGCTGGCATGCTGTCTCCACCATACCATAACTCGCTCCCTCTGCCATAGCCATGGTAGGAGGTCAGTAGGGCAACTGAGATCCTTGGCCTTGAGCTTCCTAATGTAGAGGTCAGGTCAAATCTCCTGATGGAGGTGCTTCAGCCTGGGGCTTCCACTTCAGAACCCCTTTTGCCATTCAGTGAAGCCATCACCAATGTCCATTTGGGCACCTGGTCCAAACCCAACACAAGGGCTCCATTGAATAGAACTATTGCACGCCACCATCCGCCAGCTCCGAACGACCCTAAATTCCTGTCTGTAGGAAGGTGCCTCTGTATATACTATCTCAAAGTGAGAGGTACTGTGCACAGAGTACAAGAGTTCCCATTAGAGGTTGATAGTGGCAAAATTAGATAATTCTAATGCTCTATTTTGTGGTAGTGTGGTCGAGCAGTAGGCTTATCAGAGAGTAGTGTTAAGCATTTGTTGTACACACACAGGCAATAAATGAGGAACACCCACTCAAAGACTTAACTCCAGGCCAATAGTTTTTATATAGAAAAATATATTTTCGGAATTTATTTTAGAACCACAAGATTCAAGATTTGAAGCAAATGCATAACATGCAAGGTACTCCACACAGGTAAGTAGGGAACATTGAATTAAAGCCGTAATGTACACAGTATAGGTTAAAATGGCAATAAGCTATTTTAAAAGCGGACACAGTGCAAAAATCAACAGTTCCTGGGGAAGTATTGTTAGGTTTCTCAGGTAAGTAGAGCCCTTACACTGTCAGTCTACGGGGCATAGGCAGCCCACCCTTGGGAGTTCAAGGCAACCCCAAAGTCACCGCACCAGCAACACAGGGCCGGTCAGGTGCAGAGATCAAAGGAGGGCTCAAAACACATAGGCGCCTATGGAGAACAGGGGTGCTCCAGTTCCGGTCTGCTGGCAGGCAAGTACCTGTGTTCTCGGGGAGCAGACCAGGGGAGTTTTGTAGAGCACTGGGGGGGACACAAACAGGCACACAAAACACACCCTCGGCGGCACAGGGCGGCCGGGTGCAGTATGCAAAGGTGGCATCCGGTTTGCTATTGAAAGCAAAGGAGGGACCCGGGGGTCACTTATGCGTTGCAGGCAGGGCACAGGGGGGCTTCACGGGCCAGCCACCGACTGTGCTGGTAACTCCTGCACTGGAGTACTTTCAGTTTACCGTGCTTCCCTTCAGCCTTACTAGTGCCCATCGGGTGTTCATGAAAGTGATGGCGGTGGTTGAAGCTCATCTGCGTAGGTTAGGGGTGTCAGTCTCCCCTCCCTCGACAACTGGTTGTTGAAGGCGGACTCACCCCAGAAAGTCGTCTCCCACCTTCAGACTACGGCGAGCCTCCTGCACAGGCTGGGTTCACTATAAACGTGCCGAAGTCACACCTGACTTCCTCTCAGATGCTCCCTTTCATCGGAGCTGTTCTGGACACAGTGCAGTTTCGGGCTTATCCTTCCGAAAAGCAAGTCCAAGACATTCAGGCTATGATTTTGATCTTTCGGCCTCGGTCTTGGGTTTCTGTGAGACTGACTCTGAGGCTGCTGGGCCTCATGGGAGAGGCGGGGATCAGAGGCCTCTGGTCTCCGGCGGAGTCTGGGCTCCATATCAATCTTCTGGAGCTCCGGGCAATCAGGCTTGCATTGAAAGCATTTCTTCCCTCTCTCAAAGGGAAAATAGTGCAGGTGTTCATGGACAATACTACTGCCATGTGGTACTGCAACAAACAGGGTGGAGTAGGGTCCTGGACCCTTTGCCAGGAGGCACTATGCCTCTGGACTTGACTGGAACATCAGGGCATTACCCTGATGGTTCAACATCTGGCGGGTTCCCTCAACGCCAGAACGGACTAACTCAGCCGTCGATGCACAGCCGATCACGAATGGCATCTCCATCCGGAGGTGGCACAAGGTCTCTTTCAGCAGTGGGGAGAGCCTTGGTTAGATCTGTTCACCTCCGCAGAGAACACTCAATGTCAGCTGTTTTGCGCTTTGGAGTTTCCAAGGCGGCACTCGCTTGGAGACGCTTTTCGTCTTGAGTAGAATTCCGGCCTCCTTTACGCCTATACCACTTCTACCCAGAGTTCTCAAGAAGATCAGGAACAACCAGGCCCAAGTCATCTTGGTGGCTCCGGACTGGGCACGGAGAGTCTGGTATCCAGAGCTATTGAGCATGTCCATCGATCCTCCACTCAGACGCCCGAAGACTGCCTCTTCGGGCGAATCTTCTGTCGCAGCAGCAGGGGAATGTTCTTCACCCGAACCTGTCCAACCTCTGCCTTCATGTGTGGAGATTAAACAGTGACAGTTGCAGACTTTTGATCTTCCCACCCGAAGTTTGCAATGTTATCTTGGCAGCCTGGAGTCCGTTAGCCAAAACTGTATACGCCTGTCATTGGAATAAATTTGTGGCATGGCGCACCAACAAATCTGTTGATCCCCTCTCCGCCCTTCTATCTGGGGTTCTTCTGTTCATTCTTTCTTTGGCCCAGCAGAGCTCTGCTTTGGGCACCCTTAAGGGGTATTTATCTGCCATTTCGGCCTCCCTTAGGTTACCCGATCAGCCCTCACTTTTTAAATCTCCTATTGTGAGTATATTCCTAAAAGGCCTCACCCATTTATTTCCTCACACTCTATTTATCATGCCTCAGTGGGACCTCAATCTTGTCCTTACTTATTTAATGTGTACTCCCTTTGAGCCAATGCACAATTGTCCCTTGTGGCTCCTCACCTTCAAAACTGTCTTTGTTGTTGCTGTCACCTGTGCTTGCAGGGTGAGTGAGCTTCAAGCCCTTTCGTCTAAACCTCTATACTTGTCTGTGCACCCTGACACGATGGTGCTGCGCACTAAGGCTTCTTTCCTTCTGCAGGTGGTTACGCCTTTTCCTGTAGGCCAGTCTATCACCGTGCCTACTTTCTACGCACCCCCACATCCTTCTCATGAGGAGGTGAGACACCACCGTCTGGACCCAAAAAGAGCGTTGGCGTTCTATCTTAATCGCACTAAAGATTTCCAGGTGGACGATCAACTCTTTGTTGGGTATGTGGGTGCGAAAAAAGGGATGGCGGTGCAAAAGCATACCATCTCTCGATGGGTGCTTCTTTGCATCAAAATGTGCTACGCTTTGGCCAAAAAGCAACCCCCCTGAGGGTTTGCGTGCTCATTCCACCAGAGCGACTGCTGCTTCCACTGTGTTAGCACGCAGAGTTCCTGTCCTGGATATCTGCCAGGCAGCTACATGGGTGTCCCTGCAAAAGTTTGCTAAACACTACTACCTGGACAGTCAGGTCCGTTGGGACGGCTACTTTGGTTGTTCATTCCTGTAGGACTTCCTAGTATGATCTTGGTTCGCAGCCCACCACCGAGGATGGCATTGCTTGGGTATCTATTCTAAGGTAAGGAATCTGCAACTAGAAGTCTCTATCAGAAGTATAAGTTACTTACCTTCGGTAACAAATTATCTGGTAGAGACATATTATAGTTGCAGATTCCTTACTGCCCACCCATCCTCTCCGCTTGAGAACTGATTTCTAGGGACAGGGATTCCACTTTCAGGTCTTATCTCTGGCGCACCAATCTCAGTGTTCTTAGCGGCTCTGCACTTTGGCATGGAAAGTTGTTAAAAGAAACTGATGTCACTGCTTGAAGGCGGCGTCTATGTACTACTCCGGACGTCATTCAGGCGACTACGAAGCCAACGATGCCCGCTGAGTCGACCAACACCACCTACCGACGCGCAAGGGTATTGCTTGGAGAAAAATCTCTGGATCCAGTCTGACACCTGGGGGAAATTCTAAGGTAAGGAATCTGCAACTAGAATATGTCCCTACCAAGTATTTTGTTAACGAAGGAAAGTAACTTGTACGTTAGGGTTAATCAGTAGGGTTAGAATAGAGTCTGTCATCATGGGTGTAAACTCCCCTGTTTGCAAGAAATAGTTATACAATGCTGTGAGGGGGACTTCCAAGATAGTAGAGTATGCTTTGGAAAAGGACACCAAGGGTACATCAGGGCCTGGCACTGTATTGGGTTTAAGTCATTTGATAGGTACTCTAACTATGACACGTGATGGGGCCATCCACTAAAGAGAAATCGAGCGTGTCTTCTTGTGGGAAGCAAAGGGACTCTAAGTAGTGATCTTGGGCTCTCTGTATTCGATTGGTGGGACTGTGTGAAGGGATGAGTAGTACCAACAAAATGCCTGCACTGTGTTAGTTGTGGTTGCGTAGGTGTGGCCCTTTTCTGTTTTTTTTTGTTGAAATATAATTTCCGGTTTGGTGCTTTCACAGTTTGTAACCCAACAACCTATCTGCTTTGTTGCCTTTCTCATAGTATTTGTGGTTTGTGTAAAGCATTTTCTTTGTGGTCTTTCATGAGAAAGTGTTCTAATTCTCCTCACGCGGTTCTCAATTCTCTGTTTGCATGTGGGGAACATGATTGTTTATGGCGAAGCTCTAGGGGCCATTTCTTATTCCCCTTGTGTGGTTCTCAATTCTCTGTGTACATGGGAACCTGATTCTTTATGGCGAAGCTCTAGGGTCTGTATCTGGTTTTCTAGGCCAGTTTTCTTCTGGGCTACCATGCGAGTGAAGTGAGCCATGTGGGAGGCACGTTCTCCTCGAATGACTGCCTTAGCTGCATACCATATCATGTTCCAGCCTACTTCTCCTTTATCGTTTTCTTGGAAGTAATCCTTGACTTCTTTGCAGAATGATTCATATAGTGCAAATTCCCAGAAGGTGGGTCGTCATGGAGGTGTCAAGTCTAGCTGTAGTGAAACTGGTGAGTGGCCAAACAGGACCTTCATGCCTATGCCTACGTAAAAGGACATGGGGGGGCTAGAGTGTCTTCAAGAAGAAAATAGTCAATACAAGAGAATGATTTCTGTATGCTGGAAAAGAAAATATAATAATGTTCCCCTGTGTGTTTGGAGCATTATACTTCTACCAATACCAGGTCTGCCTTCTATAATGGCAAGGGTCTAGTGTTATATTGAGATCATCCCTCACGATTATGGGCCCCCTCCTATTGGCCGCAATCCAAGCGACTAGGTCATCCTAGGATGTTTGCTTATTGTCATTTTGTCCATAGATCCTTAGGAGGGTAAGCCTCATAGGTCCAATTAAACAATCTGGGCCCAGATACCTGCCCTCTTTATCTTTCATTTTTGCATGCAATGTGAACTGAAGCCCTCTTCTCACTAAAATAGCTACTCCCTTGGTTTTAGTGAGGGGGGCTGTGGCACAATACTGGGTGCGGAACCAATATGAGTGACGTCTTGGGGTGCCTTGTCAGAATAGCACATACCTCTTTCTGTTGTACCCATTTAAGTATAGCTCCTTTTTTCATAGGCAAAATTGATGCCTTGAATATTAAGAGTGACCACTGACAATGCATTCACATGGAGGAGTACTGCTCATGTAACGCCCTTGTCATTGGGTCCCTATTGAAAGGGGTGAGACGTTCAGCATGGAAATGCAGGAGGTTGGATTCCACGTGGTCTCACCTGTCATATGTGGGATGCAAATTGACTGCTGAGAGTTTAGGCTTGTATAATGGTCAACCCGTGGAAGGTTTCAGTGAACAGTGTGTAAAGAAGAATAACATCAGCATTAATAAGTGAAGTCTAACAAGACCTTACAAAAATACAAACATATTCCACATTTGTAAGTGTAGCAGGACGTAGCGGGGCAACATTCAGGTTCAGGTCTGGATCTCCAGGGACTTTGGGTAAGCCAGTTCATGCAGATTGATCATAGTAGTCTGCTGCTTGACATGAGCGTAGGTAGAGAGTCAAGTGCCCCCTGCAAGGACGTGATTGTTCCGGTAATGGGGCAAGGGCCTCAGCAATACCATAGTCCAGGAGAGGAGCCAACTGCTCCTCTTAGGTGAGGCAAGACCACTCCAGGCTCGTCCCTATCCATGAAGTGAGTCCCTCAGCCCTTATCGGTCGATTGGGAGCAGGTTTCTCTTTCCTGATGCTGTTGTAGTTTAATTGTCTGGAGGTTTCTCCACCCACCCCCTCCGCTGCTGACAAGAGTCCGGGCTCCGGGCTCCGGGCATGGTCGGCATCCGGGCTTGGCAGGTAAAGTGGTCTTTGGGCTTCTTGTAGGGTCATTTCTGAAAGTTGCTTGTCTTTTGTGAAGCAGAGCCAAAAGAGGTAACCCCAACCAGAGGGCATTATTTTCTTTCACAGGTGAGGTGTAATTTCTTTGAAGTTGCAGTGGCAAACCAGGGTTGCCGAAGCAACGTCCTGGAATAATTCTGTCTGGTTGCCTCTCAAAATTCTATCTTGTCGTGAGTCCTCGATACCACCATGACTATGTAGCAGTGTACGCGTCTCAAGACGTCTGGGGCTAGGTTCTGTTTTTGTTGGAAGGCCAAGTGTACCTCGGAGTCTGTGGGTAGCTCGAGCAGCTGACAAAACAAGTCTTGGTCATGTGTTTCCAGAGTGATGTTAGGAATGTTCAAGCTATGCCCCTAATGCATATGTTCATCGGCCTCAATTTATTTTCATAGTCTTCCATTTTCTCTTCGAGCCACAGTTATTGTGCCTCTGATTTATCCAGTCCAAGGTCACAATTGTTATTATCGTGGGCCTGTTCACCTGGTCCAGCCTGTGTTCGGCCGTATGTATTGTTTGGTGGAGGAGGGAGACATCTTTTTGGAAGTCTTGGCTCAAGGCTCCCACGTCCTTTTTGAATTCCGTTAGGTGGAGATAGATGCCTGCTTTTGTTATTGCGAGTCTTGGGAGTCTAGCAATGCCTCCTGATACCTATGTGCTTTTGGTGCCAATTCCATAGGTTTGGGATAGTTCTTTTCCTGCTTGTCTTGTTGGTGGAACAGCACTTTTGTGGATGTTGGTTTAGCTGTTTTTGCTTTGGAAGTCGCCATTGCTGCCTGCCTACACCTGTACGAGTTCTGCAAAGTAATCCACAGTGGATGGAAAGGAGGCAGAGCAGGGTAGACCCCAGCTCATAGCCCCAACAGTCATCAAAGGCCAGGCCAGTGATCAGGAGTCTGATGGCCACTTTGGCGAGCTTGCGATGTGTCCACATGCCCCCCGTTGCTCCTGGGCGCTATCTTTTTTGCTGAGGGATAATCACCACTATGCATACCCGCTGCCTGTCTATGCACATTATACCGTGCCCCAGGGGATCATGGCCCACACCTCTCTGTAACCCACCTCCACTTAAAGTCAGCCCGCAGGAGCACCAGAGCAGTGGCCCTGCTGTACTCCGAGTCTCTACCTGTAGATGAGCTGAGTATGGAGAACTGCCCAGCCATGGAAGCAGCTCCCGGGCCTCAACTCAGATGATCCTTGAGTGTAGCTCTAGTAGAAGGCTAGGTGACTGTGGCTGTAGGAGTAGCTTGTGTGGAAGTAGGGCCCCTTCTTCATTAGGAAGCGCCCCCCCATCTTGGATTGGACTCGGCCTCCTCCGCCAACTGACCCGGGTTTCCCGACTCCCCACAGGTCAGCAATCCCTTTTGGACCAAGTGCAACTAGGCCAGTGGCATTCACCTCAGCACCCGGTCGACCACCACCACCTATAGGAAAGTCCGGGGCCCCACGACTTCTGCCTCTGGGACTGAGAGCATTGGGCTTAGGACAGCATGCCAACAGTTCTCTGGCAGATCCCATTTGCTATGGCTGGGGAGCTCCAGTGCTCCAACTCACTGCACTGCAGCTAGTGATTTCAGGTACATTCTGTCTGCTGGTCTGTCTACCCAGTCCATGTCCCACAGGCCATCAGTTTGAAAACCACTGTGCCTGCCATCTTGATTCTGTTCGGGAGCTGGCTGGGAAGCTGTGGTAGTGGCGGTAGGTACAGTCGCTTTTACAGGCCTCCGAACCACCAGCCTTAATCTCCCTTTGTCCTGGGGTGCTCCTTGCAGCAGCCACGCACTGCTAATTACCCCACATATTACATCATTCATAACATCTTCTATGACATCATTGATAATATCACTGTACCATTTGCAGTAAAATTATTAGTAAAGTGCGCATGGTGGAGGCGTGAGTTATAGTGAACTTGGGGCACAAGTCATAGTTACTTGAGATAACCATAACTAAAACTGCTGAATTTCTATGGTTTTGTGCAAGTGAAAAGTGAACCTAACTAGAACGTCCAGGTCATCTTTTTTCTTTAAGTGAGTTTCTATGTTTTTCTAATTCTACTGCCTAACTATAACATCCCTGTAACCTTTATTTATATTCACTGAAAAAAACAAAGGTTACAGGGACGTTCTAATTAGGCTCACATTTTAAACGTACCAAACCATAGAAATTCACCAGTTATAGTTAGTTATCACTTGTAACTTGTTGTAACTTGTGCCCTAAGGTTACTATAACTTGTGCTCCCACCATGCACAATTATCGGATCATAACTTTACTGCAGGTGTTACAGTGACATTATCAATGACATTATCAAAGATGTCATGAGTGCTGTAATTTGTGTTGTAATTAGCAGTGCATGGCGAGGGCGTAAGTTATAGTTACCTTAAGGCACGAGTTATAGTTACTTGACTTAACTCTAACTATAAATGGTGAATTTCTATAGTTAAGTATGTTTAAAATGTGAGCCTAACTATATTGCCCCTGTAACCTTTGTTTTTTTAAGTGAACTTCTATGTTTTAAAAAAATTATATTTCCTAACTGTAACATCCTGTAACCTATATTTTTTTCAGCGAATTTCTATTTTTTTTTTAGCGTGACATCATTTTCATTACTGTACGTTAATCCAACCACGGACACACACAGACAAAGGCTGTGATGGCTTTGGTTGGCCAGAAGGCCTGGCCTGCAGCCAGACCCTGCGGCTAACCCCCTAACCACCCAACCCATTGCTGCACACAGCCCTTTGGCCACGCATGGCAGGATTTGACAGTGCCCTGTCTCTCTGGGTGTGAGAATAGGTGTGAGAGAGTATTTCTGGGAGTGAGAGGGGCTGTGAGAGTGTCTGTCTGGGTGTCAGAGTGGGTGCATCAGTGTCTTACTGAGTGCGTCAGTTTCTCTTTAGGTCTGTGAGTGGGTGCATGAGGGTTTCAATGAGTCTGTGAGTGGGTGTGAGAGTCTAAGTGGGTCTGTGAGTGGGTGTCCTAGTGAGCCTGTGAGTGGGTGCTTAAGGTTCTGAGGGGGCTGTGAGTGGGTGTATGAGGGTCTGAGTGGGTCTGTGAATGGGTGCATGAGTTTCTGAGTGGGTCTGTGAGTAGATGCTTAAGTGTCTGAGTGGGTGTGTAAGTAGGTGAAAGAGATTGAAAAAGAGAAATTGAGAGAGCGAGGGAGAGAGACAATTTTTTAGGTTTTGGTGAATGATATACCTAAAATGAGATACTTCTTGACAAATTGAAAACAAAAATTTATTTGTCAATTAAAAAGAGTGAGATCACCTTTCATTATGAACTTTAAACTTTTGAAAATCAAAAGCAAATTAAAATAAGAAAATGACCATAGACCAACCTGGAATGGAAGCCTCAACTTTCAGTGTGAGGGTGTGGGACCTTAACCATTATGTCACAGGTGAGTCCTTGTTTTCTGAAGTCATTGTATGGAGAGACCATTGTATGACTATCTCTCTCTCTGTCTCTCTCTTCCAACCCATTATGGGATGGAAGAGATAGAGAAAGAGAGTAACAGGACCGCAGGGGGAGCCTCAAGTCCCCTGCGGTCCTAGCCGACTCCCCATGTTCTGCAGGAGCCTGCATTACTCCCACAAGCAGGGAGCTGCTTGTAATAGCAGTTCACTGCATGTGGAAGCAATGTTTTCATCTGTCTTCCACGCATGTGTATTTGTTTGCGGGGAAGTCAAGCGAGAAAGTGGACTTTGTTTGCTTTTGCTTGATGGGAGCTGTAAAGCTGGCACCACGGGACATAGCAGGAGCTGGCCCTGGGGGGGTGGCGGACCCCAGGGCCATCTGTGGCTCCTCAAGGTGGGGGCCACATGACCCCCCCTCCAACTTGCATTTAGCCCCAGGGAGGTGTTGATCCCCGGGTAACGAGGGTCTGAAACTGTCCCACTGCCTCCTTTTTTCATATTTGACCCGGGGAGGTGTTGGTCTCCGGGGCTGCGGGGGGTGGAGGAGGGGGGCTGAGCAGCCCCACTGCATTTGATTTGAATATGTGCCCTGGGGAGGTGGCGGTCCCCTGGGCTGTGGGGGGGGGGGGGTGGTTATGTTTTCCCCACATTAGATTTATGGTGGGTGCCCCAGGGAGGTAGCAGTCCCTGGGGCTGTGTGCCCCCCCCCACCATTAATTTGATTACCACCCTGAGGAGGTGGTGGTCTCCCTGGGGCTACGGGGGGGGGGGATCGGGTGTCTCTCCTGTGTTTTCAAAAACATGAGCCCTGGGGAGGTGGTGGTCCTAAAATTTCAATGCCCACCCCAGGACTGTTTATAAAACAAGAGCAGGGGCCTGCACTTGTTTTTTATTTTTTTTTTAAAATTCAGCGGATTCCTATAAATCCCAGTGAAAATGGTTTTGAGCTTGGGGAGGAGGGGCTCTGAGACCATAGCACCAGAACTGGGGTGTCAGGGTGTTCTCTACCCTGGCCCCTTTGGTTTTTTAACATATTTTTTTCTGGGACTCGGCTGAAGCTGAGTCCCAAGATGTCTGCCAACACTTTCTTGTTGAAGTGTTGACAGCCAGTCAGATCTCAGCACGAGATCAGGAGGGGTCATAAATCCTTTGTGTCCCTATGTATACAAATTTGAATTTTCTTTAATTTCTATAAAACTACTGCACAGATTTACTACAAATAACAAAAAGGTCTCTTTCTCGACCTAGTACTATCCTTGTGCCAAATTTCGTGTGATGTGGTCCTGTGGTTTGGGAACTATCCCTGTTCAAAATCCTTATGGAAAAATGAATGGGGAAAAAGCATTTTGGGACCCTCCCTTTTTTCTGCCCCCGCTTGACAGATCACTCTGAAACTTTCCAGCCAACAGCTCACGTGAGCATCAAATTTTGGGGGGAAATTTTGCAGAGATTCATCAAACGGCGGCAAAGATATAGGCAAGTAAAAAAAAGATTTTTATACAGAAACTAGGTCCTAACTATAACTACCGTTACTTTAACCTAACAAGTTAAAACTATCATTCTAAATCTGGAAGACTCTTAAGGGTTAGAATTGTCAAGGCTTCACCACTGTCTCCTATGCATCTTTCTTCACTGAGGCTAACTGCAGAAACTGCAAGCCAGTTTCACCCATGTCATGTTGCAAGTGGACTACTGAAGTGATGGGTGCATTATGAATTCAAAAGAATCAAAAGTGCTGCAGCAAGACAGCTCCTACATCGTCACCTTCTGGGACTCAAAACGCCAGTGCTCCAAGCACTTCACTGGGTTCGCTATAGCCAGGTGGTTCTGCCATCAAGGCTCTCAGCATTGCCCACAGGGCCATCCAAGGGAAAGACCCGTTGTTCATCCAGACTAAGGTTGAAGGTTACACATAGCTACACTTGAAAAAGAGCACTGTGTTCTAGAGTAGCATTTCAACATTCTTCAGACAGGCCATGCTACAATGCAATACTCTTTAACCATGGACTCCACCACTGTGTAGTGTGCCACTCGTCCTTTAATGCGTCCTGTGAGGGTTGGAAGTGCTATATAAATGAAACTATTATCCAATATAATATGGGACTGATTCACAAAGGTAACTTACACTTACGTGAGTGAGTTTGCACTTTTGAGTAAGTTTATTACTTTTCAGCACTCACAAAAGTTAATACGAAATAAAAACTGTAGTAAGTTCAGCACGACACAATGCTAAACATTAGTATTGCCGAACCCTCCCATAGAAAGTAGCAGAATTAAGGACTTAAATTAAAATAAATGAAATTATTTGACACACACTTACATATCCCACCATAGGCCAAGCATACCCAACAAGTACCAGTTGTGAGGGTCTCCTTTTATGTAAAAGGTCACCTCATATCATGACAACACACTACTATAATGTAAGTTGAAACACTGTTGAACACATTAAAATGCCTTATTTCTAATTGAATAGTGGCATTTACTAGGGCAGATGTTCTTAGCTTGTGGTCCATAGACACCTCGGGTTACACAAAGCCTTTTTAGGTGGTCTGCGACTGCTTAGAAAATAAAAAAAAATTAACAGATTAATAAGTTGTATATGAATAAAGAAGTAAAATGTAAAATTTCAAAATGTTCTGTATATTTGAAGGAATTTGAAATTGGAGACTTAAAATTAAGTTGGTATTCTCTGATTGATTGACGGGAACAGTGCAAATGCATCATACAGAATATAATATGGACAATGATTGGCCTCAATTGAAGTTGGACATTAAAATTTTGATTTATTTTCATATTTCTTTGTGAATTAAATACAATGTTTTGTATTTGTATCTGTAATTTTGTGTATTGTTTTACAGTTCAATTAATTGAAATTACTTTTGGCCCCAGATTTTAATATTTACTCTGTCAGGGTTCCCTGATTCTGTGGAGATCCCCGGGTTTCAAATATGATTAAGTGATGATCACTACCCTAGTTAATTTAGCTCCCATTTCAACTGTTTTCAGCTCCAATCCTTTCATTTCGGTTATAGAACCTGAGCCATATGCATCATAGATCAGTTGGGCAGTATGGTTTGTGGTGATAGATGTCTGGATCTTTGGAGGTCAATTTCAATTAAGATACCTTAGCTCTGGAGGCTGCAAATAATAGGATTCTTCAGCTTTATTGTGGATTTCGAAATAGAAACTTTCCAACTGTTATAATCTAAAGTTTCCACAGTATTGAAGAGTTGAAGAAAATACTGTTTCTCCTGTTCATCCGAGATACCTACCCATACTCTTGGATTTTCTAAACACAGGATCTGTGTTCAATCCTTTTCACTCTCAGACTCTGCAAGACCCAAAATCTGCAGTTTAAGAAGATGGATCTCTCACGTATATTTAATTCCATTAGACCACTTGACTCACCCACTTGGACAAACTGAGCAATTAGTGATTCATATTGAGAGTTTGTCCTGGAGTGCATTGTCTTCATGTCAAACTGGGGCACTTTGTACGGACAATTCTTGGATGGAGGAACACGGTCTTTTGAGTACACAGTGCAGGTTCATTTGCAACTACAGTTTCACACAATGAACAACCAATGATCAGTCCTCTTGCAGATATGGTCTGCTAAGTCAATCATTTCAGAGAATATAATCCAGCCGACTCGTGGGCAAAGCTTAGAAAGTATTACCCCACACAAATCAATTTTGAGCAGACAGAATACCTTTCAGGAATTTATAATGTGGTGGTAGATTGCTACTCAAGGCATTATCAATATTCCAGTGAGTGAAGCCTCCACATTCTTGAGGAATTGAATGGGCCCTGTCCCCAAAGACCTTTTCATCTTACCTTGCAGCCCGTACTCTTTTTGCCATTGCACACCCAATCTAATGAACTAACCAATGTTTGAATTCCTACACAATTAGTCCCAAGTGTTCTTTATGCTTTTCCACATTTTTCATGATTCAAAGTTTTCAAGCCAGAAAAAGCCAACAGGATGATTCATGAATAGCAACAATTTCTCTTTGGAGGTTTGAAGTGTAGTTTCCTATTTTTCTTTTAATGTTAGCAGATATGACAACTTTTCTTGCATCCCCATGTACTCCCTTAACGCCACAATGTGTGTGTTGTATTTATGATACGGCGCACCATGGCTGTATTAGGAACAATAGCGTCAACATTTTTCATGCTAGTGTGAAGCTTTGCTCCATTGGTGTCAAAAATGTTGACGCTAGTGGAGCAAAGTGCAAGGAGGCTCATTGATTACAATGGGTGCATCCTTTTAATGCCTGCTTTCAGCAGGCGATAAAAATGACGCTATCAATGGTGCAATTGAATCTTCTATATTTCATTGACCCATTTTTGCGGACCTCCTTGGCCGGAATGCCCCCTTTGCATACATTATGCATGGTGCATGCTTAATGTGGTGCAAAGGGTTGCAAAGTGGCGCAATGCATGCATTGCACCACTTCGTAGATATGGTGCAGCGATTTTGCAAACCTAACGCCACATTAGCATAAAAAGATTGCGCTAATGTGGCGCTAGGCCTTCATAAATTTGGCCTGTTTTTTCCCCCAGATGCTTCTGAATCCATCCCCAGGAAAGGAGCATGATCTTATCCTTTTAGGGACACTTCAGCTCATGCAACTGTTAGAAATTAGGCTCTAGTTGGCTGAGGCATGCACCCTGTCCAAGCACGGACCACAATCCTAGTCAGGGTAAGTCATTTGCACGCCATAAATTAACTTGTGAACACCCTCTGGTAGTTTGGTGCAGAGCAGACAGACTTAACTTAGGAGGTAGTGTGTAAAGTACTTGTGCAACACATAAGACAGTAAAACACTGAAAACACCACACAAAAGGATACCACACCTGGTTAGAAAAATAGAGCTTAATTTAATGAACAAAACAAGAACAAAATGTAAAAAATCTAGTATGTAGAAATCGAGAATTTTTTAAGAATATCTGCAAATATAGTGCTTAAAAACATAAAGCAACAACTGGAGCCGTCTGGTCACACTAGACTGGGTGGAGCGCGGGTTGGGTACAGGGACCAACGTTGCCCTGCTAAAATCCCGCTGAAATCAGTATCTTGGTTTGGGGTTGCATCAGCGTTGAGGGAGGATGCTAGGAGTAGCTGAGTCGATGTATCTTCGTTGATCCTGGCGATGTAGGCAATGCATCAGTTCCGAACTGTGCAATCAAGGATGCGTCGCTGCTGAACCCCTTAGGTGTAGGTGATGTGTTATGGTCATGTCAAGCAGCCGGCGATGCAATCTCTTCTGAAGTGGCAATGCATCTGCGCTGAGTGCGCAACAATGGTGATGCGTGGATTTTGCAGTTGCAGCACTTTATATTCACTTCCATGCGCTCAGGAGAAGATGGGCACCACTTGGCAGGGCAAGTCTTGCAGCAAGCAGAGTCCAGGTGCTGTTGCAGGATGAAGTGAATTCTGTGATGTCCTTGAGACTGCAGAGCAGGAGGCAAGCTAACAAGCCCTTGGAGCCACTTTTGATCTGGGGATGTAGAAATGCAGGTCTAGTCCTTCTCACTTCCAGGCAAAGAGGGCAGCAGTCAACAGGGAAGGCACTGCAGTGCAGGAATCCGGCAAAGTCCAGCCTAGTCCACCAGAGTGACAGTCCCTTCAGTAGCACAGCAGTTCTTCCTGGCAGAATGTCTTCAGGTCCAGAAGTGTACTGCTTTAGTGGGGTCAGAAGCCCTGTTCTCATACCCAGTGGTGCCTTTGAAGTGGGGGAGACTTCAAAGAGCGGCATTTGTAGTGCACAGAGTCCCATCCTTTCATGCCCTGGCTCCAGACTCATTACAGGGGATTATGCAGCCCTTTGTGTGGGATTAGGACACAGCCCTTTCAGGCGTGTCGGCTCCTCCGTCCCATCCTAACCAGGATGGCCCATCAACATGAAGGTGGCCACTCCGTTACCCCTGAGTTCGCTTTGTGTGTGACTGTCTGTAGGGAATGCCAAGAGCTGAGCTGTCTCCCAACCAGATGTGTACTCAGAGACAGACAGAAGGCACTAGATGATTTAAAGTAAGAAAACACCAACTTTCCAAAAGTGGCATTTTCAAAATTACAATTTAAAATCCAACTTCAGCATAAATTGTGATTTTAAAATGTGATTACAGAGACACCAAACTTGGGAGTCTCCTCTCTTCCTAATTGGAAATGACACTTAAAAAATATAATAAGGCAATCCCTTTGTTGACCTAGGGGTGGGTAGGCCTTGCAGTAGTGAATTACGAATTTAAGAGTTATTCACTTCCTGGACATGTAAAACTTAAAAGTACATCCCCTTGCCCTTGAATGCAAATATGTATTAACAAGCATTTGCAATACAATAGATCTCGCATTAGCTCTAGTTAGAGCTATTAGTGTTGTAAATTCCTAACTGGACTTTTCCTGCCACGTAAATTGAAAATAATCAGTAAAACAGTTGAAATAAGCGAGCTGATTCAAAGCGCCATGGCCTCCATGAGCATGAGAGCGAAGGAGACACACAAAAAGAAAAATACGTTTGCTCACAGTTAAACATATTGGCAATCGTGCAATTATCCATGTAACAGGGGCAGTCTGCAAGGCAGTAACAAAACCGTCCCAAGGAGGAACAAACGTAAAGCATTTACCAATGATAACAAAGGATTTTTGAAAGGCAAGCCCACGAATAAGTGAAAATGATGGGCGTGAGATGGGTATGGTTAAAAGCCCACAATACCTACAAGAGGCCAAAGCACTTGTGCACTGGACCTAAAAAGGAAGATTTGGGCCTGGCAAGAAGGTTAACTTGCCAGGTCGGCATGGCAGTTTAACACTGCACACACAGGCTGTGCAATGGCAGGCCTGAGTCGTGTTTAAAGGGCTACTGAAGTGGGTAGCGTAATCTGTGCTGCAGGCTTCCCAGTAGCATTTAATTTACGGGCCCTGGGCACAGTTAGTGCACTTTACTAGGGACATATAAGTAAAGTAAATATGCCAATTGTGGATAAGCCAGTGTTGTCATGTTTCAAGCAGAGATCACATGCACTTTAGCACTGGTTAGCATTAGTAAAGTGCCCTGAATCCTAAAGCCAACAAAAACGAATTCAGCAAAAAGGGAAGGAGGAAGGCAAGAAGTTTAGGTATGACCTTGCAGGAAGGGACAGGTTCAACAGGCACTGAAGAAGCTGCTGTCTCCAACTTGAGATCTGTGTGTCACTAAAGCCTACAATGAAGCATGGCCAGGTTGGTGTCACTGGTATGTGGATGGGAACACTGATCCCATTTGTCTTTTACATTCTGAATTTTGTGTGCTGCCTTGTTTTTCCCCGTAAATCATACCTTGCATTAAGTGGTTTTCATTCAGCCTTTTTGGTAGCCATGCTAAAGCTGACTGGAAATGGCTGAACTTTCTCTTACGTGCTGCCTACTGAAGGACATCAGACTCCCAATTTTCCCTATTGGGTGTCAGTACATTGTTTAAGAAGCTTCTCTCCATATAGTCAAATATGATTCTCTCTCATTAAGAATACTACCTAAAGACTTAGAGCCTCATTTAGATATTGGTGGATGGGTTACTCTGTCACAACTGTGACAGGTATCCCGTCTGCCGAAATCTAAATCCAACTATTTCTTATGGGATTTAGATTTCCGCGAACAGGATATCCGTCATCGTTGTGATGGAGTAACCCATCCACCAATATCTATATCAGTCCCTTATTATGTTTCATCTCTTGCAAGGGAGCTTCTGATATTGGAGCATTAAATATGCCCTCCGGACACTTTCCTCCTATGCCTGCATTTCACAATTTGCTGAATAATGCAAGTATCACATTACTTGCATGCCTGATCGTAAAGTAATATCAATGTAGACCTTGTAATCTAAGAAGTTGCACCCCTTTCATCTCCTCAGTCGGTTTAGAAAAAACATATTGCCTTTGGCTTTGCCATAAAAAGGGAATTTCCCTAGCTACACAAAGAAGGAAACCCTGATTTTATTAAAGGCCATTGGAGAGAAAAATCTCGAATCTGTCTCTTTTCCTTTCCTCCGGAGTGGTGACATTGCATTGTACCTTTGATCTTGCAAGTGGCAGGCACAAACCGAGATCTGGGAGAAGATAGAATTGATGGAAATAACGATACTTCTTTGAATGTTTTGTTGATTTTTTTTTCACTTCTGCACCTCAACAGATCTTCCATTCACAAGTAAAGAAGCCCTTCTGGCTTCAGTTGGGGCTTTTAGTTCCGAGGTTGGACAAAAGTGATATACTTTAAATTGACACTGGAGGGAGCTAGATCCTAATAAACTGATAATAAAAGTGAAATAAAGGCATTGTACAAAAGAAAACTACGAAGTTAACCAATTTGATAGATTATTACGTATAAATTGTATAAATGCAATCCCAGTAAATTAACAATATCATGACTGGCATAATGAATGCAGTGGCAATCCAAGCACTTTATTGGATGTTTCAGGACCACCTGCAGAAAGCTGGACACAATGGATTCAATGTTTTGAAAGACACTTGGAGGCTATTGATGGAACCAAGTATGATCCAGCCAGGAAAAAGCCATGATGTATAACTGTCTGGGGATAGAGGGAAGAAGGTTGTTTGAACACATAGCCCCTGTTGACAATAAGGAGGAGGAAGATCAAGGATGGGATGTGTTCATTGAAACCAAAGTTAGAATGAAGAACTATTTTGATACAACTAGGAGTGTCATTATGGAAAGATATAACTTCTATTGCCGTTACCAAGTTCCAGGAATATCAATTGAGTCTTATGTTGCGACTCTAAGGATCTTAACAACAACATGCTCATTCAGAGACATGGATGTAATGATGTGCGATCAGGTAGTAATGCGCACTACTTGTATTAAAGCACAAGAAAAGCTGTTGTGCCATCGTAACCCTAGCCTGGGGAAACTGGTATAAACCATTAAGAGTATGGAAAGATCTGCCAAGGGAATAAAATTGCTGCGCAAACCTGATAACCATCATGCTGATGTCAATCTAATTTGCAAAGAAGGTGAAGCATCTACAAGTCTAATGAAAAAGAACAATAGAAAAGTGGTTCAAACTCGAGCAATAACAAGATGGCATGTTATCGCTCTGGATCCAGTACCCTTTTAGCATCCAGCAGACTGTGTCCTGCTATGGGCAAAATTTGCAAGGGATGTGGAGAGATTGGACACTTCATTAAAGTTTGCAAAACTTCTCATGTGTAGAAAGTATTCAAGGTGGAAAAATCTAAATCAGACGCAGAATCAGATGAAAGCGAAATGGTGGAGAATTTAGTGTTAATTGTGGCCATCGTCAGTAAGGAAGACTTATATAATCAACCCAAATGCAACATTCATGTAAATGGGGAAAGTGTGGAGTTGTTAGTTGATACTGAATCCAGAATAACTATTTTGTCAAAGGACAACTACGAGAACTTAGAATGTAAAGCACCGCTACACGCTAGCAATATAATTCCAGGAGCCTATGAAGGTCACAAAATAAAGCTAGAAGGAGTATTTAATGCTGATTTGAAGTTCAAGGACAAAAATACATCCTCAAAGGTATTCGTGGTAGACTACAATGTCAGCATCCTTGGTTGGTTGGAGCAACAGAAACTGAGAATGTTGATCAACCCGTGCCAACCGCCCTATGTGTTCAGCAACCAATAATACAGCTTGGAAGACATTCTTGAAGAGCACAAGGAAGTATTCAGTGGAAAACATAGGTACTTAAAGAATTTCAAACATAAAATAATCTTAACCCCTTCGCTGCCAGGCCTTTTCCCTTCCTGTGCTGAGCCTTTTTTTGGCTATTTGGGGCAGTTCGCGCTTAGGCCCTCATAACTTTTTCTCCACATAAGCTACCCATGCCAAATTTGCATCCTTTTTGCCAACATCCTAGGGATTCTAGAAGTACCCGACTTTGTGGGTTCCCCTGAAGGAGACCAAGAAATGAGCCAAAATACAGCGAAAATTTAGTTTTTTTCAAAACAATGGGAAAAAAGGGCTGCAGAAGAAGGCTTGTGTTTTTTTCCCTGAAATGGTGTCAACAAAGGGTTTGCGGTGCTAAAATCACCATCTTCCCAGCTTTCAGGAACAGGCAGACTTAAATCACAAAACCCCATTTTTCAACACCATATTGGCATTTTACTGGGATATACCCCATTTTTACTATTTTTTGTGCTTTCAGCCTCCTTCCAGTTAGTGACAGAAATGGGTGTTAAACCAATGCTGGATCCCAGAAAGCTACACATTTCTGAAAACCTTTGTATTTCCAAAATGGCAACAAGATAAGGTGTTAAGAAGCAGTGGTTATTTGCACATCTCTGAATTCCGGGGTGCCCATACTAGCATGTGAATTACAGGGCATTTCTCAAATAGGCGTATTTTTTACACACTGTCTTCCATTTGGAAGGACAAAATGTGCAGAAAGACAAGGGGCAATAATACTTGTTTTGCTATTCTGTGTTCCCCCAAGTCTTCCAATCAAAATGGTAACTCACTTGTGTGGGTAGGCCTAATGCTCGTGACAGGAAACGCAACATGGACACATCACATTTTTACATTGAAATCTGATGTGTTTCTTGCAAAGTGCCTAGCTGTGGATTTTGGCCTCTAGCTCAGTTGGCACCTAGGGAAACCTACCAAACCTTCACATTTTTTAAAACTAGACACCTAGGGAATCCAAGATGGGGTGACTTGTGGGGCTCTGACCAGGTTCTGTTACTCAGAATCCTTTGCAAACCTCAAAATGTGACCAAAAAAGCACTTTTTCCTCACATTTCGGCGACAGAAAGTTCTGGAATCTGAGAGGAGCCACAAATTTCCTTCCACCCAGCGTTCCCCCAAGTCTCCCCATAAAAATGGTACCTCACTTGTGTAGGTGGGCCAAGTGCTTGTGATAGGGAAGTGCCAAAAACATGTCAAAATTGAGGGGGAACCAAAGCGGGTCCAAAAGGGCAGTTTGAAAAAAAAAATTTAGGCTGACAAGTGCAGCAGAATTTTTATCAGTATAGATGAGACAATGCTGGGTGGTAGGAATTTTGTGGATTCCTGCAGATTCCGGAAGGTTCCATCACAAAAATGTGGGAAAAATTTGTGATTTCCAGCAAAGTTGGAGCTTTGCAGGGCATTGTGGGTAAGAAAATGGTGTGGGGTGCCTGTGAAGCACACCACCCTGGAATCACCCAGATGTTTCGTTTTCAGATGTGTCTAGGTCTTGTGGATTTTGCTACATGGCAGCGTCACAAAGTCCATAAAGTGCAGCCCTAACCATTCCAAGTGGGACGATTTTGAGAGTTAGCCAAGCTCTCATGGCACAAATGTAAAACGAAAACCCAAAATAATGAAATGTCCTCTTGCTTGCCGTGGGATAAGATGTTTTAGTGTGCGGGGGAGAGCTGAAAGACTGTTACCCCCTTCAGTTGGGGTGGGGGCATAACCAGGCCCATACTGGTTGGTAGCCACCAACCCACAATTTTTTTTTTTTTTATTCCCTGGCATTTAGTAGACTTTCTGCTCCCTCAGGGTGTTGCTCAGGCGTAATTGCCCCATCTGCCCACTGGTGGGCAGAACAAGTTTGTCCCCATTTATTTGTGGTGGGGGTATGGCCATACCCCACCCTCTTATTTTGAAAAAAAAAATCTTCCCTGGTCTCTGTTGGGCTTTCTGACCCCCCCTTGGAGGCAGATGGGCCTTCCAAAAATAAGTCAATCTGGGCAGATATGGCCAACAGTAATGTGCCCCATGGGGAGCGACCCTTGCCCAAGGGGCTTCCCCCCCAAACAAAACACACACATACACACACACCAATCCCTGGTGCCTAAGTGGTTTCTGCCCCCCCACGGCCTAATAGCATTAGGCCGATCTGCCCCCACGGGGAGGAGAAATGGCCTAAAATAAATTTGTCCCCCCCAAGGGAGCGACCCTTGTCTAAGGGGTTGCTCCCCTTGCATGAAATTGGCGCAAAAAAAAAATCCCCGGTGCCTAGTGGTTTCTGCCCCTCTTGGGGGCAGATTGGCCTAATAAAAATAGGCCGATCTACCCCCAAGGGGGGGCAGTAATGGCCTAAAATAAATTTGTTCCCCCAGGGGAACGACCCTTGCCTAAGGGGTCGCTCCCCTTGCGTGAAATCGACGCAAAAAAATAAAGATCCCTGGTGTCTAGTGGTTTCTGCCCCCCCTGGGAGCAGATTGGCAGAGCAAAAATCAGCCGATCTGCCCCCAAAGGGGGCAGAAATGGCCTAAATACAATTTGCCCCCCCCCCCCAGGGGAGCGACCCTTGCCTAAGGGGTCACTCCCCATCTGTAAAACAACAACAAAAAAATCCTTGGTGCCTAGTGGATTCTGCCCCTCTTGGGGGCAGATCGGCCTAATTAAAATAGGCTGATCTGCCCCCCAGGGGGGCAGAAATGGCTTAAAATAAATTTGCCCACCAGGGGAGTGACCCTTGCCTAAGGGGTCGCTCCCCTTGCGTGAAATTCACGTTAAAAAAAACTCCCTTGTGTCCAGTGGTTTATGCCCCCCTTGGGGGCAGATTGGCCTCATAAAAATAGGCCAATCTGCCCCCATGGGTGGGCAGAAATGGCCTAAATATAATTTGCCCCCTAGGGGAGCGACCCTTGCCTAAGGGGTCACTCCCCACCTCTAAAAAACAAAAAAAACAAAAAAAAAACTGACCTCTGGTGCCCAGAGGTTTCTGCCTCCCCTGAGGGCAGATCGGCGTAATAATAGGCCGATCTGCCCCCGGGTGGGGGGGTCAGAAAAGGCCTTGAAACAAAATGCCCCCCTTGGGGAGCGACCCTTGCCCAAGGGGTCGCTCCCCTAATGCCAATTTCTTTAGTAAAAATAATCCCTGGTGTCTAGTGCACATTTTAGCAGCCGGATCGCTTCACGATCCTGCTGCTAAAATGCTCTGAGAGACTTCAAAGGGAAGGTAATTCATTTCCTTCCCTTTGAAGGCTCTCAGGCCCCCATCACATGATCGGAAGAGAAATGCTTTTGCATTTCTCTTCCGATCGCGCTGGAAGCTGAGCTTCCAGTGCGATGGGAGGCAGCCTCTGTGAGGTCAGCGCGCGATCGCGTGCTGATGTCACGGGGGCGGGGAGAGTCGGGGTGGAAGGGGAAGGGCTTCCCCTTCCATCCCTGCCTTGGAGGGGGTGGGAGGGAAGCCAACAGAGGGAGCGCTAGCTCTCCCTCTGAGCTCAGTGTTGAGCACGTAATGGTTATGTCCTCGGCACATGACCGGTTAAAGAAAGTTGGAAGAAACATACCCTTATCTGCCGCTCTGTGGTCAAAGCAAGCTATTTTAAAGAACTGGTGCGACAACAAAATAATAGAACCCATCAACCCATCTGAGTGGCGGTCACTGTGGTCATAGCTACGAAAAGGAATGGCTCAATCGTTTGTGCATTGATCTTTGCCAACTCAACAGCCACATAGTAGCTGATTGTCAACCATTACCTCTAATAAATGAGATTGTGATGACTTTGGACGAAGCAAAATTCTTCACAACTCTTGACTTCAGTGCAGCTTACCATCAAGTTCAGTTGGAGGAAGGTTCAAAGGATTACACTCCTGAAGGAGTTTACTAATTCTGTGGATTACCTTTCATGCTGTGTTTGGTGTTGGTGGTCTTCCAATGAATAATGAATCAACGTTTTCCAGATATGGAAGGTGTAAGGTCATTTCAGGAAGAAATTCTGATTTACAGCAAAACCGAGGAAGAGCACCTGTCTATTTTGAGAAAGGTACTACGAAGAATTCAAGACAGTAGTCTAACATTACAAAAAGGCAAATGTAATTTTTTCAAAGGAACAGTAGAGTACCTTGGACACCTCATTGATGAACATGGTGTTTGACCAAAGCCATCCCTGATATCTGCGATTTCAAACTCACCAACCTCAAGTAACAAGGAAGAACTTGCATCATTTTTGGCAATCTGTGAATTTCACTCTAAATTCCTGCTGAGTTATGCAACAAAAGTGGAATCAATTCAGAAGTTAACAAACAAGGATGCAGAGTTCATATGGGATGAAACGTGCGAACAAAGCATGAAGAACATAAAAAAGGAACTTGAGTTGGCACCATTCTTGCAGTCCTTCAGTGAAAAACTACAAAGCATAGTAACCACTGACGCTATCCAGATCAGGTTGGTGGCAGTGCTCAGCCAGAGAGCACTTAATGAGGAGAGGAGAAAAACATTGCTTTTGCTTCATGGAAACTGAGATGTGAAAGTATTCAGTGATTGAACTTGAACTTGAGCTATTAGCCAGTGTCTGGCCTGTTACAAAGGTTAAAAGTTTTCTTTGAGGAAAAGAGTTCATTTTTCGTACAGATCACAAGCCCTTAGTCAGCATCCTAGAAGGGAAAGTGTTGGAAATTGCCCTTTTTGCAGGGTTATCCCCCAAAATGTTGTCTTCTTGTCTGCCTATGTTTTCAGATCTGATTTTGCTGTTTCATTGTCTCTGTGTACTTTACCACTGCTGATCAGTGCTAAAGTGCAAGTGCTCCCTGTGTAAATTGTATTGGTGATTGGTTTATCCATGATTGGCATATTTGATTTACTGATAAGTCACTAGTAAAGTGCACCAGAGGTGCCCAGGGCCTTTAAATCAGATGCTGCTAGTAGGCCTGTAGCACTGGTTGTGACACCTACATGAATAGCCAAGTGAGCATGTCTCAGACCTGCCACTGCAGGGTCTGTGTGAGCAGTTGTAAACTGCCAATTCAACCTGGTAAGTGTGCCCACTTGCCAGGCCCAAATCTTCCCTTTTACCTCATGTAAGGCACCCCTAAGGTAGGCCCTAGGTAGCCCCATGGGCAGGGTGCAATGTATTTAGAAGGTAGGACATGTACTGATATTTTTTACATGTCCAGATTCGGTTTTCACTGTTGCAAGGCCCATCTCTCTCATAGTTTAACATGGGGACTGCCTTTGAATAACTTTTAAGTGCAGTTTCTCTTTGGGAGCAGATAGGGACCTGGAGTCTGGGGTCTCTGAAACCACAATTTAAAAACACATCTTTTTGTAAAGTTGTTTTTTAAATTGTCTGTTTGAAAATGCCACTTTTAGAAAGTGGACATTTTCTTGCTCAAACCTTTCTGTGCCTCTGCCTGCTTGTGTATTCCGCGTCTGGGTCTGACTGACACCCAGACAGTGGGAATTCCCTCTAGACAGTGACACAATGGGAGCTGGGGTGTAGCCTGCATTACCTGATGGGACATCTGGGATAGAGTGGAGGGAGGTGTGGTCACTTACACCTGAAAGGGATGTACCTGCCCTAACACAATGCAGTCTCCGACCCCCTGGTGTGTGTCTGGGGCCAGGCCTGGGTAAGGCAGGATCTTGTGAGCAACAGAGACCTTCCTTTGTGGTTTGCCTACTTCAAAGGTAGAAAGGGGTATATGTAGTAGACCCAAATTCCAGAATTTTCAAACACTTCTGGGTGCCAAGGAGAAGAGGTGAAGAACTGAAGGAGTGGCACTTCCTCTTTGCTGTGTGTGCTTTGCTGGGTTGGCCTGCAGTTGCTGCTTCTGCCTTGAAGAGGGCAAAGACTGGACTTTGCTGTGTATCCTGCTTGTGAGGTTTCTCCAAGAGCTTGGAGTAAAGCTTGCCTCCTGTTGGAAGTCTCAGGGATATCAAAGACTTCAGCTTCATCTGCCTACAGCACTGGGAATTATGGGGGTCATTACGACCCCGGCGGTCCCGGACCACCCTGCCGGCGGTGGCTGTAGTACCGCCAACAGGCTGGCAGTGCCAACCAGCCGTATTATGACCGTGGTGCATTCGCCACGGTCATACTGCCGGTACCACCAGACAGCAGCCTGGCGGTCGTAATCCGCCAGGGCAGTGCTGCAAGGATTATGAGTCCCCATCCGCCAGCCTATCCATGGCGGTAAGGGGGACTCGGGGTGCCCCTGGAGACCACTGCCCATGCACTTGGCACGGGCAGGGCAGGGGCCCCCAGGTACAGCCCCATCATGAATTACAGGCAGTGAAATGCACAATGGGTGCTACTGCACCCTCTGCATATCAACATTGGCGCTGGCTTGATTACGAGCCGGCTTCAATGTTGTTGTGTCTTTTCTGCTGGGCCAGCGGGCGGAAACACTGTTTCCATCTGCTGACCCAGCGGAAAGGTCAGAATTGTGCCACACATACAGCTGGTGGAATTGTGGCACCCGTGGCATTGGCGGTCTTTTACAAACCATGTGTTTTGTGCTGTAACAGAAGAAAAACCACTGCAACCCTGGTCTCACCGACGCCACCACTTGACGCCATCACCGAGCTGCTGCTTGCACTGTGACCTGTGGGCCCCGCACTCTGCATCGCCTTGCACACATCTCAGCCTTGGCATCCCCGACACTGCTGCTCCACGCTGACACCAATGCCGCTACCTGCACCGTGGCCTGAGCACATCGCTCGTGAGGTAAACGAAGCATCTCCCCATCCCGCACCACAGCCCTGGTCCACCGACACCAGCGCCATTGACTCCAGTGTCATCAACAGACACCCTTGTCTGCACTATGACCCGTGGGCGCCGCACAGAGCCCACCCCACACTGCACTGCTGCCTTGCGCCTACCGACGGCAGCGCTTCAGCAACTACGATACCGCTGCCTGCAACGTGACCTGGAGATACCGCATGTCACACTGCCCCACTTCACACCACAGCCCTGGTCTCACTGATGCCGCAGGATGCCATCACCAAACCGCTTCCTGCACCGTGATCTGTGGGTACCGCACATGGCATCGTCCCGCTTCGCACCGCAGCCCTGAAGCCATTCACATCAGTGCTCCTGACTTCGCCATCAGCCCGGAGTTTGATCTGCAATGCATGTGATTTCAAGGGCACGATGACCCTGCACCGACCTCCGCAACCGACGCCGCACTCCGGATCTCATTGCGAGGATCACGACACCCTGCATTTCCAAGGTACTGTTTGCGGGTCTTCCCAACACCATCGCTGGCCCTCGACGCCGTGTCTGACATGAACTGTTGGATTTGTTGTTTATGACACCATGATAGCCCCAGATGGAGTTATCGACTTCAAGGAACTGTATTTTTAATTAATTCTTGAAAAATTCATATCTTTAACATTATGGGGGTTATTACAACTTTGGAGGAGGTGTTAATCCGTCCCAAAAGTGACGGTAAAGTGACGGAAATACCACCAGCCGTATTACGAGTCCATTATATCCTATGGAACTCTTAATACGGCTGGTGGTATATCCGTCACTTTACTGTCACTTTTGGGACGGATTAACACCTCCTCCAAAGTTGTAATAACCCCCTATATGTTGGATTTTTCTCGTTTTGGTCTTGTTTTACATTGATAAATATTGGCTATTTTTCTAAAACGGGTGTGGTGTTCTTTTGTAGTGTCTTCACTGTATTACTGTGTGTTATGTGCAAATGCTTAACACATTGTTTCTGGTATATGCCTGACTGCTCGTGAAGAGCTACCAAGGGTGTGAGCATGGGTTATCTGAGCTGGGTATCTCCCTTATCCTGACCTCAGTGAGGGTCCCTACTTGGACAGGGTGCAAACCGTCTGCCAACTACAGACCCCATTTCTAACAGAAAGGTTCAAGTAAACCTACTCCAAGAAATGCAAAGCTAGTATGTAAGTTATAAGAGTACCAATTCAGAATGGAGCACATTTCTGGCAAAGTGAATGTTACTGCGGACTACTTGTCACGTGCACCATGTGATAGTGAAACTGATTGTGAAGAAGAGGAATGTGATGATGAATTGCTGGTTGCATGTTTGTTTAATAGTGAAGAGCCCAATAGTGTTATCACCAACCAAGAGTTCAGGGAGGCCACTAGAAATGACCATATATTTACACAAATTACAAGCATCTGCAATGCAATGGGTCTCGAATTTGCTCGAGTTAGAGCTATTAGCGTTGTAACTGCCTAACCGGACTTTTCTTGCCACAAAAATTGAAAATTAAAAGTAAAACAGTTTGACAAAAGCGAGCTGATTCACAGCGCCAGGGCCGCCATGAGCATCATTGTGAAGAGACACACAAAAAGAAAAAGAAGTTCGCTCGCAGTCAGATTTATCGGCAAAAGTGCAATTAGCCATGAAACAGGGGCGATAGGACCTAAACAAAGGCTCAGGGAAAGGTATTGGTGGCCAGCCATGAATTGTGGTGTTGAGTTATTTGTCAGCCAATGTTCCATATGTGCTAAAGCGATAAAACTGTGACTACTCACTGATGTCCTATGTCATCTGTTGAGTTGCCTGAAGGTCCATGGATAAAGGTCTGAATCAACTTTATTGGGCCAATGAATGCTCTACCCCTAAACGTGCATTATGCCATCATTAATATTGACTACTTAAGTAAATGGATTGAGGCTACGTTTGTAACACAGCCCACCACATCTGAAGTGACAACATTCTTGAAGGAAGCGTTTTGTATGGAGAGCCTTCCACATCAGCTGGTCTCAGACAATAGAGTGCAATAATTTCTGTCACAGGAAATGGCTATGTTTCTGAAAGTAAATAACATAGAGCACATATGGTCATCCTTATATCACCCCCAAAGGAATGGGCAGGTTGAGGGGGCCGATCTCTTAGTCAAAGAAACCATTCAGATGGCATTAAGGTTTCATATTCCCATTGAGGCATCCCTTAGAACTTGACTATGGTCATACTGCAGCACCCCAAACAACACCACAGGTAGAACACTCTCCGAGTTGCTCAGGGGTAGAGTGGCCATCACGCAATTGCAGCCATACTGGTCGGTGGCATGGTAGAAATGGGAAGAAATGAACATGAAGGAAACGGAGATCAAAATGAGAAAGTTGGTAGACAAGCATCAAAAACGCATGCGTAGTAACTATAATGCTAGAAATGTAGTCAAGCTGATGAATGTGTGTGCTGGTGAGTTGGTGAGAATGAGATATCAAAAGAAGGGTGTTAATATGAGCAAATACAGCGAACCAAGACAGCTAGTTAAGACTAATGGCACAGATGTCTTGTTGGCCAATGGTGGAATGGATTAAATGTAGTTGGAATTAAATTACCAGAACCAGGTAGGGACCATGAAGTTGTTCATAATAGTTTGCCTGAACTCAGCCAAAAAGCAAGCCACAGTGAGCAATGCAAAACAAGCCATGATAATGTTGCAAATGGTAACCCCTCTAACATGTCTTCATCTACAGTTATAACCAATCCAAAGGATGCTGTAATGACCAGAAGAACTATTGAACCACATGTCAGGTTCAAGGATTACATGTAGAATTAATTGATGATAAAGGGGAAAAGATGTAATGTCCTGTTGAAACAGTGGAAAAATTATGTAATTGTTTAGCCCCATGTGTTATGTGTTTTCCCTTCCCCTTTCTCTATGTCCATCCTCGTGTGTCTATGCACATGGCATACGCTGTGCGCGATCTCAGTAATGCTGAGAGGAGGAACAGTTGGAGTGACCATTGTGGGGCATTCGGTGGAGAAAGCAGACAATAAAGCAGATGTTTTCTCTTTCTCTGTCTCCTCGTCATTACAGTATCCAGGCACTTGCAGATCACAGATGCTCATTAGAATAGCCAGGTCTTGAGGGCCTTTTGGAATTCAGGAAGTGAGGTGATGGTCTGGAGTTGCATGAGACGGCTGTTCCAGGTGTTTGCTGCAATGTAGGAGATGATGCATCCTCCACTTCTGCTTCTGTAGATGCGGGGACCGTGGGGAAGTGATAGGGAGGAGCTTAGTCTTCTTGATGGTTGGTGGAAGCATCTTATAAGCCAAGGCTCTTTTACTCAGAGCCCTCAATGGGTATAGGATTGCCCCATAAATACTGGCTGGGCATATAATCCATCATTAACCTAACACTTCTTCAAACCCCAGCCCAGTGACTAGTTCGGAATATTTCTTGTCCCCATCCCAGTAATTGAATTCTCCCACTAGTTTCCATCCTGGCAAAGGGGCGCTTATTGTTTATTCGTGTGAGTAACCTATGCTGTGCCTCACGGTACAATCATAAACAGATTCTTATCATTAGAAAGAAAATAATGTTCTCACTTGAAGGCTTTTTGCCATGCTTAAGAAATTAGGTTAACTTTGGGTAGCTGAACCCTCGCTTGAGTACCAGCATGCCTTTGGAAGAAAGTATGCCATGGGCAAACTTCAACAAATCAACAAGTTTATAAAAAATAAACTGTGGTGATAGCAGTGGAAACAAGTAAGTGACAAGAATCTCCGTTATTCACTGTAACCCACAGCTCCCTGGAGTCTCAACTCATCTCCAGGATCAACACCCAGTTTGAATACAAACATTCCTTTGGAACTATACATATGTCATAATACAGTCCCGCTGAATGAAGCATACAACATTTCCTTTCTGTGCAAATGAAATAATACTACCATATGCATCACTAACAAAGTAAAGAAATATTGTACTCCAAAGTATTCTATAAACTCCTATTTAACAACTTGGATTAACACCTCCGTCCATGAAAAAAAATGCTTTAAATGAATACTAAACTAAAATATACATAACATGAAAAACACATAATGAATAAACAAATTAAAGTAAACATAACACAACAAAATGGAATATGACATTACTGACATGTAAATCACTATCCAAACCTTTGTGGAGCAGTCACTGTTCTACCACTTCTGCGTTGCACATTCTCTTGACTGCAGTTATCAGCCAAGACCCCTTCTTGGCCCTTCAGTCTGAGTGTGACATGGTCTGGTAATTTGTTTACTCTTGATAAATTCCACCAATCTTGCCTTCTGATCCAGACAGCATTGTGAGACATATCTTCCACCCTCACACGTGCACCAAATTTAGATAAACCTCTAGACACTTTATATGGGTGCTTAATTCTAATCCAATCACTCACTTGCAATTTATGTCCCTTATTTTCTATACGATTATGCCCACTTTTTTCACTCCCTTTCTGTCCAAAACCTTTTTGGGCTTCGTCCTGAACTATATATTTTCCTAAGGAGCAACTTGTAAACCCCACTTTTACATCGAATCAGAACACATTTGAACACAGCTATTCTCCCTTTCAACATCTCTAAAAGACTTTCTAGGAATGTGATTGATTGTGGTGTGCCCATAACATACTCTGTATCACATTCAGGACATCCATTCTACTACTCATTGCCCATTGTACACACTCCACCACCATATGATTCACCTGTTCTACAAAATAATTGCTTGAGAACGATAAAGAGCAACACTGTGATGACCAATATTAGATTGTCTGAGAAATTCACTCATTTCCTTTTAAACACATTGTACTCCATTATCTGACACTATTTCTCTCACAAATCTTTCCCTGGCAAATATGTTTTGTAAAAGCTTCACAATCCCTTCTGAGTTACGATCTGTCATAAACTGAACCTCCCATACTTTGCTATAATAATCTAGTACAACCACAGCAAATATGTATTTGCTTGGCCAAACATAGAATGTCCCAATGATATCTACTGCTAGTTTCATCCACCGTCCCACAGGTAATTCAAACTGGTTGACATGGAGGGCTATATGTCTCGATAAGCTTGTCACTGGTACAACAAATCTGACACCTTTTAACCACCTAAGATATTTGAACATTCATTGATGGCCATCAGAAAACACTGCAGATTCTCCTTTTAGTACTGGTTTGGCCAAGATGACCTTCATGACCTAATTTGGTTATATGTGTCCTTAAACTAGGGGTGGGTGGTGAACTCCACTCCGTTTGTGGAGTTTTTCCCGCTCTGCACTTCGCTTAGAGCACGGAGTTCAGAAAAAATCAGTGTAGCAGAGGTTTTTTTCCTCGTTCATGTTCGCCAGCTTTAAGTTGATGAGCGAGGAAAATTTTACTCCAGACCACCTCCCAACGAGATTTCTCAACATGGGTGGTCGTGGATGGTCACTACTGCTCGCATTGAGAAACCTTCTGTTCGCTTTGAGGAAGCTGCCGCTCGAGTAGAAAATCTACTTGAGCAGTAAAAAAGAAGCAGCGCTGCACGTGGTGCCGTTTGTACTGATTTTTCAGCGTGGGACAAACATCCTGCGCTAAAAATAAGCACAAACGCAACCTAATGCACTCCGCCACTTGCGGAACTGTGCGTAGGGCGACACAGTCTTTTGGTCACTTCCCGGAGTTCCACATAGTGGAACTCTGCGAACTCCATCCTTAAATCCTCCTGAGGGACAAACTTGTCACCTGCATTGTCATATTATTTTCTTCTAAAGAGAATTACTCAGCTATTTTAGCAGATGTTTGCATTTCACTAGAAAGACTTTTCTCCTTGGACCTCCCCTTCACTAGGTATTCAACCAATGCAGTTAACACCTTGTCCCTCATTATAACATTGGCAGTACATACCGCCTACCGCCGCGGTGACGGCCGCCAACATACTGCCACCGCAGCTACCAACCTTCCGCAATATTATAAGCACTGCCTGACTTCCGCCACAATAAGGGCGGAAATCCAGCAGTGCTAATGGTGGTGGATGGTGGTAAGCTGGCGCTGCTACCACCAGCACCGCCACGGCAGTAGAAAGCCGCCAGCTGTATTATGACCAGTTATAAGGCCTGGCAGTGTTCTGTTGGCGGGTGCTGCTGGCGGTAGCAGTTCCCCTTCCCGTTCCCTGACAGAAGTCCTCCTCGCCCAAGGTAAGTCGGGCTTCCGACAGGGGAGAGGTGTGGGAGGGTAGGGGGTGTTGTGTGTCTGAGTGTGTGCATGAATGTCTGAGTGTGTGTGTGTGAATGCGTCTGTGTGTGTTTGTGTGGGTGTATGCGTGTGAGGGAATGCGAGTAAGAATGGTGAAGTGAGTGCGTGTCTGCATGTCAGTGAGATTATGTGTAAGAATGTGTGTCAGCATGTCTGAAAGTATGTGTGAATGAATGCGTGTATGTCAGTGTGTGAATGAACGCGTGTATGTCAGTGTAAGTGAATGGGTGTATGCCTGGTGCATGTGGGTGTCTCTGTGCGTGCATGCTGGGAGGGGGTGTGTGGGGTGAGGGGTGCTGTGACTGTAGTGGGGTGGGGGCAGGAGGGGTGATGTGTGCGTGTGTGGCTGTAGGGGGTGGGGTGAGTTGTGTGGTGTGTCCGTGTATGGGGGGTGAGTGAGTGGATCAGAGGGGTTGGGGGATTAGTATGTGTATTGCGTTTGGATGGAAGGGGGCATCAGGTGAGTGTTGGAGAGTGGGGGAGCCGCCTACCAGTGAAGGGGAAGGGATTCCCTGTCACCAATAGGGTCTACCGTGATGGTTTCCGTGGCGTTAGCAACACCAAGAAAACCATGGTGGTAAGCCGGCTCATAATGCCATGGGCGGTACTATGTCTCTGGCCGGGTGGCTCATACTGCCATAGCGGTATGAGTAGAGAAGTGGTGGGTTGCCTGCAGCCAACCCACCAATCTCATAATGTGGCGGTATGTACCGCCAGCCTGTTGGTGGTCATACCGCCACATTATTCCTGACTTGACCCCCTTTATCTTTTTTTAACTCTTCAAACCATTCCTCTTCAGAGAATCCTCCTGATGAACAAACATCTAGAGCCACAACCAATGTCTCGTTGTCTTCCTCTGGCCTGTCAATCTCATCCATCACGGTGCACATTAGTGATCTTGACAAAAAGTCTGCTCTAATATTTTTTACCACTGAAGGAAAATGAATTGCCTTAAAATTGTACTGCAGTAATTTAGAGCTCAATCTAGTGATCCTTGGTGTATGATTTTTAATAACATTGCCACTAAGGATATAATGAGGGACGTATGTCCTGTCATCAACCTAAACAACCTGCACCACAAAAAAGTATTGCATTTTTTGACTGCCCAAGAGCAGACTAAGGCCCTGTTTTATACTTTTTGGTGCAAAACTGCACTAACGCAGTATTGCACCAAAACGTTTAGCACTGGTTTGCACCATTTCTGAGCACCAGCTGGGCACCATATTTATGGAATGGTGCAAGCTGGTGCAAAGGGTAGGCTAGTGTAAAAAAAAAAAAATTACATTAGCCGGGTGGGTCTGGCGGTATGGAAGAAGGGGGTTTTGCCTCAAAAGATGACGTTAGGCAGGTTAGAGTAAAAAAAATGACTCTAACCAGCCGAGTGTCATTTTCTGATGCAAAACCATCCATACCACATGACTCCGGTCTTAAAAAAAAGACAGGAGTCATGCCCACCACCCCAATGTCCAGCACAGGGGATCAGGGTCCCCTGAGCATGGCCACTGCACCCAGTGCCATGTAGGTGGGCCCATTTCAGGGCCCCCAATGGCACTTTAAAAAAAGAAATACTTACCTGTACTTACCTATACTTACTTGGGATGGGGTCTCCATCCTCCGCTGTCTCTCTGGTGTGGGTGGGGGTGTCCCTGGGGCTGGCTCCTGTGGGCTTATTCCATGGTGTTCCACCATGGAAATAGGCCCACTGTTCCCCTAATGATTACCTTGATCCAGGCATTAAATAATGGTGCAAAGCAAGATTTGCACCATTATTTGACCCCTCCTCTCCCGTGTGAGATTTTAGCACAGGGATAAATATGGAGCTAAGGCCATAGCGTCAATTTTTGCACGAGAATGCCTACTTTGCACCTCATTGACGCAAAGTAGGGTTCCACGTCCCAAAAAATTACTTTAACTCCATAAATTTGGTGCTAGATGGGTCTAGCGCCAAAGTATAAATATGGAGTTAGTTTTGCACCAAATTTGCATTAAAAAATGACACAAATTCAGCGCAAAAGAAGTATAAATATGTCCCTAATAGCTCTCTTTCAATCACAGAATATTTTTTTTCACTTTGGCACAAAGCATGAGAAGCACAACCTACAGTGCATTTTGCCTTGCCACATTTGGGTAATCGTTCTTCCCAAACCACACAAGCTTGCATCCACTGACACAATTCCCTCTTTGTTGCATCAAGTGGAGTTAAAATCTTCTGTGAAGCAGATTTCTTCTTAACTTGATCAAATTCTTTTTGACATTCTTGATCCCACAAAAAGGCGATCCCCTTCTTAACAAAGACCTTAAACATTCAGTCTTAGCCACAAAATTCTTCACAAGCTTCAAACAAAATTCACATACTCCTGAATATGAGGAGTCCTGGTCTTTGTTAGTGTGGCTGGGTGCTTGGACAAATGTTTCAATTAACCCACAGCGTGGGCTCTACCCCATACTGAGAAATTACATGTCCCAAAATTTTCAGTGGAGCTAGTTGCAAAAACACGCTTCTGTTTGTTAGCCACTTATGCCTGCTTCCAGCAACTTTGCCAGACCACATTAAGATTTTTATCATGTTCCATTTTTGTTTTACCTGAAACTCAAATGTCATCCTGAAAAACTCCAGTGCCTCTCACTCCTTCCAGAATTTTCTCCATTATACGTTGAAAACCTGAAGCCGCTAAGGCTAATCCAAATGGCATTCATTTAAATGGAAAAGTGCCAAACAGGGAAACAAAAGCATTCAACTCCATTTGGTGATAGGCTGAAGCTAAATCTATTTTTGAAAAATCTTGGCACCTAAAAATTTAGTTATAAAGTCATCAATTCTCGGTAAAGGATGGGAAAATATTCATATTTCTCTGTTGAGGCTATGTAAATCCACACACACTCTTAGAGCCCAATTTTCCTTCTGTGCCACAACCAATACAGACAACCATAAGGACCATTCAATGGGTTCAATATCCCCAGTCTCACACATTCTTTTCAATTCGTCTGCCAAACCAACTGTCATGCTGAATGGCATGTTACACAAGTGGTGCTTTACTGGTGTTGCATTTTCTTTGACTTTAAGTTTATGCCTGAAATCCCTTATGTGGCCAATTCTGTCTGTGAGCAATATTTTATATATTTTAGTCCAAATCTTTGCTTCATCATGATCCTCATCATCCACAATAGATACTTGCTCCCTGTTTTTAATATCATGCTGACTAACCTTGGTGATACCACCCATGGCATTCAAGCCTTTCTTAACAATATACACGTTGCGCTGAATTATTCGATTTTTAAACTTCAAAAGTATATAAAAAATATCCTTTTAATTCTATTTTTCTTCCTTCATATGACTAGATTCTATCCAATGGTTCCAGTTGTTTGTTATCCCTTTTCTCAGCAAACTGTTCTTCTGTGATCATTCTCATTCTAGCACCCAAGTCCACTAGTAAATTCAGTACCATACCATCTACTTAATATACTTGTATATGGGTCAATGTATTTGTCAGGTTCATCTTTGACTGCTAGCACTAAATCATTCATAGCATTTACTATGCCTTCATTAATCTCAGAATTGTTCCTCTCCTGGTTCACACAATGAATTTTATCTTTAGATTCACAAACTTTGGCAAACTGGTCTTGTTTGCCACACTTGCAACAAGTTGCATTTTTTGCTGGACATGGACATTCATTAGGGAAATATATTAAAAACCCACATCATAAACTAACATTCTTCTGATTAAAACCATTACCCTTCTGTCTCATTCTAAACGGCATGACATTGTTGTTGGAGTTTACTGTAGTGTTTTGTTTTACATTCTACTCTTTAACTGCCCCATGGCCAATTTATCATTCTTCACTAACTCCTATGAGATAACTCAATATTTTATATTATACTGATAGTTTCCTTCAAAGAGGGATTTTTAGTGTGAGTAATTTCTCTTGTAATTTCTTGTATCTACACTGTACAACAATTTTATCTACCATCCTATCCTTCATCAAGTTCTAAAGACAGCAAATGTTCAAGTACAGCTTGCCTCTCAAAACCCAGATTCTGTTCTAATATAAAACTCTTACATTCAGCAACAAATCGATTTTCATCAACAGCATCCAACTATTTAGTGTAAGTTCTACACCATGTTGCCACCTCACTGTTGGATTTCCCAGGAGCTGTAAAAAAATGGTGGTGGTGGATAAACACAGATGTTGTCAGTGAAACTTAAATATAAAACTGTTCGATGGCATGTGTAGCTGCAGATACACATGCTATGCACAAGTCCTGCCATCTAGTGTTGGGCTCAGAGTGTTACAAGTTGTTTTTCTTCAAAGAAGTCTTTTCGAGACACGGGACTGAGTGACTCCTCCTTTTCGGCTCCATTGTGCATGGGCATCGACTCCATCTTAGATTGTTTTCTTTCCGCCATCGGGTTCGTACGTGTTCCTATTCACTCAGGTTGTTCGAGTCTGAAAAATCGTACAAATCCTCTAAATTTGTCGGTATTGTTTTCGACCGAATTATCCATCATCGACACCTTGGTACCGGCAGATACAGATCTTTCATTGTCCTTCGGGGCACCCTCGCCCAACTTGGGCCTGGTCGGCCCGACCAAAAGTTTTGTCGAAGCCTCATTGACCGGACCCCATTTAGATTCTGCCCTCGGTGCCATGCCAAGTATCCCTACACGGATCAACATCTGGTTTGTAACCTGTGTTTATCTCCGGATCATCGAGAGGATACCTGCGAAGCCTGTAGATCCTTCCGCTCGAAAAAGACTCTAAGAGACCAAAGAGCGCGGAGATTAGAGATGGCGTCCAGAAGCACCGAACGCCTCGATGCAGAAGAGGAGGAGATGATCCACACCGTCGTCTCCGTTCGGGGGTCCGATTCCGAACAAGACTCCGACATCGACCGACCAATAACAGTGGGCCAGTACGCTGGCCCCGACCCAATCCAAGCCTAAATACAATGGCTCGATGACGCCACTGCCGGAAGGCCATGGCTCCACCCGTAAAAAGCTACCGGTGGCCAAGTAACATCATCAGCACCAAAAAAGGCCATGCCACCAACAAAGCCTTCGGACTCCAGCCGAGGTACAGGCTCTGAAATTATAAGGCAACGACCCATAGAGTCGAAACCCCGAAAGTCACTTTCGGAGCCGAGGCCAACAAGTACTCCGGGCCCATCGGTGTCGAAAAAAAACGGCTTCGGAGCCGAAAAAGCACTCCTACACAGAGGAGCATGGACTTTCAAAACAATTAAAAGAAAGCCATAGATTTGATGAGGAATTGGCACAAATGGAGGATTTCGATGAAAGACAGGCCAGAATACAAATCCACAAAGACACTGGCAAGATCCTCACTGCACCTCCTCTGAGAAAAAAGAGGAAATTGGCCTTCCATGGACGTTTGGACGCTGACCAGCCAACGGCAAGAGTGTCAAAAACAAGAGAAAAATCTCTACCTCCCCAGTTTTCACCTCAACAATCTCCTCCTCATTCTCCCCAACTAACTGTCTCCCCGCCTGCTACACCCACTGCACAGTCTCCATCACACACTATGCAGTCACAACATGACACAGATTCATGGGATCTCTATGATGACCCAGTCCAGAGTGCTATCCATCAAAGCCATCACCACCGGAGGATAGCATCTCATATACACAGGTTCTAGCCAGGGCAGCGGCATTTCGCAACGTTACCATGCACACTGAACCTCTGGAGGACGACTTCTTATTCAACACATTGTCCTCGACTCACACCACATACCAAAGTCTAGCCATACTTCCTGGTATGCTAAAACATTCACAGCAAATCTTCCAGGAACCAGTTAAGGGAAGGGCTATAACTCCAAGTGTAGAAAAAAAATATAAGCCACCACCCTCAGACCCTATTTTTATTACACAACAGATGCCCCCAGATTCCGTAGTGGTCAGCAAAGCAAGGAAAAGGGCTAATTCACAGTCCTCTGGAGACACCCCCCCTCCAGATAACAAAAAAGCAAGAAATTCAATGCTGCAGGGAAAAGGGTGGCGTCACAGGCAGCCAATCAGTGGCGTATAGCCAATTCGCAGGCCCTACTAGCCAGATACGACAGGGCTCAATGGGATGAGATGAAGGACATTATTCAGTAGCTCCCAAAGGACCGACAGAAGAGAGCCCAGCAGGTAGTAGAGGGGGGACAGGCAATCACAAATAATCAAATAAGGTCGATGCTAGACTCCGCAGATACAGCCGCAAGAACTATTAATACGGCTGTCACCATTAGGCAACATGCATGGCTCAGGTCATCAGGATTTAAACCTGAAATCCAGCAGGCTGTCCTCAACATGCCTTTCAACCAACAACAATTATTCGGCACCCAGGTTGACACAGCCATAGACAAAATGAAAAAAGACACCGACACTGCCAAAGCGATGGGTGCGATTTATTCATCCCAATACAGAGGCTCATTTCGAAAGCCTCAATATAGGGGATGCTTCAAACCCCAACCATCCGAGCCATCTACCTCACAAGCCAAGCCCTCTTACCAGACGCAGTACCAGAGAGGGGGTTTTGGGGATCCTACAGAGGACAATTCCCCAGATCGAGAGGAAAATACCATTCCACAAAACAACCCACTAATACCAAACAGTGACTTTACCACCACTTTCCCTCACCACACTTCCCCTGTGGGAGGAAGACTGCAAAAGTTCCATGTCCAATGGTTACCCATCACAACAGACAACTGGGTACTATCCATCATCCAACATGGTTACTGCATAGAGTTCATACAAATTCCTCCAGACATTCCCCCAAAAGCGCACAAACTTCCATCTCAACACATTTCAATGTTACAAACAGAAGTACAGGCACTATTACTAAAACAAGCCATAGAACTTGTGCCGCATCATCAAAAAGGGACAGGAGTTTACTCCCTGTACTTCCTCATTTCCAAAAAGGACAAAACATTAAGGCCAATATTAGATCTCAGGACTCTCAACCTCTACATCCAATCAGAACACTTTCACATGGTAACACTACAGGATGTAGTCCCACTGCTACAATAAGAAGAATTTATGGCAACACTTGGATCTAAATGATGCATATTTTCACATACGCATCCATCCAGCTCACAGAAAATATCTCAGATTTGTAATACAGGGAAAACATTACCAGTTCAAAGTGTTACCTTTCGGGATAACAACAGCCCCCAGAGTATTTACAAAATGCCTTGCCGTAGTCGCGGCATACATAAGGAGGCAACATATACATGTCTTCCCATACCTTGATGATTGGCTAATAAAAGCCAACACTCAAAAACAGTGCCAACATCACACATGATAGGTAATAAACACCCTACACACACTAAGGTTCTCAATAAATTACCAAAAGTCACACCTACATCCAGCATAAATTCAGCAGTACTTAGGGGCCACATTAAACACCCAAAAAGCACTTGCAAGCCCAAGTCCACAAAGAGTGCAATCGTTCCACACCATATTGCCAAAAATCCAGCCAAACCAACACTACACTGTCCGATTTGTCATGAAACTGTTGGGTATGATGGCATCATGCATCGCCATTGTCCCAAACGCAAGATTACACATGCGGCCCTTACAACAGTGCCTCGCAAAACAATGGTCGCAGGCACATGGTCATCTCCAAGATCTAGTGTTGATAGACTGCCAAACACACATTTAGCTTCAGTGGTGGAATCCCACAATTTAAACAAAGGGCGGCCATTTCAAGACCCTGTGCCTCACGGCATTCTTACAACAGATGCATCAATGATTGGATGGGTGGCACACCTCAACAATCACAATATTCAGGGACAATGGGACAACAAACAAAAACAATTTCACATAAATCACTTAGAACTGCTAGCAGTATCCCTAGCACTATGAGCCTTTCAACCTCTTCATGTTCACAAACACATTCTTGTCAGAACAGTCAATATGACAACAATGTACTACCTAAACAAACAGGGAGGAACCCACTCATCAGAACTTTGCCTTCTAGTACAAAATATTTGGCATTGGGCAGTTCACAACAACATACACCTGGTAGCTCAATACATTCCAGGAATTCACAATCAATTAGCAGACGACCTCAGTCGAGATCACCACAAACCCATGAGTGGGAAATTCACCCCCAAGTACTTCACAAATACTTTCATCAGTGGGGGACACCAGACATAGACCTGTTCGCCCCCAAACACAAAGCAAAATGCTGAAACTTTGCGTCCCGGTACCCACACCCTCAATCCAAGGGCAATGCTCTATGGATCAACTGGTCAGGGATATTTGCTTACGCTTTCCCCCCTCTCCCGCTCATTCTATTTTTGGTCAACAAACTGCGTCAAAACAAACTCAAACTCATACTTATAGCACCAACGTGGGCACGTCAACCATGGTACACCACATTGCTAGACCTGTCAGTAGTACCACACATCAAACTCCCAAACAGACCGGACCTGTTGACACAAAATAAACAACAGATCAGACACCCCAATCCAGCAATGCTCAATCTGGCAATCTGGCTCCTGAAATCCTAGAGTTTGGATATCTAAATCTTCCACCAGAATGTATGGAAGTGATTAAACAGGCAAGAAAACCTACCAAAGGGCAGTGTTATGCAAACAAATGGAAAGGATTTATTATCTACTGTCAAGCAAAACACATAACGCCCTTAGACACAACCATACAAGACATTGTAGGTTATTTACTCCACCTACAAAAAGCAAATTTAGCTTTTTCATCCATTAAGATACATCTCACAGAAATTTCTGCTTATTTGCAAAATAAACAAACCAAATCTCTATTTAGAGTGCCTGTCATCAAAGCTTTCATGGAGGGTCTAAAACGAATCATACCTCCAAGAACACCACCAGTACCCTCATGGAATCTTAACATTGTACTCACACGACTCATGCGTCCACCCTTTGAACCCATGCACTCCTGTCAGATTCAATTCCTAACTTGAAAAGTAGCATTTCTAGTGGCAATCACTTCATTACGGAGAGTTAGTGAAATACAAGCATTCACTATTGAACAACCCTTTATACAAGTACACAAACATAAGGTTGCACTTCGCACAAACCCTAAATTTCTACCTAAAGTCATCTCACCGTTTCATTTAAATCAAACAGTGGAACTTCCAGTCTTCTTCCCACAGCCAGACTCAGTGGCAGAAAGAGCACTACATACATTAGATATTAAGAGAGCTTTAATGTATTACATGGACAGAACAAAATCATTTCGAAAAACTAAACAATTGTTTGTCGCATTCCAAAAACCCCATACTGGTAATCCTATATCAAAACAAGGTATAGCCAGGTGGATAGTGAAATGTATCCAAACTTGTTACCTAAAGGCTAAAAGACAACTGTTAATTACACTAAAAGCACATTCCACTAGGACAAAAGAAGCAACAATGGCATTTCGAGGAAATATACCAATGACAGAAATCTGTAAAGCAGCCACTTGGTCGACACCTCATACATTTACCGAGCATTACTGTGTAGATGTGTTAGCAACACAACAGGCCACAGTAGGAAAGGCTGTACTAAGAACACTATTTCAAACAACTTTAACTCCTACAGGCTGACCACCGCTTAGGGGAGGATTACTGCTTTGTAGTCTATGCATAGCATGTGTATCTGAATCTACACATGCCATTGAATGGAAAATGTCACTTACCCAGTGTACATCTGTTCGTGGCATGTTCCGCTGCAGATTCACATGCGCCCTCCCTCCTCCCCAGGAGTCTGTAGCCGTTTAAGTTACATTTAAAATTTGTACATATGTATATATATCTCTATTCAATTGCATGGACATCTCTTTCTTTACACTCTATCACTCCTACCTTACCCTCTGCAGGAAAACAATCTAAAATTGAGTCGATGCCCATGCGCAATGGAGCCGAAAAGGAGGAGTCACTTGGTCCCATGACTGGAAAAGACTTCTTCGAAGAAATACAACTTGTAACACTCCGGGCCAACACTAGATGGCAGGACCTGTGCATCGCATGTAAATCTGCAGCGGAACATGCCACGAACAGATGTACACTGGGTAAGTGACATTTTCCTTATAATATATCAAACACATGGCAAATCAAACATGCTATTAAGTAGGAATTCTTGCACTAAATTAAACAGATGACTAAACCACTCTTTGTAAGTTTCATTAGTTAACAATAATAATACAACAGGCCCACTTGGTGCATGCTGATGTTCTTCTCGTAATAACTGTTTTGACACTATCAATATTGCCATCCTTTAGTTGTTCCTCCGAACTGAAGAAACACTAATCCAAACTGACTGGATGTCTGAAAGATTTGCTTGAGGATGTGTTCTTTGATTTCATCACCTGCCAAACAAATTTCACTCAATCCAAAATGACGTCAGGAATCGCACCCCAAACTAAAATAGCATCTGGAGATACCCCGACACTTCCCCTGTTGCAAAATGACACCTGGCAGTTCACCAGTTCCAAAAATGGCACCAGGTAATGTCCTCCAAAGTCTTCACCCCTGTTCTCAAAATAGCGCCTGGGAATGTTGTGATGCACCCACTGCACTGAAGCTGCTCCTCCTTCACAGTGCGGCATCTAGCTCCTCATCCACACCACAATGGAGATTTTCTTAACTTTTGTGAAAGAAAGTCTTGATTTTATTTAGGACACGGAGGCGAGTATTATGCTATCTTTTCCTGCTTTAATTAGAATAGAAGCCAAGATAAAAACTACAACTCCCAGCATTCAAGCTAAAAAAAAACACAATCTGACATCACAAGAGACCCACCAATCACATAAGAGCCATGCAATAAATGTCTTGACTGAGAGCAACAAGTCCTATTTTTTTGTGTCAGCAGTTAAAGTGTTTCAAACATAGGAATAGTAAGGAGAATAATCAAGAAATCCAAAAGAACAGTGAGAAGGCTTATAAAACAGTTGATGATTGGAAGCATCCGTGGATGAAAATCCAGAACGTTGAAGTCTGTGTCTATAGAAGTCTTGAAGTCAAACTGGGATAAAGTAGGAAGATGTCTCTGATGGCATTGTTGAAGGATTGACTGCTCATTGAGGTGCTTGATTAGGAACGACCATCGAACCTAAGTAAATAAAAGGGGAGTGTTAAGAAGAAGAATGTTGATGGATAATACTAGCCTCTGTTTCTTTAATAAAATCAAGACTTTCTTTCACAAAAGCTAAGAAAATCTCCATTTTATTACAAGACCCGAAGGCTCCTATTATGCTAGTTCAAAGCATAGCAACAATATCATTAGATGTCTAACACAAGCAGCCTTACTGGCTAAAGTAAACCAAAAAAGGCATTTGAAGCAGACACTAAAATATGAAATGAAAAGCGACCTACGCACTTAGCATAAAAGGAGGAAGGAAATGTTGCAATAAAACGGAGACAAGAATATTAACACAAAATTCCAGAACCCGGCGAAAGACCACCAACGGAAGGTCCGAATGGGGCACTGTAGAAGGGCCAGGAAGTTGAGGGGAAGGAGCATCAGTATGCCAACGAAAACAAAGGAGAAACCTAACAAGAAAGAAGAGCAGGCTAAGAGGAACAGCATATATACAAATTATCCACAGCTCCATTAGTAACCAAAAAACGATATTTCACCACTCATCACTTCCCTTCTTTTGAAGCCCACACATCCATAACAAAAGAAAGAAAAACAGAGCGAGAGGCGACCAATGAATTGACAGATACTCACGACAGCCTCAGCTCACTGTTCAGGAGGGGCCCGGCCAGCTCCCAAAGTGCTATCGCCCTCCCACACAGAGGCAGTTGATGATTGGAAGCATCTGTGGATGAAAATCCAGAACGTTGAAGTCTGTGTCTATAGAAGTCTTGAAGTCAAACTGGGATAAAGAAGGAAGATGTCTCTGATGACACTGTTAAAGGATCGACTGCTCATTGAGGTGCTTGATTAGGAGCGACCATCGAACCTAAGTAAATAAAAGGGGAGGGTTAAGAAGAACAATGTTGAGGGATAATACTAGCCCCTGTGTCTTTAATAAAATCAAGACTTTCTTTCACAAAAGCTAAGAAAATCTCCATTTTATTACAAGACCCGAAGGCTCCTATTATGCTAGTTCAAAGCATAGCAACAATATCATTAGCTGTCTAACAAAAGCAGCCTTACTGGCTAAAGTAAACCAAAAAAGGCATTTGAAGCAGACACTAAAATATGAAATGAAAAGGGACCTACGCACTTAGCATAAAAGAAGGAAGGAAATGTTGCAATAAAACGCAGACAAGAATATTACCACAAAATTCCAGAACCCGGCGAAAGACCACCAACGGAAGGTCCGAATGGGGCACTGTAGAAGGGCCAGGAAGTTGAGGGGAAGGAGCATCAGTATGCCAACGAAAACAAAGGAGAAACCTAACAAGAAAGAAGAGCAGACTAAGAGGAACAGCATATATACAAATTATCCACAGCTCCATTAGTAACCAAAAAACGATATTTCACCACTCATCACTTCCCTTCTTTTGAAGCCCACACAGCCATAACAAAATAAAAAAAACAGAGCGAGAGGCGACCAATGAATTGACAGATACTTGCGACAGCCCCAGCTCACTGTTCAGGAGGGGCCCGGCCAGCTCCCAAAGTGCTATCACCCTCCCACACAGAGGCAGGAGCGGGGCTGGGGAGACCGTCAATCCAAACACTGCATTCTGAACCAAGATGTTGAAGCCAGATCTGTTCAAGACATTTCTGGACACAAAGCCAAAGACCAGCCTGCTCTGTAGTTAGAAATAAGAAGTTTAATACGTGTACACGGAGACTGAGCAGCCTGTGTCAAGCTCAGACAGTCTGAATAAGGAAGTAATACATAATCTTTTATACTATTAAACCACAAGCACATTAATACATTTATTTGGTTCTTGATATTGACGCATGATCAATTTTGCAACACTGCACACGTGATTTCTCTTTAATTCTTCACAATGTACTACATATGGGTTGAAAGTCATAAGCAAGGAACTTGCACAATATGTCCTATGAATCTAATATTGTGTGATACATTTATATATAGAAAATAGGAATTAAAACTGTACGTGTTGGTACTTTCAAGAGTGAGGGTTGCTTAAGCCAGCATGCAATGATGTCTCATGATGGCTGTTAAATCAGCAAGCCTTGCAATACAATGCGTTCAAAGCAGCAAAACAACATTTTAAAGGCCTTGCTAAACTTACATTGTAAGGTGGTCAACATAAACAGGCCTCGTTATCATTGGGTATCACAGGGCCCACTAGGCCCAAGATGGTTCCAGGAGAAATGCGATTCCACACATGAGAAACAGGTTTGCAATAAAATGTTCTAAAGGTTGCCACATTCGACCAATCAGCAGATTTGAGAATGTCAGCCAGACCTGAGCCGGCCCAAAAGGCCTTAACGCCATAGCTCCTCTGGTGGAGTGAACCCCAAAAAAGAAGTATCAGCACCTGCCAAACCCATGATACATTTGACCTAATGGGCCAACACAGGGGAAGAAACTGGGCTATGTGGAGATCTAAGGAAATGAGAAGCTGAGGAAAGGGTGGCTTTCTCAAATCTTTTGTAATGAGAATACATTGTCTTAAGCAACTACCCACACAACTACCCACACACAACTTCGGTTGGTCAGGAAAATAAGGGTAAAACATCGACATTAAGTTTGTTTTAGTCCTTCTGTGGATCTGAAAGAAAACCCCCGAAGAGGTAAATTGCATGGAAGAAACATCTAAAGCCTTAACATCTGAAATGCGTTTCAAAGAAACAAAGCACAAAAGCATAGTTAATTTAGCAGACAAAAGTTTGAAAGATAAATGACAATTATCAGGTTGATTGAGAATTTTTTTTAAGACAACATTGACATCCCACATTGAATTATATTTGAGTAATGGTGGTTTAGAAAAACGTACTCCTTTTAATAGACGACATATCAATGGGTGTTCTCCTACTGGTTTCCCATTCACTCTGGTGTGTTCTGCTGAGATCACTGATCTGTAGGTGCTAACTGTCCTATAGGCTTTGTCCTGGGAGGCCAAGGATGGTAGGAAATTAACTACCAAAGTTACATCCGCCGAAATGGGATCTGCACCCCTGTCCATGCACCAACAATGCCATACTCCCCAGGCTGATTTGTAAGCCTTTGATGTTCCAGGAGCCCAAGATTGTTGTATGAACTGGACAGCCTCTGCCGAAATCCCTGGGGTTCTCCAGGAAGACCCGAAACCACCCAGGCTAGAAGCCAAAGTGATTGATTGATGACCAGCTCGTGAGGAAGTCCCTGAGGATCCAGGAGTAGCGATGGAAACTGAGGCAGAAGAAAAGGGGGATCTATGGCCAACTCCAGAACCGAAGGGAACCAAGGTTGACCCTGCCAAAAAGGAGTGATCAACAGAATTCTTGCTTTTTGATGTCGAATTGGGGCCAGGACTTGAGATATCATAAGGAAGGGAGAAAAAGCATAACGTATCTAACGGTGCCAATCCTGTAGAAAGGCATCTGTTGCTAATGCAAGTGGATCTAGTCTCCAACTGTAGAAAGATGGAAGATGAGTGTTCAACTGTGAAGTGAAAAGATCCATTGAGAAGGGACCGAATCTGGAAGATTTTTTTTTTAATATTATAGGATGAAGTTGCCAGTTGCTGGAATCTTGAAGGTGCCTGGAACACCAATCGGCAATTGTGTTCATGTTGCCTGGGAGAAATTCTGCTTAAAGAAAGATCTATTTTGGAAGACAAAACTCCCAGAGACTCATGGCTAAATCTACGAGAGGTTTGGATCTTGTCCCGCCTAGATGATTTATGTTGCGAACCACAGTAAAATTGTCCATGCGAAGAAGGATGGAGCAACTTACTTTGTTTTTTGCAAAAGTACGGATTGCAAAGTAACCCGCAAGAATATCTAAACAGTTTATGTGCAACGACAACTCCTCTTTCGACCATACCCTGCCATTTGAGAACTGACCACATCTTGTGCCCCAACCAGTCCGACTTGCATTGGATTCTAAAACAAGATCTGGTGCTGTAGAGAAAATGTATTTGCCGTTCCATGCTTCTAGATGATCTAGCCATCAATGGAGTTCGACCCAAGAGTCTTGATCTAGTCTGATGGAGTCTGAATACCCTAGACCCTTTTGAAGATGAGATATCTTTAAAATTTGAAGCGCTCGATAATGGAGAGGTCCCAGAAAAATTGCCTGAATTGAAGAGGCCAGGAGACCAATGATTTGGGCCAACCTTCTGAGAGATATAGTTGGGTGGGAAAGAACAAGGGAAATCTCCTTCCTAATGTTGGAAATCATTTCCCCCGGGAGCTGAAGAGTTGATATTTCTGAATTTACAAGAAAACATAGAAAAATTATTTGTTTTGATGGGGTCATGGATTGTTTGTCTTTGTTGATCACGAAATCCAAGCTCTGGAGGAGGGATATGAAATAAGAGAGATAGTTGAACAAAGTCAACCTGTCTTGGTGCAGGGGAAGACAATCGTCCAGATAAACCAGTAACCTGATCCTTTGTGCTCTCATGTGAGTGATGACCGGCTTGAGAACCTTGGTGAAAAACCAAGGAGCTGAAGATAGACCAAAGGGAAGGCTTCTGAATAGAAAAAAAAACATTTTCCACTGGAATTAAAGGAATTTCCTGCAAGAATGATGCACTGGAATGGAAAGATAAGCATCTTGGAGATCTAGGCGAACCATCCAGTCATTTTCCAATCGAGCGTCTCGAAGATGAAGAATAGACTCCATCTTGAAATGTTGATACACTCCGTATTTGTTGAATAATTTTAGGTTGATTACAGGACGATACTTTTTGTTCTTTTTGCAACCCAAAAACAACGTGCTTATGAACCTCGACGGATTGGGAGCACATCTTTCTATCGCATTTTTTGCATAGAAGGGAATGAATCTCTTGGGCTAGGAGAGTTTCCTGCTCTTTGGAAAACAAAAGGGGTCTTGGAACTGCTTGCTGAGAAGGAATTGAATAAAGATCTATCTGATAACCTTGTATTGTTTGTAAGACCCATGGATCTGACATTATCATTGTCCAGGCTGAAAGGGAAAACTTTGTGCAACCTCCTATTGATAGAGGGCCAAAAGGAAAAAATCTTACCTGGGTTTTGATTTCCCTTGGCTCTGTATCCACGATATCTGTGGAATCTGTGCCTTTGTGGGTAAAATTGGGGTCTGTAGTCTTGTTGGAATCCTGGGGAGCCCCTGGTTTGGTTAACCATACCTCTTGAAATGTAGCGGCTGGCAATGTGGCTCCTGCCTTTGCTGGCCCTGCCACAAACCCGACTATTGAACATTTTCTGCATAGAATTCTGCGCTTTGTCAATAGATGTGAAAGTGGCAACATATTTGCTTAGTTCTTTAATAAATGTGTCACCAAAGAGTACACCGTTTTCCTCCTGTCCCGCTTCTTTAGATGCCAAGTTGCCTAATTTGGGGTCAATCTTTAAAAGTAAACTCTTGCGCCGCTCCTGGGATGTGGCTGAATTAGCGTTGCCTAAAAGACAAATTGCCCTTTGGGCCCAAATTGGATAGGACCACTGGATCAATGTTGGTGCCTTCGAATCCTTGTTTCTTCGGCTAAATCCAAAAGTCTGGTAAGAGGGCCAGACAGGTCTAACAGTCTATCCTGGCAGTTGGTCCAGGCTCTGTCAACACCTTTTTTCGGACCCTTGCCAAATTGTGTAAAAAACATTAACATGTTAGGGTCAATGGAGGGGGTGGCCGTGATTTTATCTGGTAGATCTGGCTTGGGGCACTGTGAAAGCATTCTACGTTCTAAAGGGAGAGCCCTAAGATGGAAAGCGGGCCACCTCCCGAGCAACAAGCAATTATGTGAAAAAAGATATCTAACCAGTTTTAACTATTTTTTTGCTAAGAATAAACTACGAGTGTAGTTTTACGTGCAGTCTCTTTATGACTGTGGAGAGCTCCGCATATAAACAGACAGGGCAGTCTTTTTAGTTGTGAATATACTACACATAAAACTACACTTATAGTTTGTGAATAGCAAAAAATAGTAAACTTACACAGAAAGTGTAAGTTTACCTTTGTGGATAATGCCCCTTATGTAATGGTTTTACAGTAAGGATACTTTGGGATACTAGTAGAATGGAAAGCAGCAATTATGGCTATCTTGGGCTGGGAAGGAGCAGAGGGCTCTGTTAACCTCCGTGGTCTGCGAACTGGAAGATGGAGGAGGACATCGTGGCATGCTGCCTCTTGGACATAATAGTATGGCTACACTAGTGCTCATGATCCTTCTGCACTGCCACCGTTGCCTTCTGAACTGGCATTATTCTGTGAATATATATATATATATATATATATATTCTGAATCCACTTTGTTGCCTGAAACCGACAAGTTCCTACGATAGCGGTTCATGTTTGAGTCAGGCTCCCGTAGTCTAGTTGTCCACAAACAGTCTTCACAATTTTAGCAAAAGTACACGAACTCTGCAACGTCTAGCACCGTGTTACTTATTTAATCTCCATAATTGCTAGCACCATGAAACAACCCAACGCGTTTCTGCGTCCAACGCCTTGTTCACGGGTAACTCATTCATATGATTGCTTGGAAATTTCAAACCTACATCCAGTAACTAAAATAAACAAAGGACCACCACCACAAACTTAAATGAATCTAAACATGGGAGCCATCTTAAAACATGCCGTTTGTCCACACATATGCACTTTTTTGTACTTTTTGAACTATTGCACTTCTCATTTCATACATTTTCGTCAATTATTCCCCACATTTTTCCCCATTTCATTGTTATTTTTCAATATAATTCCTCAAGATCTTATATTTCACTAACTTCTCAACTCCATATCGCCCCAGTGGGCACATGCATTATTGCTAACATGATTTCACCTTCTATTGTGCCACTTCATTATTATATGCATCTAAATATAAATATATTCATATTCAGCCCAAGTGGGCTTTCAATACCTTACTGCTGCATCCCAATATTATTGTCCTCTATTCATTGCGTTGAAGTCCACATTTCAAAATGAATCAAACAGCAGCCTGTGTATTTTTCCATTAAATCTGCGTAAACATATATAAGGATGACACAACAGCCACAAGAGGGAATTATAAATAGTAAAACAAAAATGATACAATAGACAAATCACAAATACAAAACACATACAGGAATCATTCCAACCATAACTGTTGTGGGGAGATTGGGTTAGGCCATACAGCATGTAACTGGGTAACGAGCACCGATGTGAAGATTTTCACATCCTTGTTAAGTAGAGCAATGGGCCTATAGGAGGAACACAAAGCAGCATCCTTCTTCATTTTAACTAAAAGAGTGAGCTGCTATTCCAACATTGTAACCGTGAACTGTGCTACAAGTGTAAAAGGACTGCGAACCCTCAACAGATGTTCTACCATGAGGTCTGCAAATGCCTTATAGTAAGACATAGAGAAGCCGCCAGGCAGAAGGGTCTCACAGCTCAGTAGGCGTTTTATAGCCATCTTCACTAGTGATATCCTCCTTCGAGGGTGTGCAATTCAGTGGATCGCTCCCCCAGATGAATGTGTCTGTATAAGAAGAAAGCTTACCTTATCTTATTCTTGTAAAACTGGATCTCGAGGGCTAGATCATTGATCATCCATGGTCTACATGTTGGGGCTCTTGGAACAATCAGGTTCACTGTCAGCCAGGCTGCTGCATGGTTAGAAAGGATCTTTGCTCCAATGTCTGTGGAAGGGATTTAAGACAGAAGGTCCCTCGTCACTGGGAAAAACAATCAATGTATGTAGGGTCTGTGAACATAGGAGTCCCTGTTCCACTCATACTGTTGTGTCCAGGCATCAATTAGGCTCAGGTCTGTGATACCTTGTGTCAAGGATTTTGGAGCATTCAGGGTTGTGTAGCGGGGTTGGAATCTCTGTATCTCAGATAGACCAGCCCGTCAGTAATATTTAAATTCAATTCCACGCACTAAAAGTACAGACATTTTGGAGAGCATAGTGACCATTAATAACCATTAATCAAAGTATATAATTTCACGTCTGTTTGGAAAAGACCAAAAATATTTTAAGAGTTTGTTCTCCTTGCTCTATGGTGAGCGAATCCCCTTCTACTCCAGAGCTGATCTCCTTCTTTATAAGGTAGGATGATGTCCACCGAGGTACTATGAATTCAGCTCCACAAAAACTAATTATTTGTATTCAACATGGCTGGATCATAACTTTTCCATGCAGGTAAGTAGATTTCTTAAGTTCCAATAGTAAAGGTAACAGCCAGCGAACACTGTGTTTCAGGGATGCACTTGCAAGCTTCCCCAGGTCTCGGGATCAACAACTGACCAAGTGCTTCAAGTAGGATCAGAAGTTGAGTTCCTACTATTTTTGTTGAGGCAGGATTTAATATTAGGCCATGAAAAAAGTATCAGTCAAACATCTCGAGCACCTAGGTAGCTTGATAAAGCTGAAAAATATTTTGGGCTTTTCTAAGAGGTGAAGTGATACTTAGTAATGTCATTTTTTTTAACTCTGCCTTTTGGCTAGTGAATAGCAGATAATAAAAAAAGTAACAAATTTGATGAGTTACGTGGCTGTGGGGTTTACCTTGCTTTTTTTCTAGGGCAGGGGTCTCCAGCCTTTTTTATAACAAAAGCTACCTATCTTCAATGAAAATCATGCCGAGCTACTAATATTATTAGTCTTGTATAGACACCACATCGGACAAGATTACATAAGCAGCCAGACTACACAAGATTGACAGCAGTGGTCACCTCTGTGCATCAGGCAGGGTGCCAATAGTAATGCAAAACAGGCTTTATCTATTTGCAATGCCAGTACATGGGTAATACATAACAGCCCTTGTTGGAAATCCCCCTAGAACCAAAGGTATAATAAGAGTAATATGCCTCCCCAGCACCACATGATTTATCACTCAGATAGCTTTAAATATATTTTGGAAATTAAATTTTTTTTCTCCAAACATGAGGTTAAGAGTTCTGAAAATACACACATTTTTATTTTCGAATACACATTTACATTTTAAAGATTTTTATGTTAATTCAACTAAGGAGAAGCCTCTAATTTATTTGCCTTAACTGCACGCAAGAGAGCTACTTACAGGTGGCTGGAGAGCTACCAGTAGCTCACAAGCTACTCACTGGAAAAGATTGGCCTAGGGAATTCTAAGTAACAAAAAAAAGAGGTGTCTAAAATCCTAGTGTGAGGAAGCAGGTGTATGAGAAGCACTGTTTGTCAACACTGTTGTATGCCGTCAATAGGTCCAGTACGATAATAGCACTAGCCCCATGTTGGTCCACATGAAAAAAAAATCTTCCCTTTAATGGATAAATGCGATTTGTTTCTAGGATGCGAAAGAAGAAAAAAGACTTATGGCCTGATTTAAGAAAAGTGGCACTGCACACAGTGCAGTGCCACTTTTCTTGCCCCCCTTAGCGGCCCCTTCCATCACCATGTGTGTGGGGTAGCTAAGATACAGTGCACCGTAGCGCAGGGTAGGGGGCAATAGCATTAACATTTTTGACGCTATTGCTGTACTGCTCAGGGTTAGCACCAAAATTTTAGCACTAACCCTGAACAGCACACAGGGGCCCATTGTAAACAATGGTGTGCCCCCTTTTAACGCCTGCTCCGAGCTGGTGCTATTATTTTTCTATTTTCTTATTTTAACGCACATTATTGCTATCTATCTCAATAGTAGCACTTTATCACCTGAATACATCACTCAATTGCAGAAAGGTGACCAGTTAACATTTGCAAAGGGTCTACCACTATGTAGGATCATAAATAAAGCTTATTCTTTAGTATATATGTTGATAAATTTGAGCTACAAATATTATTTTTGTTCAATTGTGTTGTAAAATATACAAATTATGCAGCAGATGGCTGATTATATGGCCACTACAGCAAATCAAAGCCCATATTTATGAAGTTTTAATGCAACGCAGTAAGCCACCTTGCTGTGCTGCGTGAAAGAGAGAGGGCAGGATCGCATCGTATTTACCATTATACAGTACATTCCTGTCCTTTCCTAGTGCTGGTTCACTTTTTTCACCATGGTGCAAGGGTGACTGAATAGTAAGCAGGATTTTTTTGTGCAGGAAGGGACACCTTCCTTCCTACAAATAATCATGAGAGGCATTTTCCTCTTTTTATGTGTGATACATAATGTAGCACACATAGAAAGAGGAAAAAACGAGCATAAATAAAGATATTTCTCCCAGTCACACCTCACCCAGTGAGGCATAGCATTTTGACGCATTCCCAAATCTACAACTAATGGTAAATATGGGAAAATCCATTGGTGTATGTGTGGGGACACCCACGCACACCCCATGGAACACCTCCCTACCTTGAGTTACTCTAGATTTATCAAGCCATGCAAGGCCTCACAAAGCCGCTGCCACAGAATCGAATAAGGCCAGTGCAGCAACTTCATAATTCGCAGAGAATGAGGGCGCCACATAATTTCACATAATCCCATAATTCCACTTGCCCATATGGCAGTTCGAGCTGAAGTTACCAGTACATTCCGAACAGCTCATTGAGAGAGTTACCATCTTCTTGTCTGCTAGTTTCATTTTATCGCCCTGAGCTGGGCTTCGGTGTATGTGGTAATCTTCACAATAGCCGCCATTCTAGTTTTTACTTTGAGTCATCGGGAGACGCCAAACAATATGAGTGCTACGGTGATTTCGTAGACTGGAAAAATCATGGAAAAAAGTTCATATATCTCGCACATTGCACCAGTAATTGTACTGTAATGAAATGAACTCTTTTTTAGAATCCACTGAGATTGAATGACGTGTCAACGCTGATAAAAATCGAGCATTAATCAGTAGAGGGAGTTATTGAGCCCAAATAGTGATCAGGCATAGGTAAACTGCCGGCAGCCTCCTCGGTTTTAGAGCTGGCATTGAGTTGAACAGTCAGGATGACCTTGATGCTCTTGAAGCTGCTTTGAACTCACCTGAACCACGCCACCCCTGTCATCACTGCCACCGCTACCGCCAAGAGTCCAGGGCTGCCATTACCGCGCCAGCAAGTACCATCTCCCGCGTCGCCGCCCCGGTACTTCAACTCCCGGTAGCCTCAGCGGCGGCGCGCGGCTCTGACGCGGCGCCAGCGCCAGGAGGAGCCTACAAATCGCCCAGAGGCCGGCGGAGCGGGGGGGAAGCTGCTTTGAACTCACCTGAACCACGCCACCCCTGTCATCACTGCCACCGCTACCGCCAAGAGTCCAGGGCTGCCATTACCACGCCAGCAAGTACCATCTCCAGCGTCGCCGCCCCGGGACTTCAACTCCCGGTAGCCTCAGTGGCGGCGCGCGGCTCTGACGCGGCGCCAGCGCCAGGAGGCGCCTACAAATCGCCCAGAGGCCGGCAGAGCGGGGGGGAAGCTGCTTTGAACTCACCTGAACTACGCCACCCCTGTCATTACTGCCACCGCTACCGCCAAGAGTCCAGGGCTGCCATTACCGCGCCAGCAAGTACCATCTCCCGCGTCGCCGCCCCGGGACTTCAACTCCCGGTAGCCTCAGCGGCGGCGCGTGGCTCTGACACGGCGCCAGCGCCAGGAGGCGCCTACAAATCGCCCAGAGGCCGGCGGAGCGGGGGGGAAGCTGCTTTGAACTCATCTGAACCACGCCACCCCTGTCATCACTGCCACCGCTACCGCCAAGAGTCCAGGGCTGCCATTACCGCGCCAGCAAGTACCACCTCCCGCGTCGCCGCCCCGGGACTTCAACTCCCGGTAGCCTCAGCGGCTGCGCGCATCTCTGACGCGGCGCCAGCGCCAGGAGGCACCTACAAATCGCCCAGAGGCCGGCGGAGCGGGGGGGAAGCTGCTTTGAACTCACCTGAACCACGCCACCCCTGTCATCACTGCCACCGCTACCGCCAAGAGTCCAGGGCTGCCATTACAGCGCCAGCAAGTACCATCTCCCGCGTCGCTGCCCCGGGACTTCAACTCCCGGTAGCCTCAGCGGCGGCGCGCGGCTCTGACGCGGCGCCAGCGCCAGGAGGCGCCTACAAATCGCCCAGAGGCCCGCTTCGCGGGACGCGCCGGGCGAAGCCCGGGCAAAGGGCGGGCCGTCTGTGGCCGTCCGGGGCAGGAGGAGGCAGGGCAGGGCCATGGACTATTGTCGAGGTCTTTTGACATAGAGTACCTTGGTCCTTGGGCTGACAGTAACGTAAGCAGCTAATAACATTAATGTTTGTTTTATGTACGATATAACCGGCTGACGTGTATTGTTGTGGGGGCATTTTGATAAATAGGCAACCAGTCAATTCATTGAGGAATATTTCCACTAGATAATCGATGACTTCGCTGCTCCCATCATGTCCAAACTGAGGTCTTCTAAAATGGCTACAAATAATGACTCAAAGACCTTGGATAACTATCTTTTTAAAGTAGTTAGTAAAATTAACAAAGATAGGAGATCATCATTAAGTAGGGTTAGTCCAGAAACATCTCCCATAAGGCAGTGCTTACCCCCTACATCAATGTCTCAGAGGGTCTCGACTATTTCCAACAATGAGAACGATTTAAATATTGATGTTTCTGTGGTAGAGCAGGTTTGTTGTTCCGAACCTATTCAAGTACAGGATCGGACATTACCATTAAGGTCTCCTCTTACTCCATCTCCCACTAGGAGAGCGGTACGTGCCTGTAGGAAGGGGCCTGTCAAGAAAGCAGGGTGTCGGAAGCCAAAAAAAGCTGGCCCAACAGCTACCAATAGGGGAAATGTCCCTGAGCCCACCAATATTATTGAGGGGACTAGGCTGCACTCAAGTCAAATTGATCTTCTGGTTACAATTTTTGAATCTAAATTGGAAGTACTGATCAGTCCCCTGGTGGCCAAGGTAGAATTAGTGCTTCTTAGGGTTACTAGATTGGAAGGCCTTGTAGAATCTTGTCTGACTCGGTCCACTGTTCCACTGAGTACTCACTTAGACTCAATAGGCTCTATGGATAACCACCCAGTGGGTTCAGTTACACACTCTATAGTCAGTAATAGGGTGGAGGGCTTGGGGGCTACTGTTCAGGCCCCACCGACTGTAAGTGTGCCGACTGCCTCATCCTCGTCTACATCGCCAGTAGGGTCGGCTAGTGCACAAAATACTTTTAGTCGACCACGATCAATACAAAGGAGTACTCAGGACACTATAGGAGGGACAGTCATTGATAGAAGAAGTATAACTAGGCGACATAATTCTATTAATCTCCCGCCAGATTGTGCACCATATACTGTGGTTCTAACAAATGTCCCAGAGGTTGACTTGTGCTTGAATGGTTCTGGGATAGAAACATATCCTGCTCTTAAAAACAAGACGCTTGCTTGGTTGAATAAGAACTGTGGATTTCCTTGTGCCCTTGCAAATGACATTTTATTTATCCGCAGAGTTAGCTGGATTGGCAATGGCCCTAAAAATAGAGGTGGAGACTGTATTATTATAAATTTTAAACACCCACAACACGTGGCAACAGTGCTTCTGAGAGCTGCAATTTTGCCAACTCTAGAAAATGCGGTTCTAACTAGACCTCTTGGCTTTTTTTATAATCATGGGGCCAATACTCAATGTCGCTCGTTGTATGTGCAAGGGCAATGTTCAAATGAGAACGGAAGAGGTATGGATGCCTGTACCCCGAATGTATTTGTAAATATGTCCCGGTCTCAAATTAGGGGGGAGTCAAGTCGTCATCAGCTGACTTACAGGCAGACCGTTAACACTTTACCTCTTCACAATCGGTATGCTGCCTTATCTTCTATGGAGGAAAATGATTGACTGCCAAATGTCTTGGGAAATTCTTCCCAGTCTTCAGCATCGTCCATCAAGATTGCTACATGGAACATTGCTGGTTTAAAGAGTAAGTCTGGGATAGCCGAATGGGAAAGGATATTAAAATCTTTTGATGTCATTGCTTTACAAGAGACCTGGGATCAAACGAATAGCTTTTCTTTAGATGGCTTTTGTCATTTTTGCATTCCAGCTACAAACAGTGTGGCAGGAAGACCTAAGGGGGGACTATTAAGCCTTTTTAAACTGGATATGAAAGGCACCTTAACTCAATGCCCCTCGGGTTCAGTAAATTGTCTAATTGTTGAGCTTTCCACCCAGGATAAGGGTAAGATCCTTTTTATAAATTTTTATAACTCGCATGCTAATGATTGTACCAGTCAAAACCTGGATGACTTGGATAAATTTTTGTCAGTCTATAGTATAAATGTTAATACTTTTGAGTTAATATTACTAGGGGACTTTAACATACATCCATGTACCCTACCATGTATTAGGAGGGATGAGGAAGGCCCTCCCTTTTCCTCAACTGCTCATCCAGAACATACTAGGCAGGGGGATTATCTTGAGTTTTTCCTCGCTAAATGGAATTTATATGAGTCTGGCTGTGGAGACGGGAATAGTAGGTCCCCTACGTTTAAGGGCAAAGAAAATGGTACTATTATAGATTATATTTATTTGTCTTCCTTTTTGTTAAATAGTGTTGTAAATTATTGTACTGAGGTGTCAGTTTTTAGTGATCATAATCCTGTTGTACTTGTTTTTAAGAACACTGAACTGATTTCTCTCAAATTAGTCGCAGAGAGTGGGGGCTTGAACCTTAAAGTCAAAGACCAGAATCGTAGGTTGAAGTGGACAAAAATAGTCCCTGAAACCTTTTTTCAGGAGGTTTTATCTAAAGTGGAGGATGAAATCTCTATATGTCTAGCGGAAAATCCAGATCCTAAGGAGGTTATAGTAGCATTTGATCAGATTTGCTTGGAAATTAATTGTAATCTCCAGGCTAAATCTAGCCAGAAGGCGCTAGAGGGCAATAGATGGTTTGATAAGGAATGCTCTAAAGCACATGGTGTACTACTAAAGGCATTAAAAACTATTCCTAAAGATCGATCAAAAATAGTAAATGCTAGGAAAGTGTATAAAATAACTATTCTAGAGAGGAAAAGGACTCTGAAAGATAACGCCTTGGCTCAACTCTTGGATCCAGATACCCTAAAAAACAGTGGTTTATTCTGGAAAATAATAAATCAGCCCTTTTTTTCTGATGAAACCAATACTCCTATAGAGGCAAACATTCCAGATGAGGGCTGGATAAAACACTTTAGTCAGATATACTCTAATATTGGTCCTCCTGGTGGAATTTTAGCAGATGAAGTTGGGGAAATCTCCCCTGACAAGGATGCAGTTATTTTTGCAGTTGCAGAGGTTGAAAGGGCTATAGACTTAATCACAAAAAACAAAGCCCCGGGCCCAGATGGGGTACCTGGGGACGTTTTTAAAAGTTTTCCGAAATTTTGGTCTAAGGTATTATGCAAGGTTTTTAATAATCTTGCATTTGATAAAATCCCGTCTTCCTGGAAGAAATCTATAATTATACCAGTGTTTAAAAAGGGTAATAGGCAAGACCCATCTTGTTACAGGCCGATTTCACTGATTGATTCCTCAGTGAAAATTTTAGGTTGAGTTATTCTAAATAAACTGAACGATTGGTTAACAGAGAAAGGGGTCCTAGCAGATGTGCAGTATGGTTTTAGACCTAAAAGGAGTACTATAGATCTAGGCTTGAATTTGTATTTATTAATAGAGAAATACACGAAGGCGAAGGAGGGTTCCATGTATCTGGGGTTCATGGACCTCTCGTTAGCCTTTGATCTTGTAAATCGATCTAAATTATGGAAAATCTGACTTGACATGGGACTTGTTAACCTCTTAGTAGATTTACATACTGACCTAACAGCTTCTGTTAGAGTTACTACTGCGGGGCGATGCACTAGCCACTTTAACTCAGAAAGGGGAGTCAGGCAGGGGTGCATTCTGGCTCCCCTCCTTTTTACTATTTATATAAATGCCTTGGAATCCACACTAAAAGATGCTACCCAGGACACCCCACGGATAGGAGAACTCGGTATTCCGGTTCTCCTATACGCGGACGATGCTGTCCTGCTTTCTCGTACTGGTGTTGGTCTTCAACGATTATTGGACGCCTTTGAGGTTTTTATGACTTCCCTGGATTTAAAGATCAACGTTAAAAAGTCCCAGATTATGATCATGGGTAAGGGTAATAAAAATAAACTCCCCAAAATGTTTACTTGTGGGAGGCAAGAACTGTGTAGAGTAGCAATATTTCCATACTTAGGGATCACTTTCGATGAGAAAGGTTCCTGGGGCCCCCAGATAAAAAATAGAAATGTTGCCCTTGTAAAGTCGTCTTCTGCTCTTCGGGGTTTTATGAATAAACTCGGGGCGAGGCCAATTGTTAGTTTGCTAAAAATTTATGAAGCAAAATGCCTTGCAATAGCAACGCATGGAAGTGCGATATGGGGCTATTGCTCTATGGAAAGTATACAGATCACGGAAAATAATTTTTTAAGATCGGTTCTCTCTCTTCCCCAGTCTACTTCCACACACATTGTCCATACTGAATTGGGTGTGGGCTACATTTCAGACTTGATCAAACTGGCCCCCGTTCTAGCCTGGCTAAAGATCTGGCTGAATCAAGAAATTCCGCTCAACCACTCTATTTTAAAAGATTGCCTGCAGCTGGATAAAGTAAATAAAATAGCGTGGCTAGTTTATATCAAAAATAGTTTTGTTAGATTAGGGAGATCGGATCTTTTTTACTCCCCGGAATCAATAACTGTTAAAGATATTGGATTGATTAAAAGCATGATGAAAGATCTGTTATGTTTAGAAAGAGAACAAGCTGAATATGAGAAACCATCGGTGCGGGCCAGTATCATTTTGAGTACTTATGTGGGACCTGAATTATATTTGTCTATTGTAAATCAACCCTTCCACCGGTTTCTACTTACACGTTTTCGGTTTAACCTGATCCATCTAACTCTTGGCCACTTTCAAACCTGGTCTCCTCCGGAAAAAGGAACGCTGTGTAATTGTGATAATTTTTCGATCCTGAATACAATGCATTTTTTGTTATTTTGTGACCATTACGCGGCCTTAAGAAATAAATATTTGTTCCCAATTTTAAAGGAGGAGGGGTTTATACAGGCCAAACCTGCCCTCTTGTTCTTACAGTTATTGCAGACCCCTAGGATTATGTTCCATGTTGCTAGTTTTTTAGTGGAAGCTGTTAGGGTTAATAAAAAGAAGTTCGCCATCAATCCGATTATTTTATTGTAATGAATTGAGTGATTAATTAACTTTTTATAGGAAAGGTAATTTTTGCGAATCTGGGAGAATATTAATGTTTCACGTTAAATGATGTTTTTAGGATGTTTTATTTTACTGACCCCCCTTTTTAAACATTGTAGATAATATGAATTGTTGATTGCCTGTAATATTTGATTGTACTGTTTTTATGTCTTTTTATGATATTTATTTATCGAAATAAAATACTTTGACTGACTGACTGACTGACCTTGATGCTCCTGCTCTATCGTCAAAAACTTAAATTCATCTATGGAAAGAAAGAAAATATTGGTATATGTTATACATATGGTAGCATAGGCAGCACTACCCTTTCATTACACGAGGTGGCACCATTTCTTTATTATTTAGCAGGAAAGAAGGTCAGCCTGCGCATTTTTTCTGATGTTGGTTTCAAAGAAATGAACAATTTTCTTTAAAGGTCATAGAAAGTTAAATGTGTATGGGAGTCCCAGAGGAAGCATTAGTGCCTATTTGCGTACATTTAGTTCTAGATTTATTTTGGCTGTAAACAACACTAATAGCACTCGCTGCTCCTTACTGCCTAATGTGATTTACAATATGACTCTGTGCCACTGGTCTGAATGGCAAACATTGCACCAGGTCATTTTGTCTGCAGGGTGTGTGCAGTAATATATTCATGAATCACCCTGGTTAGAGTCATGCAGACTGGAAATATAATTGCCCAGCTCTAAATATTGGGAAAACATGAACAGCCTTGAAGAGCCCAGGTTGTGATTCTTTACTGTGGCACTAGTTTACAGTTTCATCAGCCATTCCAAGTAATGCCATGATTCTGGTAATACATGTTTCTGCAGCAGATATTCACGACATTACCGCAAATTTAGGCCCATATTTATGGAAGGTTAGCGTCGCCTTAGCGTCATTAATTTTGATGCTAAAGCGGTGCTAACTTATCTCCATATTTATATTTTGACCAGTTAGTGCCATTTCTAGGAAGCGCCAACCCACTTTGTGTCAATGAGATGCAAGGTAGGTGTACCCGTTCTAAAAATGACGCTAGCCCCCACCAGTGCCATATTTAACACCTGACGCACAAGTGGGAGGCAGACTTAAATAATGGCGCTAAGCCCGCTTACACCATTATTTAATGCCTTGTTAGACCACCTGTTAATGTACAGGTAGGCCCATTTCCATAGGGGAACACCATGGAATGGGCACAGAGATACCCACCCCAACCCCCAGCATCACCACCACCCACACCACAGGGACACTACAGGAGGAGGGAGTCCATCCCAGGCAAGTTGCAGGTAAATGTATGTGTATGTGTGTGGTGTGCCACTGGGGGCCCCCACATGGGGCCCCATGGCTGGCACTGGGTGTTTTGAGCTTGCCCTGGGGACACTGGTCCCAAGTGGTGGACAATGGGGTAGGGTAATGACTCCTGTCTATACGTAGACAGGAGTAATTTTTTGGCTGCTTATGCATCACAAAATTATGCTAGGCTGAGTAGTGGCAGAAATGTTGCCGCTAATCAGCCTAACATAATTTTTGACCCATTAGTGCCATTTCCCCTAATGCCATCCGTCACTGGCTAGCTTCTTTTTTTGAGACGCTAGACATTCTTTAGTGCCATCATGCACCATTTTATAAACATGACGCACAGATGATGTTAGGGAATGGCGTTAGCTAGCATTTAAAAAAATTTAGCACAACTGCGCTAGTGCTATTGAGCGGCATTTTTCATAAATATGGGCCGTAGTGTTTGAAAAGAGACTAAAGTGTATAAATCATTCTCTCCTTTTTTCTCTAAATATAAATTCAGGTTAAATGTGCGGATATCCATTTATTGCAAATTTAACATGACCTTCCCCTTGTGACAAATTCTAGATGGGAGCCTGTAGGAATAACTCTTGTAGTTTCAGGTGCTGTAAAGCACAGTCAATTCTGTTTTATAGGGCAAAACGTACTCCAAAACTGTACATTATTAGTATATTGAAAGTCATAGAGGAGCACTGAGACCACAGAGAGGCATGATCCAGCAGTCCCAGTACCTTTATGAGGACACAGAGCTATAAGGTGGCTAGCTAATATTCGGCATGTGACAAATTCTGTATTTTTTGTCATGAGACTACAAAACAATTATGGGCAATGTCACTTTTAGCGTAAAATGCAGTTTGTTGGTATTTTGCGTGCCTTTTTTCATATGAAAGCATACTTTGCATAAAAAATCATGCCAAATACTGACAGAAGACTGAATGGGGAAAACAATGCCTCTTTAAGTGACATTTCTGTGTGAACCAGTATCCTGCTGGTAAAAACGTTATGAAATCATGTAAAGCAATATGTTGAGAAATTTCTGGAATTTCGCATGTGTAATTCAAAATTCGCCCAAGCTCACTTGCTGTATATATTCAACACCTTTATAATAAGTCAATGTTTCTGTGGTAATTAGAGCTCTGAAGTCGCTCCAGGTGCATAGCTTGTGTCATCATGGAGTATTGGGACTAGGGCCCACATTTACTAGCAGCCTGCACAGCCAATGCGCACACGTTTAGTGATGCACCATCAGCACAGGCTGCTGACCCCTATCTACAAGCCCATGCAAAGCCACTCTGCTTGACCTTTGATGGCATGGTAGATAGTTTTGTAATCCTGGCAATGCGTCAAAAGCGCCTACACCACACCGGGGGTGGAGTAAGAGTAACCCAACGGGGAGAAATATCTTTATTTCTCCCCTTTTATTCCTCTTTCTATGTCTGTTGCATTCTGCAGCAAACAGAGAAGGAAAAAACCCTCCATTGATTGTTTTTGTGCAGGAAGATGTTACTTCCTGTATAAAAACAATCATCCTCACAATGCAGGCACCCTTGCACTATGGTGCAAGGGTACCTGCACTGGGACAAGGCAGTTATTTCTGTGCCAGTGTATGGGGAGAGGACAGAAATGTGTGGTGTCTTGTAGATATGGTGCATTTCTGCCGTTTCCCTGTGGCGCAGGTCGGTGCAGCAAGGCATTTGCTGCACCGCCCTGCCCTACAGGGCCTTGTAAATATGGCCCTAGATGTTTTATTTTTCAAAGTATTATTGCAGGACAGCAGCTTCCAGAATGCAGCACAAAAAATGAAATGGATCCACAACAAATGCTTGCCCCTGGTGGTCTGCTGAGTTCTGCAGAATTTGGAAATTGCAGAGGCGTTCAACTGTTTTTCTTTCTACTTGAACAAATCAAAAAACAGTTGTGTTTCCTGTAACTCTGGAATTCACTAGTGTCTAACTTTTTTTTACATAATTTCCAATTTTAAATCTCTTTGCAAGCAACAAATATCTAAAGCGATTTGCTACACACCATGGGACAGTAAATCTTTTTGGGCTTTATTGTGTTCTTTCATATTCTGGCGGCAGTTTAGATATTTTGACAATGTTTTCCTTATTGCCACAATCCAACCAGTTTGTCCCCTCACTTTCTCTTCTTTTATGTCTGAAATAAACGGCTCGCGAATACTTCCTGCACTGGTTCATTCTCATCGCTGTTTTACTGCTGCTTCGCTCTCATTTAGGGGCAGATTTAAGAGCCCCTAGCGCCTCCTTGTGCCACATTAGCATCATTTTTTAATCTTAATGTGGCCCACAAGGCCAAAATCACCAGACCAAATTTACAATGTGTGCATTGCACCACTTTGTAACCCTCTGCGCCACAGTATGCTACCACCATGGTGCACCGTATCTTAGGGGTGCAAGAAAAATGGTGCTGCACTGGGTGCAGTACCACTTTTCATAAATAAGGCCCTTAGTTTTACCAGTTTTCCATCTTTCCCTCTTCCAAACATCCTGCTACTTGGTGGCCATTCCTTCTCTTGGGATGCAGCCTAGGAGGCCTAATGGGCAAACACAAAGAAGTGCAACCAGTACATGCCAGCAAGTGTGGTAGGTCCTAGGGCATGGGTACTCACAAACTTTTTCTCGGGGGCCAAAATTGCAGTATGGTTTGCGGCCGAGGGCCGCACTGAAGTGACAGCGGGGGGCGGGGCTTAGAGGGGGCGGGGCTTAGAGGGGTAACAACCACCCCACCCCCTTTTTCAAAACAATGCCCCTACCCCAGTAACACACACAGCACGCACACATACAGCGCCATCTGCTCTCACCCCTACCCCAGTAACACACACAGCGCGCACACATACAGCGCCATCTGCTCTCACCCCTACCCCAGTAACACACACAGCGCGCACACACACAGCGCCATCTGCCCTCACCCCTACCCCAGTAACACACACAGCGCCATCTGCTCTCACCCCTACCCAGTAACACACACTGCGCCATCTGCACACAGCGCCATCTGCTCCCACCCCTACCCCAGTAACACACACAGCGCCATCTGCTCTCACCCCTACCCCAGTAACACACACTGCGCCATCTGCACACAGTGCCATCTGCTCCCACCCCTACCCCAGTAACACACACAGCGCCATCTGCACACAGCGCCATCTGCTCTCACCCCTACCCCAGTAACACACACTGCGCCATCTGCACACAGCGCCATCTGCTCCCACCCCTACCCCAGTAACACACACAGCGCCATCTGCACACAGCGCCATCTGCTCTCACCCCTACCCCAGTAACACACACAGCGCCATCTGCTCTCACCCCTACCCCAGTAACACACACTGCGCCATCTGCACACAGCGCCATCTGCTCCCACCCCTACCCCAGTAACACACACAGCGCCATCTGCACACAGCGCCATCTGCTCTCACCCCTACCCCAGTAACACACACAGCGCCATCTGCTCCCACCCCTTCCCCAGTAACACACACAGCGCCATCTGCACACAGCGCCATCTGCTCTCACCCCTACCCCAGTAACACACACTGCGCCATCTGCACACAGCGCCATCTGCTCCCACCCCTACCCCAGTAACACACACAGCGCCATCTGCACACAGCGCCATCTGCTCTCACCCCTACCCCAGTAACACACACAGCGCCATCTGCTCCCACCCCTACCCCAGTAACACACACAGCGCCATCTGCACACAGCGCCATCTGCTCTCACCCCTACCCCAGTAACACACACAGCGCCATCTGCTCTCACCCCTACCCCAGTAACACACACTGCGCCATCTGCACACAGCGCCATCTGCTCTCACCCCACCCCAGTAACACACACACACAGCGCACACACAGCGCCATCTGCTCTCACCCCTACCCCAGTAACACACACAGCGCGCACACACACAGCGCCATCTGCTCTCACCCCTACCCCAGTAACACACACTGCGCCATCTGCACACAGCGCCATCTGCTCTCACCCCACCCCAGTAACACACACACACAGCGCACACACACAGCGCCATCTGCTCTCACCCCTACCCCAGTAACACACAGAGCGCGCACACACACAGCGCCATCTGCTCTCACCCCTACCCCAGTAACACACACAGCGCGCACACATACAGCGCCATCTGCTCTCACCCCACCCCAGTAACAAACACAGCGCGCACACACACAGCGCCATCTGCTCTCACCCCTACCCCAGTAACACACACACACAGCGCACACACACAGCGCAATCTGCTCTCACGCCTACCCCAGTAACACACACTACATTAAAAACAAATAAATAAATAACCAAAGAGCCTTACCTGACTCAAAGCACTGTAAAGATGCCACAAATGTGGAACAGCAGGCAGGCAGGCGGGCAGCAGACATGGAGCCGGTGACAGGAAGCAGACGACCAAAGCCCCATAAAAGTTAGCTGCAAGCGCTGACTTTTATGGGGCTTTGGCTTCCAGGATCGTCAGGGCAACGCCATAAACAATGGCCGCCGTATGTAAACATAGAGGAGGGCCGCGGGAGGATGCTCCCGCGGCCCTCTTCTATGTTTACATACTGCTGCCATTATGATGTGGCGTTTGGTGTGCGTCTCGCGGGCCGCCAAGCTAGGTCCGTGGGGCCGCTGGCAGCCCGCGGGCCGTACTTTGAGAACCGTTGTAGGGGGTTGACAGTTTGGTCATATAAATGCTAAACCACACATACTTACTTTCGCTACCCGGATTTTGGCAGAACATAAATTAGTTCGATCTCTATAAGTAAGTAGATATTCACTTTCTGTGTGCCAAGCCCCTTCACTGGGAGATATAGGGGCAAGGGGTGGCTATTTCACTCCAAAAAGGGAAAATGAAGGAATGCTTTTAGTAGAATGAGGCCCAAGGCAGACGTTCTGAAATCAGCCTATTTCATATAAATATAAACACTCACACAAGGTGTCACAGACACTAGGCCACCTTCATAACCGCCGCCACCTCCCCATCTTGTTGGGAAAATTCAGAAGTCAACACCCTAATGAAGAAATCAACTGGGGACCCCAACACCCTCAGTAGCTATAGACCCATTTCGCTCCTGCCTTTTCCAGCTAAAGTCAATGAGAAAGCAATCAATATTCCACTCACAGACCACCTAGAACACCATCAACTCTTAGACAGCTTTCAATCTGGCATCCACGCCAACCAAAGCACAGAACCAGCCTTCATTGTGGACACCAACTACATCAAAAGCATCTTCGACTGAGGAGAAACGTTTGTTCAATGATGCGACTTATTTGACAGCAATCTAAGAAGAATCTATATTGTTTAATGGAAGATTCCCTGACAGGATAGAAACTGATGATTCCAATAACTCCTCTGTTATGCGATGAAGGGATTTAAGATGTACAATCTGCTGATATCTGATATATGCATAAAATTAATAAAGAGAGTTTTGACACAGAAACATCCTAGACTGAGGCGAAACGGCTGCTATCATCCTCCTTGACCTCTCTGCTGCTTTCAATACGGTCTCGCACAACTCACTCATGAGAAAGCTTCAACGCTTCTGTATCTGGAGACTAGCCCTCAAGTGGATATTTCCCTTCCTCACAGACAGAACTCAATGAGTTAAACGTCCCCCCTACACTTCAGAAACACAAGAAACTCTTTTGCGGAGTCCCTCAAGGATTGTCGTTCAGTTCAACACTCTTCAACAACAACATGACCCCTCTCAAGGACATCATCAGGGCCCACGGCATCAACATAGTATCCCACGTTGATGACTCACAGCTCATACCCCCTCCTTAATAATTCAACCAGCACCACTAAAGCAAACTTTGACAACTGCATGAGTGACGTTCCTGCTTGAATAAAAAACAACTGCCTTCAGCTCAACACAGACAAAACTGAAGTTCTTATCTTTGGCAACAGCCACAACCCCTGGGACGCCTCTTGGTGGCCCTCTGAACTTGGCCCCCCACTTACCCCTAAGGACTATATCAAGATCCTCAGGATCATCTTGGACACCAACCTTTCCATAATCGGACAGATCAACGACGTTGCCTCATCATGCTTCCACATCCTGTGAATGCTTCACAAGATTTTAAAGTAGCTCCCACTTAACACCAGACAAACAGTCACCCAGGCTCTTATCACAAGTACTGCAGAAATGCTTTCTACTTCGGGCCAATATTCTACACTGACGCCCAGACTGCCACTGCCAGACTCATCTTGAACATCCTGCAAAATAACCACATCTTTCCACACCTCAACAATCTCCACTGGCTCCCAGTCCAGTTAAAATGTATGTTGAAGATACTCACCCATGCCTACAGATCAATCCACAACACTGGTCTAGCCTACCTCAACCACTGCCTCAACTTTTAAAAACCCACCAGGCACATTGAATGTGCATCCCAGGCAAGAGAAAACCTCCCTCGCATCACGAAGGCCAGAAGCTGAGGAAACTCCTTCTCATACCTCACAGCCAAAGCCTGAAATGACCTCCTGCAAAACCCCAGAACCTCTCCTCCCTCATTGACTTCTGAAGAACCTCAAGACATGGCTCTTCCAGACAAAACAGGCATGTTTTCCTCCTCCCCCTCGGTTTCCACTGAGGGTAACTTCCTTTCTCACTACTACACAGGGAGAACTCTAAGGATAAACTTACCATGACTTCGACGCTAGGATTCTGCCTTGGCTTTTGGTCAGCTTTCTGCTGTTTCAGGAGCCAGCATTCAGTTGGGACAGGGGAGGGTACAGTCTATGGGGCTCCAGAGCTTCACTTTTTATGAACCCACTTCTTATGATGCTCCGGTGGTGCAGGCCTTTTTCATCATATCTATGAGGCGACACAAAGCCACCCTGCGTAGATATAGAGTAAGGCAAGGCAGTGAAAAGCGCTGCTTTGCCTTACTCTGTGCCAAGGAGGCGTTCCGTGGGTGTTGCGGTGGGTGTTCCCATGCAACACCCATGAATTTTGACAGTGCCCCTGATTTACAAAATCACGTAAACCTGCGGCAGTACCAAAATCTTACGCCTCCCCAGAAAAGGTGTAATAAGGAGAAATGTTTTATTTCCCCTTGTTTTTCCTCTTTCTATGTGTGCTTCATTCTGCAGCACACACAGAACGAAGAAAACACGTCCATGGATTTTTTTTTTTTTGTAGGAAGGTACCCCTTCCTGCACAAAAACAATCATGCCAACAAACCAGACTACCTTACACCATGGTGCAAGAGTGTCTGCATCAGCAGTAGGCACCAAATTGTTAGCCAGTGCTGGCTGAAAAGGACAGGAATGCACTGTATCTTGCAAATACAGTGCATTCCTGCCCTTTCAACACAGCAAAAGGACTTGTGGCACTATCTTACGCCAAATCTTTATAAACAATTCCCTATGTTCTAATGCGCATGCTCTGATTAATTTCTTACGCACTTGACAACGTTAATCAAATACATGCCAAATGATTTTAATCAGAACAGGCCATTTTTTTAAGCAGATTTCTTCTTCCCCAGATCTGTGTGTGCCAGTCACATAGGGCATCATTAATCATAACTTCCCTCATGGCTTAGATCAAGTTCAGCTAGCTAGTATCAGAAGCAAAGCACAGGGTGAAGGTAGGACCAGCAGAAGTACTGTTAAAGTTAAATACTACATCCAACTGGGGAGTCTCCTGGATCACTTCATCCTTAGATGGCTGCAGGGCACATTACATGATAGAATACTATCCTACACAGTGGCCCCAGACAAATGCCCCCCACTGACACTAGTAATCACGTCAGCAGACAAGACATTTCCTAGCTCTACCACACTTGCCTAACCATGAAATTGCCGGGCACTGAAAGGGCCCAGAGGGCTTGGGATCGTGGCCTGGGACAACCACTTCCAGACAAGGTATGGCACTACTGCGGCATGCAAACAAAACTCTTCTCCCCGAACCACAGAGATAAGCTACTTTATTTCGAGTTCCTACCCTGGGCATACATGACCCCGCTAGGGCTGGAAAAAATGTACTCCTCACAATCACATAAATGTCCGAAGTGCAGTACAGACCGTGCAGATTTTATGCATCTTTCATGGACCTGCCTGCCATCCAAATCTACTAGGCACAGGTCCTCGCCACACTAGCAGCAATGAGGGACCTCACAGTTGAGCCTTATCCCTTGCAGGCTCTTCTAGGATATGTCAAACCTCTCCAGCCTAGCACTAGATGCTTCACTGCAAGTGTGCTTCTGTTGGCCAAGGGCCTGATAGCCCTATATTTGGGGCAGCCGTAGAACCCCCACCACAGACGTTGGTCTACTGTGACTCTACCAGCGAGGTTTAGGCTGTGTTGCAACCTCCGTTTTCCAGACCCAAGGGTACCTGGCAGCCTTAAAGTGTCTATTTGGTAACTCTCAATAGTGATGCCCCGGATGGTGATGCTGCCTAAATTGAATGCATTTGACAACTCAGCTCCCCACATGGAATTGCCCCCTGCTCTTGCTGTATGTTGCCCCTGCCCCGCTATCACACCCTTCTTCCTTCCCAATGGATCATGCCGTGGTAGATTCCTATGGCCACTCATGATTGTTTTCTGCATTGTTTCATGTCTCTATCCTGTATATGTGGTCATTTATGCTCTGCACAAGTATATATGCTTTTGATGATTTTTGCAAAAAATGAAAAATTAGGTTAGATGGTGAAGCTTTTCCACCATTATGGGAAACCAGTGACACAAACTGACCTGCATAGAGATCCCACCATCTCATTGCCTGTCCTGTCGCACCTACTGCACATATTTATGACATATATTCTGGAGGATTGCAATCTTCTTAGTTTTTTCCACTTCCTTGCCAACTTCACTTTGACGGGGTGGAGGAGCGAAAGCTTTGACATGGATGATTTCTGGTCCCTGCTGAACTGTTGGTTCTCTGTCAGCAGCTCAGCAACATGAGCAGGAAATCCAGCTATACTTCACACCCATAAGGATATCATTAAGCATTTCTTTATGGACAAAGGACATCATTTAGAGTTTGGTGGTGTGTGAGCACTTTGTTACATCAGACCATGAACTCTGCTTCACCAGATGTCTCTCAGAGGAGTGCCAGCACCCATGTGGTATTTGCAAATTTGAAGGCACCTACTTACAAGCAAGAGCACGTTAATTGCAAGACCGCTCCTAAGTGAGAGGTAGAATATCAGACCCTGTTTGGGTGGTCAGGTCACAGGGCAAACATGGTCTACTGGGCCACAGTTGTGATGGTTGAGATAATTTGTCACTCTGACTCTGCATACTGCACCAAATTTGCCTCTTCGGCACTTACCTCTCAGGACAGCAAGGGCAAGTAGTCAAAGGCTTCTTTAGTAGGGAGTGTGTGGGGTGGAGACTTAGAACTCAAACTGTCAAACAACATACACAATAACTCACTGTTTAGCCCAGTGCTTGTCTTAGTAAAAGAGAATGTATTTAATATCACAGCAAAAAAATGATAAAACAAATAATAATGAAGGTTCCGGTACAAGATTCCACTAAATACGACTTTGAGGTTATAGTCAATTACTACTGTTCCCACACCAACTACAGTGTTACAACACTATGGCGACAGTTTCAATATCATACAGTGTTCTAGCATTTCAGGTACAGTTTCCACACTACCGCAGGATTTCAGCAGCACAGGAAAGATAAAGGGCAGGAATTAGCATAGGTGCGGGCAAGGCTGGACTGGCAATACCGGGCTACTGGCGTTTTCCTGGGAGGCTGGAGGGGTGGGGGGCAGTTTTGTTACTGGGGCCCGGCTTTGCAGCAGCACTGCGATTTTGGCCTCCAGTAACAAAATCGGCAGACCTAGCAAGCATAATCACTCACTACACACTCTTGCTGCAGAGTTCCTAGTATACATCAAAAATAAAGGGGATATGGAGGATTAAAGGTCCAGTGTATACCCTCCAATGACAGTTACAACTACTGAAATACACTGTTCCTAGGTCATAAGGGAAGACAGGACGAGTACTCTGGAGTCCTATTTACTAGGAGCAAGAGTCCTCACACACCCAAATGGGTGTCATGCTTCATCATCGGACAAGCTCCTCGTCAGACCGGCGCTGCAATGTCTGACGGGCACCACCCTTCCGGGGGGCTCTTTGCCGGAGATCTTTTCTCGATGATGCCACTCTATCCCGCAAATGAGTAGGGAGGAAGAAAATGGGGAGAGTTCAAAGAAAGAAAAAATAAAAATGGCTCAGGACCCTGATGAGTACTTAACTTTATTCTATCTATGTAGGGTGAAGGCCAAGATTAAAATATAGATCAGGAGAGTGAGATAGAGATAATGCTCTGTCACTCTCTAACTGTATTTCTAATAGCGGTGGGTCAGATAATTATGGGACCTACCTCAAAATCGGGTCGACATGTTTCGCGTCTTCGTGGTCCATGTGGATCCAATGACGCTTCTTCAGGACCTAATATAAAAGACTTCTCCAACTACAAGCTAAATTGGCTATCATATATCAGCGCTGACAGTCAAACAAATTTTTTTTTTTTTATCGTCAGTCACTTACTTAAGTCTATTGTGACCCTTAGTGTAATTCCTATTCGTCACCCCTCCCACATTGAGTTAGGGAGGGAGCGCGTCCAGGGGCAGGTGTAGCCGCCCACTGCCAGGCTCTATACACAGTGTGTTAACTGAACCTGACTAATGGCCCGCGTGAACCCATAAAGCCCTAACTCAATGTGGGAGGGGTGACGAATAGGAATTACACTAAGGGTCACAATAGACTTAAGTAAGTGACTGACGATAAAAAAAAAAATTTTGTTTGACTGTCAGCGCTGATATATGATAGCCAATTTAGCTTGTAGTTGGAGAAGTCTTTTATATTAGGTCCTGAAGAAGCGTCATTGGATCCACATGGACCACGAAGACGCGAAACATGTCGACCCGATTTTGAGGTAGGTCCCATAATTATCTGACCCACCGCTATTAGAAATACAGTTAGAGAGTGACAGAGCATTATCTCTATCTCACTCTCCTGATCTATATTTTAATCTTGGCCTTCACCCTACATAAATAGAATAAAGTTAAGTACTCATCAGGGTCCTGAGCCATTTTTATTTTTTCTTTCTTTGAACTCTCCCCATTTTCTTCCTCCCTACTCATTTGCGGGATAGAGTGGCATCATCGAGAAAAGATCTCCGGCAAAGAGCCCCCCGGAAGGGTGGTGCCCGTCAGACATTGCAGCGCCGGTCTGACGAGGAGCTTGTCCGATGATGAAGCATGACACCCATTTGGGTGTGTGAGTTCCTAGTATAGTCAGCAGTTTTTAGGTAACAATAAAAGTGTCAAAGTTAATATACCTGATGAATAATCTTCCTGCTGGGAAAAAATCGGAGTTTTGTCTATCAGCAGTTTTGACTCCTCTAAAGTAGCGCAGAGGGTTGATATGCCTGCTGCAAAGAACGTGTACCATGCAGATCACAGAACTATATTTAATGTGCATAGCTCAGTGGGTTACTGCTCTTCTCACCGAGAACCGCACAATGCTCGATCTGGTTTATAAGAGTCTGTGCAAAATAATAACCGACATGATCATCTTGACCAATAAGTCTTCATAATGCCCAAAAATACAGTGGTAAATGGTCAGCATCTCTTTTATGTCTCGAAGGAAGATCTGCTACAGGCAACATTTCCTACAGAGGCCTCAGTAGACATGGAGCAGATATTTAATATCATGAACTAGGTGTATCTTTTTGTAGTGCTGGAAGAGATAGAGGGGGTCATTCTGACCCTGGCGGCCGGTGACCGCCAGGGTCACCGACCACGGGAGCACCGCCAACAGGCTGGCGGTGCTCCCAAGGGCATTCTGACCGCGGCGGTTCAGCCGGGGCCAGAAAGGGTAAACCGGCGGTCTCCCGCCGGTTTACCACTGCCCTACAGAATCCTCCATGGCGGCGGAGCGCGCTCCGCCGCCATGGGGATTCTGACACCCCCTACCGCCATCCTGTTCCTGGCAGGTCTCCCGCCAGGAACAGGATGGCGGTAGGGGGTGCCGCGGGGCCCCTGGGGGCCCCTGCAGTGCCCATGCCCATGGCATGGGCACTGCAGGGGCCCCCGTAAGAGGGCCCCACAAAGTATTTCAGTGTCTGCAATGCAGACACTGAAATACGCGATGGGTGCAAACTGCACCCGTCGCACATACCCACTCCGCCGGCTCCATTCGGAGCCGGCTTCCTCGTGGGGAGGGGTTTCCCGCTGGGCTGGCGGGCGGCCTCCTGGCGGTCGCCCGCCAGCCCAGCGGGAAAGCCTGAATGGCCTCCGCGGTCTTTCGACCGCGGAGCGGCCATATGGCGGTTCCCGCCAGGCGGGCGGTGACCGCCGCCCGCCGGCCTCGGAATCAAGCCCAGAGTTTGGGATAGATATATCATGGTGGATTGGGCTACTGTACTAACGTGCAGTTCATAGTTTACAATCGTAATATAGCATATTAGAACTGCCTTCAAAGGTTTGCATGCAATCTGTATGGTACAGGTTTGAAAGGTATGATTTCCCCAGTCTTTCCTTACCCTAATGTTGCTAAAACTGGTTTTGGTAGAAATACATTCTTAATAGTAAATCCAACCCCAACTACTGTGTTGGGATTTGAGCTTCTCCAGACCAACACTTGTAAAAAATGGCTACCTGTATGGATGAAATGTAAATCCTACCCCTGGTATTCCCTTTTGTCTTATGTAACATTTTCTATACACTGATTTACACATGTATGATTCATTATCTCTGTATATGTGTGGGATGTAAAGTGTTCCGACGCCCTACACCGGTGTGAGAGGCACTGCAATGCAGATTAAATACATGTGAGAGAGGGGCCAGGAAGAGATGAGTGGCACTGTTGGATGGTGATAGTGAGGTAATCATAGAAGGGCCCCAACAATCATTGTTGTTGCCTGTTACACTGTAAGGTCCTTATTTACTATGCTTTAAAATCTAATAGAGTTGAATATATACTGAAAAATGTGTTGTAGAATGCATCACTTTTGCCATTTTTTTGCCAAATGTTCTTGGAGGAAGCTCCCAACCCTATTGTAGTGGTGAGTCTCAGTTGCTGCTCTTACTCACTGCACGCTGTACAGTGGCTGGCAGTGGCGGCTCGTCCTAAGTGGGCGCTGGGGCTCCGCCTCCTTTATTTTTCCACCAAAATGTTTTTTCATGTTTTTAGTAACTGTTAAAAAATAAAGATAAACTGAGGGCAGCTCTTCAACAGCACTTATCTCAGTCGCACTCTGCTCATGTTGTAATCCTTATCCGATGTTGCAGTCATCAGCAGGCTGCTCAGCCTGCCGTTAATCACAATCTGCCGGGCTGACGAGCTCTCAGCCCTGAGGCCTGTGAGGTAATCAGCTCGGCAAAATCAATGTCCCTGAGTCTAAGCTCCACCTCCTGATGATGTGGGTGGAAAGTTAGCCCCAGGGCGCTTGAGGGGGAAGCCCTGTAGCACTACAGGCTACACGTCAATCAGAGACTGCAGCCAAGCCACCCAACCCTTTTTACCAATCGTCACAGGGTGGGGTCAAGCCTCACTGACTCCCACCTCATCCTGTGATGAGTTGTGAGAGGGTGGGATTAGAGGCTTCAGGTGGAAGCAAGGCATTGGAGTTTGCAAAGTTTTGATTATACGATTCCGCTGCGCTCGTCCTGCTTCCTGCTTTCTGCACTGGTCCTTTAGTGCATCGCTGTGCCTGTGCCTTGAGATGGAGACTTCAGGGAGTGTGACTCGAGTTTGCCTCAGGTACAAGAAAAGAGTCTGGCAAACCAGACAGACTTTCTGCTTAGCCCAAGCTCAATATGTGTAGGCACGTGGGGTGAATGGAGGCGGGATGTGCCTAAACTTTATTTGCCCATCACCTTAAAGTAACTGCACATAATAAACATGCCTTAGACGAAAAACAAATGCATAAGTCTTTATCACACACACTGTTTCACCTCCCACTCTCCTGGCTTACAAATACATTTAGTCATCTTACTTCCCAGTCACCCTCACATTGTTCTCAAGTCTGCTCCCCAGTGAGTGTCTCCTGACTGCAGGCCTGCACTCCTTCAAATCCACATGGTTAAACACCAATGGCACTGGACCCCACCAAACCTTCCTGTCCCAGCAGGAGATCGATGACTTTGACAATATAGAAAGGGCATAGGGAGGGTTGCAAAGATTGGGCTCAGTAGAACGGACATCAGGGCCGGGCATAGAGCATGAAAGGTGAAGAGGAATTGAGAAATGGAGAAGGACCGCTCCCAAGCCAGAGGCAGCAAGCTGGAAAAGCGGGAAGTGCAGGAAGCCTACCTGTAGGGTATTCATTGGTGTCTGGAAACACGGAGAATTGCCAGATGACTCCATGCTATTGGAAATATAAAGGTTCCAATGCTGGATACTTGCAAACCATTTTCACATGAAGTGTACAACGACTGCACAAGCAAAGGATGCATTATGTTTCAGAACGCTTTACTGGCATGACAAGACAGACACCCAGTGACAAAGTAAACACTGTACCTAATACGCTTTACAGATTACACCTTTTATTGTGTTATTTATTTTTATTGTTGTCTGCGGGTAGTGTGGTTTTGATATCACCATTATTGTGTCTTTGTGCGACTGATGGTTGTCTGGTCTTTGCTGGTTCCTGTCACTGTAGCCGATGTTTTCTGCGCACAGCACTCCTTACAACTTGTTTATTTGCAACTACTATTGTACTTCTAATTTCTCCTCAGGTGACAGCACAGACTTACTACACAAACACCGTTTCTTTGCTCTTGCACACGTTTGTGTGCTTCAAGCTTGATCTTTTTTTTCTAGAAGTGGGAATTCCTGTCTGTTTGAGCTATAGATGACATTTATATAAGCAGTGTGGGGGTGAAGAAGAGTGTGGATGATATGAATGTGGCTGTCATAATGGGGTTTAAGATTACCATTTCTGACGTGGCCTAAGTGGTGTATTTTTTTTAAATTAATGGCGGTTCTGGGTGCGTGTGTCTGAGATACGAAGGTTACGCGTGAAAAGAGGAGGAGCTGTGAGTGACTCCATCTTGTATGTTTGTGAGAGGGCTGTTGGCGTGTTTGGTGACTCTTGATGGGTGTGTTTGTGATGACATGGCATGCTGGCCTGAGTGAGGGAGTGATCCCAGTGTGCTTATGGTGATGGAGAACATGTCACTCTGTTTTTTTTATGTTTGTGACTATTTTGTGTCTTGTCTGTTTAGTGTGTTCGTTAGAGGTTTTATGTTCAACCTGTCTGTGATGATTGTGCTTCTGGGAGTTTGAGTTGTGCTGGTTTGTGTTTAATGTGCGTGTCTGTGCTGCATGTGTTTGCCGTATACCTCACTGATGGAGCGAGGTATGGCCTGCAATGTGCATCCATAGTTTGCAAAATCATGCTCTCTCCCCGGGGAGATTTGGAACAGTAAACCCTAATTGTGTATTTACTTGCTGCAGAGGAAGATGGTAACAAAAACACAGGTCACAAGTGTACCTAAATATGTATCGCTTCTAAACAAAAGTGATAAGGGGAACACATGCTTTAACATAATCATCTGGGATCCCTCTAGGCAGGGTTAAATTTAATTGTTTATTGGCTTGTTCAAGTCATTACAGAAGGTAACTAATAAATTACTGAGTAAGTGTAAACCCACACCCAGATGACGGCCATGTGCTAATTTTTCCTTTTGTATTCCAAACTCAATCCAGACCAGTAAGGTCTTGCAGGCAACACAATGACACGTAGGTAATACAGATTGTTCTATAATCAATACAGTCACTACCTGCCCCTTGCACAAAAGCTGTCAGGGCTATGACAAAGCTGAGCTCAGGTAGTTCCTGTGCTACCCACACCAGGGTAGTTTGCATCCCAGGGTACCCACAACAGAAACACAAAGAGGTGCAAACTTTAATCACCTGTCTATGAACAGCCACCCTTAAGTCATCAGGAAAGAGCCAAAAGGATGGCCTCAAGTAAAAGATACTTCTCACTGTGAACAGCAGACTGCAGTCCCCAAATCCCCCACCCCCCCCACCACCATCCAAACTATCTTCTAAGTGTCTGTGCTTCCGGAAGACTTTCTAGCAGTCCCTCTCAGCAAAAGGACCTAATCGAATTTCTAAAGGTGCCCCTCTACTCTCTCCCTGCTTCCCTGTCTAGATCTCCTTCCTCATGCCTCAGGAATGTCAGAAATACATTTCCACCTTCTGCAAAAGCAACCTCATCCCCAGCTTATGCACATGGACAGGCCATGGACTTTCAAAATAGAACCCATGGGCCTCCATTACTCTCTTTAAATTATACTTATCCACCTGCCACACTGATAACATACACAAAAATGCATCACACACACTTCGGACGTTAGCACTAGGTAGCTTCTTTAGCTTGTCCTCTTCTGATTATTAAAACTTATGATTTTAGTCTGCACCAGTGATACTAAGCTTGTGTCAAATTTCATCTATGTGGCAAAATATTGAGAATTTCACATTACACTTGTTCTGTGAAATTCCCAAAATTAGACCATTAAGCCATGTTGTGTAATTATGATTCATTTGCAGCAGAATTATAGAGTGGGAACAACTCAGAACAATGAGAATGCAACCTGCTTTTGATGCAGCACTTGTGTTCTTGGTCTTTTTTTTTGCATGAAATGTGTCATTGCATCAAAACTGGAGGTGGTGATGCATGTACTAAATGCTTCATTTGTATTTAATGCAGTTCTGCATATTTTCCCATAATTTTCCCATGATTGTGCCTAACTATATAAAAGCAAATTTTACTAATTTTATTCATCCCTAGTTGTTACTAGCCCAGTCCTGTCAAGTCACCATGTTTCCCTAAAAGTCTTGCCCTATTGCATTACAAAGGCTGCAGCCTGCACATGCATCTTTAGGCTTTCCTTACCCTGAAAGCCTGTTTGCTCACTAATGGAAAAATGATGGTTTCATTTTACGCCCCACCAATTTCAAATTTCACCAGCCACCACTGGTGGCTGGCCTAACAACATTTGCCAGGGCTGTTTTAGTTTCCCACTCTGGCCCTGGGTGTGGGTCCACTTATTGGCTTGTGTGAGCAATTACTACGTTTTTAAACAGGTAAGTCAATTCAGCCTGTACTTTGCAAAACAGTTCACACTGGCAATCATTACTTTTTCTAACTCACCTGTCTATCTTTTGAGTTCAAGACAGAGGCCCTCATTACGACCCTGGTGGTGAGTGATAAAGTGGTGGTAATACCGCCAACAGACTGGCGGTAATTACTGCCAAATTATGACCATTGGAGTGAGAACTCCCATAGACATAGACAGCCAATGTACTGCACCAACCACCAGGGCAGAAACAACACTCACCACGGCGGTAGCCGCCAACAGGCAGGCGGAAGACACAGTACTGCCCACCATATTAAGACACTGCAAACCACCACCTTTTCTGGGGCCGTACCAACGCCATCAAAAATCTGGTGGAAACGCATCACAGAAGAGAAAGGATTCACCATCGGAGACACAGGGAAGAAGAATGCTGCCATGGAACCCGAACTGCAAGTTTTCCCGATGATCTTCTACGTTATGCTCCACCTGGAACACCAACGCCGATGAAGACGACGACGGTGAGTACAGCCGCCTACCACACAAGGGAGGGAGGGAGGAAAACGAAAGTGACACACACGTGCAAAACACACCCGACACACACACACACACCATACACACGTCCAGCTGCACACGAAAAACAATTTGCCCCGATACACTGCAGAATAATGCAAGGACAACAGGAATGGACGAAAGTGATTGTATTCAAATCAACATGTTAAATATTGATCAATATGTCAATGAAACAGATATGTACACATGTACACAAAGGGACACTGCCCAGTCCAATGTTCAAAGGGCCCGTGGCCACAGGGAACAGTCTAAGACTCAACTTGAATCCTGACTTCATCCAGATAGAACTCTGCAGGGACATCAGTTTGCAAATGGGCAGGCACCTCAGGGGGCACCTCAGCCGGATGCGGGAACAAACCCACTGGTTCTGGAGGGGGCGCCATGCCCATTGCTCTCTCCGGGGGAGTGCAAGGCCAGTCTCTCAGATGGGTCACTTGCCCACTGATTCTGGAGGGGACTCCATGCCCATTGCTCTTTCCTGGGGAGTGCAAGGCCACAGTCTCTCAGGTGGGTGACTTACCTGCTGGTTCTGGAGGGGGCTCCATGCCCATTACTCTGTCCTGGGGAGTGCAAGGCCACATTCTCTGGAGTGGGTGACTTCCCCACTGGTTCTGGAGGGGGTCCATGCCTATTTCTCTGTTCTGGGGAGTGCAAGGCCAAAGTCTCTCAGGTGGTTCACTTGCCCACTGGTTCTGGAGGGGGCTCCATGCCCATTACTCTGTACTGGGAAGTGCAAAGCCACAGTCTCTCAAGTGGGTGACTTCCCCACTGGTTCTGGAGGGGTCTCCATGCCCATTACTCTGTCCTGGGGAATGCAAGGCTACATTCTGTGGGGTGGGTGACTTCCCCACTGGTTCTGGAGGGGGCTCCATGCCTATTGCTCTGTTCTGGGGAGTGCAAGGCCACAGTCTCTCAGGTGGTTCACTTGCCCACTGGTTCAGGAGGGGGCTCCATGCCAATTACTCTGTACTGGGGAGTGTGAGGCCACAGTCTCTCAAGTGGGTGACTTCCCCGCTGGTTCTGGAGGGGGCTCCATGCCCATTACTCTGTCCTGGGGAGTGCAAGGCCACAGTCTCTCAGGTGGGTGACTTGCCCACTGGTTCTGGAGGGGGCTCCATGCCAATTACTCTCTCCTGGGGAGTGCAAGGCCACATTCTCTGGGGTGGGTGACTTCCCCACTGGTTCTGGAGGGAGCTCCATGCCCACTGCTCTGTCCTGGGGAGTGTAAGGCCACAGTCTCTCAGGTGGGTCACTTGCCCACTGGTTCTGGAAGGGGTTTCATGCCCATTACTCTGTCCTGGGGAGTGGAAGGCCACAGAGTCTGAAGTGGGTGACTACCCCACTGGTTCTAGAGGGGGAAACTCGCACAGCAGCTCCTGTAGTGTGGCCTACCTGGCGTCTGCTGGCGGTGACGGTTGCAGTGTGGTGGTGGATGGAGGAGCCTCCTGTGCAGCCTCTGCACAGTCCGATGGCTGCAGTGTGATGGTGGATGGAGGAGCCTCCTGGGCAGCCTCTGCACCCTCTGATGACAGCAGTGTGGTGGTGGATGGAGGAGGATCCTGGGCAGCCTCTGCAGTTTCTGATGGCTCCAATTCCTCAGCTGGTTGTGGGGGCCCTGTGACAGCTGGTGGTGGTGGAGGTGTCACCCTGACGGCCTCCGCTTGAGTAGAGGGCGTTGTTTCCTTCAGTGCATGGGGTGTGGATCCCTTACCCTTCCTGCCAGGGGTGGACGGGCTCTTCCCCTTCCTGTCTGGTGGGGCAGGCTCCTTCCCCTTCTTTCCTAGTGGTGGAGGCTCCTTCCCCTTCTTTCCTGGTGGTGCAGTCTCCTTTCCCCCTGTTACCTGGCGGTGCTGGCTCCTTCCCCTTCTTTGATGGAGGTGTTGTATCCTTACCACCATGAGTAGATGGTGCTACACTGTCCCCGTGGAGTGTTTGGCTGAGATGCTGGGCTGTGTCCTTGGTACCCTGCCCATATGGGCAGGACGGGGGTAGGGGTAGGGAAGAGGTCAATTTGGGAAAGGAAAAGCTTTTTAGGGATGTTAGGGCAGGAGGAGGGAGGACTAATGGGAGTGGAGGTTGAGGGAGTGGTTGTTGGAGGTGTATGTCTGCTGGACTTGGGTGAAGGTGCATGGGCTGTATGCTGATGTGAGGTTGATGGCTGTTGGGTGAGTGAGTGCTTGCGTTTGTGTCCTTTAGGAGGGGGGACAGACAGGGTGCGAAAGGACAGAGAGGACGCGTGCATGGCTGTTGTGGAGGTGTCTGCAGGTGAGGTGTGTGTTCTTCTTGGTGTGGTGAAGGTGGTAGTGGATGTTGATGTAGTGCATGCAGGTGTGAGTGTGGATGTGACTGGGAGGGAGGTGGTGGAGGAGGAGGAGGTGGAGACTGTGGAGGCTGTGGATATTGTTGTGTCTGTAACTGTATGATGTTTGAGTGAGTGCTTGTGGGATGAAGTGTGGTGCTTGTGTTTGCCTGTGACACTCTTGGGAGTTGCCTTGTGTGCATGCTCGTCTGTATGTGTGCCTGGGATGGGTTGGGATTGAGAAGAATGGGACTGGGAAGTGGAAGTTCGAAGGGGGATGGTAGAAACAGGGACAATGGCTGCAATCAGAGAGGAGGCCAGAGCCTGAATCGATCTCTTTTGGGCCACCAATCCAATGTGAATGCTCTCCAGGAATGCATTTCTTTGCTGCATCTGGGATGCCAGCACCTGGAATGCATTCACAATGGTTGACTGCCCTACCGAGATGGATCTCAGGAGGTCAATAGCCTCCTCACTCAGGGCAGCAGGGCTCACTGGGGCAGGGCCTGAGGTGCCTAGGGTGAAGGAGATGCCCACCCTCCTGGGTGAGCGGGCACGGGCAATTCGCTGAGGGGCTGCTGGGAGGGTGGTGCTGGTACAGGGGTGGCGGCTGTAACTGCAGCTGGGGTGGTCACAGAGGTGTCCACCACCACCAGGGAGCTCCCATCGGAGGAGGTATCTGAGTCAGTGTTGTATCTTCCAGTCTCCGGCCTGGTGCTCCACTCGCCCTCAGTCCCACTGGTTCCATCTGCGTCAGTGGATTCTGCCTCCTGGGTCATGTGGTATGCAGCTCCCGCTGTCGCCGGTGCCCCTGCTCCTCCACCAGATGATGCTAATGCACACATGGACAGGATGACAAAACAAGAAAGGGGGGGAGAGAGACAAAGGAAACACTTGGTCAATGACAGCACCAATACCACAGTTGGCCTACACAGCACCGTCACACACAGGGAACCAGCTTAAGCACTATGCATTACACTACCAGGGATATGGCTAGTCACTGAGGCATGATGAGGACTACACCCCACCAACTGCAGCACTCCTGGGACCCACAACGCCCTGCCTGAAATGGACTGCTAACATGCGAGGTCACCTGTATTTGCCATACACCCATTACCCTTCAGATGACCCACGCTGCAATGTCTGGCCTGGCCTTAGGGGCATCCATTAACACACATTTACCACCCGGATATCACCCCACCAGCCACAATATGTATTAATACCCACTGAACTCACCACCTTGTAGCTGCTGTGATGCCCTCAAGTGCCCATCCAGCTCAGGGTAGCTCAGCGCCAGTATGCGGGCCATCAGGAGGGTCAGGGTCTGACGGGCACTCCTTCCTCGTTGGGAGGCCATCCATAGCTGGGCCTCCGCGGTTTTCCGTGTCCAGCGTCTAAGATCCTCCCACCGTTTCTGACAGTGGGTGCTCTGCCTGTCATAGACCCTCAGGGTCCCCACGTCTTTGGCGATGGCACGCCATAATCCCTTCTTTTGATGGGCGCTGACCTGCAGAGGCAATACAGACAGGAGAACACCATTAAACAAACAGTCCAGCCTGTCACACAAATGGCCCACCATACCCGTTTCCATCACCACTGGCACACACATAGCCTAGTGTACATCATGTACACCGCCACAAGACATTCCCCCAACCCCTCCACCCCCCTTACACAGTGCTTGAACACACATCTCCATGCATCCTTGCCACATGCATTGTGGCCAAAGTGTACTCACCTGTTGGTCTGTAGGCCCATACAGCTGTCCGTACTGGGGTAGGACCCCATCCACCAGTCGCTCCAACTCCTCCAAAGTGAAGGCTGGGGCCCTTTTCCCGGTCACGTGGGCCATGGTAGGTTCCAGGCACAGTTCACAGCAGCACACGCAGTGTAGGTCTTCTCCTGTTGAAGGTCAGGAAACAAGTGAGGATTGGGATAGAAAATGGCGGTCACATCCGCGCCGGTGTACACCGTCACCGCCGGCGTAGATCCCCATTGGCCACTTTACTCCATACAGCCCCATATTATCCAATGAGGAATTGCATGGTGGTGCAAGACTGCCTTCTGCCACGATGCCCAATGTGGGCGGAGTAACCTTACTTCCACCTGTCCCTACTTACAGAACAGGTGGTCGCCATTTCAGAGGGGAGGGAACAGGCATATCAACAATTGCTGCGTCACTGATTAAATTGGCAAATTCTTCCCCATTAACACTGTCCCAATACACAAGTGCACCTTGTGGACTGCTGTTGTGGTTTTGTTATTCAAGTTGTGACAGCCTACTCACTCTTGTGTCCCTTAGATACCTACAGCTGCAGATGAATAGGAGGTGGAGACATACCCCCACGTCCAGACTCCTGGTAGACTTAGCTACACTGGAGGACAGGCATATTATACTCACCTATAGACTGGACAGGGCTACAATCCCAGAGCTGTGTGCCCACTTGGAGCCAGACCTGATCTCATCTATCCATCATCCGACTGGGATCCTCCCTCTTGTGCAAGTGCTATCAGTACTCCATTTCCTGGCAACAGGTTCTTTCCAAGTGACAGTGGGCTTGGCAGCAGGAATGTCACAGCCAATGTTCTCAATCGTGCTGGCAAGAGAGTTGTCTGCCCTGGAAAAACACAAGTGCAACTACATAGCTTTCCCCAAGGTGAAAGATTTAGCCACTGTCACAGCCGGATCCTATGCAATGGGACATATCCCCAATATTATTGGGGCGATTGACGTGACATATTGCGTTTGTCTCCCCCACCAGAAAGAACAGGTGTACAGGAATCGTTAGAGTTTCTACTCCATGAATGTTCAGATGCTGTGCCTGGGGGACCAGTACATCTCCCACATCAATGATAAGTATCCTGGGTCGGTGCATGATGCGTTTGTCCAGAGGAACAGCAGCATCCCAAATGTGATGGTCCAACTACAGAGGCACAGGGTGTGGCTAATAAGTGAGCCTTGGTCCCCAATCACTGTATGTTAGTGTATGCCTCTGGTGTTAAACTCATAGGATAGTGTGTGGCTAAATGTTGTCCCTCAATACCCGCAGGTGACTCTGGCTACCCAAACCTATTGTGGCTGCTGACCCCTGTGAGGAATGCCAGGACAAGGCTGAAGAATGTTCCAATGAGGCTCATGGGCAAACCAGACGGATCATCGAAAGGACCTTCGGCCTCCTGAAGGCCAGGTTCAGGTGCCTCCATATGACAGATGGATCCCTGTGCTACTCACCTGAGAAGGTCTGCCAGATAGTCGTGGCATGCTGCATGTTTCATAACCTGGCCCTGTCAAGGAGAAGGAGCCTGCACCACCAGGAAATAAGGGGAAGGAGCCTGCACCACCAGGAAAGAAGGGGAAGGAGCCTGCACCCCTGCCAGGAAAGGTAAGAGATCCACGCCAAATGTACTGGAGGAGACAAAGCCCTCTACTCAAGCGGAGGCTGTCCTCCACCAGCTGTCACGGGGCCCCCCGCCCCCAGCTGATGAATTGCAGCCATCAGAAAGTGCAGAGGCTGCCCAGGATCCTCCTCCACCCACCACCACACTGCAGCCATCAGACAGCGCAAAGGCTGCCCAAAAGACTCCTCCATCCACCACCACACTGCAGCCGTCAGACAGTGCAGATGCTGCCCAGGAAGCTCCTCCATCCACCACCACACTGCAACCGTCACCGTCAGCGGACGCCAGGTAGGCCACATTCCAGGAGCTGCTGTGCGAGTTGCCCCCTCCATAGCCAGTGGGGTTGTCACCCACTCCATAGACTGTGACCTTGCACTCCCCAGGACGGAGTAATGGGCATGGAACCCCCTCCAGAACCAGTGGGCAAGTGACCCACCTGAGAGACTGTGGCCTTGCACTCCCCAGGAAAGAGCAATGGGCATGGAGTCCCCTCCAGAATCAGTGGGGAAGTCACCCACTCCAGAGAATGTGGTCTTGCACTCCCCAGGACAGAGTAATGGGCATGGAGCCCCCTCCAGAACCAGCGGGTAAGTCACCCACCTGAGAGACTGTGGCCTTGCACTCCCCAGGACAGAGTAATGGGCATGGGGCCCCCTCCAGAACCAGTGATCTTTTTCCAGCATTCAGCTGAGGTGCCCTCCCCCCCCTGAGGTGCCCGCCTATTTGCAAACTGATGCTCCTGCAGTTTACTATCCAGATGTGGTCAGGATTCGAGTTGGGCCTTGGACTGTGCTTGTAGCCATGTGGGCCCTTTGAACATTGGACTGGGCAGTGTCCCTTTCTGTACATGTGTACATATCTGTTTCATTGACAAATCAAATTAGTAATTTTTATATTGATCTACATCACTTTAGTCCATTCCTGTTGTCCTTGCATTATTCTGCTGTTTTTCGGGGACAATTTTTTTTCGTGTGTAGCTGGTTTTGTGCATGGTGTGTGTGTGTCGGGTGTGCAACGTTGCGTGTGTGTGTGCCACTCTCATTTTCCTCCCACTCTCCCTTGTTTGCTAGGCAACTGTACTCACTGTCGTTGTTTTTGTCGGCGTTGGTGTTCCTGGTGGAGCATAACATAGAAGATCATCAGAACGACTTGCAGTTCAGGTTCCATGGCGGTGTTCTTTTTCCCTGTGTCTCCGATGGTGAGTCCTTTCTCTTCAGTGATGCGTTTCCACCAGGCCTTTGATGGCGTTGGTACTTCCTAGGAAAAGGTGGCAGTGTGAAGTGTCTTAATGTGGTGGGCGGTACTTTGTCTGCCATCTGGTTGTTGTTGACTACCGCTGTGGTGAGTGTTGTTTCCGCCCTGGCGGTTGGTGTGTTACATTGGCTGTCTATGGGAGTTCTCACCGCCATGGTCATAATTTGGTGGTACTTACCGCCAGCCTGTTGGCGGTATTGCTGTCACTTTATCACTCACCGCCAGTGTCATAATGAGGGCATTAGTCAGGCATGTAATTGGTGGTTTGCCCTTTTTGCAGTTGCACAGTCAGTGCCTCAGCTGGTAAGACGAAGAATTGCAGGCAGTGGCCATGCCTCCTGGAACTTGCTGCTTGGAAAAAACAGCATGACAAGCCTTGGCAGCAGTCCCCGTTTAAAAAAAGGGAGAGGATGTGGTGTAATGGTCTGAGCTGCTGACTTCGGAGCTGGGAGAACTATGTTTGAGTCTCGCAGCAGCTCCACATCCTGTGATTCTGGGCAAATCACTTAGGTGGTCATTATGACATTGGCGGTAAATGCCGCTTACCGCCGAGGTGACAGCCCCCAACATACCTTCACGGAGACGAACATCCGTTCACCATATTATGACACACACACACTAAACCGACAGAATACTGCCACAAACACAAATCTGCCAGACCAAAGGTCAGTGTTAAAGTGTCGGTACGAACACTCTTACTGTTACGTCAACAAAACAACGCCCACCACAATATGACCCATGAATCACCACAGTGGACATTCAACGGACGTAAACTATTGGACGTACACACCGGTGTGGTCCGAATGGCCCCCAAATTCAAATCAACACAACGTTGGCCAAAGCTAAAATCACACACCTGACACTCATACACACACCACACCCACAGCACTATAAAACACACACCCACATTACACACAATACTTTGCCAAAACGAAAAGACTGCAATAGCTAGCCACGCAAATCACTGAGACAACTACACACACACACACACCACAACCACCCATACATCCCACACCCCACCACACTACTCAACGCCCTCTGCACAAAACACACCACACAACACCCATGCCCCCACTAAGGCACCCCCGTTTCACAGATGAGGAGTTACGGGTCATGGAGGAGGAAATAGTCAGGGCAGAGCCACAGCTCTTCGGAGCACAGATACAGCAAATATCCATTGCCAGCAAGATGGAGCTATGGCGGAGAATCGTGGACAGGGTGAACACCGTGGGACAGAATCCAAGAACAAGGGATGACATCAGGAAGAGGTGGAACGACCTACGGGGGAAGGTACGTTCCGTGCCAGCAAGGCAACAGCTCACCATCCAGAGGACTGGCGGTGGACCCTCACCTCTTCCCCCACAACTGAGAACATGGGAGGAGCAAGTCATGGCAATCCTGCATCTGGAGGGACTCACTGGAGTAGCCGGAGGACTCGATACTGGTGAGTCAGTATTTATTACTTATCACCCCCATACCTGCATTCCATCTCACCCCCTCATCCTGACTCCCATCATTCCACTCATCCCACACAGCGCACCAACACATGTGACTAACCCCAATGCCAAGCCCTAGATGCCATACCAATGCACGTACAGCCCTCCATGTACACCCATCACCAAAGCATGCACAGCATGGAGAACTAACAATCCCACTATACATCACCATACACAAACAAAGGTGGCAGGGCTACAGCAATGATATAGGGGAAGCTAGGGATGTACAATATGTCACAGACACGAAGCATAATACATCACTTACATCCCCACAGGTGCCCCAGCCAATCCCAGTGGGGAGGAGGCACTACAACTATCCAGCCCCCCAACAGAAGATGTCCCCAGTGATGACAGCAACTCTGGACTTCTGGATCTGGATGAACTACCTGGCCCATCAGGAACCAATGGTCAGTTGGCCACCCCACTCCCAGTCTACCACAGAGCCTCCCCCCTCAGTATCCAACACCACAGCACCCAGCCAACGTCCCCACACCTCTGTCCCCAGGACACATCAATCAGCAGTGTGCCCACCTGTACAGGGACCCTAGTCTACACCTCACAGCCAAGACAATCAGGGTCCTGGAGTCAGTGGGCACACCGTTCAGGGGACACAGGCACAGGAGAACAGGGCCACTCGGAGGACAGCTGTGCACCAGGGGGAGGATAGGCCCAGGGAGCCGACTCACTAATGTCCTGGGGGCTTACCAACAATCCCAGGACAAGATGAGCCAGATACTTAGCAACATGCAGGAGAATAAGCCGCTGCAGGTGGTACACCATCAGGAGATCAGGGAGGATTTGCAGGCCCTCAACACCACCATGGTCTCCATAGCAGGGGTGCTGGCTGATATGGCTAACATCATGAGGGAATGTACAGCACACAAGCGTGCCCCGCCCACTAGCCAGTCAACTGAACAGCCCACCACATCTGCTGCAGCTAGTGGACAGGAGGCCCTGCCACAGGACCCACAGGCCACCAATAGCCCTCCCCCTGCAGAAGGTGAGCCACCCCGCAAACGTTCCCTGCGACCCAGATAGATGCCAGAGACACTTGCCAAGACCAAGGCCGCTGCTAAAATAATGACACCCTCCTAAATGTCCCCCTTGTGTGCCACTCTGTCACCTTGTCCACTTTGAACTTCCATTGCTCCTCTTCCTATAGCCGCTTGGACACTGGACCCGTGCTACAAACAGACTGGACCAGTACCCTGGACTTACCTCTATCTTCACCCCATTCCATTTCACTATTCCTTCTATTACTTGCACTACAATAAACACCCTTGGACACAACTTGAGTGATAGTGCTTTATCTGATGAAAATGTTAACAGTTACATCTTGTGCAATTGACATGAACTTTGATATAGTATACAAATGATGAACTGTAGCTGTTTGTAGTCATGACATCAGTGCACAACAGTAAGAACACCAATATCTGCAAATAGAGAAGGCATAAGTGACAGTTAGTTGAGATGCAAAGGAAGTGACTGCCATCCTGCTACAGCTACACTGTAAAAAAACATACATAATTAGAGGAATGGTCAGTTCCACTGCCTCACCTGTGTGTCATTGGAAGTACTGCTGTATTACTGATGTCCTGTTGTCCACATCCTCATCCTCTGCCTCCTCATCCTCACTGTCCTCAGGGTCCACTGCTGCCACATGGGCGTTTCCAATCTCCTCCTCCTGCAGGTAAGGCACATGTCGTCTGAGGGCCAGGTTGTGCAACATGCAGCATACTACAACTATCTGGCAGACCTTCTCAGGGGAGTAGCACATGGATCCACCTGTCAGATGGAGGCATCTGAACCTCGCCTTCAGGAGGCCGAAGATACGTTCTATGATTTGCCTGGTTCGCCTATGTGTATTATTATACCGATTCTCAGCCCCTGTCCTGGCATTCCTCACAGGGGTCAGGAGCCAAGACAGGTTTGGGTAGCCAGAATCACCTGCAAGAATTGAAGGACAAACATTAGCCTCACACAATGGTATGGGGATGACTCCAGAAGGCAGACACTGACATATCTTGGGTGGGGACTCAGGCTCACTTATCAGCCATACCCTGTGCCTCTGTAATTGTGCCATCACATGTGGGATGCTGCTATTCCTCAGGACGAAGGCATCATGCACCGACCCAGGTAGTCGTGGGAGATGTACTGGTCCACAAGGCACACCATTTGCACATTGAGTGAGTGGAAACTCTTCTGATTCCTGAACACCTGTTCATTGTGGTGGGGGGGGGGACAAATGCAATATGTGTACCATCAATCGCCCCAATAATATTATCCCTATATGGACAGCTGTATGGGCCTGCAGACCAACAGGTGAGTACACCACAGGGACGAGGCATGTGACAAGGTGTGGGGTATGTCTGGTGGTAGAGTACCTGCAGGGCTCCGGGTGAGGTGTGTGCCAATGGAGATGGAAATGTAATTTGTGAGCTATATGTGTGACAGGCCAGATTGTATGGTTAATGGCGTCCTCCTGTCTGTATTATCTCTGCAGGTCAGTGCCCATCAGAAGAAGGGATTGTGGCGTGCCATCGCCAAAGACGTGCGGACCCTGGGGGTCTATAGCAGGCGGAGCACCCATTGCAGGAAAAGATGGGAGGACCTGAGACGCTGGTCCCGGAAGACCAGCCTCCCAATGAGGGCGGGGTGCCCGTTGGAACTTGACCTCCCTGATGGCCTGCATATTGGCAGTGGCCTACCCAGAGCTGGATGGGCGCTTGAGGGCATCACAGCAGCCATAAGGGGGTGAGTACAGTGAGTGTGACAACCTTTTTTTGTTGGATGGCATGAAAACCTGGTGGTGGGTTTCAGTAAGTGGGTGCCCCTTAATGCCACTTCAGCCATTGAGGACCATGGCATAGAAGAGCATCGGGAAGACTTGAAGTCCCGGTTCCATGGCGGCGGCGGAGTCCTCTGTGTACCTGTTGGTGAGTCTTCCGTTTTCTATGCAGTGTTTCCTCCAGGCTTTTGATGGCGTTGCTACTGCCCTGGAAATCGTGGCAGTTTGCTATGCCATATTATGGTGGGCGGTACTTTGTCTTCCGCCTGGTTGTTGTTGGCTACCACCGTGGTGTTAACGCTCTGGCGGTTGGTGAGGTACATTGGCTGTCTATGGGAAGGATCACCGCCATGGTCATAATTTGGCGGTAATTACCGCCAGTCTGTTGGCGGTATTACCGCCACTTTAACAGTCACCGCCAATGTCATAATGAGGCCTTAATCTTCCTGTGCCTACAATTCAGTGCCTTGAGATCCTCACGGATGATTTGCCACCATTTACAAATCCTCTGTTACTAGACACAAGCAGCACAGGCCTTGCAGGATTGCAGCTTGTTGAGGTAATGGCAAACAGGTCCTTCAGGCAATGTTATGATGATGCCAGACGGCATTTTGTCACTTGGGAGGTTTTCAATTCCTCACACACTTCACCACATGAACCATGCATGGAGGCTAGGTGACCCATCACAGCAGGGTATGTGCTCATACTTTGTTATAAAAACACAAGTATCACATATTGAGTCATTTCAGATAGCCTAATGGACAGACAGTCCATGTATTATGAGTTCATATGTCAGTGTTTCCATTATTGACTTACCAAGAGTAGGGCTCGTTTGGATATTCAATTAAAAAAAGAGAAAGCTGTAGTGTGCTCTGTAAATTGCATTCATTTCTCTTTTTAATATAGAATGGAAGCAATGTATAATTCTTGTTTGTAATTCAATATATTAAATATTTCAAGGTCAATTTAAAAATCTGATTCTTAATTTTGAGGAATATCTTTTTAAAAATAAAATAAAAGAGGTGATGGTGAATGGACCATAATGCACGCATTTCAGTAGGCATCCAGTTACAAGTCATCTCTTCTGGATGTTCCACAGGCTGGGAATATGGCTTTGCTTCACCTCTCAGATGGTCTTTCTTCTTGCAGGCACACTTCTTCCTTCTATGAGCAGACAGGCAGGCTTCTAGATGCTAGGCATACCCACATCCCTCTAGCAAGTTTGCAGACTTCAAGTGATGTATTTTCACTTCTTGGAGACTGGCTGTCAAGCAGATACCAGTCCTGTTTCATAGCAGCTTTTTGAGTACTGTGCAGAAGACTCATTTCCTTAGTCAGTAAGAACTAGGAACTGGAACTGGGATGGTTTGTGTCCCATCTTTATCCTGATTTTTCAGATTAGTGGTTTTAATTCTCTGTTTAAAGTACAGGAACTGGATTGGGGTGGTCCCATTTCAAACTTCATTTTCTGGCTGCAGTGCGGAGTCAGCCTTTTTGCAAGGTAGTGACTCTGGTAGCAGGTAGCGACAATGCTGGTTGTAAGAAGAAGTACCCAAAACATAAGCAGAATGTGTGTGTGAAGACCATGCATCTGGATATTATCAGCCATCCTGAAGTAGCATTCAGTGAGAGGCAAAATTGCAGGCCCTGCTTAGAAGCTTCCCTACTCCTTATAACAACATCTGCCTACTTGCGTCAATTCTCCAACAATCAGCCAAATGGCAGTGCTCAGGAAGGACTAAACAGCTACCTCCTGCTAAAAGGTCCTCATTATATTTCTAAGGATAGCTATTTCTCTATCCCCCCTCCCCACTTCAGTGTTCCTTCAACTAGAGGAATGCAGGTCATTTACTTCCACTGGCTGAGAAAGCTGTGTTCCAATTTCCCTCTTGGACAGGGGTAATCTAAAACAGATCCCTATGATCTCTGCAACCATACCCTCTCCATAAGATGCAGATTTGCTACCATCCAAACCTTATACACCTGCACTTAACGCACACACAGGATGCCAATGCTAGGTACTGAGAGTCTCATAGTGACGTAACTTTCACTAATGGTGCCATTAGGCTCCGCACTCCATCTGAACCACGAAAAAGGGCTTTTCTGTGATCAATTCTATAAAAAGCAGTATGCTGTCGACACTGTTTTATGTTAGGAACCCAGGTAATGGACAGTACTCCTATGGACAGAAGACATGCTTGCTGTGTCCCTCAAGGTCACAGAATGGGTTCTGGACCTCAGAGCCATCATAGGCAAGCATAGGTCTGGGCATGCATGCCAGATTAGCTTTTTAGGTGAGCCAAAGAAAAGTCAGAATACCAGTTTCACATGCAGTTGTGTCACTCAGGGCAGGGGTACATGCCCACTTACCACGCTGGACATATCCCATTCCAACATGGAACAATTGGCACCCGGATTTTGAACTTATCTCTATAGATACTTGACCCACATCCCAGATAGCTGACTGAAATCTTGCAAGATCTTACATCTTTCACGTGTTACTGTAGAATGTACTAAGAGCCTACATCTACTGGCCGGCACCATGAGTGGCACCACTAGCCCACAGATGACGATGATCCTCTTTAAAAAGACACTCAACAAATTTTTAGCCTCACATAGAGTTTAAACAAAAGTGCTCATACTTCGACATAGTAATGTTTAACTCATTGCAAGACCTCACAGAGGTCTGTGAGCCTTGGTATAAGACATAATGCATCCTGTCAGAAACATCTGGGTCATGTGGCAGGCAATGACAATGTTCAGACGGGACCTAATAGTTCTGATAATCCTTTTGTGCAACGTCCCAGAATCTGGTTTACTTCATCCCATATTTGGTTTGGAAGAGTAGGGGATTTTATGAATCATGGACTTCTTGATTGAGACAACCATGACTGTAGTGTTGATTCAGACAACAAAGGTGAGAACTTTGAAAGTGACTTCAAAATTGTATACTTTTTGTGATATGGCTGTGTCATTTCCAGACTTGTAGGTCGACCAAACAGGAATGTGTTACAGATTTACCCCTCCCAACAAGTGGATCTTAGTTTTGGCTCCATTCACATAGAGGAAGCACTCTTTTATCTGTTGCCAGACGTGATCTAGACTTTTAATGAAGTGTGCCTGGATTCCTTGGCTTTTTTACAGTTGGATGTGAATGTGGAAAACTTTGATATGCGTTTGGAAGTGAAACTAGCTATATGTGTGCCTGAGTGTACATGTTAAACTTCTTGGGAGAAAAACACATTTCTGTGACACTCTGTATAGCACCCAACACGCGGACAGTTCTATTGGTGTAGTCCATACTTGCTGCAGTGTCGGTTCACTCCAAAGGGCACTTGGAGTTGTTTCCAATCTATTGTTTTTCAACCACTGTGCCACTCTAGACAAAGGGCCGCCACATGCAAATCAGCACCAATCCTGCTCCTCATGGGGATGTACAGTTAGTAAACAATAACCCAGCTCCTGCATTTAATTTGATGTGTCCATGCTGCTTGGGGGTAGGAGGAGCTTGTATGCCTGCCCTGATGGTCAATGCTGCCTAGGAGCCAAAATGGGACATTCACAGGCAGTGAGTTGAGTAAAAGAAATGCTTTAAAAACGTGTGCATGCATATGGATGAATGTGTGTGTCTGTATGTGTATGCAGGAGTAGGTGTGTGTGTAAGTGAGTGAGATAGAGTGACAATGATTATGAGTGACTCAGAATGAGTGAGATTGTATGAGTGGGAGTAATGGTGTAGGAAAGTAGCCTCTTTCTAGCTTGGTTACCCCCACTTTTGGCCTGTTTGTCAGTGTGTTTGACTGTATTCACTGGGATCCTGCTAACCAGAACCCCAGGGATTATGCTCTCTCCTCTAAATTTGGTTGCTGGTAACTTTTTATTACCACAATTGGCATACTGCCCCCCCCCCCCCATGTAAGTTCCTAGTAAGTGCTACCTAGGTATCCAGGGCATTGAGGTTCCAGGGGATCCCTATGGGCTGCAACAGTTATTCCGCCATCCATAGGGAGCCCATGCAAAGGGTTCTGCAGGCCTGCCATTGCAGTCTGTGTAAAAAGGGTTCATGCACACGTTTTCACTACAGGTCACTGCACCAGATCACTGTAAGTCACCCCTAAGGTAGGCCCTCTCAGCCCAGAGGGCAGAATGCAGGTACCTGTGTGTGACGGCACCACTGCACTAGCAACGGTGCCCTCACAAACTCCAGATCCATTTCCTGGACTTTGTCAGTGCGGGGATGCCATTTTACACGTGTACTGGACATAGGTCACTACCTATGTCCAGCTACATAATGGTAACTCCGAACCTGGGCATGTTTGGTATCAAACATGTCAGAATCATACCCCAATACTGTTGCAAGTATTGGAAGTATGATCCCATGCACTCTGGGGGCTCCTTAGAGGACCCCCAGCATTGCTACCACCAGTCTTAGGGGGTTTTCTGGGCAGCCCAGCTGCTGCCCCCCCTCAGACAGGTTTCTGCCCTCCTGCTGATTGATCTGACCATGCTCAGGAAGGCAGAACAAAGGATTTCCTTCAGGAGAGGGAGGTAACACCCTCTCCCTTTGGAAATAGGTGTGACTGGCTTGGGAGGGGTAGCCTCCCCCAGCCACTGGTTTTGCTTTGAATCTGCACATTTGGTGCCCTCTATGCTTAAACCAGTTCACACCAGTTCAGGGACCCCTCAGTCCCTGCTCTGGCTCGAAACTGGAGAGTGTATAGGAGAGTGACCACTCCCCTGTCCATCACCACCCCAGGGTTGATGCTCAGAGCTGCTCCAGAGTGTCCCTGGGTTCTGCCATCTTGATTCCAAAGTTGGCAGGAAACTCTGAGAGCATCTGATTAGTGAGGCCAGTCAGGTGACGTCAGAGGCACCTTCTGATAGGTAGCTACCTGGTTGGGTGACCAAGCCTCCTCTTTGGGCTATATAGGGTCTTCCTCTGGGGTGGGTCCTCAGATTCAGCTTGCAAGACTCAAGCAGGACTCGTCTGCATCCTCCACTTCGCCTTCTGGCTACTGGAACTGCATCTGAACCCTCCAGGAACCAACATTGCTGCTAACTTGGAAGAAGACTCTTTTGCAACTTTGCTTCTCCGGCTCCTGCCAGCTTTGCAACATTTCCTCAACCATGCATCCTCAGAAGACTGCAACTCTTCAGCCTACACAAGAAGAAGAAGGAATCTCCTTTGAGGTGAAGGCATCACTCTACTGCATCTGCAGGTACCTGGCTGCAACGATGACTGGCTGTGTGGGTCTCCCCTCATCCTGAGTGGTGTGGATCCTGCATCACGGGAGGGGGTCCAGAGTGGTCCCTTTGGTCCTCTCTACCAGTTGTCACACTGTGGTGGTGGTAAGTCCTTTTCACTCTACGCAAGACAGTATTCCTGTGCACGGCGTTCTTTACAGCTGCCAATGCTTGCTTCTTCACCTCCCAGGGGAACTTCAGGTGACGTGTAGCTCCAGCCCCCAGCACTCTGCCCTGCAACACCTGGGCCTGTGCGTGGTCATCCTGTGAAGTGGGAGCATCTTCTGTGGTCCTCCGTGGGCTGCTTCAGCGACTTCTGTGTCCCTGCCCTATGGGACACCTGTGGGTGCTGCCTCTGCTCCTGTGGGCCTTCTGTGACACGGAGGGTCCCCTGTGAGTCCCCCCCTGGGTAGAGTCCTCCTGGACCTTGCTGGCCCCCAGCAGCACCTCTTTTCCTCCAAAAGCAAGTTTGCCTTTGCAAAGGCTTGTTGGTGGAAATCCTTCACCGACACCCATCTGCAATCCAGCTTCCAGCGTAGGACACATTTTGCACTCATCAGGAACTCTTCACCCGCTCCTGGGCTTCAGTGCTTACCTGTCTTCCTTCTTCGTTGACCAACTCCAATAAATACCACTGGGTGGGTAGTATCTCCTACTCCTCCCGTACTCCACAGACACTTCTGGACTTGGTCCCCTCTCACCACATGTCTCCCTCTTCAGTAATTCGCTGCTGGTTTCTTGTAGTCCGTTCTGGGTGTCTTATTTTCCTTCTTTTCATCCTTTGGAGTGGCTTTGCGGAAATCCAGTGTTTTACTCCTGCATCCCTGGTCGCTGGGGGGTACTGTATTACTTAACTGTGTGGTTTCCTAGTACTTCCAGCTCCCATCTACATGATTTACTTACCTAGGTGGGGGTCCTGTGTTCGCAATCCACTTTCTTAGTATATGGTTTGAGCTCCCCCTGAGGCCAATATTGCTTACTGCTATTTTACACTGTTTTCTAACCTTTTTATGCCTCTTACTGTTTATTTGTGTATATATATAATGTAATTACTTACCTCCTATTGGAGGGTTGCCTCTCTAGTATTTTCTAATACTGTGTGCCAAAAATAAAGTACCTTTATTTTTGTACAACCAAGTTTTTTCCTTCTTGAGTGTAAGTACTGTGTGACTGTAGTGGTATTGCATGAGCTTTTCATGTCTCGGAGATAAGCCTTGGCTACTCGTCCACAGTTACCTGTAGAGAGCCTGGCTTCTAGACACTGCCTACACTTCACTAAAAGGGGAACCTGGACTTGGTACAGGTGTACGTACCATAGGTACCCACCACACACCAGGCTAGCTACATACAAATTGTGAGCCCAAGTGAGTACGAGTGAAGAAGTGAGAGACTGAGTGAGAATGAGCATGGGGGAGTGAAAGTGAGGGAGTGTGACTGAGTGAGAATGAGTGACTGTAAGTAGATGTAACCATGAATAAGAATGAGTAAATGAGAATGAATTAGACCTGAGTGACAGTGAGTGGATGAGAGTAAGAGTAAGTGCAAATGAATGTGAGCGAGTGAGAATTACGAGTGACAGTAAAAGGTAATACAAGTGAGTGACTGTGAATGAAAGAGTGAGAATAAGTGTGACTGAGTGAGAATCAGTGTCTGAGAATGACTCTGAGTATGAATTAAAGTGAGTGAGTGCAAATGTGAATTAATAAGGATAAGTGAGATTGGGTGAGAATTAGTAAGAATGCATGCAAGTGAGCAAAAGTGAGAGTGTAAATGAAGGTGTAAGACTGAGTGAGAATGAGTCAGACTAAAAGTGAGTGTATGTGAGTGAGAGTCAGTGGAAGTGAGTAAGAGTGAATGAGAGAGATTAATGAGTGAGAATGAGTGAAAGTAAATATAAGTGAGCATAAGTGAGGGAGAATGTTATATTACGCTTGTGAGTCTGTAGTTAGCCATATCATAATGAAGGTAATTCTTGACTTACAGAGACAGCCATGACAAAATGTTGACCCAGGCATTCTGAAGGTAATTCTTAGCATAACTACTAACACTGGCATACCAGAGGTAATACTTGCCATGTGGGACACTCATGGCAAAATGCAGGCGCTGGCATACTGGAAGTCATTCTTGTCATAACAGGTACCCATCGCAAAAAAACTGCCACTGCCATACTAGAGGTAATTCTTTACAGAGAGAGCACCATTGGAAAATAGATGGCTCTTGAATACTGTTGAAATTCTTGCCACATGGGGCACTTGTGGCAGAATGCTGCCACAAGCACATTTAAGGTAGTTTTTATTGTGAAGGAGAACAACCATGGAATATGGGTGGTAACTACGATGAAATACCGGCCCTAACATATTGGAGGTACATTTTGAAATAGGGGTTAACCTTGGTTTATGGATGGCATCAATGGCAAGATTCTGGCATTTGCATAATTTATTCATACTTTTTTACATAAAGTCTTTTAGGCAGCCTGAACCAAGCTTTTTCTCTTTTTCATGGTAGGTTTTTTTCTGATAAACAAATGACTCCCACACCCTTGAAGTTTCCCAGGGTGTGATGGTGATTACATTTTTGGTTTTCACGTACAGTAAAAAAAGACATTAGACCATCGCTCTAAAGGGGGCAAGCGGTCTGGTGTCCTTACCGTGACAGCTCATACCGTGTAAAGCCATTAGAGTAGGGTTTCTGACAGTGGAGTCAGCGGAGGGATTGCAACCGGAGAACTGACAGTCCGCTCCAGTATGAATAGAGCGGAAGTGCCGAGGATTTGGTGGAGGGGGTACTCTGTCACACTGGTGATGGACTACCCTGCCTGCCAAACTCCAAATCAAGCCTATATCTTTTTAGCAAACGTATTTGAAATTCGTGCTTCGAAATGCACTGTTTGACCCCTTTTTCTTGATGGGCCAATGCCCTAACCTTTCTAGAAGAAATTGGCCTTGCTCCTTTCGTATGCTGGAATTCGGAGCTTGCTTTATGCCCCACCACTTTCAAAGATAGCAGCTGCTACTGACATTGTGGGTTCAGGTTTTATATTATGTTATTAATTTGGTTAACATGGGTACTTATAGTCAATACAGATACTAAAGCTGGATGGAGAAACAAAGCATCCATTGAAAAAACAGAACCTGAGCCATATTACTAGGAGACCCGAAAGCAAAGCCAAATTTTTTGATTTTCTGACATTTTTAAATGACAAATTCTGCAATTCCATATTGGTGGACCTGGAAGGTAATTCCACCAACTTTCTTGAGATGAAAATAAAGAATTTTAGTAGTAATATAAACCTGACCATGTATCATGATTTGACTGTTACCTTTGGAATTCCATCACTAGGAACAGGAGACCCTAATTTTTTTTAAAAACCTTTATTTTTTTGTTTTCAAACAACTTGGAGCAGTCAATGAGTTGTTACATACAGTACATATGAGCTCTTGGATTTAAGGTTCCATTATCTGCATAGTCATACACACTTATATATTTCTCAGTAGCATCCATTGTACAGCACCACATAACATGCCCCGATTGCAGCCCTCTCCACCACTCCTAGTTCCCTCCGCAGGTCCCAGCGGAGTCTGCCTCCCCACCCTTATCAGTAACTGATTCATCACTACTCTCTGATAGTTCATCCACGTCCGGGACCAGGAAGGCTGTGCACATTTCCCCCCATGCCCGGAGGAGCTCTGCTAATTTCTCATCCCACCTGCACTTCATCATGTGACCCTCTTCCGCCCACTCCTGGGAATCCCCATGCTAGAGGTCTATCAATGGGGCCCTCACACGGTGCCGGGCAAGAACCAAGGCCAGCAGGAGGAACTTATAAGCCCCCGCTACATTTGGGTTTCTTGATAAGAGCCAGTAGACACTGCAACGAGGTTCAGTCCACGGGTATTTGTATTGTTTTATTTAATTCCACCACTACCTGTGTCCAGAATGTATGAACTGCCTTACAGTACCATGCTCATGAAGTCCACTCCGTCCTTGCTACAGTGCGGGCATCTTCCGTGCCTTGTAGGTGTTATGCGGTGCAGCTTCTTGGGTGTTAGATACGTTCTGTGGAAAAAGTTATAATGCACTAAATTGAAGTGGGTGTTACTTGACCCTGCATGCAAAAGGCTGCAACTATTATCTCAGTCCCTGTCACCCAGTGCTTCTGTTAAATATGTGTCCCACTCGATGCGTGCTCGGTTCAGGGACCTGACATGTCTTTTCTCATTGCCCTCTACAGTAAAGTTATAAGGTCACCCGACCCACAGTTCAGAAGGTTGTCCAATGTGTGTGTAGTTTTTTCCTTTTGTCACTTCTGCAATTCTAGCATGATGTAGGAAGTTCCCTGGGCCCAACGCAAAGGCCTCACATGCTTGCTCATATGTAATGAGGTTCTCACCCGGATACAGGTCTTCCATCAGGCCAGAACCACCCTCCCTCCATGCCTGAAAGGACATATGATTCATCATGTGACAAATTGGTTCCAGTATCCATATGGTCAGTTCCCTATGAAACGGGCCCTCTTTAGTACAGTATCAGCAAAGTCCTGCCATATTTTGGCCATGTTCCAAACTGCATAAGGCCTATCACTGGTCACCCCCGCACCCTCCATAAGGATTGCAGGAAGTTGTTCCACGTCCACAGAACCCTCTAGGAGTCGCCCCTCCCATGTGTCACCATCCATGAACCAAGTAGCCCCATATTGTAGGTGGGAGGCCCAATAATATAGAAGTAGATTTGGTACCTCCAGTCCTCCATCTTCATATTGTCTGGGTGAACAGTGAGTTTAATTGTTTCAAAATTCACTTAGGGACAGGACAGAGCATAGTTTGTAGTGTATATAAGCACCTTGGCAATAGCACCATTTTAGATATAGCCAGCCTGCCCATCAATGAGAGTGACAATGTGTTCTATGAAGTGATTGAGTGTTCCAGGGCATCAGCACTCACTCGACGTTGAGCAGGAGTTGTTGCTGCTCAGGTTGAGCCACCTGGATCCCCAAATAACCAAAGTGCGCTGTCTCCTTACGCAGACCCAACTGTGGGAGCTGGTCCTGTGGAGTACCGGCCGTGCCGCCTATTGGGAAAAGTAAAGATTCATTTCTGTTGAGGCGGAGCCCGGACACGTCCCCAAACCATCCTAAAAGCCGCAAAAGTATGGGCACTGCAACACGTGGGGAGGTAATATAAAATAAGGCATTATTCGCATACAGGCAAACAAAGTAATTAGCAGCACCTACTCGGATGCCCCAGTCCCTAAGACTATGGCGTGCCTACACATTTCAGGGGTTCTATGGCGAAGGCAAAAAGGGGGGGGGAATGGGACAGCCCTGTTTTGTCCCGCATCCTAAAGACCAGGCCTCCAATCGAGCACGACCCACATGCACCATAGCAACTGGATTAGTGTACAATAGTTTAACCCAGCCCCGATAATATGGGCCTATACCCATCTATTCAAGCACCTTCAGCAGGTAGCCCCAGTCCACCATATATAAGGTTTTTTCTAAATCTATTGATACCTGTTGGACTTGACTCTTTCTACAGGTTCATCCCCAGACTTTTTACCTCCTTCCTCTATTTTTTCTGACCTCTTGCTGTTGGCTCTAGGACTCTGACTGAGCACGTTATCACTGTTGATCAGTGCTAAAGTGCAGGTGTTCTCCTTTTAAAGTTAGTATAATTGGCTTATACCTAATTGGCACATTTAATTTACCTGTATGTCCCTTGTACAGTGGTATCCCTATACCCAGGGCCTGTAAATTAAATGCTACTAGTGGGCCTGCAGCCACCCACAGAAGTAGCCTTTCAAACCTGTCTTAGGCCCTCTAGTGCAGGGCCTGCATGTGCAGTTTACTGCCACAGGGACCTGGCATATAAATTTACTTGCCAGGCCCAGAACTCCCCTTTTACTATATGTAAGTCACCCGTAAGGTAGGCCCTAGCTAGCCCTGTGGGCAGGGTTCTATTTATGTAGAGGGCAGGACATGTGGCTGGTTGCGTGGCCTGTCCTGGTAGTGACAAACAGCATATTTGTTTTCTCACTGCTGTGAGTGCTGTCTTCTCATAGGAATGCATTGGAAATGCCCTGCCTTATGTCTGGGGGGTATTGTCTGATTTATGAGGGGTAGCATGGGCATTTTTGGTATGGTTGTAATGGTAGTGAGAAATGATACTTACTGGTGTAGGTAGATTTTCTATTACCATTATAGAAATGCCACTTCTAGAAAGTGAACATTTCTCTGTGCTTATGACTCTAGTGTTTTGCAGCTTAACTCCAATCCACGTCTGGGCAGAGTGAGAGTTGGGCTTTGTGCATACTTTTCAGACAGCCTGTACACAGGGAGGGTGGCGGTGTCACAGAGGTGCATCTACAGTTTGAATGGTCAATGGTCTTCCTGGGCTGAGAGAAGGGGAGGCGGGGCACACCTGCATTTGTAAAGGCTGTGCCCTGGCCTCACTTAATGGGCTTGTTTACCCCCATTTACTGTGTGTAGACTGTGCTGGAGGAGAGAGGGGACACTCCTAGAACCAGTTCAAACTGGTTGGAATCTCCTCTCCCCCTCTTTGTTAAAACTGTGCAAAACTGAGTATAAGTACAGGGGGTTTTGCCCATGAAAATAAGACACTAGAGACAGTCTTGACACTTTTTAACATGCTTGGAACTGGACACAGAGGGCTGCTGGAAGGGACCCACCAGGAACCGCTTTGGACTGCTGCTGCTGTGCTGACCTGTGATCTGCAGGGTCACTAGAAGGAACTGCCACTGCCGGCAAACCTTCGTACTGGCCTGCTGTGGGACCCTACCGCCCTGTGCTCCATTGGTGCTTCCAGGGGCTGGGTGCTGTGGCCCCTGTCCCCTGCAACTGGGTAGTGCCATAATGTAGGAAGAGCGCCCTGCCCATTCCTACTCAGGTGGAAGGAGAGCGCTGTGGATATGGCGTCCCTTCAATGCTTGCATAGCACTTCATGTTCTGTGGCTGAGGAGAGCAGGATGAGTGCTCAGCTGACGAGCCTGTCTTCGTTGAGGAATCAGTTTTCCCCTGATGGACGATCACAGCTGCAGCCCGAGCGAGTTGTGATGAGTCGCCAGCCAAGGCGCGCTTGTAGAAGTGCCCCGGGGCACCGGTAAAAGCTGCTTGCTGGTAGCCCATCACGTCTGCGACCTGGGCGGGCACACTGGACCGCACGGCCCACGATCCCTCAGCTGGAAGACGCCTGCCAGTCGGACAGGAAGACGAGGACCTCTACTGGCCCGGAGGCCACTTCGTGAGGAGGCACACAGCCCCCACTAGCGAAGTCCGGCTTCAGCTTCCTCGGTAGCACCCTCTCCCCCTGTCTCGGGCGGCTGCAGATGCGACGCCCATGGAAGGCGCCCCCAACCCCAGAGTGTCAGGGAGCCTCAGTGGCAGGACGGGAAGAGGAACCCTTGTTGGAGAACCCGTCCCTGGCGAGCTCCTAGGGGAACCATATTTCACCAGGATGGGCACCCTCCAAATTATACCCCCCTAACCCTAAAAGGAGCTCCTGCCCTTCGCCGGGTGTGTTGGTATACTACCCCTCGTGGAAAGGCTGTGCCGGAGCAGAAGGCCCTGTAAAAAGACGATGCTCAGGGAGTTGCACCTTCTGTATATGGAGAATAATGCCCTAGGTTTCCCTCCCAATGTGTTCTCCCCTGAAATGTGCCAGTTGGCGATGTTTCCCCTCACATGTTCTATGATGGGTTGGGCCCCCATGCTGATGTGTGTACCCAATTCTAATGGTGTTTCCTCTTAAGTACATTTATGACAATGTCCTAGCATTTTGGGGTAACATATGTTTACTAGGACATTTGCATTGGTGGCAGTGTGTCGATTATGACATATGCATTTATGCTGATATGTTTTCTGCATATGACTTGCCATGTGTTTGCTAATGTTCCTGTTATTGTCATTTTATGCTAATATGTTTTTATGACTTGCCATGTGTTTCCTGATGTTCCTAATATGGGCATTTATGAGGATCTTGTGACATGTGCATCATTGTAGTAAAGTTTTTCCTCACTACTGCTTATGTTGCAGAATAACAAGTAACCCGTGTGATACATCTGACTACTGCTGGTTTCTGCAGAGTAACAGTACTGTGTAATGTTATGACAACTGCTTGGATAGCAGGGTATTACTGACATGTTGTGTTTGGTCTAATAATATTGTGTACAATACAGTTTATTTTTATAAAACTTGGTGTTGTGTTTCCTTTGTGGTGGGGATAGTGCATCACAAGTATTGTGTGTGTTGTGCAAACACTTTACACATTGCCTCTGGGACAGGCCTGACTGCTCGTGCTAATTTTTCAAGGGGTGAGCAGAAGTTGTCTTGGGTGTGTAACTCCCTCGCCCTGACTAGAGTGGGTGGATTTTGCCTGGCTTATCTTGATACCCTGATAGCCATGATTCTTTACTCTAACCTGACTTGCACCGTTTTTTGACACACAACCCCTATTCTTCCCTACGCCTGCACTGCCCGGTTAGAGTCATTTTGTTTTACTCTAACCAGCCCGCAGCGCCAGCTAGCGTCAATCCATAAATAAGGCGCCTGCCTGGCGCGTTGGAATGACGTTAGCTAGCGGTAAATATTTTGACTCAAACCAGCGCCGCCGTTGGTTTGCGTCAAAAAGTATAAATATGGGCCTTAAGTACCAGAGTTCGTTCCAAAGGGTATGTTTATTCATACATCAGGTTTGGCGGTTCTTTTTAAATATTGGATGATAACCTTCAAATAAAGATAAACTGAACAGCCATCCACCAGTTCAGGAATGTTTCAGTAGTTGTAGTGTGATCTTGCTTGATGATAAATAAGTATTAAAGATTTGCTGAAAAGGGAATGGAAGGATCCAGAAAAAGCAGACCATCCCGAATTCTTGATACACCATGCAAACGGAGACATGGAGTTACCCTCAGTTGTAAAATGAGATCCAATGCTTATGAAATAGGCAGGGCGATTATCAGTTATTCCAGAGGATGATTCAGTCGCAAATGTGGTAGGTCACAAGGTGGAGACATCATTGAAGAAGGGCTTTGAAGACTTCAGCCTTGCAGTGGGAGCAGCTATGTATAGAGTATATGCATTACAGCCCTGGGGTGAAAGGTTTTCTAACCCTAACAGCCGCCATACAAGAAGGGTTGGATTGTTCTGAATTATTATCAAACACAGAGATACAAACAGGATTTTTGTCAGACCATCTTGTGACCTCCTCAAAGCTTAAGCTTTTTATGCAGTTTCTAATGTTGCAACTCAATGCTGTATTTAGCTGGGAGTCTGGAGGGCTGAAAGGGCACAGATGTTTGAGCTGTTAAAAATGCCCTTTTCGGGCAACAGGCTTTTCCAGGACAACTTTGGAAATGCTTTGCAGAGCTTCCAAGAATCAAAAGCATGCCAAATTATTCAAAATCCAAATTAAGACATCAGACCCTTCACGTAGACCTTGCAAGAAACGATGTCGGCGGGGTTTCCAAACCCTGGGAGGGAAGAATAAATTCAAGCATTGCTTTTCTTTCAGAGGAAGAAACACATGCCCCTTTTCTTCCTAAACACAATAAGTGATCCTGAATTATGTTAGCATGCTGGTAGGGGGGAATCACCATTCACATTGTTTATCAAGTATGGCAAAAGAATGTGTTAGATGCTTGGGTGCTGGATTTTCCAAGACAAATTAGGGCCTGATTTAGATGTTAGCAAAGAAGGTACTCCATCCCAATGGCAACGGTGTACTCATTCTGTTAACCTTATGGTCCAACCACCTGATTTACAGATTGGGGGACCTTCAGTATGTGCATACCCCTACGATGGCCTGACAGGGTAAAGGTTTGGTCATGTGTCTGCCCACCGGATTTAGATTGGGAGGACACATAGTCAGTTTTTATTTTTAAAACCTGCACCTAAAACATGGAGATATGTAAAAGTAAAAACGTTTTAATGATTCCCATGCCATGGGAGAACACTGCCATGGTGGAGGGGTTATTACTTATTTTTATTTTCAAAAACACAATCCCCTCTTTGGGATTTTGTTTTTGAAAATAAAAAAAGAAAAAGTGTTCTGTGCTGCACCTTTTTATTCACAAAGCAGCAAGGCACTCTCTTATTGCAGTTACAGGAACCACTGTGATAGTCGGCCGCTGCACATCTCTAAATATGGCAGGTGGAGTACCCTCGCCATGGCAGGAGTAAAGTACTAACATTGCCCTCCAAAATTTAAACCAGGCCCTTAGTTCTCAAACTAGGACCAGGGTGTGTCTGCTTTTCATGAGAAACAAGAGACAACTCTGCCTTCTTTTTTTCAAATTCCCTCTAATCCTGAGGAGAAGTCGTTGCATACATTAGATATGATAAGAACAATCACAATTGATTTAACGTGATCTCAGGAATGCAGATAATTTGAGAATCTACTTATCAACTTTGGTGTTTTTGACATGAGTTTAAAGCTTCTGCTGTAACTCTGAGGAGATGGATTAAGACTCTGGTTTCCATGTTACTATTTCAGAAAAAATGAAGAAAAGGTTCATTTGTGATATTGCTTGCTTCAAGGGTTGAAGCATGTGGAGCCTCCGTTACAGATATGCGTGAAGCACCCACATGGGCTAATTCATCTACCTTTGTCTAGTTCAATACAGGCTGGATGTGGTGGACTTTAACTTACTGGACTTTGGATCCAGATTGTTAGCAACAGCTACTTCCTAAATTATTGTATACCAGTACCTACATCCCTCCTTCCTTGTCGACTTGCAACCTCAGTTCCTTAAAGCTCTGGAATGCCAGGAAGTGTGGTAGGTCTTTTTTCCATTTATTGCTCACGTAGAGAGAGGGGCAATATATGGGCAAAGCAGTGAGTAGAGGGTTAAAAGTTTCTTTACGTTTTGTGCTAGGGCTATCTCTTGCTACCTGGCTAAGAGATGGGACACTACATTTAGTAAATACTGGTACGAGAAAAGGGTACTTGGAATAATGAAGATTACTGGTAAGTAATCAAGTAATTCAACACCAAAACAACATCTGACATTACCAGGATGTCTTTTCTCTCTCAATTGTAGCACAGAAGTTCATGTACAAATCATGACAGAAATTCCACAAAGCAAATAAATCCCTTTGAGGTTTAAATTTTGCTAATATAACATAACAAAATGTAATGGAATGTAACGTAGCATACTGTAACATAACAGGTCTCAATGGTCTTCCTCACCTTGGAGTTTATTTATAGTGCCTTCGTCCTAATCTTTGGATCCCAAAATCTTTTGCATGAAGGCCGTGAAAGAAGCATTTCCTTGGTTGGAGTACCTTCCCAAGCTGTATCTTTCCAGGTCGATGGGAATGAGGTCAGAATCATTGGCTGGCCAAAACAGGACTCCTGGATCTCTGATGAGGGCAACTCTTCCTCTCTTACTACTACACAGGGAGAACTCGAAGGATAAAGTTACCATGACTTCTACGCTAGGATCCTGCCTTGGCTTTTGGTCAGCTTTTTGCTGTTTTAGGAGCCAGCACTCAATCAGGACAGGAGAGGGTACAGTCCATGGGTCACTGCAGTGTCATTTTTTATAAAGCCACTTTTTATGACGTTCCAGTGGCACGTTTATGACGCTCCGGTGATGCAGGCCTCTCAATCATGTCCATGAGTTGATGCAAAGCCACCCTGTGTGCCAACAAATAAAAAAATCTGTTACACTGCTATTTACTTCCTTTGCACCGAAAACAGATAATTCCTATTAACAATAACTTTCTGGTGTACAGGTTGTAAAATATCTAAAATTATATTTAATATCATCATAAAGTCCTAACTCTTGTGTGCCAAAATTTAACTTTATGCAAGTGTTTTAAGTATTGTGAGAAAAGACGTAAGCCCTCATTACGAGCAGCATCTTAATTCCGTGGGCATGGGCAACAGCAGTAACCACTGCTGATTTTTTTTACTTTGATCTTTTGACTTTCACCTTGAGATTTGGCTGCTGAAATCTCTGGGTGAAAGTCTAGCTAAAAATGAGGAATTACTTCGGGAATTGGGCCCCGAACTCCTGGGTATCCCTGATATCAGTAACTCTAGGGGTAGGGAAATCCAGCCCATTTACTGGGCCACTCATAACAAGTGCCTTATTGGTGATGCCACATGTCTTTATAGGTCAGAGGGTAAAATCAAGCAGTGGAGAACAGTGTCACAGTGTCTCTCTTTGGCGTCTTGAGCCACATCACATTGAGATAGACGTGAAATGACATAGCATGAATTTGAAAGAATTATTGGAAAAACTTTCTTTGCTAGAACTGTTTCGAAAATGTCATGGTCTTTAAACTCTGAATATTAATTTTGGGCTAAGTTTATTTTTTAAGAAGAAGGGATAGTAATGGTCTTGCAATGCATTTAGAATAAAACTAGGCATCAAATTTAAATTTATTCCAGGGTAGAAGAGAGATAAGATTCCATCCTAGACATCATCTGTTCTGGGAGAAATGCCTTCTGAATATTGGTCCTGATTAAGCTCTTCTCCTCTCCCGGCTGCAGATAAGATATATTTCCAACTGATCAGAAGACTGTGCAATTGATGAACTATACAGATCATCCATCCTCCTGTTTCATGGAAAAAGAAGAAGCTGGATTTAAACTGGCATAAAGACAGGTAAATGATGTCCCCCTATTCGGGCATTCAAGAGAGCCAATACTTTTGTAGTCCAAAGCCTACACCAATATTTAAATGTCACCGAGAGGCAAAGGAAATGTTGGTAGGAAGGATGAAAGGCCCTCTAGCAGCTCATATCCATCAGAATCAGCAGAACAATAATTTGAAGAGTTGAAAGACTGATACAGAGAACATTTCTTTACCACTTACATGCATATGATTAAATATAAGCCCCTGATATTACTCCTATTGAAACTCACTTAAGGAGTGTCAGGTTAAGATTGCCAACATTCCAAGCAGTAAATGATGTGCAAGGGCCAAGATGTAAAGAATTACAAGAAGGGGTCAGAAAGCACCAAGGTAAGGATGGCAGGGAAACGAAAGCGGATGTTGGTATGGAGAAATGCTCTGGGGAATGTGGGTTGCTATGCTGCTTGATTAGATCAGTAAGGAACTGGTGGGTCATAAGGCAGATGCTGATAAGGCAGCAGAAATGGAAGCTAAACTCAACAAAGGAATAACTAGTTTCCAAGACAGAAAAAGAAACAAGCAGGTCAAGGAACAAAGGATGCAAATGACATTGAGGAGTATGTTCAACTCAGACATCCTAAGAAAGTGTGAAGAGAGAGGAGTAGTGGAGGAGATGGGGTCATGTGCTTCCTATGATGAAGACAGAATTTGAAAAGATTGGGCAGCCATGTTTGAGAGTGTGTGAAAGGTGACAGAAGAGAATGGGGCATGTTTACAAGAAATAAGGTAGTAATTGGAGTGTGTTATGGATCACTCTAAGACATTCCTGGTTTTGGTCTACTACAGGCTGTGGGATCGTTCGGCTGCCCCTGTTGTGGTTAACTGGTTCTGGTCCATGGCAGTGGTCATGGTTACATTCTGGATGCCCACTGTGTGCGCAGTGCTGTGGTAATAATTTGCACTCTCCACTCCCGTGTTGTTAACAGAATCCCTGCACCTTCCTTACACACCTACACTCTTGTTCAATGCACTGCCACTTACCGTACCAAGCGCTTGTACAACCACATTGCGCACCGCATTCACAGGCAGTGATAGTGACCCTGGAACCTTGTGGAGCAGCTGTGCACTAAATGTAAATGCTTGCACTTGGTAATAGACACGACTGTTGATAACCAGGGTGTTTCTTGTTTCCCCTAAGTACTCTGCTCTAATTCTTTAGATGTTTGTTATTTGCTGCACTCCAGTTCACCTCCGTCTTCAGCTTGGCTCCTCTTGAGTTCCTGGCACATTGCTTCAATTCAGAAACTGTAGGCTTCAAGACCAAAAAAGGCAAAAAATGACAGGTAGGGACAAATTTAATACTAAGTTATAAGAACAGACATTAATTCTGTTACTTCTGGGTTTATTTCTTATCCATATTTATTTCCAAAAAGAATTTAATATAGCAAAAAGGTTCTATTGTGATATAATACAGGACTGAAAAACACATTACATAAATACGTGTACACAGGACTTAAAACACATTCCAACAATACGTGTACACCAAATATTACTCACAATACATAAATTACATATACAATTTTAACAATATATACAGAAGAAGAGAAGAAACCATCTTAAGGTGGTGCCCTACATGTTAGAAATGTGGTTACTATTATGTCACTCCACATGTGATCCACTGTTATTTGCTAAGGCACTGGGCTTTTCGTGCACTTAACTATCACTACCTAGTGTATTTCTTTTACACAAGTGTGATATCGTGCATCTCAAATTTTTACAATATAATCCATTAATTAACAAGCCCAATCCACTTGCAATACAAAGAGGTCAAGACCAGGCCCTTAGTCATTCCTTTTTACTCATGGAGATTCAAGCATGATGATTCAGTTTTTATTCTGATATTCTATCTTAGTATCTACAAGCCTGAATAAATTATGAAGAGAACTGATTCAGTAAAAGGAAGCACCACTTGGGTACTTCGTTTTTATGCTTTGGTATTTTTCCCTATTGTTGTTTCTGGCACCTATTTCCAGGGAGCATCATTCTGTAACTATTTTCTGTAGTTACATACAGTGTGACTTTCTGATAGGGTCACTCCTTCTTCCAGAAGGTAAAGCTTCAACCTTTATGTCCCGAGAAGGAGCAGTCAAGACAGCCCCAAAGAGTGTGCAGTCAGAACACTATAAAGGTATACATGGTATAAATGTGGAACGACTGAGCGAAGTACATTTGTAGGCTTATAGAAAAACTATAAAGTAAGAGTCCAAGTAGTGGAGAAACTAACAGTTAAATCATAAGAGGTGAGAGGGATGCAGAAGAAATTGGGGCACTGAAAGAAGGTGTAGAAACAATTTAAAATGATTCCCAGCAAAGCTTCAGCAGAGGAGATTGGAAGTTGAAAGACATGGAATACAACGTGGTTTGATGTTACCTTATGGTTACTCAAAGGCGCAGGAAAGAGAAATAGCATATGCTTCAGATTTAGACAAAGAAATTACATCTTTGTGGGTAGTTGGAAATGTTCAGTTCCTAGAATGAACAAAATTTCATGTGACTCCCTGTCAGCACAAACTCTCTTTAGCTGGGAGCTGGGTATCAAGTATACGGTCTAGGGTACATAAAGGCATGCACACATTCTGTTAGATGATGCAAACGCAGGTTTTCATCAGTGAATATATAAGGAGGTAAAGAGCAAGTTCTAGTCAGTGATCTGATATTCACAAGATAACAGTGTATCAATATTTGCCACCATAATGGCTTTTGGTGCAGAAGAAGAGAGTGGAGCAAGATAACCAGGTAGTTAATGAACAAAAAGAAGGGACTTTTGTTGCCAGTACTGTGGAATGCTATACCACCTGTTGATGGTGACTTGAACCAACATCTTCTGAGAACCTTTTCATATGCCTTCCTGATCACATTCTACATGGTCACAACAGTGACAGAACTTCAGTGATCCCTGCCTCGCATCTTTAGGAGTGGAGACAGGAAGGGCTAGAAGAAAATCCTTCATGGCCACACAAGCTTGCATTGGGCCTTAGGAAGCACCTTGAAGTGTGGGGGCAGGAACAGTGAGAGGTTATACAAAGAGGACCAAAGGATATTTTAAGGCACGGTGGCTGTATGGCAGGGTGTGTAGTGTACTGTATGTGTCATATGTAGTGGAAGTACTCACATGCAGTCTACCAAGGATCTGTTAGTGGTATGAGGGGATTGATAATCCTAGGGCCAGGACTGCTGGGTTGTAACTTATAAGTGACTACTCCTGGTAGCATTAACATTACCAGAAAGTGATCGAGGCCATGGGTTCTCTGAGAGAGACTTGGGTGGTGGTGTTACAGCTGCATGTATGGCTCTAAACAGGGGTTATATAGCTTGCAGGAGGGAGTGTACCATCCCAGTTGAGGGGTAATGTCTTGACTGACTACCATTCTCCTTCATAATGGGTCAGACCAGACTGGATGTGGGTGTGAACAAATGTGGCTGAACAAAAGGCACTTGCTTAACCATTTAACCCCTACTTCCGGTTTCGATAACAGGGTTTCCTACTCCAGATTATGAAACAAGACTGAGATGTGAGCCCCGATTCTGAAAGGTGTCACGCAGCACAGTGCAGCAGCCAAAAAAGCTACGCTGCGTGACAAGGAGAGAGCGCCATATTCAAATAGACATGACACACTCCTCCCCTCTCCTTAGTGCCGGCACTGATTTCAGTTACAATGCGCCACTCACACACCTTAGCGCCATAGTGCTAGGATGTGTGCGTGAGTCTAGCTTAGGTTTTGTACAGGAAGGGTACCCTTCCTGTAAAAAATACCATGCCTAGACAAGTGGAAATGCTTTTTCTACTTTGTATGTCTGCTTTCCAGTGCAGCACACATGCAAAGTCAAAAGCAGGGAGAAATAAAAACATTTCTCTGTTTAGCGCCTGCTTTTAAAAGGTGTTAATTTTTTACACTAAACCCTTTCTTATGATGTTTCAGAATAGGCTTTAGTGTAAAGTATGAGTGGTAGCACGGGTATGCCCACATGCCACCCATGTAATGCCCCCTTGATGCAAAGGAATGCAAAGCAGCGATTTGCGCAGCTTCACGTTACTTTGCCACACAAACCAACACAAATACCTATGTGCATTTGCTTGTGAATGCTTTTGGCTTTGCATTACAAAGGCAACGCTAAACCAACGCTAAACCTTTGAGAATCTTGGCCTTGGTGTCCTTGTTGCCACTGTGCACCATTTATTAGTGTCCATGTAGGTACAGACTGAAGTACAGCAGGGATGAAGTTCGACAGGTGGCCTACACGAACCGATACAAGGGCCAATTTTCAACTCCACATTCATGTGTGTTTTCTCACACCTGCTCCGAGCCACCCCTGAATGATCCTAAACCACACATTTAATAAGAAACAGCTCTCGCTGTGTGTTTTTTTTTCACCATTGACGAGAGTATCAATATTTCATGCAGCGAAATAGGTTGCCTGGCAGCAGAGTAGCACCGGATGGACATTTCAAGCATGCCAATTTCATGGAGTACATGCTCTTGTGAAGTGGAGTGCTCAGTGGGCGGATGAAGACATTACGGAGAGGACTATGGGTTGGAACAGAGAAGGCAGAAAAAGCTCCAGTGGGAACTTGAACAGCTGCGTGGTGTGACGAACTGTGTAACCCTCTGCATGTTTTTTTCTACTTCAGTCAGCATATTAAATATTGACACGTGTTAACGAGGCATCATACAGGCGCGGAAGGCTGGAGGTGTTGGTTCACAGACAATCTCAATCCCTACATCAAAAGCTATTGAGCTGATGTTTATTCATACTCTCGAAGAGGTATACAATATAGCATACAATACTAAATAATAGGCCCCAGTGGAAAAAAGGATGTAAGAGAGCTCGCGGTAGAAAATAAAATCCTCTTTACACCTTATTTGCTTACTCCTTTTCCCCTTCTACTCATATTCCTCGTCTTGCAAAATAAACCGATATATGATGTTCGTATACCTGATGATTTGTTTGGCTTGACAGTCAATCACACAATAGAATATGGGCGGCATATAAAAAAAGGCTAGCACCACCGGTGGCACAGGCCCATATCTACAAGGCTACACAAAGCCACTTTGCGTGGCCTTACTTGGCCTTGTAGATATGGAGTGGGCAAGTTGCTTCATTGCCTTACTCTGCGCCAAAGAGGCATTACATGGATGATGGGGTGGGTGTTCCCATGCAACACCCATCGATATGGACGCATTCACAGATTTACAAGGATTTGTAAACCTTGGAATGCGTCAAAAGCCTACGCCTCCCCAGAGGAGACGCAAGGGAGGCAGAATTAGGAGAAATACCTTTATTTCTTCTCTTTTTTCCTTTTTCCATGTGTACTGCATTCTGCAGCACATTCTGCAGGACACACAGAAAGAGGAAAACGCCTTGTGATTTCTTTCGTGTAGAAAGGTGTCCCTTACTGCACAAAAACAATCATCCCCGCAATGCCGACACCCTTACACTATGGTGCAAAGGTGCTTGCGTTGGCGCATGGCTGCCAAAAGGACACCATGTGCAGGGGAAGAGGACAGAAAAGCACTGTATCTTGTAGATATTGGGCATTCCTGCCCACTTCCTTTGATTTAGGGCAGAGCAGCAAGAAGGCTTGCGACGCTACCCTGCATCAAAAGATTGCAAATATGCTCCTAATTTTGTACATACACAAATAACCATTCTTCTAGAAACATTGGGCCTCATTTAGAAGCCCTTTACGCCACTGCATAATTATTTTTTGTTGACGTAGCGGTGGCGCTAGCAGTGTACTACACTGCTCCATACGTACAAACTGACACATTGGGCCCAATGCGTCAGTATGTAAAGCCCTGTGTCACATTATATCTGAACCAGGTATAATGTATGCAGGGTGAGTGTTCCCACGGGAAAAGCCACGTACAAATGACACAGTGAAACTTACAACATTTCACTGCATCATTCTGCGACTTCACTGCATCAAAATGTTACCGCCTGCTCGGAGCAGGCGTAAAATTGATGCAGGCCTTTTTCCTTGGGAGACTCCTAGCATTGCTGGAGTTGCGTCAGTTTAACAATGCCATTCCAGCAATACATGAGTTTAGCCTAAACAAATGCATCCGAATTTCTGACACATCTGTGAAAACATGTGCCTTGGAGCTCTGCATTGTAAATACAGTGCATCCATGGCTTTGTTAGGGGTTGTGCCACTTCAAATCTTGGAAGGAGGCAGTATTATTAGCAGTTCACCCTGTTTAAAGGTAAAGTTTCAACCAGGTAAATGGTCAACACCAGATAAATGGTGCAATCACTATTTCTGCCTTTGCCAGAGACCATCCATCAGCAATGGGCAGTGTTTCCTACTGTTGGACATATGTGGAGGGCAATTGAAAGGTGGATTTGTGGCAGTGGGCTCTGTCACCTCTGATCTGGAAGAAGCCTCCTTGTTTGCCTTACTAAGTGCTAATGAAGCAAGAGCCTTTGACGGTGACAGAGAAGAGAGAATACCTCCTGGCTAGTTCAAGGACATCATCAGGTCAAACCTCAGCCTCTGGCATGCTTTACCCTGATTTTCCCTGGCACTCCATCACTCCTGAGGATGGGAGAGTGATGAAATGCTTATGAAGAAGAAGCAAAGTAGTAAGACTTTTTCCCCTCATCCATCTGTCCAAGATGGGACATTGCTGGATTTTCCATCATTCATCTGCACAGAAAGTGACATCCCTGGTTTCCCACCAAAACTGTCTTTAAAAAAAGAAACCAAGCAATAAGACTCGTTTACTATCATCCATCTACACAGACAGTGACATCACTAGATTTCCTGTCATTTATTTGCACAGGAAGTGACGTCACTGGTTTTCTGGCAAAAATGCCTTTACCCCTTAACTGTTGACACTTTTCCACCCCAGTGATGAGCCCTTTTATGGCTATTTGGGCTACTTTGCGCATACACCTCCATAACTTTTTTTAACATAAGCTATATATGCCAAATTTACATCTTTTCCCACAAAATGATAGGGATTCTAATGGTACCTAGGGTTTGTGGATTCCCACTGTGGGGACTGAGAAAATAGCAAAAATATAGCTAAATTTTGCTATTTTGGGGGACAAATAGGGAAAACGTGCTCCACAAGAAAGAGTATGTTTTTGTTTTCTAAAAATGTCATCAACAACAAGATTGCTGTGCTAAAATCGCCATCTTCGCAGCTTTCACAAACAAGCAGAGCTGAATAATTAAACACTTTTTTTACCTCAGGTATATCATATTTCTAAGAGCTTGTCCATTTTTCCACTGTCTAGTTTGTGGTGAAAACAAGTGGAAAGACAGAGGGTGATCTCGGAAAGCTATACATTTCCGAAAAGTAGACAGCATTCTGAATTCAGCAAGGGGTCATTTGCATAGATCCCTCAACATTTTCACAAAGAATCTAACTGTTGAAATAAAAAAATATTGAAAATGAAGTAGGATAAAACAGGCATTTGTGACAACGTACTCATCTGTACCTTTTTGCCATGATGGCTGATTTGCAAAATCAATACACCGTTACATCGCTAGACCCTTCTGGTCACAGGTACAAATAGGATTTACAGGTTCTCCAAGAACACAAGGTACCCAAAGACAACAACTGAGCTGCACCTTGCAATGATTTTGCACTGTGTACTGAGTATAGAGCAATTCATAAGGTGAAAAATAAAGAGTGAAAATGGGAAGAAGGAAACCAATGTATTTCTGAAATGTACACCAGATACTGAGTATTGGTTATTTGTACATCTTTGAATTTATGGGTAACAATACCAGCATGTGTTTCAGAGGGCATTTTGCACAATGTCTTCTTTCTTGCACGGTGGCGTAAACTTGAATGGCACAAATTCACAGAAATCAAATTGTTAATAACAAATGTTCTACTATTCTGTGATAAAAATGAGATCTCACTCGTCTGACTGGGCTTACTGTACAGCCTGTCACAAAATGCACCCCAAAGCTCAAACTGGAGACAACATATTTTACCCAGCAGATTCCATTCTTTCTATAATGTTGGTTGCTGCGGATTCTGGCACCAGCTCAGCTGCCACCCAGGAACACCCATCATACCAAGACATATCTGAAAACTAGGCACCAGTGGTTGTCCTGGGTGGTATGGCCTGTGTGGTTCTAACCAGGTTATTTCCCCAGAAGCCGTTGCAAACTTCAAACTGTGCCTAAGGACACACATTTTCCTTACAGTTCACATTTCCTCACAAGGTGCTGATAAAAATGGTACCTCACTTGGGTGATCGGTATAGTGCATGGAAAGTAAAGGGCCCAAACACAACATGGACACATCAACCTTTTCCACTGACAACCAGCCCTTTTTTGTGATTTGAGTCGTTCTGGATTGTGGGCCCTAGCTCATCTGGCACCTAGGGAATCCTGCTAAACCTCCACATTTCTGAAAACTAGCCACCTGGGGAAGCCTAGGGTGGAGTGTATAATGTGGTTTTCATTAGGTCTTCTTGCCCACAAGCCATTGCAAACCTCAAATATTGGCTAAAACAAAATTTCCACACATTTCTAACAGGGAAAGTTCTGGAATTTACAGTAGACAAAAATTTCTTACCATCCAGCGTTCCCCCATGTATCCCGCTTAAAATAGTACCTCACTTGTGTGGGTGGGCATAGCGACTGTGACAGGAAAAGGCTCAAAACACAATGTGGAGGCATCAAAATTTCCTGTCAAAAAATGACCTGATTTGGAAATGGGGGTAGCTGGGGCATTAGGGGCCAGTCTCAGCGACCACCCAGGGAAAGATACCATATCCAGACATTTTTGAAAACTAGACACATGGGGGAGATCTCATGACCTTGCATGGATCCCACTGCATTTGCTTTTCCACAGTGCCCTGCAGACCTCTAACTTTGCCTAGAATAATGCATTTCCCTTACATTTCTGTGACATAAGACAAAATTCCTACCACCTAGCATACCCGTACTTGTCCTGATAAAAATGCAACCCCACTTGTGTGAATGGGTATAGAGATAGAGTCTGCAACAGGAACAAATCAAAGCAGGGTCAACAGGACTCCTCTTGAGGGGACCACCCTTGCTGGATCGTAGGAATTCTGTGGATCCCTGTGCATTCTTGAAGTTGCCGTCAACGAAATACAAGGAAGATGCAAACTTTTAGGCAAAGTTTGACGTTTGCAGGGCACTGTGGATAAGAAAACATCAAGAGATCCACGTGAGGAGCACAACACTAGACTCCCCTCAGTGTCCCATTTTCAGATATGTCTGGGTTTCATAGGTTTCCCCTGGTGGTGGCTGATTCGAGCCTGAAAAGTGCCGCCATTCAGCATGGAAAGTGGGATGATATTGGAATTCAGCTCCTTTCTGCTGGTCCATATGGAAAAACTATGCTGAAAACAATTGACATTACTTCTCTCACGCAGTACAGACGACAATGCATTAGTTCCCAGGGTTGCAGAAAAGCTGAATCTTGTGGGGATGCAGGTGAGTTTTGATGTCATTATAAGCCAGATCCCACCCCATTATTGTATTAAAAATATTCTTAGGAAACTGAACTTTCTACCTCTCTCATCGCTGTAGGTCAAATTGATGCACACACCCTCTCTACCTCCCTGGAGGGCAGAAAAGACTGGGTATAAGTTGAGGTGGGTGCTCGGTCAGACACCAGGGCAGACTGCCCCTCCCCTATTTATAGTAAAAGAACTCTCTGACATTTAGTGGACTTTCTGCCTGGGGGAGGAGGCGTTGTAGGAAAAACTCCTGTATCTGCCTCAGGGGGAGGCAGAAAGACTTTTGCAGTCAGGGGAGGAAGCAGTCCACTGCCAGGCAGACTGTTCCATCCCCTACAAAGGTAATCCCTGGCATCTAGTGGGCTTTCTGCCCCATGCAGGGGATATTGGAGGTACAATCCTCCAATTTGACCTTTGGGGGGCAGTATGACTTGTGTTGCCAGAAGGAGGAGGAGCACTAGCCCATAGTCTAGAGGACAACTCACCCCCAAAAACAAGTAAACCCTGGTGCCTAGTGGGCTTTCTGTCTTCCGGTGGCAGATTGGAGATAAAACCCTTCTACTGTACTCCATGGGGGCAGAAAGACTTTTCTTGTCAGAGGGAGGAGAAAGCACTTACACATAGCCATGTGGCCTTCACTTTAAAAAAAAGTAATCCCTGTCATCTCATGGGCTTTCTGTGCCACTCAAGAGGGAGCAGACTGGAGGAACATAACTGTCTTTAAAAGAAGAAGCCCAACAAGAAGGCTTATTTTCCATCATCCATCTGACCAGGGAGTGACACTACTGGATTTCCTATCATCCCTCTGCACAGGACATGACTTTACTGGATTGCCCACCATCTATCTGCACAGGAGTGACATCACTAGCTCCACATCAAAACTGAATTCATTTAATGGTGGCCACATGCAGTGGGCGCCACTGGTGCACAAAGCATGCCAAGGGCAAGCCCTTCTGTGCTCATCCCCACTCCATCCATGCCCAGCGCCAGGACCCCTGGCTCACCTCCCACCTATCTTCCCATCTTCTGCTACTCTGCCATGGCACTCAGTGCCCTGAATCCTGGTCTCATCACTCAGTGCTGCTGTCTTGCCTCTCCACCCAACACTGAAGGTATGTTCTCCTGTGCCACCTGCTATTTCACATGCACCCTCCCACACCCATCTCAATCACCCCACACCTCACACACCCAACACATTCAACACACACAACCACCCACACCCTAAACTCATTACACTGTACCTCTTACTGTCCTGCATACACATCAACACGCGTTTACTCACTAAATACTCCACCAAAAAGTGGGATCTGATACCAAAATGTGGGTCTGCTACACAACTGCTGAGCGGACCTGCTCTCCTGTTCAAAACCAGAGTAACTTCCTCATTGGCCCCTGTCATCGCCACAGCAATCTCCCCTGAACACAAGATTGCAAGACAGGATAGGACAAGCAGACTCAGAGGTGGAATCGCTATCATCTTCAAAGAATCCATCCAATGCTAAACCACCTCGGAAAGCCGCACCAGCAACATGGGAAACTTGACTTTCAAACTCCTCAATACTGCCAACAATGCCCTGAGCAGCACTGTTGCCTACTGCCCCCCTATGAACTATGCCCCAACTTCAGCAGCACCATCGCAGACTTCATTGTCCCCCTGATCCTCGACTCCAGAGCCTTCATCGTCCTCACGGGACCTCAATTACCACCTTAAGGACCTCACTGATCCCAACATGACCAGCCTCCTCGAGGACCTGTCCAATCTCGGACTCACCCATTGAGGATAAGGTCCTACATATGCTGCTGGCCACATACTAGACTCCATCTTCACTAGCTTCAGCAACATTACAGTAGACAAGCCCACACTGATCACTTGGTATGACTACACCCTCGTCAACTTCAGCATACCCATCAAATCTTCACGACAGGACTAGCACAAGATCTCAGAAGCTTCCTGAACTTCTGAACTCCTAGACCACTGGCTTCAACACAACAACAACCTCCTGAATCCATTTGCAATGTCAACACCTTGCTCACTGCCTGGCAGACCCCCTGGCTCCTACCAAAGCTGACAAAATCATGGGAACCAGACCTCAAGAAAGCTGATACATGGAGGAGCTCTGGCTCACCAAATGCCAATGCATGCAACCTGAACACAGATGGAGCCAAAGTTAGGACGTCAGTGACAAGAGAACCCACACATTCGCCCACATAACATAAGATTACTTTACATAACACAACATAACATAACATGCTAAAATGTGTTAAACAGCATAGCCTTTTTAATAGCTCAGGTTGTGGTTGGCAGAATCTACAACCACCTCCAACTGCCACTCCTAAAATTTTGCTGATGACCTAGATGTAGAATTCTTGCCATCTGGACAGAGGAAGTGGGTGGCCATAAATGAGCACACAGAACAGCTTGTTAGACATAGTTATTACATATATTTTACTGTTTTAACTCAACATGTAAAAACAAAAAACAATGAAAAATAATTCCTAAAAGTTTGCAACAATTTGAAATAGCTCAAAAAGGTTAACACATCACATCAAAACATGATGACAAGCACATTCTCACCATAACCAAAACATGACATAAAATCATTAAACTTCTTTGACTGAAATTTCAGATGTATCAACCTTCTGATCCCACCATCCGATTGTACAACAATTCCATTCTTAAGAGAATCAATGTTTTTCCTCATGTTGAACTCATGTCCATTTGTCAATCTTTGTTTTTCATTGATTTCCTTAACATTCTTGTTCACATTGCAATCTTGATTTACTAACATTCCTTTTCTACACCCTTTAATGATAGCTATGTTCTTAATGATGAGTACACATTCTCAGGTTATCATCATTAAACACCACGTTACTCTCTTCAAGACAATGGACATCTACCTTAACAACCCTTCTTAAAACCCACCAAGAATCATTCTCTAGCGCAATCAAACATTTTCCCAATCTTTTAATTCTAAAATTAATTTCTGGAGTTAATAGGAAGCTTCATTTTTATCACATCACCAACTTTAATCGATTTGTTATTTTCGCTGTATCTTTCCCATTGCTGTAACACTTTATTTAACTCGCATTGCTGGAGCTCTCTGTTGTTCTGTGCTTGACTGTACAACATTTCCAGACTTAACACTAGGCTACTTCTGGACTGCAACCAATAAGAATCAATATTATTAACAAGTTTCTTACCTCTCAGGAGTTCAAAAAGAGAAAGGCCTTTAGAAATATAAAAAGTGATATACCCAAAGTTTGGATTTCAGCTTGTCCACTGTGTTTAACCTTGATGATCAGGCCAGCTGTACTGTCTCTACAACTACTTTGTTAAGGCGTTAAACTAAACCATCCATGGAGGGCTTGGAGGGCCGTGGAGGGCTTTTGTGTTTATTTCCCCTTGCCTTCAAGAATTGAATAATCTTACCCAAGGTAAATTGTGCTGCATGTAATGAAGTATCAGAAAGAAGATAACCTTCCCTGTGAAAAACACCACCCTAAAAAATCAGTAATCTTTCTGGTTACTGTGTCAAATAAAGATTGACATTCCACTCATTTAGATAAATTATCAATGAAAACTAAAACATATTTTCTTAACTCCATTGGAAAAGTCAAATGGATCTAGAAAATACATTGTTGCCTACTTCCAAGGCCCTTCAGTAAAAACTGAATGTTACTAAATTACTCTATTTGCCTCTGCATTCAACATCTTATCTGATTTGTAACTGCAGCTCTATTTTCTATGCACTCCACATCACCAATCATGCATGGCTTCCGATACAGTTCTCTGGTCTTTTTTCTCATACTAGCTTCACCCAAATGCCTTCTGTGGGCAATTACAAAAATGTATTTTTCCACTATCCAAATAAGTCTAAATGCCTCTTGAGTCATCTCATCCAGCCACAGTTTTTTAGAAATGGTATGCTCCAAGGCACCTACCGTTTCAGACTTCATTGTCACCACACATTCTTCAGAAATGTATCATTCTGTTCCAGGGATTGGTGAAGCCTGTGCTTCACTCTCAATTGCAGAATATGTTTTCTCTACTGCAGATAAATATCTTGATGTGACTGTGATCGCCTTAACCTCTCCCTGTGTTTGCAAGAATATAGCCCAATCCTTCTCCACTTGTATCCACTGCAACAATATTCTTTCCATCTTGTGAATCACAATAAACGGTATCCACTGTAACAATATTCTTCCCATCCTGTGAATCACAATCAAAGTTGAAGGAATGGCACCATTAAGTGTTTGGAATGTTGATTCCTGGTCAATTGTTGATATCAATTTTACAATGTTTTTAAATTATTTCCTCAAAAGTACAGCAACTGTTGAAAAACCATTGACAAAAGTTGAATCATGATGTCACAACTGTTTGAAAAGATGGTAGTCTTTGGCACTTAACTTCATAAGTGCAGAGGGTTTGAACATCCTGTCTTCCACATTGGTGGTTATAATCCTTCTGTTACGAACACCAGAAGATTAATGTTAGAAAGGTACAGCTGGAAAGGGAACAATACTCTCTTTCCAGTGGTACCTCTTCCTGGACGATCACTGCTTGAGGAGTGCCTCAGGTAGGCAATCCGCAAGCAGGGATCCACCCGCCAGGCACCAGGTATTTTGTTTGGGGGGTAGCCCCATGGGCATGGGGAAGTGCCCCCCTTAAATAATTGAAAACATTTTCTGGCCCTGGGGGAGCAACAGGGGGGCTTCAATCAATCAATCAAATTTCTTAAGTGCGCTACTCACCCGGTAGGGTCTCAAGGCGATGGGGGGGGAGGGGGGCGGTTACTGCTCGAAAAGCCAAGTTTTTAGGTGCTTTCTGAAAGTTAGGAGTTCCAGGTTTTGGCGGCGAGGTGGGGGAACGACCTGCCACCGGAGGTGGTGCGTTGGATGCGGGGGACTGTTGCGAGGGCGGTGGAGTGGAGCTGTCGGGTCGGTTTGTGGAAGTTGATTAGTTCGTTGAGGTAGGCCGGTCCGGTGTCGTGGAGGGCTTTGTGAGCATGGATTAGGATTTTGAAAATAATCCTTTTGTTGATGGGCAGCCAGTGTAGGGATCTGAGGTGGGCGGAGATGTGTTAGTGGCGAGGTAGGTTGAGGATGAGAAGTGAGGCTGCGTTCTGGATGCCTTGGAGTTTTCTCCGAAGCTTGGCTGTGGTCCCTGCGTAGAGGGCGTTGCCGCAGTCCAGTCTGCTGCTTATGAGGGCATGGGTGACCGTTTTTCTTGTTTCTAAAGGAATCTATTTGAAGGTCTTGCATAGCATGCAGAGGGTGTTGAAGCAGGAGGATGATATGGCGTTGATTTGCTGAGTCATGGAGAGAGATGAGTCCAGTATGATGCTGAGATTGCGTGCGTGGGTGTTGGGTGTGGTTCTAAGGTGGTGGGCCACCAAGAGTCTTTCCATGCTGTCTTGTTGGAACCGAAGATGATGATCTTGTTTTTTCTGAGTTCAATTTGAGGTGGCTTGCTGTAATCCAGTTAGCGATGGTGAGGAGTCCGGCATGCAGGTTATTCTTGGCGGTAGATGGGTTTCTCATGAGGGAGATGATGAGCTGGGTGTCATCAGCGTATGAAATGATGTTGAGGCCGTGGGGGCAGATGATGCTGGCGAGCGGAGCCATGTAGATATTGAAAAGGGTGGTGTTGAGGGAGGATCCTTGGGGGACCCCACAGATGGTCTTGGTAGCTGTAGACCGGAAAGGAGGGAGGCAAACTCTTTGGGTTCTTTCTGCGAGGAAGGAGGTGAGCGAGTCCAGGTCTTTGTGGCGAATTCCGGCATTGAATAGGCATGTGCGAAGGGTTTGGTGGCATACGGTGTTGAATGCTGTGGATAGGTCTAGGAGGATGAGGGCGACGGTTTTGCCCTTGTCCAATCTGGTCCTGATGTCATCTGTGCAGGCGATGTGTGGGGCTTTACACCCAGTCTTTCGCCTGGGGGGCAGAAAGCCCACTAGTGCCAGGGAGAATATTTACTTATATAAGAAAAGGGGTGGGGGAGGCCTACCCTGGCATTGGGCCTAGCTTCCACCCCTAAAGGGCCACAACTGTCTCTCTGTCCCCACAGGGAGGAAAACTGGAGGGGTAGGGTTGCCCTTAGTCTGCCCCCAGTGGAGGGCAGAAGCCTACTTATACACCAGGGAATATTTTATTTCAAAAAAGGATTGGGGGGCACTCAAGCATCAATGTGTTAGAAAATGTTGCTGGTAGTACAGTGCATTCTTGCTGGGGACAAATACTTCTGATGCAGATAGTTATAAAGTGTGTATTTGGACGTGGCATTTATTGAGACCAGTTTTGGGTAGCCCCATATCTTGTAACTTTTCTTCACAGTGCATACATGACAGGATTTTAGAAGAGGCATGTGGGAGAATTTTGGAAAATGATTTCATTTTCACCATTGACTTCCATTGAAGCAGAGGCTATTTCATGTGGGAAAATAAAGCCATTTTTGGCTTCAAAAATAGGGAGTCCGCTGCCTCAATCGGGTCTGTTGGCATGTACAACAGTAAATTATTTGCTCTTGGTTTCCTCCAATACATTCAAATCACCTGTTAAAATTTGGTTGCAGTCCTACATACAGTGACTAAAGTACAGATGGGCTTACTGGTGGCCTTTGAGTGGATGTTTGGGATCCTGAATAAATACCTAAATTTTAGGAGATGGGCAGAGCAACATCTTATCTTGCACCGTAAGCAAGCCCATATAGTCCCACACACGGTCAGACAGTTCCTTAAGGACCTCGATCCACTTCGGTGATGTACTACTGGTGCGCCATCAAGGGAGTCCGGAAATATAGTTTTAATTGGAGGTATAACAGAGGGAGCATGTGCAAATAAGTACAAATTACCTTACAAACTAATGCAAGTAATGGGAGAAAAGCACAGAAGAAAAAGCATAAATAAATAGGTCAGAACAGTTAAAACAGCACAATTAACGCAGCAATTGGTAAAGGATGAGGCAACAGGCATCTACAAGCTCCTTTATGGGCCTGCTCACACTTTGTGATGCTATACATGTGCGCCGCCAAAAGTAACCTGAAAATGTGGGATTTATTGGAAGTTCTGCAGAGCCAGCGTCCAAAACTAAGTGCAAATTAATCAACAGACTAGGATAAAGATGAGAGGTATAAAGGATAATAAAATGGCCAGAAAATGAAGTGGCAGAAAAAATGAAAACAATATATTAAACTAGCAAAGATGCAGCTTGTGCCTACAGAATGAGCATGTGTATGTTTTTCTATAGTGAGGTGTGTGTAATCGGTGTCCACAAACAAGGTGCCGTAGATATTGAAGCAGGCCATCTATGTTTGTTGTATCTTCTGCGGTGCTCAGGGGAAAGTGGTGCTAGCGCGCCTGGTCCTTAGCAAGTAAACTTACAAGGGGACGGGTATAGGCTGATTAACCTTTTGGATTGCTTGGAGTATCCTAGCTATGTAGTAATCGATGAACATCAATTATCAATGTAATCAATCAATAACCACTAAGGGAATCATTAAACATGAGACAATTTATCAACATTTCATGAATAACCACAACTCAATTATAAGTTTTATCAATTTTATTTCCCTATTAGTTACAATACTAAATCATAAGGTTAATTCAAACTTTATTCAATCGGCTCAGAATTAGTTCATTAATGACCACCAATAACATAATCTAATCAAAACATGATCTAATGCTTCAGCATAAGCTAACAAAGATGAATATATTGACATTAATAGCAGAGTTCAGCAATCAGTTTGTCAATAATTTGTCACTGTCAACGTCACCCAAAGAATACCTTACCTAACCCAGATTAGCATTTAGCGTGCGGGACCACATGCAAAAACAATTTGGAAAACATCTAGCTAAAAGAAAAACTATAAAAACCGCGCAGTTGGTACATAGAAAGAAAGGCTCAAAATGTTAACAGTCATATTGTCATAGCTACCTATCCAGAGAATGGATCAGCAAGAAAGTCAGTCTTCGTCTTCAGGTCATCAATCGATCAGAAACGCATCAGGCTTTCAAAAGCATGAGCCTAATGACAGAATCTCGAATCGCGTCTTCTGACATCATCAATTCACCCCTAGCATCTCTGAAGATTTTGCCCTTTGTCATGACTTTTTATTAAGGTTTTCCAGTCCAGTCCATCCCCCTAATTCCTAATTGGTCAGTCAATCACTAGTTATTACCCTAACCAATAACTTTAATTTTTCAAATATATAAATTCTAATAGTACGCTGTTCTCAGTTCGTTGATTGGTTCGCTGTACGATGTCATCATCATCCGGCTCATCAGGTATCGAAAATGTTGCATCTCCTTTTCCAGTCAGTGCTGCAATTGTTCAAGTCCTGGGAAAATACATCGAGTCTGTCTCAAAATTGTTACATACTCTAGTGCCTCATCTCCTGTTCGTCGGTAAATTGCAGAAAATTCTAGCTAAGCAGATCTATTAACATATGCAGTTAATGGACAGTTCAACGCACCAGCTTCTCTGCAGTGCGCTAGAAATTCAGCTTCTGAATGAGGCCTGGCAACTAGGCCACAACTTCGGATAAGTTAACTCTACAATATAATGCAAAACATTGGCTATACATCTTCAAATGACATACTACTCCATTATTTTTACTCCTTCCATCATTTCACACATTTTTAAATCATTTTAGTACAAGTTTGTATAAACTGGCTGTCACTCTCCGTGTGCACATTTTCAAACGTGCACATTAATTTCTCTATGTTTAATTTTCTTGTTAATCAAAACACATAAACATTCATTAATAATTTGTAACTGGCATATCTGCTTCAACAGTGGCATAGTGTAGCATATTGGATATGAGTGTATGTATCAGTGATATACCCAATGCTTAAATGAGGAAGGTTCTGATATTCCAATGTTGTCTCCGATGACTCTTTCTCAAAGACCTCAGTGGCATGGCCACTTGTTACGAGTTATTAGGAGATACTGGGAAACCTCAATATGCCCACATCCAATTACAGGTTTTCCAGTGCTTTGTTTCCGGGCCAGAAATGCACTAGGCAATTAAAGGTTTTTCAGCGTCTCTGCACCTGAAAAACCTGCCCAGCATTAGAGTTGCCACCTGAATGTTTCTACCAGCACCACCGGTATTTTGATGTCCCGGCCAGCACAAAAATAAGCGAAATCACCCACATTTCTTTTTTTTTTTTTTAGTCCTTATCTGGTTATACTTCAAACAGTAAATATAAATAAAAGGCACCTCTAAAAGTGTTCTAGGGCCAGATGTATCAAGATTCCAGCTAGCGATTCTCAAATTGCGATTTTTAAGAAATCGCAATTTAAAAAATGCAAAAAGCGATGTCTCAAATGTGAAAATCACTAATAGCGATTTCTTAAAATTCGCAAATGCAATTTGCGAGACGCAAATACTGAATCGCAAAAAAAATTGCTATTCGGTAATTTAAAATCGCAAATTGCGAAAACGGCAACAGCCTGATGACATCACAACCAGGAAGTGAGTCATCCCATGCTGTTTCCAGGAGCCACACCCTCAGGAGCGGGGAGAGAGACACAGCCCAGCACCAGGGAGTCAGCATTATGAGCAAGCCAGGACCAAACTGCAACATGGCCAATGCTGGAAATGGGAAGAAGGGAGACAGGAAGAGGAAGCTAAAATTTAGTGAGGCAGAATTGGAGGTGCTCATTGAAGAGGTTGTTGGGAACCATGATAGACTATTTGGAAAAAAACTCACTCCAAGTACCTGAGAGCGAGAAGCAGAAACCCTGGTCTGACATACAGACAAAAATATGCACAGTGGGTGTTGCGCAGCACTCTGTGGAGGAGATACGCAAGCAATGGTACGACTTGCGGTCCCATGCCAAGGAGAGGGTGGCCAGCAGGCTTATGGAGGCAAGGAGCACCGGAGGTGGACCATCCACTCAGACACCGTCCACCCCTATGGAAGACCTGGTGGAGTCCACATTGCTGCCAGAAGCTGTCAGTGATGTAACTGACATTGACACCTCAGTGACACCCAGCAAAGGTAAGGCCAGTAATTATGCGTATCCCCACATGTGCATGTACAAATGCCCCTTAGGAAATAGAACATAGCTTGATGCACAGTAAAAAGTAGTCTATGTCACATCTTACATACAACACAACAGTGCCTTATGGGAGTGGTAGTACACAACCCTAAGGAGAATACACAACATAAATAGCAAGATAGTGGCCAGCCACATAGAGAAACACCGCAAACGACTCAGGGTGACACAATTTAATTGTACATTTAAAGCAACACTGTGGAAATCTGTGAAAAATGCTAAAACTGACATGCTGCACATTGTCCTTGCAGACGACTCAGTCCCTGCTGCTGGAGGATCTGAAAAAGTGGGGGAAGCAGAAACACTGCCACAGTCTGACTCTAATACCAGTGAGTCCTACAGTATTGGTCCTACGAGACGCAGGGCAGGGTGTTACCACTGCCAGAGTATAACCTGGACTCAGATAAGATGCCAGAACATCAACCCAACCACCACCAGAGGTGAGTCCCACAGGAAGACAGCAGTCCCTGCACCAGCGCCAGAACAAGTCAACTCCCCTCAGGAGGCGCCACGATGCAGGCAGACAGTGCACATTAGAAGGAGTGAGCCTTGAAGCTTCCATGCTGAAGGTGCAGCGCCTGCAATGCAAACAATTAAAGTCACTGCAGAAACAGTTTGGCCCATATTTATACTTTTTTAGTGCCGCATTTGCATAATTTGTTTACGCAAAAACGGGGCACACTTACAAAATACAATTGTATTTTGTAAGTGTGCACCGCTTTTGCGTCAAAAAGCAGGGCAAATGCTGTGCTAAAAAAGAATAAATATGGGCCTTTGTGTCTCACAATAGCAATGTGGGGTTACTACACAAGCAGTTGAGACTGATTGAAGGACAGCAAACAGCTGCTGAAAACACCAAGGAGTTGACACAGGCCATTGGGGAACTCTGCACTGAGATAGGGCAGGAGCGCAGGCGCCATCACCAATATTTGGGAAGGTTTGATAGCTTCTGTAGATCCATCAGTCGGCCCTGATATCACTGCATGCCATTGCCACACAGGTGGAGATGGCACATTGCAGTCAGGACATTGCACAGGGATTGGTGCAAATTACCAACGTACTGGATGCCATGCAAACAGCATGCAGTGCCACAGCCAGCGAACTGGGGTTGGGGACAGTGAGGAGTCCTCTAGCCTCAGCAGTCTGACAGTCCCTGTGATTGATCCAAGGCATTGCAGTGCCAGACACAGTACTGCATGTGAACCTGCTACGAGAGGTGCCAGTGAGGGCACAGAGCACTCAAGTGGAGTGCGTGGACGTAAGAAGTGATGTTGAGGGCTACAGGGGACCACCTAAACATGTAAAAATACAGTCATGCTAATAGTGTGACACTGTGAATTGTTCATGTCTGCCCATTGTGCATGGCTCTGTCCTAATGACACATTTTTTACCTAAAGTCAAGGTAATAAAGATGGTAACTACAGAAATACATTTCCTTTAAGTGGATCTGTCATTACTTAAGTCAAAAATGGTTGCGCGTGATGTCAGCACGTCTTTGCCTGCCCTCTGCTGCACTGGTCCTGTCTGCTGGTAGAAGGGGTGGTAAGGGATCATCATCCTCATCTGAGTCTGGTTCCATGAGTTCCACTGCTATGCCCCTGGTGGTTGCTATGTTGTGCAAGATAGCACATGTGGCCACAATTTTGCATGTCGTCTCTGGGCTGTACTGTAGTTCACCTCCACTCTTAGGGATGCACCTGAAGCGGCTCTTTAGCAGCCCAAAAGTGCACTCCATCCCATTACGGGTTGCCCTGTGTGCAGCATTGTACTTCCTCTCTGCTGGAGTTGCAGGGCTCAGGTAGGGCGTTAGCATATAGGTGCGCACAGCGTTGGCACTGTCTCCTGAACGCACAGAGAGTAAAATGAGTACATGTGCTGTCTGACGTCACACTTGCATCAATGCATTGTTCTGAACTATCAAATTACCTAGTAGGTATCCTTCACCAAGCTCCCAAGCTAGCAGTCTTGTGTGTATCCCACTGTGGTAAAAGATGTAGGAGTCATGTGTGTTCCCTTGGTATCTGGCCACGAGATTGGTAATGATGTAGGAGGCATTGCATATCACCTGTATGTTCATAGAATGATGGTTTTCACGGTTGCGATACAAATACTAGCTGGCCGATGGTGGAAATATCTCTACATGTGTCCCATCAATGGCACCTAGGACATGTGAGAACTGTGCTATCTGGTAGAAATTAACTTTGGTTTGTTGTAATGTCTGTGGGGTGTTGGGGAATCTTATGTACAGTTGTATTCTACTCTACTTTAAATGCATTGAAAAATCTTGAGAGGGCACTCTGTGATACCCCTCCAGCTGCTGCTATGACCCTTTGATAGCTCCCTGAGGCTAGAAGGTGCAGGGAGCATAATACCTGCACCATGGTGGGTATGCTATTGGTCCTATGTGTTGTGCGCTGCAGCATGGGTTGCAGCTCAGCTATCAGGTCAAGCATCATGGCTGAGCTTACCCTGCACTTCTCATAAATTTCCTCCTCAGTCTGGTCAAAAAGGGTTATGTGCACTCTGAAAATGCACTCCTGTCTCCTCCTCTCTCGCCTCAAACCTGCCAAGATCCTCATTCTCCTCGCCATGACGTAGAGTGCAGTCATTGTGGAAGAGTAGCTGATGCATTCTGGGCCTCTTTATATAGGTTGCACCTGGTTACCACCTGGTTTCAGTTCGTGGTAAATTGCATGTGCAAATGGCCATTCAGCGAATATTTGAAAATTACAATTGTTTGATACATTGCATTGCGAATCCGTTTTTGAGTGTCACAATCTGCGTATCGCAAATAGCATCACAATTTAGCGGATCACTATCTGCGATTCACTAATCTGTATCGCAATTTAGCGTTTCGCAAATTGCGATTCGGTAAATCATATCGCTATTTGCGATACGCTGTTTGGGTGATGCTAATTCATGTCTCATTCGCAAAAATTCGCTATGTTTGCGATTTCTTATTTTTGCACTGCGAATGCCTTTCATACATCGGAAAACGCATTTTTGCATTTGCAAACGGACATTTGCACCATTTGCGAATGCAAAAACGCTTCATACATCTGGCCCCTAGAGCTGTGTTAATGATCCATGACTAATAGTTAAAGTAAAAAAGGCAGAAAAGTCATAAATGAATACAGACCATTTAGTTTAAAATCCTATTTAATATCATGTCTGGGCCTTTGCAGACTCTTAAAACAACTAATGAGCAGTATGTTTCTCTTGGAAAGGTAGCAACCCTACCCTGCAAACATTGAACTGTTAATGCCAGACCTGGTGGCACTGGATCTAGACCTAACAGGGGAGCTGCAGAGACTGTGAGCAGCTGCTGCGCTTGACTTCTGGCCCCTCCCCAAATTCAGTGTGGGGGACGCAGCAAATGTTTCTCCAGCTCTCACATCTGTGTTAGTGTTTTTTTTGGAAGGGGGGTTTAGTGCATAACACACCATAGGAAGTTCTTAATGGCATACTTGGCGATTAATATATTGTCATGCATGGCTCTGATAGACAGTGTCCTAGGTGATTCATATTTTGTTATTGGCAACGCGTTTCTTCCTTCGCAGGAATCAGAGCTTGACGAGGCCAATGAATGTTTAGACCCAGCATAAGGGTGTGGTGAGAATTCATTAGAGTTTTAAATAAATCAGATTTTATTATCATTCTGTGACCAATGTGGCCACACAAGGAAAACTCCAGTCTGAAATAAAACCCAAGCGTTTTTATTACAAAAGTTGACTCAAAGTCATCTAGATAAATCTCAAAACAAAGTTATAAAGATACAAAATCACCCAGGGTTGCCCAAGGCAACTGAAAAAGTTCAAGCAAAGTAACATTAGCAGAACTAAACATTCGATTAATAGAACACAGAACATCAGAAGAATAACCTGATGTACAGAATACAAGCACTGTTCAGTTCTAACAAGCATTAAGGGAATTTAAATCAACACCGTTTAGTTAGGTTGGGCAATGGGAAACCCTGCTGATTAACCAGTCAGTGATTAACATGTGCTAGGCTAAACACATGTGGGCAAAAGACAAAAAGCACCAAAAGGACAAAAATAATTTGGAAAAAGGAAATCTGGGGAAACAACTTACTAGCTATAGTTGGTAAAACGTAAATAGAAGCTCGGTCAAGAGTCTCCTTCTTTGGGTCAGGGAGAATCACTAAATCTCAGCAAGGCATTTTAAAGGGGCAAGGGCAGAGAGGACTATGCCCCTCAGAGCCTAAGGGTTTCAGCAAGCACAACTGCAGTGAGGTGTGGAGAGAGACTACCGCCCACCCACCTAAAGAACAGTATATTAATGTCCAGAGAAAAACTGATTTGTTCATTCATCACTCCACATAACGCTGAAGATGAAAGATCCAATAGGAAACGATCATGTGACTAAGACTGCAACATTCCTGTACATTCTCAGGTTTTTCATGAGAACAGTGTCACTCTATACTCTATCATGCAGATTTGCAACAAATTTATAGGGGTCACTTCACAGTTCCTTGAATGTACTGTACTGAAGGACAATTTCCTAGGCTCACTATATGTAGAGCAATAGACATCTATTACCAAGCTAGCATTCTCATGAGAACAAAATCTGGAAGAAAGGTTCACGTTAGCGAGATGACTAAATATTTTCTGCACAGTCACGAGTACAGGGTCTAACAGGCCTCACTTAGGCTAATGCTAACAAATTAAAATAGCACATTAAATCATGTAAATAAAACACATTTTAACACTCAAATTATATAATTCCAACATTAATAAACTTCTACCAGAGTTCGTGATACAGTAACCTTCAAATGAAATAGTTCTATCAGTACATTTCTGCTAATATGGGCAGAACTACATTTCTCTACCTTTGCATATGAGTTTAAACCCTTGCTTTCTTTAACCCCTTCACTGCCAGGCCTTTTCCCCCTCAGGTGGCAAGCATTTTTTTGGCTATTTGGGGCACTTCGCGCTTAGGCCCTCATAACTTTTTGTCCACGTAAGCTACCCATGCCAAATTTGCAAACTTTTTTCCAACATCCTAGGGATTCTAGAGGTATCCAGACTTTGTGGGTTCCCCTGAAGGAGACCAAGAAATTAGCAAAAATACAGCGAAAATGTTGTTGTTTCCCAAAAAATAGGAAAAAAGAGCTGCAGAAAGCGCCTTGTGTTTTTTCCCCTGAAAATGGCATCAACAAAGGGTTTGCCGTGCTAAATTCACCATCTTCCCAGCCTTCAGGAACAGGCACACTTAAATCAGAAAAACACATTTTTCAACACAATTTTGGCATTTTACTGGGACATACCTCATTTTTACTATTTTTTGTGCTCTCAGCCTCCTTCCGGTTAGTGACAGAAATGAGTATGAAAACAATGCTGGATCCCAGAAACCTAAACATTTTTTTAAAGTAGACACAATTCTGAATTTAGAAAGGGGTCGTTTGTGTAGATCCTACAAGCTTTTCCTACAAAAAATAACAGCTGAAATAAAAAAATATTGAACTTGAGGTGAAAAAAACAACACGTTTTACTATGTAATGTTTTCTTGCGATGTCAGATTTTTTAAAGCAATATACCGTTACATCTGCTGGACTCTTCTGGTTGCGGGCTATATAGGGCTTGAAGGTTCATCAAGAACCTTAGGGAGCCAGAGCCAATAAATCAGCTGCACCTTGCAATAGGTTTTCATTCTGTACTGGGTATACAACCATTCATTTGCTGAAATATAAAGAGTGAAAAATAGGTCTCAAGAAAACTTTGGTATTTCCAAAATGGGCACAAGATAAGGTGTTGAGAAGCAGTGGTTATTTGCACATCTGGGAGTTCCGGGGTGCCCATACTAGCATGTGAATTACAGGGCATTTTTGTCAAAATAGACATCTTTTTTACACATTGTCTTACATTTAGGAGGAAAAAATGTAGAGAAAGACATGGGGCAATAACACTTGTTTTGCTACTCTGTGTTTCCCCAGGTCTCCCGATAAAAATGGTACCTCACTTGCATGGGTAGGCCTAATGCTTGTGACAGGAAACGCAACATGGACACATCACATTTTTACATTGAAATCTGACATGTTTTTTGCAAAGTCTCTAGCTGTAGATTTTGGCCTCTAGCTCAACCGGCACCTAGAGAAACCTATCACACCTGCGCATTTTTTAAAACTAGACACCTAGGGGAATCCAGGATGGGGTGACTTGTGGGGCTCTCACCAGGTTCTGTTACCCAGAATCCTTTGCAAACCTCAAAATTTGGCAAAAACACTTTTTCCTCACATTTTGGTGATAGAAAGTTCTGGAACCTGAGAGGAGCCACAAATTTCCTTCCACCCAGCGTTCCCCCAAGTCTCCCGATAAAAATAGTACCTCACTTGTGTGGGTAGGCCTTGCGCCCGCGACAGTAAATGCCCCAAAACACAACGTGGACACCTCACGTTTTCCCAAAGAAAACAGAGCTGTTTTTTGCAAAGTGCCTAGTAGGGATTTTGGCTTCTAGCTCAGCCGGCACATAAGGAAACCTACCAAACTTGTGCATTTTTTTTAAATAGACACCTAGGGGAATCTAAGATGGGCTGACTTGCGCGGCTCTCACCAGGTTCTGTTACCCAGCTTCCTGTGCAAACCTCAAAATTTGGCAAACAAACACTTTTTTCCTCACATTTCAGTGACAGAAAGTTCTGGCCTCTGAGAGAAGCCACAAATTTCCTTCCACTCAGCGTTCCCTCAAGTCTCCCGATAAAAATGGCACCTCACTTGTGTGGGTAGGCCTAGAGCCCACAAAAGGAAATGCCCCAAAACACAACGTGGACACTTGATATTTTCCCAAAGAAAACAGAGCTGTTGTTTGCAAGGTGCCTAGCTGTGGATTATGGCGTCCAGCCATGCTCCACTACATGCACACCGCCAGCCAAGTACCACCCCACACACACCGCCAGCCAAGCGTCACCCCACACACACTGCCAGCCAAGCACCACCCCACATCGCCAGCCAAGCACCACCCCATGCACGCTGTCAGCCAAGTGCCACCCCACACACACCGCGAGCCAAGCACCCCCCCACACACACTGCCAGCCAAGCGCCACTCCACCACCATAAAAGTGCCACCCCACACACACCGCCAGCCAAGCGCCACCCCACACACACTGCCAGCCAAGCGGCAGTCCAGGCACACCGCCAACACTTTTTTTTGTTTTTAAACAACCAAGAAACCACTAATTATTAATAAGTACAAAACCACAAACACAAAAGCTCTAACTGAATACCCAACAGTGATGCCAACCGTGAAACTGAACACATAAAAATATGAAACAGCAGTTTACGCTCATGGTATTTCCCAATAATTCTTCTGTGTGTGGTAGCTCCTGAAACAGCCACCCACACACAGCCCAGGCTTTGAAGGACAATCAGGGCAGTACATAGTAGTCTCCTTCGTGATACCTCTTCGAGCACAGACTCTACATCTCTTAGCAGGAAAGACTTTTTGGGCCGTGGGAGGAATGTGCTCAGCAAAGTGACGATTTTTCCATCTAGCCACATCCTCCACCACTGCTTCTCTAGGAACTCTTGCCTGTTCCAGCACAAGACTCGCTATGATAGGCTCCTGAAATTTCACAAATGTCATCCTTGACTCTGGTGAACTATCCTTGAACACAACAAAAGCATTAAAAGTTACCAAGCGGAACAGGTGAACCTCTAATTTCTTATACCAAACATAAGCCTTACGAGCAGCTGTGTAAGGTTCCAACCTCTGATCTACTCTATCAACACCACCCATGTGATTATTGTAGTCTATATGCACACAGGTTTACGCACTTCAGCAACTTGACTCCAAACAGACACAGGTGAAGTACTCTCATCATGGATGGTAGTTAGCATGTACACATCCCTTCTGTCTACAAATTTTAGAGCTAGCAGCTCATCATTCCGCAAGGCACTGCACTGTCCCTTCTCATGCTTTTTACAGGCAAGCTCTCTTGGATAGCCTTTCCGATAAGAGCAGATTGTACTACAAGCAACAGTGTCCACTCTGAACAATTCCTTGAATAACTGAACTCCTGTGTACATATAAATGGTGACCTTTGTTAAACAGTCGTCAACCAAGTTCCCACACAATTTTCTCACTAACTCCAAAAGTGGGTGGACAACCAGGGGAGTCAATACTGGAATCCCTACCAGAGTAGACCCAGAAATTTTAAACATATCCTGTACTACTTTCAGACAGCCTAGACAATTTAATTCCATACCGTGCCCTCTTGCTAGGAATGTACTGCCTAAAAACCAAACAACCCTTGAACAGGACCAAAGACTCATCTACAGATATTTCTTTGCCTGGAACATAGATCTCTGAAAACCGATCTACCAAATGATCAAGGACAGGTCTAATCTTAAAAAGACGGTCAGAATGAGGGTGATCTTGTGGCAAGGTTAAAGCATTATCTACAAAATGCAACATCCGAAGAAAAAGCTCATACAGCTTACGGCTCATGATTGCAGGAAATATAGCAGTTGCCATCAAGGGACTAGTAGACCAATATGAAGATAGTGATGGCTTCCTTATCAGCCCCATCAAAAAAGTTAAACCCAAGAAGTTTTTCAACTCTTCTAGATTGGTGGGAAACCACCGGATAGCTCTAGAGTGTGGCCTAAGTCTGGCACTGTTGTCCCTCAAATACTGCTCTGCGTACAAATTAGTCTGCTCAACAATCTCTTCCAAAAATACATCCTCAATAAACAACTCAAAGAAGTTGACAGGCAAAAAGTTTTCAGTATTTACTCTACACTCTGGGAAACCAGTAAAGGCAGGCAGCTGTGGCTGCTCGATGTTTGATGCCACCCACATGTCAGGTCCTCCAATGGGAAGCCTTTCAGCCGCTGGCTGCTGCACCATTGGCACATCAGTGTCCTCCTCTAAAACATGCACTTCTTCAGTACTGAGAATGGCTTCATCATCCGATGATTCCTCTCTGACAGAAATTTCACTATCAGAATCTTGCACTTCCTCCTCTGCCTCAGATGCAGAGTCAGTCTCATAATCATGGTCAGAAGATGACTCAAAAAGCACACCAACATCCTGCTGAGCAGTTATCCTACGGCTAGCCATGATACTTCTTACAAAAAGTAACTGAACAAATGCACCACCAACAACCAGCACTGTGTAAGATAAGTAATAAACAAAGGCCCTGATTTCTACTTTTTTTCACCACATTAGCATCCTTTTCTGACGCAAAAGCGGAGCAAACTTACAAAATACAATTGTATTTTGTAAGTTTGTGCCACTTTTGCATCAGAAAATGATGCTTATGTGGTGCAAAAAAAGTATAAATCAGGACCAACGTGTAGCTTTATCACTAAGAGTCATAAACTCAAAAACTATACCGCTTACTTGCCTGAAAAAGCTTGACTCACCAGCAACTACTCTGCTCAGCCACAGCAATCGCCAATGATATCCCACTAAAAAGAAAAAAGAAAAGCAAATTAGACATAAAACAACACAAATATCATTGTGCATTAATCTAAGGACAATTTCACACACAATCCTGTATTTAGTACACCACCTACAAAATGTCATTCATGCACGGCAACAAAACTCCTTTGAAGTAAATTTATTTACTTACCTAAAACATGCAACTACGCAAACCACAGAGGAACCACTGCCAAAACTGCAACAAGCCACAGCAAAGGAAGCGAAAGCTTTGAACTAGAACAAAAAGGAGAAATAAACTGTTATAATCACAAATGCAAATACTTCACCAGTTGACAAACACCCCACCACCAAACATTTATACGTTTTCCCTGGTGTCTAGTGTTCTCTACCCCCCTTAGGGGCAGATGGGCCTAAAAGAAATAGGCCAATCTGCCCCCAAGGGGGGCAGAAATGACATAGAATATATTGCCCCCTTTGGGGGGCAACCCTTGCCCAATGGGCCACCCCACCACACAAAGCACACACAAACATGATCCCTGGCGCTTTGTGTATTCTGCCTCCCTTGGGGGCAGATGGGCCTAAAAAAAATAGGCCGATCTGCCCCCAAGGGGGGGGGGGGGGGGCAGAACTACCCAACAGTGCTTTGTGCCCTTTGGGGGGAGACCCTTGCCAAAGGGGGCACCCCAACACAAAAAAACAAAGGAAAGAAAAAAAACATCCCAGGCGTCTTTATGGCTTCTGCCCACCTTGGAGGCAGAAGGGCCTAAATAAAATAGGCCAAATGGCATAGATTATATTGCCCCCTTTGGGGGGTGACCCTTACCCAAGGGGCCCCCTCCCACACAAAGCACACACACACATGATCCCTGGCGCTAAGTGGATTCTGCCCCCCTTGGGGGCAGATCGGCCTAAAAATAAAAGGCCGATCTGCCCCCAAGGGGAGCAGCAATGGCGATAAATATATTTTCCCCCCACCCCAAGGGGAGCGACCCTTGCCCAAGGGGTCGCTTCCCCACATTGTATACACACACACACACACACACATAAACAAATTCCCTGGTGTCTAGTGGGCATTCCTGCTGCCTGATCGCATCGTGATCGGGCAGGAGGAATGCTGAAACAGACATCGAGGGAAAGGAAACCCTTTCCTTTCCTCCGATGCCTCTTTTTTTGCCATCCCCCACCGCCCGGAGGAAAAACTTACCTCCTTCTTATTTGACGCGCTGGAAGCAAATGGCTTCCAGCACGTCTGACACCCTCTGATGATGTCAGGGCGTGACCTGGGGGGGTGGGGTTCGGGGGTGGAAAGGGTAGCTATTCCCCTTCCAACCCTGACCATTGGCCCTAGGGGGAAGCACTAGTTTTAACCCCTTCCCCGCCATGGGGCCTCAGCGCCGCAGCCACAGACATAACATTATGTCCATGGTGGGGAAGGGGTTAAAACTATTATTGTTTTAATGCAAAACGTTAGTTTTCATCCTGAAATATAACATGATGATGGATTAATTCTTTTGTACCACATGGATTTCATTTGTTGACCTAGAGTGAATGCACAGCAACATGGCTTTCAGTGCACCAGTTTACAACTAAGCTACTATTTGGTTAATAAAATGCATAAACTGTCACATATAGGTGATCACTGTGACATAAGGGACAGTACCAAACTTTCTGCTACATCATTATGCATGACTCTAAAAGAGAGCAATTAGTGTAAATGATTAAATTAGAATTCACTGCTGTGATGTATTGGCAGTCGGTAACAGAACAGAGTGCACAGGTTCTGGAGGGAAAGGAAGGGACAGAGAGTGATGAAGGTGGGTGCATGTATTTTTTTTTAATTTGGCACTGGGAGGAGAGGTGATTATTATGGCTCCCCTATCACTCCTCTGCCCCTGCATAGCTGATGAAAACAGGGGTAGATGATTTTGGGGGCAATACATATTTAAAATTATGATGTTTTTCACCTCAAGGGTTCTGAGTGACACAAGCTTTGCTCTCGTTGTCTATTTGGTGTGTTTCCCATCTGTAATTCTATTTGCCAAACATGGCTTCTGTAGGAAGCCTCTATCATTTCCACCAGATTTTAAGGCCCTTATTTAACAAAAATGACGCACAACTGCGCTAGCAGTTGTGCGTCAAAGAAATTACAGCAAGCTAACGCCATTCCCTAGCGCCATCTGTGCGCCATATTTATAAAATGATGTACGATGGTGCTAAGAAATGGTTAGGATAAAAAAAAGAATGACGCTAACCACTGTGACATGCAGTAAGAAAAAATGACACTAATGCTGCAAAAGTGACGTTAGAATGCTTTGCGTCACGTTTTTTGACGCAAAATGGGTATGCACCATATTTAACAGCATTAGCGTAAACAAAAAGCACGTGAGCAAGAAAATACAATTTTGGAAGACAAGATGGAGAATGCAGGCCAGGAGAGACCCCCAGGGAGATCCAAATCAGCCAATTACCACCCAAGAGGATCCAGAAAAGTCACAGGAGAAGGAGAAGAGGAAGCAGAAGTGTTGCTTTAGTGAGGAGGAGCATTACATCTTGATCAGAGAGGTGACGGAGCACCAACACCAGCTCTTCGTCACCTCTAAATTGCCAATAGGTAGGAGATAGTGTATATGGCAGACAATAGTAGATAAAGTCAACAGCTTGGCAGTGGTGAAGAGAACGGTCACCGATTGCAAGAAGCGCTGGCATGATTGCAAGTGCAGAACAAAGGAGAAACTGACCAGGAACCGAAAGGCAGTACTTCAGATTGGAGGTGGAAGTCCCGCACTCCAGGAGAACCTGGATGAGCTGGAGGAGATGGTGGCAGCAGTCATCCGGAGCTGTCACTGGAATAGCAGAACAGCACAGACTACCAAGAACTACCATAAATGCAGATTAAGTTGCGGGGGGCTATCTAAAATCTCACAAATGGCAGAAGAGGGAGGTATATAGGCCTGGAAGGGGCGTGCAATTAGTGTGGCTGTGCCCATTGCATATTGTTGTTGTCCCAGATCCAAGACAACATGTTCACCAGAGACTGTGACTGAAGTCAACACCACCCCAGGAGTGGTGTCAGGATGGTGCAACAAGGAAAAATGTTTTCCGTCCTCCTCGTGTGCACTCTGCAGCACACATAGAAATGCCATTTTGCAATAATAGATTGTTTATGTGCAGGAAGGGACCTATAACAATCCATAACCTCAACACAGGCACTCCTTCACTATGGTGCAAGGATGCCTACGTTGGTGCAGGGAGAACAAATCCATGCAAGTGATGGGGGAAATACAGGGGTGTGCTGTGTTCCAGTAAACATGGTGTATCCCTGTGTTTCAAAAGTGGCGCATCACAGTGTAGCTAAATTTGCTCCTGCATCAAGCTGTGCCACTTGAGAAAAAATCAGGGCCTTAGTATACGACCTGTGGAACGCAACCTGCACCGCGTGGCCCAACAACAACTTTCACACACCTCCATGTGCCATTTGGAAATGGGCACAAAAGTGAACTCATACAACACATGGGGCATGTCTGTGACAATCATTTGTGCTGCTGTACAAGTAGCTTCAATGTTACAATGTAACAAGGTTGTCTGTGTTGTGTGAATGGTTGGTGTTATGCATAAAGGGACATCGATGTGCGTAAGAACTGGCACAGGTGGCATCAATGTTGCACTACTAGAAAAATGTCACTAGCCCGTAATGCAACTGTAGCATCATGCAAATAGTTGCCCATATGGATCCAAGCTGCCCATTCCCCTTGTGCCACATCATCAAAGTCTCAAAATGCATGCATTGATCTAAATTGTAAATCCTTACACCAACATATGCCTGTGGCAGATATGCTGTATGCAAGGGAATGTTCCAAATGTAGGGAGGGATGAACTAATGGGCAGACAATCCATAATGGTTGTACTGTCCCATTCAATTAGCACATGTGTAGGGCCTGCTAAAGGCAGATGACAGATTAACACAAGCATTGTAAGCAATGGACCTACCTGTGCTTTGCTGCACTAGTGCCACCATTCATGGTGCCAATGCAGTAAAGCACCAAAAAATGAACGGCACAAATTACACTTCTGTGGGAATGTCCACCATGGTGAATAGGAAGGTAAATGACGTGCTACCATGGTGTCAGTGGCAGGGGCAAGGGGCCGTAAGAAAGATGGGGGTGTGGGATCAATGCACAAAATACCTTGAAAGGTTGCCCTGTTTGTGACGCACAATGCAACACATAATTTACAACTACAACCTGGGGTCTGTAACATGTCAATGAGTCTTCAGTAGCAAGTAAATGATGATGAGCCATGTCAACAGCCACGACAGTCAAAGATTGACATTTCACTATCTCATTGCAGAGGATGATGCCTTACCTCCTGCTGACCTGCCTGCCCTGGATTTCACAGATGACATGGATGACCAGCTGCCTACCATCAATGAAGAGACTCTCCAGGATGTCCTAGGCTACCTCCAGACACCACCTCCAGTCGCAGGGAGGACACACAGCGTTGCGTGGTCTCCACATGCACTACCCAGCTACCAACATAGAGCACCAACCATTCTTGGCACAGCCCTGGACTCTGAGGACCCAGACATCACCTTTTCAGAGGACAGTGGTAGGAGTCCAGCAGGAGCTGGCCAAAAAGGTGTGGGTGGGGATGGAGATCATGGCAGGCAGCCTAGAGGAAGTGCAGAGTTGCCTTAGTCCAAATAAGGACACTCATCTGCCATCAGAGGCACCCACTCCCCGCTACGTGGATTATAACAGTCCCTGGCCGACATACCTGCTGTCATGAGGCAGAGGCTTCAACAATTGCCCTCCCAAAGTGGCAGCAGCATGATAGACAACAGCCTGGGGGCTATACAGAATACCCTGGAGTCCATACAGTGGGAAGTGGCCTCCCTCAGGGAAAACATGGCTGTCTACCATTGTGATGTTGCTGCAGTGTGAAGAAATCAGCAGTTCCTCCTTGCTGCAGTGATGGCTTATGTGTTCCCACAAATGACTGCTGCTGGGACCTTTGACTCCACATCTCTATCCCCTGATGTGTGTGTGGCCCCCTCAACTTCAACAACAGCACAACCCATGGTACAGGAGGCACCACACACATAAGAGTATGAAGATGTGGAAGGAACAACATTCACACGGAAGACCACTCAGTAGCACCAGTCTGTGCCACATGGGCAGTATCTCCTTAGCTCTGGGCTTAACATCATGCCAGTGTTGTGACAGCTGGCTATGTGCCCTCTTCACTCAACCACTGTTGATGTATCTGTTATAGACTCTCATTATCTCAATTCCTACCTATTGTCAATTTCAACACCTCCTCACTAATGCACACTTCTCCTACCCATGACTCATGACATGTCCCCCGCCCTTGGACTCTGAATGTACAACAAATGGCTCAGGATCTCTCATGGGGTCTGTGAACTGGACATTGTATTGCATTGGAAAATACACTTGCACGTATAAATAAATCTCCATATTCACATGTATCATGGTAACTTTTACTGTGATCCATCAACTCATCTAAATGTATGCATTGTGTGAAGCTATGTCAATGGGAACAGAACCTAATTATATGTGTGGGTAACTATCAGACACAAGGCCACACACTAGGACTGTATCATGAATAAGGTGACTGATGGTGATGTCGGCTACAATCAACTTACAGAGCCTTTCAAACATTTATTGAACAGCTATCCATGCAAGTTGACATATGGCATGTATGGGTCAGAGCCAAGGCCCATATTTATACTTTTTGACGCATACCTGCACCAGCGCAGGTTTGCGTCAAAAAGTTTAATGCTGGCTACTGCCATTCCAACGGGCCAGCCAGGCGTCATATTTAAGGAAGGACGGTAGCCGGCGCTGCGGCCTGGTTAGCGTCAAAATAAATTACTCTAACCGGGCAGCAGAGGCGTAGGGAAGACTGGAGGTTGTGCATCAAAGAATGGTACAAGTCTGGTTAGAGTGAAAAAAAATGACTCTAACCTGACTAGTGTCATTTTTTGGACGCACAACCCCCATGGAAATGACTCCTGTCTTAGCAAAGACAGGAGTCATGCCCCCCTGCCCAATGGCCATGCCCAGGGGACATCTGTCCCCTGGGCATGGCCATTGGGCACAGTGGCATGTAGGGGGGCCCAAGTTAGGCCCCCCATGCCACCTAAAAAAAAAAAAATTTAAATGACTTACCTCTACTTGCGTAGATGGGCCCCCCCTTTCATGGGTGTCCTTCAGGGGTGGGCGACGGTGGCAGGGGGTGTCCCTGGGGGAAGGGAAGGGCACCTGTGGACAGCTTCCATGGTCGGAGACCATGGAAATGAGCCCACAGGTCCCTTAATGCCTGCCCTGACCCAGGTGTTAAAAAACGGCGCAAATCCAGCTGGGCTCCATTTTTTAAGGCCCGCCTCCTCCTGTGCGTCAAAATGACGCGGGAGGATTAATAAGGCGCACATGCCTTAGAGTCCTTTTTTGCACGGGAACGCCTACCTTGCATGTCATTAGTACAAGGTAGATTTTCATGTACAAAAAACGACTCAAAGTCCATAACTTTGGTGCTGGACGGGTCTAGCGCCAAAGTATAAATATGGAGTTAAGTTTACTCTGAATTTGCGTTAAAAAAAATGACGCAAATCCGGAGCAAACAGAGTATAAATATGCCCCCAAGTGTCTGGAATTTTCCCAGATAAGAGCACCAGTACAACTAATATGTGTGGAACAGAAGAGGTAAATTTCATCAGTGACAGGCAGCTGTCAGTGTGCCAGGATACATTCCCTAACTTAGTTGTAATATGTGCCATACGTTCCAACATTATTTCAGACAGACCTCAGTGATGACAGTTGAAGTTCCATACTTACCTGTCAAAGATTCCGTATACATACACAATGTGAACGTCTGGAACTGGGGATGATAAATGTTTTGAGTAGATGATGTCATATTGCAGCCAATCCGACAGATCTTTGGCCATACGGGATACACATTGTCATACATGTAAATCAATACAGGAAGTATACCCTAAGGCATTCCTCTAACTTGGCCAGTGCACACATGAGAACACCAGACACCCAATCAACGGAATTGTCTAAAACTAACTGGATTTATTTAAACATTAAAAGAACACCTTATGAAAATCTAACCTAGACATTACCCCAACTAAACTAACCTATACTAACTTCTCTTAACTTATTCCTACAGCTATCTATCCTAAACTAAACTTATCTTAAGCATTTAATGCCACACACTAAACATTATCCCCCACTCCCCTTAAGAGACAGGATATGAGTAGGACAACATAAACTAAGGCTACACATTTACTAACTTAACTTATATTCTAAATATATATATATATATATATATATATATTTTTTTTTATGGTAGTTTTTAATTTTTTGTTTTTTTTCTAAATATAGAAACCCATGCATAGCCCCCCACCCAACCCCCCAAAAAAACAATTACTAAAACCCACCCCCCAACTATACTTACTCTATCCTACATCTAACCTAATCTATATAACTAACATATCACTACCCACCTAAAACTCACTAAAAATCATTACAATATAAAACAGGAGAAGGGAAAGAACTGGGAGGCTGTGCAACAACATGTTTTCCATCTTCTTTAGCTTTTTCTTGCAAAACTTCAACAACTTTCAGTTTCTGGCATTGTCCTTCTCAAATTGGTCCAACCTCCTCATGTCCGCCTCAAAGGTTGATAATTTGGCTGCTGCAGGTGGCTGTTGCGGTGCCTTCGTACGGATAGGTGCTGATGAAGTCAAGGGGGTTGGACCAGCGGAGGACCCCATGATCCCAGATGTTTTCTATGGTATCAAGTACATGTCACTCGGTCAAAGGCTATCCATTATTGACCATTAAGGCCCAGAGGTAAGTGTACTACTGCGTCCTTGTGCAACATTTGTGTCATCATAATAGTGAGGATGAAGTGACCCAACAAGTCCCAAATCCCTGCACAATATATGCAAGCCACCACTTTGACACCCGTAGTTCTACATCAAACCTTGGCCAAGCATCATGGATGCAAGGTGGGGTTCATCCGGTAGGGGGACAGGAAAATTGGCACCAGGAATTCTAAGGAATGCCAATGCATCATTCATGTGTCGTTGGGTTAACACCTTCTCAGAGCACGCATTACAAGGGGGCACACCTTTGCTTACAATGAGCCCCTATTTACAGTTCAGGGTTAGTGCCCATGTAGTTTGCCCTAAGCCTGAACAGTACATCAATATTGTCTACAGATTTTGTACCTATTGCCCCCTACCCTGTCTTATGGAGTGCAACATGCCTAGTGTGCCGCACACATAGTGGCTGTATGGGTGCCCTAAGGGGCACATGAAGAATGGCACTGCACTGCTACAGTATCCTTCTTATTGAATTACCTGTGCACATGCATATCTAGCATCTCCTAAGTACCAGGTATACACTCAGCATTCACATTCTATGCACACGTGATGTGACCAAGCTCACTCCAATTATCATGATGCGTAGAACATGTAGGTAAATCTGCGCACATCTAGTTTGCTACAATCCGTAGACATGTCCCACATCCATCTGGAGCAGAGTTGTATTCTCATAGTGTACTCAACTGACTGTTGCCCAGCACAATAAAGCTACTTGCACAGCCGCTGCCTCACTTAAATTCTAGTAGTAAGGCAGCGGTGGTGCAAGTGTCTCCTACATAAGATCCCTAGAGACCTCAACACATGTACATCATTCTGTACCATTTCCTGAGTAACTGAAAGCAACGTGTGGCACACAGTGCTGTAAACAATTCTATGACAAATATGTTTGCAACAGGCATGCTATAACAGCACCTTTGACACATATCTTGTATGACATCACTGTGTATGTGGGCATGCTTTCCTTTTTGTAACACCCACAATTCCATAGCAACACACGTTGACACTTGTGCAAAAATCAACTTATTCTCTATCCTCAACATTGCATCAGACATGATGTCCACATACTAACTCAGATGATGTCATTTCATTAGTCACACATTACATTTCAACATTGTATTGCACACATCATAACCTCTCACACAAAAACCTGGAATGACACATGTGACACACACGTGACACTGGCTGCATACGGGCCTTCAAATTGGGCCACTTCTCCAACAGAGTTGGGTGGAGGCCCACCTGCAAGACATGACAGGAACACTTTGTTTAGTGATTTTGGAACATTTATGTGCATGGGCAATTGTTACACTTTCAAGTTGTTAAGCTGAGTAAGCAAGCCAACTTTGTGGTAGGACTGAACAACTGCCAAACATTACAATTCTGTCAGTAAGACCAGGGTCAGATAATAGAGACCCTGGCACCACCAAAGCGTCACGTTCCCTGACGCTCCAGTAGTGCATTTAACTGTACCATATGTACAAGGATTTGTTATGAAGCTTTTTGTGGAGTTACACCTCCATGTACATATGGGGCAGCATTACACAGTATTCTGCATCAGAGGGGCATGCAATGGTTGTTGCAGTGTCCGTCCCACTGTAACACCCATTGGTTTTGATTCTGTCCCAGATGTTGAAGACATCTTACTTTTTATCAGTACCAAAAGACTAACAACTGCCTAGGGATAGTGTAAGCATAGCAAAGTGTTGAGGAATGCATTGATACTTCCTTGTTTCTTGCTTTTTATATGTGTGCTCCATTTGAAGGTTAACACAGTAAAGCTAAAATGCCATGGATGTTTGCTTATGTGCACGTAGGTGTCCCTTTCTGCACATTAACAAAATAACATAACGGATGTCTTGGCACTACTATGTGGGCAGCCGTTGTCACCATTGTAGACTGTTTATGTCCTGGAAGGGATACCAACCTGCACATAGACACATCCCTCGACACAGACACACTTGCACTATGGTCCAAGTATGCCTGTGTCGGAGCAGGCTGCTGAGTTATGTGCCGGGGCAGGCACAGATGCAGGCCTGCCCCGTCCTCTTGGTAATACAGGACAGGCATGTGTTACAAATTCAGCACGTGTGTCTGATTTTTGACACTTTAAGGGGCGTATGTGATACACAACGTACACAAAGAGGAATGTGCAAGTTGTCTGCACCCGGTGCATAGCTAAGCTTAATTAAATGCTGTTTGTTTAAGGCTTTCTCTGAGCAGGCGTTAAAAGTGCAGAAAAAAATGTTGCAAGGAAATCTTTTAGATTTCCTTGAGACATTTTTTGGGCCCCACCAATGGGGGAACGCCCCCTTCACATACATCATTGCTGGAGAATGCATAATGTGGAGCAATTGTTTACAAAGTGGCGCAATGCATGCATTGCAGCACTTTGTAAATATGGGGTAAGGAAAATGCCACTTTAGCGCCACCTTAGCATAAAAAATAAGGACCCTATGGCAGCACTAAGGTGGCACTAGGGACTGTTAAATCTGCCTCAAAACTTCCTGTCCCGACCCTTGACAACACCTGCTGCAGTCAACCTTAGGACCCTCTGTCATGCACATTCAAATGAGGATGTTGCAATGTTAATATGGCAGTTACAAACTGGTCCGCCAATCAGAATCCCCAGGTGATCCAGTAGATCTTGCTCTCGAACAATGAGGTCTGCCCAACAGTGTTTGATCTGGTGGTCGGTCGGCACTACTCCAAATATCCGTCATAAGTGGTGGAGTACCTTGCCCCAGTGCAGCTTCCGTGTCTCTGTTTTGTAGCCCTGTCTGACCCGACCACCCAAAATCAACATCATGGGGAGGTTATGATTGACCAGCCAGATGAACCCTCCCAGTTTATCAGCACTCATCCTATGTGCTCTCTCTTTCCCATACATTTTGCAGTTTCCCCTCACTGCAAATCAACTAGCCCCCAAATAAAATAAGAAACTACCCCATCGAACCCCAAATACCCCAACAGATTACGCTGCCCCAAGACAAACACCCCACAACACAATAACAATAACAGAACAAAAACTCTACACAAGACTGAGGAAAATGACAAAATGCACAGAACAGCAACAGGAGACAGCGCAAAACTCTCAATAACCACCACTCCCCAAATAGCACCAGCTCCAAACACTCTCACAATCACAGACAAAAAGACTTCAAAGTAAAAGTGAAAGTGAAATCACTGTACCATGTATGCAGCAAGGAAGGCCTGTTTCATCATTTCTTGGGCATGTGCGTCATCTTTTCTGATATGTGTTGTTTTTTGATGCATGACGGTCATGCATGTTTTTTTCCCATTAAGGCTGACAAGGCCTGTCAACTTACGATTAATGCGCAGGGGCCATAGTGTAGTATGGAGCATTGCCGTTTGCATCAAAAAGTTTGATGCATAACAGGATGCCTGGTATTCCTTCCCATGAAGGCTGACAAGGCCTGTTGACTTGCGATTGACATGCAGAATCCAGGTGTAATTTTTTGGAATAGCGTAGTATGGAGTATTGCCGCTTGCGTCAAACATTTTGACGTATAATGGGAATGCGTGGATTTTGTTGGAAAGGCTGACAGTGCACACAGATTCACATACCATGTCACAGGGGCTGTGCATGTATGTAGTCAGTATGGTATGGCTACGTATGTGTGCATGTGCATTCATATTGTATCATAACATTGGAACATCGAATACATGCGATGACTGATGCCGTTTACATTTATGCATGTGCTGGTAGACTTTTTCCACATACATGTTACCACATGTGTACTGGAAGTGTACATATGTGATGTAACACATATCTGTGAGTCTACCACATTGTCATATCTGATTTCCAAATATACTTTTGACAACAGCACGTTAGACATGATTGGCTATGTCCAATACATATTCAAGCATTTGATACACTTGGCAAATCATACTCAGAGGATGCAGTAGACTACTGCTGGGTAGATTTCAAGTAACCCATGGCTATGTGAGTGCGTGTGTGTCCACACTGTTGTGTGTTGTATGGTTTAGGGCAGTGGTTCCCAACCTTTTGATTTCTGTGGGCCCCCACTTTAACATTAATGGAACCCAGGGACCCCCACTGAATCATCATGGGAATCCGGGGACCCCCACCTGAGTCATTACTGGAAGCTGGGGACCTAATTTGTCAATATTTATTAATATTTTTTTAGGCTCTCGCGGACCCCCTGAGAAGGCTTCACGGACCCCCAGGGGTCCACGGACCACAGGTTGGGAACCACTGGTTTATGGTTCATGATGTTATGCTACACATGTAATATATGGTTCTCCATGCATCTGTGATGGAGAAGATGGTGTACTCACATCTGTCAATGAAGGTTGGTATGTGACGTGTGTGGAAAGATGTGTAGTGTAATATGTATAAAGAATGCCAAAGCGGTGTGTTAAAAGGATATGAAATTTCAAAAAAACTATCTTCCAGCATGGACATATGTTGGACATTGTATGATGGCTTTGTAGTCATATCAGTGCCATCTATGTTTCCGTATGTGGGAACACATCTGAGAGTCATTTAAGTCTATGTATGATCATGTGATACAAATACACTTTCATAAGTGGAAAGTAGACTTTTGTGCATACTCCTATACACAATACCATGCTTGTACCATTGAAGTGGTACATGTGTGCTGAGAAATCAGACATATTTTTGCAAGGCATAAACTAGGTACATGCAATCGGCCCCAACATGTTTGATATGACTATTACATACAATGGCATAGAACTCTGAAGAAGGGGTAGCAGTCGGGCAATGATGGAACCCTAGTCATCATTGGTCCTGTGGGACCACATAGACCCTTGGTTGCATGTTTTGACGCAGGTTGATGGTGCTCCACTGAGCTCAGTCCACTGTGCACATGCATCAGGCCCCAGACTGTGTTAAGAGTCAATATAGCCTCACCATGGGAGTTAGGGGGTGTCGGGCAGGGATATACCCTCATCATGATAGCTCTTCAGCAGTGCAATGTGCAATCCCCTGCAGGCAGACACCTTCACAAATGTGATCCCATGGCTTGGGATTTTAAATTTCTTTTGGGGTACTTGATGTCAGGCTTGCCTTATCATGTACAGGAAATTGGCTACTTGTATGTGTAGGACATGTCTCATCATTTGGCATGGTCTGACACAAATGGTTATACATTATTAGTATTTTCTGTATGCAGCTTGCTTAGGCCATGTATCTCTAGTGTACCTTGTTTATGTTTTCTGACCCAGGGGACAGATGATGTCATCTGTCACTGCCTTCTGTCAGAATAGTATGTGATGGGCAACTACATTGTTGTTATTGAAAACATGAATGGGTTATGTACCGAACCTAGACATCCTCAGTGAACATATGTCAGGTGATCACATGGTAACATTGCTGTGTTGCAGAGTCAATATTGGTCTATGTGTGTACCTTCTCCATCATTAAGGGCATATCTTGTTTGGAATTGATTTGGCCCTACATTGCTGGCATTCTTTAGGCTGCTTATACTTTGTAGACATCTTCTACTGCAACATTGTCTGGTCATACATGGACAGGATGCTACGTGTGACTTGTGAAATTTGAAGATGTACACATCTTCTACTACTGGCTACGTGATAGTTTACCTCCCATTTCCAGGCTGTGCAAAATTATATGACATCGACACACGCATGACAGTACACCAGCCACAGCACTTGTGTAGTGTCCAAGTCACTACCCCATGTAGTATCTGAGGGAGTCTCTCAGCTGTTCCTCCACATCCTTTGGTGTACATGAACATGCACTCACATCTGCATTCCACAACCTATGTCACTATCACCATGAGTGTATCTTGTTAGTGTGTGAAATCCTCTCAGACGTGAATGTTTGATTTTCCACATGTAACATATCCGTCCTCTTCTTCACCCATACAATTTAGGGTGGGTCTGTGACATGTTTGGACATTGCTAGACTTACATGCACATCCCAAACCAGATTGGCATGTGGGAGACCTAGACATTTCAGTGTATTGGTCCCAGTAGGTCACAGTCTCTTGGTCAGGCATGTGTCAATGAGAGGTGTGTTTTCATATGTGGTGTGTGATGGTATCATACAGACTATACTGAGTTACCTTGCTGACACATATTAACCATTGTAGGTAATTACAAACCCTTTACTACCAAGCCATAAACCGGTACATCAGTCTTCACAGTATTTCTGTATTAGCTGCAGGCATACTTCAAGGCAGTACAATTGTGTGACATGTGTGTCAGAATGTACATAGGAAGTGCTACAGACTCTGCCTACATTCCACCAACACATTCATGTGGTGATGCATTCTCCCATTTTATTGATCATTCCTGGCTATGGGGCATATGTGTGGAGAGTGGAAAGGAACCATTGCTGCTTTACTTGTCTAGCGACCCTTAGCACATCCACAGCCAACATGTGTGTGTTATATTTGTGGTGTTGTGTAGCCATTTCAAGTATAGCTCCATGCACGTTAGTTTAACATACTAGGCCGCTGTGCACTTTGCCCTAGATATATTTTATTCAGATTTGCATTGTTATTTTACAATAACCAGTTTTTACGGTCTTGTTTTAATTTCTTCTATCGCACTGTTTAGCTTAGCTCAGCACTGTGTTAACAAATAATGCATGCTTGATCGTCCTGTGCTTCAGTAAAGGCTACAGTCTGGTACATTGCTGGTAAACCTGGTAGAAGTTTAGTCTCCAGCATTCGTAGAAAACACACATCCTTACGTAGGGACATTTTCTTAGAACATCTGGGTATTAGTTATAAAAACACTTTCTAGTCCTAGTACACGTCAAGAGGGAGATTCCAGCCAGGGAACCACAACTGTATGCTGAATGCCTCATTGCAGATGCTGATGCAGATTACAGGCCTTTGCTCAGATATGAGGGTTGATGTCTTCCTGGGGGAACCTGGAAGGCAGGCTTAGAGCTTAACATGCTGTGCTCGAAATATAACTTAGAGAGAGAATAATCTAGCGGCACTATGATAGCCTTATTCTTGTGCTTCACTCTCATCGTTACTATTTTAATATTATTGTGTTGTGTAGTTCTGGTTATTGCAGCTCACGCTTTGTTATCCAAAATGCAGTTGTTTTATTAAACCAATCTTTAAAACTTAACCTGCTTCTATTGTCATTTATATATGAGACCGCACTATGTATGAGAGAACCGGTTGTGACCTGAGTGACCACAACTTCCCTGAGAAGTACTGAGATGTCATGCGCACGGCTGCCTAATTGTCTCTACCATTTGGGAGAGATGAGGCACTGCTAGTTAGCCGGAGCAAAACCCGGATTTGGAGTGACAAGCATCATCTACCGTGGGCCAGACTCAGTCCCCCACATCGTGGACGATCTTCTTGCTCAAAATCCAGTAGTCTCATTAAGATAATGAGAGCCTACGTGACGTGGCGCCACCAACGTATGGTCAGGCTTTAATTTTCGGGTCCACTGGAATACCTCAGTCTCATTATATATAATGACACATCACTTCCGTATATGGAAACGTCCGTGGTGCTGAGCATTTCCACCACAGCCGCATAGGTAATCCTATTTTAGCTGGTGGTTGTTCAAGCTTGAACTTTAAAAGGAAACAAACCCATCTTGATGTGCCTTCTCTGAACTCTTAGTGCTTCTATAATGACCTCTCACAACACACTTACTAGCACATGGCCTTACGGCCCAGGGAGGTTCAGTCACGTTTGTGGTGGACGCCCATACAACCTATAGAACAGAGCTTTTTTACTCATGTGTCACATTTCCAGCAGTTGATGGGAACACAAATACATTTCATACATATACAGTTGCGAACGTGCCTGGGCAATACAGGGCGTACGCATACTTAGAAATACCTCTATCTTATCAAGAACATAATAATTGGCTTGATGGCGCCCTACCCCATACAATATTACCAGTAAGGTTAGGTCCACTGAGTAATGACGGTCCTACCTGGCCTTTATTGGCCACATGTACACCACATCCTGCGGTTGAGAATTTGGCAGTAGCTGAGGTTCGACGCTTATACATTGAGTTAACAGCAATATACAGATGATTAGTACAATTTGTGATGCAAACTTTAAATACAAACCCAGTGCATGCTGCTCCAGCACAACCACATGCAGTAACACCAGGTATAAATCCGGTGACTGTACATTCAATTATGGGTAAGGTCCCGGCCAAACGAGAGGAGACTCCGTTTTGGCTAGCACAAAAAATTAATACGCTGGAGGCAGTATTTCCCCAGGATAAACAGAGAATATTAACTATGTGCTTGCCCTTTGGGATGGTCCCTACAGTTGAACACTGAAACACATGGGGCACGGTATTTGCTGCGCTCTATACAACGGCACACGGTACACCGACACTAGCCAACCTACCGGAAGTGCTTAAACAAATTCAAGATGAATACGGGGCTGCTCCGACCCTAGATTTGGGAATGCAACTGATGGGCAATTTTGCCACAGTTTCTTCAATCATCCTACGTAACCTTAAAGGGGAAGCAGTTGCACTCGCAGTGTGCATGCGGCTCCGTGACGTTCCGCAACAAGATCAGGAGCGAGAGCTGCCTAAAATAATAGCGGAAACTTATTGAAGTATCGAGATAGACTAGGGGCTAGACCACAAAAACCTCAAATTCAGGGTAAAATTAATAAAGATAATACTAAACAGCTACCTGAGGGTACTAAGAAATGCTGGTAGAAAAAAAAAAAACACCTAAAAAAGAAAGTGGAGAATCTCCACGAGTGGAGACCCCACAGAATAGATATAATCTCAGGAATAGAGAGAATATAAAAATGCCTGATAGATATCAATATACTGATACACGCCAATTTCTTTTCTTTCAGGACTCATCGGAAAAGAGAAATGAGAGAGGTGGGCGATCAGAGCGGAGAACAGAGTACATGAAACCGAGACAGGAATCACAACGCTCTTCGGAGGTTTCTGTTAAAAAGGAAGAGAAACCTGTACAGATAAAACAACAATTTAAAAAAAAAAAAGTGGCAGCAGTCTCAGTTCGACATGCCACTCAGGAAGAGGGTTCTCTTGAAGAACAAGAACTGGGCTCTAGCACTGCTAGACAGCGTGGCAGAGGTCACAATAGTTCGCCAGAATCTTCTAGAGCATCTGGAGGTGAAAGCAACTGATGACTTTATACAAGTAGAAACAGCGGACATGCTTGTCTCCGAACCCGATAGGGTGTATAAAGTAACACTACAACTGGAAGGAGACATTGACTGCACGATACACGCAATCTTTTGGGACCGTGTAGTCAAAGTATATGACATCTTGTTGGCCGAACAATATTGGCCGCCTTCCCAAATGGAGAAGAGGTTATTAAACCTTCCTTCTCGCCCCTTGTTCCAGAGGAACTCGCTGAGTCCTATTCTATAGAATGGGCTGTAGCACAAGCACCTGCGTTATCTAGAAATCACGTAGGGTGGGATAGGGACTCTCCATACCATGTCATTCCCATTAAAAGTGAACCTCAGCCACAACCGCAGAATCCCATAAAACATGAAGCAAGGGCACCGGTGAGAGAGATACTCATGCAATTAGAATACCAGGGTGTGATTGAACCATGTGTCTCACCAATGAATAACCCCTTATTCCCTGTAGCTAAGCCGGACCATTCATACAGAATGGTCTTAGACTACAGCCATTTAAACGGACATACACGTACATATGCTATACAAAACTCACATAGCACTGCACTAATGAGCAACATAGTGCGGAAAAAATACGAAACAACTTTAGATATCTCAAATGGGTTCTTCTGCCAGAATATAGCACCTGAAAGCAGGGATTTAACAAGCTTTAGCGCATTGGGCTCCCAGAAAAAATTCTGTTGTTTGCCCCAGGGGTATAAGAACAGCCCAGGACTGTTTGCGGCATGTGTGACTGCTATTTTACACGAGATATACCCTGAAGCATTGTCATATATGGACGATATATATCTCACGGATGACGAGTTACTACAACATTTAAGACGGGTAGCCCACATTGTTGTAGGGTTTGCCGGACTCGGCTACAAATTTAACATTAAAAAGTCAAAAATTGCCTTCCTCAGCGTCCTGTTTCTGGGATGTGAGCTGTCAAGTGAAGGGAAGAGCCTAGCGCCACAATTTTTAGAAAAATGTGCACAATTGCAACCACCAAATAGGATTAAAAAACTTCAATCGTTGTTAGGCTTTCTAAATTTTGGCAGAACATACATTCCTGATCATGCAACACGCATAAAACCTTTATGTGACTTAATACGTTCCGATTTCTCAAGTAAAATCTGGACTTTTGAACATACACGCACTCTTCGAGATTTACTTACAGATATGCTAGCAGCAAAACATTTACACACAAGGGACAATAAAACACACTTGGTCATCAGGATAATAGCTGGGGCCATCGGTTTCACTTATGTAACATTTAATGAAGGTGAGACAGTCCTGATAGCATACAAATCACATTTGTATTCAGCTGCTGAACAACGCTTTGCACCCACAGAGAAAATTCTCACTGCTGTGCAGATGGCTGTTATTAAAGAAAGTCCTCTTGCCCAAGGAAAACGCATTATTGTCGTTTCGTTATTCTAGCCCTAGAGGCTGTTACAAAAGCTAGCGTTCCGAACGAGAAAGCATTTCATCCACAATGGATACAATGGGCTACGTCTCTAATAGCCACTGCTGTAGACTACATTTTCGACCCAAAATTACAAACTCAAGAATTTCTACAATATGAAGTAGAATGTCCAGTTCCCGCAGACACCTTGCCTATTGATCAATATCATGCAATCATGTACACCGATGGCTCTGCGCAACCAGCGATTGGAACTAAACATCAATATTCTGCAGCATGCGCAGTCGTAAGCAGCTATAGGAGGGGGAGAAATTCTGTCCCCAACATACCTATACACAGACCTTAGGGGATTGTACAGCACAATTGGCTGAGCTAAAAGCTCTACTGATGGCACTAGAACATATGGATCCGACCCAGTTCACACTGATTGTTTGTGATTCATATTATTGCGTCCAGTCTTTTAATGAATACCTGCATTACTGGCGTTTGAATGGGTTTAGAGATTCAAAAGGCAACACCATAAAACACAGACTCCTGTGGGGGAAGGCAGCAGACCTGAAAGAGATGCTACCCAAAGTCCATGTTGTGCATACACTTGGACACCAGCGCGTTGGAATACACGTTGCTGGAAATACTTTGGCTGATGAAGCCGCAAAGTCAGCAGTGGCAGTTGCCACTGTAGCTGCAGTGACTCGTTCGAGTTCCAAACCAGACACAGACATTATGGCTGCCATAAAAGCTACAGTTGATGGCACGCCATATCCTAAAGGATTTCTTAATAAATATCAATACTTGATGGGAGGTATGCTGAACGCTGAAGTTAAACTTCAAGGCGTAGGCGTACGCAACATCCCCAGTAAAGATGTAAGACCTCAATTGATTAAAGCAGCGCATGAGGGGGTGGCATCTGCACACGCTGGTGTGGCGGCTCCAATTTCACTCTTACAGGCCCGTTATTGGTGGCCCGGTCTCTATAAACAGACTAAGCAGTATGTCCTTTTTTGTGACATCTGTCAACAAATTAAAGTTTCCACGGCCAAGCGCCCGCCGCAGACACCTCTCTTAATTTCCAATAGACCATTACAATGTGTATACTTGGACCATTGCGGTCCATTAACACCTGATAGTGCATACAAATACATATTAGTCACTGTTGATTCCTGCTCCAGATTTGTGTGGGTGTGGCCACAACGCTCGACTGACGCTCGGACTGTTATTAAAGATTTGCGAGTCTTTGTCAATACATATGCAGTTGCAGCATTCTATTCAGACCAGGGCCCTGCTTTTGCCTCAAGGGCATTCAGGGACACCATGGTTTCATTGGGGGTCCAACTCCAGTACTCGTCTCCATTTCATCCTGAGGGAAATAGTGTTGTGGAGCGATTAAACCGTGATTTAAAGCAATCCTTAACGGCCAGAGTCATAGGTACGGGTCATAGTTGGCTAATCCACCTATATGGAGTTCAGAGAGCACTAAATAACCTGCCTAGAAGGTCCCTGGGGGGTCATACTTCATAGGAGTGCCTGTTCGGAACACAAATGTTTGTTCCGGATCTAGATGGTCCTGGCGTGGAGGCAGCAGAAACACCTTTTGACATAAATGATCGTGTCACTGTTTTACAGGAATTACAGCAGTTCCGTGAAGATAACTCTTCTAAAAGTGCTGCCTCCACAGGAATTAAGGATGTGCCAGTAACATCTACCGGCTGGATTCCCAGGGTTGGGGATCTTGTACGTGAAAAGGTCACAGTGAGAAAATAATTTGGCCCTTCTTATCGTGCACCAGTCCCTGTCTTGGGGATACACGGTACCAGAACTGTTATTCTACCAACGTTTCCAGGTGCCAAAGAAAATCGTTTTGTTTCCATTGACAATGTCAAACTACAACATGTGGCCGATTCTGCACAGCCGACCAAGAGGAACATCCAGTAGTTCCCGAATCCCTCCCACTACTAGAGAAAAAGTTCCGCTTCAAGTTGTTTATACCAACGCTGATACCTCTCCGAGCTTGGGAAGGTTGGATGATGATCTTGCATTAGTTCCACTAACAACAAGCAATTTAGAAACATTTGATCACGTCACTATGACTACTAACCAGACGGATGGTGCTGTCTATAGTGTACTGCCACAGGAAACACCACCTCCACCGTTGGCCACGGCTATGCCATTTGCACGAACAGCCTCTGGTTACTTTGCCGACTACAACGACGGTCTATCGGACTCGTTTGCCTCTTCCACAGCTGATCTGTCAGGTGCATGTAAGCTGTTACATTGGCTTAAAGAAACATATTTCATTTTTCCATGGAACTATGTATGGCTTTCTTTGACTGTCCTAGCCTTTCTGCTTTGGATTGGTTTTGTCATTACTTTTTTCTTGTTAATACATGGTCATTTTCTTCCCGAGAGATCAGCGGTTGAATAGGTGGAGGAGGTTTTGAAACCACATTTTTCATCACATAAGATTTGAAGAGACTTGTCTTTTGTGAACATTTCTGCTGTACCAATTCCTGATGGGATTGGTGGGACAAAGTAATGTTTGATATATATGCTTCCACTGAAATTATTCAAGTACCGTATGTGTTAAAATTATCAATGAACGATATAGTCATACCAGGCATTGTATCTGATGATTGGGATGTGAAAACAGTTGATTCTATGATGACAGAATTGCAATATTATACTGTCTATGAAAACGAAGATGTTTACCAGTTTAAAGATAATTATGGTGAAATGTTTTGCTATAATTATTATGGACACCACTTCATACATAGAGCGAGCAGTCCAAAAACTATATTTAATTACACGCAATGGGAACATTGTCCAACTCCCCCGCAAGGGAGTTCAAAAACTTATACTGAAAAGTTTGCGTATTTTTCTGGGCATCGCCAAAAAAATGCTGAGTCATATTATTTTAAGGGTACTCCTACTAAGGATATACATATGTTATTGACCAACACGAAATGTATATATTCGGACTCCTTTGTTTCCCGGTTATCAATTGAAGGTTGTGAATATTGGTCAAAATATGTTAATTTGAAAAGCGTTTGGGGAACAAAAAATTGGCAAACCAAGGGTAGAGAAACATTGTTTAGAGCATGTCTCATCCCTGTTCAAATGATCTTTTTAAATGAAACAGTACAACAAACAAGTTGTTTAGGCTTAGCCACAATTAGAGAATTAAACATGCCCAGTATACCTGCCCCTGCAAAATTTGATAACTGGCAAAAGTACACGAATGCAACTATAAATGAGCTCAATGAGTGGGTCCAGAATGGTAAGTTTAATGCTTCACAAAGACGTCCAGGTGGGTGGTTATTGTGGCCAATAGATACCAACGGGTGTCATCAATGTTTTGTCACCTCCTCGGGGGTTTCCAAATGAGTAGGTCAGACCCTCGCTATATATCACCAGAACATGCTGACATAATTACAACATATGGTGTAGGAAAATTGGGCCAACAGTGGCTAAAATCATCCTCACTAGACGCGGTTAAGACACACCCCAGTCTCCTGTCTAACAACACTGACTTAGAAGATTTCTTGTCAGGCCCAAAGATACCACGTAGGAAGCGTTTCTTGTATGAGGTATACAATGAAATTTGGAAACTTTCCCAACAAGAGGCTGCAGCCCGATTAATGCAGATAGATCAGGAAAATTTTAAAAAAGGCATCAGCTGTTGTGGATAATGCATTCACACCTTGTCCGACCGGATATATACAATTAGCAACATTGTTTCTTCTGCTATAGACATTATACGATCTGATATGTCTTCTTCATATCATGGACAGAGTCAGACCAGGTCCATTATGCAGTTGGGTTGGACACTTCAGACACTGAAGGCAGGTCGCGTTCCGTGGCAGCACATCAGTGCCAGGGACACATTTTTTACTTTTAATTTGACGCGACAACAACAACTAATGGCTAAAAAGGAGGCGACTTGTGCCATGCTTAACACTGAAAAGATAGAAAGACTGCCTTTTACCGTGGCCGAGATTCCTTCAGCAGAGTGGTTGATACACGGGGTTATTAATCTGCCTATTTCTACATTACAATTCACTTCTTGTTTGAAACACGTTCCGGTAGGCAGATATGAAAAGTTAGGAGATTGTTACATCCATGAGGTGTGGGAGCTTCCCTTCTCGTACAAATGCCTCAATGGCATGAAAGAGGTCTTTCTTAGCAGTAGTGAATGCAAGACTTCAGTCAGCCATCGATGATTTGTAAGCAGCTGTCCTTGCATGGGGCGCTTAATGCCTCGGTTGCGAACTTGGCTTGCTATCTGAAGGGAGTTCCAGTCCCCTTGATTAAACGCACGTTCCAGGTGCTTTCAAACGGCAGCTACGTCCTTCTCAATAGTGAAGACTGTTGTGGCATGCAGGCCGAAATAGTTTACGTTGTCTTGGTCTCTAAGGTCTTTACATGCTGCTGGAACGTGTTGTTTCCCCCCACTAAATTTAGGGAGGTAGCTGATATCTGGCCTCACATTGCTACTTCCAAGGTGAATTTTGACAAGTAGACTGAAGGCTTTTTTGTTTCAGAAGCATGTGGCCCTTACATCTGCACGCAAGACCTACGCCCTTCAAGTGGCACGGTCGTCGGCAGAAATACAGTCCCTGTTAAATACGAACTTTCCGAGACACTTTGGTGAACTCGTGGGACGTATATTTACTACGGCCAGCGCGGCTGGATTAGCATTTTTTTTTTAAGCTGTTGGTATTGGTTTTGTTCACACCTTTTCCTCTATATTCGGTTTGATACCTTCGGCTATTCACTCAATTTTTGGAAGCATTTTTGGGGGATTTCCAATAACTTTGGCTTTATTAGCCGGCATTTTGCTGTTGCTGTTGTTTTTCCGCAATGGCTGTCCCGCCGCAACAAGAACAAATGAAGGCGCTCCCATCAGCGCAGCTGTGTCGTGAATGCATGATGCAGCAGTTTGGAGCAACACTCCTGGAACATTTGGGGTGTGACTGGTCTCTGTCATTCAGACCGGTTTTGGATTGTGTGCAGCCCGTGTTTCGGTGCCGTTGGTGCTCTTTCGAACATGCAATGGAAGTTTATCCTTCACAGCAACGCCCCTCAGTGATTGATGCTGATCTGTTGATGTTCTCGTTGAGGGTGCATTACCAGACATGCGTGCTGCAGCTGCGTTTGCTCAGAGAAGCTGATTATGAGCTACCCTTCCTGGAGGAAGTTACCATTAACTAGTTAATAGGCACTGCACAGGATGCCGCCTTGGTTGACACTGGGGCTATGGAACACACCTGCTCCTTAGTGTTTTTTGGCGCAGATTTACCGGTTTTGTCATCTGCCGAAGTGGAGGATCTCCTGCTTTCTATGACTGATGCTTGATTTGGAACTGTCTTAAATTGACATTTTCCTTTAAATTCGGCTCTTGGCTGCATGCTCATCTTTTAACTTGCCGAGTAGTATGCTTGCGTGTCCTCTTGACTTGTCAAAATTAAGTAGGGTTTTAGATATATTTTAGATTAGGGAATTTTAGCTTTGGCTTGAACCACTTTCTACCGACAAGGGGAGGGTGTTGTGTAGCCATTTCAAGTATAGCTCCATGCACGTTAGTTTAACATACTAGGCCGCTGTGCACTTTGCTCTAGATATATTTTATTCAGCTTCGCATTGTTATTTTACAATAACCAGTTTTTACGGTCTTGTTTTAATTTCTTCTATCGCACTGTTTAGCTTAGCTCAGCACTGTGTTCTCAAATAATGCATTCTTGATCGTCCTGTGCTTCAGTCAAGGCTACAGTCTGGTGCATTGCCGATAAACGTGGTAGAAGTTTAGTCTCCAGCATTCGTAGAAAACACACATCCTTACGTAGGGACATTTTCTTAGAACATCTGGGTGTTAGTTATAAAAACTCTTTCTAGTCCTAGTACACGTCAAGAGGGAGATTCCAGCCAGGGAACCACAACTGTATGCTGAATGCCCCGTTGCAGATGCTGAAGCAGATTACAGGCCTTTGCTCAGGTATGAAGGTTGATGTCCTCCCGGGGAACCTGAAAGGCAGGCTTAGAGCTTAACATGCTGTGCTCGAAATATAACTTAGAGAGAGAATAATCTAGCGGCACTATGATAGCCTTATTCTTGTGCTTCACTCTCATCGTTACTATTTTAATATTATTGTGTTGTGTAGTTCTGGTTATTGCAGCTCACGCTTTGTTATCCAAAATGCAGTAGTTTTATTAAACCAATCTTTAAAACTTATACTGCTTCTATTGTCATTTATATATGAGACCGCACTATGTTTGAGAGAACCGGTTGTGACCTGAGTGACCACGACTTCCCTGAGAAGTACTGAGGTGTCATGCGCATGGCTGCCCAATTGTCTCTACCATTTGGGAGAGATGAGGCACTGCTAGTTAGCCGGAGCAAAACCCGGATTTGGAGTGACAAGCATCATCTACTGTGGCCCAGACTCAGTCCCCCACATTGTGGACGATCTTGTTGCTCAAAATCCAGTAGTCTCATTAAGATAATGAGAGCCTACGTGACAGTGGTACAGTACACCATGTGGTAGGGTTGGGGCCAATAGCGCTCACAGTATGTAACGCCATTGAAATACGGTGCAGGGTTAGGCTCAAACTTTTGTCCCTAACCCTGAAAAGTCAATGAAGATCAATTGATACCAATAGTGTTCCCCCTTGTCAAACGTGCTCAGTGCTATTGTTACAACTACCCACCTGATATGTGACACTGTTCATTTCCTTATTTTCAGATACACCATTTGGAAACAGCACATACCGTATGTACGACCCCCTTGCATACATCTTGCCTGACATAGCCATTATATGGTGAAAGGGGTAGGAGTTTGCACTATGCCTATTTAACGCCACATAGTTTTTCTGGTGCATGGATCTAGGCCTTTGAGAGCCACATCAGCGTTAGTTATGTGATGTGTGGCATGGAGGCCACATCACATCCTATGTTCCAACAATCTTTGTAACTTTTATGCTTTTTTCCTGCTCTCTGAGGTATGATCAACATTCCAATGGTATATGTAGTAGAGAATGAGTACACCGCGGACAATCTAGTGCAAAGTGATTTATTGGTGCTATGTACAGGTAATATTAGTTGTACAGTGTCTAGGTGTAGAAGTATTGTACAATTTGTTGTCTCTTGTGAACTCCAGCAGTAGTTTTTTGTTGTTCCCCCTCCACCTGTGCTGCACTATTCTCATCCTCCTCATCATTGTGGACATCTAACAGTTCATCACAGGATACATTAGTACGAATACATATGTTATGCAAGATTGCACATAAAAGGATCATCTTGCATACCAGGGGTGGTGCATACAACAGGCTTCCCCCTGTCAGGGACAGGCACCTAAACCTTGAATTCAAAAGCCCAAATGTCCTCTCCACCACATTTCATGTCCTTCTGTACCCTTCATTGTATGCTCGCTCTTCCACCGTTGTTCGGTTGCCAAAAGGAGTCATCACCCATGGCTGGATGACGAAACCATGGTTGCCAGCAAAGGAATGAGAGAACATGTGTCAGTAATGCATATTAGTGGTTTCGTATGTGCCATGGTAGATGTTATTTTTAGGTGGAGGGGTGACTCAGACTTGCTTCTGGTACTGTGTGTGTTCCTGTTTTGTTGAATTGTTGCATTGGTGTGTGGTGGTGGACATTACTATCGTGGGTTGTGGCTCAGGGACCTGAGGATTGTCAATTTAAATCTGGACTGACAGTTCGACCATGCAAAATATGTGTTGTGTTGTCCATATTTGAGGCTGTCCTATTGTTAGTAGAACCTACCACCTCCCCGAACCACAACAGTGTCATTTGAATTGACACTATGGTAGCCCTACAAGGCCAAACTCAGGCCTCTATGTTACCATGTGGCACTACGTATGCAGTGAGAAACTTAGTGACCCTTTGTGGCAGATTATGCCTGTGCCAGCCATCATGTGCACATGGGTGAGATTTACACAATAGGAAAAGTAACAAAATTGGTTCAGGGGAATATCCAAAGTTCCTAGACATCATTTATTACAAATGCTTCAACACATGCACAGAGCAGGTGTTAGAATGGGGCATACCATAGTTGTGAATGGTTCCCTATGTACTGTGCATAAAATGGTAATGTATGTTCTCAATACTAACCCAGAGCCCTACTTTGGCATCCATTATCTTGACACTATTGCACCTACTCTGCACCATGGTGAGCCGTTTATTGTATACAGTGCACACATAGTGGCATTAGGGGGGCACTAAGGGGGCGCAAGAAAAGTGGCCTAGGTGCAGCACCGCTTTTCATAAATCTGCACCATGGTTTTTCAATGCTGGTGATGTTGTATTCCTATGTATGCGGCACAATACACCAGACAGGTGACACAATGGGTACGTCTGGTATGGTTAGGTGATATGTAGTTTGAGATGGCAATACTTGGATGGCATATGATATTGGTGAAGCCGGAGGCTTCGACACCATGACAAATGTAGGGCTGTGTCTATATGTAACTTTCTTTACATTGACATGACCAATGCCATTCACATAGAGCTATTCATTGTTTTGTGTTATGTGTGTGGGATCTGTATTTAGTTGTCAACCAGTGGACACTTGTTGTGGTTTGACCCAGCTTCTCTAAGCAAAGAAGACATAGCTCCATCTGTCCTTCACGTGGTGTGCCAGTCAGGTTGTGGCTTTTTTATGTGTATGTGTGTGTGATGCGCAATGAATGCGGTGTACTGTGGCATGCGGCATATGTGTTGTCTGTACATCTGTGTTCTCCTGTCCATGTGTGTTTAGTGTGGTGTATGTATTGCTTGTCCTACAAGGCTGGTGTGTTGTCTGTGTAATGATTGGGATGGTGGCTTGCCTACGAGTAGCCCATTGCCATATTGCCCATCCTGGAACCGCTCATTGATGGTGGAGTACCAGAATATGTAAGCATCATGGATGCTGCTGGGATATTTGGCTAGGATGTTTGTGATGAGCCACGGTGGTCCACAATGGCCTGCACATTTATAGAATGGGTGTGTTTGCAGTTTCTGTAGAGGTGTTCAGTTGCAGCAGGTGGCACAAGTTGGACATGGGTGCAGTCCATAGCACCCAGCACATGAGGGAAGCTAGCAATTTGGTAGAAACCTTGCTTGGTCTCCTCCTGCAGTTGCTGGGTGTTAGGGAAGCAGATGTGGTGGGGTGTTAGGTGGATGATTGCATCCAGGCCTTTGGTAGGAAGGCAGAGAAGGATGGCTGGGAGATACCAGCCACTTGAGCGCCCATTGTCTGAAATGATCCTGACACCAGCATATGGAGGACAGCCAGCAGTTGGTCATGGGTGGAATAGTTCCAGGAGTTTCCACCCTTGCTGTGATGTCTGGTGCAATGTGTTGCAACAGGCGTACAATGGACTCCTGCTTCTCCTGCTTCAGACAATAGGTTCTGATTACATCTTGTTCCTTGAGCGCAAGGATGGTTGTGCGCTGTCAAAGTATCCTCTCCCGCTTTCTGCGCTACCTTTGTGGCTGCTGTGTTTGCGTTTGGGTTTGCTGCAGTGGAGCTGGTGGACCTGTTGTCTTCACTGTCATCTGCGGCATGTGCCAAGTTGGAGCATTAACAATTCAATGGTGTCCAGGGGGGTCCTTCTGTGTGTTTTCCTTAAGTAGTAGTGTGTGGGCCTCCCTTTAATGCCTGGCCTGACCAGGCATTAACATTTGATGCTATTCGGACTTTCTGTCATTTTTTGGAACCGGTTTCTTAATTTGCCTCATTTTTGTGTTAGGCAGTAAATATGGCTCTGGATGGCTAGCGTCATTTTTTGGGAGGGAACGACTACCTTACATATCATTGCCGCTAAACGACGCAAGGTACTCCCCAAAAATGATGCTAACTCAGAAATGTTGTTGCTAGATGGGTCGAGTGACAAAATGTAACTATAGCGTAAAAAAAGGCACATTGGCAGTGCTAACTTTTCTTAAATATGGGCCTAAATCTGGTAATTCACTGCTATGAAATAGGAACAATTGATAACAAAACACATTACCCACTGTTGCTACATTATAAAGGACTTCCAAGCCAGAATGACAGGACTCTGCCAGCACATCGCTGCTTGTCTGCATTCATTGAAAGCAGAAAGCACTGCTGGTGGAAGGGGAAGAAAAGCAGGGAAGGTGGTGAGGGTTGGTTAAGGATGGTAGGTAAGGTATTTTTTCACATTTATGCCAGGAAGAAGAGGCCACGAATACCATGCTCCACCATTACTCCTCTGCTTCTGTGTAGACGTTGAAAGCAGGGGCAGATGGATTTGGTGGCCATACAGAACATAAAGTTACAGATAGGTAAAAGGTGACACCATAAACAACTCAGATTTCACTCTAAAATTCTATATATTATTTTTGGATGTTGTTGTTACTATTTCTGGGTGAACCAACCATGCCAAGTGAGCCTAAACGTCTGGGAGATACAAGTTTCAATGGGGTTTCTTATTTTTTCAGGATTCAAGGACCTTTATGTAAATCTTGCAGGGCAGTGTCCTAATTTTTTTCCAGTCCTGTGGAGAGCTAAACTCCACAGGGCAGTACTCTTTCCAACACACACCCTTGCTAACTGGTGCTGGGGGTCCACATGTCTATCTCTAAAAGTATCTGTAATTTAAATTAGTTGTTGTCCTGGGTTGTAATTCTTTGGTACTCTCGCCTAGTGAGTAGGAGGCATTACCAACCCTCTCCGAAGCTTAGAGCTTATATTAAAGTATTAAAGGGCATTTGTTGTATTGTCTGGGTCACATAACAGCACTGTTGGTGCAATGTATGTGATGCGACCAGGAAAAATCTTTACACTGTTCTGGAGGTATAAATCAAGCACATGGCAAAAGTGCTATTTTGAAGCACCCATAGAAATCCTGCCTTATTAATATTCATGAAACAGGATGCATTCTGTTAATGAATACTAAACAAGAGTGAGCATATCTCTATCTCTACGTCTACAAAGTTGTATTACACTGTCTTGCATTACTTCCATCCGTAAGGCATTCCATGAGGCGTTCCCATGCATCCCCCCATGGATTTGGAAGCAGTCCATATCTACAAAGACTTGTAAACATGGGTTTATGGCAAGAACCTGTGGCTCCCTGAGGCTGGCATAACAAGGAGAAATATGTTTATATATTGCATTCTGCAGCACAAATGCAAAGAGGAAATAGCCTTTTGTAAGAAATTGGGGTATTGGTTGTGAGGGGTGGAAGTCCTGCTCAGGCATCAACCACAATCCCTGTCAGGGTCAACCACAAATGTCACTAAATTAAACTGTGCTTAACCCTCTGATAGCTTGGCACAAAAGCAGTTAGGGTTAACGTAGAGGCAGTGTGTAAAGTATTTCTGCAGTACACATACAGTAATGAAGTGAAACCGCAGCACAAGAAAAGTCCCAACACCATTATAGAAAAGTAGGGTAAGTTTTAACAAATAAAATGATACCAGAATGACAATGATCAAACAGTAGAACCGGTGATATGAATTGTTAACATTTTAGGAAGATATAGATGTCTCTACATGAAAGGGCCCATTTGCAGACGCTAAAGCTCAAAACTTCAGGATTTCATCTTTCTTCTTAGGAGGAGCTTAACTGATACCAGCCAGAGGTCCAGAGCCGGGAGAGGCACCTCTTGAGGATCAGTAACTGACTCCAGCAGAAGTGAGCAGGGCTCAGCAAACCCACTTGCAGGTGCAAGCAGCTCTGGTGCAGCAGGTCTGCTGGGCAGTGGCAGGGAGGCCTCTGGAACTTGTTGTGTCCCTGTAGCTCAGGCAGGAGGTCAGCAAACAGACATTTGAAGTCACTCAGGTTAGCCTAAGATGAAGGGATCAGGTCCATTCCACCTTCTCAGAAAGCAAGGCAGGCACCAAACAGCAAGGTAATCCTCTGATAGCAGCATGACAATCTTCCAGAGGCAGAGCAGTTCTTCTGTAGTTGCCAAAGGTCCAGGAGTGTTCTGAGGAGAGGCTTTGGAGGTCAAATAGTTTTTTTACCTGGTGCCAGCCCTTGTGTGGGAGAACTCCCAGTCCTACCCCCATGTCTGTTTCTGGAATTTCTTCCCCTTCTCCTGCCAAGGGTCCAAACTTTCTAGGGGTGACAAAAAGGCAGGCAAGCTTGGTGTCAGATTCCTTTGTGCAGGCAGAAAAGCCTTTTGAAGTGTATGTGAGGCTGGGTACAGCTCCTCCCCCAGCCATCCTGCCTGAATGGCCTATCCTGTCTACACCTAAGCCCCCTTTGTGTCACTGTCTGGGAGGAATACACAAGTTTAAAAGAGGCTAAAGCGTCATAAATCAATGGTTGTATCCTTATAACACAAAGTACATTGGATGCTTAAAAAACGAAGATGATGAGGGCTGCAAAGGAAGTGATGCGTAGGAAAAGCAAGTGATGCAGCAATTATTTTCACGCTGGACAGGCGATGCATGGATTCTTTCCGCACCCCGCTGTCGAAGACTCAATTCTTTTCCTGCCCGGCTGGCGATGTGTGGATTCTTTTCTTGCCAGACTACTGATGCATCGATCCCTGGTTGTGGATCAACATCGATGAAGAAAATGACACCCAGGAATGATGCGTCGAAAATCCAGACGCATGGCAACGATGGATCCATGCTGAAGAAGGCGATGAGTTAATTTTTAAGCCACAAGACAGGAGCTGCACCGATTTTTCAGCAGCAGTGCAGGTGCCTTGTCAATTTTTCTGCCGCAATGGCCTCAGCGCATGGATTTTTACTCACGTTACTGCTTTACACTTCTAAGGGCCCAGGGACTGGATTTGGAACCACATAGCAAGTCAGTACTCTTAGCAGAAGAGCCCAACCACTGGCAGATTAAGGCCCATATTTATACTTTTTTAGCGCTGCATTTGCGCCGCTTTTTGACGCAAAAACGGCGTAAACTTGCAAAATTCAATTGTATTTTGCAAGTTTGCGCCGTTTTTGCGTCAAAAAGTTGCGCAAATGCGGCGCTAAAAAAGTATAAATATGGGCCTAAGTCTTTGGTGTGCCAGAGACTTCACAACTGGAGGCAAGCTCAGTTAAAGCCCTTGGAGAACATTGGAAAGCAGGATGTAGAAAGCCAAGTCCAGTCCTTTCACTCCGAGGACAGAAGCAGCAAGCAGCAGGCCAGCACAGCAAAGCAACAGGCAGCGGGGCAGTTCCTTCTACAGCATCCTGATCTTCTTCCTGGCAGAATGTCCTCAGTCCAGAAGTGTTCTGAAGTTGTATGGTCACCAGTCCAGTACTTATACTCATTTCTGCCTCTGAAATAGGCAAACTTCAAAGGAAAGTCTATGTAGTGCACAAGACCCTGCCTCTCCCTGTCCTGACCCCAGACGCACACTAGGGGGTTGGAGACTGATTTGTGTCAGGGCAGGCACAGCCCTATTCAGGTGCAAGTGTCAGCTCATCCTTTCACTCTAGCCCAGGGAGACCCATCAGGATATGTAGGACACACCTCAGCTCCCTTTGGGTGACTGTCTAGAGTGAATTCACGAACAACCCAACTGTCAGTCTGACTCAGATGTGTATTCAGCAGCCAGGCAGAGGCACAGTATGGTTAAGCAAGAAAAGGCCCACTTTCTAAAAGTGGTATTTTCAAACTGACAATCTAAAAAACAACTTCACCAAAAGATGTATTTTAAATTGTGAGTTCAGAAACCCCAAACTCCACATCTCTATCTGCTTCCAATGAGAAACTATACTTAAAAGCTATTTCAAAGCACTCTCCATGTTACCCTATGGGAGAGACAGGCTTTACAATAGTGATAACAGAATTAAGCAGTATTTCACTATCAGGACATGTAAAACACAGTAGTACGTGTCCTATCTTTGACATACACTGCACCCTGCCCATGGGGCTGCCTTGGGCCTACCGTAGGGGTGGCTTACATGTAGAAAAAGGGAAGGTTTGGGCCTGGCAAGTGGGTACACTTGCCAGGTTCAACTGGCAGTTCAAAATGGCATGCACAGACACTGTGCTATTAATGTGGGTGGCACAAACAGTGCTGCAGGCCCACTAGTAGCATTTGATTTACCTCCATTGGCACCTCTGGTGCACATTACTAGGGACTTACAAGTACATCAATGATGCCAATCATGGTGAAAACCAATCACAAACCCAATTTAGACTGAGAGCACTTGCATGTTAACACTGGTCAGCAGTGGTAAAGTGCCCAGAGTCTTAAAGCCAGCAAAAATTAAATTCAGCACAGGATCAAAAACAGGAGGTCAGAAGCCAGACAGGGGAAACCATGCCATGAGCTGACAGGTCTAACATTCCTAAAAGTGGTAGTTTCAGAATTGGGACTTAAAACTATCCAACACTACAATTAAAGAGCATTTTAAAATACAGTTTGTTTGAGTCTACACAGCATACCTCTACCTGCTCCCACTCGAAAGTTAGCACCCATTAAACGTAATACACCAATTGAAGAGATAGGCCCTACATTAGTGAAAAACAAATGTAGTACTTTTTCACTTCTAGGACATCTAAAACTTAAAGTCACGTGCCCTCCTTTTTAAGTCCAATGGCAGTTTTAAACTGTGCTATAGGCTGCAGCGGGAGGCCTGAGACGTTTCAAAAGGCTTCTTTAGGGTGTGGCGCAATGAGTGCAGTAGGCCCACAATTAGCATCTTACTTTACAGGTGCTGGGAACAGATACTACTATTTAGTAGTTCAAATTAGTGCCAGCACATAGAAAGAGCGGAACAATGTCATTTCTTGGTAAAAAAAAAACTGGTGATGCAATGCAGCTCAGCAACTTTGCCTGCTGCTTTTGAGTGCGCCACTTGTTAGTAAATATAGCCCCACACGCTTTACATGAGCTGTAGCAACCCATTGACACATTTCCTTGCAAATAACACCAAAGTAAGGAAGGTCTCTTTCCCTTACACTATTGCTTGCAATTTGCACAGTATTACAATGTTAACAGTGTGAGCTGCAAAGAGATATATGACTGGCAATTCCACTCATTTTTTGTTATTCACCCTCACATTTTCTGCCTCTTCCCACAGCTCAGGCTTTATGCAGTTGAAATTATTTCATATACTGATCCCCAAATGGGGAATCAGTGTTCATGGGTGATACTACTATATCTGCCCAATCACATTCCACTTTGTGTAACCTTCAGCAAATCATTTTATCTTTGCGCCTCTTGGCTCTCTAACTGACAATTGTGAGTAGTTAGAAATTGATTAGTTGTGACATTGTACAAACATGGTCACTCAGTCACTGGGCAAACTCACATTACAGAGCCATTTACTTTTCCATTATATTTTATGCACTGTACAGTCCAAAAAAAAAAAGATGCAATTTATCATTCAGAAAATGGTACAAAAGGAAGAAAGAATCTATTTGTAGCTCTACAATCAATATGGACGCAGTTCGAAAACACTTATGAAGCTTTTCAATTTCCCACAATCAATTTAATACATATTGCGGGCACTTTAAAACTTTTCAGCAGAGAAAATGCAGTTCAAATGCACTCATAAAGAAGCAGTATTCAGTGCCCTACAATCAATGTTGATTACAGATGAAGGGTTTTGTGTGAATATCAGGTGCTCTGCAATCAAAGTAGTTAAAGTTCTAGCCTCTTAACTTTGGCAAACAGGGTGGCACATTGGCATGCCAATTCTCTTCATCATTTTGGGCCTAGAGGAAGTACTACAATACTAGTCACTCTGTCAACAAGGCCCAAAGTCGACTAGAAGTATCGTCCATCTTGAATATCATCTGCAGGAAATGCCACCCAACATAACTTACAATAAGAGTCACACATTAGGCCCATGCATGGTTCTATGTCGTATGAACACGGTTGATAGGTAGTCAGGCCACATTACAGAGTACAAATGCAGCTACTAGCGTGGCACACAGGGTGATAATGTGACACACAGCAGCATACTGCTGCGTTTCCCTGCTAGACTGCATACCACTCCACATATCCAGGCAGAGAGGTCTTCCTCCCCTTCTATTAGGTCAATTCAAGGGTGAGAAGAAGGATTTATATGGCTGATGGCACCTGATACTTCCTCTGTGGCAAATCTACAAAAGGATTTCTATGTATGATCTTCCATTTTTTGCATTGCAGGGGCAATTCAATAGCGACTCCTCCGCTAAGGCGGAGAGTGTCGCCCCACAGCTTGCAGCAGAAACAAAAAAAATAATAATAACGGAGCGTTATTATCATTTTATTTTTTGCTGAGCCAGGTTAGGGCGGGCAGGGCTGGAGGACGAGTAGTTTTTGCACCATAAGGGCGAATGTGTGTTTGCCCGGCCGTGATGGGCCGGCCAAACACACATGTGCACTTTGCCATTCTTCTCCCGGCTGTATTGCACAACAGGGAGGAGGAAGGTCACAGGCCTTCTTCACTCCCTTTCTGAGCGCTAAAGCAGGACGCTCACACCAATCACGACGCTGCTGTCATGCTGGTGACAGAAGCTTTGTGATTGGCTGAGAGAGGTCAGGGAGCCTGTGTACTTCCCGACGAGGTTGAGGGTGGGGGAGACGAACCCGTCTCCCGACAGACAAGGTAAGTGTTTTTTTTTTATCTCCACCCGCCACCCCCGCTCAGTGGCAGTCGCCACTGTTGTAGTTACAGGGCAGTTCACAGAGCTTTGCTGTAAAAAGCAATCAGAAGAGACCTAATGAGGCAACAAGCCAATCCTCTGGGTGTTCTTATTGAAGGACACGGCGATGAAAGTGACAGTGCCCCTGTTATTCCCAGAGCCACATGTGAATCTGAGTCACTGGAGGCTTGCCTGGTATCACTCTGCACTGTACTGGAATTCATTTTCCTGGACTAAGTGATCCAGATGTCAGTGCAAGACTTAAAGGTTTGACACCTGAAGCTGTGTATTGCTGATGCTTGTTGACTAGTCAGATGGACAGACAGTTTAGGGTTTGTCGGGGTCTTTTCATTGCTGGGCTGCCCTTGGATCACCCATAAATTAACCCATTAGCTTGCTTAATAACCCTACAACATGCGTTTCTTCAGGGAAAATGGTGTGATCTCAGTAATTTTGGTTGTGGCATTTATTAAATTATGTGCATGTTTTCTCTTTGTTTAGTGTGTGTCTGGCTTTGGGATGTCAGTGCTTTGACAACTGCTGCATAGGATCCTAAAAAGAGGCGGCAGGTCATTCACAAACAGTTTAAATATACAGGTAAAAATCACCACAAATAATGCTGAGCCAGAGCATCAAAGGAAAGAAATACAATATAAGATGAGCAATCACTTGCGAGCTGAATGAGCTCAAACAGACAAAACCCTACACATAACTAACAGTAGAAAGTGTGGCAGAAGGGCCTGCAGAGAAACCTATTAGTTGAAGAGAAAGTAGCACTGAACCTAACTCATGGGAGACAGGAAGCATAAATTGAAAACTGTCGACAAGGAGCAGAGAGAGAGAAAAAGAGAAGCTGCTTTTGAACAGCTAGGAAGCATAAAGATGTTGACTATTAAGACTCGCAGTAGCAGCAAAGCACAAGGATGCTCTATTCTATTGTATTCTAGCCTATGCTATTTTAATTGGCCATTTGTAAAGCGCCACATTCACCCTCACAGAGGATGGTAGTCTAGAATATCGTGGTCAAGAATATCATGTACACTAATATCGTGGACAAAATCTTGAAAGGTGCACAGCGGGAAGTATAGATTTACTATTTTCCACTGCACATCTCTCTACAATGAAGATACCTATGCTGTAAATGTACATATCTGTGGAAAAGTCTGTGCATACTCTTTTGATATTTTGTCCCATGATATTCTGTCTAGATATTAGTGTCCCACGATACTCTGTCGTTAATATTAATACTTCACACCCCTCCAGAGGGCCTCTAGGGCCTATTGAGACCCCAGTTGAAAGCATTGATACACAATTACTGCCTGAAAAACATAGAACAACCACATTTTAAATCTGTGAAAGTTAGTCTGTTTTCACCACTTAAGTAGAAGAGAATACCACAAAGTTGGACAGAGAAGGATAATTTTTCCCAGCTGACACACATACATTTGTCTATCGCAAAAAGTTGAGTAGCAGAATGACCATTTACCACTGGCCTATACTTATGGAACTTTTTTTCGACAATAAGGAAGGGTGCCCGAGGTAAAATGAGAGATGCATGAACCATGCAATTTTGAAAACAATCCTCTTCTCTACTACAAGTTGCTGTAACTCTCTAAGGACCTTATTACGGTTGCCTTGGTGGCGGGGCTGTTAATTCTTCACCCTAAAAGTTAATTATACCTGGGGTCCTGTTGATTCCGGGTGTGTGGCATTAACGGTGGCTATGGGTTGAACCCCGAGAGTCCCATGAGAAATGACTAGGAGAGTTGGTAACTCTAGGTCCAATTCCTCTAGGAATTCCTCATTCTTCCCACAGTTTTTCCAAAGGCTTTGGCAGCTTTTGGCAACAGAAATCTCCAGAGGTAGCATGAAAGGTCTGTGATGTAGTTCATTCCACCTGGAATTTCAAGGCATTTGTAGTGAGGCCAAAAGACTGCTTGAAATCCGAAGGCTCATTCATTTGTGAAGTTAGGGAATGATAAATTGGTTTTTGGTACAGCTTGAGACCATGTTTATGGTTTATTTTCAGTGTCGGTCCCTCCACTTGATGCTGCCTAGCACACTAGAGGCTCTTGTAGGTTACGTTTGAAATTTTACTATTATCAATAGGATTTTGAAAACTAAAAAGGATGCTAGATCCCAGTGGGTAATCTTCACAGAAGCCATAATCCGACACTTAGGGGCTATACCATAGTAATGAGTCAAATTGAAGACTTTGACCTTTCTGAAGAACTGAAGTATTATGAGCTCCAGATTCTAGATTTGAGAACGATCCTATTCATTATTCTTTGGTCAGTGGCCAGTCAAATGCAGTAAGAGGATTCTTTCGTGGCTGGCAACATGGGCTACAGATCCTACGTGCTTCCAACGACTGCTTTTGAGAAGGATTATTAACAGTTATCCACTCCCAGGTCCTATTAAGATTGTCCAAAAAGACATTTCAGCAGAGGGAGGAATTATGCCATTATCAGGAAAGCAGGTTTTGTCTGGCATTGAATCCTTAAATAAGATTTTCATATATTTCAGGAAATGGGCTGTCTCCATAACCGAGATGTAAACACGCCATTGCTGACCTCAGGGCTTCCTTGTGATTTCGGGCATCTGCATACATACCCTGATTTCGAATGTAGAGTAGGGGCTCAAAAACGAATTTGATTTATCTGGGGCATGTTACTCTAGAACCGCTGACAAAGTGCACAGACTACAAAAATAAATAGCGAGATTTTCTTGTTTGATGAGCAAGGGCGGATTTCTAGGTTTAGTTTACTTATTGTTTAAACTTCAGTAAACATCACTGACGTTTAGGCCGAATACAGCCGAAAAGCTGTCTTGCGTTGCACAAGTAACCCATGGAGTCACATCTAGTGCAAGAAGAAAAGGAGCCAGTAACATACCAGGGAATATTTACGAAGAAGTGTCACAAGGAGGGCAGCAACTAAAGCTGCTGTGCTTCATTGCATTACCTGGAGAGAGGAGAACTGGGCTGTATCATCAGCGAAATGTCGCAGTTACGCTCTCTCCTAGAGCTGACGCACATGTAGCTGCCTAGCGACAACGCATGCACCCTCGTGCCACAGTAAAGGGTGCCTGCTTTGTGGTCAGAAGTCAGAATAGTTAGTTTCTTTTGAGGCCTACCTGATGCATCAGGGATACATCAAAAAAGTGACACAACCACGATGCAAAATCTTTGCATATCTGGGACAATCTGTTCAGGGATGTTGTCTCTGACTAACCCAAAAAAAGGCAGGTTTCTCAAATGTAAACACACTACTCACAGCCTATCTGCGGGCCAAGATGTGAGCAGACCAGTGGGAACCATGATTTGCTTCCATCTGTAGAGCTTTGTGACCCAACAGCTGTATTTTTTATGCAAGAAATAGAAATGAAGATTGGTTGGACTATAAAGACCCATTGCATCCAGCTTGCCCAATTTCTGTTTACCATTTGCTTGCAAGCCCTCCATGGTTCCAGATTTAAGTTTGTTTATTTAAGACTATTGTTCTCAAATGCTTTCCTTCATTGGCCAATGCAGACATCCTGCAGCTGGGGAAGATCTGAATGAACTTTGATTCACCTTCAAATAGCAGGAATCGTCCACTTTTTTCTTTATGGAGGATTGTAGTAGGGAATATTGAATCTCAAATCTCGACACAACAGATTACCATAATCCACAATATCGTTGGACAAAATATCATAAGATAAGTGAACAGAGAGAGGTAAGGATTTACTGTTCTTAACTCCACATCTATATAACTGAAAAATACAGATTTCACCATGGTATGTGAATGTGGAGTTAGGTTTATAAAATGTAAAGAAACTTTTGATATAATGTATAGAAACTTACATTTCGACTTATCTTTCCGTAAATATTTGGTTAACAATGTTCTGACCCTTCACTATTTGTAGTTCGATAGTCCCAGCCTAGACGTTCTCAAGAAAATCCCTTTCAGTTTTTAAAAGGACACAAGTAAAGGCATTTGGCAAGAATGTGGTTCTTCCTCTGTGTCAGTGTATTTCTAGTTCAATAGTTGGATGCATGGGTGCTTGCTGTTACAGGATATCACGTCATATATTGACTGAATGTGGTGGCCATTCCCCCGTCCCACTATGATGCGGCAGACTGTTTCTAACGCCATGGCTGTGAACAAGTATACTTGGAATTCATTTGCACTGACGTGGTGGGAGGGAAATCCTACATCATACGTAGAGCTGGCACCATATTGGAAAGAGCTGCTGCAGGCCTTGTTATCTTAGAACAGGGCTATTCGATGGGAGTGTGTCTATGCTTGTAGAGAACACACATGTAAGTAGAATAACACATTCTTATTTCCTTCAAATTACTTAAAGGGCGTAGGTCTTCAGAAACCCTGAAGCCGTTCTCCGTGCTACCACCAGTTTCTGAACTCCCACGTCACAACAATCCAGAATAGTGATCCATCCGTCCTCCACACACCTCACACGTGTGATGGGAATGCGTCGTTCTAATATAGCTAACCTGGGGCTGTTGTGTGGGGATCAGGTGTGGTGTCACATCATTTCTTCAGCACCCGAAGCTTCACATTATAGCACTCTTCATGCATTCATATTTCCTTCTGTTGCTATAAATCAAAAAGCCGACTTCATTTTCATTTCATTTCCTGCCAAGGGAGCTTGGCTAAAATAAAACATCCCACACACGTTTCATTCTCACTTAAATTTTGTGTTTCCAGACCAGGTAAAATCCCGCCAGCCACAACAGTGCAGCTGTAAAAACAGTATTTGGGGATATAAAAGGACATGGTGGAGTGCTAGTCTGAGGCTTAGTACCACATACTCATGCTGGTACTGCCGTTGCAGTCTTTTAGCTCAAGCTTGCTGGGCCGCAAAGCATCAGCACGATTCCCATCTTCCATGTCCCTCTCTTTCTCTTTAATTCTTCTTTGGCTTCTCCCTGAAGATTAATTTCTTGTTCTGTTGCTTGTATCTCGTTTGCAAGTCTTAGCTCCCATAGATTTAGTACCTCTTCAGAACATCTATATCCTTTGCGGAATTCAGCAGCTCCATTGCTTGCTCCACCCTTTCATACATTAGCACGGTGTTGTTCATGATGCGGGGTTCAACACAGGATGAGATAGTACCAATGGGGCAAACAGGAAAGCAGCAGCTGCACAGAAGGGGTCCACCTCTGACAGAGCTGCGCTCACTTCCGTCTGTAGACTGGTCACATGGTTCGCCTCTCGACATCTTCTCAGATCAGCCTCTAACTATGCCTTCTGCGAGCCTGAATACTCATTAGTTAGTCTAGGAAGCATCCGTTTGCTAAATAGGGGTTGCAAATCTTTCTTTCTGTGGCAGGAGTGTGTGCACTCTTATGCAAAATATTCCAGTGCCAGCCTGAGCTGAAAGACCTGTGCTGTCATCATTTGACTTTTTGAGATGGTGTTGAAGAAAAAGGAGAGTGTACGCTAGCCGGGGGTGAAAAGCAAGTCAGGAGTCACAGTTCATTTCAGGTAACACCCTTTAGGATCCTTTCTACACGTAGCCCTTGGGGTGATTCATAGTTTTGAATTACCCTTGCCCTCTCTCAAGCTTGTCCCCCCTGCTATGCCATGTTGTTTCCACACAGCTTTGTTTGTTTGTGTCTGCTGACAGAAGAGCAAAATGAAAAAAGAGCAAGGGGCATATTTAAGAACCCCTTGATCCACCTTAGCGCTACCTTAGCGTAATCTTTTTGATGCAAAGGTGGCCTTTTCCCCGGGCCATATTTAGAAAGTAGCGCAATGCATGCATTGCGCCACTTTGTAACTACTTGCGCCACATTATGCCTGAGCCAGGCATAATGTATGCAAGGGGGCGCTCCGCGCCAGAAGGCCCCAATGACGCAGTGAAATTTAACAGATTTCACTGTGCCAATTTTGGTGTCATTTTTAACACCTGATAAGGGTAGATGTTAAAATAATGCACCTACAGGCCTCTTTGCACTTTGCTACACTCCCGTCAAAATGTTTGACACTAGTGTAGCAAAGCACCACAATAGCGTAACATTTTTTGACACTATTGTGCTAACGACTGCCGTGGTGCACCGTATTATAAATATGGCGCAACCATGGTGTCGTTAGGTGCCAGTAGGGGGCGCAGAAAAAGTGGTGCATCAGCTCTGATGGGCCACTTTTTCATAAATATGGGCCCTAGTTTCTTAGAGTGGCCCAGCTTAGCACCTTATCAAGCCTCTCAGGCCCAGGCATTCATGATGCTTAGGTCCTGAGAGGAAGAGTTTCAATTAGAGAAAATAAAGGTACAATATAAAAACACAAATACCATTTCAGCAGCATATTCTGGGCTAACATCAGTGGTCCATTGCCTTCGAAATGTCTATAACTTATCAGGCTTACCTGCAGAGTCAGAGTAGTGGTGTAATCCAAGACCTTTTGAGGTCCCAGTATTTATTCTTTTTCAAATAAAGAACTGGGTGAGGAACCACTGAGACACTGGCAAATCTCAGATAGTCATATGCTTTTGGTTGATTGGCACCCTCTACAGAACAGGGCCCTGCATTACCCTTCTAGCACACAGTCACCCCTGAAGGGTCTCTTGGCACTGTGAAAACATAATCATATATTCTTTTTGCTTTATTGTTAATGTCATCATGCAGCTGGGTATCACAATGTGCATTAATATATTTTATAATCAAATGTGGGTGTCGTTTTTTATGAGCTGGCTTGACAGCGCAGCTGTCACCAGACAATTATGTGAGAACCACTAGAGAGGGGCTTTTGGTCCGCCCACATTTTGGAAGCCATGTGTACATGTTTCGATTGTGCAGTAGTGTGTGTTTACACAAACAAATGCTTGCCCTCCACCAGCTGTAATCATGTTGTTAATTTATCCAGCATACATGTAATGATTCACATTACCAAACAACATTTCTTTAAAGCCAGACCTATTGACATTGCCAATGCTTGTTATAAATCTAAAATCGCCTTTTTCCTCAATCAGCCTGTTAAGTTTCATGACCCTAATAGGTCTAAAACCATTTTTTGAGGTAGGCTTTTTGCACATTTCTTGTATTTCGTATCATAGCGTTGTCCCACTTTCGATGTTGGCAACCAGAAGCGCGATTTTGAGAAATTCATTTAGGGGCATATTTATACTCCGTCTGCGCCGAATGTGCGTCAAAACTTTTGATGCACATTCAGCGCAAAGATTGCCCCGTATTTAAACTTTTACGCCCGTGTGCGTCATTTTTTGGATGCGGCAACCCGCCTTGCGTTAATGATATGCAAGGTAGGCGTTCCCGTCCCAAAAATGACTTAAACTGCCATGCGTCTTATTTATGCTTTCGGGCAAAAATGACACACAGCCGGGAGGCGGAGCCGGAAAATGACGCACAGCCCGATTTGCATCAAAATTTAACGCCTGGGTCAGGGCAGGCGTTAAAATGGGGCAAACACACCTGTATTTAATCAGAACACACAGAAGCAACAGCAGAGCAGCAGAGCAGCAAAAGGGAGACATGGAGGTGATTCTTATCCAGCGTGCACGCAGACGCAGAGCCCAGCAGCTACAACAGCAGCTACCACAACACCAGCAGGGACCCCAAAGGCAGCGCAGAAGGCAGGAGAGGATATTCCGCCCCAGAACAACCCTTCATGGCCTCAGGGAACACAACATCATCCAGAGGTACCGGTTGAACTGGCAGGGCATTCAGCAGCTGCAGCGCAACATTGAGCCGCAGTTGGCACCCACCTTGCTGACACCCCGCACCATCCCAACAGAAACCAAGCTGCTTGCCGTACTTCACATGCTGGCAAGTGGCTCTTTTCAAACAACTGGTGCCCTGGTTGCCGGAATATCACAGCCATCATTCTCTGCCTTTTTGCCCAAAGTACTGGATGCCATCATTGGACTTACACCCCGCCACATCTGCTTCCCTAACACACTGCAGAACCTCATTAGTGGCTTCCCACACATCCTTGGTGCAATCGACTGCACACATGTACGCCTTGTGCCACCTGTTGCAACTGAACACCTCTACCGCAACAGGAAGCACACACATTCCATCAAAGCGCAGGCCATTGTCGATCACCAAGGATTCATCACCAACATCGTGGCAAAATATCCTGGGAGTGTCCATGACTCATTCATCTTCCGACACTCTACCATCAATCAGCACTTCCAGGATGGACGGTATGGCAATGGACTACTTGTTGGTAAGTACAGAAACCTACTTATATACACACTGCACAGCAACCCTCTAGGACACACAACACATTCTCCACAACAGCAACATGTCGACAGGAACACACTCAGGTCGTTACACCTCTGGACATGTTTCTTAGGTAACCATTGAACCTGTCACACATATGAAATTAGTGTACAGTCTAATGTTAAGACGTCAAAGATCACAACGTTTGGAGTGGGTTGCCTAAATGTCACCTTGCAAATTGTAAGTGTATCAATGATGTTGACATTAATCCATTGCATATGTCTAAAGGTATGGGATGTCCAGGGTACATTGATATGAACATGTTAACAACACTGTCAAATTTAACCTGTGTATGGAACTATCACCTCACCCCCAGTGAAGACACAGGGACACCTGCATCACAAGTCAAAATGCTAGGGAGGGCACACTGTACTGCAAATCCCAAAACATACTGCTGACAACCGGTTAGCAGCCAAACACTCGTTCAGCCAAGGAAACAACACAATGCAGATGGTACACCCTACAAGCCTAGGATGCAACATAATAACACAAAAGAGTCACAGACAACACAAGACAACTACTGCCATGAAAGGTTATTTGAATAGGGCTAGCTACATCAACATGATCCCCTTCATTTTCTCTTGCAGCTGATCAGGGGTATGGCATCCAGCCATGGATAATGACACCTATTGGCAACACAAGTACTGCAGCAGAGCGTGCCTACAATGACGCACATAGGAGGACACGCACCATAGTCGAGAGGACCTTCGGCATCCTCAAGTCGAGGTTCCGGTGCCTCGACATCACTAGTGGTAGCCTCCTATATTCCCCGGAGATGGTCTGTAAGATCATCCTAACATGTGCTATTCTGCACAACATTTGCATAAAAAGGAACATTCCCCTCCTGGAACCCGAGCCACACATGCCTGAAGAGGAGGAAGAGGAGGATGGTGGCCTGCAACATGAGGGGGAACAACAGAACACGGCCGCTGGTTTACGCAGGCGGCAACATATCGTGAACAATTTCTTTTAAATATAATCACCATCACCACTTTATGAACTAATTTAAATAAACACCTATAATAATCACCATATCATTGTTTGGCTATTCATTTTTGCACACCTTCATCTCTAACTATCAGAATAAGAGTGTTGCCTCATGGAGCATTGCTGATATACCGATTATGACACTGAAAATCCCAGAGCTAATGTGATGCGTATCATACAATGGTCACATACACACACACTGTAAATTACATATATCCTGTACATTTCACCTTTGAAGGGCAATAGCAGAGGACCACACCTATTTCACACATACATGTTGTGTAAGTGCTATTTATTGAAAAGTGCTGTAGTGCTATATGTACATTGTCCATGATTGTGAGTCCATTAGAGTGACATCTTACATTGTGATCCTACACAAGGGGTTACGGAAATGCTTTTGACATGCTGGGGTGATGTTTCAGACAGTGCAGAGGGACAGGATTTGCCAATGAGTAAGAGAGAGACAATCACTGGGCAGGCTGACAAGATATACAGTGGTAAGCAGAAAAGTCATTAAGTAGAGTTGTTGTAAGACTGGCGTGTTACAAAGCGCAGGACCTTGGCAATAGTTGGCCATGTGGCAGGGACTAGTGCTTCCAGGTACTTTTCCGTGTGAATGTGATCTGTTCCATGTCTTCTTCTTCTGAAGTGTGTGTTGCCTCCTCTGTTCTTGGTGGTGGTGGTTGTGAAGGGGCAACACAAACCTCAGTGTTAGAAGACGTGGAGTCAGACATCCCGGTCGCTGCTACCTGTGAAGGTCTTAAGGGCAGTACTGCTGCAAGGAGGATCTGCTGATTCTTAAGAATAGCAGCCACATCACGATGATAGGCAGCCAGGTCGGCCCCGAGGGGGTCATGATTGCATTCGTGCATGCAGTGGAAGGTTTGGGGTGCGAGGTGTTGTGGCAACTCCCTTACTGCAGTGGTGAATTCCTTGACAGTTTCTTGTATTCCTTGCAGGATGGATGTTAGGGCTTGCATAGCTGCTGCCTGATCTGCAGATGACATCATGCACAAACGCACCCCCTCTAGGCTGGCTGCCATAGTTTGCATCCCCACCCGCACCTCATTGGCCAGCTCCCGCTGTACCCCAACTACAGTTCTCTCAAAGCTGGTGCCTGTGTCGTCTGAGTCCTCAGCTGTATTGGAGCTGGCAGGTCTTACAATTGGGGTGGTGGGTGGATCCTCTGCGATGGCTGCTTGTTCTGTGCTCCTCCTTGTGACTGAAGGTGGGGTCTGGAGGGTTTCAAGGACCGGATGGTCTCCTGGGGAATGTTTATCAGCTTGTCATCCATGTCATCAGGGTACTCTGGGACAGGCATATCCGCAGAAGATCCATTGTCCTCTGCAATGAAACGGGGTACCATTAGTGTGTCTGTGTTGTGGCATTAGTGATGTGACATGCCTGTCTTGAGATGAATTCACATTGTGATCTTGTTTTGTGTTTATTGCTCCAGTCTTTCAGATGGGCATTCTCCCAGGCCTATGGCCCACCTGCATGTCACATGTATGGTATTAAGTTATTAGACTAGTCGGCATCATCTCTTCTAGGTGTTGGTTTTGGCCAAATAGTGAATTGTCACCTTCTTGTCCTACTCAACCCTCCGTCTACATCCATTCTCATGGTGAGACCTTTCACTGGCTGTGGGTGTTCTGATGGCACTGGCAGCACACTTGACAATCTGGACCTGCCCCAGTCTCTGATCTTTCACATCCACTTAAATGTAGTTGACATGTAGCATATCCTATGCATAGCAATGTTATGGCACGATATGGATGTTGGCATTGGTAATGTGTACAGCTGATGTTGGGAATGTGTGGTACATTGGATTGCCCTGATAATCGTAGCAGTGTCCTATTTCCTCCTCTGACTGTGCAGGTGTATTTCAGTGACCAGTTACATGTGTCCTCCCCCTCAATGCTGTTGTCTGAGCAGTATGATATTTGGGATGTTACATTGTGACCCAGGCACAGGATGGTCCCTGACATATGCAGCATGTGTGTGTCCTTAGTGCTGCGTAGCTCCTATTGTTGTTGACATTGGCTGATGTTCGCAACAACTATGGGCATTGAGATTTTGACAGTACTGGGGCCTTAGTCTTTTTTCAGGGGATTTTTGAAGTTGTCTTCCTCAACCCTCTAATTTAGGTGTGTATGATCCATGGGGAGGTTACAGCCATTGGCTACTTGAGCTGCACACAGAGCGGAGGTGGTAGTGTCAACTGTTGTCGCAGTTACATTCCAGTTGTCAGTATGGCTAGAGGTTGTTAATAGGGCCCTAGTTAATGTAGGGGGTATGGTGGCTGACGTGTGCCGGGATGTCAGTTTGACGTTGTGCCCTTCCCTCCTGGCATGACTTTCCCTTTGCTCCATCGTTGGCATGGCAGCATGCCCCCATGGGACTGTTGTTGGTGTAGTGTAATGGTGTGCCCCAGCTTCTGTCTGTGCAGGCCATGCCCCCGTGCCATCCCCCTTTACCCATGCCACTCCATGTATATGATGACTTACATGCAATGTGTAGTAGGTATCCCCCCGCTGGCAGTTAACATTAGTGCATTTTAAATCCCCATGCGACTTACCCTGCATGTGCGTTGTCCCCTGGTAGTCTGCGCTGTCCTGTCCTTGAATCCCTGTGACGATCTCCTCAGGGATGACGGCTGCGACCATCTCCTCCATGTGGTCCAGGGCCTCCTGGTGTGCTGGACTCCCACCTCCAGTCTGCAGTGCTGCCTTCCTGTTCCTGGCCATCTTTTCCTTTGACCTGCGCTTGCAGTCATGCCAGCGTTTCTTGCACTCGATGACTGTTCTGCGTACTTCTGCCACACTGTTAATCTTGTCAACAATTTGTTGCCATATAGCCTCTCTCCTACTGATTGGCAATTTAGAGGTGACAAACAGTTGGTGCTGGTGTTTCGTCATTTCTTTAACCAGAATTTCCTGTTCCTCTGCACTGAAGCGACACTTTCTTTTCTTCTTAAAAGTGTCCTGGTTTTTGTGTTGGTCCTTCTGGCTGGTTCCTGGTCTTTTGTCACGTTCCTGGGGTCTGTAGTGGCATCTGGGTTCCATTTTGGCTCTCCTCTGCTGAAATGGCAGTGTTTGCGTTTTTTTTTACTCTATAGTGTCAAAAAACGGCGCATATCCGGTTTGTGGGGTCGTAAATCGACACACAGTCATTTCCGCCGCGTTAACGTCGTTTTGTTTACGACTTGACGCTGCAGTGTGCGTAAAAAAAAATGACTCCCACCTGTGGTTTGCACCGCCGTGCGTCAAAGTATAAATTTGATGCCCGCACGGCGCACCAAAATGGCGTTAGCCGGCGGTATTATTTTTGACGCAAAACTGCGCCGGCGCAGTTTTGCGTCAAAAAGTATAAATATGGCCCTAAATGATCAGTGTTCACCTATTTGTGCCTTAGTTTCAAGAATGTCGTAGAACATAAGTTTTGCTGAAAGTTTCTATTAAGTGTTTATGCTCCCTAGACTTGTCTTGAAAGAAAAGTGCATAAAAGTTGTAAAATGTTTAATACATTATAGCATTGCAATGCTAACTTGCATTTTTTGGTTGAGAGCTCTGGTCGTTTGAAATGACGATTGTCTCCTGATTATTTGCTGTGCTGTCTTCCCATTAAAGGCCTATTAGACTTCCTGACTTTTTTGTATTTTAATAGCACTATTGGTAGATAAGAAATGTTTCTTCCAAATCAGCTCATTAATACTCATACTAAGGACATCAGAAGGATGAAGGGCTGAGTGAACTTACCTAGACTTAAACCTGTGAACATGAGATAAAACACTGATTCATGAGGGGATGCATTAGCCAACTGAGCCAAAAGACGAGGGAATGATTGCAGAGTATGATTGCATGGACTCTCCAAAGAATTCAGGTTGATGTAGCCTGAGACACATTTCTGAGAGAATCAGCCCAAATCTCCTGTTATTTCACCATACAGCACCAACACATAAAATGGAAGCATCTCTCCTATTTTCCTCTAATAAGTGTATTGCTAGGCAGATCTAGTACAGTGCCTAGAAGCAGCTGCGCAAAGAAGAGGGTGTCTGCATATGCATACCTGCACCCATGCAGCAGCACTGGAACTAGGAGTGACGCAGCTGCTGCACAATTCGCGGATTACCCCGGGGAGATTAGTCGGACCCTTTGAAATAATTAAGCATTCTTTGCTCAAGTTCAAAAGTCAGTGGAATGTTAAGGTGTATCAATTCTATAAGAGCTGAACTTTACAAGGTATTTCTAATTCTTTTATCCTGCTGATTTATGTTCACATTTGCCGCATAGAGATTGTGTTTTTAGCTCAAGCTTTAGTCACTGTGTTCAGGGAAATAGAAAAGTTGAGGCCATGTCAAAGGTTTCCACATACCACTCCTGTGTAAAAATAAACACTTGCGTCCTATCAACCCTTTAACAGTGTTACAAAGTATATTACTCTCCTCTCTTACTGGAAGTACACATGACGCACATTTCCTCTTGAGTAGAGCCAATAAGAAACAGACACAAAACATTAATTGCACTTTGTAGATTATGCAAGAATACAAACAACACAAAACAAAACGAACTTGTACCTATTCTTTGCTATTGTTGGGAAAGCATATTGTTTAACAAGAAGTACTTCTACCGAGTATTAGGCCACACAACTATTACCAGTTTCATATATCTTATCATAAATAAAACAAAAATGAAATCTTATAATCTGGAGTAGGTACAACATTGCAGTATCATATGAATGTACATGTACATCAGCGCCCTAGTATGTGATTTTGTGAGGTGCGGATGGACCCCTTGGGTTGATAAAGGACATTCTGGCTTTAGTTCTTCGCTGATTGTTGGAAATAGTGAAGTACTGAGATTCTTACCAGATCCGCTCGCATAGCAGCATACTGTAAGAACTGAAGGCAATCAAGCCCTGGCCTCTTACCATGGAGGAGCCTGAGGCTGTTGTCAATGGATGTTCATGGCAATTTATTTTAACCAACATGCTTTTTTTATTTTTTATTTGAAGGTATAGTCCTAATTCAGAGCAGTTACATTTAAATATATCGGCTACACGGAATATATATATATATACAAAATATTCTCCTGAGAAAATAGCCCTAGGCAAATGCTTCGTTCGATTCACAGGACCACACTCCTTCAGTTCTTCAATCACAAAAAACTAACATTCCCCCAGACCTCATCTACAACTGCTGGTTAAGGCTAATCCGCCAAAACAGGGCCCACAGTTTTATGATTTTTTTTCCGTATTTCTGGAATGTATAGCGAATACATTTCCTTTCTCTTTAACCCTCTCCATTTTCTTAAATCAATCCAAAAACAAAGGATGTGCTCTGACCTCCAGCTCAGCAGGAGAAGGGATGTGTCAATGTTGGTGGATCGTTCCCAACATGTCTTTTTGATGCAGAAAGTTCTCTCCGTTAACGACCAGGAGCTACAATAACACAATTGCGCCAAATCTTACTCCTGATTTAGAAATACGTGATCTGCTAAAGCCAGTTTTTTCAAACTCCTGATGGAGGGTTCCACCCGCACTGTTCTGTTTATTTGCTGGAGAGGACTCCCTCATTTGAAAAGCCTAAAAACTCAGTACACAGGGATTTTTCAAATCTTGCCATGATATGAGTGAGTTGACACCGAAAGCCACCACGTGCAAATCCTTGCTCCAGTACCACTGCATATGATACAGGATCATGTATGTCTGCTTTAGTGTCTCAGCATGTGTGCAGATATGTGTTTACATGTCTGTGTGTGATTGTGTGAGTTCGTGTGTTTATGCCTGGTCATACGATGGCAATATTTTGTCATAAAGAGGTCACCCTTGAGAATATTATGACTTTCACTGGGTATAGGGAAACTACTGAAACTACTGATTGCAAGTGGGAAGCATCCATGCTTTATGGTGAGAGTATCTAGCATCTAATGGGCACCCAGACATCTAACAGGCTTCTCCAGCATCTGGCATTCTTTTCATCTAGTGGGCATCCTTTGGAGATGGGGTCTGAACCAAAGAGGACTGTCTGCTGCCCACCTCCATGTATATGCTGGGATGGCTCCTATGTAATAGCGATGGAGTGTTGCCCCCCTACTTAGTCACACAGTGACAAATAATGATAAAACAACGTTATTATCATTTTATTTATCACTCTCTCTCTTTCACAGGCAAGGAATCTAGGGCTGGGCAGGGCGTTGGCAGGGAGGAGGAGTGGTGGGCACTGTAAAGTGTCTGTCTGGCTGGCCATCATATAACGGCCAAATCAACATGCACACTTACATTTCTAAAACCCGGCTGTGTTGCACAGCCAGGTGGTGAAATGGCAATCCCTGTGCCTGAGCGAGCGTCAGACCGGCCTGATCAGGCCAATCCTGGTGCTGCTCTCATGCTTGATATAGCATGAGAGCAGTGTCTGGATTGTGAGCCTGTGCTTTTGTGCCCTAGTGACTGCTGGGAGGAGAGGAGCACTGAGGCAGCCAGCAGCATGACTGGGAGCAGCAGGTAAGTTAAAAAAAAAAAAAAACTGTAACACCTGCCCCCCTCTGAGCACCTCCCCCACCTCACCACTTTTGGTTGGCAGCAGCCGCCACTGTGTACATTTCCTCTGTTTGTTCTAAGGCTGGGATCCTTCAAGGAGTGTGGACAAGATACCTGAGTGGCCCTTTTGTGCTTTGTTGTCACTAAACTAATCTATGTTGTCTCCAGGAAGGGTTTTTTGCCGGATTGCCCACTTCTCTACTCCTCCATGCTTAAACTGGAGAAGATGTGTGCTGGTTGGATGCAAGTACACTGTTTGACTGGAGATGAGATGACCCAGCAGTGACAGCCTCACCTGAAGGGAAAACACAAAGGAGTGGGGTGGAAAATCTCATTCAGCTGATGTGAGTGGTTGCCTGGGCTAACTGGCAGGCTCCTTTGGGCAAGTGGAAGACTGGTTCAGTCTGTTAAGCTCCTTTTCCCATTGCGGAAGAGGTTTGTGCAGAAGAGGTTCTTAAGTCTGCTCAGTATCTTTGGTAGATAGTAGTCCCTTGGGCCCCACTCTTGGCCAGCATATGAGGAGTGAATCATCAAAGTGCACTGGATTCCCTCATGAAGGGGTCACCAGAACACAACTGCTGCGAAGGATGCACACTGCACAGATGCATTAAGCTGCTCCTATATGGAGGCAGCCCGACTCCTTTCCAATCTTTGGAGAGAGCCTTTAATAAAATCATTCCCGCTGTGCAACATACAGTATTAGCTAAACCCCAGGTCCTTGACCTCTGGCCCAGATGCCCTCAAATATGGGGGAACAAGGATAAGGGATGCTGAGAAGTGTGCTATGCCAAACAAGGAGTCTTTAAACAGACTGTGGATTTGATTGATCATCTATAGTTAAGTCAGTAGACGATATAGTAGCATGGAGTACTCCTTCCTGGTGCTTGATGTTTAATTTTTGCTGGTGAGTGGAAAGAGAACTATGCCTTTGCTAAATTTAGACACACATTCTCAACCAGAAACAATTTCCTTCTTCTGTTCACTGCATTTCTCGGCCATGAAGGTCAATTATAGAGGGCCAGAAAAGGGTTGAAAGCTAGGTGCAAAGTCCCAGCATATATACATGCTATCTCAAATAGTCCACATGATGAAACTAGGAAAGAGAAATCTGTGGTACTTGTCCCACTGCCGCTTTGGAAAAATAGCCTGAGCACCCCCTGACAAAATTACTGACAGTGGTCATAAACTCGAGTACCTCCCAAACAGAAGATAGACAGACAAGTGTGTTTAGGGCAGACTTTAAAAAACATATTGAAAAGAGTGGGGCCACTGCACAGTATGTGCTTTATATAGAGTCCAACGATGCCATGCATCTCATGGAAAGAGCCAGGAAGTTAGTAATATCACCCAGTATGTACCTCAGAACGTTGGGGACATAGAGGCCTGGTCTCGTCATAAAAAACATAAAAACATATGCTTCTTTGTCATATTGAAGAAGTCAGAAGTTCAGATTATAGCACATTTTGTTGAAGAATTGATACCCATGGTTCTAAAGCCAGAAAGGCTGCTTGCCTGTTTCTTTATGTGTGTTCACAGGGTGCCTATGCACCCACTTCCACCAGGTTCCTCACCACCAGTTCAACCATTGCACGACTTATCAACTAAAGGGGTAGAAATGGTACATTGCAAGATACCACAATGATTGGTCCGGTCCCTTGTGGAAACACCCGGGTCCTGCTTTTTCCTGACTTCAGGAAGCAGTGAAAAAATACAAAGAAACTGCTTTGAGGCTTTGAAGGAAAAAACAAAGGGAAAATAAACTGGTATAACTGATGCTGTTCCTGGCCCTGTTGCAAGGCCCTGTGGAGGGTAGGACTTGGCACTTGTGGGATTGGCTGGATGGTTAGTTGTGGGATTGGCTGGATGGTTAGGTGCCTTGCAAGGCTCAGAAAGAAGGTAGGACTCCCCCATGGCGATCCTGAACTAACGGGAGTGCATACATTTGTGCACATTATGCTTGCATCATCTCTGTGAAGGAAAGATAGCAACAGTGAAGGCATGGTGGTAGAGACAATCAGCTCATGCAATGGATGGTCTGTTCCTGCAGATTGGAGACCACTCAGATTATCCACTCAGGTGGAGTGAAGGATGGGCTATGGGGTGCATATCTCCTATTCGTGTTAATGCTTGAACAATGGGTGACTGTGGCAAGGCTTATGAGCAGGCAACTAGATTAGGATGTGAATTGCTGCCATGGGAAACTTGTTCATGGGCGGAGGCCTCTCTTGTAGCTATTCTACTTTTCTTTTTTTGGGATATGATCTTTCTTTTTAATACAGTACACACTGAAGTTGTGAATTTTTTTGTATCTTTTATGGAAAAAGAGGAAATTTGAAGTTTACATAAAAGACTAATAAGGTCCAGATTTATGGTTTGACGAACGGAATGTAGTCCGCGAGGGTGGCAGAGGACATTAGATCCGACACCCTGATGGACTGATGTCTGCCAAATTTAGAGATTACTTCTGGCCTAGCGGTGATCTCTGTACCTCGATAGAAAGCACTGTCATGACACATACTGCTAAGAATCCAAGGCCTCCCCAAATGGCCATCATTCTCTCTATAAAGGAGTTTAAATTAGCAGATCAAAATGTTAAATAAAATGATAATAAAGCAATTAATAAAACTGCTTTATCATTTTATTTCTTGTAAAAGCCGCAGCTGAGCAGCTGAGTCTTGAGAGCGAGGCCATCAGCAGCAGGAGGAGTGGTGGGCACAGGGCACTGCCAGTGTGCATGTAGGTTTGGCCACCTGTCTTAGGATGGTCAAACCGACATGCACGCTTGGATATTTCCAGGCTGTTGCTTGGTGATATCAGCAAGGCTCAGGAGCACAGACTCCCAGTGCCTGCTGGAGTGTGAAACCAGCCCACTCTGCCCAATTCCAGTGTTTCTCTCATGCTGGGTAATACCATCATGACAGCAGTATCTGGATTGGCATATGGGAATCTGGGAGCCTGTGTGCATTGGGATTCGGGAGCTGAAGAGAACGGGAAGGCTGCAGGCAAGTTGTATTTTTTATTTTTTTGCCCTTGCGGTGCATCACCACTTTTCCCTGCTAGCAGCCGCTCCTGCTTAAGGGTTGCCTTAAAAAGCTCATTGACAACTGACTATTTCTAAAACCAGAAGTAGAAGAGGTGGACGACTGCTTCCGCTGATATGTTTTTTACTTCACTGGGATCCCTGCAAAATCTAAAAGCCTCTACATGGAACTTTTCACAGAAAATTTGATACAACGGGCTGGTCTGCCTTACTTTCAGTGCAATAGACACACAAGACCTCTGCTCCTTATTCTGGGAGCCAGAATTTAATTTCTTAAATAAAGAGTGTCGGTGACCGAAGCTCTATTCAGAAGCCTGCAGCCAATGAAAATCCACTTCATATCTCCTTAATCCACTACCAGACATCCTCTGCTCCTTTATTGCACTCTTCCGGGTGTCTACTTTCTCCCTTTGTGACGGTTTTGCCATCTTTCTCTTCCTCTGGCTTTCTGATTTATATTTTATTGTTTCTTTTGCATTCTGTAAATTTGTGAGGTGGAAAAACAAGTGTTGGTCCCCAAAAATTGTTGCTGGTGGCCCCCACCAGCAACCACCGGGTCACATTAAGTACTTCTGGGAGTACAATCATATGCCCTTATAGTGAGATTACATAGTTGTTTAGATCAGGATGCTATATGAAGGTGACAAGGCACAATTCCCAAACTCCAGGGTCCTAATTTATCCAGACAGGCCAGAGATAGGCAAAAGCCAAGGAAATGCTTTGATAGCTTGAAGAGGGTGCTAGACTTGAAATAAATGATGTTATTCGCACACAAACTTTGTGCACTGGCAGATGGGAAGTCGTGACGTGTTCATAGGCCGGAGGAGGTGTGGTTCTGACTGGATGACTGGAATTGACTGGAAGACTAAAGATGGATGAAAAAGGCCTATTTCTGAGGTATTGACCACAAGGAGGTCCAGAATGGTTTTGAAAGTGACTGAGTAGTTTGGAGAACACTCTCTTGGGCATGAGAGATCGAACTCCAGAAGATGTGAGTATGTCTACAGAGAAATATCTCATAGGCACTGACAAGAATGGCATCACAGACAATAAAGCGTAAAAAAATGACCAGTAAAGACACTAACCTCACACCATCACAGAGAAAAGGAGAATGTTGTGTGCTATTTCTTCATATTAACTTCTTTGCTCAATATCACCTTTTTTCTTGAACAGATTGTGGTTGTTGGGACTGATGATCCAACTAGAGATGGGATGGGATCTGTTGCACACGTCCTGGCCTTTCTATTTCTAGATTTAGATGATGTCTCAGGGTGGCCATGATATGTTATGCTACCACCCCTGAGATTAAATACTCTTCTCTACTGCCTGATGAAAATACTGCAGTGAGGGTCTTATTCCATTTCATTACAGTTCAGCTGGATACAAGACCCAATAGGTCAACACATTACTAGGATTCTACCAGCATGTCTGGGATTAATCATTGGACATTGTATCCCTCCACTTCAAGTACTACGTACACAATTATTTCACTTTCTTAATATTTCTGCGGCTTTCCCTGTGTAGCTTGAAGATTTTGTCTACTGATATCAACATTTCATGGACAGAAGGGGAATTCTTAGATAACCATTCCATGCAGACTTCCCTTCTATCAACAAGCATTACGTAGTATACTAAGTGGTAGATTTACAAGAAACCCGTGCATCAGCACTGATGCGACAGTTTTCTTGCATCACCCCTGCCCCACCTAATGACACCATGGGTGTGCCACATTTACAATACGGCACACAACGGCATATGTTAGGGAAATAGCATCAAACTTTTTGATGCTATTGTGGTGCTTTGCTGCACTAGCGTCAAAAATGTTGACGCTAGTGAAGCAAAGTGCAAGGAGGCCCATTGTTTTCAATGGATGCATCATATTAACACCTGCTCATAGCAGGCCTTAAAAATTCCGAAAAAAATAGTGCAGTGAAATTGTGTATATTTCACTGCGCCATTTTTTTCGGGCCTCTCTGCACCAGCACGCCCCCTTTACATGCATTATACCTGGCACAGGCATAATATGGCACAACGGGGAGCAAAGGGGTGCAATGCGCCACTTTGTAAATCTGGTGTGGCGAAAATTCCTTTCTAATGCCACATTAGAGTCAAAAAGAATGACGCTACTGTGGTACAAGGAGGTGCTAGGAGTTTGTAAATATGCCCCTGAAGGACTTATTTACAAGCGTCTTGCAGGCTGCAGTCATATATCTACAAGACTATGCACAGCCACTTTGCACGGCTTTTCATGGCCTTGTAGATATGGAGCAAGGCAACACAGAGCAAGTCACTGCGTTGCCTTACTCTGCGTCAAAGAGGTATTGCATGGGTGGTGCGCTGGGTGTTTCCACACAACACCCATGGTTTTTTATGTAATCCCAGATTTACAAGGACTTGTAAACCTGGGAATGCGTCAAAAGCCGACGCCACCCCAGGGGAGGTGTAATGAGGAGAAATAACTTTATTTCTCATCGTTTTTTTCCACTTTCAATGTGTGCTGCAGGAAGAAAACTCCTCCATTAATTGTTTTTGTGCAGGAAGATGTCCCTTCCTTCACAAAAACAATCATTCCTACAACGCAGGAAACCTTGCGCTATGGTGCAATTGTGCCTGCGTTGTTGCATAGCAGCCAATTGTGTGCCAGGGCAGTGGAAGAGGACAGGAAAGCGCCGTATCTCATAGATAAGGTGCATTTCTGCCCTATACTTTGATGCAGGGCAGCTCTGCAAGAACATAGCAGGCCTTAAAAATGCCAAAAAAAATAGTGCAGTGAAATTGTGTAGATTTCACTGCGCCATTTTTTTCGGGCCTCTCTGCGCCAGCACGCCCCCTTTACATACATTATACCTGGCACAGGCATAATGTGGCACAACGGGGAGCAAAGGGGTGCAATGCGCCACTTTGTAAATCTGGTGTGGCGAAAATTCCTTTCTAATGCCACATTAGAGTAAAAAAGAATGACGCTACTGTGGTACAAGGAGGTGCTAGGAGTTTGTAAATATGCCCCTAAAGGACTTATTTACAACCGTCTTGCAGGCTGCAGTCATATATCTACAAGACTTTGCACAGCCACTTTGCACGGCTTTTCATGGCCTTGTAGATATGGAGCAAGGCAACGCAGAGCAAGTCACTGCGTTGCCTTACTCTGCGTCAAAGAGGTATTGCATGGGTGGTGCGCTGGGTGTTTCCACACAACATCCATGGTTTTTTATGTAATCCCAGATTTACAAGGACTTGTAAACCGGGGAATGCGTCAAAAGCCGACGCCTCCCCAGGGGAGGTGTAATGAGGAGAAATAACTTTATTTCTCATCGTTTTTTTTCCACTTTCAATGTGTGCTGCAGGAAGAAAACTCCTCCATTAATTGTTTTTGTGCAGGAAGATGTCCCTTCCTTCACAAAAACAATCATTCCTACAACGCAGGAAACCTTGCGCTATGGTGCAATTGTGCCTGCGTTGTTGCATAGCAGCCAATTGTGTGCCAGGGCAGTGGAAGAGAACAGGAAAGCGCTGTATCTCATAGATAAGGTGCATTCCTGCCCTATACTTTGATGCAGGGCAGCTCTGCAAGAACCCTTGCAGCGCTGCCCTGCTGCGAAATGATATAAATTACGCCCTAAATGTTACTGATAAACTGGTGCTAAGGTCTCAAGTTGGGGGTCTGTTTGAAAAAGAACCGAATGAAAGCTTATCTCCACTCTCTGCAACGGGATTTGGGATATTACACCACTTCCTGCCTTCCAGTAACTCTGGTGTTATGGATAGCTTACCAACATGTGGCCGTCATTCGCACCGCTTTTCTACACTTCCTACATCTTCGAACACATTTATGGGCTATTCGTGCCAGCTTACTCGGTGTGCAGTAAATCCGGTGCAGAGTCTAGAAGTGCTTTTTTTTAATGCCACCGATTTTACAATCGTATAAAGACAATTCGCTGATACTCGCTTTAAGTTGCTGTACTCCGACTTTGACAAGTGTTTATTGCACGCATACTCCAGAATCTCCTAGTTTAGATCTTCAGTGTTCAGCAATTCCCAACACCAACTTCTTTAGAGAGAAGGTTGGGATCCCACTGATTTTACTTCCAATGATCTTTCCCTGTCTGCAGTTGATTGTCCCACTATGATTTTAGTTAACATTACTTGAATCTGGATATTTTATCATCTGTCAGTACTCTAATCTCGTTCCACAGATAAAGTGGGGGTCGTCTCTCACCTGCCCCCCACTTTTCTGGACCCCAGTAAAGGCAAAGTAGGTTTATCTTGCAACGGTTCGAGAGTTTCTGGAGATTTCCAAATAGGTGCACATGCCAAATAGTAGTCAACATCCAACAGATTCATTATCTTACACCACACTACTACAATGTCTTTAAGACCTTCAGCTTCACTTTTTTGAAGATTTGTGGATGTCCAATTCCACATAGAAAGCCTTGCCTCCCAAGTTCCCATTCTAGCTACCCTACAGACTCCCCCTCCATATGTCACTGTTATCTGCTAATAATAGTATACTAGTCTTGAAATTACATGCATAATTATACATTTGTATGTTAGGGAAAGCCAATCCACACTTTTCCAGTCTTCTTCCTGATTTCCACAAAGTCATTCTAGGGCATTTTGAGCATTGGGTAAAAAACACTAACCTCCCCTGGGCCATATTTACAGGAAAGTGGCGCATCACTAGTGATGCACCAATTTTCTAGCAGCCCCCTTGTGTCTCCTAAAGCCACCATCGTAGCGCAGTATTTACAATATGGCGCACCATGGTGCATGTTAGGGGCAATAGCGTAAATTTTTTTATGCTATTGTAACGCTATACTGTATAAGCATTAAAAAAAATACTCGTATTCAGTATAATATTAAGAGGCCCATTGAAATCAAAGGGAGCCTCATTTTAACACCTCCTTTAAGCATGCGTTAAAAATCATGCTAGGAATGGTGCAATGGAATCTTGCATAAAGGCCGATTTTATGTACCAGGCCCTGACACATGAAAAGAACAACTGCCTCATTACCCCTGAATAGCTGTGCTAACAGCTCGAAATAGATGTCAAACAAATGTGGAGACAAAGGACATCCTTGGCGTGTGCCCCAGGAGATTGTTATTTTTCTGGTGAGGTTACCATTCTCCAAAATCTGAGCATAAGGGGTCTTTTATAGCTGTTGTATCCCTTTAATAAATTGTTTGTGGAGACAATAACTTCCATCACCTCACACAAATAGGTCCAGCTAAACCCTGGCAAATGCCTTAGCTTCGTATCTCTGCAATATTCATAGTAGCCAATTCTATTGAAGAAATTAATCAGTGAATTAGATAACACAATTGCCTGACTGGAATGAACCCCCTCCGATTGCTAAGTATTACCTGGTTGATTATTTTTGCCAATCTAGCTGCTAAAAATCCTGCATAGACCTTATAGTCGCAATTAAGAAGGGAAATAGATTGCTGTGACTGCACTACTCCTCTATTCCTTTTTTGGCACCCAAATCAGTGAAATAGTAGCATCATTCCATGACACCTGCATTGCTACTCCCTCCTAACGGATTTCATTAAACAAGCATCTTCAAACAGGGACTAAAACCTCTTTATTGCCTTATACATCTCAGTGGGTATACCATCTGGCCCTGTGGCCTTCCCACTATTCGATGTATTTATTTGGAACAAGATCTCTACTGATGTTATATCCCCTTGCAGCAAGTACTAGTCAGTATGAGACAGGCTTTGGAGTTTCTTCTCGACTAACCATTCTTTAATCTCTCAGGTTTCAACTGATGTCTCTTCTGTGTATGAGCACTGAAATCAATTGCATATTTGCTCCTCTATCTCCTCTCAATTATCTGTACAATTCCCCTTTTCATCCAAGTATAACACTACAATATTATTCCTCAGCCCATCTGTCCTAGCTTTCCATGCAAGTAAGCTGCCACACTTCTCCCGGAACTCAAAGGGGCAGTGCTGCACCAAGTGGAGCGCCACTTTCTTTGCATCACTTAGCGCCCCCATAGCGCCACCATGTGTGCACCGTATTTAACAACTGATGCACCATGGCGATAGTTAAGGAACTAGCATCAAAATGTTGGTGCTAGTTTGGCCCTTCAGGATTAGCATTAAAAAATGTTGGCGCTAATTTTACAAAGCACCCAGAGGCCCATAGAAGACAATGGGAGCCTCGTTTCAACGCCAGCTTTGAGGCAAGAGTTCTTTGTGTCATTTTTTGCCCCCTCCCAATGGGGGATCGTCCCCTTGCATAAATTATGCCTGGCACAGGCATAATGTGACACAAGAGTTTCCAAAGTGGTACGGAGGGCAAGCATGCAGGCTGGTTTGACCATTTTTGCCTGGGTTGTCTTTAGTTCCCAGTCATGTCTTGCTGAGGTAGGCAAGGCCACGTGACCCCCTACACGAGGCTCCAATTTTTAATATCTATGTGGTCTGTGGCCATGGATGGCAGCTATGCTTCTGCAACTAACAGTGACTGATTTCTTTCTCTCATCACAAAAGAGAGGGCAGGGGCTCATACAGCAGATGTGTTGTCTAAGGACTCTGGAAATTTCTATTGAAAATAAGTACCATTAAGACAATTGCTAACGTGAATTCAATAGCACTTTGAATATCACTACCCCAACACACTCCGCTGGCCACACGCTGGACCCCGTCTTCTCTGCTAGCCCCCACATCACCTTCAGCCACACCACCGAACTCTCATGGACTGACCACCGCTGCATCCACTTCACCTTCCAGAAACCCACCACACACCACTGCACCCAACAGATCCCCCGCCGCAACTGGAGCAAAATCAGCCAAGACCAGCTAAACACCAGCCTCACCCGAAAACCACACACCGAACCCACCAATCCCGACCTCGCAGCCTGCAACCTCTGGCGCTGGATCGATGACTGTGCCAACACTCTCGCCCTGCTCAATAAAACTTCCAACATAGGTGCCAACAAGAGAGCCAGCTGGTTCACCTCGGACCTTCAAGCATCCAAGCAAAACTGTCGGAAACTGGAGATAAAGTGGCTCCTCAAACAGACTCCGGACAACCATGCCGCCTTCAAGAATGCCATCTGCAATCACCATCACCTCCTCAGATCTGCGAAGAAAACCTCCTTCAAAGACCGCTTGGACAACAACACACACAACAGCAGGGAGCTCTTCAACATCGAGAATGAACTATTCAACCCCAGCTCCAGCACAACCGACATCCCACCTTCACAAGACCTGTGCAACTCCCTCGCCGCCTTCTTCCACCACAAGATCACAGACATCCATGACAGCTTCAACAGCCAGACCACCCCACCAATCACCGACTCCTCAGACTCTCCACCCACTTTCAACTACGACCCCCGCTCGTCTGGGCCAACGTGAACGAAGACGACACAGTCAAAACCATGGGCTCCATCCACTCTGGATCTCAGTCAGACCCATGCCCACACCACATCTTTAACAAAGCAAGAGCCACCATCACACCCCACCCCCGCAAAGTCATCAACATCTCCTTCGAGACCGCGACCTATCCCGAGAACTGGAAGCATGCTGAGATCAAACCCCTACTCAAGAAACCCACGGCGGACCCGAGAGACCTCAAGAACTTCCGCCCCATCTCGCTACTCCCATTCCCTGCCAAGGTCATTGAGAAGATCGTCATCAGACAACTGACCCACTACCTAGAGGAAAACAACATCCTGGACCCATCCCAGTCAGGGTTCCGCAGCAACCACAGTACCGAAACCGCCGTCATCACCGCCACCGATGACATCAGGGCCCTGCTTTACAATGGCGAAACTGCAGCCCTCATCCTCCTGGACCTCTCGGCCGCCTTCGACAGCGTCTGCCACCGCATCCTACGCACATGCCTCCACAACGCAGGGATCCGGGACAAAGCTCTGGAGTGGACCACCTCCTTCCTCTCTGGCAGAACCCAGAGCGTCCGCCTCCCCCCTTTCTGCCCAAAGCCTCCAAGATCATCTGCGGCGTTACCCAAGGTTCGTCCCTCAGCCGTACACTTTTCAACGTCTACATGGCCCCGCTCGCCCGCGTCACCTGGCTGCACAACCTCAACATCATCTCCTACGCTGACGACACCCAACTGATCCTCTCCCTCACCAAGGACCCCCTCACTGCCAAATCCAACCTCCAAGAAGGAATGAAGGCCGTCGCCGAATGGATGAGGAACAGCAAACTGAAGTTGAACTTAGATAAGACGGAGGTCCTCATCTTCGGCGCCAACCCCTCAGCCTGGGACGACTCCTGGTGGACGACCGCTCTGGGAGCAGCCCCAACACCCACCAACAATGCACGTAACCTGGGCATCATCCTCGACTCAACACTCTCCATGACCAAGCAAGTCAGCGATGTCTCCTCAACCTGCTTCAACACCCTCCGCATGCTCCGCAAGATCTACAGATGGATCTCCACAGATACAAGAAGAACAGTCACCCAAGCCCTCGTCAGCAGCAAACTTGACTACGGAAACACGCTCTACGCAGGAGCCCCGGCCAAACTCCTCAAACGACTGCAATGCATACAAAACGCCTCTGCACGCCTGATTCTCGATGCCCACCATCACAGCCACATCACTCCCCTTCTGAGAGACCTACATTGGCTCCCCGTCAACAAAAGGATAACCTTCAAGCTCCTCACCCACGCACACAAAGCGCTCCACAACACCGGTCCAGCCTACCTCAACCGAAGAGTGACTACCGGAGGCAGATCCTTCTCCCACCTCGCCGCCAGGATCTGGAACACCCTTCCCTTGCCCCTACAACAGACTGAAGACCTGCTGACTTTCAGGAAGGGGCTCAAAACCTGGCTATTTGACAAGTAGCAGAACCCTCCCCACCTCAGCGCCTTGAGACCCTCATGGGTGGTACTGTGCTCTACAAATACACTGATTGATTGATTGATTGGTGGCCAGTGGCACTTCGACTAATTGTCTGATACTTATATGTCATTTCTTCAATCCATCTTTACAAATTAGTATTTTTGTGCTTGTTTTGCCGCATAACCACAAGGCAGAAGGGCCCACTTACAAGGAAAAATGTATGTATGAAGGACTCAGCAGTAAAGTTTTTTGGGAAACAAAGGGGGAGCTAATGTTTCCCTTTGATCAAAAGGAATTAACTGTTTCTTAATGTTTAGGAAGAAGAAATGAAATGTGTAGATTTATATAGCACAGCTTATCACCCGTGAGGGTCCATGGGCACAGGTAGATAAGGTGATGTGGCCAGAATCACAGGACGTTGTGCCTACACCGAGGTTTGAACCTGGATCCACAGTTCCTAAGGCGGTCATTCTTACTGTTGTGATACATCCTCTCGTAGGGTGACCAGCAGCAAGGTGGATGGATTCACCATTGAGAAGTCTGAAGACCCAGAGACAAGAGAGGTCATTCTGGAGACAGTTACATCTACATATTGCCTATTTTAGTGTTAAAGCATATCCCAAGAGCACTTCTGACCTTTACATGCGTCACATTGGTGAAGAAAGGCACTGGGCTGCTGCTTACTTTGCTGAGCACTAAAATTCAGAAAGCCATTAAATACATGGGAAGGCATTTATTTGCAGATTAACTGAAGTAACAAAAAGAAGCATAGAAGGTATTCTTCAGTTTTAAAGATATCCTACAACTAAAGGGTAAAAATAGAAAGTTCAAATTTCAAAAAAGTGTATTTAATTAACAAGCAGAAGCATTTCCCCTCAATCTATCAGATTATATCACTGTATTAAGGAGTATCCTGACAACAGTGCAAATAGAGAACTGAGAGGCAAGTCAGTTATCATGTGCACCCTCTGGGTGGTCTAGGTTATTATCATGTGGGGAGAAAATTATAGTTTAAGAATGTTTTTATATATCGCACAACCTAAACTCATATAATTCAAGGTGCTCTTATACGTGGTAATGAAGAAAACAGAGGCAATGTGAACTAAAACAATTGCCTAAGATCACACAGTTTGGTCAAGTGAGAAAGCTGCGACTGGTCCCCAGGTTCCTGATTTAACATTGTGCAATTCAGTCACTAGATGGGTATCTCTTTCCCTCTTTAGTTTTATATCATATGCTTTTCTGTGCTTTAACTTTAAATCTTGGCGCACTAGGTTAGAGCATGGGGGCAGGCAGAACTTACATGAAGGGTCTGGTTCATTAAGGGCTTGAGGGTACATAAGCCGCTCGAGGTGAGCCACAGCCAGGCACTTGAGTCAAGCTTGATTCGAGCCATCAGTGGCTCACCCATATCTATTAAATAATGAAAATTAAAGGGAGAAATGCATGGTAATGATATGATTTTAATATCATCAAACAATTTGCTAAAGCAGGAGTACCAGCACCACAGTGCAGGACTCCTTGTTTCAAGATTTGTGACTTTCTCTCTCCACAAAATTTTAGTAAGTGAGCTATGAGACTGAGACCCAGATTTAGGAAGGCCTAGCACCATATTACTGTCATTTTTTTATGCTAATGTGGCGTTAGGCTTCCAAAATCGCTGCGTCATAGTTACAAAGTGTCACAATGCATGCATTGCGCCACTTTGTAATCCCTTGCGCCACATTATGCCTGTGCCAGGCATAATGTATGCAAGGGGGGCATTCCCCCTTCAGGTGGGGGGTGAAAAAATGGTACAAAGAAACCCAAAAGATTTCTTTGCATCATTTTTTGCATCATTTCTAATGCCTGCACAGAGCAGGCATTAAAAAGAGGCACACAATTATTTATAATGGGCCTCAATGTGCTTTGAAGGATTAGTGTAAAAAAAAGAATTGACGCTAGTTCCCTAGCTACCGCCATGGTGAGATGCATCTTTAATGCGCACACATGGTGGCTTTGGGGAGGCGCTAAGGGGGCGCAAGAAAAGTGGTGCTGCATTGGATGCAGCGCCACTTTTCTTAAATCAGCCCCTGAGTGTTTTATCCCCGTGGGTAAAATAAAATGATTGCTGGGTTGTAGTCCTGTTTCTAATAACATGCTTATTATCAGTGTTTAGTTTAATTTGACTTTTTCCTGGCGCTTTAATAAAAAAGGAGCAGAGAAATATGGGCCAGATGTAGGTAGAAACCAATTTGCGAGTTGCAAATTGCGAGTCCTTCCGACTCGCAATTTGCAACTCGCAAATTGGTATGCAGAAAGGTTTCTCAGACACCTTCTGCGACTCGCTATGGGGTCGCAAAGACCCACCTCATAAATATTTATGAAGTGGGTCGCAGTTTGCGACCCCATAGCGAGTCTAGGCACTCACGGGGATGGTGGCCTGCTGGAGACAGCATACCACCATGTCCGTGACTGCTTTTAAATAAAGCAGTTTTTTTTTTCTCTTTGCAGCCCGTTTTCCTTAAAGGAAAACGAGCTGCAAATAGAAAAAAATACCGAAACCTTTTTGTTTTGGTTTTTTTCAGAGCAGGCAGTGGTCCAAAGGACCACTGCCTGCTCTGAAAAAAGATTATTGTGAGCATTCACAAAAGGGAAGGGGTCCCATGGGGACCCCTTCCCGTTTGCGAATGAGTTACCATCCACTTCAAGTGGATGGTAACTGCGGGTTGATTTGCGACCGCTTTCGCGGTCACAAATCAACCCTACATCGCGGTGCGACTCGCAAATAGGTAGGGAACGCCCCTTCCTATTTGCGAGTCTGAAACACATTTTGCGAGTCGTACCGACTCGCAATATGTGTTTCAGCATCGCGTGAGGGCATTAGCGCCTCGCAAATGGTGTTTTTCGCTGTTTGTGAGGCGCTAATGCCTTCCTACATCTGGCCCTATGTTGAGAAAGTGATTACCCAACCGCGCACAATTAGTCACTAGTGGTGGCCCTGATTAATAAAAAACAGACTTTCTGGTTCCATAGTTTCCATCTTGCTCATTACACATCAACTGGGGTGTGAGTGGTTCTGATGGTGTGACTCAGACACAACTCTCACCGAAGAAATGCTACTGTCTTGTGGAACCTGCCCACACTTTGAATACAGAGTTCACAACCAGCACATTTTGCAAAGTGGTGTAGCCAGGATTAAGCTTCAAGTCTCCTATGCCATGGCTAAAACTTGCCCACTTTCCATATCCATCAGTAGAGGTTGGGTGTTCGTGCCTGCATACCTCAGTGAATTGGACACCTTGTGTGGGAGATCATTAGTCAAACATTGTTTATAACACTCACTTCCTTAACTGAGCCTGTTTCTAAGCACTCCTAAAGTTTACAGGTAAGAGACTACAGGTATAAGGAGAGTGTGAGACCTAACATTTTGTTTTGTTCCAATTCAATATTCAAGTAACTTCCATTGTACATCTGACTTGCCCAAAGTAGCAATAGCAAGCACCCAAGGTGAAGTAGACAGATAGCAACTTTGATACAATATAACACACTAGTGTCAAATCTATGACTCTTCGAGAGACTGGGGGCTCGATTTAGAGGGCAGTAGGGAGTGAAACCCTTCATATAACTCCATGACTGACTGTGCACACTATGTACATACTTTGCTTTCCCTACATTCAACTTACACCTCACTGGCCTCTTCCCGGGAATCAATGTAGACCTTGGTCACACCATAGACCAACGGTACTCAAAGTACGACCCGCGGGCCGCCAGCGGCCCCACGGACATAGCTTGGCGGCCCGCGAGACGCACACCAAACGCCATATCATAATGGCAGCCGTATGTAAACATAGAAGAGGGCCGCGGAGCATGCTCCCGCGGCCCTCCTCTATGTTTACATACGGCGGCCATTGTTTATTGCGTTGACCTGACGATCCTGGAAGCCAAAGCCCCATAAAAGTCAGCGCTTGCAGCTAACTTTTACGGGGCTTTGGTCGTCTGCTTGCTGTCACCGGCTCCACGTCTGCTGCCCGCCTGCCTGCCTGCTGTTCCAGATTTGTGGCATCTTTACAGTGCTTTGAGTCAGGTAAGGCTCTTTGGTTATTTATTTATTTGTTTTTAATGTAGTGTGTGTTACTGGGGTAGGCGTGAGAGCAGATTGCGCTGTGTGTGTGCGCTGTGTGTGTGTGTTACTGGGGTAGGGGTGAGAGCAGATGGCGCTGTGTGTGTGCGCGCTGTGTGTGTTACTGGGGTAGGGGTGAGAGCAGATGGCGCTGTATGTGTGCGCGCTGTGTGTATTACTGGGGTAGGGGTGAGAGCAGATGGCGCTGTGTGTGTGTTACTGGGGTGGGGTGAGAGCAGATGGCGCTGTGTGTGTGTGCGCTGTGTGTGTTACTGGGGTAGGGGTGAGAGCAGATGGCGCTGTATGTGTGCGCGCTGTGTGTGTTACTGGGGTAGGGGTGAGAGCAGATGGCGCTGTGTGTGTGCGCGCTGTGTGTGTTACTGGGGTGGGGTGAGAGCAGATGGCGCTGTGTGCAGATGGCGCAGTGTGTGTTACTGGGGTAGGGGTGAGAGCAGATGGCGCTGTGTGTGTTACTGGGGTAGGGGTGGGAGCAGATGGCGCTGCATGCAGATGGCGTTGTGTGTGTTACTGGGGTAGGGGTGAGAGCAGATGGCGCTGTGTGTGTTACTGGAGTAGGGATGAGAGCAGATGGCGCTGTGTGTGTTACTGGGGTAGGGGTGAGAGCAGATGGCGCTGTGTGCAGATGGCGCTGTGTGTGTTACTGGGGTAGGGGTGAGAGCAGATGGCGCTGTGTGTGTTACTGGGGTAGGGGTGGGAGCAGATGGCGCTGTGTGTGTTACTGGGGTAGGGGTAGGAGCAGATGGCGCTGTATGCAGATGGCGCTGTGTGTGTTACTGGGGTAGGGGTGGGAGCAGATGGCGCTGTGTGCAGATGGCGCAGTGTGTGTTACTGGGGTAGGGGTGAGAGCAGATGGCGCTGTGTGCAGATGGCGCAGTGTGTGTTACTGGGGTAGGGGTGAGAGCAGATGGCGCTGTGTGTGTTACTGGGGTAGGGGTGGGAGCAGATGGCGCTGTATGCAGATGGCGCTGTGTGTGTTACTGGGGTAGGGGTGGGAGCAGATGGCGCTGTGTGCAGATGGCGCTGTGTGTGTTACTGGGGTAGGGGTGAGAGCAGATGGCGCTGTGTGCAGATGGCGCTGTGTGTGTTACTGGGGTAGGGGTGAGAGCAGATGGCGCTGTGTGTGTTACTGGGGTAGGGGTGAGAGCAGATGGCGCTGTGTGTGTTACTGGGGTAGGGGTGAGAGCAGATGGCGCTGTGTGCAGATGGCGATAGGGGTGAGAGCAGATGGCGCTGTGTGTGATAGACCGGACCCTGCAAGGGTAAGAACTGTGCTGCTATATCTTTGTCTTGTAATGCTTAGGCACCAAGTTAGACCTTTGTTTGTGCAACCTCTAAACAATAATGCTTACTTTTATAACCCATACCCACCAACCCAGTACAGCCAGAGAGAAACCACCCACCCATGAAAACTACCAAAAATCAGATGACAATCCCAATATAAATCAAACCATTTGTGAAGTGTCCAGTGGGGTACACTTTGTGTGATGGGCAAACACCTTCAGCTTACTCCTCCTCCCAGGGGTGCGGATGATAAATGGCTGCTGCATCTAATTAAATGTCTCTTGTGATTAGGATAGGGATATACTCTGGAACATTCCCATTTGGCTCTTGTGATTAGTGTAGGAATATACTACTAGAGCCAGGGCTGTTGAAAATGTCTTACAATAATACACTTTTTTTTATCTGGCCCCTGGCATTTCGCACACAGTTGATTTCTATTGCTGTGTGACCCAGCATGCTGAAAAAAAACAGTTTCTAAAAAGAGGCCCGTATACCATTCATTGGCCTCATTATCACTCTAGTATTCCTAGCAGGTTGCAAGCATAATTGCAAAAAATACTTTTTATAACATGGTCCTCTGGGAATCGGCAAAGGCCAGCATGTGTGTTGCCAATTGTTAGATCACGGTATGCTTTGTTTCCTTTTACACATCACTTTATATTACTTTGCTGTTGTGCACAGAGGTCTGTAGCGAGACGCAGTGTTGGTCCATTGGTCGTGAGGCGGTGTCGGTCCATCGGTTGCTCGTGAAGTGTTGTCGGTCGTGAAGTGGTGTCGGTCCTTTGGCTGTGAGGGGAAAATCTGATTCCTGACCCTTGAAAATCATTGCACAAACTTGCTGAGACCAATGGCCTACAGTCCAGTTACCAAGCCTTGCAAACGACCCAGATCCATACAGAGTGAACACAGATCATTCCAGGCAGCATGGGAAGAAGAGAACTTGTTTGTTGAATGGCCAAAGGAGAAAGCTACCTGTTTGCTTTGCAAAGAAAAAGTAAATGTTCTTAAGAGATATAACCTGGAACGGCACTACAAAACTCGACACGCAAGTTATAGTGAGAACTTCCCATTGCACTCACAACTGCGTTCAGCAAAAGTGGCATCGTTAAAGCAAACACTTCTTTCCCAGCAGAAGCTCTTCCTTTGCCAAATGAAGGAATCTGAGGCTGTTACATAAGCATCATTCAAAATATGCTACCTGCTTGCCAAACATAAGAAGCCATTCACGGAGGCAGAGCTGGTGAAGAAATGTTTCCTTTCAGCAGCTGAAATTTTGTTTGAGAACTATAGCAACAAATCCAGCATTTTAAAAGAAATTGGTGCCTTACAGCTATCGGATTCCACTTGTGCACGCAGAATAGAGGCAATGGGTGAAAATATCCAGGAGCAGGTGATCAAAGCTGTCAGAGAGTCACCGTTCTTCAGCATTGCCATGGATGAGTCCACAGATATAGGCGATGTGGCCCAGTTATTAGTTTGGGTGAGGTATTTGGACCAATCACTTCATCCCAAAGAAGAGCTCCTGTGCCTTCTTCCACTGCACGGGCACAGAAGAGGAGAAGATATTCTGGAAAGTATCTGCAACTACTTTGAAACACATCACATACCACTGGACAGTCTTGTTAGCATCACAACAGATGGCGCGCCTGCTATGGTAGGCCATGACAGAGGCTTTGTATCTTTGCTTAAAAAGAAGCTCACTGGACAGCCTGTAATAGACTACCACTGCATTATTCATCAGGAAGTTCTGTGTGCAAAATTAAAGCATGGAGAACTGAATAACGTCCTAAAACTTGCAGTGAAAATTGTTAATTTTATTCGTGCCAAAGCCCTTAACCATAGACTTTTTAAGGCTATGCTGCAGGATTCTGAAGCTGAATATACAGACCTCTTGATGCACACTGAAGTGCGATGGCTAAGCAAAGGGAAAGTTCTGGAGCGGTTCATTGATTTGCTTCCGTAAATTGAACACTTTACAAACAGCAGAGGTCAAACATTCCCAGAACTAAAGGATGTGAAATGGCTTTTAATGCTCCATTTTCTTTCAGATCTATTTGCACACTTCAATGCTCTTAATTTGATGCTGCAAGGCAAACAACAGCTTGTGTGGTCCATGATGAATGGTATTTACTCATTTGAAAGTAAGCTTGTGCTATTCAAAGAACAACTGGATGTTGCTGACTTCACCCACTTTCCAAAACTGTTGGCTGTGACTCAGAGGTTTCCAAATGCACAAGAAATGCTGCCAACGCTAAATCTTGGTGCATGTCTTGAGGAAATTTCTGGGGAGATCAAAAGGCGATTTTCTCAATTCAGAACCCTCACCCCCCTATTCAGGCTGGTTGAAAACCCCTGGATGGTGAGTGCACGAAATCTTGATGATGTTGAACTTATTGGCGTGAAAAGACCGCAAGCACAAATGGAGCTGATAGACATGCAGCATAACTCAGCTCTTGAAGCATCTTTTTTGGGGCAGGCACCAGAAGAATTCTGGAACAATGTGCCTTCTGACAAATTTCCTGTTCTTTTTACAGTGGCCCAGAAAATAATTTGTATGTTCGGGTCAACATATGTTTGCGAAAGTTCGTTTTCCACAATGGGACTTTTGAAGAGTAAATTCAGAAATAAGCTAACAGACTTACATCTGGATCAGCTCTTAAGGCTTGCCGTTTCAGACATAATACCAGATTACAGAACACTAATAAGAGACATGAAGTGCAAAATAAGTTCGTAGTATGTCTTCCTTTGACATACCTATTTTCCAGACTCAGAGAAAACTGTGCTGCATTGGGCCTGTGCTGAATATTCTGTTCACAAGAATTACCATGCCATGCCTCTTAAGATTACTATTGTCTGATAATAAAAATGTTTTTCAAAATGTCCCCTTTGTAGGTTTGTAGTTATACCTGGATTCAAAATACAGCATTGTTTAGCATTGTTTTGAAAAAGGGGGTGGGGTGGTTGTTCCCCCTCTAAGCCCCGCCCCCTCTAAGCCCCGCCCCCGGCTGTCACTTCAGTGCGGCCCTCGGCCGCAAACCATACTGCAATTTTGGCCCCCGAGAAAAAGTTTGTGAGTACCCATGCCATAGACCATCATTTTTAGCCCTGGGAAAAAATGTTTGCAAGTACCCAGAGTCAATATGGTTGCCAGGAGTCATCATGGATGTGACTAGATGAGTACACCAAATCCAGAGGTTTGACGTAGGTCTACTTAGCTACATTTATTACCCATTCAATGTAACCTGGGTTTCCTGTTTCAAAGTACATCTGCAACTGTTACTCATTTTGAAGTAACACACATTAATACCCTTTGGAATAGACACACCATATATAACAATTAAATAAAATCAAATATAATGGGGTTGTAATGCTGTAAAGATCAATTTGAGCTGCATTTCAATGCTTTCTTCATTTATAATCTGTCTCACATTTACTTCGCCTCTCAGTCAGTTTGCATCAAACAATTTAACCTATTAATTGTTCCCTTTTGGGAGCATTGTTGGACAATTGGTAGTGTGGTTATGGGATGCGAGCTACTGACGCAGAGCATAAAGTACAAACATGTTAATAAGTTAAGCAATTATTCTATTATTTAGAGCTAATAATGTACCTAATAAACACAAATACACTATGGGCCTGATTTAGATATTGGCAAATGGTTTACTCTGTCACAACGGTGACAGATATCCCATCCACTGAAATCTAACGGGCAGATTTAAGAAAAGTGGAGCTGCACCTATTGCAGCGCCACTTTCCTTGCACCCCTTAACGCCCTCTAACGCCAATAACATATGGCACATCATGGTGGAAGTTAGGGAACTATCGTCAAAATATTTGACGCTAGTGTGGCGATTTTCAGGTTTAGCGTAAAAAATTGTGCTGCTAATCCTGCAAAGCTCAGAGAGGGAAAACAATGGGAGACTCATTTTAATGCCTGCCCTGAGCAGGGGTTAAAAATGCTGATAAAAATGATGGTAAGAAATCTTCTAGATTTCTTTGTGCCATTTTTTCACCCCCCCTAACGGGAGAATGCACCTTCGCACACGTTATGCCTGGCACTGAGATAACGTGGCGCATGGTGTTAAAACGTGGCGCAATGCATGCATTGCACCACTATGTAAATATGGCACCTGGAAAAAGCCACTTTAGCGCCACATTAGCACCAAAAAAATAAAGCTATGGCGATGCTAAGGTGGCACTAGGGGCTCTTAAATATGCCCCTATATCTCGTAGGATACAATGGGAATTGGATTTCAGTGGATGGGATATCCGTCACCGTTGTGACAAAGTCACCCATCTGCCAATATCTAAATCAGGCTCTATATTTCTTTGACAGCCACCTGCTGACACAAATCTGTTGTATTTCATTTTCCGAATCATAACACTTTAGTGCAAAGATAGGGCATGGCATGTGCGCACTAGGGGCAGGCAGTTTGTAAACGTTCTGGTGTTGCACCTTCCTATGAGGCTACAGACTACCAACTGCGAAAAAAAAACACTGTGTACATCCGGCTGGCATGTTTGTCCTCCAAAGTGCTGTGGAATCTTCCCTTTTTCTCTGGTCCATTTTGTCACCTGATAAGATAGACAGTGCAAACGTTTCAATCAAATACCTTTGTGAAGGATCATGTGGTAAGTTGGTAAGTAGCTCTTATACCTTGTGTAAGAGGCTAACATTTTGGGAGAAAGTAGAATATATTTACCAATATTTCACCCCATGCAACAAGACAACTTTCTTTTCTGCGTTGCATAAAAGGGAGGCAGCAGAAATGAGCCATAGCTGCTAAAATATAGCTCAAGTCTTCTGTCTCCTAATGCTGGTGCACTTGTAATAACGCGGTGCCAAAGCAGGCACTCGTGTGCCGTGCTGCAAGGGTGCCTGCGTAAACAATCCTTTAAGACATTTTCCTCTTTCTTTGTGCGCTGCAGAATGCAGCATGCTTAGAAAGAGGAAGTAGCAAGGAAAAATGAATATATTTCTCCTTGTTACACCTCTGTCAGGGAGGCGCAGCACTTTGGCACAATTCAAGGTCTACTGACTTTAGTAAGTCTATGATTGTGTGAAAAACCAAGGGTGGATGCGTGGGAACATCCGCTCAACACCCATGGAGCACATTCCTGCCGCAAGGTAACGCAAAGCAGCGATATGGGATGCCTTGCGTTACTTTGGTTTTACTGAACCACCCAGAGCCACGCATAGTGGCTTTACGTGGCTTAGTTGATACCATTTAAGGACTTGTGTTGCCTTGCGGTGCCTTACAGTGACTTTTGTCATGCAAGGGCAACACAAGCCCTTAGTAAGTATGCCCCTTTGTGTCTGCTCTGAATATCAGTGCAGCAGTTAGCAGAGCTGTACTCACTGTAGATGAATAACTTTGGTTGGGAGATTGAGGGCCACGCTGATCATGATTTCATACAACCTGACACCTTGCTGCACTGCTTGAAAGGGAGAGTGCAGGAATGTGCCATATCTAATACCCTACAGCATATTCCTGCTCTCTGCCTGTGCTGGCACACAAACTGCTGCCTGGTGTCAATGCAGGCACCCTGGCACAATGGTACAAGGGTTCCTGCACTGAAGAAGGATTGTTTTTGTGCAGGAAGTGACACCTTCCTGCAAAACAAGGCTCTTTCCTTTTTCTATGTGTGCGCAGATTCCAGTACATGTAGAAACAGGAAAAAACTAGGAGAACTGAAAATATTTCTCCTTGTTACGCATCCCCTGGGAAGGCGTAACAAGCGGAGCATTCCCAGGTCTACTAGTACTAGTAAATCTGGGAATGCTACAGAATCCATGGGTGGATAGGTGGGAACATCCATGCTTCACCCATAGAACACCTCCCTGGGGTAGAGTAATGAAAGGTAGTGACTTGTGTTGCCATGCATTACTCATTTTTTGCCAAGGCACGCAGGGCCCTGCAAGATGGCATTGAGTGGCTTGATAAATCTCACACAAAACCCTTGATAAATATGCCCCTATGTGCCTTGAGATTGTGTTATTGGTGATTTACATTATTGGGGTGCTGTATGCCAGTTGTGAATGTTGTTTGTTAAATTGACATTGATGTTGTCACTCTGTATGTTTTTTGTTTTTCGGAAGGAAGTTTGACCAATAAGACTGTCGGTTGGATTGTTATTGTCCAGTTTCTGGTTGAGAGTTCTCTTGTGCTGTCAAGTTCTTGAAGGGTTAATTTTGTGATCCTAGAGCAGGGGCTGTCTGCTTATTCATTTGAGTGTGATACTGGATTAATTGGCTCTGCTGCAGAGGCCTAGTGTGTGTATTCTGTGGTTTTTGTTGTCATACGTTGTTGAACATTATTAAGGAGGGGGACTGTAGATCTTATTCCATGTGTTCTTGCTGAGCCTGTGTTAAGTTCTAGCCTTGGAATATAGGTCTGTCAAACTGGTATATGGGTCAAAGGCCATATTACAAACAGTGCCCCAGGGGGAGGGGCTTTGGCGCCCATTTTCTGCACCTGGGACACTGTAGTATTATCAAAGAAGGCGAAGACGCTTGTGCGCCCTCTTCTGTGATTTAGATTGAGTACCAGTGTTATCTCCAGAGTTCCTTCCCTCATGAGCATGGAAGCATGGCCCCTTGTTAATCAGGGAAATACTTTGCCTCTATGCCCACTCCTATTATGTATGCAGGCGCAGAGGCAAAGAGGCCGGCAGGAGGCACACTGAATGTGTGCACAAAAAGGTTGTGCATAGTGAGTACACCCCCGAGGGTGACCTCTGCAAGGGGGCAAGGCGGGCCCCATGAACCCGCCAGCGGTACCTCTGCAGATGTGTGCAGTCACTCATTGCACCTGCTTGCTGGGGAATCTCTGTCCCCTCTTGAAGGTGCAGGTGGATGCCGAGCGCACAGACAGAGACGAGAGTCTGATCCAAACAGGCCCTTCTCATTTCACTAACCCGTTGCCCTCTGGGCTGCAAGAGTTCACTTCTATCCTGGGGCAGTACATTACTTTTAATAGGGTGCACGGTCCCTGTTTCTGCCCAGCGGACTTTAAAGGAGCACCGTGGCGGAAACAGCAATTGAGCGCCCGTTACATGATACAGCCCCTGGAGGATGAACGGTGAATGTGATGCTTTCTGTGAGGTACCCTGACGTATATCCCACCTGCTATGGTCTCTAGGTCTTAAACAAAGAACCAACCTCACATGCACTGGGAGTTCATGTGATGAAAGGGAGATCTTCTTCGCAGTTTCCACTTCAGCACAAAGCTTTGTCTTTATCAAGTGTTCTTTAACAAGAACGCGTGCCAGTGCTTAATTTGTACCACTGGCTGCAGGTGGGCTTGCAACAGCACGCGTTTTTGAGGACCAGAACTTATTTTTCATCATCAGACTTTGACCCAAGGCAAGAGAGGGAGAGAAAGTCAGAAAATGGAGAAAGCAGAAGCAAGCGAAAGATAGAAAAACAGGGACCAAGGGCGAATGCAGGCATGAAAAGGAACATATAAGAGTGAAATAAAAAGACAGGGCGTGTGGGCTCTTGGGGGAAGGAGGCATAAGGTGGAAACATGACTCGGCATCTTTGGTATCGGGCAACCGCAGCATTTGGCAACGGGTCCCTAATAAAAGCTTCGGACCCCTGCACTTATTATTTTACAAATTAAGCACTGGCTTTATGCCGAGGCTTGCCTTTGCCACATCTTTAAACCAGCCTATGCTGGGCTAATATTCATATTTCTGAAGAAATTAGACCACTGGTTTTAACCAGGATTTCCACGTCAGTGTGGAGATCAGTAGTCGGGATTCATGTGGAAATGAAATCCCTTTTGCTGGCTCACTGCCTGCTGAGGAAAGGAAGGAATCTTGATGGCTGTGATGCTTGCAGAACACTTACCAGGAGTTTATGTAAAGTGAAGGCCGGTGGGGCTGGTAATCAGATTCCACAGCCCGCCTCCTCAGGGCACTTGATTACTTCACAGCACATCTCGGTAGTGCCTGGCCCTCGCTATTAACATCTAGGCCCGCCAGGCGCCCACGGCGAGGTTTTCAATCTCTCGCACAACAGTTCGCCAGAGAAGGGGAAAGTGAAGTGTTTGCATTTATGGGAGGCCAGGCAGCAGCAGAGCCATTTCAGGATGATGTGAAATGCGCGTATAGACAAGGGGCAGGCTCATCCACCGGCCTTTTTTTGAGGAGCAAATGAGTCTGATCTACTCACAGAGCATCCAGACGGGATTGTAGCGGCATTCGCGTAATTGGCTCAGCCCTGCAGCGGCTTCTCCATGCGAGGCCATTCCACTCAGGCCTTCTCAAGGGGGTTTCATCGTGAATCCATTATTTTCGTGTTTACTTTTCCTGCTTGTGTCTGTGTCTAATGTTCTCATCTGCGGGGTGCCGGAGGGAGAGCGCGGCATGGCATCGTCTGCAGTATCACGACCTCGTTCCTCCTGCCCACGCTGTGCACACTCTTATTTCAAGGCCGGCTAAAGTCCCCGTTTTGCAAATGATTATGTCTAAAGCTATGGACCTGAACGGGCTTTTTGTAAATGGATATGAAATCAACATTAGCGGTGCTGTTGGAAGAATCTGCATAAACTAGGCCTAAAACGCAGTGAGAGCTCTCTTTACACAAACAGAAACATGTTAATTACTTCCTCAAACCTCCCCCCTCCCAGTATTTTCGTCATATAGGGTGCACTCACCTTCACTTGATCTAGCTTTAACAGTAGCCCTCTCCCTTTTAACCTCTGACCTTCCCTCCCCACCAAAAAAGGCCATGGAGAGGAAGCACACCCACACCCTGGCCTGTTTTTAGATTTGGCTTTAGATGCAGCGGTCTTATAACCTATCGTTACCCATTCTTCAAAATATACTTAGAGTAGGCGTTGGCTCCCCCAGATGAGTATCCTTCTCAGGCTATTGGTCCTTTTGGTGTATCTTTTAAACTTCCTCTGGCGTTCTTACATTGCAGTGTGTGAGTGACTAGTTTACATTTCAAAAGTACACCAAAGCATAGCACAATGAATTCTTTATCTATCAGTTTCAGTTTGTTTTTTTCACTGTGGCAGGCTTTTTAAAATATTTCAGCCAGGAGTCAAGATGCAAGCCAGATCTATTGGCTTTGCCAGTGCTTGTTTTTGTCTGCTGTCCCACAGTCATTTCCTGTGGGACCTGGCTCGCGGGGCCTGTTCTTGATTTTTTTGTTTATTTGTTTTCTTTTTGCTTAACCCCTGCGCTGCCAGGCCTTTCCCTCCTCAGGTGCCAGGCCTTTTTTTGGCTATTTGGGGCAGTTCGCGCTTAGGCCCTCATAACATTTTGTCCACATAAGTTACCCATGCCAAATTTGTGTCCTTTTTCCCCAAAATCCTATGGATTCTAGAGGTACCCAGAGTTTGTGGGTTCCCCTAGAGGACACCAAGAAATTAGCCAAAATACAGCAAAAATTTCGTGTTTAAAAAAAAAAAAAAAGGGGGGAAAAAGGGCTGCAGATGAAGGCTTGTGGTTTTTTCCCTGAAAATTACATCAACCAAGGGTTTGTGGTGCTAAAATCACCATCTTCCCGGATGTCAGAAACAGGCAGCGTTAAATCTGAAAAACACATTTTTCAACACAATTTTGGTATTTTACTGGGACATACCCCATTTTTACAACTTTTTGTGCTTTTAGCCTCCTTCCAGTCAGTGACAGAAATGGGTATGAAACCAATGCTGGATCCTGAAAAGCTAAAACTTTCTGAAAAGTAGATACAATTCGAAATTCAGCAAGGGGTCATTTGTGTAGATCCTACAAGGTTTTCCTTCAGAAAATAACAGCTAAAATAAAAAAATATTGAAATTGATGTGAAAAAATCAGCCATTTCTCTCCACGTTTTACTCTGTAACTTTTTGCTGCCATGTCAGATTTTTAAAAGCAATATACCGTTATGTCTGCTGGACTTTTCTGGTTGCAGGGATACATAGGGATTATAGGTTCATCAAGACCCCTAGGTGCCCAGAGACAATAAAGGAGCTGCACCTGGCAATGGGTTTTCATTGTAGACCGTGTATACAGCAATTTATTTGGTGAAAAATAAAGAGTGAAAAATAGGTATCAAGGAAACCTTTGTATTTCCAAAATGGGCATTATGTAAGGTGTTGAGAAGTAGTGTTTTTTAGCAGAGCTCTGAATTCAGGGGTCCCCATATGAGCATGTGAATTACAGGGCATTTCTCAAATAGGCGTCTTTTCTACACACTGCCTTACATTTGGAAGGAAAAAATGTAGAGAAAGACAAGAAGCAATAACATTTGTTCTTCTATTCTGTGTTCCCCCAAGTCTCCCAATAAAAATGGTACCTCACTTGCGTGGGTAGGCCTAATGCCCGCAACAGGAAACACAACATGGACACATCATATTTTTACATTGAAATCTGACGTGGTTTTTGGAAAGTGCCTAGCTGTGGATTTTGGCCTCTAGCTCAGCCGGCACCTAAGGAAGCCTACCAAACCTGTGCATTTTTTTAAACTAGACATGTAGGAGAATCCAGGATGGGGTCACTTGTGGGACTCTCACCAGGTTCTGTTACCCAGAATCCTTTGCAAACTTCAACATTTCGCAAAAAAAAAACCTTTTCCTCACATTTCTGTGACAGAAAGTTCTGGAATCTGAGAGGACCCGCACATTTCCTTCCACCCAGCATTCCCCCAAGTCTTCCGATAAAAATAGTACCTTACTTGTGTGGGTAGGCCTAGTGTCCGCGACAGGGAATGCCCCAAAACACAACATGGACACATCACATTTTCCTAAAGAAAACTGACCTGTTTTTTGCAAAGTGCCTACCTGTAGATTTTGGCCTCTAGCTCATCCGGCACCTAGGAAAACCTACCAAAGCTGTGCATTTTTGAAAAATAGACACCTAGGGAAACCCAGGATGGGGTGACTTGTGGCACTCTCACCAGGTTCTGTTACTCAGAATCCTTTGTACACCTCAAAATTTGGCAAAAAAACACTTCTTCCTCAGATTTTGGTGATAGAAAGTTCAGGAGTCTGGGGACAGCCATAAACGTCCATCTACCCAAAGGTCTCCCCATAAAAATGGTATCTCACTTGAGTGGGTAGGCCTAATTCCTGGGAAAGGAAATGCCCCAAAACACTATGTAGACACATCAAAATGATCAAATAGAAAACTACCTGTTTTTGCGGGGGCACCTGCGTTTTTGGTCCTGGGCTCAGCAGCCATCTAGGGAAACCTACCAAACCCAGACATTTCTGAAAACCAGACACCCGAGGGAGTCCAGGGAGGTGTGACTTGCATGGATCCCCCAGTGTTTTCTTACCCAGAATCCTCAGCAATCCTCAAATGAAGCTAAAAAATCAAATTTTCCCCACATTTCTGTGTGGGATCACTGCACCAGCACAAATTTCCTACCACCCAATGTTCCCCTCAATCTCCCGGTAAAAATGATACCTCACTTGTGTAGGTGGGCCAAGTGCCTGTGACTGGGAAGAGCCAAAAACATGTTGAAAATGAGGGGGAACCAAAGCTGGGCCAAAAGGGCAGTTTGAAAAAAAAACGTTTTTAGGCTGACAAGTGAGGCAGAATGTTTATCGGTATAGGTGCGACAATGCTGGGTGGTAGGAATTTTGTGGGCTCCTGCAGATTCTGGAAGGTTCCATCACAAAAATTTGGGAAAAATGTGTGATTTCCAGCAAAGTTATAGGTTTGCAGGGCTTTGTTGGTAAGAAAATGGTGCAGGTGCATGTAAAGTACACCACCCTGGACTCACCCAGATGTTTAGTTTTCAGATGGGTCTAGGTCTCATCGATTTTTTTACATGGCAGTGTCTTAAAGTCCAGAAAGTGCAGCCCTCACCATTCCAAATGGGACAATTTTGAGAATTAGACATGCATGTGACACAAGGCCAAATTAGCCGCGTCATATTTACAAAGTGCCACTTTGTAACCTCTTGTGCCACATTATGCCTGCGCCAGGCGTAATGTATGCAAGGGGGGTGTTCCCTGTTTAGGGTGACCACAAAAACTTGCATTTTTAGATGGTATTTTTAACGCCTGCACAAAGCAGGATTAGTGCCAAGATTTTGGTGCTGATCCTGCACAGTACACCAATAGCTTAATTTTTTTTGCTGATATTGCCCCTACCCTGTGTCATGGTGCACCGTATGTTAAATACGGCGCATACATGGCGGCTGTAGGGGGCGCTAAAGGGCACAAGAAAATTGCCACTGCATTAGATACAGCACCACTTTTCTTAAATGTGGGCCTTAATTTCTTTCTCTTTCAGGAAGACTCTACAAGGCCCATTTCGATGTATGCATGAAGGGGGCCATATTTACCAGGCCATGAAAAGCCTCGCAAGGTGGCTTTGCGTGGCCTTGTAAATATGGGTTGGGACAATGCGCCACTGGAGCGTAAAACTATGATGCTCTGGTGGTGCAGTGTGCCGCTAGGGCCTCGTAAATGAGGTCCTTTATCTTTTTCTTTCTCTTAAACTCCTGTTTCTCATCATTACTTAATCTTTGATACCCAATCTTAGCACTTGCATTGTGGATGCTTCACTCCATCCTCTTTGACTCTCTCTCACACTGCTCACCTCCGTGGTTTCAGACACTAGGCCTTTTTAATTATGGAGGATCTCTTCTTCTGGCCCCCGTTTCACCTCTTTCTAAATTCCCCTTTTGTTCATCCCATCCGTCTCCTCTTTGATGATCTTTCCTTCAAAATACCACTACAGATTTTCACTTAATGGCTTTAATCCATATATGGATACCAGCCACCTACACTCCTCTAGCCCTTCTATCCCCAGATTTCACACAATTCCATATTTTGGCTTTTTTTACCAGAATATTGTGATTTAAATTTTGGCCTTCGAAAATATTGTGGCCAAAATGTTGATATGCACAATAGTGTGAAGGTAATACATATTGCTAAATACATGTTCACTATACTTACTCCACATATATGTAGATTTTACAATATATAGTATATATGTTTGCAAGGTACGTAGATGTGGATTTAGGAATAGTAAATTTATACTTACCTGTATACACTTTTCTTCACACTAGAATGCTTGTTGATATTTTTGCCACAATATTTTGACAGGTTGATATTTTTATCCTCAATATTCCTTACTCCGACAAACTAGATTCCTCTCTTGTTTTCATTTTCCGCTGCATTACACCATCGTCATAAGTGTTCTCTCTTCCTTTGTATTGCTGATACTATCAGCTCCTTTCATGTTCTTTCTCCTTCCCCAACGCCTTTCGATCCCGCCTTTCTTGCCCTTCAGCTGTCCATGTGCTCTTCTGCAGTTTACAACTAGTCAATTTACCTAACCATGCTGAACCTCTGTCCTTGACTCTTATCACCGAAACATCTCTCATGAGGATTATCTGGATCATGTCTTTAACCCACTCTGTTTGGATTTGGATACTGCTCCCTGTCTGCAATATTTTATGCCCTTCGTTCAACTCTCAAGATCTGATTTGCTAAGACTTTTTGCATGTCTTTCTCCAGCGTGCACATAGTCACAAAATAAATTCTCCTCTTGATGCTGTCTATCTTTGTCTTCTCACAACTCTCATAACACTATACTTTAGTACACTAAAGAACATTAAAATCTTTATCTCAAACCTATACTACGTTTTGATATATGTACCCAAATCCCCAACACCTAACCTCAATTTCTACCAGATCCTATTCCTCTCTCGCCATCTAATGTTGTCATTTCACATCATAATTTATTGGGCACCTACAGACAACTTTATTCCCAGTTACAGTCCTTCCACAACCCCCTCCCCTCCCACCTGTTGTTTCATTTTATTTTCTTTCTCCTCTCACCCTCAGGTTTATTTACAAGTCCCTTGTGCCACCGTTGTGTCCTTTATTTTGACGCAGCGGTGGCACAAAGCAGTCCCCCACAGTGTGCCACATTTACAAACTGGCGCAATGGAACCATTGCGCCAGTTTGTAAAGCCTTGTGCCACATTATACCTGCGCCAGGTATAATGTATGTAAGGTAGGCGTTCCCCCTTTAATAGCCAAGCAGAACTGGTGCAGTGAAATCTACAAGATTTCACTGCATTGTTCTGTGCCTTCACAGCATCACTCTTTTAACACCTGCTCAGAGCAGTGGTTAAATGACACAGGGCTTTTTTGATTGGGGGCCTCCTGGCATTGCTGGAGTCATGTCATTTTTTTGACGCTACTCCAGCAATGCGTCAGTTTAGTGTCACAGATGCATCAGAATTTCTGACGCATCTGTGGACACTGCGCCATGGAGCTCTGTATAGTAAATGTAGCTTAATCATGGCATCATTAGGGGGCGCAGAGCAGCACAATAAAACTGGTGCATTAATTCCGATATGCCAGTTTCCTTAAAATGAGGCCCCCTTTTTCCTGTATTTCTGAAGAGGGCCTACCCTAGAGTTGTGCAGTCCTAGCTTCTTAATTATATCCTTTTGTTCTACCACCTCAAGCGTGCCTCTTCTGCTTATTCCTGATTTCTCACTCCTTGTTAGGCTTATTCAAAAAAGCTGTTACCCCCTTTTTTTCATTCCTTTTGTTATTCTCTGATTTAAAAAAAAACAAATTTCTTGCTCTTCATCACTTCTAATTTTCAAACTCTCCACCTTGTATGATACTCACGTCTTCCTCCTCTTCAGTTTAGTTTCCATCCTCCCCTCTGTAAGGAAACTGCCCTTCTTGCTTTCACTAAACTCCTTACTTCTTGATATCACTGCCAGTTATTCTCTCTGCACCCTTCTTGACCTGTTCTCAGACAAAAGCTCCATCTCTCTCCCTAGCAGGAACATTAATCACAAGAGGTATCTTGACATTTGAATTGCTTCCTGAAGGTTGGATGCACAAGGAACTTTTCAGCAGGTGCTTTTAAATCGCAAGTTTCATAAGTTATTGCTTAACACAGCGCCCCCCTGAGGTCAGTGCCCCCAATTCCAGTTCAGCACCTGGTGCGGCCGCACTGCTTGCACCACCCTAAAGCCGGCCCTGGATTGCCTTCACTGTGCTACAAATAGAAGCGGATCATTAACGCACCACTGCCAACTCTCTTCCCAATCAGCACAGGCAGTGACTGGCAGGAGGCAGCGGGGAAGAACAGTCAGTTCCAGGAGACTCACCAAAGAGTCACTAGCTGTAGGCAGCATATTGTCCGTGTGAAGAAAAACAATAGCTGGCAACATGCCAAATTCTCTTTTTTTAGAACACGTGAAATAAGACACGTTCATAAGCAAAATCCCTCTCGTCAGCACCTGAACCAGTAGCCAGAAAATTAAAAAAGCAAACACTATGAAGTGACAAGTCCAACCCTCACTTCAAGAGTTCCCTTCGCCATTCCGAACTACGTTACAGCCATTGTCAAACCAACCATCCACCCACAGATCTTCATGGTCTGTCTGTCCATCCATTTGTTCACCTGTCCAAACACCCATTACCCATACTTCCATCAACCTGTACTTCTGTAGTTTCTCCCTCTTTCCATCCACCTTTTCATTCATGAGTGCATCTTTCCAACCATTCATCCATTATGCAGCAAACCTTTCACTCTACAATCCATGGGACCCAACTACTAAAGCGAATGCTGTGGTGGCTGGTGATCATTGAAAGTGGTCAGGAGTAAACTCTTCCCTTAATTCCAGTGAGCAAAGCAAGTAAGTGGAACTTCTTCAAGAAAGGTTCAGGAAGGAGACCAAGGGGGTCTCTATCGAGAGCATTCTGAAACAAAGTAGGCTAACTAGTACATTTTAAAGAACAACTTCTACATAAATTTGCTAAAATGCCGTAGGCCATGAAAGGACACTTATTGATTATCCAAGTATCTTCATGGTGCAATAAGGCAAAGAAGGATGATGCTGCCCATGAGTTAACCCCATGTTTTTCAAAACGTGATGTCCAATTACTCACATCTGATGAATTACCTCCATTGCATCTGAACAAGCATTTTGTCATAGGTGCCTCTCTTATGCAATTGGTGCCACTTGATTGCCAAGAATTACCTCCAATATGCACCAGTTCCGAAGTTTGCCAGGGCCAACATTTTGTCACGATGCCCCCCTCCTCCCACATGCCATGCTTGTCGTCCCTCATGCCAAGAAATACCTCCAATATATGAGTGCCAGTATATTTCCATTTACTCTCAGTCACTCTTACTTATTCTCACTCATTCATTCTTCCTCACATTCACATTCCTCATGTGCACTCACTGTTCTAACAAATTATTTCTCCCTCACTCTTATCCATGCTCACTTCAAATGACTCTTACTGTCACTCATTCCCAAGTATTCTAATTCACTCTTACTCACTCTTATTCTCACTCAGAGACTGACTCTCACTTACACACACACTAACTCACTTTTACTCTCAGTCACTAATTCTCTCCCACTTATTCGGACTGTCAGTCACACTCACTTGCATTCACTTTCAATCTAACTCACTCATTCTCAGTCTCCCTCACTGGCTCACTAATGCTTACTCTGTTAAATTCAATCATTGTCTCTCATTCATTGCAATTGCCACTCACTTTCACTCACTTATACTCACACTTCTTCATACTTATTCTGACTCTTTCATCATCACTAACTCTCAGTCACATTCACTTACAATCACTCTTACTTTCACTAACTCTCATTTATTAACACTCATTATAAGTTACTCGGTCTGTCACTCACTCTCACTTACTTTTACTCACGCACATGATCTCTGCCATATCCACGCATTCTCTCTCTCACACACACACACACACACACACGCACTCTCTCTCTACCTTTCACACACTCTCACTCGCACACATAAACATTTGAGAACAACTGTTTTAGTACTTGGCTATCTGCCTTTGCAGGACCCATTTCAGTTCTTGGTGCTCTGTTGACCCTCAGGGCAGGCACCCAGATCCCTCCCACCTACACCAACTCTTTCCTAATTGTAAGATGAGTTGGGGACAGGTGTGGTGATTGGTGTGTAACCTCAGGTATTGCAGGGTTTAAGCCTAAACAGTTGCAGCCCACCACAGACGAGAAGGCACTAAGGCGTAGCAGGCCCCTTAGGTCAGTGCTGGGACTTTGCCAATCCTGGCCGCCTGTCAAATGGCTGGTGCAAGCCTCTTCACATGCTTGCACCTCCCGCAACACAAATGTCATTCCATGCCTCAGACTGCTGCTTGACTCTGGTTCTGGGTATGTTTTTTTATGTGTGCCAGCAATGACTAATAGCTTATTATTCACTATTAGGGTAGTAAAAAAGGGGCAGAAAAGAAGGAAGGCAGAAGCTTGATGCTCATAATGGGACCCACCCAGTAGGGGGAATGTGGCTTCATGAGTCCAGTGTTAGCACCACATACTAGCCTCTTGTGAGACACTCATATTTGTTAAAGCTTCTAACAAATGCAGAATTAAACTGCAGGATTTATCTCTGCTTTATCACCTCATGCTATTTAGTTTCAAGGAGCAATTTTAGAGCATCATCATATTTGAGACTGGATTTTTAAAAATAAAGTAATCACACTTCCTCATAATAGAACCACCGAGCACAGGAATAGGACCTTTTTGTGGCTAATTGTAGTGGGAACCAAGTGCAGCTGTTCACTTTTTCCTTTGAGTAAACAGCAGTCGCGTGACATAGAAGTATGCTATCTGAATGACATCTTCTCTGCTGGGTGATTTCTGGTACATTTACTTTTCAGCACGTGGCCATTGTCTCGAGCTAGAAAATGTCTCAGAGTTGTGTTGGCACTGAGTTCTAACCCAAAATCAGAAAGCTTCTAAACTCACAAGAAATAGTTAAAATACATTTCTCTGAAAAGAAAATGATGAACTCATCTGTAATATTCTGTAATTTCAGGTCACTCTATCTCTCTTCCTCTTTGTGGGATTATATCTCTGACCTCCTGCCACCTTCATATTTTCATCCACACTTTGTTAATCTACTCTATAGGTGGAAGGTATTGGAGTGTAGACTTCCAAAATACCTAAGTCAGTGCCAGTAAAATTGGGGAACTTAACACCCATATGGTGTAGTGTGCTACCATCGTAGAAAAGTACTTCAGCACCACACTTAGAGGTAGTAATCACTCTACAAATGCATTGATACAGTACTCTGAATTCAATTTGAGGCTGGCTTCAGAAAACATTTTAAGCTCATGCTTGACGTTTTGAAGTTTCAAACATCTATGATAAATCTTTGCTAACACAAACCTTGTATCTCGTTTATGACTTTAAATCACAGATATTTGAGGACTTCAATTGTCTTGTGTGGTATGACTGACACTGCCAGGACTGGACTGGCCATATGAAAACGCAGGGGAACCCCAGTTTGTGAGGGTGGCTATCCAGCCTGGCAAGCGGTCCAAGGAAGACGCACAACTTACTTTGTAGACACGTATATAATTCCCCCCAAACCCCCAAGTACTTCTGTAGCTGGGAAGACTCACTCGCTAGACTGACTTGGTACAATATTTGGCTGATATGAGCACATTTTCCAAGGCAGTTTTTAGCTCTCAGTTTACCACTGGGAACTGCCTTGAAAAGTAGGATGGGGTGTATGGGTGAGTCGGGGCACACTAAGAGTAATATATCCCCCCCATTGCCACTCTTGTTTGCTGCTGACTCCTGCAACTTCTCCACTCTGACGTCCTGTAGTTCTTCCCAGAAAAGTCTGATTGACATCTCACCCAGTCCCATAAACAGATATGCAGATTCTAGGAATAATTGGTGACTCAGGCGCTGATGTCTTTATTCACTTCAACATTCAGTTCCAGCAGTGCTGAACCATAGTAAGTTACCAACACAGCCTTGGTTGCCGAGGCAAGGCCCGAGTGAATTTAACAACGCGGTGACACCATTAGCATTTTAACTACCACACTTGTTCTAAGAAAGCGATTGCATTTATCAGCCAGGGGTTGCTTTCTGCGATCCAAGTAAAGATGGAGTTAGACACAACCAGAAAGCACCCTGATCTGCAGGCGCCTAGCGTGCAGATCTGTCCAACTCGTTAAGTACAGAAACGGCAAAGGAATTGATTAGGTGAAATGTCCCACCCGCCCTGTCTAGTCCCGGCTTAAGCCGCTGCATGTCTTGACTCTGTCACAGCAAATCCTAGCGAACGCACTTGCAACTTACCAAAATAAATAACCCCTGATTTTGCATTACCTCTAGGTTTTCTCTTTGCATTGTTATATATTTTTTACATATGTATATAGATATATATATTTATATGTATATATATGTTCTTTATGCATTTAGATTATAAGGAAGGTGACACACAATGGAATACACTGTAAATGTAGATTATGCAATTGCTTGTACTGTTACTAGACATGTTTCACGACTGGCGAGGAGCTATGTCCTACCATTTTATAGCGACAAATGGAAAAAAGTCAAACTTGGGGCCTGATCACATGCTTGCAGGTGATGATGCTGAATGCACCAATGCCTCGCACATGAGGTGCCACCAGTTTCCAGTGTCACTATGCTGTCCTGAACGTCTTCCGTGAACAGTGGCGTGGTGACGGTGAGAGGGTACTGCATGTCTCTCCATGGTCCTCCTTCTTTGCTTCCCTGTTTTCCAACATCTTGAGGAATGTCCACTAAATGTTTACTAAATGGACACTGGGCAACTGATAATGCGGTCCTCCAGGAGAACGCTGATCACCAGGAAAACTATATAAAGGCCGAACATTGTGAAGCCCAATAGTTTGTTCATTCTCCATTTGCAGACAGCGATTGAGATGATGACAAACAGCAGCATGATAAACAGGAGGACGATGGCACAAAACAATCCATTGCTGCTGACTGGGATCGGGCCCAGGCCGTGGAACATGGAGTACAGGAGCCACGGCAAGGGCAAGCTGGTAAAAAGAGAAGGAAAATACATTGTTCAGAAGATAGCTTTTTAATGTTTACTGTTGTACCACTGTAGACAAACACATTACTAGGAACCTGAATCATTAGTGGACGTTCTGCTCCTTCAATGCTAAGTGACTACCCTTGTTCCTGCCCTCACTTAAGAAATCCATGGACGTACACAAATTGAGTGCATGGGTGCCATTTTAAATTTGACGTACTGGAATTAGAAATTTTACAACCACCATATGCATGCAGCACTAGTAACGTTCATCAGTCAATAGGTCATATGAGAGACAGGGAGATGGCAAATTGCACCAAACCGCCTTAGAAGAATCATCAGAACTTTTGCTTATAAGGAAAAAAGTTCCTAGCCCTATACACAGGATGGTCATGGTTGGGAAGATTTAATGGAAGGTCATGATACATACAATGATGGATGGTCTGCCCCCCCTTTAGTACTCTTCCCAAAATGATCTTAGGTATGATGATAAATGCGGTAAGATTCTCTCTTTAAAATCTGAGTTCATATCTTGAGGATTGCAGGAAGAAGAGCTATGATTTGTTTTGGTTCTTTAGCAGCTTTATACACAGGTGGTGGAAAGGATGCAACACGCTTTTGATTCTCTTCCAACCATTGGTCAGTGGTTCGCAATTCTTGGGTGCAACAAAGATCTTTATGGTTAATTGATCATTCATGAGAGCTTGCTAATAGCACATCCAAAAGAGAATATGAACTCAAAGAGAACGTGGTAGTAATCAGAAAATCCTAACTGAGGTAGCCCAATTCACAAACCCCTAGGAAAACGTGGGAAATTCGCTACAATAAGTTTACTCCTAAGTTTCAGGCTTTTAAAAATTCACATTAATTTCCTGCCATACTGTTGGGAATTTGTGATTGTTCCAGACTTCCAGGAGTACTTGCATGCATAAGCATATCTGTAAAAGGAAATGCCATCGGTGTACATCTTCACATGCTGAAATGTGAAACAATTGTTGTGCTTCTTAAAGGAGAAAATATTTTCCCCATGTAAGAAAATCCCCTTCCCACACACACACCCCTTGATTTTGGGAGTGTTCACAAGATTCGTAAATCTCTGTGTGATTTGGACTCAAAAGGTTTAGTCTAATATTGCATGCATTACTTTTGTGTCTGACCCAATGTCAAATCTAGAGTGAGCTACATGGGTGGGTGTTAATCCTAAATACTAATTTCTCTCACTGGAGAATTTGCTCCTGCTTACCCTAAAATGATGCTAAGACTGAAGATTGCAACAAGAGCAAAATGTAACCATCCATCCCCTAGGAAAATCCTGCCTCAAACCTATACACTGCGAAATGTATTAGGAACAGTAAAAAATGAAATTTTATGTTTAAAACCCCTGAAAACCTTTAACACTTTAAAAGGTTGCACTTGTTTGTTAAAACTTAGTCATAGCTTTCACTATGTTTTTGCTAATAATGGCAACAATGAGCTACATAGGTGTTCATAAATCTTTATAAAATAGCAGAGTATGGCTAACTTCTGCATAGATTTAAGATATTTAAAGAAACTTGTCCTGTGTTAAACATTTTGTACAAAATTCGTTAACATGTTAGCACGCGAAAAAGGAACAAAAGATATTTAGAATTTTTTAACAAACATTCTCATCCTTTTTTTTAAAAATAATTGCTATTTTGCTTAGGCTCACTGGATTTGATTTTTTAAAGCAAAAAGTTAAAATACATAATAAAACTTTGTTTAAACTGTGATTACATTTTTACAACCAGCAAGCAAAAAAGTCTAACTTTTAAAAATGTTATAAAATGTTACAAAAGTGTTGCACGATTTGTAAGGAAACACTTGTGCATTATTTAAAAGCTTTCACACTTATTTTAGAGTTTTACAAAGTATACAATTCTTAAAGTGAATATTATAAAAAAGAATCTGAAAATTGCAGCATATTTTCATGGCTCTGGCAGGGATGCCAAGCAAAGGCTTCCCTGCGGCTCATACATAGAATTATGTTGGTACAGGCCACGGCCATTCTTCTGAATGCTGGTGAATACAAAAAAGAGGAACCTCCCTTTGTAAAACAGCTGGGGATCCTCATCTCCTTGCTTTTAGTGGAGTTGGAATTCAATAGGTTACCCCAGTGAGGATTTGAATGAATATCCCTAAAACTAAATAGTGTATTCATACTGCAAGCTCCCGCCTTTAGTTCACTGATTTAATTGTGGTCATACTTGGCTAACCAGGAGGTCAAGACCACTTAGCAGACTGTGTCAGCTGTCAGTTTGACGGGAGAGACATTGCTCTGAAATCTAAATATGTTCCAAATACCAGTAATAGGTGACCAGCTCCTCAAGAGCATAGCTGGGACACAGAGAGTATCTGGGCAACGTAGAGCAACTGATTTGGAGATATATTGGACAGCTTACCTTTTCAAAGATAGGGGGACTTGCATCAAGGCCTTGAGGGGGTTTGGTGTTATTACACCAATGGTCAGAGGAGCTTCTCTGGTCCCTGCTACACTGTATAGCTGCAGGCTAGTCTGTCCTTTCCACCGGCACATGGTCCCAGGAAAACAAGGATAAGGTATGTGAGGATTTAGGCACTACCACTTTTCCCCTTGATATCAGAGTATGCTGCTTTTGTGGAGGCCTCCATACATATGACTCGTGGAATATAGAAAAGCCCCGGTGATCCTGCCTGCTCGGGCTGTCACTTGCACGGTAAGGCAGGCCCCATAAACAACAGTGATGAGTACTACAAAAAGGCAACAAGTTGGCCAATGTAACCCACATAAAAGGTTTAGTTGCAAATATCTGGTTAGTGTTTTAGATAAGAGACAAAAGGGTTCACAGGCCCCTACACCCTGCTTGGAAGAATGGTATTGAGGCAAATCATGGGTCAGAGGATATCTAAGGGAGTCTCCAGAATGTGTAAGACAGTTGCAGCAAGAAAATATCCTTGTTCACCACTCAGCCACCACTGCTACCTTCTCACTAGTGGCTGGAAGAGGAGGTTCAAGCTCTTTTCCCCCACAATATGAAAAAGCTAGTGCAAACCTCAATTACCTGATACATGTATACAGGAGGCGCTCCTGTCAAGATCAAGCATTGGCAACATCAACAGTTCTGGGCTTAAGCGCATGCAGTGTTAGTACATTAGAGTGAGACACAGGGGAGAGAGCCAGAAAGAGCAGATAGACATAGTTATAAAGTAGTCCCTCATTCAGTTCTGTACAAGCACCAGAGTGTTGGAAGGGAACACCCAAGCAGCCAATAGCATAAGGATAGAGATCTATACTCCACTCGGCTGAGTTAAGGTGTGATTGACAAACTCTCAAGCCAATGGCTAAAAGAGGCAGTTCAAAGAAAGCCAGTGGTTGAAAGGGGTGGACCCAAACCACACTCTGCATATTGTAAGCAATAGGTCTGTTTGACAGCTGTGCTTTCAAAACCCAGACCTAGATACTGCACCTTCTCACTTGAGAGGAAGGCAGCCGTGCCATTAGAACCCCGCATGGTGCAATCTGGGAAATAAGCACCCATTTCAGCATGGCAGACCCTAGCCATCAGGCTGCTACTTTGTTTACCAAGATATAAGGCTGTGGAACAGGAAGAGGGTTAAATTGGAAGGTTGGCCCGAGGCAGAGGGTCCAATTGAAAACAAAAATGTTTGTTGGAGGAAGGAAAGAAAGGATCGTTAAATTACAGGAAAAAGCCGGGGCTTCCTTTTAATGTGTAAGCAGTACATGCACTAAAAAAGTGTTCTTATTTTCCAGATCTCCTGAGCCCTAACCTGCTGAGATTTAGAATGATTTCACATACTGACTTCTCTACCACCATGTATGACCATCCACCTCACCCAGTAAAATTAACTAACATCTCATCACCTGTCATTGCAGCGGATTCCGACCACTTCTGTAAGGTGCTTCTTTCATAATTGTGAATGAAGGTAAACATCCTTTATGCCGAATTTTTTATAACGAAGTCCTGGTTAACGAAAGCGGAACAACGCTTTCTTTAACCACGACTTCATTATTTTGTGCCTTAACCACGCATGTCCTGAACAACGAACATGCATGGTTAAGGTACAAACAAGGGAGTCGGCTGAGGAGGATGACGCAGATGACAAGGTGACGACTCAGGTAAGTGGGGGGTTTTAGGTTTTGGGGAGGGGGTGGGGGGTCAGGGGGTTTTAGGTTTTGGGGTGGGGTTGGGGGGGTGGGGCGTTTTTGGTTTTGGGGAGGGGGTGGGGGGTGGGGGGTTTTAGGTTTTAGGGTGGGGTTGGGGGGGTGGGGCGTTTTTGGTTTTGGGGAGTGGGTGGGGGGTCAGGGGGTTTTAGGTTTTGGGGTGGGGTTGGGGGGGTGGGGCGTTTTTGGTTTTGGGGAGTGGGTGGGGGGTCAGGGGGTTTTAGGTTTTAGGGTGGGGTTGGGGGAGTGGGGTGTTTTTGGTTTTGGGGAGTGGGTGGGGGGTCAGGGGGTTTTAGGTTTTGGGGTGGGGTGAGGGATGTAGGGTGAATGGTGCCTATTGCTAATGATTTTATCAGGAATGCCTTTACAACGAAATATCGTTGTTAAGGCATTCGTGGTAAAATCATTAGTAGTAAAGACGAGGTCGGTGTTCCGACCTCGTTGTTAAGGTTAGTAGTAGTTTAAGATTCGGTGTTCCGTCATATAACCGTGAATGAATTAATAACTCCCACCAATACAAGACTACACCTTCCACCGCAGCATAGGAGCGCCGCCAGCATAGGCGCAGGAAGGTATGCTTGTACAAAGCAGGGTGTGATGATACACTTTGGTACTCAGGAAAGAAAATGCTAGTTAAAATAGGGATTCGCAGGGGGTCTACTTTATGCATTGGTCTTGTGTGTGACATTAGTCCTACTATTTTGTAAGCTGGAAACAAACAGTTGTGTTTTACGTATGTTTGCAGTTTTGGTAGTGTCTAATAGCCACTGCTGAGTGTAAGCCTGTTGGTAGTTGGTAACTGTTCACGATTTAGTTAATTACTGAACAATGGTAGCAAGTTTGAGAGCTCAGTGTGCCTGAGGAGTATGGGTCCTGGTGCAGGCAAGTAAATGGACCCTGATCCCCCAAAAATGAATAGTAAAAGTGGAGTGCAGTTAACCCCCACTTTCCCAAGGGCACCAGTGCCAATGTACCTTCCAGGTTAATATTAGCTAGATCCCCTGGTCTGCGTTGCCCCCTTCGGCAGTCTTTGTTGAGAAGTTTGCAAACTTTGACTTTTGCACCCCATTCTGGTGCTGCACACCAGCGGTGAAACAAAATGATGGCCCCCCTGCAGAACTGTGGTGCGGGGGCCTGTAACACACGTCATACAGTCAGTCATAGGTCTTAGGTTGTATAGGGCTCCTAGAAGGGTTGTAGAACCCCTGTGCTGCTGTGGCTGAAGGGGCCTGTGTTACACCCCTGATGCACACCAACCAAAACTGTCACCATACTAAACAAGAGACTACATTTTCACTGGGGCCATGGACTCCTATTTACAAACAGTAGCTGGCTGCCTTAGTGCTAGTTGGAACACCCCACCCCGGACGGATGGCAGGGAAGGCGTCTCATTTGTTACCAGCCCATAGAAAACAACTCACTCTGTTGCTCCACTGCTACTGGAAAGCTAAGCAGTGCAGCACCGACTACATGACAAATGTCAAACCAATCATGTTCATGAAACAATCAAATAACAGTGCCATTATAACTCAGCTGTGAAACCCAGACACAAAGCGCTGCCTTCTCCAAGGCATTCTGTAGCACCAGATCTGCATGCAAATTATGCCATGATGCCAGACATGTGTTGCTACTTTTATTTCTGATGATGTTACTGAGATTTAGAAAGCGAATGATTGTGATCTTTTGAAAATAAAAGTGAAACCCCTGTTCAGCTTGTTTGGTGCTGTCTTCTGGAACCTGACACTGACTGCTCCACTACATCTGTTAAAACCAGGGTCCTAAACTGCTTTCACAGGCTTACATTGACCGGAAGAAACGTTTAAAATCTCATTATAATATTCCTGTTGGCTTTGTTCCCTTTTGAGTGAGTCTAAAGTTCTAAATACATTGTTCCTACTTTTTTTTGCTTTCTGTAACTCCAACATTTTCTTTTATCATACCATTTTGATATTTGTTGCCACTTTGTTTTTTTAGGACATTGATATTTGTGTGGCGGTCTCTAATTCCAGTTGGTGTATTCCTTGTCTTGCCCTTGTATTGTTCACAAGATGCTGTGCATCATTTATGGTGAAAGGCATTTTATGTTATGTTAGTAATGTTATGTTATGTTATTGGATTATGTACCAGTTCACAGGCTGTAATTAGTATGGCATGAGAAGTCAATCTCAGTATTTCTTCATGAGGAAAGATTGCCAGAGTTGCTGTGTGTAAGAAAATGCCTCCTTTTGCATGATCACCCCCAAGTTTTGGACTGATGCTGTTGGTTGTTCGACTCTGAGAGTGCACTGAGGCCTACTAATCAGAACTCAGTATGAGGGTTCTAACCCATTATAAACTGTAATGTTGAACTGGCTACCCGCATTTGGCACAAGCTGATGTACTTCTAAATCCCGAGTATGTGGTACCCAGGGTACCCAGGGCATGTAAGTTAGTGTGTCCCCCCAGGTTGCAAAAACAACAGGTTGATTGAGGGAATGCTTGAGTTAATCTCAGCCACTGGCAATCACTCAGAGCCACACCCCAATCCATCGTTTGTCACCCACAATGCCATCTCGGTTTTGGCCCAGCCATATACAAATCGGTCTTGACCCTGTTCCTAATGGGAACACTGCAGCCCAAACTGCCAGACCAGGTCCTCCCTGAACCAGAACACAGGCAACCCAGGGCCTGTTTTCCCCTTGTAATGTGGTCTTCAGCCAAGCATAGTTAGGTTCCAGTGACACAGTGAGCCCGAGACCCACATCTGGTCATGCCTTGTGCACTTAGGGCGTCAAATGCAAAATCAGGGCTGCACCACTGACTGTGCCACCCTGTGTGGAAAAAAGTACAAAAAGGCTCCCAGCCTGCCACTGTCACCTGGAAGAGCAGTTTAAAACTACTAGTTTGACTTTGCCATTTAAACCAATGGTAAAGCCCTCACTTGCGTTAAAAAATATATGTCTCCTCTAAGGAAGGCCTATTGAGCTGTAAGGCATGAAGCTGTATGTTATTAAGTAGAACATATACTTTAATATGTCCTAAGAGTAAAACTTCCAAATTGACATTTTACAGTGGAAAAGCTAGTAACCCCATTTGCAAGTACAGAGCTACAGTCTGCCATCGCAATCCTGCTAACTTCTGAATGGGACTACTAAAATAGGGATTTCAAGATCTCAAATTAATTGTAGCATTACCCTAACTTGATGCCTTGACTTGATGAGGTAAAGCAACTTTTTTGTCACTCTTTTGCTCAATTTAGTTGGTGGCCTTTGCTTCTGCTGGTCACCAGAGAGCCTTCTGCCCTCCTGGGGAATCATGTGAATGACTCCCCAGCCCTAGTACAATAGAGGCCTGCAGCAGAGGGATGTGTTACCTCCTCCTTGCTGGACCACACACAAGGTGTTGGCGCAAAAGACAAGCTTCAAAGGAGAAGCCACCTTTGGTGGGCAAATGGGGATCACACTCGAGGAGTGCTGTCCCTTTGTTCAGGTAGGGGGTCTTGCAGCGGGGAAAGAGAGGGAAAATCCCTTGCCAAACCATTCTTTTTCTGGGTGTGTAGCCCACAGGAAGCCCATCATCTAAGGTGGACTATCAAACTCCTAACATCCAAATAAGGCAAACAAGGGTTCAGACATCTTGAGAGTGTCCAGAATAATGCACTCTGGGATTGCTAAATGCCACACACAGCTGAACATCATCGCAGGGTGAGAGGGATCCTGGTAGCCCATTGGCTAGTAACTGCATCATCTCCCTAGGGCACTTCCTGGCCATAAATATGGCACCCCTGGTATGCTGCACCTCAGATCACATCTGGACTCGAGAGAGGACAAAATAACTATTCCTCTGCTGACCCCTGAACCTGACAAGCGAGGCTTCACTAACTAATGGGCTGCACCTGTTGCTCCCTGGGCTAGTGAAGAGAGGACTGTGCCTGTGGTGCTTGGCTCTTGGAAAAGTTGCTCCACAGCCCCAGATCAAGGAGCACTCCAAGGGTAAGTCGGCAGACCCCAAGTTCCAGTACCAGGGCCATAAGAGCTGAAGTAGCCTGTCCTGGCTAGTCAGTAGTCAAACGCAAGGAATCACCGATGTACCCTGACATGCAGTCAAGAAGACCATCCCTCTGGACTCAAAAGTTGCACCCATGTCTGCTGGACTCAAGTGTGTCATCAAAGTGACGATTGGTCTCCCAAGACTGACACTATCCCTCACTGAAGGAAACCACTGGCATCGGAGATCAGTAGCCCAGCCTCTGCTATGCTTCTACTAGCTCTAAGAAGAATTTGAAGGACTCAAACTCCTGTGGCCAATATTACTCCACCTTACCCATGGACCAAGGAATAATCACAGGGAAAGACCCCCATCGACCGCACAGCACATAGAGCATCTTTTAGCATCCTGTATCCTCAGCATCAGGACCAATCCATTGAAGTCAATGGCAGGTTTGATGTAAAGTGCGGAACTGGACTTCAGACTGCTTGGTGGACGAGGTAAAAATACTCCTTGCTGGCCTCCCTCAGCTCCTACCTGTCAGAATCAGTAACCCAATCCAGGTGAGAGTAGACAAACACAATTCTTTAAAACTTTTCAAAACTTTACAAACTTGATGGTTACCAGTTTGTTTACACTTTGGACTAAAAAGCAAAGATTTATGTTTTACTTGAAAATCTATATCTCCAGAACTTTTCAGTGGATCTTGCAGTCTCAAAATTCATAAAAATATAATCTATGTTTTAAAATTGGTTTCAGATTTCTTTCATGTTGTGTGACATTCTTATTTCATTGCTTGGTGCTTCTAAAGCCTTTACAGTAGTTCTGCTGTTAAATCCTTGCTGCTCGAAGCCACAGCTACCTAGGGTTGAGCAGGAGGTTTTACAAATGAGCCTGACTGGACCCAAGATGGTTTTCTGACTGTATTACATGGTGATAATGCACAACCAAACCATATAAAACACAACAATCATCACACTGTGACTGAAAAACTGGCAATGCACAATCAAGGGATGCCATTCTTACAAATCCTAGGGTGCCATTTTTACACATCTGGCAAGTTATACCACTTGCCAGATGTGGTATCAGTCTGATGGCCTTTGCTAAGGTTTGTTTATTTAAGGTTTTTGTAAAGCAGTTACCTCTGAGCTCCGATGACGAGGAAAATAATACAAATAAGAGAAAGAAGGGGAAGTAAGAGCCCAATCGGATGGGCGAGAAACCATTACAGATAGTATTCAGTTGCATCCTCTTTTCTGAACAGAGCTCCACTGAATGTAAGACTAACTAGCTTCACTTCCTCAGGTTTTCTGACCACTAGTTAGTTGGTTCAGATCTGAGGACAGGGTTAAGGGTGTTCTAAAGTTTAGGGCAGTTAGTGCCGAAATATCTGCCTCTTAAAAATAATTAGCTAATCAAATTATATAATTAAGGGTATTTTTGTTTTAATGGACCTACATGAAGGTTGCCTAGGAAATTTAATGATAGTTATAATGTGATATTGCACAGGATTTTGCATGAACTATATGTTTATTTACATTTCTTTAAAAAAGCCTCTGTAGATGTTTTTCATAATTGATTTGTGCCGCCTTCTCTGATATGTCATGCTCATGATGCACATTTTTTATAACTACATTTTTTTAATCTCTGTTTTTATGCTTTTCCATCATGGAAGTCATCAGTGAAAATATTTCATGCATATTTATTACACACTGTAATATCCAGAGTTAGAATACAAACCAAATGCAACCCTGGCAAAAATGTTCAAACCAACACCGCTTTTTCAGCTTTTTCTTTTTTTCCTCTCTCTCTCTCTCTTTCTTTCGCTTGGCTTCTTTCTAAGTTGAGAGGCCCCACTCAAATAATAAATATAGGGTCAGATGTAGGAACCGTTTTGCATGTCGCAAACTGCAAAATTCGCAGTTTACGCCATGCAAAACAGGCATCGCGATGCACATTCCCATTTTGCGAGTCAGTACCGACTCGCAAAATGGGAATGCGACTCTCAAATAGGAAGGGATGTTCCCCTTCCTGTTTGCGATTCGCACCGCAATGAAGAATTGCTTCGTGACCTCGAACGCGGTCGCAAAGCAATTCTCAGTTAGCACCCATGTGAAGTGGGTGCTAACTCATTCGCAAAAGGGAAGGGATCCCCATGGGACCCTTCCCCTTTGTGAATGTCACCAAAAATATTTTTTCCGTTCAGGCGGTGGTCCAATGGACCACTGCCTACTCTGAAAAAATTAAACCAAATGGTTTCATTTTCCCGAGTGTATTGCAACTCCTTTAAGGAAAACGGGCTGCAATACTAAAAAAAAACTGCTTTATTAAAAAAGCAGTCACAGACATGGTGGTCTGCTGTCTCCAGCAGGCCACCATCCCTGTGAGTGCAGGGAATCGCAAGGGGGTCGCAAATTGTGACCCACCTCATTAATATTAATGAGGTGGGTCTTTGCGACCCCTTTGCGATTCGCAGATGGTGTCAGGGACACCATTCTGCATATGGTTTTGCGACTCGCAAATTGCGAGTCGCAAAAACATTTCTACTTACAACTGGCCCATAATTCTTGCCAGTGTGAACCACAAAAGTCACTAAATAAACCTGTGCTTGCGCCTCTAATAGGATAGCACAAAAGCAGTCAGTCTTTCATTTAGAATAAATGTGTAAAGTATTTATGCAGTACTCCAGCACCATTAAAGTGAAAACACAACACAACAAAAATCCAAAACCAATTTAGAAAAAGAGAAGTAATTTTAGTAACTAAAATGGTGAAAATAGCACCCATAAACACAAAGCGCCATCAGTCGTTATCTGGTTACAGTGGAGTGGGGTAAAGTCACAAAAAGTAGCCTGTAATGGTTCCACCTCCCAGGCAAATGCCAGTAATATAAATGGAAAATCCAACCTTAACGATATCGAAAAATGGTATTGCATAGGTGAAAGTTCTGGTGAATTTACCATATGCAATCATTTAAACTACGAAGACAATCTGGAGCTGAGTTAGAGTTAGGTCTTAATGAAAAATCTTCAAATCAATAGTGGAAATGGTAAATCCTCTTCTGAATAATTCTCTGATGGCGGAGAACACTCCTGCTTAAGATTAAGCTTTCTCCAACAAATGGGGATTTTTAGTTACAACCCAACCCTAAATCAAGCTCTCTGTTTGTTTAATTTTGAATTAGAAAACTTCTGAGATGACCACCATCTCGTTCGCAGAGGAAATGAACATTGATCGCGTCATATGCTTTGTGGCAAAGACCTGTCAACCAGAGTCTCTCTTCAGTTTCTACTCACCCCACTGTAATGTCGAAAATGTTGCTTCCGACTGAACTGGATACGGCCATGTCGCCTAGTCCTTTCCGAGCTACAATAACACTGGTGATGAGGTCTGGGATGGAGGTGCCGGCAGCTAAAATAGTCAACCCCATGATCTCCTCTGTAATTCCGACAGTCTCGCCTACCTACAGGCCACAGAAAAAGACAATGAAAGTTAAGTAAATGTACCATGGATAGAGGATGAGAACAGTACATGAATATATTGTTCTGGTGTTATTATACGCCCCTAATGCATTATTTAAAACATTTTGGGAACTATTGAGATTGACAGCGCTTCACAGGCATCAGTAAAAAAGGAAATGACTATCGTTCCACTCAATTGCTGAACAGCAATCCGTATTTGAGTTTTACGCGGCCCTTAATCTGCAAATAAATCGACTGTCTGTTAGTAATAAACAGGCTCCAGTGAAAGAAAAAGTCCACGAAAATGCATACAAGACACTACTCAGAGAATCCATAGCCTATTAATGATTTTGAGTTGCAAACGTAAGGAAGCTGAGCGACTTTAGGGAAAGGTTAACCCCCGAACCAAAATGGGACCAAATCTTATTTTAATCATTTGTGTACATTGCAAAATGCTGGATGGACAGAAAGTATTAACTTTTAACTTGAACCATTGTCGATGTTTACCTCATGGTTAATGAGCTGCCTTGCTCAGCAGTCTGAGAAGCATATATTTTGACAGAGCGCCGTCATTTGTGTCTAAAACTCAGCTTTTAACTGTATGCAGTACCTAAAAGGACCGATAGATGGGAGGATGCAACCACGCAAACTTTAACCGCAAACTCGCAGAGCAGAGACTGTGGCATATACAACTACTAAGCACAAAGTAAACAGGATAAAACGGACAGGAGAGTCACGGATAAACTAACAAACAATCTATTCGTTGTCTTACCTGATGAGCCCACCAGACCATTAAATAAGAGAATATTGCTATCCATGAGATGGATCCAAAAAATGTTATAGGGAAAAACTTTCTGGAGGACTGGAAGAGAAATAAGCAGAGGAATAAAGATGTTAAGCTAGAAGAGAAGAAAGATTAAGAGCAGTGTTCTGTAAGGAGGTTAATGAGGAAACATGCAAATTCAATTTGGGATGCAAATTGAGGCGGAGGTGGGGTACCCAAAAAGTGTATAGTGGCATGACAAATTCAAATCGAAAGCTGAAAGAGGAAGTATTTGCAGATTCAATCAAGCAAAGTGGATTAAATGTTGACAGGACTGAACACAAAAGTGGAAAAAATGAACACCTGTTCAGGAGATGTCCTGTCCTGCACAACTTGATGTTCCATCACAATCAGAAATTACTGAACCAGTGGTACACGGTGTGGTAACACACAAACAATATTAATAAAAAACACCATCACATATACTTGTAGCCCTCTCCCACCCATGCAAAAGGGGGCACACCCTCCAGAATCAGATGCTTGACATAATACAGAAGGGCCCTTTCTTTCTTTAATACAAAATAGTGCGCGCTACACTGAGGGCTCCGGATTTTGTATAACAGCAACAAGTCTGTCGCTGCTGCCATGACGTCTACTAGTCAGAAGAGCAGGCACAGGCAGACTCCTGGGCTATGTCTTTTTTGTTTATGCAAAGCAACCCCAGAATCAGTAAGGCACACACTACATCACCATTCTCAGACTGATGTGGGGCACATAGCAAATTAGGAAAAAAAGTAATTTGTACGAGTAATTGAGTCTCAAGGCAGGTTCGGAACATCGATTGATAGGAAATGGCCAAGACACTTTGCAACAGTGCAAACACAGGCCAACTCATGAATATTAATTATCAAGGAGTCTCTATTGCTCCATACATTCCACAACCAATAGATGCCTATTCGTGGTCAAAAGATTTTCCTGTGCTGAGAAGGAAACGCAGATGCTGCATCTGGATTTGACTAAAAGATGTCTGTGCTATTAGGCTGCTGTTGGGTAACTCTGTCAGGTGAAGCAAATATTTAGTTAATAGCATTCCAAAAAGTATACCCGTAGAATCAAATTAGTCCTGTCAGGAAAAAAAGATAGCAGTTTGCCTAGGTGAAGCCCACTTGGCCCCTTTACAACAGTGTATACATATCCGGCTCATGAATATTAATGGAGAGTGCAGAAGCGTCATATATTGCACATCTAATAGATAGCTTATCATTGACAAACGCTGTGTCGGAGGAGAAGAGTCAGACATAGGCTTTTAGATTTGGATTGTAATTGCTGTGATTGAATATTAGATACACCTTTGTAGCAATGTCACAGGAGAGATTCTGGGCTGTACATTGAATGGCAGTGAGCCCCCCCCCTTATCGTGATTTGTTAAGGTGAAACTATTGCATCGCCCATTGCTTCAGCTGAGAAATGTGGCTGCAGACCTAACTTTATTGCAAGACAGGAGGCTCGTGGTATGCAGTCTCTCTTCCTGCAGTTTTTTTACATTAGAAATTTTAAAATACACTACATTTCCCTACACGCCTGCTTCCCTGGAGAGGAAGCTTCAATGGGGAGGAAATGCACGAAATACAATAAATAGTGGCAGTCTGTAGCCCACATCCTCTTTCCTTGCTGCTTGAGTGAACTACACGTGGTACCTAAGCGCTATCTTGCTGGGATGTAGCACACGTTGGTCATTTGTTTACTTGTAAGTTTGTTCAGATTATATGGCTGAGGCAAGCGCGGTATGTTTAAATCCCCGTTTGGTTGCCAAGTGGTTGGTTCTGCTGCTGGCGGCCCAGAGGCTGAGCACTGCGTGTGCCTGAAATGCGCGGAAGTAAAGAAACACAGGAGGATGAGGTATTCAAAAGAAACAGCGGTGATATTGTGGATCATTCTGTAGCCAACTTAATACAGTAGGTAGTACCCCCCTCTTTTAAAAATGTGGCTACCGATATTGGTGATTCAGTAGCGACTGCAATAATAAGTACCTTGTCTGTGCCTCCTGGGGACAAAAAAAAATAATGTAGAATATGCATATGCTGAATACCGTCATGGGTTTGAATATGATATAGATGGTGGTGGTTCCCTTCTGCATTGTGAAAAAGACGTAAGTCTCAGTGGCATGGTCAGAATATGGTTACATTCGGTCCAAACAAGAGGCCATACGCTGAGTTGATGGATCAGTACTTTGATGAATTATATGATGCACATTACACAGATTTTTTTTTCTTTCTAATGTCAGGAACTCATGCTTTGGTTCACACACATTACACAGATGATGAGGCCACTAATGCCTCTAAGAAAGTAAAATCGGTTGACAAGCCACGAATGGTAATTTTGCCAAAGAAGGCAACGCCATGTTTGACCCAGGGTTGTTTCACCACTCGAATACCTCTGAGCGGTTGCCCCGCCTTCAGTGGATGGTTACATCAAGGCCAGCATCAGAGATCCCACTGGCTGGGTCACTAGGTCTAAATGAGGTCATTATAACAGATTGAGCGGCTGTAACCGCAGTCTTAGACGCTAACACATTCATCCTTTTAAGTAGAGGGCTTAACGATCTCCGATGGGGTGTGGATAGAGCCCAGCTACTGAACCAGGACAAAGCGTTGGACAACTTGGGTTGTTAGCAAGAATTTGGTGCCTGGATAAGCAGGCATAAAACATATGTGAACCTCTGGACTCGGAGGTAGTTTCTAGGAGGGCCATAAGGGAAGTATGCTTTTTGGGGAAAGCAAACGCTGATTTGTATATGAATGGCATAAAGGACTCCAACTGAGGATAGATTCAAATATGTGGAAACTTGTTGGTTCTGAGGTTGGACTGAATAACAAGTGATCTATATGTGGCAATTACGTCATTAAGGAGATTGGACGTTGGGCACAAGCTTTTGTTTCACTGGACAAGGCTCACTCTTCACTGATGATGGTGTTTGGTCAGGTCTCTCCCACAGCTGGCGGATACAGGGGTCACATCGCTGGTTGTATCACCTACTGCAGACCCTACTTCAACCACCTGCAGTACAGATAAGCCTTACAAAGAAGGGGAGGATGCCTTGACCTCAAAGAGGACAACTAAGGGGAAGGGGAGTTAAAGGTAAGAGTTCTCTCCTCCCCCCATGTGAAAGTGGGGGGCAGGTTAGCCCTCTGTGTACAAAATTAGGAGATAATTTCAAGTGAACCTTGGTTTCGTCAGACAGTCCGGGGCTTCCCAATAGAAATGTATGCCACACCAGTGCAGACCAGGTTTCCTATTTGGATAGAGCTCTCTCTGGAGGGAGTAGATTTATTTTCACTTACGGTACAGGATTTCCACCAGAAAGGGGCAATAGAACCGTTTGGTTCAGCCCAGATGGTTTGTAAGTAATATATTTTTGTTTCCAAAGAAGGACAACACGTTTTTGTAGGGGATAAATCTAAAAGATCTCAACCAATTTGTTCTTTATCAACATTTCAAAACAGAGATGGGTATCGTTTTCAAACATATTCTTCTCCCAGGGAACTGGATTATGTGCTTAAATTTAAAAGATGCTTTTCTAACTATGCCAATATTTCACAGTCACAGAAAATATCTGCAGTGCTTGTGTATGTGTACAAGTCCCTACTATCTAATCTCTCTGCCACTCCTGGGTGTTTCACCAAGCTGTTAAAACAATTAAGGACAGCTCCCCGGTCTTGGGGGCTGAGGGTGTTGGTACACATAGACTCTATGATATTAATGGGTTAAGAAAACAACCTCTTGCTGGGGCAAGTACAGGTGGTAATAGAATTGATTCAAACATTGGGTTTCATCATAAATGTCGAGACGTTTGACATGCAGCTCTCAAAAAGGATGGCTTCCTGCAGTTCCACTAGATTCACACAGAGATGTTCTCTTACTTCCAGGTTCAAATTTGAAGGTAATCAAGCAGGAGCTGAAGATGATGTTGGCTCAATAGCAAGGTTCTCTCTGGAGTTTGATGAGATAAGTGGCCCTTCTTTTATCTCCCACTCAAGCAATCTTTCAGGGAGCTCTTTATTACATGGCTCTCCAGAGATTAAAGATAAGGCATATGTGTGGTGGCGTACTGGAACTCAAGGAATCTGACCAACAGCAGTGACTGGCAATTGAATGGTAAGGTTTTGACGATCCTGAACAGGATTTGGGGACCATTTGATATGAACCTATTTGCATCTCAGGTGACAGCTCAGTTACAAAGTTATTTCAGCTGGAGGCCAGATCTGGGAAGCTTTAGTGACAGATGTTTTTGTTTAGGATTTCCCACGTGGAATTTGCTATGCTTTGCCACCTTTCATCGTGATACCCAGGGGTGTGGCTCAGATTTGCAAACAGTTGGAGAAAGTGGTCTCGATAACACTGCTTTGGATGTCACAGCCTTGATACTCTTCTCTTCTGGGGCTCTCAGCAGACGGTGCACTTTGTCTGCCACTCTTCCCACAAGTACTGAGAGGCCATCATGGCCAACATAACACTGTTGTTCTAGAGGGCAATCTGACCATTGAGGCATGAAACCTCTCAGGTTGTGTGCAGACATGCAAGGATTTTTGGAATCTGCTTCCGGATATATCAGGGCCACATGGGTGCTGGGCACATTTATGGCCTAAAAAATAACCTGGGAGAAATGGAACAGCTGGCTATGGAATGGGGTATGGATACTTTCATCAGATGTCACAGATGGCTTGAATTTTTTAGCCTCCTTGGTGGCTGACCTGAAATCCTATAGTACTATTATTAGGAACAGATCATCAATATTAGCGGGACATCCGGAGGTTGATGAGAGACCACTTGGAGAACATAATTTAGTTTTCAGATTACTGAAGAGGATCGTAATTTTAAGATAGACAAAGGAGACAAGTATTATCCTCGCAGTGATATGGACACCTTTTAATAATAGTTGGTAAAACATTTTTTTTATTATTACTTGTGCCAACCCCAACGACGCAAACCATGGTCTGATAAACCAGTTGGTGATATATTTAGAGCGAAACACTCTTATCAGATGGTAGGCACACTTCTTAAGGAGGTTCATCAAGGAAAAGAAGATGTATGATTGCTTCTTAATTTTCTGTTAATTTTTTACACTGTTTCAGTTCTCCCAAGGACAATAGACTTCAAGCATCAAGAAAAGAGGATATGAGTTATGGACTGCCCCTATTTGTTGTGTTTTGTGTTTTTCTTCTGTGTTGTTATTTCCTGCGTAGGGGAGCTGGACTATGGTAAATGTAGTGCACTTAAATAAACAGCAGAAAAAAGCTGTATAATACTAGCCTCCTTTATCTTTAATAAAATCAAAACTCTCCTTCACAACTGGTTAGGAGAATGTTTTATTTTGTAGATAAATTAAGACAAGAGAAGCAATGAACTAAAAAGTCAGGAGATCATCAGAGTTGATCAGAGACACGCATTCACGTCATTACAAGACAAACTGTAAAAAGACCATTAAAGAATCATCCAAACACAACTGTCCATGAGCAACATAGATCCAGCACTGCAAAGAAGCAAACCTGTTCAAATTGGTATCCTAATTTAAAACCATATGTTGAACCGTAGCATTTCCCAAACCTCTAATGCTAGGCTCATATGAATACAACACGGCTTCACTGACATAGCTCAAACTAACCAGGCAAAAACTTGAGGTCTTAAAACTCCAGTTCAAACCCATACCACAATAAGGTATCCAAAAAGAGATAATTCACCTGACATAGTTAATAACCAATAATGCATGTTGACACACTTTACCAAAACCATTGCTCTTCCTAAAAGATTCATGTGTCCTATCCTAGAAAACTACAGCCAAGAATTTAACCCAACACTGGCCAGATGTATGACAGTCACTAATATACTACCACACTACATAGAATGTTGGTAAAGCCTTTAATGACAAAACACGCTTGCTCTCAACATGCTGACTAACTTCACATCAGTTACTAACCTGCTGTACATCAAAATCATGAGATAATAAAATAGGAGAAAACATGAGATAATGAGACCTTTTAGATTTGCATAGATGACCAGTATCGGATGGCGGTATCTGAACTATACTCTTGTGACAGCTCTCTCTGCCTCTCCACAGTAGGCATTCACATATGAACACAGCCACAATGCCACTTAATGAGAACAGTGCAAGTTATTACATTGAAGCTGGTGGCTCCCTAAGATGTTAAAAGCAGAGCTGGTTGACCACAATTAAGTAATGATTTGGATGTTTCTCTTTACTACCAGTGTAATCCTTATGTCCAGTGTGTCCCAGCTGGCTTTTTCCCGCTGGAAAAACCAGCATGGGCAGTTGTCCTGTCCGCCCAGGCACTGGCAGTGTTATTGAGAGCTATGATAACGGTGTAAATTCCAACACACCCTGATGTCAGCCCATGCCCCTTGCGGGCCCCTCACGTCTAGCCCTCTTTTGCTTTTGAATATCCATTGCTCTGGGGTAAGATGCCACAGAGCTAGAGGCTTTCGAGTATTAGGATCCAAACTTTGGAGTGGTCTGCCACTGGACCCGAGACAAACTTACTTAACCATTTTTAAAAAGTTGAAAACTTGCCTAGTTAATTCCTGCCTCTGTTTCTTTTGACCTCTTCCTTTTCTTTGTTTTCCCTCCACTTATGTATTCTTCTCCAGCATCTTGGTGCCTCTGAGTGACTGTTACACACTAGTAGCAAATAAACCAACAAAAAGAATTTGCACTAATTTTAGCACATACTTAGATTAGGAGCGGAGTGCAAACTGCAATGTCTTCGGTATTTTGCGAAAAGAGTTACTACCTATTTCTACATGCAAAACAACATGCAAGGGTAACTCGGGCAACACAGGTGTAAAAACTATTTGCTTATGTTTGTCCACAGTACTTACCACGAAAGTCATAATCACGTGCAAAAAAACACCAGATAAGCTTTGCTAACATTATTTGCACAGGGTACTTTAAAAGCTGTTGTGAACTCATGGATCAGAATAATGCTGTGGGTGACATATCGGATTCTATTGTCGTGTAGAGATTCAAAATGTCTATTGGTTAAAATAATAATGTCCTTAAAATGAGATAACTCTAATGTGTTGTTTTCAGGCGCTACTCAAAAACTGGTCAATCAATCCTTTACAAATTGACAATATGGTGGCAATAACACTGGTAGTCCACAGGCGATCAATGACATGACGGATGGAATTCAAACTACTAGTTATGGTTAAACTTCTTAACTAAATCAAAGGTTGACTGCAGGTCTACGACCACCCACATTCTTGGCTCTTGTTATAGATGTTGATCTCCCTGCCTAATATCATGAGTACTCATGATACTCAGTTAGGCGGTAAGTATTTCTCCTAAAATGCTTAAAATCAATGGAACACTTTGCAACCTATAATTGAAGCCCTGGAAAAAGATCTGATTCTTTCGATAGTGTGGCAATCCATTTCTTACCAATAATATTTCTGTTTATTTAACTTTACTGGTGCTGCATCATTTGTCATTCTGATCTTTAGGCTTTTAAATTGGTTCTGAGGCATTAGGAAATCTCAGTCTGAATAATTATTATCTTTTGAAGATGACCAGCTGTGCCGTCTGGAACACAGCAACACTTTTGTTGGAACCCAATCCCATGTTTACCTTTTTTCAAGAGCAAAAGTCTGCAATTCACCTTTAAAGGCAGCTTCAACTTTTAATTTAGATGATATTTTAAAATCCAGTGATATACTGGGTTGGGCAACTACCCTCTCTACAACTGACAGAAAATCAGCGCTCCGCTTCTTCCCAGCTAGGCTTGCTGTACACAAACAGCGCTAAATAAATATTTATCAGCAGAGACAAGTGCTAGCTCAGGATTATGTGCTGAGGAGTAAGGATTTCTGAACACTATTTTCTAAATGAGGTTGCATTTAGGGGGATCGATGTATAACATTTGTTAGAAATCAGAAGGAAGAAGGACTGACCTAGATACTTAAGGGTCATTTGCAAGCACTTACAATGATTCAAGGGAGGGTTCCATGCTTATCTTGATTGAGTGATCCTTCCACATATTTCTAAAAAAAAAAAGGCCAAGGGAGGGATCAAACAACACCATGACCAGCATGGAAAGTTAAGGCGCATCAGTGATTTATGGAACAACAAAAGGGTCCAATCCGAATTGGTTAAGAAGAATGGAGAAGGGTTTGGATAGATGATCAAACACAACATTGCAGAGAACTGAAGATGCCCTCAAAATCATGCTGAGCCATTTTGAAACTTGGTTTTGTTCTTTTCTTTCTGGCAGAGAGCTCTCAGTTTTCCTGCTTGCCAACATTTTGTTTTAGGGGAAAAACTTATTTTGAAGTTTGTACAAATGTTTCTGATGGCTTGAAGAGCTGTTATGCCTTAACCGAGGCTTTCTATGATGCACACACAGCTGCTGGGCAGCTGCAGCACTTTTTCTGCTGAGAATGAAATTCCACTAATGATCACAATTGACAATTTGCGGTATATTAGCACTGTGCCCTTTCTGGGCTATGCTTTTTGTGGCATTAAAGCTCGCAGTACGAAAACATTTGTACAAAAGTGGTAACAAAACAGTATGCTTCTCTATTAAGATTCATATGTACCAGGGAGCACCTTCCAAGCTAGCACAGCCCACCAAAACGGTTATCTGTACGACCTAAGTTAGCATGAGGTTTCACAGAGAAACAATGAAATTCACACAAGGGCACTTTCTAAACACCTCCTTCAATTAGGCCTTGCCTAACTTTCTTGTAGCCATTTCAAGCATAGTTTAAAACTAAAATCCTCTTCTCTCGATGTGGTGTCCCAACATTCACAGCATCATGATTAGTCTGAGCGGCTTGGACTGCACCCCAGACACAACCCTGGGGCCTGTGCAGTTTCTCCAGCCCAGCTGTGCAACACAGATGGGCTGGAGAAACCTAAGTGCGCATGTGAGTTTGGCCGGCCTGAGACAGCTGGCCAAACACATATGCACACTTAGATGCACTCTCTCCTCCTCTCCCTCCCCTCTCAACTCCTGTGGCCCAGCCCCGCTCTTCCCATCACATGCTGCTGGCTGAGCTAGCACAAAAAAATAAAATGATAGTGAACTATTGTGTTATTTTCTGCTGCTGGCTTAGCCAGGGGGCGACACTCCTTCGCCATTGCGAAGGAGACATCCCTGTTATTGAGATTAAATTCTTATCCCTTGTTCTAATAATTTTCCAGCAAAAAAAATCTCCAACACCACAAACGTGTTTGCATTTTGTAGCTTAAAAAACTGGTGCAATTTGAAAATACCAGATGCATTTGGCCTAACACATCAAAGGTTTTACTCCCTCGTGAAGCCTGCGATACACAAAGCAGCAGGCTTCGTGACTAACAAAACCCCAAAAATCATGCAACAAAGTGGCATTGCAAATGTCTTTGTAATTCACAGGGCCAATTATGCAAACAACTCCTTGCGATTTTTAAGAAAAGCGAATGGTGAAGGAAAGATTCCACCTTGGAACTCTCAAGGAAATATATCAATGCTTTGTGACCACCCCTAGATTTGTTAAGCTTTGAAAGGATACCGATTGTCGCTGTCAGTGGATAACCATTGGAACAAGGGAAGCTGTGAGGGATAGCTTTCACTGTGAGGATGACAGCTGCAGGTGTCAGACGGGACACTCTGCAGTGCGATGGACCACTGCATGAAGCACATCCACCCCGTCGTCCCTGCAGATGCCCTGACCCTTAAAAGGGCTGATTGTGCAATACTGGCACTCTGAGAGTGGCGCAAAGACTGTAAGTGCACTCCTGCACAGGCTAGCGCCAAACCCAGATATGCACCCTAGGGGAGTGGTTGATATTGCAGGCGTATGGAGACCAGGGATACACCCAATTCCTTATTGCAGAGGTTCTTAACCTTTTGACTTCCGTGTACTCCCACCGAATCCTACTGTCATCTGGTGAACCTTATTGAGTATTTATTGGAAGACGATTAGAAGCAATTTCAATCATTTGAACTTCAAAAGTTCAAAAACAATTATACACCAAACAATATTGCCCTACCGCACTGAAGCAGTGCTTAATTTGTGCTTGTTGTTTCCGGTGCTGAGCACCGGCACTTATTTTTGAGGGACAGGGCTTATTCTTCTGCCTCAAGCATTTGCTGTGGGCAAAAGAGACATATTGGAAAGACGGAGGAAGGGAAAAACTAAAAAGCGTCACAAAGGGAGAGAGCGGAAAGCTGCAGGAGTGAGCTGGAGGGGCAGGGAGTGAGTGTAAATGGATTGAAGAAGCCCGAGGTGGCTTCAGGATTACGCCGCCTCAGTATTCTGTGCTCGTAGATTTAATTGCAGTAGGCGCGTGTTTAGAAGGAGGGCTTTGGACACCAGCACGTTTTTATTTACAAATTAAGCACTGCACTGAAGTGAATGCGATTATACAAATATAAGCAGTGCTTTGTGTTTTGTAGCGGGCTTCTGTGTGCCTGCACAGAATGGGACAATTGTTATTGTAATCATGACAGTCATGGAAGGCGCGATGCGGCCCTTTCTGCCAGTTCATCAGATATTCTGAGATGAATAAGCCGCTCTTATTATTCCCGGCAGCCGTGCTGTGTGAAAGGTGCTGACAGCCCTCCAAGATTGCACCGGGGTTTCTCAGCTTTGTTTCTGAAGTGGCGGATCGGCCTGCAGAAGGTACATCTGCATAATAGCCTCGCTCGGTTTCCGTAATGGAGTGCAGCAACCCACCTTGCGCGAGGACAGACTTATTTTTTTTATCATTCTGTCCCACGTCGCTGCCAGGACTCGAATGCATCACGGGCTTTAGCTTTACCTAACATTATTGACCTGAAATATAGCTCTTTACCTGCAGTTAACCTTGTGTCTATTTCGGTTTACAGTCATCAATACCTTCCCAGAAGTCAGTGGTAGCACTTCACCTCAATTATAGGATGAGCTGAAGATACATTATATGCTTGTGCCCTGTATGACATTGCAGCAGATGACATCACATGATCTTTGCCCACAATAACAGGCCCCTGATTTTTTTTTAAATCAATCTTCATTGTCTCTTATGAGATCACGAGAAGTGACATCACAGGAACAATTAAATGGCGTATTAACCCATTAGCTGCAGTCCCACCCCCTGAATAGTGATGAGCCCTTCTTTGGCTATTTGGTGTAGTTTGTGCATGGACCTCTATAACTTTTGTCCTTTTTTTCCCAACATCCTGGGTATTCTAAAGGTATCCAGGATTTGTGGATTCCCCCGGAGGGGTTGGAGAAAATAGCCAAAATATAGCTCAATTTGGAGTTTTTGGGAAAAATAAGAAAAAAGTGATCTGGATAAAAGTGTATTTTTTAAATAAAAATGGCACCAATGAGGAACAAATCAAACCAAGGTCAATGGGATCCCCTGCGTGGGAAGTCCTGTTGACTTCCATTTGATCTGTTCCTGTTGCTGGCAATAGACCCAAAAACATAAGTGACACAGTGTTTTTATCGGCACAGGTGGGGCAATGTTGGGTTGGAGGAATTTTGTGGATTCCTGTGGATTCTGGGAGTTTCCATCACATAAATATAAGGAAAATGTATGATTTCAAGCGAAGTTTGAGGTTTACAGGGCATTTTGGATAAGAAAACCTCATGGGATTCACACAAGGCACAACCCCCGGAATTCCCTAGTTGTTTACTTTTCGAAAATGTCTGTGGTTGGTAGTTTTCCTTGTGTGGGCAGCCGAGGTTGGCCCAAAATCCAGAAGCTACTCCTACTGCAGATCTTTCCACATAGCACTTTAGGGCCTTTGGTGTCAAGGTCACTCGGCCCACTCACTCAAGTGAGGTCCCATTTTTATTGGGAGACTTGGGGACATGCTGTATGGAAGGAAGCTTGTAGCTCCACACAGATTCCAAAAGTTTTCCTCACAGAAATGTGAGGAAAATGTGTGTTTTTAGTCAAAGTTTGAGGTTTGCAGGGAATTGCGGGAAAGAAGATGGTGCAAGATGCACATGAAGCATACCCCCAAATGTCTAGTTTTCAGAACTGTCTGAGTCTGGTAGGTTTTTCCAGGTGGCACACTGCCAAAGCCCAAAAAGTGCAGTTGTTCCCCATTGCAAGTGGGATGATACTGGAAGTTAGTCTAACTCTCCGGCCCATATGCAAAATCAACACCCAAAAGAATCAAATGCCCTCTTGCTTGCCATTGGGATGGGATGCTCTAGTCTGCAGGGGAGCAGATAGACTGTTGAGGTTTTAGGGTTAAGGGTAGTGCCTGATGTTATGATGGGAAAGACCCACTCCATTATTTCATTAAGATAAAATACTGCAATAAAGTGGGCTTTCTGCCCCCCTGAAGGGGAGGGGCAGATAGGGGGTAATTATCTGGGGAGGACGGCAGAAAGACTGTTGCTCAATTTACTTGCGGGGGTATGGCAATGCCCATGTCAGACAGCCCCCCTACTACATTTTAAGAAAATAAATACCCAGTCATCAAGCGGGAGTTCTGCCTCCCCCTGGGGAGACAGATCGAGTGCATATACCCCTGTCTTCTATTCGGGGGGAAGAAAGACTATTGCCCCCTTTAGTTGGGGGGAGGGCATAACCATTCCTATAGTGGGCAGCCCTGACCCCTACATTTAAAAAAGGAAAACACCCTGAGACCCTCACAGGTGATATTCCATGCTCTATAAATGTTTGATTGATTGAAAACTTTCACTGGAGGATAAGGTGCCTTCTGCCTCCCTGGGGGGCAGATCAGGGATACTTACCCGCCTCTTCTCCTCAAAGGGCGGAAAGACTGTTGCCTTATTTACTTGGGCTGCGGGCATGGCCATGCCCATGGTGGGCAGCCCCCATGCCTTCCAACAAACCCTCGCTATCAATACTCCCTGTTGTCTAGTGGGCTTTAAGGTCACACAGGGGTAGATTCAGAGTTATTGTCCCATCTGCCCCCATGGAGGGGAGAAAGACTTAAATATAAAAATAATTAATGGGGAGCACAAGTCCATGCCCAAGGTGCCGCTCCCCCTTTCCTTGGTGGCTGGTGGGTGTCCAGTGGGTGGATCCCAGCTTGGAGATTGCTCTCCGATGGCGATCCACAAGCAGGGATCCACTGGCCAGAGGTACAATGGAAAAGGGGAAATTCTCCCCTTTCCAGCAATACCACTCCCATAAGAATAGCCCCTTGAGCTCTCTTTTCTTGCTGCTGCAGTCAAGATAAGTCGCACTTTCATTTATTCACGCTCCTTTTGTTATTTATTGATTTAATGGTGTTCATTTTAGATGGTATTGTACTGTTTAAATATACTATGTTGACGGCAGGTTGCCGCATGTGTTTTTTATTCAGCGTTCGCTCTTACACAGCGCTCGCGCTGTTATGAGCTCAACGCTTCAACTTTTCAACGCGCCGGCGTTTGCTTATATTTTAGCGCGCGCGTGTGCCCCGCATTCCAGGCATTCCTTTGTCTCAGGCTGCAACCGTCATTCGGATTGCTCCTGAGGCGAGGACTTCGTTTTGAAGGGCGCTCCGCTGGAACATTCATTCCTCCTTCTGAACAACGTTGTGTTGTTCCAACTTGACATTTAATCTACTATTAACCCCTCCACACCCATAGCTTTGGTTTTTCTCTACCCTTTTTACTTAAAGGGACCCTGTTTTTTCCTGGCAAAGTTTTTTACCCTTAAAAAATGATAACAAATTTATTTCAACTCTATTGGATATAATTTGGCTGTTCCTCGATTTACATAGAACATTTTTATTAATATTAGACACCATGGAACCTGGCACTTCCACAATGGAGCAGGGTGCTTCCACTGAATTGGAAGATATAAGACATGAACTCTGTAATTTTATTAGAAGTTCTGTCCATCAGGCAGTATCTTCCTCATTACAAAAATTATAAAAAAAAAAAAAAAAAAAAAAAAAAAAGGAGTCCAAATTGCACATCAATTGTTTAGAGATGCTTGCAGGCTCCTTTGCAATCAGAAGCCTGGCAAAACACAAAGTACATTGTGCAATCCTTCTCAGGATGGACAATATCTCCGCTGTTAGATATATAAACCATCTTGGGGGTACAAAGTCCAAACCTTTGGCAGACCTAGCCAAGAGCTTTTGGGAGTTTTGCCTCACAAACCATCTTTCGGCACATGCAGAGTACCTTCCAGGAGTTCTCAACACAGTGGCAGATTGGCATTCTCGTCACCTTCGAGACTCCAGCGATTGGAGACATCACCCTTCAGTGTTTCACAACATACAATCCTTATGGGGCCCGTTCTCCATAGACCTATTTGCATCCCGACTCAACACACAACTCCCTCAGTTTTACAGCTGGCGCCCAGATCCCTTAGCCTTAGCATCAGATGCTTTCTCACAAGACTGGTCTCATTCCCTCAACTACGCCTTCCCCCCTTTTATAATGATCAACAGGGTCCTGGCTCATGCCAGACGTCAACATGCCTCTCTCATTCTCATAGTCCCGTTTTGGCAATCCCAAATTCGGTTCCCCACACTTTTGGAACTGTCAATAGATTTTCCCTTGTTAATTCCATCCTTCCCGGATCTACTGCTAGACCCTCTTCAACATTCTCATCCACTTATTCTGAACAATATCCTACCCTATCCGCTTGGAAAATCTCAGGGGTTCCCAATCTTCCCCTGTCATTTCGGCAGAAGCTTCCCAATATATCTCAAACTCCTGGGCCCCAGGCACCAAAAAAGCCTACAAGGCAGCCTGGTCTCTATGGGACTGCTGGTGTGTGGGAGGACAAATTAATCCCTTTTCAGCAGATGTAATTTTTGTCGTAAATTTTTTTGCCTCAGAAGCCAGTAAAGGGAAAGCATTTCGCACTATCAATCTTTACAGATCTGCTATTTCTTCCAACCATATTCATGTCCATGGGAAACCGGTAGACGAACATCCGATGGTATGCCGATTACTAAAGGGAGTAAAATTTTCCAAACCTCCGCTACCAAAGTACAATCAATTGTGGGATGGTAATATTGTTTTAAAATATTTGATTTCATTACCAGATAATTCAAGTTTATCATTAAAACTTTTATCTGCCGAGTTGACAATGTTATTATGTTTAGTTTCTATTAAACGTTTATCAGATGTTAAGACTTTGGATGTTTCCAACCGTCAGTTCACCCCTTCGGGAGTGTTATTTTCGGTTGTACGACGTACCAAAACCAATTTATCGTCAGTCTTTTATCCTTATTTTCTGAGGTGATTGACTTAAGATGAGGATATCGTCTAGGTAAATTAATAATCTTATCCCCTGAGCTCTAAGAAAGGCTACTACGGGCTTCATGAGCTTGGTAAAGCACCATGGGGCAGACGATAGACCGAAGGGCAGAGAGGTAAAGTGACACGTTTGATCCGACCATTGAAATTGAAGACATTTTCTGCATTCCGGATGAACAGGAACCACTAAATAAGCATCCTGAAGGTCCAGTCTGACCATCCAGTCGTTCTGAAGAAGTATGTCTCTGAGATGGAGAATTGTCTCCATTTTGAAACGCCGGTATCGAACCGGTTGAAATGTTTTAAATTGATGACTGGACGCATCTTTTTGTTCTTCTTTTGAACAAGAAAAATAGGACTGATGAATCCAGATGGATGAAGATGGGTGGGTGCAATCGCCTGTTTCTGCAATAGTGTGTCTACTTCGAGAGATATTAGATGAACCATTTCTGTGGAAAATTGGGGAGGAGCTTGGAAAAAAGTTTGGACCGGAGTGGAATAAAGTTCTATTTTGTAACCTAGAACCGTGTTTAACACCCAAACATCTGCGGTTATTGATTGCCAATTTGATAGAAAATGGAAAATACGACCCCCTGTCGGGAAAGAACCGACTTGGAGGCTTACCTGTTGGGTTGGAGGTTCTGGAATGTCTGGTGGACCTGGAACGATATCCTCTGCCCCGTTGGGGGTAGAATTGAGGTCTGAAGTCCTGCTGGTAGGAACTGTAATAGCCTCTGGAGCCTTGATTAGTGGAACCACGGCCGGTAAAGCGACTCCTGCCTCTACCGGCCCTTGCAAAAACACGTTGACAAGAAGAAAGAAGAAGGACTGCTAAGCTGACCCCCAGCAGAGAAGACTGAAGACACCAACTAACTCGGCCCCAAACCTACAGGCCTGTCTCCAGCTTCTGAAGCCCTGCTACAAAAAAGGCTATGCAACCTGTAGGACCAGCAACCTCTAAAAACCTCAAGAGGACTGCTTGCAACCCAGAGGACCAAGATCTCCCATGGACAGCTGCCCTGTCCAGAAAGAAACTCCAGCAAAGGACTCCAGACCCACCCTGGGTCTCTGAGTCCTGCCCACTCTGCACCCGACGCCCACTGCCTGTGTCCAGGTGGTCCAACCCACAGGAGCTGGCCCCAGGCGATTCTGACCTAGTGTCCATCCTGGGTTGACACCTCCTGTCCACCATGATGACGCCTGTAGCCTAAATCCAGAAGACCCCCCGACCACAAGAGAACCAGACAGAGTCCAGATGCCTAAAGATACCCCTGCACCTGCAGCCCCATGGCCTTGGGGAATCCGACCACCAGTCCAGCAACATTCAGCAGGCAGCCCTCCTCCTTGTCCAGCCTGTGGTTTACCGGAACCTAGACCTAGCCTGCAGTATTATTGTGACCCTCAGGGTCCCCCTATTGAAAAGCATTGGGAGCCCAACTCTACGTTTGCATCCTACACCCGGCCGCCCCTGTGCTGCTGAGGGTGTGTGTTTGGTGCTGACCTGTTACCCTCCCACCCCCCCCCCGGGAGCTCTCCTAAACCCCCCAGGTCTGCCCTTCAAAGACGTGGGTACGTACCTGCTGGCAGATCTGATTCCAAGTGCCCCCCAGCATCCATAGGATCCCATTTTAAATCCAATAGCAACTTTGGCCTCTGCACCCGGCTGGCCCCCTGTTGCTGGTGGTGGGTGTTTGGGGTTAACATGAACCCCAACCTTTGGATGTCCTAACTCCTGGAGATCTAGAGGTCGAGTTTCAGAGCTATCTATGACTGTTCTGACGCGCTCTTCTTTTGTGGCCTCAGTTGAATGATGAAAAATCTGCATGGTTTTCCTGTCCTATCTTGTAGACCAGTTGAAAAGAGTATTCTTGCAGCTGCAGGACCCAGCATTGATCCTGAGTGTTAGTTTGGACTTGGGACAGTGGGACAAGTTCCTTGTGGTGTTTTAATGTAACCTGGAATTGTAGAGAGCGAAGCTTGTCACCCTTAAGGGCATCCAGGAGCTGACTAGGTGCTAACTGCAGGTAGGATTAGTTGATGAACCAGGGTTTCATTCTCTTGCAGAAATCCATAAGTGACACAGCTGTCTTGACAAGCTGGGGGAGGTCATTCCAGGATTTGGCTGCCAGGTAAGAGAAAGCCTAACCTCTTGTCTTACTTCTATTGATACAAGTGGGCATGGGGGAACATGAGTGATGCAGAGAGGAGGTTCCTGGTTGGATGGTAGATGTAAAGACCGTGGTTGAGGTAGGTGAACCCTGGCTGTGAAATACCTTGTAGGGATCGGTGAGCATCTTGAACTGGCAGTGTTTCTGAATGGGGAGCCAGTGTAGTTTCGAAGGTGAGGTGTGATGTGCGGGCAGTCAGCAAGGTTCAGGATAAGTCTGCTGGCTGCATTTTGGATGGTTTGCAACTTTGTAGCAGGTGTGTGGACATGGTCCAGTCTGCTTGTGATGAGGGCCTGCGTGACGGTCTTCCTGGTGACGGTCTTCCTACTGCCTGAAACTGCACTGATGATCGCCTCAGTGTTGTGGTTGCCGTGGAAACCTGATTGCGAGCTGTCCAGGAGTTTGTGGTGTTCAAGGTAGTGAGAGAGCTGACAGTTAATGGCCTTTTATATGACTTTGGCTGGGAAGGGAAGCAGGGAGATGGGTTGGTAGTTGCTGAGGACTTCAGGGACCATGGATTTGTTTCTTGAGGAGCGGGTGACTTCTGCATGTTTCCAGGCATCTGGGAAAGTGGCATTAGTGATGGAAGTGTTGATGATCGTTGTGAGTGTTGTGGTAATCCTGGGTCTCCCTAGCTTGAAGAAGTGGGGGACATGAGTCCATGGGGGCCTCCGAGTGGATTGATTACATTATAGTCGCTGGTCTTTGTTGGTCCTTGGGGTCCACTCTATTAATGGTGGAGGTCAGAGGTAGGGTGTGGTTCAGGGTCGAAGTTCCAGTAGATTTTAGATCACTTGCTGTGGAAGAAGTCAGGGAGTTGATTGCGGAATCCTTGTGATGGGGTGATGGAGTTGGCGGTGGCTGTCAGATGGGTGAATTCATAACAATGGTGAAGAGTTCTTTGTATTGTTTGTTGCTGACAGAGGAATAGGCAGGCTGTGGCTCACTGGGTGCCCATGTGCCTACTCAGTGCGGTTGCGCTGCAGCCTACATTAAGTAGGCCCTGGGGTGGGAAGGGCTAGGAATTGGCAGGAACAGGTAGGGCAGGACCCAGGCACTGGCGGTGCAGGCAGCAAGCAAACAAGCAGGCAACAGCTGGAACAGGGCATAAACTAGACTAAGCAAGCCCAGGAACTGTTCCAGACAGAGGAACGGAAAAGATGTTGTTCTTGTGTAAATGCAAAGGTGGTTTCCATATAGGTACAAATAGAAGTGCTTGCAACCCACAGTGTTGGGATTGCCTTCTTTTAAATCTGTGAGTACTGTTGTTTAGTTGTTGTTAGTGCTTGACACATATATGTCACCCTCTAGTCATTCTGTCGATTTTGGAGCACCATGGCTCAAAGTCCTGCTGGGCCGACATCCACCGAGCGTTCATTTGATTTCTGCAGATCACAGAATTTCAACATTGACAGCTGTAAAGGCTTCTTTGGGTTTTAGCAATGGTGCTTCTTGTTTTGGGGGCCATTCCAATGAAAAATCAGACTTGAGTAAGTCACATAGTAGGTTGGTAATGGGGCTGGGCATAATTCACAGAATCTGCCTTTGCATAATTACGCAAAATATCAGCAAAATGACACAGAATTATGTATAATTAAGCAAAATGCAAAACTGGAATTTGGTGCAGTATCCACTTTGTACCAGAGATTGCATACTGCTCAAAAAGTTCATACAAAAAAAAGCACCTGGAAGAGCAGCTGCTTATGCTCTGTCTGTTGCATTGTTTCCGTGACTTCATGGTCCATTTTTACTACAAACATGGTCAATATTACTATGAACGGTACGTAATTATGCAATGTGACGTAATGACATAATTTCAGGAATTTTTCCGAACAAGAGCAATGGGAAATTCCCAAATTTATTATAATTACACCTGTGTAATGCAAATTTCACCATGGCGTACTTGGTAAACATCAGGTTTTATATGAAAAGGCTTAGAAACTTTGGACTCCTGATACATTCTATGGAGGTGATGGTGTTTTAACCATTAGAGGCTCCTTTTTTGGAGCGTGGGGACTCCGCCCATGCTTTTTTCTGAACTATTGCACAACGTATTATATTGCCACCTTTACCTCTATTTTTAAAAGTCCTATTTTTAAAATTAGTCTTAAAGTTGGCACTACAATGCGCAACTCAACAGAGGCTGGCTGTAGTTTTCGAACCCTCGCGAGGGCCAGGCAGCCAGGCACTGTTTACCAAGCACATGTGCAAGCGCACATGTGCTTGCCTTAGAGTGCTGCATTTAAAGTAGGATAAAGGATTACCTGTTTCCAGCCCAGACCTGCCGTTTTAGTGGGTCTTCAGACCCACGCCTTTATGACGCCCAGAAGTGTGATTTTAAAAAAGGCAGCCCGGCCGCTTTGGGCTTAAGACCTGTCCTGCCCAGGACTTTGGGGTCAGATGCAGTTAACTGTGCCGTAGTGCGCATGATCCAGTACAGGATGCAAGCACTGCCCCTCATTCATGCACCCTGCCCACAGGTGAACTTCTTTTTTTAACATGCGGTATTGTTTCAGTGTAGTTAATTAAATCAATACACTGATGCCAGTGACAGCGTAACAATGTAATGTACTATATCGGAACACTTTTGCATATTAAAGAAATGCAGTATTTCTTTAACATACCGAAGCATTTAAGTTTAGTGCTTTAAATTATTACACTGCTACGGCTACCAACGTAGCACGTTAATGCAATAACATAAAACGCTTCGGCGTGATAAATACTCCATTTCTTTAAAATGAGAAGCGTTTCAGTCTAGTACATTATACTGTATATTTTGAGAGGCATTTAATAGAAGTGGGCCGTTTTTTTGGTCTCATCCCACCAACCAGATTACGATAACAGTAAACACGGAAAGACAAGTCATTTATCCTGTGCATCTTACATGTGGCCTGCGTTGCGATGCTAGATGGAGAAGTGCTGTGGTCTATTAGGTTTCAGCACAGAACCCATCCTGAAGTATTTTAAGATGCCCTGTGATTTCTTTTATTTCAATGTGCCTCTTTGTCCCTATCATCGCATTTGGTGAAGTAAGTTAATCGCCTAGGATCACACCGTGTGATGATAAAGGACAAAAGAGTATAATGAAATAAGGCAATTGCACAGGATCAGAAAATTTGGTCTGGGGAGGACGGACGGGGTTGATGACAGATTTCTTGCTTTAACTTAATCCAATTCAGCTACTAGATGGATATTTTTAAACATTGTGTCTAAAAACGCACCATTGCGCACAAAGGTATAAAATATTCTCAAGAACAGAACCGCCCAAAACCCGAGTAGAAAAGCCCAGCTCGCTTGCTATGCTCACTCACCACTTTTCATTTATTGGTCTTACGCCCCTCTACTTTAAAACTTCACCAGCTGCCACTGGTTTTAACACCTCTGACATCTTTTTTAGGGTCTGGCATGACCCCTTCCGCTATGACGCATTACCTGAAGAACTCTAACTTTCTCTGGAGAAACTCACGCTTGTCCTTTTGCAGAGCTAGGCCAGCTTTCCTTGATCCTGTCAAGAAGTGCTGTGAGGAACTCATTGTGCTGTTCTAAGGTGTGAGCATATATCAAGATGTTATCACTGACACTGAGCACTTTGTTGTGTTTGGACAGCCCTTGTCCAGTCAGCTTTTGGAAGCCCTGAAAATACCAAAGTTATATTGCCAGAGTTCTATGTGTGTTGAAAGGTAGCTATGTAGTGAGATGCACTTTGCAGCCTGAGCTGGTAATAACCAGATTTCAGTTCTGATTTGGAGAACTACTTAGATCTATTTACTTCTGTAATGTTGTCATCAATAGTGGGTGGAATGTAGCTTTCTCTTTTGATGGCTTTGTTTCGCATCTGCATGTCTATGCAGTTTCCAACTTTGCCGAGTGCTTTGGCTTTCGTGTAATCACTATGGTGATACCTTTGGCCTTTTCAATCATCCCCACTTTTTCCATCTTTTCTCGTTCTTTATCTACTCAGCCCCTGACAGGTAATGGTATTCTTCTCTGCTACAGTGTGACTGGTTGTAGGGAACTGTAAAGGTGCAGTCTTATGCTCTCCTCTTTTAGGCTTTCAATTCCCACAAAAGTCTCATATTTGCTTTACATTATCTCTATAGCCAGTTCTTGAACTTCAAAAGCAAATGTGAGTTTGAGCAACTCTACCGCTTTGTAGTGGCTGCTTGTCGTGCCTTTCTTTAGGGTTACAAAGAAATGGACAGCGATGCTCTGGCACTTATGGGCGACTTTTGTGCTGGTACCTATGGGCGACTTTTGTGCTGGTACCTATGGGCGACTTTTATGACAAATGTACCTACTGTTTCCAGAGGGAATTAGCTTCTCATATGAATACATTTTGGTGGATCATGATATTAATGCAGGGGGAGCTTGAGCAACTGAAAGTTTCTCCTAGACACCATGCACACTATTGCATCTGTCTCAATGATTCCTTGCATAGTGACATCTTTTAGTTGTGATCTATTTTTGTATCCTTTGGGTTCAACCATTAGTGAGATAAGGTGTTTGAATTCCTGGACAGATGTTGTGTCTCCTTCCAATTCTTCTAGTTCCGTTGGCTCACATTCTGCATAAAGACACCTGACCAGTTTCCGGCTGTTTTGATTTGCTTTTGTTGGTTTTTCTCGCTACCTGTGAGTGACTTGCAAACCTTTGTGAAGTGATTTACTTTTTCACATGCTGAGCGTTTTTTTCCTCTCAACGGGCAAACCGAATCCTGATGTGGTGAGCTGCACTGTATCCATGTACTTAGTGTTTTTTTTTGTTGCATTGTGCACCCCGAACTCACTCATCTTTTCCATGGGCCTTGTTATGATGGGATACGCCACTAGGGAGATTTTCCTCTGTGCAGCTTGGGATTTTAAAAGTTCATGAGCATGCCCAAGTGTCAATATGTCAAGAAAGTTCATTTCAGCTTTCTTTCCGTAGTATTTCCTTCCCGAGCCGAGATTTATGGCAATGATCTGAGTTCTAACCTCTTCATCAGTTTTGTTGAATTCACAGGTGCTAGGTAGGGTAGGCCTCTGAAGCAGGCTTAAAAAAGTGCCAGTCAGCTCATTCCGTTCCTGCTTTGCCTGTCGAATAAAGACTCTTTCATTGTCCAGGTCTGCTTGAGTACTGAATTGTTTATTGAGTGGCCAGTGCTGCAAAATAATCATTTTCTGGGCCCATATTCAGAAGAGTAAGTAACATCTTATGCACCTCTTCTCCTTCCAGGTGGAGTAACATTGATCTTTTGGTCATCAGGTTTCTTTTCTTATGTTGCAGTTTAGTAGTTCTCAAAATGGGCATCCCATGTCTTCAACCTGACAACAAAAGACTGTGGATCAAACAGCATGTTAAATGGGTGGATAGAGTAGGCAGCATTATCGAGCGTTTTTCTTTTTACTGTCTTTGTAGCTGTCAATGTGCTTGGAAGTAGCCCCTATGGTGCCCATGTGTCTTTTTTCTGGCACTCAGTGGTATCCAACCTTTGTTTTGTGTGGTGCCGTCCTGCACCGTCCTGCTTTGCCCAGTCTTGGGAGATGTTGTATTTGATTCAAGTCACTCTCACCCACCTTAAGAAGGGTTGAAGTCTGGAGGGGCTGGGCTCAAACATGTATTCATTGCGTGGATGGTTTCCCAGATGTGCTGTATAATATCTGCCCTGTGTCCTGCCTGGCGCACTTGTTACTGGTGGTAGGTAGTGCTGTGGTGCCCTCACTGAAGCACAGTGCAGGGCTCAACAGTAGCGTGTGTGGCTGGTGGCATGCTGTGGTACATGCACGCTGCTCTCAGTCTGTGATGGTTGAGGCAGGAGTTTCAGTGTGCCTGGCCCTGTTTCCACTATTATGAGGCACCCCTACAGTGACTGCTTTTGGAGCGGCGTTTGTAACTGACAGATGGGCAGTGGTGTCGGTGTGGGGGTCACTGTGGATGCTGCACTATCCTTGTCACCTGTGGGTGTAGGTGTGTGGGTCACTGTCTGTGGATGCTGCACTATCCTTGTCACCTGTGGGTGTAGGTGTGTGCCTAGCCAAGAGGCATTGCAACGCTCAGAGACACAGCATCACTGGCCAGGTGGACACCTGGAGGCTGCTTGTGGCAGGTATGGCCCATTCATTTATATTTAAATTGACATCAGAGGGCAAACCAAACAGTGCAATATGGACGAGGTGGTTGTGAACAATTTGGACCTTACCATTCAAGGCAACAAACAGTTAAGGACGTTATAGAGGACTCACCAAAAGAAGTGAGGAGGAGAGGGATGGGAGGGAGGCAGAGAGCAGCAGCATGGGCAGTGAAGACAGGGCTTGGGACTAAAGAGAGAGGAAGGTGCAGAGCACACCATAGATTTGAGGAAAAGAATGTAGGAGAAAGAGCATGAAAGGGGTAGTGAAAGGTAGGTGAAAGAGGGATACATGATATATAAGAAAGACAAAAGACAGGGATGGGGACTACGTATGAAAAAAGGAGCACATGGAGGAGGGACTGAAGGAATGATAGCAAAGGACCTAGGAATGATTGTTGTGGGGCCTTCATGGACCCATTTTTGATTCTCCAATGTATTTAGTTTGACATTTTACATGTTGGAAGCTGACATCACTTTTAGCAATGACATTTTACAAACTTTATACTTGCACAATATCATTGTGAGAATGCAGTATACATGCTGCTTGTTTTCCATAAGTCTTTCTTGCTATGTAATCTGTGCACTGTGTTGAAGGCTAGGAACATAGAACAAGATATCTTGGGGCTTACGTTGACCATTTTGAGACAGCTCATGAAATCCAGATATATCATTGCATTAGAGCTGCTCCCCTAACACAGTGTGGTTTTGATTTTATAAGTGGTGCACAAACCTACAGGGGTCAGATGAGCACTTCAGCTATGAATGTCCAGGAACGAATCCTTTGTTCGATATGCAGTTGTGCTGACACTGATCTTCCATCTAGCACAGAAGAATTGCCAACTTTACTCTAGCCTGTCTCCCTGGCGTAACTATCCAGGTATAGGGGGGGTCTCAGGCTATACACCTGGATCGGGAAAAGGGTACACCTGCTATGCTCTCAGACTGTAGGTAGTGGTAGGTAGGAATATATAGAGACATGTCATGTTTGGAGTATTCATTTAACTCCTGGTTACAATGCTTTGTTTCATCTGCCTAATAATTGCAGCTCATTCTTTCTATGCAAGAATACGATTATTTCATTAAAAATTTGAACACCTTTATTCATATCTTTCTTGTGGTTACCCTGGGCATGCATATATAAACAACAAAAGGGGTAAGATCTGTTTCCACAACTTCCTTGGAAGTCAGAGGGTCATGTTTGAGGTTAATGAAATCATCTGTTGCCCCAGGAAGGCTGGCAGTTCAGGTGAGGCACTCTGAGCTAGCCAGAAAGTGGGCTGACAGTTCCTGATGGAGTAGACAGACTCAGTCACTACCTCCTGAAGTTATGTCACCCTAATACATAGTCTTACACTTTAGTGGGAACTGTATCACATGATACGCAGGAGGTTTACAGAGTGGAGAAGAACAAGGAGCACATGCACAGCAGGGGAGGGAGAATAGAGTATGTAAGAGGAAGGGAGTCAGGCACACTATGGACAGAAAAGTAAGGAAAAGAGGGAGAGAGGAATACTATGTGGAAAGGAGGCCGAAACATCAAATGGAAAATGGTTTGGGATGTGAACTCAAGGTGCAAGAGAAGATGTGAGAGCTTGCCATGAAAAGAAAAATGGCAGACAGAGTAGGGTGAAAGAAGCACAGTGGAAGGGAAAGGCATCTGGCAAAGGATAAGCAGGGGAGTGAGATGGAACACAACACTCAATGGCAGAATTTAGAGACAGAAGATTGAAACACAAGGGAAAGGGAATGCTGCTGGCAGGGAAAGGGGACAAGAGCAATACAATGCAAAAGAGGGAAAGGTAGGGGCAATCATTTAGGTGCATTAATGGGAAAAAACAAAGAAACCATATTGGAGAAAAACAAATCATGGAAAACCAGTTTTAAGGAAGTTCAAATAAATTGAAAAAAGAGAACCATTTTTAAATGAAGGATACGTTTTTAGAAAGAAATCAGAAATTATGTTAAACTTGGGTGGAGTCTAGGGATAGTGGATAGTGAGGGGAGCTTTGGGTTCACGGATGCAATATGTTTATGGATGAAGAGGGACTTTTTGTGGTCAAAGATCGTGAAGTTCAGGTGCAGAAAGGGCTTGTTAGGGTTCAGGGATGGATGGCATTTAGGGGTGACAAGGGTTTTTAGGTATAAGGAATGAGTGGAGTGTAGGGCTGTTGAGGATTTTTTAGGATTGAAGGGTGGGTGGCATTTAGGGCTGGTGGGAGTGTCTAATGTTCAGAAATTTAGAGGTGGTGAAGGGTTTTTAGGGCTGAGGAATCGGAGCAATTTAAGGGTGGTGAGGGGATGTGGGAATCAGGGATGAGTGGAACTGTAGGTAGGAATTTCAGGGTTCAATCTTGGATGGAGTTTAAGGTTAATGAGTGTTTTAGGGGTCTGGGATGGAAGGTGTTAAGAAGGTGTGAGGGATTTTTAGGGGTCAGTGATGGGTGGAGTTTAGGAGTGGTGAGGGGTGTTAAGAATTTGGGGATTTATTGGTGTTTAGCATGGAAAGAGGGATTTTAGGCTTCACAAATGAGTGAAGGTTAGGATAGTGAGGGTTTTAGGGTTCAAGGATGCATGGAGTTCAGAGGTAGAAAGTGCTTTTAGGGTTTATGGATAACTGTAGTTTAGATGTAGTGAGAGTTTTTTAGGATTCAGGAATGAGTGGAGTTTAATGTCACAAAGGGGTTGTAGGGTTAAATGAGGGGGGTACTCTAGGAGTGTTGAGGGTTTTTTAGTGGGCAGGGATGAATGTTGTTTAGGGATTGTTAGATGGTTGGGAATAGCTGGTGTTGATGGGTCAACAAATGAAAAGCCTCTGGAGTAACTGTTTGACAAAGGAAAAGATATAAACCCCAAATAATGTCTCCTGAAATAAAGCAATGAAATAAATATCTCAGACAAAAATGTTTCTGAAAGTAAGACCTGCAATTATTGCATTTCCACCTTAAGCCTAAGATAAGCATGTACACACCAATTTTGAAAAAATACATTTTATGATTTGGTTTCTATGAAATTGTAAATGCCATTCATCTTGCAGGTTCCCATTAAACAGTTTAGGTGAAATGGTTTCTCATTTATGATATTCCATGAAATCATTTTTTCGATGAACTCACAATGAACTCACATAGAACTAGTAGGCAGTGTGCAGCCAAAGCAAGGAACCATGGACAATGAGCCTTATCATTCCTCAGTCGCATATTTGAACATCTTCTGACAAGGAAATCTTTCAACTGCCTTTTGGTAACTATCCTGTCCCCCTCATTACTAGTGCATTATATCCTATGGCACTTGTAATAAGGTAGATGGGATATCTGTCATGTTTGTGATGGAGTACCCATCTGCTAAACTCTTAATCAGGCCCTAAGTGTATTGAAAGCTTACTGCAAAAATGGGTGCAACTTTGAGGTTACAGGTATGAATCATCACCTCAGTTGTTCTTGCCTTTGGAGGTGGTGAATGTAGCTCTACCGAGATGTGTAAAACAAAACTATTAAAAAATAAAAAGTGTGGACTTAAGTGAACAGTCACGTTTAATAATAACACAACTAAAAGCCTAGTACAAATCAGGGTGAAGCACAAACATTTCAGAACATATCAGAAACTGTTATTAACAAAACACTGAACACTGAAAAAGAGTGTAACAGACAGTAGTTCCATAATATGGTGCCCACTCCCCCAGGCTTCTCCAGCAGTGAAGGAGAGGACAAGCAGCATGTTTAAAAAGCTTACCTTATATTTCAACATATAATTGTATCAAATGTTTTATGCTCTACAAAATAAAAGTGTGACATTTCCATGCCAGAATCTTGATTGCAAGACAGATTGATGTTTTATTTCATAGTTACGTTCATAATACTGTGTCACACCCATACATTGACTGGCTTTCATTTTACACTCATAGAAGCATGGGTCAAGGTTGGTATGTAAAGGCTCTTCTTCTGACATAAGTACAGTAAAGTAAGTGCTCACATTTGGATTCTGTCACCCTGTTTTCTATTTTATTTTCACCCACTCTAGAACCATCTTATAATTCTATGTATCACTGTACAGCTCACAAACGAATGGCAGTATAATAGTATTAAACATTAAGGGCCTGTTTCACAAAGCTAACTTTTGAGTTTGATTTTCTTTGGGGTTTTCTTTTTTGCCCCTACATCCACTATTTTCCAAGGGAGTGTGTAGCAGTACCACTGGTTGGACATGTGTAGTGCTGGACGTACTGTGAAAGTGTAAGTTATGACAAAAGCGTAATTTATTACAAGAGTGCAGAATGTGAATACCGAAAAGTAGTACATTTACTCAAAAGTGCAGTTTGTGAATCAGGTCTAATAGTTCTACAAACCCGCTCGATTTGACCAGATTCAGTGTGCACCAAAGAAAGAAACAGGATCATTCATTGCTTGGAGAATCATTCTCATGGGCTTTTTCTCAACTATCACCCTGATAGAGTGTCTGCAAATCCATTTGATTTCCACCAGCCCAGCTTGTGTTTTTATTTAGTTTTTTATTTAATTGTGAAATTAACTCATGCAAAGCAAACTGGGGTTAGGAGAATGAACCTCTTACAGGGAGGATAAAGCTTGAGGTAGAGGAAGAAGGGGCGATGATACAGGGAGAAAAAGTCCACAGGCAGGAGAAGGAGTGAACAAGTAGCAGCACCACAGGTGGGAACGGTAGGGGACAGGTTTGGGGTGGCCAGGGAAGAAGCAAGTGCACTGGGTGTGAAAGAGGAAAGGAGAAAGCTGCACAGGTGAGATAAGAACAGGAGACAAACTGAGTAGTGAGACAGATGAGAATAAAGAGCGAGACATGAAAGTGCCAGTTAGGGTCGGAAAGGCTGAGGAACACCAGAAGGGATAGCGGAACACAAATGACAACAAAGGAAAAATGTCCTTCTTACCTGACTACTATTTAGTACCTGAGCTTTCTGTTGCTACACTGCATGCTCCTGCACCTCTAACTGCCTGTCCTCTGGGTGCACCTTCACCTGGCTCAGACACTCCAACTCCTACCACTGCCTCATCAGATGCTTGCTTGCCTGGACATCATGTTAGGTCAGGTTGTGTAACTGAGAGTACAGCCCTGATCTCTCTGTAATCCGAGCAATAGCAAGGCTGATCTTGTGAGAACTGTATAATGCTAAAAGAATAACTCTGCCTAAAGTACCTGTTAGGTTACAGTCACGCTTTAGAAATCCAATTCATGTACTAAATTCTCACCATCACTCCTCCTTGGCGCAAAGGAATCATTTGTCTTTTACTTCCTGTTCCTGTCTCCCCGATCAGACATGCATGAATAGGTCAGGCATCTTTCTAATTAACAAACACCAAACAATAGGGTTATTCTCTCTAGTTGATGTCATTCTTAAGTTAGTCATGATATTAATTAGGATTGATAACAAAGAAGACTTAAGTGAGTAATAGAGCCATTATGGGGTCTTTCAATTGCTGTGTGCAATTTCAAAGATGAAGAAACAAAAATCATAGAGGAATTTTATTGATAAAATCTGAATAAATTGCTAACAGGAATTCATCTGAGAGCAGTTCTCTTACACTGTGGTAAATGCCATCAATTTACTCTGTTTATTAATTCAGTGAGAATTCATAATATAGAAATGACATGACAATTAGATGTCTTGGAACTAACTACCTCCTTCTACTGTCTGACAACAATCTTTGATGTCTCAACCACCACCGTCCTGCAGATGACAATCATCTGCTGCTTTGCCTAGGGATCACTAAAATAAGTGGATGCAGTATGCCTGATGGCCCAAAGTTAAAGAAGAAACTGTAGACTACCCAAAGCACTGATGAGTGACAAGGAAGCATGTCAGGCTACCCACACTTCCTTAACATTGCAACGCCTTTGCCAAGCAACATAATTTAAGAAACAAATAATTCTGCTTTTCAGTGACACGTATTATTGTTGCCTGTGTTTTTACCCCTAATAACACCTAAACATCAGTGGTAAAATGTAGGCTTTTGGGGGAAAGAACTTATTACCTAAATGTGCCTAGAAGCTTGTAGGATGATAATATGGTGTATAAGTCTGTGTTTGACAGTTTGACAAAAGTAGTAGTTAACCATGTAGAATAAGAAGTGTAAATGTATGAAGAAGAAATGGAATATTTAGGGCACAAGATAGCCACAGATGGGGCATATCCTAGTAAAGAGTTATTGAAACAATACAAGCAACAACTGCTCTGAGAAACAAAGATCAAATAATACCTGATTTTAAAGTGTGCTGGGACCCTGCTAACCAGGCCCCAGCACCAGTGTTCTTTCCCTAAAATTTAACTTTGTCTCCAGAATTGGCACAACCCTGGCACTCAGGTAAGTCCCTTGTAACTGGTACCCCTTACAGCCCTAAGGCAGGGTGCACTATACCACAGGTGAGGGCATATGTGCATGAGCACTATGCCCCTACAGTGTCTAAGCAAAACCTTAGACATTGTAAGTGCAGGGTAGCCATAAGAGTATATGGTCTGGGAGTCTGTCAAACACGAACTCCACAGCACCATAATGGCTACACTGAAAACTGGGAAGTTTGGTATCAAACCTCTCAGCACAATAAATGCACACTGATGCCAGTGTGCACTTTATTGTAAAATACACCCAGGGGGCATCTTGTAGATGCCCCCTGAAAACATACCCGACTTCCAGTGTGGGCTGACTAGTTTTTGCCAGCCTGCCTCACACCAGACATGTTGCTGGCCACATGGGGAGAGTGCCTTTGTCACTCTGTGGCCAGGAACAAAGCCTGTACTGGATGGAGGTGCTTCTCACCTCCCCCTGCAGGAACTGTAACACCTGGCGGTGAGCCTCAAAGGCTCACCCCCTTTGTTACAGTGCCACAGGGCATCCCAGCTAGTGGAGATGCCTGCCCCTCCAGCCACTGCCCCCACTTTTGGTGGCAAGGCTGGAGGAGATAATGAGAAAAACAAGGAGGAGTCACCCCCCAGTCAGGACAGCCCCTAAGGTGTCCTGAGCTGAGGTGACTCTTACTTTTAGAAATCCTCCATCTTGTAGAAGGAGGCTTCCCCAATAGGATTAGGGATGAGGCACAAAGAGGGTGTAGCCACCCTCAAGGACAGTAGCCATTGGCTACTGCCCACCCAGACCTAAACACCCCTCTAAATCCAGTATTTAGGGGCCCCAAATCCGAGGAATATAGATTCCTGCAACCTAAAGAAGAAGAAGGACTGCTGACCTGAAGCCCTGCAGTGAAGACGGAGACGACAACTGATTTGGCCCCAGCCCCACCGGCCTGTCTCCCTACTTCGACGAAAACTGCAACAGCGACGCATCCAACAGGTACCAGCGACCTCTGAAGCCTCAGAGGACTGCCCTGCATCCAAAGGACCAAGAAGCTCAAGAGAACACCGGCCCTGTTCAGCAAACTGCAACATTCTGCAACAAAGAAGCAACTTTAAAGACTTCACGTTTCCCGCCGGAAGCGTGAGACTTTCCACTCTGCATCCGGCGCCCCCGACGCGACCTGCGGAAAACTAACACTACAGATAGGACTCCCCGGCGACTACGAGCCTGTGAGTAGCCAGAGTTGACCCCCCTGAGCTCCCACAGCGACTCCTGCAGAGAAAATCCAGAGGCTCCCCCTGACCGCTACTGCCTGCTACAAGAAACCCGATGCCTGGAACCAGCACTGCACCCGCAGGACCCAGGACCTGAAGGAACCGAACTCCAGTGCAGGAGCGGCCCCCAGGCGACACTCTGCTTAGCCCAGGTGGTGGCTACCCCGAGGAGCCCCCGTGCCTGCCTGCATCGTAGAAGAGACCCCCGGGTCTCCCCATTGCTTTCTATGCAAAACCCGACGCCTGTTTGCACTCTGCACCCGGCCGCCCCTGTGCCGCTGAGGGTGTACTCTCTGTACCTGCTTGTGTCCCTCCCGGTGCCCTATAAAACCCCCCTGGTCTGTCCTCCAAAGACGTGGGTACTTACCTGCTGGCAGACTGGAACCGGGCACCCCTGTTTCCATTGATGCCTATGTGTTTTGGACACCTCTTTGACCTCTGCACCTGACCGGCCCTGAGCTGCTGGTGTGGTAACTTTTGGGTTGCCTTGAACCCCCAACGGTGGGCTACCTTGGACCCAACTTTGAACCCTGTGTTTTACTTACCTGTGAACTTAACAATTACTTACCTCCCCCAGGAACTGTTGATTTTTGCACTGTGTCCACTTTTAAAATAGCTTATTGCCATTTTTGTCAAAACTGTACATGCTATTGTGATTATTCAATGTTCCTAGAATACCTGAGTGAAACACCTTTCATTTGAAGTATTACTTGTAAATCTTGAACCTGTGGTTCGTAAAATAAACTAAGAAAATATATTTTTCTATATAAAAACCTATTGGCCTGGAGTAAGTCTTTGAGTGTGTGTTCCTCATGTATTGCCTGTGTGTGTACAACCAATGCTTAACACTACCCTCTGATAAGCCTATTGCTCGACCACACTACCACAAAATAGAGCATTAGAATTATCTCTTTTTGCCACTATCTTACCTCTAAGGGGAACCCTTGGACTCTGTGCACACTATTTCTTACTTTGAAATAGTATATACAGAGCCAGCTTCCTACATTGGTGGCTCAGCGGTGGGGTACAAGACTTTGCATTTGCTGGACTACTCAGCCAATACCTGATCACACGACTAAATTCCAAAAATTGTCATTAGAAACTGATTTTTGACATTTGAGCTATTTTTCTAAATTTTTAAAAGTCCTGCTAGGGTCTTGTGTTAGTCCCTGTTAGCATTTCTTTTAGAGTTTAAAAGTTTTGTAAAAGTTTGGATTAAGTTCTAGAGATAGTTTTAAATTCTTAAAAAGTATCCCAGCTTTTAGAGAAATAATGTCTACTGCAGAAGAGATGGTGGTGAAGCTCAACCTCACCCCTTACCTGCATCTTAGGATGTCAGAGTTAAGGACTCTCTGCAAAATCAAAAAGATAAAAACTGGATCAAACCCTACCAAAGTACAGCTCCAGGAGCTCTTGGCAGAGTTTGCTAGAGACAACCCCTCTGAAGATAACCTTACAGAGGATGAAACTAGTGAAGTGGAGTACAATTTCCCCCCTCCACTCCTAGTTAGGGAGACCAGGGTTCCTCCAACCCTGACTCCACAAGTGATAGTCAGAGGTGCTGCTTCTCCCACAGGGGAGTCCAGCAACTTTGGAAGCATTGAGGGCAGCCTCAATGAAGATGACCTCCTGTTAGCCAGGATGGCCAAAAGATTGGCTTTGGAGAAACAGCTCCTAGCCAAAGAAAGGGAAAGACAAAAGATGGGCTTAGCTCCCATCTATGGTGGCAGCAACGTAAATAGGGTCAGAGATACTACTGGCATGCTAAAAATCCCCAAAGGGATTGTAACAAAATATTAAGATGTTGATGATATCACCAAATGGTTCACAGCTTTTGAGAGGGCTTGTGCAACCAGAAAAGTAAACAGATCTCACTGGGGAGCTCTCCTTTGGGAAATGCTCACTGGAAAGTGTAGGGATAGACTCCTCACACTCTCTGGAAAAGATGCAGAATCCTATGACCTCATGAAGGCTACCCTGATTGAGGGCTTTGGATTCTCAACTGAGGAGTACAGGATTAGGTTCAGGGGGGCTAAAAAATCCTCGAGCCAGACCTGGGTTGATTTTGTTGACTTCTCAGTCAAAACACTGAATGGTTGGATTAAAGGCAGTGGTGTAAATAATTATGATGGGCTGTACAATCCGTTTATGAAAGAACACCTTTTAAGTAATTGTTTCAATGATAAACTGCATCAGCATCTGGTAGACCTAGGTCCAATTTCTCCCCAAGAATTGGGAAAGAAGGCAGACCACTGGGTCAAGACTAGGGTGACCAAGACTTCCACAGGGGGTGACCAAAAGAAAGGGGTCACTAAGACTACCCAGGGGAAGAGTGTTGAGACATCCAAGGGAAAAAGTAAAGAGTCTTCTACAGGGCCCCAGAAACCTGCTCAGGAGGGAGGGTCCAAAGCCTCTTCACAATCCTCATTTGGGTACAAGGGTAAAAACTTTGATCCCAAAAAGGCCTGGTGTCGTAGCTGTAATCAGCAGGGACACCAAACTGGAGACAAGGCCTGTCCAAGAATGGTTCCACTTCTACTACTACTCCAGTTAGCACTGGAATAGCCAGTCTCCAGGTGGGATCAACGGTGTGCCCAGAGCAAATCATGGTCCACACTGAAGCTACATTAGTCTCTGAGGGTAGGGTGGGCTTAGCCACACTAGCTGCCTGGCCCCCTAAAATGCAAAAATAAGGGCAGCAACTCTTTATTAATGGGACTAGTGTAGAAGCCCTGAGGGATACAGGTGCCAGTGTCACAATGGTGACAAACAAACTGGTTTACCCAGGACAATACCAGACTGGACAAACTTATCTTGTCACCAACGCTGACAATCAGACTAAAGTACATCCCATGGCTATGGTAGAACTCAAAACCCATGCAGCTATGCTGGGTATCCCTGAACTGGTGTGTGTCAAGACAAGGGCACGGTGCAAGGCTCAGGGAGAAAGAGAGGTGTTGGAGTCTGGAATAATGGCCCAACCCTCCAAGAGAAAAGAAAAGAAGACTGGGGAACCAACTTCAACACAGCAAAAGAAAAAGAACCTCTCTTCTCAGGAAAAAGTTCTATCCTCTGAGGGAACTGAGCCTATGGAGTTGGAACCTTATCAGGTTGAACATTTAGGCCCAGGGGGACCCACAAGGGAACAGCTGTGTAAGGGGCAAGAAACCTGTCCCTCTCTTGAAGGCCTTAGGCAGCAAGCTGCGGAGGAAACAAAAGGAAAAGTCAGTGGAACACACAGGGTCTATTGGGAAGATGGACTCCTTTACACTGAGGCAAGAGATCCCAAACCTGGTGCCACTAGAAGAGTGGCAGTGCCTCAGGGGTTTAGGGAGTTAATTCTGCCCTTGGCCCATGGCATTCCACTTGCTGGGCATTTGGGACAAACCAAGACATGGGAGAGGTTAGTCAACCATTTCTATTGGCCCAACATGTCCCAGAAAGTCAAGGAGTTTTGTGCCCCCTGTGCCACCTGTCAAGCCAGTGGTAAGACAGGTGGCCATCCAAAGGCCCCCCTCATTCCACTCCCAGTGGTGGGGGCACCCTTTGAAAGAGTGGGAGTGGACATAGTGGGTCCATTTGAACCTCCCACAGCCCCAGGGAATCAGTATATCATACTAGTAGTGGATCATGCTACTAAGTACCCTGAAGCAATTCCCCTTAGGTCCACTACTGCCCCTGCAGTAGCCAAAGCACTCATTGGTATCTTTACCAGAGTGGGATTTCCTAAGGAGGTGGTTTCTGACAGAGGTACCAACATCATGTCAGCCTACCTTAAACACATGTGGAATGAGTGTGGGGTGACTTACAAGTTCACCACACCATACCATCCACAAAACAATGGTCTTGTTGAAAGGTTTAACAAGACATTGAAGGGCATGATCATGGGGCTCCCTGAAAAGCTCAAAAGGAGATGGGATGTCCTCTTGCCATGTCTGCTTTTCGCCTACAGAGAGGTGCCTCAGAAGGGGGTAGGGTTTTCCCCCTGTGAACTTCTGTTTGGCCGTCCTGTAAGGGGACCACTAGCTCTTGTGAAAGAAGGCTGGGAGAGACCTCTTCATGAGCCTAAGCAAGATATAGTGGACTATGTACTATGCCCACGTTCCAGGATAGCAGAGTACATGGAAAAGGCAAGTAAAAACCTTAAGGCCAGCCAACAACTGCAGAAGATGTGGTATGACCAAAAGGCTGCTATGGTTGAGTTTCAGCTATGGCAGAAAGTCTGGGTTCTGGATCCTTTGGCTCCCAGGGCACTTCAGGACAGATGGAGTGGCCCTTACCCAGTGCTAGAGAGAAAGAGTCAGGTCACCTACCAGGTAGACCTAGGCACAAGCAGGACCCCCAAAAGGGTGATCCATGTGAACCGCCTCAAACTCTTTCATGACAGGGCAGATGTAAACATGTTAATGGTTACAGATGAGGACCAGGAAGCTGAGAGTGAACCTCTCCCTGATCTCCTCTCCACTGACCCTACAGATGACTCAGTAGATGGAGTAGTCTACTCAGACACCCTGTCTGGCCAACAGCAAGCTCACTGCAGGCAAGTCCTACAACAGTTTGCTGAGCTCTTTTCCCTAACCCCTGGTCAGGCACACCTGTGTACCCATGATGTGGACACAGGAGACAGCATGCCTGTCAAAACCAAAATCTTTAGACAGTCTGACCAAGTTAAGGAAAGCATCAAAGTGGAAGTCCACAAGATGCTGGAATTGGGAGTCATTGAGCACTCTGACAGCCCCTGGGCTAGCCCAGTGGTATTAGTCCCCAAATCTCACACAAAAGATGGCAAGAGAGAGATGAGGTTTTGTGTGGACTACAGAGGACTTAATTCTGTCACCAAGAGAGACGCCCATCCCATTCCAAGGGCAGATGAATTAATTGACAAATTGGGTGCCAAATACTAGAGTACCTTTGACTTGACAGCAGGGTACTGGCAAATCAGAATGGCACCAGGAGCAAAAGAAAAGACAGCATTCTCTACACCTGATGGGAACTACCAGTTTACTGTGATGCCCTTTGGCTTAAAGAATGCCCCTGCCACGTTCCAAAGGTTGGTGAATCAAGTCCTTGCTGGCTTCGAGTCCTTTAGTGCAGCTTATCTTGATGATATTGCTGTCTTTAGCTCCAGCTGGCAGGATCACCTGGTCCACCTGAAGAAGGTTTTGCAGGCCCTGCAAGCAGCAGGCCTCTCTATCAAGGCATCTAAATGTCAGATAGGGCAGGGTACTGTGGTTTACTTGGGACACCTTGTAGGTGGAGGCCAAGTTCAACCACTCCAACCCAAGATCCAGACTATTGTGGACTGGGTAGCTCCAAAAACCCAAACTCAAGTCAGGGCATTCCTTGGCTTGACTGGTTACTATAGGAGGTTTGTGAAGGGATATGGATCCATAGTGACACCCCTCACAGAACTTACCTCTAAGAAAATGCCCAAGAAGGTAAACTGGACTGTAGAATGCCAACAGGCCTTTGACACCCTGAAGCAAGCTATGTGCACAGCACCAGTTCTCAAAGCTCCAGATTACTCCAAGCAGTTCATTGTGCAGACTGATGCCTCTGAACATGGGATAGGGGCAGTTCTGTCCCAAACAAATGATGATGGCCTTGACCAGCCTGTTGCTTTCATTAGCAGGAGGTTACTCCCCAGGGAGCAGCTTTGGAGTGCCATTGAGAGGGAGGCCTTTGCTATGGTCTGGTTCCTGAAGAAGCTAAGACTATACCTCTTTGGTTCTCACTTTGTAGTTCGGACTGACCACAGACCTCTCAGATGGCTAATGCAAATGAAAGGTGAAAATCCTAAACTGTTGAGGTGGTCCATATCCCTACAGGGAATTGACTTTATAGTGGAACACAGACCTGGGACTGCCCATGCCAATGCAGATGGCCTTTCCAGGTTCTTCCACTTAGAAAATAAAGACTCTCTTGGGAAAGGTTAGTCTCATCCTCTTTCGTTTGGGGGGGGGGTTGTGTAAGGAAACGCCTCCTTGGCATGGTTACCCCCTGGCTCTTTGCCTTTGCTGATGCTAAGTTATGATTTGAAAGTGTGCTGGGACCCTGCTAACCAGGCCCCAGCACCAGTGTACTTTCCCTAAACTGTACCTTTGTCTCCACAATTGGCACAACCCTGGCACTCAGGTAAGTCCCTTGTAACTGGTACCCCTGGTACCAAGGGCTCCGATGCCAGGGAAGGTCTCTAAGGGCTGCAGCATGTCTTATGCCACCCTAGGGACCCCTCACTCAGCACATACACACTGCTTGCCAGCTTGTGTGTGCTGGTGGGGAGAAAATGACTAAGTCGACATGGCACTCCCCTCAGAGTGCAATGCCAACGTCACACTGCCTGTGGCATAGGTAAGTCACCACTCTAGCAGGCCTTACAGCCCTAAGGCAGGGTGCACTATACCACAGGTGAGGGCATATGTGCATGAGCACTATACCCCTACAGTGTCTAAGCAAAACCTTAGACATTGTATGTGCAGGGTAGCCATAAGAGTATATGGTCTGGGAGTCTGTCAAACACGAACTCCACAGCACCATAATGGCTACACTGAAAACTGGGAAGTTTGGTATCAAACTTCTCAGCACAATAAATGCACACTGATGCCAGTGTGCACTTTATTGTAAAATACACCCAGGGGGCATCTTAGAGATGCCCCCTGAAAACATACCCGACTTCCAGTGTGGGCTGACTAGTTTTTGCCAGCCTGCCACACACCAGACATGTTGCTGGCCACATGGGGAGAGTGCCTTTGTCACTCTGTGGCCAGGAACAAAGCCTGTACTGGGTGGAGGTGCTTCTCACCTCCCCCTGCAGGAACTGTAACACCTGGCGGTGAGCCTCAAAGGCTCACCCCCTTTGTTACAGCGCCACAGGGCATCCCAGCTAGTGGAGATGCCCGCCCCTCCGGCCACTGCCCCCACTTTTGGCGGCAAGGCTGGAGGAGATAATGAGAAAAACAAGGAGGAGTCACCCCCCAGTTAGGACAGCCCCTAAGGTGTCCTGAGCTGAGGTGACTCTTACTTTTAGAAATCCTCCATCTTGTAGAAGGAGGCTTCCCCCAATAGGATTAGGGATGTGCCCCCCTTCCCACAGGGAGGAGGCACAAAGAGGGTGTGGCCACCTTCAAGGACAGTAGCCATTGGCTACTGCCCTCCCAGACCTAAACACACCCCTAAATCCAGTATTTAGGGGCCCCCAGAACCGAGGAAGATAGATTCCTGCAACCTAAAGAAGAAGAAGGACTGCTGACCTGAAGCCCTTCAGTGAAGACGTAGACGACAACTGATTTGGCCCTAGCCCCACCGGCCTGTCTCTCTACTTCGACGAAAACTGCAACAGCGACGCATCCAACAGGGACCAGCGACCTCTGAAGCCTCAGAGGACTGCCCCGTATCCAAAGGACCAAGAAGCTCCCGAGAACAGCAGCCCTGTTCAACAAACTGCAACTTCCTGCAACAAAGAAGCAACTTTAAAGACTTCACGTTTCCCGCCGGAAGAGTGAGACTTTCCACTCTGCACCCGACGCCCCCGGCTCGACCTGCGGAAAACAAGCACTACAGGGAGGACTCCCCAGTGACTACGAGCCAGAGTTGACCCACCTGAGCCCCCACAGCGACGCCTGCAGAGGAAATCCAGAGGCTCCCCCTGACCGCGACTGCCTGCAACAAGGAACCCAACGCCTGGGACCAGCACTGCACCCGCAGCCCCCAGGACCTGAAGGAACCGAACTCCAGTGCAGGAGCAGCACCCAGGTGACCCTCTGCCTAGCCCAGGTGGTGGCTACCCCGAGGAGCCCCCCCTGTGCCTGCCTGCATCGTTGAAGAGACCCCCGGATCTCCCCATTGCTTTCTACACAAAACTCGACGCCTGTTTGCACTCTGCACCCGGCCGCCCCTGTGCCGCTGAGGGTGTACTCTCTGTGCCTGCTTGTGTCCCCCCCCGGTGCCCTACAAAACCCCCCTGGTCTGCCCTCCGAAGACACGGGTACTTACCTGCTGGCAGACTGGAACCGGGGCACCCCTGTTTCCATTGAAGCCTATGTGTTTTTGGGCACCTCTTTGACCTCTGCACCTGACCGGCCCTGAGCTGCTGGTGTGGTAACTTTGGGGTTGCCTTGAACCCCCAACGGTGGGCTACCTTGGACCCAACTTTTAACCCTGTAAGTGTTTTAGTTACCTGTGAACTTAACAATTACTTACCTCCCCCAGGAACCGTTGATTTTTGCAGTGTCCACTTTTAAAATAGCTTGTTGCCATTTTTGTCAAAACTGTACATGCTATTGTGATTATTCAAAATTCCTAGAATACCTGAGTGAAATACCTTTCATTTGAAGTAATACTGGTAAATCTTGAACCTGTGGTTCTTAAAATAAACTAAGAAAATATGGGGGTTATTCTAACTTTGGAGGAGGTGTTAATCCGTCCCAAAAGTGACGGAAAAGTGACGGATTTACCACCAGCCGTATTACGAGTCCATTATATCCTATGGAACTCGTAATACGGCTGGTGGTATATCCGTCACTTTGACTATATGAGCTTAACACTGAATTGGAGGGTAAGCTTCCCATTTTATCTAGGAAATCTGAGAGGGAAAAAAGATCTGTGAAATAGCTTACTTACAGCATCTCTTGATTATAGCATGAAATCCCAATAATGGCAATGACTAAGGGGCTGATTTAGAGTTTTGCATAAGGGTATTTCATCACAGCGGCTATGGAGTACTCTCTCCGACAAACTGAAAGTCTGTCCACCTGGTTTACAGTCAGGCAGACCTTAAGTACATCAGTGATGGAGCCTACTTCGGCTCTGTCGCTGACATACTCCTCTAATGGCTCGACCAGATATAGGGCATTGAAGGGTCGTATGTAACGCCATCCTCCTGATTTAGAGTGAACGGTGTTCTATGTTTTTTGGTTTTGCTGTTCGTCACCGCCAGGTGAGGTAATAGTGAGGGACTGTAAAAACAATATAATGACCCCCACACCATGAAAGACAACTTCCATGGTGTAGGGTCCATTAGTTTTACTTTTTCCGGAAGCAAACTTTCGTTTTAGGAGTTTGTTTTTGGGAAAAAGTAAAACGTTGCAAAAGTTTGACGGGTGACCATCATGTTTGACCGAACTGTCCACCAAACTTTTATAACATTGACAGAAACCACTGTGTCGGTGGATCCTGTCAATGTTTCCAGTTGTCTCCAGGGCTGGTGGACAGCTATAAATTTGGCAGGTGGAACACCTTGAGTATGCTAAAGTACTCTGCCATACTGACAAACTTTCTTCTACTACTAAACTCTAAACCAGCCCCTTAGTCTACATCAGAATGGCCAATGTAAGGGAATATGAGAACCTAGTGTCCTACTCACAGAGGTTAAGTTGATTGTAAACTTAAGTTTATGACCACATGTACATTGTACACTGGCTAGGAATTCACAAGGAGACTGCTGGCAGGCTTAAGGCCATTTAGGGGGTGGGGATCTCTGCCATGAGTACAGAGAACTTTGCAGCCATAAATCCACTAATGGGTTGGGAAAATAGAGGAGATTTTAGGAGTGGCTTGCCTTGAAAGTTTGGGAATGCCCACAAATATGATAGTTTGTCGGCATTCCCAAACTACGATCCGACCCATTCCCACTCTGGAAATGATAAAAGATTTATTCCAGCACAGGGCTGTGGAAAATCTTTTACCCTTTCAGAGTGGGAAGGAGAATGCTACACAACCACTTTTGGTGACGGTGTAGAAGAAGGGATTTCTCACAGGGCAAATAGAAGGTGGATCTAATTGAGTTATAAAATGACCATAAAATAGTACATTGGAAAGAAGATTGGAATATTAATTAGGCTTTTTCACCAAAAGGGGAATTAATGTTCCTTATTGTGTACTAGCTTGGTTCACTGGAGTATTGCATCCCATGCTCACTAGATTCGGGCATTTTAAGTTACTCGTTGAGAACAACTGTCAAGCAATCAAGTGTTTCAGACTGAGGGGGGTCATTCCGACTCCCGGCGGCGGCGGTAACCGCACGCCCGGCGGGAGCCGCCGAATGACCGCACCGCGGTCAAATGACCGCAGCGGCCATTCTGGCTTTCCCGCTGGGCTGGCGGGCGACCGCCAGAAGGCCGCCCGCCAGCCCAGCGGGAAAGCGCCTTCAACGAGGAAGCCGGCTCCGAATGGAGCCGGCGGAGTTGAAGGCGTGCGACGGGTGCAGTGGCACCCGTCGCGATTTTCAGTGTCTGCTTGGCAGACACTGAAAATCTATGTGGGGCCCTGTTAGGGGGCCCCACGACACCCGTTACCGCCATCCTGTTCCTGGCGGTGAAAACCGCCAGGAACAGGATGGCGGTAAGGGGGTCGGAATCCCCATGGCGGCGCTGCAAGCAGCGCCGCCGTGGAGGATTCCCTGGGGCAGCGGGAAACCGGCGGGAAACCGGCAGGACACCGCCGGTTTCCCGTTTCTGACCGCGGCTGTACCGCCGCGGTCAGAATGCCCATGGAAGCACACCGCCAGCCTGTTGGCGGTGCTTCCGCGGTCATTGGCCCTGGCGGTCCATGACCGCCAGGGTCAGAATGACCCCCTAAATGTACAAGACAATTATACGGTACAAAGGGAAGAGTGTGCAGAAGGCATTGTCACGTGAAAAGGTTGATTAACTTAGGTCGTGTTGATAAGTGAAAAAGTAGGCAGATTTTTTTTTTACTATGGTGAGATAGTAGATGATCTTGTGACACTTGTTTTTTGCCATTTTTAAAAGATACATATATCTGACAGGGTGCTGTGTTTACTGTACCAGGCTGAGGCTTGAGCATCGTGGGAGACATACCATAGAGGTTGTTACTAACCCCAAACAAGCCTGGGAGTAGTTTGAAAGCGTTTGGAGGGTGATTGATTGGTACCAGTGAGAGCAGACAAGTCGGGAGGATCCTGGGTTAGTGATAAACACTGATAACATCAATGAAACCACTTTTGGAAGAAAGGAATGTGAGTAAGCCAGCTTTTAGTGTGTAAAAAGGAGGAGCGCGGATGCCTCGCTGAAGCTCACAGATAAAGTCATGCATATCTACAGTCACCCACCACTGGTGCCCTGTTGCACCGTTTCCTAGGGAGAGAAAGACACAGAGGTTGGAGTACGATTCCTGGTGTTTGCTACTAAGTTAATTCCAGGGGTGAAGAACCAGATTCTCCTATTCTATTTTGATTTACAGAATCACTATTGTGCTTTGATTTACTACCTTGTGAATGATTCAAGACTATTTCTTTCTGATACTATCATTGTGCTAGAATTGCACTATAAATATACATGCAACTTTTATGCTTATATATAGATAAATAACACAGAGTATCTGGGGCACCATTTGGGGATAGGGAATGCCACTGCAGCCAATATACTGCAGCTGCATACTCGTTGGAGGATCCCGGATTGGCCACTTTCACAACCTAAGCAGTCTTCTGACAACACCATCCTGGCCTGCATCTGTGGTCTCAGCTTTTTTATTGTTGTATTGGACTGGCTGCTGCCAACTAACCCAAGCAGTATCAATCAGGTACAAAAGACACTCAGTAAGAAGCAACACAGATATAGCATATAGGATGCAGTGGCGTTCCCTAGTCCCAAATGGTGCCCCAGATACTCTGTGTTTAATGCAGGACAATTATTTAATTATACTATAAAGGCCAGCCAGTCCTTAAATTGCTACTATTTCTATCTGCATGGACCAGGAATGTCATTTACATGCAACAGACAATGTTTATTCTGTATAATGTACCTTCAAACATTTTGGGGCCAAAATCACAAAGGTGATTGATTTAATTGCACTTAGGCCTGTCAGGAATTCACAAAATGATTCCTAACAGACGTTACTCCATTTTGGGGTGTGGAGAGATCTGTTATGAGTGAAGAGTTCTCTGCATCCGTAAATCCCAGTCAAAGGATGAGAATATAGACCTTACGCAGCTTTTAAGGTGTGGTAAGCCTTGGAAGATTGGGAACATTAGCCCCTATTTTGAAGGCCAAATATTAAACAAAAAGAATTGGGACAAGGCTGCGGCTCAGATTTCCATAAATCAAAGAGGTCTATTCCATTCACAATAACTTGTTTTCTTTAAGATGTGCAAGCAGAGTTTGAGTATGGTATAATATGAAAGTTTTTCCAGTCCTTAGCAAGGATATATTTCCATAGTCCATTGATACTGTGCTATGTGATATGGTTACACAGAAACAACGAAACATACATGTGCTCACTTCTATGAGATTTACCAACATTCAGTTCCTCGGGACCTGCTTGGTCTGGGCTTATCAATGTACCCTCTTGTAACTCCATTGCCCATTTTGTCATCAAGATTGCCTATTGGAGGTATGCAAAAAAACATTGCAGCTGAAGATCGCTTACCTTTTCAGAGTTGGTTAAGTTAAGAGTTAAATTTAGTGGATCTAAAGAAAGAAGCACTGCAGACTGACCACATCTATTATTTAAAACAACAATGAAAGATAATGTCATGACTCATGTAAAAATGTTGGGATCATATTTGGTGATTCATAGTGGAAAATTAGGATGCATCAACTTATTTGGAAATAACCTGAGGTTTGGGCCACAGTCTTAAAAGGCCTCTTGTTCAGAAAGCCTTCTAATTGTGATTGCCACCAGAAAGACAATTTTGGTGGAAATAATTTTGAAAGCCATGTCCTCTAGAATCTCAATATAGAGAAACTGCTAAATGCCTTTTTAAATGGATCATTGTATATAGAATAAACACATGATCTAAATCTGTTCAGAGCACTAACTTATTGACAGTGATCACTGGCTATGGTCAAGTGAATCCATTTGATGTTGTTGAGAAATCTGTGCAATTTTAAAGCTCTATTCATTAGATGGGTTTTGTTCATTAAATGATCCATAATAGATCATTCAAGTCTGCAGGGAAGGATGCATTTGGATCTGATTGCTATGGACCCAGCCAATAAGGTGAGCAAGGATATTTGTGAAATTATTCAGAACAGACCTCAGACCAAGTGGAACGACACAGAACTGAAAAAAGTTTCCTGGGAATGCCAAAAAATGAATCTGTATGTGTTTTCCTGGTTTAATACAGGTTTAAATTCCACTTTTGAATATCGCAACAGGGATATTATTGAATTAAGCCTTAGCCATCTTAAACCCCTTCCCACCATGCTTTTCATTTTATGTTACATGAGGGTGCAGAAGTCAGTGTTAATTCTAACTATAGAGGAGGTGGACACTCTCACTTCTGATGATGGGAGAGGTGGACCGAGAAAAACACAAATGGACAATGCCAAGAGCTCATTACTATGAATCAGATTCCTTTTATTTACAGGCAGTGGAATACACATTCTCCTACATACATGTCCCCCAATGGAAGGATACAGCAACACAGACATGACTTAGTGTCATGTGGAGCAGATGAAAGATGAACTGAGGTGAAAAAGAGCCACAGCGACTCTGTAATTCCCAACACAAAAAAATATGTGGTATGTGCAAAGTTTTGACAGAAGGTCTGTTGACTTTACTAAAAATACAAATGTCTCTTGCCCTTAAATGACCCCATTTGCGCAAAACAGCCTCTAATGACTTTAAGAAGTCATTTCACTGATGCCCAAATAACATGTAAAGGGTAAATAAAGTCATTCCTACTCAGTTGCCTGTGTATTCTGAAAGTAATGCCAAAGGCTACTGCAAAAAGTCGCTGTGATGTCATGTCAGAGTAAAGCTGAAGATTTGTATTGTTGCTTCCACAGACAACCACTAAACACCACGAGAACCAACACTGAGAAACTCTGAAGGTCAATTGATGCAAAAAGGATGCATAAACGCCTATCCTGGTGGTCATTTTAGACACCACATGTGCTTTCTGAAATGCTGCATTGACCTGAGTCATATGTCCAACACGACAAAAGTAAAGGTTTCCTTTGTGGCTACAACCAGATATAGCTGCAGAGTCTACAAAAATGAATCAATCCTACTAAGTTTAGGGAATTCTGTATTGATCCTTTCAAGGGTGTGATTTTTAACTTGTCACTTGAGAACAAAAAACAAAAGATACTGTTGATCTACAGTTGAGGAAAATAGGAAATAACCTGCTATGGGACCCTTGTATTTATTGAAAAGATGCAGGGAAATTGAATGTGCTGGACAGTGATGATCACTACTTTTGCGCTGAAGATTCTCTGCACTATATGTTGAATGAGCTTCCTCTGTATTTTCGGTCTTGGGATAGTGAAGTACATGAAGTCCCTGGCAACATGGTATTTCATATTTCAATCTGGATACCTTCCCCAAATGTATGTGGGATATATGTTTTCTCCTTCTGAACGGTCTAGAGGTGTGATTGCTCAATTATATTATGTTAACAAGAATAACTTCCCTCAGTGTGATTTTTTTTTCTTTAGTCCAATCTACTTTTGTTGATGAGAACTGTATTTATGTATTCATTTACATATTTATTAAAGTGCATCACAACAACTCTAAGGGTGTCTTGCTGTTACAAGAGCTTCTTCTTAAATGGGCAGTATCCTAAAGGTGGGGTTTAGAGAGGTTATGACGGTAGAATAGTGCCATGTTTGTTACTCAAGATACTAGACAACAGGAAATTAAATCTTGATAGGTATAGACATCACACACATAACTCAGGCTGATTAGGAGATTGACAGAGTACAGTCTGTCACTTTAGTGGAGGCCACTGCCTACTTTTGTCTGCTAAATTTCGAGATGACTTCCAGCCCAGCAGTCACCTTTGTACCTTGAAAGAAACCACTATCATGGCAGCTCCCTTCAAGGTACAAAACGTTTAGTGGATGGCTGCTGTTGGTTTTGATGGCCGTTCACCAAACATTTAACATTTTGTTTTCAGAACCAAACCCCCAAACTGGGAGTGTGTTTCTCAGAAACAAAAAACTAATGCCCCACATATGCTGGGAGCTTTCTCGCAGGATGTGTGGATCATTGTTGTTTTTTATGTCCCTCCCCCACAGACTTTTCTGGCAGTGATGGACAGAAAAATAAACATCACACCATCTTCTTTAAATAGAACTGGCAGTTCAATCCCTTTACTCCGATGGCCACTACCCTGCCACGTCATCGTAGTAAGCTTTACATCTGTGGAGCAAGACGGGGCTCCACAGATGGAAAGCATAGAGTCCACCTGTCTGTAAATGATGCAGGCAGATTTGAGGTGTGGTAGACATGGGACTCCATCGCATTTGTGACAGAGTAGCCTTTCTACCAATTTCTGAAGCAATCCCTCAGTTATTAACTCATTTGTGCCTTCACAAATATAGGCCAGTCAAAATGTCCAATTTCTGGCAACAAAACTTTCTTCCAAGAGGAAATAAATCCTTAGGTGGCCTTGGTGCAAGAGGCCTTTGGTATTCTATCGGTAATTTATATCACAGAATACAAAATGAGCAGAGAAATTCTTTTAACCAAAGATGCATCTCCATCATCACATCAGAGTCTTTACTTGTTCATCACGCATGCACCCCTCCAGCATGGAGTATCCATGAAGGTTACTCACGGGATTCCTGACATCGGGTAGGGTGATCCATAGTGGGAAAATGATGGGTAGCACAGCTAGGTAGAAAGCCTTCTTGCGCCCATCAGATGGCCAGGCCAGGCTCAGCGGAGTGTCTTCCTCACCATTCTCCATGTCAGCATCAGCACCCTACAGCACCACAAAAACATCAAACATGAGAATTAGGAATGGGCAAAATGAGCATTAGGCACATGCATAATAAAAATGTGGGACATACTTCCCAAACCACTTGAGAAGACCACCTTAGAAGCATAAAAGTGACGAGCAAACAACTGGCTTGTATTTGTACAGTGAAAGACCACTTCACTCCATCGAAATAAGAGTAAGACCTGTGGTTGGGCCTTACATTGGAACTTAGATTAAAAAAGATACACAAACAACTATTGGTCAAAATGCTGAAAGACCAGAAAGTCCTTCATTAATGCGATAAACAACCAATTGATTTACAACTCACATACAGAATTTGACTGGTAGAATCAAACATGCCTGTTCGGGTATTAAAACCTTCTGCATCAAGGTGCTGGTGCTCTCCAATAACAGACTTTCTGTGTTTTTGCAAAGACAGAGTTCAAATATGTTTTTCTGATTTGTCTTGTATGGCTCCGAAGCAATGCTACATGATGTCTGTTTAATTACTAACTGAACACCCCACCATTTCACCTTTCATTGTTACTTGACAATGATGGTATTACGCAGTAGTTGAGGTTTTCTCTTGAAGTCTTTTCTTCAAATGGGGGCTATTGCTTGACTCACACATAAATAACACAATAATAGAAAACAACTTGCAATTTTGATGCTTTAAATCATGAGAGCAACTATGTTGAAGTCTAGAAGACGCTGTCAAATGAGGTAGGAACAACTTCATGTTTATTTGACAGAAAATAAGGAGCCACCTCGATAACGTGTTGCAGGCACCTCTCCAACCACCGCCCTCTGCCTGCAGAACCCATTCCACATTCCACCCTCGAGGCCCGCATTCCACATATCACCCCACGAGCCCTGCATTCCACATTCCACATACACCATACCATCTCTCTCCTTTTTTTTTTTTTTTTTACAACTTATGAATAAAAACCAAAACAATGAAAAGAGAGCAAAAACAGAGAAAGGAAATACCATTTTGAGTGACAAAATATCCCACAAGTTCCACAAAAAACAAACTTAATAAGAACTCCGAAGAAGAAAAAGGAAGTCTTAAGACTGAAAGTTATTACTGATCAGGTCTTAGTTTCCATGGTAAAAATCTTTCCTGGGAAGATCTGCGTGGACATCCTTCCGCACAGTCCAAGGAAGACCTTTGTGTATTCGACTTATGCAAGTCTTGAACACGTATCACAGAGCTTCCACCATAACCCCTTTCACCTTCCTTACTGCTGTCACACACACATCCCTAGCACTCGAAGCAGGACCCTCGGATAACTTTACCACCTTGGATACGTTCCACCAGCGACCATCATCAACCATAATCGCACTCCCACAAACTTTTCTCACCCTAACAGGTTTTCCAAAATTAACATCACCTTTTTTAACAAACATACTTTTTTTTATTCGCACCAAATCTCCAGGGCAAACCATACACAACTTGGTGGCTTTGATTGTATCGTACATCCTTTTCATGTGTTCTTGTCCTGACCTCACCTTTTCCCACTTGACCACACTCTTTCTTCCACACAATCCTTTGCTTTTCAAGGAACTCACTAACCATGATGGGAACAGAACGGTAGTTGGTTTACTACCTCTTAATGCTTCAAAAGGTGACACATTGGTTAATGAATGGGGTGTGGAACGATAAACCCACAACATGGTGCTTACTGCCTCAAGGATGTCATAACTATTGCGTCTAGCCCATGTTATACAATCCCCAAACACTCTATTCATTATTGCGACCAAGCCAGTGGTCTGGGGGTGATGTAAAGAACTTCTCAAGTGCCTAATATCAGATTGTTTTAAGAAGTCCTCCATTTCAGAATTAACAAATTGTACCCCATTGTCCGAAATAATGGTTTCAGGAAAGCCCTCTCACATAAAAACTTCTTTAAGGAAGTTAACAGCATTGGTCGCTGATGGAGCAGCGCAAAAACGAACATCAGGCCATCTACTGTGGTAATCCATGAGGACAAAAGCATATTGTAAATTGTGAGGGAGAAAATTAAACGGCCCAATCATGTCTATCTCCAACTTAGACCACGGTCTTACCGGAACCTCAATAGGGTGCAAAGGTGGAGTACGTACTTTCAACCCCTTCTCAGTAGAATTGCAAATTACACACCCTTTGACCACAACATCAACCTCTTTATCCATAGATGGGCACCAATAATTCTCTCTGTGATGCTATTAATTGTGTTTGACCAATGACTTTGTGTTTCACCACTGCGCATATTAGTTGCTCAATGTTCACCAGTAGCACATTGTATGTTTTGTTCAGTTTAGCCGCCTATTGGCTTTGACATGGCATTTGCCATTACTTTCTGTATTCAGTTTAGCCGCCTATTGGCTTTGACATTGCATTAGCCATTACATTCTGTATTCTGCCTATTGGCTTTGACATGCTGTATTCAGTTTAGCTGCCTATTGGATTTGACATGATATTAGACATTACATTTGATATTTAGGTTAGCTGCCTATTGCCTTTAACGTGGAGTTAGACATTGCAGTTGAGAATCCAAGCTGTATTTTTCCAAGCTATGTTTTTCCACAAGATGAACCAAGCTGTTTTCTTCACACCAGACTAGACCTGATAAGAGAGAGTACATTTGGTGTTTTCCTTTCTGCTCAGGCTTGGGAAGAGGAGAAGTCTAGGAGATCTGGCCAGTCTCCAAAGGCTTGCGTAGTTTTCCCGAGTCTGAGAGGAGGGGGCACGCTTTTGTAAGGATGACTCGGGGCTACAGTGAGTTAGATTCGAATCTGCTTGACTTCAGGCTGGAACTAGGCGCCAGTTGCCAGTCTCCCGTGTGGGTAGATAATCTCTTTCTCGCAGTTGACCGGAGTCATCAACTTGCAGACCCCAGAAAGATGAAGCTGAAGATAGGTCCTACTTGCTCATACTGTGATGAATTTTAATTTTTATGCTTTGCTAATATAATCTGCTGTGTACATTGCAACTGAGAAGTACTGTGATATATTTTATTTTCATTGCTGCGACTACTTTTACTCTTTTGAATGTGTGCTTGAAGTCTATTAGTTCGTCTCTCAAGAACTTGTGGGTGGGGAAGAATTAACAACAATAAAGGTCTTCTTTGAACTCAGAAGTGCATTCCAGGGAGGTTCTGTAAGCTCCGAGAGGAGATAAGTAGGAAGGCAGAACACTCTCTTAACCTCCTTTTGGTCGTAGTTGCTCCAAAATGTCCTTTGTGTGCCAAATTTATCAGACCAGAACAATACCATGCGGAGGGATACACCGCTCACCCCTCAATAGTATCTGATCTTCTATTGAAATTTCATTCACAACTTTACAAAACGGTTGTAACGGTAAGGGAACATTCTTTTCTTTCGGCCACCCATTGGTCACAAATTCTTTAACCTGTGCCAAAATCGGATCCTTTAGAAACGCCACCTCCCATTCAGTTTTGTTATAGGCCTTGGACAGTGGAAGATCCACACTGGCAACAAAACAATCCTCTCTATCATCCTCAGCATCAAAATCATCCAACCCTTCCGTAGGTAATCTAGAGAGGAAATCTGCTCAACAATTTAGTAGTGAGACGGGCAATACGCAGGGTAGTATAGTTGGTTTTATCACCACTGAGAATGTAAAGTGGTGGTTTATGATCCATCACAATGACAAGCCTTCTGCCCCACACATAACTTCTAAACTTTTCGCTTGCCCAGACACACACCAACAACTCTTTCTCTATTACTGAGTAATTCAGTTCAGCTTCTCTCAATACTCTAGAAGCATAACTGATTGTGGCTTCGCCTTGTTCAGTGTACTGGACTAGAACAGCACCCAACCCATACTTGCTTGCATCAACCATTATCTTACACTTTAATAATGGATCATATGAACGTAGTGCTTTGGCATTGGTCATTTCAGATTTTACCAACTCAAACGTGTCTTGACAATCCTTGTCCCACGTGAATTCAACACTTTTCTTCAACATATTAGACAAACATTTCATCTTGGAGGCGTAGTTAGGAATAAACCTGGGATAAAATTCACATAAACCTACAAAAGAGCGCAGCTCGTCCTTATTCTTTGGGGGAAGACAATTGCGAACAGCATTCACCAACCCAGGACTCAGTTTGATGCCCGCCGACGAAACAGCGTGCCCCGAAAACTCAATCTCCTTCTTCCAAAATTCACACTTGTCATCTTTTACAACCACCCCATTCTCCTAAAAAATCTGTAAGACTAGCTTAAGCACTGTGTCGTGTTCTGTTAACTGTTTGGCAAAAATAAGTACATCATCCTGGAACACCAGGACACCTTCAACGTCCTTCAGCAGTTGTGACATGATGCGTTGGAAAACTGAAGCAGCTGAAGCAAGACCAAAAGGCATCCTACGAAATTGGAAAGTACCAAAAGGCGTGTTGAAAGCTGTGTAATGTCTAGAGTCTTCTTCAAGGACAACCTGGTGGTGTGCCGAAGCCAAGCCAATTTTTGAAAACCACACCACATCACTAAGTTTCTCTAGCAAATCATTAATTCTGGGTAACGGAAAGGAGTCAACCCAAATCTCTTTGTTAAGACTCCTTAAGTCAACACATAAGCGCATCTCACCACTGCGTTTGCGAGCGACAACAATTGGTGACAACCATAAGCTAGACTCAACCGGCTCAATTGCCCCAGACAATAGTAATTTTTCCAACTCCAACTTAAGGTCCTCCCTCAAGCTGAATGGGTTCGCTCTTAATTTGTGCTTAATGGGTATGGCGCCTTTAAAAATGTTTATACTATGTTGAAATCCTTTGATACATCCTAATTTTTTCTCAAATACACTAGGGAACATCATATGGAGAGTTGACAGATTCATACCACTATGGTCGTTAACTACCATTACCTGCTCACTGGTACCTGGTCTCAGTACCATACCAAAGAGGCCTTGATGGAACCAACCTAATATATTGAGATCCTTGACAGCAACATACACCTTTCCCCGGATCTTGCGTCCCTTGAATTCCAACACATCTTCGATGAAACCCTCCAGCTCTATCCTCCTACCTTCATAGGAAACCGGAGCTCTGTCAGGTGGGAACAGTTTCCTAGCACCCCACGTTTTCTTAAACAGTCTAAAGTTATCATTGTGGTATGTGCACCAGAATCCACAAGTAGATGGAGTATTTTGCCACCCACACAAATATCCACATACGTGTCCACACATTCCTCAGGATTCCCCGAAAGTGCTTGCTCATCTGTGACCACTACAATCATGTCACAGAATTAATTCTCCAAACATTGATTAGACACCTCGCTGGCTTCAGACACACTGCTAATCTTGACATTCTTGTTCCCAGCACTCTGACACACCCTAGCAAAGTGACCTGTCGGGCCGCATTTGTGACACACCACATTCTTAGCAGGACAACCCTTAGAATCCTTTGCATGTGGGAAATTCCCACATCTGAAACAAATATTACTCCGTTTGAAAAATTGATTGTTGCTGGGCTTTGGTTCTTTGCGTGTAGAGACAACGTTGACACTAGCTTTCTCTTCTCTTTCTCTCTGCGTTGAGATGAAAGTTCTTTAAGAGATGCTTGAGCCAGTTCAATGCTCTTGGCCTTCTTGATCACATCTTCAAGTGAAGGATCCCCCATCGTAAGTAGCCTTTGCTGGATGTGTTTGTCACAACAATTCCCTATGAGCTGGTCCCTGACCAGCTGATCACGGAATGCGCCAAATTGACATTGTGCATACAATTTACGAAGAGCACTGACAAACTCATCAATCGATTCACTTTGTAGTTGGACCCTCTTGAAGAATTTGTGGCATAATACAACAAGGCTCGGCTGTTTGTCAAATCTCAGGATGAGTTTTTTTTACTGTTTCCTGATATTCGTCCAATTCTTCGCCTTCTGCCGCCTCAACATGAGGTAGGTGTTTCAAAGTCTCTCGGCCTTCAAATCCCAGTGAGTGTAATAATAGAAACTTTTTCCTCTCGGGTCTGTACCGTGATGCTCCGATAGCCCATAAATAAGTTTCAAACGCATCGAACCATTGAGGCCAAGACACTGGTGGTTCACCAGGTTTTTCTAAAAATGGTGGAGGAGCAGAGACAGATTGCATAGTGTTCCCTAAAATCTGTCCAAAAGAAATTTTTAAAAATGACAGTGTCAATTGGGTGCTAATATTACAGATAGAGGATTCTGTTGTTATCCTGGAATAGACAAAGCCAGTCTTGTTGTAACCAGTTGTCTGACAAAAATTTGTAAATAATAAATAATTCCCCTTTTTTTTATTTTTATTATTAACCTTTTTTTTAAAAAAAATCAGTTTGTCAATGTTCTAACACCAAAAATTGAAGAGTAGCGTAATCCAAGTGCAGCTGTGAACACGCAGCTACTGTTACGTGTGTTTCACCGCAGGAGTTTCTTCTTCTTTTCCAGGTTGCTATGGTACGGGCAGGTTGCTATGATACGTGCCGTGAGGAGTGAGAAAAGAGAGAGAAGGCGTGCGCACTCTCTGCTCGCGCTTGTCACGTGACGCAAGGCAGCTCATGTGTGGGTCACGTGAATGGTGGGAGTCGCGTGCTGACTGTTTTCATTGGAGACCTCACAAAAGGTTTCTTCCAGGAGGGCACATAAGCACGAATGCGGTGGAGAAAAAGGTCTCACCTATAGGGAAAATGAAATGTCCGACAGCAGTGCTGCGGCTGCCTCCGGAAAGCGCTCAATCACTGTGCGTAGGTTCCGAGGTGGCTCCAGGAAAACCGCTCGTTGCCAGAATTATGTTGAAGTCTAAAAGACGCTGTCAAATGAGGTAGGAACAACTTCACGTTTATTTGACAGAAAATAATGAGCCACCTCGATAACGTGTTGCAGGCACCTCTCCAACCGCCGCCCTCTGCCTGCAGAACCCATTAAACATTCCACCCTCGAGGCCCGCATTCCACATATCACCTCACGAGCCCTGCATCCCACATTCCACATACAACAAACTGCAATGAAAACTATTTTGTAGAAGTGAGCAAGTCAAACAAGACTCATGCCAGGCACAGTCTGAATATGGATCTGGAAAGGGCTTCGTCCCATGAGGACTGGCAAGTCAAAATCGCCCTGTATCAAATAATCCAGGCTCACCAGACATAAACAATAGACACGGGACAGATGACTGCACAGCTTCCCAAAAGGTGCTTTTCTGGGTGCCTGTCTGCAGCCCATCTGAACAGCAACTTAACTGTGTTTCACTGAAGACCTGCTGGGCGTCGACGAAACTGTTGTCATCAGGATACTGACCCCCTCCTTCTTTCCTTCTTTACAGTTTGTTAAGCCAGGGGAAGGCTTTGATATTAACAGAAAAATGGGTTCTGTCTCTTTCCTTCCCTTTCTCTTAATGCTGTTCATTTTATACGTAGACCGAGTCAGACTGGTGTAGATCGGAGTTGTTGTATTTGAATAGTTTATTAGTCAATTAAGTAATAAACATGCATTATACCAACATACAATAAAAGCAATATCAAAAATAAAATGTGGAAACCAGAGCAGCATAAAACTGTGTATTAGACGAACAAGTTAACCTGCTCATAAATAGTAAAGCAGCATACAAATTTGATGTGGCTGGTCAAGCCCCTTTCCGCAACACATTATATTTGCGCAGTTAAACATAAAGTGCATAAGATTGTGAGTGTGCAAAAATGCTCAAAAATGCATTGAACAACATGCAATAAAATTGAAATAAATAAGAAACATCCAAAACACATTAAATAATATACAAGGAAAAAACAATTGACTTACTAGTAAATAAGTTAAATTAAGATGCAGGCATGACTAAGCTAGTCAAACCCCTTATTTAATCTTATACGAAAATATACTTGTGTAATTGCACATAAAGGGCATAATACTGGACGTATGCAAAAATGCATAGAGTGCGGAACGGATCATATAATAATGAATAAAAAGATCTTTATCCCAAGCAAATACATGCAGTCCTAAAATGTGCAAATTAAGCATATGCTGAAATTTGTAAACCTTTAATTTAGTATTAATACCTCGGAGATAATAGTATGTTAGCTATGACTTGACCTAGTGGGATAGGAGTATATAAAACGTCCAGAACCCTAGCAGCCCATCAGGTGCAGATACACGTAACATAGCAGATCAAATAACGGTAAATAAAAAGCTCTCATCCAATGCAAATACCTGCTAATCCTGAAATGTGCAAGTGCAGCATATAATAAAATTTGAGGACTATTAATCTAATATAGGCATCAGGAGATAATAATGGTGTGCTAGCTATGACTCGACTGAGTGGGATAGGAGCCTGAAAGACCCTAGCAGCCCATCAGGTACCAATACACTTATGGGCATATTTATACTCTGCCTGCGCCGAATTTGCATTGCAAATTTTGACGCAAATTTGGCGCAAACCCTACACCGTATTTATACTTTGATGCCGGCAAATGCCAAAATTCCACTTTGTGCGTAATTTTCTGGATGCGTGAAACTGCCTCGCTTCAATGACATGCAAGGTGGGCGTTCCCGTCCCAAAAATGACTTAAACACTTGTGCGCCGTATTTATCCTACAGCGCAAAAAACCTGCATGGCTGGGAAGTGGAGTCGAAAAATGATGCACAGCCCGATTTGCGTAAACAAATAACAACTGGGTCAGGGGAGGCGTTAAAATGGGGCAAACACAGCACTACTTAAGGAAAACGCACAGAAGCAACCGCAGAGCTCCAAAAGGAAGACATGGAGGTGCTATTCATCCAGCATGCACAAAGACGCAGAGACAAGGATCAACATCAGCAGCTTCCACCACACCAGCAGGGACCCCAAAGGCAACGCAGAAGGCAGGAGAGGATATTCAGGACCAGGACAACCCTTCTGGGACTCAGGCAACAAGACATCATCCAGAGGTACAGACTCAACTGGCAAGCCATTCAGCAGATGCTGCGCCACGTTGAGCCACAGTTGGCACCCAGCTTGCAGACACCCCCCATCATTCCACCAGAGACCAAGCTGCTAGCTGTCCTCCACATGTTGGCAAGCGGCTTGTTTCAAACCACTGGTGCCCTGGTTGCCGGGATCTCACAGCCCTCATTCTCTGCCTTCCTACCCAAGGTATTGGATGCCATCATCTCCCTCACACCCCGCACATCAGCTTCCCCAACACACAGCAGAAGCAGCAGGAGACCAAACATGGCTTCTACCAAATCAACGGCTTCCCACACGTGCTTGGTGCCATTGACGGATTTTGCCACCTGCTGCAACCGAGCATCTATACTGCAACAGGAAGCACACACACTCCATCAATGTGCAGGCCACTGTCGATCACCGGGGTTTGATCACCAACATCGTGGCAAAGTATCCTGGGAGTGTACATGATTCATTCATCTTCTGCCACTGCATCATCAATCAACACTTCCAGGATGGATGATATGGAAATGGCCTACTTGTTGGTAAGTACAGAAACCTACTTATGTACACACAGCACAGCAACCCTGTAGGACACACAACACATACACCACTACATTGACACGTGGTCAGGAAGACACTGAGGTTGTGACACTGCTAGGCATGTTTGATATCCTCACCCAATGGGATACACACCTATGGGCAAATGACAGATGCAAATAACAAAAGTCGCCAGGCCCCAGACACAAGGGAACAATTTAAAACCACACAGTGACAATAACATGGCCTTAACTGCCAGTACAACTTGGAAGATTAATCTTACAATATCACATCAATAACACTCAATCACACACCCTTCCAAACAATATGTACAGTGTAAGGGGTATGCAAAGTGTTTCGCTGCTTTTATAATACCATGACACACATAGCATGATGATGATGACTGTTATGAATGGGACATGGAATCATTGAGGCTGTACCAACATCTCACATCACTCCTGGTCTGACATTGCCCACTGCCAATAAGCAAGTGGACTGTGCTAAGAACACACATTGATGTGACAATATTGCAAAGTGCACATTCCTACACATCCGGTGTGAGACAATTACACATATACACAACAGATGTACAGGCATATGGACCTTCTGACATTTAAACTGTCAACCCCACAACCAAGTTAGCCAGCTGAACTGGGCTAGGTTCAGTAGTGTAGGTACACATTTGAACATGAGTCAACTCGGTAAGGGCAGATAAATAGGTCTGCAGAGAACTTGTCACACATGGGATATTTGTGCATTGTTAATTGTTAACACGTCAGTGCTGCCAACTTATGGAGATGTGTTGTACAATGTCACCTAGCCAAATCAAAGGGCCTCACTGATATTTAACAAATTCTATTGTATCTGTTAAATTGGATTGGATGTCCAGGCCATATAGATGCAACCGTGTTACCACCACTGTGGAATTGATTCTGTGTATGGAAGTATCATGTCACCCTCAGTTAAGATACATGGACACCTCTTTCACATGCATGGGAGTACACAGGCCCATATTTATACTTTTTGACGCAAAACTGCGCCAACGCAGTTTTGCGTCAAAAAAATTTGCGCCGGCTAACGCCATTCTGAAGCACCATGCGGGCGCCGTATTTATTGAATGACGTTAGCCGGCGTTAGCCGCCGGCGCCGTCTGGTGTGCGTTAAAAAAACGACGTACACCAGGCAGCGCCGGCGTAGGGGGATATGGAGCTTGGGTGTCAAGAAATGGGGCAAGTCAGGTTGAGGCAATTTTTTCGCCTCAACCCGATTTGCGCCATTTCTTTTCACTCCCAACCCCCATAGAAATGACTCCTGTCTTAGCAAAGACAGGAGTCATGCCCCCTTGCCCAATGGCCATGCCCAGGGGACTTCTGTCCCCTGGGCATGGTCATTGGGCATAGTGGCATGTAGGGGGGCACAAATCAGGCCCCCCTATGCCACAAAAAAAAAAAAAAAAAACACTTACCTGAACTTACCTTAATGTCCCTGGGATGGGTCCCTCCAGCCTTGGGTGTCCTCCTGGGGTGGGCATGGGTGACAGGGGGTGTCCCTGGGGGCATGGGGGGCACCTGTGGGCTCCTTCAGAGCCCACAGGTCCCTTAACGCCTGCCTTTTGCAGGCGCTAAAAACGGCGCAAAAGCGGCCGTACGTCATTTTTTTTGACCCGCCCACTCCCACGCGTGATTTTTGCCCGGGAGTATAAATCCCACGCACATGCCTCGGAGTCGATTTTTTAGACGGGAACGCCTACCTTGCATATAATTAACGCAAAGTAGGTGTCCACGCTAAAAAATTACGCTAACTCCATGGACTTTGGCGCTAGACGCGTCTAACGCCAAAGTATAAATATGGAGTTAGTTTTGCGTCAAAATTGCGTAAAAAAAAACGACGCAATTTCGGCGCAAACGGAGTATAAATATGCCCCACAATGTACTGCAAGTCTACAAAAATACCGCTGACATCCGGTCAATCAGCCAAACACCAGTTCAGATAATGAAACATCCCAATGCCGATGGTACATCCTAGAAGCCTAGGATTCCACACAATAATACAAACACAGATGAGTCACAGACAACACAAGAGAACAACTGCCATGCAAAGTGATAATCATGGTGCAAAATTTTTCACTCATTTTCTCTTTCAGCTGATCAGGGGTATGGGATCCCACCATGGATCATGACCTCATTTGCAAACCCAAGCACAGCATCAGAGCGTGCCTATAATTATGCACATCGGAGGACATGCACCATAGTAGAGAGGACCTTTGGCATCCTGAAGTCGAGATTCAGGTGCCTCAACATCACTGGAGGCAGCCTCCTATACTCACCTGAAATGGTCCGCAAGATCATTTTGACCTGCGCCATCCTGCACAACATTTGTGTAAGGAGGAACATTCCCCTCTATGAACCAGACCCACAAATGCCTGAAGAGGAGGAAGAGGAGGATGTTGTCCATCAACATGAGGGGGACCATCCAAGCACTGCAGCAGGATTGCGTCGGAGACAACACATTGTACAAAACTTCCTTTAACTCTATTCACCATCACCACTGTCTTACCATATGTCATTAACCACCTATTCTAATTGCTATATCATGGTCTGGGTAATTATTTATGCATCACATTATCCCTAGGATTCATAATCAGAGTTTAGCCTCATGGAGCATTGCAGATATACCGATTAAGATACTGAAAAATCCACATCACATTGATGGATATGAATTTACACCCAACTTTACACACAGTGTAAATTACATATATCCTGTCCATTTCACATTAGAAGCTCAATATCAGAGGACCACAGCTATGGCACACATACATATTGGCAACATTGTTCATTGCAGCATATGGCACACAACTAAGACACTGTCATTCATAAGGTAAAAAACTGCCTCATACATGAGGCAGTGGATGTGCTATTGCACAGGAATGTATGGCTAGACCCTTGTCAGCAGTAAGTGTGACATCAGCTATCTCTGCAAGGAGTATGTGTGACAAGAAGTCAATTTAAGCTGCAAATGGATAGCACGAGTGCCCCAGGTATGACAAGCATTGCTCACAAGACATGCCCTGCGCAGTCCATCCCAGGTCATAAGTCCTGCCACTGCCATGTTTTCAGTCTCTCCCCACCCTTCTCTAGGGGGCCCTGGAAATGGACTATTTGTACCCAGATAATCCTTCATCTACACACACCCAGACTCACATTCTGACTCCAGTGTGCTTCCCTCTTTAGTATGGCATGCCATAGTCATAGGTCATCTGTCTGCATGGACTTCAGGTCAGATAATGCACTGCCTGGTAGTCTGTAGGACCTGTAATCACCTGTATATTGCTTCCCATGTGAAAGGTACTGTTGACCCTTTGAACTTGATTCTCACCTACAGGACTTGTGAGAGACTGAAGCTGCACACACCTGTGAGCACTTCCATGCAGACCAGCCATTTGAACCTGCAATGCCCTTGATGCTGCCTGAAACAGCTTAGAAGCTGCCATATGTATTGTGCATTGCCGTATAAATCACTTGTGTAACACAGGCTTTGGGTGATTGTGTAACGTTGCAGCCCACAGGACAAATACAGATTTCATTTTCCACAGTGTTGTTCCAGCTTTCCCAGTCTCAGTCTACTCACTCTGTATTTGCCTTGTTCATGGTAGATCCTGACAGAGCCTCCATCCTGTTTGCCTGATTGGTTCCTGCCTTTCTGTTACCATAAAGGTTTCCTGTGGCTACATTTGTCTCATAGTTGCTTTCCATGCCCTCACTTTCCTCCTGGGGTACTGTGTCTGGTAGGATTAGAATGAATCCTCAAATAGATTGTATAGCGTAATCAGTTTACTTATCGAATCATGGTGAGGAACATGTCTTCAAATAGCCTAATCACGGCCCATCCCTTGTCTGGGTTTCATGTATGCATGTGTTACAAACAGTGACAGTGTACCATGGCTGTATGCATGGATTGGGTATGGTGCCTCCAGCACAACAAACAACGTTTGCTAATGTGCATGAAAGGACTAAACATGTTTGTGCCCTGACGGTCCACACACAGATTCACATCGGCCCCAACCTATTGATGGGCCTTGCCTGGTGAATAGCTGTGTGATTAATCAGCACAGAGGCACTGATGTTCCCGATTGCAGTGGGAATTTTAGAGGCCACCCTGTGTACAAATGTTGTGATGAAACCTGCCGGTTTAAAATTACTGATTCAAGGTTGCCCTGTTGTCAGTCTCATAAAACTTCTGCAGTGCCATAGCTGGACTATCCCCATGTGTCTTTTCAATTCCTCTTTGGCTTTTGTTTAATTCTGCTTTGAAGGATACTCTGTTAATGAAGGGAATGGCTCCACAGACTTATGACTAGACCTGCACATAACTATGACAACATGGACCCCAATAATGACACAGATACACATGGTCACACACTTGAACTGGACACCTTTGTGCAATTAACCACTGGAAATATGTGCACACATGTTGCTTGGTCTGCTGGTCCTCCACGGCCACAAGAGAAACATAGGTCATTTATATGACTCAAACTGTGGAGTGACATTACATTTTTGGTTTGGTTTTGGGACTCTGTGTCACAAACACTGTACATACATAACATTTTCAAATGCCTGACTCATGGGTAGTATACAAACAAGTGACCAGGAAATGGTATCCAACATTCCAGTACATGTGATGGCTTAGTCTTGTAACATTGCCATTATCACCCGTCCTCTATCTATCCTGTGTATAGTTTGTCCCAAAAGTCAGGGAAGTTCACACAGCATTTGTTGCTACGTGTATGACAAACACATTTCCTGACTCATTGCCACATTGAATAGCATCTGATGGTGATCCACATTTACAACACATGCATACAAGAACATTTATGAAAACATGTCTTGTGATGTTCACACAGAAGGCCAACTAAAATTGAAATAGCCAATTTACAGGCATTGACACACAGGCAATGAGTTGATGTATTAAGTTGCGTAGCCTTGTTATCCTCTATTGATGCACAACCGGCTCAAACTGGGTAATACCAATTTGTATTCCAAAAGTTTGGGTATCTATTGCGTCAGTGAAGAGTGCTCATCCAGTACAACAACTAGAGGATCATGGTCTGCAGTAGTGTGATCTACCACATGTGCTCAAACACTGGAATGCACAATGCAGGTGCAAACAGCCTATCTCTGTATAGTTTCAGAAGTCATGTACTATAAAAATGTCAGAAATTACCCAAACCCAGTAAAAGACATACATTTTGATGCATACGCGTAAAAAAAGACGTATATGCGTAAACATTCGCCGCATATGCGTAGAAAAATGACGCTTACAGCCATGATACATCCATTGGCCCCTAGTGGTAATTCCTACACTGTACCTCATTAAATTGGTTACCAATGCAAAATATTTGGAACTGTGGATGTGGGGTAATTTTTAAGCATGTGCGTAAAAAAAATTGATTCACAGACTGTAAGCGTCATAATATTTTGACGCATCATAATAAAAATGCACAGCATTGGAGGCAGGAAGTGATGTAATATGATATCCTGTTTACAGAATTGGTACAGTGGGTGTATTTTCACTTCCACTTTGCAGTGTGTGATTTTTCTAGACTGTGTAGCTGTGCTCAGAGTTTTGTGTGTCCCAATTGTGATTGTGTCTCCTGTGTGCCATCCAATTTGTCATCTGTGTTATTTGTAAGTGTCTCAGTTGTTCATTATAAGTGGTTATTTGTCATTTTTGGTGTCTAATCTTGTCTTTGTACTGTTGGGAGTCTGTTGTGGGTATTGTTAGTTTGGGGATACTTGGGCTGTTTTAGGGTTACTTTTCTTTCATTTTCCTCCCTCCTTTCCTTTTATTATCCTCTGTACCCTTTAATTTTCATATTATGGGTGAGAAGGAGCTGGGGGGATTCATTTAGCTGGTGTGCCACTTCCTCCCCTTGATGTTCAAAGCAGGTGGCAGGGTGAGACAGGCATATCGCACAGAGACGAGGAGGCTCCAGTGGTCAAAGGTCTTGTACCATCTGCGTCGCATCTACAACACACCACACAACGACCACCAACTAAGGCACCGCTGGGCTGACCTTGTTGCCAGAGAGCAAGACCTGCTGGACCACCTCGGTATTGTGATTGGTGGCCCTGTTGGTGAGTACAATTCAGAGTAATGTGCACATTTAAATGCTCTGTAGTGACAGTAGCAGATTTGTTGATATGCTGCAGGCAATGTTTTTGGACATGTGGATTGGAAGTTAAACATAAAGTTGCCCTGAGTTATACAATAATTGCTACACATTACTGTCATTTGATGACGCAACAGCTGCACTAAGTTACAAAACACAACTGGAGCTTGTAAATTAGTGCTGCCTTCACGTCAATAGATGATGCTAATGCGGCTCTAACTTATGTTTTATCCATGGTCTGTGCGTGTACCAGGAAAGAGATGTTTTTCACCAGCTAATTCAAAGAATTAATGTGTTCCCCAATTATTTCGAATACATGTCTGAACTGTATTCTGGCCTATACCTACCAATTTCTTTCTAACCTCTGGTAATATCTTAGGCTCATAGTTTGACTTGGTTGTGCTGCAATTAAATTAGGAATGGATGCCAAAGTAATGCTCACGGGGTCATTTCTAAATATTTGGTGCTTCTTTCCATAGCTGTAGCATATAATATGAAGCAAATGATACAAATTGAGGGATAACAACTATCCATGTTCATTGTACCCGTGTGTTTTAAATTGGCTTTGGGCACAATAGCTGTAACAGAGCTAATGCATTTCCTTGCGTTGTGTTACTCTATAGCCATGCACTTCTCATAAGTTATCGGGTCATCATGGGATACCTAACGTTGGGGAATGCATGGTCACAATGTATTACGTGCAAGATGTCGTGCAAGGGACCCCTGACCAATTCCGTCATACATATAAAGTTCCCTAATACTTTGCTAGTTTCATTTGGTACACCCCTGCTGATCTAGTGCAGCATATGTACAATAACTAACTTCCCAGTATGGAGGCAATCACAGACATGGTGTATGCTAAGATCAGAAGACCAACATTCCTGTGACTGCTCCCATTCCGAAGATACATACAAATTGAAACCTACATCATCATGATTGACACAGTGGTACATTTGCAAAACCATGTTTTAAAAATGTGACAGTGTCAGTTTGCTGTATACCCGCTGATCTCCCAACTTGGCAAATGTAAGATGATGAATGTGGCTAACTGTGATTTCCAAAACCCATTATGGGTACACAGGGCAATGAGTGACACAGTTCAGGAGCAATGACTACACCTGTGCCCATGCATTCTGTCATGGATAACTACAATATACACTGTCAGCATATATCTCATTGTTGTATTAAAATATTAAAAATGGCGAATCCATGTCTTGTGTCAAATTGTCACCAAGTAATGCACAGGATCCCTGCCATTATGGTGTCATAGGGGGCATATGTGGCTCCGGGCACATGGTTAATGTAGCATATGTAACCTACACACAACACAGGCCCTACATGTAAAGGACCATAGAAAGCATAATAAATCATGACCTTCAATCAACCCACATGAGCATCACACAGTAACTGATTGTCCGTTGATGCACAAGCCACAATACCTGAGTGACTGGTATTGCAGTGCTCCAGGAATGTGGCTTTGCATGTCTCTCATTACTACAAATGATGAGAGGAGTACACTCCATAAATGAGTCTGCAAGCAATTGATGGACACGTTTGTCACCACATGATAGTTAGGGCCACTGCATGTGTGCAGATGTGTGTGTATCACTCACTGGAGTGACATGGTCTATACATGTTTGCAGTGCTATGTATGTTGGAGTATCATCATGCCTGAGAGGCTGGACTTACAGATATAATGTTACACACAGTAATTTTATTTGAAAGTGTTGTACAGTGCACAGACATTGAGCACATTTCACCCTTCCATGCTTTACAGGTGGACCTGCCCCTTACACAATCGGAGAAGTGTCTCAATTTGCAGACCCAGACATATCCAGTAAGTGTTGATATTTCTGTTCTGTGTTGTGTTTGCAGTTGGTGTGTGATTGACTCCTGTGTGTTGGACACATAGCAAGGTATGATGTTCTGGCACATGATCTGATATGTAACTTGACTGGAGTTTCACTATTTGTTCCATAGTTGAGTTGGACAATCAGTAGCGTAGAGTCATATTTTGGTATTGTAGTGCAGCCCTGTAGGCATGGCCATGTGAATAGAGTGACATTTGTTGATTAAATTGTTATAAAGAAAATTTATCAGAGGGCTTTTTATGATTTAGTCAGCAAGTCACACCATGAATCTCACAGAACAGGGATGCCAAAGTCTTACCCACAGACTGGAGCCTCCCTGTTAACTAATGAACATGTTCGACTGTATGTTTGACTTCCTAGCAGCATGTAGCTCCACGTGTTGTGCTACGTGTATGTGGCACTTGAGTACAATGTCATAGGTGTGCATGCAGCTCATGCCCAGATGTGTGCTTTCATTTATCTGCTTGTTGTAGTAGAAATATTAGTGGTATCAAATTATGTTGACAATTGTCTGCAATTAGAAACATAAATGTAGATGGGATTGTCCATGGTTTGTGTCTATCCTAGTTGGACACCCTCCTTACCTGTGGTGGACTGCCTAAACCCATGTACAGCTGTCCAAAGCTTCCTGGGTGTCCTTGATGTTTGAAAGTATGTGTTGCTTGTCCATCCCCCTCTGATGCACAGGCTTAGGGTTATGAAATGTGTACCTAGGAGTGATGATCCAAGTTTAGTATACAGACATGTAAATCTGTAAATCAATCCAAACCTAGGATACCCACTCTTGATTAGCAACTGCATACCATCCTGGCAATTCCATTTACAAATCACAGATCTTGTGGCCCTTGATTGTCATCCACAAAATAGTCATTAGTTGGCCTGTCACATGTGGAGGACTTGCAGCTTTTTTTACGTGACTAATGGCTGAACAATGATACATAGGTCATTTAAGTTGGTACACATCTTTTAGAGCATTGCTGTGCTGTTAGATAGGATATGTGTAGGCTGCGTTGGCATGTACTTCCTCAGGGAGAATCTGTGCTCTGTATGGTGATATGGCCTGTTTCAGCTACATTAGATGTATTGTCTGATTCTCATCTGTAGCTATATCACACAATGAAGTACCTAATGTTTGGCTTTATCTTTTTTAACAGCAGCCAATATGGATGCCAGACAGATCTGTGAATTTCAGCGGCGGGCAATGCGTTACCGCCACATTCTGGATGTGGAGTCTGGGTTCCGCCACATGGCACGGCGTTATCGCCATGAAAGAGCCTCAGGGGTGTGGAGGGCATTTGCCCAAGGGGGCCCTTCAGTGTCCACAACAGCCGCCACCACCAGCACCACCACTACGACCCACGTGGCACCAAGGATGACAGCCACCACTGCAGGACCATCGACTTCCTCAGCTCCAGGACCACTGACAGCAGCACCTGCACCTCCCCATCCAAGCATGGCACCACCAACCAGACAACCCTCAACAACTGGCATTCAGACCACCCCGGCTGCAGTCATTGACCCTGGTGATTTTAGAGCTATGCAACGTGACATGCAACGGATGTTGCGCAGACTGGACAGGCTGTAGCAGGAGGTGTCACAAATAAATAAGAGGGTGCGTGCCATTAAGAAGACCCTGCAGAGGGCGAACTTGTAAATCTGATACCCTCACCCATGATTCCATCCCCTACCTCCTCTTTCCTGGTTCTTTTAATTAGTGGGTTTAGGGGGCTTAGTGTTAGGTTACAATGGGCTGTTAGTTTAGTTAGTAGTAGTGGGTTGGGGGTATGATATTTTTACATTTTATTTTTTATGTGTGTGGGTGGGTGGGAGATGATGTTGGTTTTTTTTTTGTTTAAAAAAAAAAAACAATATATAAAAAACAAATATATATATATATTTGTTTATTATAAGAGTATGTGTTTAGGTTAGTATATGTTTTCCTCCATGTGTCCCGTCATATAAGGGGAGTGGGAGGTTGATGTTTAGAGTGTTTAGTTAAATATGATAAGTAAGTTTAGCTTAGGTTAGTTAGGGCCAGTTGTGAGTAATGTGTAGTTAGGATAGGTTAGGTTAGTTAAGGTGTTTCCCCTAGTTTTAGTATCCTTTTTTTACTGTTAAATAAATATTTAGGTACTCCTTTACAGTATGTGTCATATGCTTGGGGGTCAGGCCTTGGCATGGGTGAACAGAGTCAATTTAGTATTTGCATTTGTGTTCCATCCTGCATCCAAATCCCAATTGAGCTGTCACATTGGCAGCTACACCAAAGCTACTTCTCTATGCATCTGCCATCCATTGCACCCACCACTCAAGGTTACCATGGATCCCAATGTGTTGTTAAGTTTGGATGTATGTTTTCAATCTGACATACTTTGAGACCAGATTTGGTATTGAGGACACTGTGTTACGTCTGCCTGCAGCCTGATGTTCATGTGAACCCTGATAAGGTGAGAGATCGTATAATCTCATGTAGTATAGTATACATAACTCACACCTATCATTTGTTACATTGTACAGCCAGGTTACTTATTTGTACCTACACTCATACACATCCATTCCTGCTGTATGGTGTGTGTGAGGAAATATATGTGTCAAATGTCACATACGTAAAGATTGTCTGGAAGAAAAAATTAGAAGACAATATTTTTCTGCTTAGACATCCCTTGAAGAAGACTTATTCTGTCCAACACAGCATTATACTGTATAGTTTCTAGTTACCTCAGAATTAACCCTCAGGAAGGGTCGATGATGGTACAATCCAGACCACAGTGCATAGTTATCAGCCCACATTCTTTCAGGCCAGTTGTATTGACATTCTATAGGCATTGACATGAGGCAAACATCACTAATCTCCCTCACGTTTGATGTATCACATTACACAGAGACAAAGTGGTTGTGTAAGTGCTATTTATTTTAAAGTGCTGTAGTGCTATTTTACACAGTCCAGGATTGTGAGTCCATTAGTGTGACACCTTCCATTGTGATCCTATACAAGTGCAAAAGGACATGTCATTGGAGATGCTGGGGTGAAGTGACATACAGTGCAGAGGAACATGAATTGCCAATGAGGTAGTGAGAGACAATCACAGGGCAGAGTGACAAGATAAACAGTGGGCTGGAGAACAGTGCTTGTGAGCAGCTGTTGCAAGACTGGCAAGTTACAAAGCACAGGGCCTTGGTTATACGTGGCCATGTGGCATGGACTTGTGCTACCGAATACTCTTACAGGTGAAGATGATCTGTTCCACGTCTTCATCTTCTGATGTGTGTGTCATCTCCTCTGCCCTTGGTGGTGGTGGGTTTGAAGGGGCAACACACTTCAGTGTTTGCAGACGTGGAGTCAGAAATCCCGGTAGCTGCCAACTGTGGGGCTATTAAGGCCAGTACTGCAGCAAGGAGGAGCTGCTGGTTCTTAAGTATAGCAGCTACATCACTGTGGTAGGCAGCCAGCTCGGCCCTGAGGGGGTCATGATTGCACTTGTGCACGCAGTGAAAGGTTTGGGGTGCGAGGTGTTGTGGCAACTCACTTACTGCAGTGGTGAATTCCTTTACACTTTGTTGTAGTCCTTGCAGGATGGATGTTAGCACTTGCATGGCTGCTGCCTGTTCTGCAGATGACATCATGCACGAGCGCATCCCCTCAAGGCTGGCTGACATATTTTGCATCCCCACCCACACCTCGTTGGCCAGCTCCGCTGTACTCCAACTACAGTCCTCTCAAAGGTGGTACCAGTGTCCTCAGAGTCCTCAGCTGGGTTGGAGCTGGCAGGTCATACTATTGGGGTGGTGGGTGGCTCCTCTGCAATGGCTGCTGTATCTGTGCTTCTCCTTGCGACTGAAGGTGGGGTCTGGAGGGTTCCGAGGACATCTTGGAGGGTCTGCTGACTGATGTTTGTCAGCTCATCATCCATGTCATCAGGGAAGTCCAGGGCAGGCATATCCCCTGGAGAGCCATCGTCCTCTGCAATGAGATATGGTACAATTAGTGTGTCTGTGTTGTGGCAGTTGCAATGTGACGTGCCTGACTTCTTAATAGGTGCACATTGTGATATTGGTTCCTGTTCATTGTTCCTGTCATTAATATTAGCATTCTCCCAGGTCTATGCCCCACCTGCGTGTCACATGTAGTGTGGGCAGTTTGGGGCAATATCAGCGTCATATCCTGTATGTGTAGGTTCAGCCCAAGTTGTATGTTGCCACCTTCTTGTCCTACTCAACCCTCTGTCTACTTCCATTCTCATGTTGTGGCCTTGTACTGGCTGTGGGCGTTCTGATGGCACTTGCACCACACTTAACAATGTGGAACTGCCCCAGTCTCAGATATTTCACATCCACCTATATGTTTCTGAGACCTAGCATATACTATGTATAGCACTGGCGTGGAACACTACAGACGTCAGCATTGGTAGTATGTAATGTTGATGTTGGGGAATGTGTGCTACACTGGATTGCAATGATGGTCCTAGCAGTGTTCCAGTTCCTCTTCTGACTGTGCCGGTGTATTTATCTAGCCAGTTACATATGTCCCCCCCCCCATGCTGTTGTCTGAGCAGTAGAACAGTTGGGATGTTAAATGGTGTCATTGCAGCTATTGTGACCCAGGCACAGGATGGATCCTGACATATGCAGCATGGGTATGACTTTACTACTGTGTACCTCATAATGTTCATGACAATGGCTGATGTTTGTAGCAACTATAGACATTCACATTTGTCTGGTTTGGCACACTTTGATTGATTTCAGGGGATTGATAACGTTGTCATCCTGAACCCTCTAATTTGGGTGTGTTTTATCCATTGGCATGTAACTGCCATTAGCTAATTGACCTGCACACACAGCAGGGGTGGTAGTGGCAACTGTTGTCAATGTTAAATTCCACTTGTGGATATGGCCTGAGACTGTTAATTGAGCCCCAGTTCATGTAGCGACAATACCAGCTGTCGTGTGACTAAAGGCCAGTTTTACGTTGTACCCTACCCTCCTGGACTGGCTTTACCTTTCCATCATCCTTGACATGGCAGCATACCCCAATGCTAAGTTTGTTGGTGTAGAGTAGTACTGTGCCGCAGGTTTCCTCAGAACAGCCCATGCCCCCGTGCCGTGCCCCTTTGCCCATTCCACTCCCTGAATATCATGATTTCTGTGTATTGTGTAGTAGGTGGTCCCCACCGCTTACAGTTTACAAATAGCCATTTTAGTTGCCCATGCGACTTACCCTGCATCTGTGTTGTATCCTGGTAGTCTGCGCTGTCCTGTCCTTGAATCCCTTTGACGATCTCCTCAGGGATGACAGCTGCCACCATCTCCTCCATGTGGTCCAGGGCCTCCTGCGGTGCTGGACTACCACCTCCAGTCTGCAGTGCTGCCTTCCTGTTTCTGGCCATCTTTTCCTTGGTCCTGCGCTTGCAGTCATGACAGCCTTTCTTGCACTCAATGACTGTTCTCCGTACTTCAGCCACACTGTTTATCTTGCTCCAATTTGTTGCCAAATTGCATCTCTCCTACCAATTGGCAATTTAGAGATGACAAAAAGTTGGTGCTGGTGTTCCTTCACCTCTCTGACCAGTATTTCCTGCTCCTCTGCACTGAACCGACACTTCCTTTTCTTCTTCTCCCTCTCCTGGGTCTTGTGTGGGTCCTCCTGGCTGGTTCCTGGTCTATTGTCATCTTCCTGGGGTCTCTCAAAGCTTCTGGGTTCCATTTTGGCTCTCCTTTGCAAATTTTGCAGTGTTTGCGCTGTTTTTTGACGCAATTGCGTCAAAAAAAGGCGCATATCCGGTTTGCGACGTTGTAAACCGGCTCAAAGTCATTTTCGCCGCATTAACGTCATTTTTATTTACGACGTGACGCATTGGTTTGAGTAAAAAAAATGACTCACACCAGTGGTTTGCGCCTCTGACGCATCAGCGCAGTTTTGCGTCAAAAAGTATAAATATGGGCGTCAACCCGTTATAGCAATGCACCCAACAACCATATGTTTGTCCACACCCCCTTGTTGTCATAGGACGGCCTTAGTAAAAGATTTTAAAAAATCCAAGAACTGTACCAGTCTATTGTTCAACATTATATTCATTGGATTGAATGACTCCACCAGGGCCCTCCTACATGACCTGATCCCTAAATTATTAAATTCATTTTTCAGCAAACTTCTTCGCTGAGTGGCCGGGGCAGGGCAGATACATACGATATGCTGTAATGATTTATCTACCTTGTAAAATCAATGACATTTCTTGTCCCCAATTTGACCCTCTTGGCTCCATTTCGGACAAAAATCTAATATAGGGATATCTCCCAATCTTAGTGCCAAAAATATTTGTTTAATTTTCCATTGATATGTGGCTTCCAGAAGGGGTGGCTCCTTCATAGCGGTGTAAGATTTCAATACTAGCCACCTGTGGGATTGCTTTGCCAACTGTTGTTTATCAGCTGCCATACTGTGCAGTTTCACAGATTTATTGACAGCCTTTTTAAAGACTGAGGAAAGTATACTACATTTTCCGAGGTTGCCCAACTCCAACATCTCAATACTTTCCTCAAGATAATTTTTATACTCTGCATTCCCTTATTTTAGATTGATTTTGGCCCACACTGAATTAGCCAATGTCCCCTCCGCAGCTTCCCTTAATTTATGACAGCTCTTAATGAATGCTGCAGGTCTGGCAAACAACTTTTCATCAGTGAGAATTCCAGCCTCACTTGGGCCGGAAAAGCCCACCTGGGCAACCTGAAAACGTGTTTATACGCTCTAATCAGAATTTTATCATGAAGAGTGGACTCAGCTCCCAACATTATTTCCGCTCCATAAGACAGAGTGGGTAACAATTTGGCCTTAATTACTGCAGGTAACATTTTTAGATTATGCCTCAAATGGATCTAGCAAGCATTGAAAATGCGTAGTTGAAAGCCTGAGCCTTTCCCTTGATTGCCTTTCTATGCTGTGTGAATGTGGCACGGGCATCTATTATCACCCCCAGGTGAGCACAAATTGATGTTTCGCCTATTGTGTTTCCACTAAGCCTCCATGTACGCTTGCTTAGTAACCAATGGTTCATCGAAATTACTTTTGTTTTTTTATTATTTAGTTCTAGCTCATTCTCCGCTGCATATGATCCCAAACAATTTAATAGTCTCTGTACCACTATTCTGGTGTTGTTGAGGAGCAACAGGTCATCAGCGTATTAGATATTGGACAAATGTTTGCTATCTAAACTCGGAGTATGCGATTTTTGAGCATCCAATTCTGTAGAAAGGTCTGATATATAGAGATTAAATAACAGAGGAGCTAAAACACAACCTTGTTTTAGGCCAGATAATGTTTCCACCTTCCTCGATAAGTGTGTACCACCGCCAATATTTATCTTGACCCACGTATCCGAATACACCAACCTTATTTCCCTCAAGAGATTGGATGCCACTCCCCATTGTTGAAGTTTGACCCAAAGCCTGGTATTGAGGACGTAGTCAAATGCTGCATTAAAGTCAACGAAGCACATTTAAAGCAGTACACTTAGGCCTATATTTATACTCTGCTTGCGCCGGATTTGCGTCATTTTTTTACCCAAATTTGGTGCTAAACTAAGACCATATTTATACTTTGACGCTAGACTCCGCTAATGTCAAAATATCTCAGTGTGCGTCATTTTCTGGATGCGTGAAACCGCCTTGCGTTAATGACATGCAAGGTAGGCGTTCCTGTCCAAAAAATGGCTTAACCTCTTAGCTGCTGGGCATTTTCCCCCAAGTGCTGAGCCCTTCTGTGGCTATTTGGGGTAGTTTGCGCTTAGGCCTTCCTAACTTTTTGTCTACATAAGCTATCCACGCTAAATTTGTGTCCTTTTTTTCCAACATCCTAGGGATTCCAAAGGTACCCAGAGTTTGTGGGTTCCCATGGATGAGACCAAGAAATTAGCTAAAATACAGATAAAATGTTTGTTTTTTTTTAAAAATGGGAAAAAAGGGCTGCCGAAGAAGGCTTGTGGTTTTTTTCCCTGAAAATGGCACCAACAAAAGGTTTGCAGTGCTAAAATCACCATCATCTCAGTTTTTAGGAACAGGCAGACTTGAATCAGAAAACCACATTTTTCAACACAATTCTGGCCTTTTAATGGGACATACTTCTTTTTCACTATTTTTGGTGCTTTCAGCCTCCTTCCAGCTAGTGACAGGAATGGGTGTGAAACCAATACTAGATCCCAGAAAGCTAAGCATTTCTGAAAAGTAGACAAAATTCTAAATTCAGCAAGGGGTCATTTGTGCAGATCCTACAAGGTTTTCCTACAGAAAATAACAGCTGAAATAACAAAATATTGAAATTGAGCTGAAAAAAACAAAAAAATTTCTCCACGCTTTACTCTGTAACTTTTTCCTGAAATGTCAGATTTTTTAAAGCAATATACCGTTACGTGTGCTGGGCTCTTCTGGTTGCAGAGATATATAGGGCTTGTAGGTTCATCAAGATCCCTAGGTACCCAGAGCGAATAAATAAGCTGCACCTTTGCAATGGGTTTTCATTCTATACCGGGTATACAGCAATTTATTTGCTAAAATATAAAGAGTGAAAATTAGGTATCAAGAAAACCTTTGTATTTCGAAAATGGGCATAAGAGAAGGTGTTGAGAAGCAGTGGTTATTTGCACATCTCTGAATTCCGGGGTGCCCATACTAGCATGTGAATTACAGGCTATTTCTCAAATAGAAGTCTTTTTTAAACACTGACTTATATTTGGAAGGAAAAAATGTATAGAAAGACAAGGGGCAATAACACTTGTTGTGCTATTCTGTGTTCCCCCAAGTCTCCTGATAAAAATGGTACCTCACTTGCATGGGTAGGCCTAATGTTCGCGATAGGAAAGGCAAAATGGACACATCACATTTTTACATTGAAATCTGACGTGTTTTTTGCAAAGTGCCTAGCTGTAGATTTTTGCCTCTAGCTCAGCTGGCACCCAGGGAAACCTGCCAAACCTGCGCATTTTTTAAAACTAGACACATAGAGGAATCCAGGATGGGCTGACTTGTGGGGCTCTCACCAGGTTCTGTTACCCAGAATCCTTTGCAAACCTCAAAATGTGACCCAAAAAACAATTTTTCCTCACATTTTGGTGACAGAAAGTTCTGGAATCTGAGAGGAGCCACAAATTTCCTTCCACCCTGCGTTCCCCCAAGTCTACCAATAGAAATGGTACCTCGCTTGTGTGGGTATGCCTAGTGCCAGCGACAGGAATAGATCACACAACGGTCAATGTTGGTCCTTACATGAGGCAACTGTTGACCCTGTGATGATCCATTCCTCACGCAGGCACTAGGTATAGGCACTCAAGTGGGGTAGTGTTTTTATCAGGACAGGTGAGGAATTACTGGGAGGTAGGAATTGTGTGGATCCCAGCATATTCCTGTAGTTTGTGTGACAGAAATGCAAGAAAAATATTTGTATTCAACATTTCTGCTTTGCAGGGTATTCTGGGTAAGAAAACCTTGGGGAATCCACACAAGTCACACCTCTGTGGACACCCCTGGATGTCTAGTTTCCAGAAATATTTAGGTTTAGTATGTTTCCCTATATGGCCGCCGAACCCAAGACCAAAAACACAGGTGCCTGCATTACAAAACCAGTTTGTTTTGTGATAGATCATTTTGATGTCTCCACAATACGTGATGGGCGGTGGAATTTGGGGCTGAACTAAATTGGGCAGCTCCCAAGAGAGCACCCTCTCTGTGCTTGCCGCCGCATTCACCTGATCTCTGGGTTGGGCTAACCCACTATTGCCCCGTTGCACAGACTGTGCTTGCGAAGGGACAGCAGGACTGTCCTCATCACCTCCCTCATAATTTACTAGAAGAAGAGTTATCCAATGGGACTCCTCTGACTGTAAAATCACTCCCAGAGTCTGCGCCATTGTCCTATCCCTCAGATGTCTCGGTATCTGCTGTCTCAGTCTCTGATCCTATGTCGGAGCTGTCCTCTATAACCCGAGTGATGGTGTCAGCAGCAGTCATCCATCAAGATGCCATCTCTGCTATTGGCTAAACTGTTGCTCTAAAACACTAGCCCACGTAGACAGTCACAAAATTGCTGGTGTGTGTGTGATACGTGAAACAGTAGAGGCCACCTTACCTGCGCTTCTTCCCTCAATCAGCACGTTCTTTCAAGACACTCAAAAAACAACTTGTCACACACCATTCGCCCAGTCCAACATATATATATATATATAAATATATATATATATATATATATATTATGATGTAAACAGAATTTTGGCAGTGCACTCCATCAAGTTGTCCATAATTCCTGTTTTTTTTCAAGACTGCAAACAAACAAACAAACGACGCGCTTCGACCGTAAGGTCTTCTACGAGTTCATACATATAGAGAGAGAGAGAGAGAGATCACTTTTATATGTGTATATGTGGGTCTGGTTTTCCTCTGCGCCGATCAAGCCCCCAGGGAAGCCACACATTTACTGACAAAAGTGATCTATCTATATATATATTTATATATATATATATATATATATATATATATATATATATATATATATATATATATATATATATATATATATATTTATATATATATATATATAGATCTATCTCTATATAGATATATCTATCTACATAGATATATATCTATAGATTGATCTCTCTCTCTATATATATATATATATGTATATCTATATACAACTACTATAAAAAAAGATAGATCTATATATTTATTTATATATATATATATATATATATATATATATATAGATCTATCTTTTTTTTATAGTAGTTGTATGGTTTCCTTGGGGGCCAAAATGGCCCCCAGGGAAACCATACAACTACTAAAAAAAAGTATTGCCCCCATAGGGGGTCGCCCTGCCCATGGGCGACCCCCTGTCAATTTCTTTATTTTATTTTTTTATTAATTTTTTTAATTTAGCCCGGGTGGGGTTGCGATCGAGTACAATCGCCCACCTCCGCTGGCCAGTTTTTTGAGGGGGGCGATCAAGTGCCAGGAAACATGTTCGGGAAGGCCTTGTGTAAAAGGGGAGAGTCTCCCCTTTCATACGAGGCCTTCCAGAACATCGGGAAGGCCGTTTGGGGCTGTTTTCCCCATCGGAGTAGGAAGCAGCCTTGCGGTGTGCTGATGTCACAGAGGGGTGAATGGGGGGCGGAGGGAGACACAGAAGAGGTTCTGTGTCTCCCGGGGGTTTAAAAAAAAAAACGCAGGTGCAATGCACCTGAGGATTTTTTAACCCCCTCCCTGGTGTCGGCCACTGGTCGTGACCCATACCTAACGGGTTAAACACCCATGCGCCATATTTATCCAACCACGCAAAAATGCTGCATGGCTGGGAGGCGGAGGCTGAAAATGGCGCACATCACGATTTGCGTCACAAATTAACGCCTGGGTCAGGGCAGGCGTTAAAATGGGGCAAACACACCAGTACTTAAGGAAAACCCACAGAAGCAACATCAGAACTCCAAAAGGAAGACATGGAGGTGCTATTCATCCAGCATGCACGAAGACGCAGAGCACAGGAGCAACAGCAGCAGCTTCCACCACACCAACAGGGACCCCAAAGGCAACGCCGAAGGCAGGAGAGGATATTCCGGACCAGGACAACTCTTCAGGGCCTCAGGGAACATGACATCATCCAGAGGTACAGACTAAACTGGCAAGCCATACAGCAGCTGCTGCGCCACATTGAGCCACAGTTGGCACCCAGCTTGCAGACACCCCACATCATTCCACCAGAGACCAAGCTGCTAGCTGTCCTCCACATGTTGGCAAGTGGCTCTTTTCAAACCACTGGTGCTGTGGTTGCCGGGATCTCACAGCCATCATTCTCTGCCTTCCTCCCCAAAGTACTGGATACCATCATCTCCCTCACACCCCGCCACATCAGCTTCCCCAACACACAGCAGAAGCAGCAGGAGACCAAACAGGGCTTTTATCAAATCAATGGCTTCCCACACATGCTTGGTGCCATTGACTGCACACATGTACGGATTGTGCCACCTGCTGCATCTATACCGCAACAGGAAGCATACACACTCCATCAATGTGCAGGCCATTGTGGATCACCGGGGATTGATCACCAACATGTGGCAAAGTATCCTGGGAGTGTACATGATTCATTCATCTTCCGCCACAGCACAATGAATCAACACTTCCAGGATGGACGATATGGAAATGACCTACTTGTTGGTAAGTACAGAAACCCCTAGTTATATACACACTGCACAGCAACCCTGTAGAACACACAAAACATACATGGGAGATACACAATGAACTGCAAGTTTAGTTTAAAAATATCCGCTGATATCAGGTCAATCAGCCAACAACCCAATGCAGAGTTTTGATAATTAAACAACCCAATGCAGAAAGAACATCCTAGAAGCCTAGGATCCCACACAATAACACAAACACAGATGAGTCACAAACGACACAAGATAACAACTGCCATCCAAAGTGATAATCAAGGTGCAACCAACATCCAAATATTTACACTCATTTTCTCTTTCAGCTGATCGGGGTTATGGGATACAGCCATGGATCATGACCCCATTTGCCAACCCCATCACAGCATCAGAGTGTACCTATAATGAGGCACATCGGAGGACACGCATCATAGTAGAGAGGACTTTTGGCATCCTGAAGTCCAGATTCCGGTGCCTTGACATCACCGGAGGCAGCCTCCTATATTCATCTGAAATGGTCTGCAAGATCATTCTGACCTGTGCCATCCTGCACAACATTTGTGTAAGGAGGAACACTCCCCTCTATGAACCAGACCCACAAATGCCTGAAGAGGAGGAAGAGGAGGATGCTGTTCGTGAACATGAGGGGGACCATCCAAACACTGCAGCAGGATTGAGTCAGAGACAACACATTTTACGAAACTTCTAACCATAGTCACCATCACCACTTTGTTATCATATGCAATTAAACACCTACCTTTATCACTCAATCATGCTCTGGGTAATTTTTATGCATCACATGATCCCTAGGAATCATATTAAGAGTTTAGTCTCATTGCAGAAATACAGATTAGGATACTGAAAAAGCCACATCACATTTGATGGGTATGAATGTACAGCCAATATCACACACAGTGTAAATGACATATGTCCTGTGAATTTCACATTTGAAGGGCAATATCAGAGGACCACAGCTATGACACACATCCATGTTGCCAACATGATTCATTGCAGCACATGACATACAACTAAGACACCATCAATCATAAGGTAAAAAAGTGTTTCATCCATGAGGCAGTGGATGTGCTATTGCATTGGTAACAGGAATGTATGACCAGATCCTTGACAGCAGTAAGTGTGACATCAGCTATCTTTGCAAGGAGCATGTGTGACAAGAAGTGCATCAAACCTGAAAATGGATAGCACAAGTGCCCTAGGTATGACAAGCATTGCTCAAAAGACATGCCCTGCGCAGTCCATCCCAGGTAATAAGTCCTGCAACTGCCATGTTTTCAGTCTCTGCACACCCTGCTCTAGGGGGCCCTGTAAATGGACTAACTCTACCCTGATAACATTCATCTACACACACTCAGACTCCCATTCTGACTCCTGTGTGCTTCCCTCTTTAGTATGGCATGCCATAGTCATAGTTCATTAGTCGGCATGGACTTCAGGTCTGATAATGCACTGCCTGGTAGTCGGTAGGACCTGTAATAAGCTGTCCATTGCTTCCCATGTGAAAGGTCCAGTTGGACCTTTGAACTTAATTCTCAACTTCAGGACTTGGTAGAGATTGAAGCTGCACACACCTGTGAACACTTCCATGCAGACCAGCCATTTGAACCAGCCCTGCCATTGCTCTTGATTGAAACTGCTTAGAAGCTGACATTTTCTGAATCTCCTTGTTGTGAATTGGTGTACAAATCACTTGTGTAACAGAGCCCTTGGTGAATTGTGTGACGTTGCAGTCCACAGCACAAATACAGTTTTTAGTTCCAACAGTGTTGTTCCAGCTTTTCCTAGTCAGAGTCTGCTCAATGTGTATTTGCCTTGTTCATGTTTGTTCCTGACAGAGCCTGCATCCAGTTAGCCTGACTGGTTCCAGTCTTTGTGTTACCATAGAGGTTCCCTGTGGCTACAATTGTCTCATAGTTGCTTTCCATGCCCTCTCTTTTCTCATGGGGTATTGTGTCTGGTAGGTCTACGATGAATCCTCAAATATATAGTATAGTTGAATCAGTTTCCTTATTGTATTCTGTTCTGGGACATGTATTCAAATTGCCTAATCCAGCCCCCATCGCTTGTCTGGTTTTGCATGTATTCATTAGTGCCAAACAGTGACAGTGTGCTATGGCTGTATGCATAGATTCGGTACGGTGCCTCCAGCACAACAAACAAGGGTTGCCAATGTGTATGTAAGGACAAAACATGTTTGTGCCCTGAAGGTCCACACACAGATTCACTTCTGCCGCCACCTTTTGATGGGGTTTGCGTGATGACTAACTGTGACATTAATCAGCACAGAGGCACTGATGTTCGCTGTTGCAGTGGGAATTTTAGAGGCCGCCCTGTGTTCAAATGTTGTGATGAAACCTGACAGTTTCCTATTACTGATCCAAAAACAATTTAAGCACACCAAGGTTGCCCTGTCGTCTGCCTTATTAAAGTTCAGCAGTGCCATAGTTGGACTATCCCCATGTGTGTTGTTAGTTGTTCTTTGGCTTTAGGTCAAATCTGCTTTGAAGGATACTCTGTTAATTCAGGGAATGGCTCCACAGACTCATGACTAGACCTGCACGTAACTGTGACAACATGGAGGCCAATACTGACCCAGGGTACGCATGGCCACACACTTGAACTGGAAACCATTGGTGCACTGAACCACTGGAAATATGTGAACACATGCAGCATGGTCTGCTGGTCCTCCACAGCCACAAGAGAAACATAGGTCATTTACATGACTCAAACTGTGGTGTACCATAACTTTTTTGGATTGGATTTGAGACTCGGTGTCACAAACACTGTACCTACCTAGCATGTTCAAATGCCTGACTCATGGGTAGTAAACACACAAGTGACCATGAGGTGGTTTTCAGCATTTCATTAAATGTGATGGGTTATATTTCTGACATAGCCATTATCAACCGTCCTCTAACTATCCTGTGTATAGTTCGTCATGGGAAATGTTTTGTCCCCAAAGTCAAGGAAGTACACACAGCATAAGACGCAACAGATATAACAAACACATATCATGACTGATGTACCTCAATGAATGGCATCTGATGGTTATACACAATGATATCACATTCATACATGTACAATATGCAAACAATTTCTTGTGACATTCACACAGAGGCACAACAACAATTGAAATAGCCAATTCACAGACATAAACACACAGGCCAAGAGTGATTTTTTAAAGTTGCGTAGTCTTGCTATCCTCTATTGATGCACCACCTGCTCAAACTAGGGAATACCAATTTTAATCCCAAATGTTTGGGTTGCTGTTGCGTCAGTTAAGAGTGCTAATCCGGCACAACAACATGAGTATTATGGCCCGCAGTAGTGTGGTCTGCCACATGTGCCCAAACACTAGAACACAGACAGCAGGCCCTAACAGCCTATCTTTGTATAGTTATAGCCTTCATGTATCTTAAAAATGAGAAAAATGACACAAACACAGTTAAAGATCGATATTTTGATGCAAACGCGTCAAAAAAGACGCATATGCGTCAAAATATGCCACATATGCTTTAAAAAATGACACTCACAGCCATCATACATTTATTGGACCCTAGGGTTAATTCCAACACTGCACCCCATGAAATAGGTTATCCATGAAAAATATATCGATCTTTCAATGCGGGGTAATTTTTAAGCATGTGCGTCAAAAAGTATTGATGCAAAGCCCGTAAGCGTTATAAAATTTCACGCATCATAAAAAAAAAAACACCACATTTGAGACAGGAAGTGATGTAATAGGATATCCTGTTTACAGAAATTGTACAGTGGGTGTACTTTCACTTTCACTTTGCAATCTGTGATTCTTCTAGACTGTATGGCTGCGTTGAGAGTTGCGTCTGTCCAAATTGTGCTTTTGTCTCCTGTGTGCCATTTCAGTTGTCATCTGTTGGTTTTGTAATTGTCTCAGTAATTCAGTGTAAGTGTGTTTTTGTCATTTTTTGTCTCTAACTTTGTCTTTGTACTGTTGGGAGTGTGTACTGGGTATTGTTAGTTGGGGTATTGTTGGGCTGTTTGTGGGTTATTTAAGTTTCATTTTCATATCTCCTTTCCCTGGATTTCCCTCTTTTCCCTTTCCCATCCCTATTATTTTTTGTGATGTTAGGCAGGCCACGTATGAGGAGAATGGGTGAGGAGGAGCTGGGGGCTTTAATTTGGCTGGTGTGCCAATTCCTCCCCCTGATATTAGAGGCTGGTGGCAGGGTGGTACAGGGGTATCACACCAAGGCAAGGAGGCTCAGTTGGTCCAAGGTGCTGTCCCACCTAAAGAGAGTGTTCAACAGCCAGCGCAACGACCACCAACTCAAACATCGCTGGGCTGACCTTGTGGCCAGAGAGCAAGACCTGCTGGACCACCTGGGTGTGGTAATTGGTGGCCCTGTTGGTGAGTACAAATCAGACTAATGTGTACAGTAAAATGCTCTGTAGTGACAGTAGCAGATTTGGTGACATGCTGCATGCAATGTTTGTGGACATGTGGAATGCAAGTTGAACACGCAGTGCCTTCTGATTTATACAATATTTGCTACGCATTACCATCATTTGTTGACGCAAAAGCTGCACAAACTTACAAAACACAACTTGATCCTGTCAATTAGTGCTGCTTTCACGTCAATAGATGATGGTAATGTGGCACTAACAAATGTTTTATTCATGGCCTGTGAGTGTACCAGGAATGAGATGCATTTCACATGCTAATGCAAGGAATGAATGTAGTCCCCAATTATTTTGAATACATGTCTGAACTGTTTTCATGGCCATACGTACAAAGATCTTCCTAACCTCTGGTTATATCTTGGGCTGATATTTTGACTTGGTTTGTGCAGCATTTAAATTAATTATGGGTGCCAAAGTAATGCACACTTGATAATATCTAAATGTTTGGTGCTACTTTCCATAGCTGGAGCGTAAGAACATGAAGCAAATGCTACACATAAAAAAAACAAGTGATCTGGCCATATGTTCATTGCTCCTGTGTGTTTTATTTTGCCTTGGGCACAATTGCTGGTACAGAGCGGATGCAATTGCCATCTGTGTCACTTTATAGCCAAGCAATTTTCATAAGTTAATGGGTCATCATGGGATCCCAGAACTTTGTGAATGCATGGTCAATAATTATTGATTTACATGATGTTGTGCAAGGGACCCCTGACTGCTTCCAACATACATTTAAAGTGACGAAATAGTTTGCTAGTTTATGTTTGGTAGACTCCTGCTGATCTAGAGCAGCATATGTACAATTGTTAACTTCCCAGTATGAAGGTTATCACAGACATGGGTGTATGTTAAGATCAGCAGACCAGCATACCTGTGACTGATGCCATTCCCAAGGTGCATACAAATTGAGACCTTCCTCATCAAGATTGTCACAGTAGGACATTTGCTAAACCATGTTTGAATTAGGGGACAGTGGCAGTTTGTTGTAGAACCACAGATCACCCAACTTGGCAAATGTAAGATGATGAATGTGGCTAACTGTGATCTACAATACCTGATATTGATACACAGGGCCCTGAGTAACACATTTCAGGTGCAATGACTACACCTGTGCCCATGCATTCTGTCACAGGTGATCAAATTAGACACTGTCAGCATATATTTCTTGGTTGTTTTGATTTGGATAAATGGCCAATCCATGTTTAGCGTAAGATTGTCATCCGGTAACACACAGGATCCCTGCCATAATGGTGTCATAGGGGTCATAGACAGCTCTGGGTACACTGGCAATGTGGCGTATGTAACCTACAGACAACACAGGCCCACATATAATAGACCATAGAAAGCACAATAATTCCTGAACTAAACTCAACCCACATGAGCATCACACAGTAACTCATTGTCCCTTGATGCACAAGCCACAATACCTGAGTGAGTGGTATTGCAGTGCACCTGCAATGTGGCTTTGCATTTCTCTCATAACAACATATGAAGAAATGGAGTGCCCTCTAGAAAGAATTCTGCACAAAATGGAGTCATCATGTTTCGCACAACATGATTGTTAGGGCCAGTGCATGTGTGCATAAGTGTGTCTATCACTCACTGGAGTGACAGGGTCAATGCATGTTTGCAGTAGTATGTCTGTTGGGGTGTCTACATACCTGAGACGCTGCTATATTGTATAAAATGTCACACACAGTGATTTGTTGTTCACATTTTTGTACAATGAGCAGACATTGAGCACAGTTCACCCTTCCATGTTTTACAGCCCCCTACACAACTGGAGAAGTGGCTCGATTTGCGGACCCAGACATATCCAGTAAGTGTTGATATGTTAGTTCTGTGTTGTATTTGCAACTGTTGTGTGATTGACTCCTGTGTGTTGGACAGATTGCAAGGTATGATGTGCTGGCACATGATCTGATATGTGATTTGCCTGGAGTTTGACATTTTGTTCCATGTTTGAGTTGGACAATCAGTGGCGGAGAGTCATATTTTGGGATTCTAGTGCTGAGCTATAGGCATGGGCAGGTGAACGGGGTGGTATTTGTTGCTACATTTATGCCAATGATAAATTTGGAGGTGGCCATTTTCATGATTTAGTCAGCAAGTCATACCCTGATTCACACAGACCAGTGATGCCGAGGTATCACCCACAGACTTGAGCCTCCTGTTAACTAATGTACATGTAGGACTGTATGTTTGACTTCCTAGCAGCATCTAGCTCCACATGTCGTTCTACGTTTATGTGGCACTTGAGTAGAATGACATAGGTGTGCATGCAGCTCAAGCCCAGATGGGTGCTTGCATCTATGTGCTTGTTTTGGAAAGGTATTAGTGAAATCAAATGATGTTGTCAATTGTCCACAATTAGGAACAAAAATGTGGATGTGATTGTCCAATGTTTGAGTCAATCCTAGATGGCAGCCCTCCTTACCTGTGGTGGACTGAATAAACCCATTGAAAGCTGTCCAAAGCTTACTGGCTGTCCTTGATGTTTGAAAGTATGTGTTGCATTTCCATCACCCCCTGAGGCACAGGGTTAGGGTTAGGAAATATGTGTACCTAGGTGTGAGGATTCCAGTGTAGATGACAGACATGTAATTCCAACATTCATTTGTTCCAACCTAGGATGCCCCCTCATGATTAGCTACTGCATACCGTCCAGGAAATTCCATTTACAAATCATAGATATTGTTGGCCTTGATTGTCATCCAGAAGATAGTAATTAGTTGGCCTGTCACATGTGGAGTACTTGCAGCATTTGTTATGTGACTAATGGCTGTACAATCACGCACTGATCATATAAGTTGGTACACACCTTTTTGAGCATTGCTGTGCTGTTAGATAGTAGATGTGTAGGCTGTGTTGGCCTGTCATTCCTCAGGGACATTCTATGATCTGTATTGTGATTTGGACTGTTTAAGCTAATTTTGAGGAAGTGTTAGAATATCATCAGTAGATATATCACACAATAATGTCACTAATGTTTGGCTTTCTCTATTTTTACAGCTGCCAACATGAATGCCCAGGAGATCAGGGAATTCCAGAGGCTGGCGATGCATTACCGCCACATATTAGATGTGGAGTCTGGGTTCCGCAATATGGCATGGCGTTATCGCCAGGAGAGAGGCACAGGGGTCGGGAGGGCATTTGCCCAAGGGGGGCCATCCTTGCCCACAAAAGCCACCACCAGCACAACTGGTCACACCACAGTCGCACAAAGGATGACAGCCACTGTTGCAGGTCCGTCCACCTCATCAGCTCCAGGCCCACAGCCAGCAGCTCCTGCACCTCCCCCTCAAAGCACCGCACCGGCACCAGCAGTACTGTCCACTAGTGGCACACTGACAACCCCAGCTGCAGTGATAGACAATGCCGAATTCCAATGAGACGTGACATGCAACGGATGTTGCGCAGGATGGACGGGCTGCAGCAGGAGGTGTCCTGCAATAGCAGGAGACTGCGGGTATAAGGAAGATCCTGCGGAGGGCAAATTTTCCACTTTGAGACCCTCAGCCATGATTCCCACCACTCCCTCCTCTTTCCTGGTTCTTTTATTTAGTGGGTTTAGGGGGCTTAGTGTTATGTTAGATTAAGCTGTTAGTTTAGTTAGTATAAGTGGGTTGGGGTGGAGGGGGTTATATTATTACATGTGTTTTTTTGTGGGTGGGGGATGATGTTGGGGTTTATGTGTATAAAAAAAAAGAAAAAGAAAAAAAATATATATAAAAAAAATATATATATATTTGTTTAGGTTAAGATAGTATGTGTTTAGGTTAGCATATGTTGTCCTACATGTGTCCCATCATATAAGGGGGGTGGGAGGGATTGATGTTTAGAGTATTTAGTTAAATGTGAAAAGTAAGTTTAAATTAGGGTAGGTACGGCCAGTTGTGGGTAATGTGTAGTTAGGATAGGTCAGGTTAGTTAAGGTGTTTCTCCTAGTTTTATTATCCTTTTTTACTGTTAAATAAATATTTATGTACTCCTCTCCAGTATGTGTCATATGCTTGGGGATCAGGGCCTTTGCATGGGTGAACAGTGTCAATTTAGTATTTCCATTTGTGTACCATCCTGCAACCAAATCCCATTATTGATATGGTTATTCTCAATTCCTAATGTGCAGTCACATTGGCAGCTACACCACAGCTACTTCTCAATGCATCTGACATCCATTGCACCCACCACTCAAGGTTCCTATGGTTCCCAATGTGTTGTGAAGTTTGGATGTGTGTTTTAAATCTGTCATCGTTTGAGAACTGATTTGGAATCTTGGGCACTGTGGTATGTCTGCCTGCAGCCTGATGTTCATGTGAACCCTGAAAAGCTGAATTATGTTATAATCTTATGTAGTATTGTATACATAACTCACACCTATCATTTCTTCAATTGCACTCCCAGGTTACAGATTTGTCCATACAATCGTACACATCCATTCCTGCTGTCTGGTGTGTGTGTGTGATGAAAGTTTATAGTCAGATGTCACATACATAAGGATTGTCTTGAAGGGGATGTTGGATACATTGACTTTCAGCTTATACATACCTTGAAGCGGACTTTTTCAGTCCAACACAGCATTATACTGTTAGTTTTCAATTTACTTCAGAAATAAGGCTGAGGAAGCGAAGATGATGATACAATCTAGACCCCAGTGCATAGTTATCAGCCCACAATCTTTCAACACAGTTGTATTGACAATCTTTGGCCACTGATCTCCTACACAGTTGCTGTGTCACATTACACAGAGACAAAGTGGTTGTGTAAGTGCTATTTATTTTAAAGTGCTGTAGTGCAATAATTACATAGTCCAGGATTGTGAGTCCATTAGTTTGACGCCTTCTATTGTGATGCTACACAAGTGCAATGGAACATGTCATTGGACATGCTGGGGTGAAGTGTCATACAGTGTAAAGAAACATGAATTACCAATGAGGTAGTGAGAGACAATCACAGAGCATAGTGTCAAGGTAAACAGTGTGCTGGAGAACAGTGCATGTGAGCAGCTGTTGCAAGACTGGCATATTAACAAGCACAGGACCTAGGATATCAGTGCCCATGTGGCATGGACTTGCGCTACCGGGTACCAGGTACTCTTTAGGGGTGAAAGTGATCAGTTCCACGTCTTCATCTTCTGATGTGTGTATCGTCTCCTCTGCCCTTGGTGGTGGTGGGTTTGAAGGGGCAACACACACTTCAGTGTTTGAAGACATGGAGTCAGAAATCCCAGTAGCTGTCAACTGTGGGGCTATTAAGGGTAGTACTGCAGCAAGGAGGAGCTGCTGGTTCTTAAGTATAGCAGCTACATCACTGTGGTAGGCAGCCAGGTGGGTCCTGAGGGGGTCATGATTGCATTTGTGCACGCAGTGAAAGGTTTGGGGTGTAAGGTGTTGTGGCAACTGCCTTACTGCAGAGGTGAATTCCTTTACACTTTGTTGTAGTCCTTGCAGGATGGATGTTAGCACTTGCATGGCTGCTGCCTGTTCTGCAGATGACATCATGCACGAACGCATCCCCTCAAGGCTGGCTGCCCTATTTTGCATCCCCACCCACACCTCGTTGGCCAGCTCCCGCTGTACTCCAACTACAGTCCTCTCAAAGGTGGTACCAGTGTCCTCAGAGTCCTCAGAGTCCTCAGCTGGGTTGGAGCTAGCAGGTCGTACTATTGGGGTGGTGGGTGGGTCCTCTGTGATGGATGCTACTTCTGTGCTCCTCCTTGCGACTGAAGGTGGGGTTTGGAGGATTCCAAGGACATCTTGGAAGGTCTGCTGGCTAATGTTTGTCAGCTCGTCATCCATGTCATCAGGGAAGTCCAGGACAGGCATATCCCCAGGAGAGCCTTCGTCCTCTGCAATGAGATATTGTGCAATTAGTGTGTCTGTGTTGTGGCATTTGTAATGTGAAATTCCTGACTTCCTATTAGTTGTACATTGTGATCTTGGTCCCTGTTGATTGTTACTGCCATTAATATTAGCATTCTTCCAGGCCTATGCCCCACCTGCATGTCACATGTAGTGTGGGCAGTTTGGGGAAATGTCTGCATCACATCCTCTAGGTGTAGGTTCTGTCCAAATTGTATGTTGCCACTTTATTGTACTACTCAACCCTCCGTCTACTTTCATTATCATGGTGTGGCCTTGCACTGGCTGTGGGTGTTCTGATGGCACTTGCAAAACACTTAACAATCTGGAACTGACCCAGTCTCTGATATTTCACATCCACCTATATGTTGCTATGTATGGCATTGGGATGGCATGATAAAGGTGTCAGCATTGGTAGTGTGTACTGCTGATGTTGGGGAATGTGTGCTACATTGGATTGCACTGATGGTCCTCGCAGTGTTCAATTTCCTCTTATAACTGTGCAGGTGTGTTTCACTAGCTAGACACATATGTCCTCCCCCTCAATGCTGTTGTCTTAGCACTATGACACTTGAGATGCTGCATGGTGGCATTTCAGCTATTGTAACACAGGCACAGGGTAGACCCTGACATGTGCAGCATGGGTATGACATTACTGCTGTGTACCTCATAATGTTAATTACAATACCTGATGTTTGTAGCGCCTATAGACATGAGCATTTGACAGGATTTGCACATTGTTAGTAATTACAGGGGATTGATAATGTTGTCATCCTGAACCCTCTATTTTGGGTGTGTTTGATCCATGGGCACGTAACTGCCATTAGCTACTTGACCTGCACACACAGCACAGGTGGTAGTGACAACTGTTGTCAATGGTAAATACCACTGGCGGATATGGCCTGAGACTGGAAATTGAGCCCTAGTTCATGTTCTGACAATACCAGTTGTTGTGTGACAGCAGGCCAGTTTTATGTTGTACCCTACCCTCCTGGACTGGCTTTGCCTTTCCAACATCTTTGGCATGGCAGAGTACCCCCATGCAAAGCTTGTTGGTGTAGTGTTGTGCTGTGCCCCTGGTTTCCCCTGCACAGCCCATGCACCCGTACCTTACCCCTTTGCCGTTTCCACTACCTGATTATCATGGCTGACATGCATTGTGTACTAGTTATGTCCCTCCCACTGCTTGCAGTTCACAATTAGGCATTTTTGTTCCCCATGCCACTTACCCTGCATCTGTGTTGTATCCTGGTAGTCTGCGCTGTCCTGTCCTTGAATCCCTTTGACGATCTCCTCAGGGATGACAGCTGCCACCATATCCTCCATGTGGTCCAGGGCCTCCTGCGGTGCTGGACTCCCACCTCCAGTCTGCAGTGCTGCCTTCCTGCTCCTGGCCATCTTTTCCTTGGTCCTGCGCTTGCAGTCATGCCAGCGGTTCTTGCACTCGGTGACTGTACTCTGTAATTATGCCACACTGTTGATCTTATCGACAATTTGTTGCCAAATTGCCTCTCTCCTCCCAATTGGCAACTTAGAGGTGACACAAAGTTGATGCTGTCCCTCTTTCACCAGTATTTCATGCTCCTCTGCACTGAACTGGCACTTCCTTTTCTTCTTCTCCTCCTGGGTCTTGTGCGGGTTCTCCTGGCTGGTTCCTGGTCGGTTCTCATCTTCCTGGGGTCTCTCATGGCTTCTGGAATCCATTTTAGGGCTCCTTTTCACATTTAGCTGTGTTTGCGCCGCTTTTAGATGCTATTGCGGCAAAGAAAGGCGCGTATCCTGTTTGTGATGTCGTAAACCAGATTAAAGTAATTTTCGCCGCGTTAACGTAGTTTTTCTTTACAACGTGGCACATTGGTTTGAGTAAAAAAAAAATGACTCTAACCCGTGGTTTGCGCCACCGAGCGTCAAAGTATAAATTTGACGCCCGGGTGGCGCAAAGAAATGCCATTAGCCGGCGTTAAACTTTTTGACGCAAAACTGCCTCGGCGCAGTTTTGCGTCAAAAAGTATAAATATGGCCCTTTGTGCTTTTGCACTACTAGTGATCAATCCCAGTGCCATTAAGTTAGTTACGGTACCCTGGCCCCTTGTAAAGCCAGTCTGATTAATCCGAAGTCTTCCGTTTCAAATGCCCAGGTCTCCAGATCGTGTAGGAGCAATGTAGAAAAGACTTTAAGATTGACATCTAAAAGTGCAATCAAACGGTAATTATTTGGAGAAGATGCAGCATTTCCTTTGTAGATGGAATTGATTATTGAGCCTTTCCAAATTATTTCACTTTTTACCAAGACCTGCTCAAACATACCTGCCGGAAAGGTTGCCCTACTCGATGTAAAATGTCTAAAAAGAGCCTGTGGCAAACCCATTCGGTCCTGGAGCACAGTCTGTGCGTGTGTTTTTTAATGATCTTACTTACATCATCTCGGGTATACACTGGATACATCAAGGAATCAATTTGAGTTTCTTCTTTTGCGGATTGATTCTGGCCTTTCATGTCCTTGATCTTTCCTTTAAAGTATAATTTGAAATACTCAGCCCAGTCGGGTTCAGTTATATTTGCATTATTGGCAGCCCTTTTCAATCTCAAGATTAATTTGCTACAAGCCTTTTGAATCTGAGGCGTTTAACAATTTGGCCCAGAGTTCTTCCTGCTTGGACTTTTTAAATGTTTTAATCTCCTTTTTCAATAGACCTCTTTCCTTACGCAGGGATTTTAATAATTTCATGTCCTCTGGCCTTTCCTGCAGCTCCCTGAGTTAACTATTTCTGGTCATCCTTTTATAACAAATAGATCGTGGGATTGTTACCTTCTTACTAGGCCCAAGCCTAACCCCTTTACTTCCTTTGTTAGTCCTGTGGGCTGGGTGCCTTTCAAATAGATCAGTTGCAAAGGATTTCCATTGTAAAACCATTTGGGGTCCATTCCAGCCATACCTTCCAAATGGGTCACAGCTTCCTCTGACATGGCTCTAACCGAGCTCGCAGTCCATTTCAAGTGCCTCAAATTTTCAGTTATAATCACACCCTGGAGGGCTTGACAGGCCTTGTGACTACCAGGAGAAGTGCCCACTATGGATACCTGGGAGTGATGATCACTCTCCTCCTGGTGTAGTATTGCAAAATCCTGCACTAATCCATATAAGGGGAAATTAACTACGTTTGTGTTGATGAGGGGCATATCACCCAATTTACGACCTTTCAGGGCAAATAGACTATACAGCTCACACATTACAAATATTTTCAGTCCTATCTTAACCTTCCTGACTCCCAGGGGTAATTTCTGTTTGGGTAAGAGCCCCACCACTTCAGCATGCTCCTCAATAGGGTGGTGGAAAAGGTTGAGATTATAATCACCTGAAACCAGTGCTTTAAATGGGCCGGTACTGTCCGGTACTGGGTACCAGCACTTTTTTATTTTGAGAGGGTGAGTACCGGCACATCTCAGGAAAAACGTAATACTTTTAATTGGAGAGTACCGGCACTTCTCGGAAACAAGCAGGTACTCTGGCACAGAGTACCTGCACTTTAATTTTTCAATTTCAAGCACTGCCTGAAACTAACCAGTACTATGGATGATAAATGTTTTTTATGTGCAGCCGATTCGCTACTAGTTTTTCTACCACTGCCACTTTCCCCCTTGGGATTGACATATATGTTTACAAGAATCAAGGGCTGATTCATGAGCTGAGGCCACCCCTTCAGTTCGCACAGCAAGGAGGCCAAGTTCATCCATATACATTTCTACACTCTCTGTTAACAGGTTGGTACTAATATATGTTGCCTGGCCACCCTTTGCCCTGCCAAAGATTCTACCTTTGTCGACAGGCTTCATAAATTACTTATATCCGATTAGGGGTGTACTATCTTGAGACCATGTCTCCTGAAGCATTATTATGTTGAATGCTCCCAGAAATTGCATGAACTTGTGGTCTTCGGACTTTGTTGACAGCCCACCTATATTTCATGAGCAGGGGGTCTGTCCTTCCCGTGCAGAAGCATCTGGTAAGACCGCCACTTAATCTCTATGACTTCCTTTTTGAGATAAAACTGATGGCAACCAGGCCCAGTTGCTTTGGGTTTCATGATTTAGTTTAACTTTCCATTGATAGAGTGATCCTTCTCCTTCTATTATTTTGATCTTTACCGAGTGCTGAGCTGGTACATCTTTAGTGTACTCAGTGACAGCTAGACCTCCTACTGCCCTCTTTAAGACTGATACCATGGTACTGGATTTATTATCTGGCTGCTCTTCATCTATTAAAGAGTAGGAGTCCAAATCTTGGAGGCCGGATTCAGCAGTTCGGCTGTTTTTTTTCAGCTTGTTTGCGATAATAATTATTGGCGACAAGGGAGCAGGGGTTAACCCTGGGGTTATCGTCATATTCCTTTTTTCCAGTAGTCTCTGTCGATTTTGTGTCCCCAGTACAACTTAACGCACTCAATACACATCTACCTTTATGACTGATTAGTGGCTGAAAAAAAGTCCGTTATCCTTGATGTTTTGTGGTGGCCAGATTGGACCTTGTCTTCTATGGTTTCTGTTATGAACCCTATTCCTCCCCTAGGATGTTGCTCTCCCTGTGCACCAAGGTTTCCACTACACAGTGTGTAATTCACTGCATCTACACCCGGGTTATATTCCAGGTCTAAACCACTTATATCCAAAGAACCATCCTCTTGTTTCATGCTTTTCATGCCTTTAGTCAGATCTTTTGCTGTCTTACCTCCTATTCGAGACTCCCATTTCCTCTTATTTTCAACCGGTGGTCTACCTCGTGCCTTTCCAGATCTCATTTCAATATTACTTGGATTAGCTTTATCTTAAGTTTTACAGGTTCTGTACTCCCCTCACGTAGCACCTTCCAGCTGGTCCTGGGGTCCTGAGGCCTAGAAGCTGACCAAGTCAGATTAAATTTGTTGAACACTGTGTACCAATTTAGGTCAACAAATAATTGAAAATAAAAATTCTCCTTTGGTAGTACAGGGACAGAGAAAAAACAAAGTTGTCTAACGGCTAAAGAGCACAAAGGGTAACCAGGAAAAATGCCTTCAATTCCCAGCTTCCCAACTTCCCTGCTTGTCAAAATTGTGCCCTCCTTTACAGACCACTTTACCTCCAATTTCAATGAGCGTCAGATCTGAGACCATCTTGAAGGCATTCAGTTCTGGATATGTGAGATATAAAAACCTGACGATGACAGACAACAGTGTTGCGGCACATTTTGCCAAACATACAGTGTGCATGATAAACTGATATCTCTAAAAAAAAGTTCTTGTTTAAAAACTATTTCTTTTATTTAACAGATGTCAATGCAGTTATGTATTCCAATGTACAAGAGTGAAACAGTTGTTCCAGCCTTTATTATGCTTTACGGGACTATGCTGTATTATTTACATGCTGAATCGTCTGATAGCTCAGGCCATGCTTTAGCTCTCGGACCGAAGCCAGACCATGACGGGGGTCTGGTACAGTTCTCGCTATTAATTCTCTGTCTTGCCCACCGCTACTATTTACTCATGGTCTACACACATAGAAATTATCTGATTCCATAGGGTGACCAGCCCAGGCAAAGAAGAGTAATAAGAAGATATGTGTCAGATCTAAAACAATTCAGTGGCAAATACATATCTGAGTATCTTTGTTTGCTGAGGTGTACATACACGTCTTTGGTTATCAGTGGGCATGTGGATGGTGTGGTTCGATGCATATTTTAATTTGAGTTTGTGGATCTGCTTACTCAAAGACGCATGGATCAATTTGTGAGCAGATCTCTTAGTTAATTTATATAAAGTAGTGGCTCGCCTTAATGGGCGTCGAAATTGGACAATCCAGGTTTTCTGCTCCTTTTGTACTATACCAATAGGGAATAATAGTATATAATTTGCTATTAGTACAATAAAAAATAAAGATCTGAGTGAGACCGAGCAGCAAGCAGTTTGAGGCTGAGACTCTGTCTGATAGATGGTGCAGATGCTTAATGGTACCAGCACCAGCCATCGGACACATTGTCCATGGCTGGCAAACTCCCAGCTCTGGCCTCGAAGAGCTGACAGGCCACGGGTCCTCCCATTTGTGATGTGCTGCAGCGTCATCTGTAAGGTAGCCTTTGGCTCTTTAGACTTCAGCCCTAAAGTGCTCAAAGTTGCTCGTCAATTAGGCTGTCACATTACCTTCCAAAATCTTGTCACGGGAGAAGATGGGATCAGAAGCCTCACTGACCCCACCCTACCCTGTCACAGGTTGAAGAAGGTGATGTGAAAAAGCAAGAGCCTGAAAGCTGGTGCAGGTACAGTGAATGCACTGTTCTGGCTTCAACTTTCACTTTCTTGCTTCAGCAGTTGAGGCAGGGTCCATAGAGCAACCAGCAGCTGAGGACCTGAAGTGGAACTAGGAGCAGCTGAAGGCAAGTAAAAAAAAATATCTCCAAATGTTGTGTGAAAGCAGGTGGGAGTGCTGGTCTGAGAGAACATATGCATGAGTGAGTTTTTGTGTGTTTATGTGTAAGCACGTGTGTGTGAGTGAAAGTGAGCCAGTGAGTGACAGAATGAGTATGTGAGAACAAGTGAGAGGCAGTGTAACTGTGAGTGAGAATGAGTGAACAGAGCGAAAATGAGAGCAAGAGAGTGATTCTAAATGTAAGTTTGAGTGCAAATGGGTGTGAGTGATTTACTGTGAGTGAGATTAAGTAAGCCTGAAAGAATTCCATTGTATTGCAATATTTATATAGATCTTAATACCCCCATGTAGGGCACTGACTTGTTTGCCTACGTGAACAGCAAGCTGCACTAGGAAGAGTGTGAGATTAGTAGTGTTTTGACTTTGTCTTTGATCTTATATGGGAAGTGTTTCTAGGTCGTGCTTGATGACCAACGAGGTGCAGATATTGAGCAACGCTGCAGGTTTATGATATTTCTTATGACCATAGTCTACATGGCTGCTCACTATACTGTGTTATCCAACCTGATATGCTGCTTAAAGTTAATGGTCCTGATCAAGCATGGTTGGAGAAAGAACTGGTCAGAAGTTCTGTTTGGATGGATTGTTCTTTCACTCACTACAGCATACAGCATAGGGCAATTGGCCTGCCCACTTCAACCACCGTCTAATTTCTCTTTGAGTGGCGGCATTTTGTTCCTTCAAAGGAGCACCACAACACATAATATATTGTTCCGTTAATGCTAGAGGATTCTGTGGTAACGTGTGCTGTTGAGACCAAAAAGTTAGCCTTGCATTTATACATTTTTTTTACATTGGTGAAGGGCCTGTAGTTGCTTTTGTAAACGTTTTATGAAACCAGTGAGTCTGATGGAGTGTGAGAAACATGGAGGATTAAGTGTGAGTGATAATGCAAGTGAGTGTGAGTGACAATGACAATGAGAGAGAATGAATATGTGTGGGGAAGTGCAAATGAAAATGAGGGTGAGATAATCAGACTAAGTGAGTGAAAATGTACTGAAGAGGCTGAAAGGGATGGAATGTGGAAGCGTGACAATGAGTTTGAATGAATGTGAGTGTGAGTTAAAATGAATGATAATGAGTATGAGAGAGCACAAGAGAGTGAGATTGAATGACCATGATTTAAATGAGTGAGTGCATGATTGTAAGTGATCATAATAAGTGTGTGGGAGTGTGTTGTACTGGTGAGTTTACCATACCTCCTGGCATACTGAGTGGTGTAATTCTTGTCTTATGAGACACCCGTGGCATACTGGAGTTAAATCTTGGACTAAAGGTACCCCATGGCAAAATGCTTGCACTGGAACATTAAATGTGATTTTGGCATTTGGCATACCAGTGGCAAGAAATTGGTCTTCTATGGGAAATGTTGCTTTCCTAATTGTGGTTTATTACTCTGCCCTATTGTCCTCTAATCCCCCACCTTTGTTATCCATTTCTGTTTTTCAGCATTTAAGGCTGGCAATATGGAATTTAGAGGAAAGGTCTTGGAAGGTTAGGCCTCTTTCCTTCTATAGCTAATTCTATGCAGCCCTCATGGAAAGAATCCACTAGAAGAGTGCATAATTTGACCTATTTTTCTAAGGGTGTGAGGATAGCGATTATCTCCTAATCTATTTCACCAAGAGGACACACTGCAGCTTTTACAGAATGGGTATGAACAACAGGGACCTCACTCTACCTTGAAACTATGATGGGCTGTACCACGAACTTTCATTCTTCAAGGGTAATTTGGGTTTTTACACTTTTTAAAGGCTTAGAGGTTCTAAGACCTGGGGTTAGCAATATGTTTCCTAGCTGGGACCGTTTGGTATTAGAAACTTGGCAGAAAACTCCTTTTGAGTCTATTCTTTAGAGGAGGTACTACTAAAGTTCCCCACCTCAAAGACTGTGTTTCTCTAAAGTCCCCCACCTTGAAGACTGTGGGCCTGATTACGACCTTGGCGGAGGTCATTACTTCATCCCAAATGTGACGGATATCCTTCCCGCCGTGTTACAAGTTCCATTATATCCCACGGAACTTGTAACACGGCGAACTGGACATCCTTCACACTTGGGACGGAGTAATGGCCTCTACCAAGGTTGTAGTCAAGCCTTGTGTTTCTCTAAAGTTCCCCACCGTGAAGACGGTGTTTCTCTACAGTTCCTCACCTTTAAGATTGTATTTCTCATGACCATAGTTACAGCTAGATGGATAGAAGAAATGACTGATTTGAGAATTGCATTGTTTTAACATTGGACCCAAATATTTTTCTAGTGGTGAATTTGACATTTCATTGATCAGAGGAGATCATTCTTCCATTGTTGTCCTATGACAATGATGTGGCTCATGAAGACTCCCCCCATGTACTCATAACTGTTGAGATTTATCTTTCTCGAACAGCTGATTATTGAGAATGTGACTCACTGTATTAACTTTGGACATGCTAAGAAAGGAGGGACAATTTCCCTACTACTTTAAGTTGTTTGGTTAACTTCAATTTCCTATGTAAACTCTGTCTGCTTGTATGCGTTAAGTAAAAATATTGCATTTTATACGAACAGTTTGTGATGCTTGCATAAATCCAAAATAGACGCATAAAAATAAATTAGGGAGAACATTGATAGGATAGGAAACAATCTTTCCTGGTACAAGAGGTTTACATTTAGATCAATATTTTTCGGGTGAAGACGTCAGGAGGCATCATACACCTAGTCAACCCATTAACAATTCTACTATTGGTCCACTAATAGGCTGAAGGCTGCTCCTTAACCGACAGCTCTTTAACCTCGTACCACCTCAAAATCTTTATGAGGAATGTATACTTAAAAAATGAACAACAACAACAAAGCTCATTTGCTAATGCCCACAATGTTACTACAATAATGCGTCACTCACTTAGGTCTGATCACATGTGGGCTGTATAATTCAGATGCATGGTCTTATCCCTTTTTGCACAGGGACTAGATTTCCATGTAATACTGAGTTTACCGCACCTGGTGATCATTGGGTGTGCTAAACTTTGCACTCCCACAATTTTCCCCAGGTGAGTTTGTAATTACCAGAACATGAGGATCCTGGGGCCAGATGTACTAAGAAAAGATTCGCAAAAAGTGGTTGCAATTTGTGCACCAACTTTTTACAAATACTATGGTGTTTTACAAGCTAATCTATGTACTAATAGGTCAGATCACAAAAAACGTAATCGCAGCGGGTTGCAATTCAAGCTACCTCAGGAATATTAATGAAGTGGGTTGCAAATTGCGACCCATTATGATTTGCTGCCATCACAGGGATGGAGGCCTGCTGGGGGCAGCAGACCACCAAGTCTGTGAACGCTTTTAAATAAAGCAGTTTTTTTTACTGAAACTCTAAATGGGTTTGGTACATTCAAAAAGTATGTTCTTGTTGCAAACCCATGTAAATTACCGAATTACAGGGTTTGTAACCAGAAAGTATGTTTGTACATCTATATGTTTGTACATCTGGCCCACATACAGTGGGTACCAAATTCCACCAGTTATGACACATTCCCAAGTCTGAACTCTGTAAAGAATGCATTTACCACACCCTTGGTTATTTACTGGCTCAGGTAAATATAGGGACATCTTAAGGATTTCAGAGGCCCTAGCCAAATGTTATTTGGGGGTTGTGTTCAGAACAGCTTTGTATTCATGATCCAATTTTAGCTCTTTCATGGATTCTTTGGTCAGGTCATTGATAGTGCACAGGCACACTGGTCCAAATCCTAAATGAGTTCAAATCTAATATTCGAGGATAGTGATGTGTGTTTTCAATATTATAATACAGTGTGGCTCACTAATTCTATTGCAAATAATCTTTGTTCCCCATCCCATTTCTCATATGTGAGGTCCTTTTCTGATCTAAAAGGAACGTTTTTTATGGATGTTGCATGGTGTTGAAAAACAAGCACGTCTCTGCAAAACGTCTGTAAAAGTCTCCCATACATCACCCAAAATAAAATAAAGTGAAAGAAACCGGTATTTAAAACAAGTTGCAAGGATAATTCAAGGTCATCAGGGCAAGTCTCTGAAGAACACAGTTTGCTCTAATGGACGGGGAGGGTGGGGGGAGGAGAGGAGGTTTGGTTGGAAGTGGGGTGTCCTGGAAGGCTGGTGACCTGGGCAAGGGCCCACTTTGCCTATGCCTTAAAACGTCTCGGGATAAATACCTTGTACCCCTTCCCCCCACTTGTACTTGGGGTCTTACAGTTCTAAGCAATTTTTGTGCCAGTCCTCAATCACGTATACTGAGAACATGGTGAGAATTAGTGTATACTTGAACCAAGTTGTTAGGTTTGGGATTGGAGATGGGGAGATGGAGGCCACCTAGTTTATGGATCATATTTTTTCACAATGAAGCCTTCACAGTACCTCCATGGAAAATGTATTTAAATTCTAAAATGGTCCAAAAAGGTAACCTTCAGTCATTTACACGATGCTGACTTATGTGAGACATATTCTTTTATGGTGGTAAAACTGGTGAAAAAAGATTCCATCAATACACATGGAGAGAGGATGAGGGAGAAGGAGGGACAAATATGGAGGAACCCACCGTACTTAGCTCCCTATTTCTATAACTCAAAGTACACAAGAAAGTACGGGGTTCTCTAAAGAGGGCGTTGCGGGTACCAGCGTAGCCCTAGGTTGTACGTGTTCCTATTTGTAAAGGTAATGTCAGTGAAATGTCAGTAAGTAACTGCAGAGTGCGTGCGTGGGGCGGGCCACGCACTCTGCAGTTACTTACTGACATTTCACTGACATTACCTTTCCAAATAGAAACATGTACAACCTAGGGCTACGCTGGTACCCGCGATGCCCTGTTTAGAGAACCCCGTACTTTCTTGTGTACTTTGAAAAAAGATTCCAGCCAATTCAGTGAGAGTATTCTGAGTGGATTGGAGAGACTGCTGAAGTGGTGCCAAATACTGAGTGAAATCAGTTTCTGTGGGAATTTGCAAGCCTTTAGGACAGGCCAGTGTCATTGGAGGGCCTTTGCATCTCTCAGCACATTTCCAGCAGCCGACAGATGCTCGGCACTTTTTTGCTGAACTGTATGCAGGTTCCTTCGCAGGTGCAGGGACTTATGCAGCCTCTTCCGTGCCAAAAGAACAGTCTGTCTGCCCCTTGGACTTCAGCGGCTTTGGGATGCCAAGGAACACAGCTGGCAGGCCGCTTTCAAGTACCAGCAGTACTAAAATAGCGACACAATGGCACTGATTGAGGGAGTGAACTAGTCACCCTCTCAGCGAGGCAGCAAAGAAACCTGTGAAAATACCAACTCTCTCAAAATATGCCTGTAAATGTCAGCTTATTTCAAAATGCCAACACGGGCAGAATGTACCGCCACTGTCTGTGTAAGACAAGCAAGGGAGATGGATAGATCTGGCCAGATACATTACTTTCTCCTTTCAATCATTTGGTCAACTTATCAGAGTTTAAAAAATAATAAAAAATGATAAAGAGGGTTGTTGAGTTGAACACTGACAGCAATTACGAGGGAATGTGAATTAAAAAGCACATTCATCTCTACTCCCCACTTCAAAACAGTTTTGTGCAGCCAAGTCTCACTGTCTTCACCCACCACCAGGTTTTGAGAAAATCGGGGGGAGGGGATGCAAATATGGCGTTAAGGCAAGAGCTGTCGACTTTGGAACTGGAGAACCAGGCTCTAGTCTCGGCGTCAGATCAACATCCTTTGATTCTGGATAAATCCTTAATGCCCCCCCACCTAAAAAATGAACGTGGCCCTGTGCAATGCAAGAAGTGCTCACGTAAAGTTCTCCAATAGCTTCGGGGCGAGTTCGCACAGTATAAAACTAACCCTTTCCCAAATAAATAAAAAGTCAACGTCAGCGTTCTCCTGTACTTCCCCTGTCAAACAGTGCACACACCTTGAGCAAAGCTGCAGGTCTACATTTTTTGAACATCTGACACAATTTTCTATTTAACACTTTGATGAAAACCTCTTTTTCTTTCTTCCACTGTCCTCAGCGCTTTGCTGCTCAGCTAACCAAACCGCCTCCGCGCTCTACATTCACATGTGGATTTCGTGAGCAACCCTAATTTGCAGTTGCAATGGCTACATCGATGACGCACAGCTCCAACACACTTTCCAAAAAAAGGAAACACAACGGGTTCACTCCCTGGCAGTGTTTTATGAATCATCGATACATGTGTCATTGTGCAACTGTAAAGTTACTTTAACAAAGTGCAAGTAACTTTCACCCGCGGTAGCTGTGTTTACCTTACTTAGAATGGAGAGCATGAGGCTATTTTTATTTGGAGTGCTTAGAGCTCTCAGCTAAGGATATTTTGTCCTGTGGATGTGAGGGTGTGTGAGAATGAGAATGTCTTGTATAGTTCCCCAACTAGTCTCAGTGCTAGGCCTCGTTCTAGATCCGTGGGTCATGGGGTTTCCACCTTCCACTTGTCATGCCAGGGTCATGTGCCTGAGTGAATATCGAGAAGGGACAATAACTGGCAGAGAAGGGATAGAGTTTTGGTGCTTTCAGGATGGGTGGCAAGTGTTTTCATGTTGAGAACATCTGCTCTGCCGTAGGAGAGGAGACGGCGAGCTGTGCTCAGTTGACCAAGAGACAAGGTCCAGAGGGGCAAAGAGGGAACAAAAGACAAAGGAGCTCTATCTGAAATGACTTAGGGCCCGATTTAGAGTTTGGCAGACGGGTTACTGCTGTGCAATCAGGTGACATGTAGCATGACGCTGTGCTCAGCGCCTGACTGGGGGTCAGTGCGACCAGGATCATTCTTGTGCTTCTGTAGACGTGCACACTCAAAGGGAAAAAGCAGCCTTCGGACAGCAGAGGTCTGTGCTTGGCAAAAGATATCAAAACTGGGCTTTGCATACTAATCCGACAGCATAAGCTAGCAGAGAGGGGCGTGGTCAAGTCTTAAGCATTACCCTTTCTAGAAGGCAAACTGAGCATAGTGTTATGTCTGAAAACCCAATCTAAGTTAAACATGAGTCTTTTTCTGTTTGAATTATATATAAATAATGCGTCACAATGCATTAATTCCCTTATTTTTCATCAAGTTCATCACCCAATTGCTTCTATTTTGGTCCCTGCTCTTTGCTCTTTGCATCTGGATTCCCTTTGGATTTTCTTCTTGATTACCAGCTCAGCTCTTTCGTCTTTTCTGGGGTCAGGGAGAGATTGGTACCAAGCATAGCTAATTCTGAATTACTCTTCATCATCAATCAAAAACTGTATGATTGCCACGGGGCTTTTTTACTCTTGAAACTAGAACTCTCTTAAGGAGACACTTGACACCCTTCACATGTATATCTAGATGTGGAGTGGAACCGTAGCTACTTGGGAGAGCGTCCCTTTCTTTGGGCGATTGTTATGTTATGTTATATTGACTTCTAAAGCGTATAGCTGCCCCGAAACGAGGCTTCCCAAGGCTAATGACAAGTACAACAAAAACATCAGAGTATGTGCCAAAGCACCACAAAAGAAGACAGAGAGGAGCCTACACTGAAAACAGCCATTTCCATAGCTGCTTTTGAAAAGTCCATATGATTCTGAATCTTTCTTAACTGAGGCAGCAGAGTATACCATGAGGCTGGAGGCAGAACTCAAAAGACCCATTCTGGCTCTTTTAATGTGACGTACAAGGGTCAGATTCGAGTCTGCCGAGAGCAAGGCTTTGGTAGGCAGATATAGTTGCATCAAGGCAGCCAAGCCGGGGGCCCCTTGCTTGTTAAGATTCTTGTGGGAAATTAACAGGGCTTTGAATTGGGCATGCTTCTCAGTGGGCAGCCAGCAGAGTTTACAGAATTTAAGAAGGCCATCTCTCTTAACAGGCCATCTTTACTTTCAGTCCTTGACACTTGGGAAACATTACTAATAACTCAGAAATCGCCAACTCGATAGGGATGCCAACAGTTAGGCAAATAGCAAATTTTCATTAGAACGGTTATTCCCTTAAAGTGTATGAAGGATCAAAGGAGATAAAGGCAAAATCCAGTAGGAACACCATGTTGGGGGCTCTGAATGTCTGAGTGATGCCCGACCCAAATGGATGCGCCTGAAACTGGCCAGGGCAGCATGAAATAATGCCTTTCTTCTGCCACCACACAAAATAGTACAGCCATGACTATGAGGTCAATATTGGGATCTGACAAGAAAAGCAAGGGTCCAAAGAGGAGAAGGGGAGCTCTGTTAGAACACAATGGAGGAAGAGGGGGTGGCATGGGGATCCTTCAAATAAAAAGTATGGTGAACCTCATGATAACACATGCACACATAACACATACACTTCTGGCATGATCCATGTGCCAACAGAAGCAGAATGCACTCTGTGCAGCAGTTGGCCACTCGGGCATACACATTAAAACCTGAACACAACAAGCACTCTATTAACCCAGGCTGTTTGAATATATGTCCAAATCTCCTTTTTAGACCAGCAAATGCACTTCATCACCCAATCTGAACATCCCAAACTCATAAAAGCAGACTGAAACACGTCAGCTAGGAGCAATTGACCATCATCATCAAAATACACGTACTCAGTATTTGGCACTTTCAAGTGCGTATTAATTCTGAGGTTAAAAGCCTGAAAAAATGACCCCAATGGACTTCACATCAAGAAAAAAGGCAATCCAATAGTCCATTGCGAGCTTGGGTATAAAATATGCAAAAAAGTTAAGGGCCATCAAGGGAATCATTTGTGGAAAAGGTATTTGGAAATGAATTGCTTGAATTATCTGTCCCAACAGTGACAGTGGGGATTGAATCACAACTAAACTTCACATGCAATTAATAGAGGAGTTCATTCTGAAGAAAAAAGCGCACACAGAATTTAGATTGGAAATAAATCCTTAAATTCAATATATGAGTTAGGAGTACAAATAACACAATTCCACATAAATGTTAACCTTGCAAATCAAATCAAATTCTATGTCTCGATGGTGAGTTCAAAGATTAATGTCTGTAAAGTCCACTCTGATTGATATTTCATTAAAAAAAAGAAAAATATGGTACCATGCAATAACAATTATTAAATATCAAGATATCTCATAGCAATCACTCCCACTAAAAAGTCACCCACTGATATTTACTAATAATTACAGCAAACTAATGAACAGCAGCTCTAATTTTGATATCTGCAACTTCTGTGAGTTGCACCATCACTAGTTTCAAATGGATCCTAAAAGCTCATTACTGCGGTATTTGTGGCTTCTTTCAGTGGTTGTGCCATTGCCCCTCCTGTGTGGATCTCATAGACACATTAATGTGGTGTCTGTGGTTTCAGTGGTTGTCCCATTACCATTTCTAGGTGGATCCATTCACTGTGGTGTCTGCGGATCCCAAAGACCCATATGCAGAAGGATTGAAGTTTCCCTGGTTTGCACCATCACTGCTTCTAGGTCAACCAAACACCCCTATTAATTTTGGTGTTTGTGGATTGCTTGCACTTCTTGTTTGATTATTCTTTTTGGACCATCTACACACACTGTGGTGTTGTATTTGCTTGCCTTCGGTGGCACCATCTCCATCACCAACAAGGGGCTAGGGCCCCTCTGTTTGACCATTGTTCGATCAGGTACATAGAATTATTAATGCATGTAGTGCAATGCATTTCGCTCACATGCCTCTATCAAAATTCGCAGACATACCAGAAGTGTCAGGCTTCTTTAACTTAACCAGGCCACACATTAAGACCTCACACACTACACTCAGCTTTCCCACATAAGACACACTAGCACCAGACAGCACTCCAATAAAAAAAGGGTCCAAGCGTAACCGCTCCAAACCGACTGAGTGCTATGATGGGTAATAGTAACACTGAGAGGGAAAATGAGTTAGCTGGCACTGTACAACAGCACAAGCTTTTATTTCAATTTCGAGATGTGCGTTTTGAGTGCCACTCTGGGACGTCAGGGCTATTTGAAACCAGCCGACAGCAAGAAAGATTTGGTGCACGCATACTCAAAACACTGGGGGGCAGCGGTTCAAATTGACCTTTCTGCACTTTGCAAGACGATTGAATGATTCACAGTGTCTTTTGTGACGCAATACAAACCCCTTCCAAGAAAAAGTGGAACTTAATAGGGTTGGCATATATAGGTTTTCCAATTAGGTTGCCTTGGGAACAGGTAGACGCGTGTCCATGGGTTACCGCATCTGCACACGTGCGTGGGAAGTGGAAAGGGAAGGTGCTCTATTGGTATTTATAGGCATGTCACAGGTTAGAGCCATTACCGCAAGAGCCTACTGTGTGTCAGCAGGCGCGTGCCGAAGAGATTAGCAAGTGTGAATAAAATCCTTTCCAAGGAAGACTCTAGGTCCAGTTAGAATGGTGCCACTGGTCACCTGAATACGCAGGGCAGAGACTAAAGCTCGTGGTTGTGAATGTCCTTAAAACATGGGGGAAGATTTACTGAAATGTGATGCAATGCATCATATAAGTCAAAGTTGCTGCGTTGCATCAAAGGGAGAGTGGGAAATAGCAAATATATAGCAAGACACAGCTCTGTTTTTCGTTCCTTCAACGCTGGCTCAATTTAGGCTGCCAATGCGCCAAAACACACACCCTTGCACCTTGATGCAAGAGTGTGTGCATTCTGACAAGCATAGTTTTTTTTACTGGAAGAAGGGTGGGAGCATCCAGTCCAAAAGCTATGCTTTAATGCTATTCCTGCTTTGATTGTGTGATGTACAATGCAAGACGCATGCAAAGTTTGAAAAATATGGAGAAATTTGGAACATTTCTCCTTCATTACACTTTCTCGAGGAGGCATACGGTTTTGGTGCAAATCCCTGTCTACAGTTGTAAGTAGGATAAGCTTTTGCATCAAACCCCCTGGGTGGTTGCATGAGAATGCCCACGTACCACCCATAGATGCCCCCTTGATGCAAAATAGCGCAAATGAGTGCATAGCGCTATTTCTCTTACTTTGGCTAACTTTCCAATGCAGATTGTGATTTGCGTTGGAAAGTAAATACTACCACAACGCTTTGGGTAGGGTTTGCGTTACAAAAGTATTGCGAACCAGGCCGAACATGTTATTAAATCTGGGCAATAGTGATACAAGAAGAGTGCAGATCGCCATACGCAGTAAAAAAAGGCATTTTGATTCTCAGGTGGGCTGTTGCATAAGGAGAACTCTTCAAAATGCTAAGAAGCAACAACAAACAAAATACAAGAAGAGCAGCGCCTACAGAAATGCACAATGGGTCCTTAGAGCTTTGCGGGGCCACAATATGTCATGAATTACCAGGACAATGCTGGGACCGGCATTATAGCAGATGTGAATACTATCATGGCGTGGAAACCCACAGTTTGCCAGAAATTGCCACCATTTGGCAATAGATGCCCACAATATGCCAAGAATTATCACCACACTGGGAAAAACAACCATTATGTCATCGATGCCCACAATATGACAGCAGTTACCACTTTTGTGCTAAGGTTATCATTATGCCAGGGCTGTTTACCATTGTGCAAGAAGTGCTCACAATACACCAAAAAAATACCACCATTCTACCAGGGCAGCTACAATGGCACATTTGGAGATCACAGTGCCACATAAACAACAAAAAATCAAGAATGACCACCATTGTCCAGAATCAGGCACTATCTTCCCATGCATGCCCACGATATGCCAGGAATTTTCACTATAATGCTAGAACCAACATGGATTGCTACACTATGCCATAAATTGCCACCATTATGCCAAAACTAGTAATTTACTAGAGGTCAACATTTTGCTATGAATGCCCACGAGTTGGCAAGAATTGCCACCATGCCAGCACCAGAATTTAATTAGGAGTGAGTGTAACATTCATAGACCTTCACACATGCATGAACTGGAAGCCCCATCCCACACACACCAGGCTGACACCTGCCTTCTGTTCCTGGCAGCATCCCCTCTCCTGCACGTCAGCAGGCAGCATATGACCAGCGTTTGCTGATCAGTAATACAGTGCTATTGGAGGGAGAGGGAGGATAGGTGTGCCTCCCAGAGGGACAGGGAAGGGGGCGTTCAGGTGTGCGTCTGAGGGGGAAAGGAGGGCAGGGAGTCAGGTGTGCCTGTCGGGTGTGGAAGGAAGCTCACACGTTTGCCTCTGTAGGACTGTAGGAGGGGTGTAATGGGGCCTGGGTATGGCGTGCCTCTTTGGGCCTCAGGGACATTCTGATAGGTCGAGGCGATTTTTTTTTTTTCTGCAATTAAGACCTTTCTGGCACGGGGTACAGACATGTAATTGGTGTTTTTGACAAGTGGAGGGAGGAAAGCCACTAGTGCCTACTAGTCAGCAAATCACTAGCTGTGGCAGCAGCTTCACATCTGCCAGGGTGTTTTTTTCTTTTATTTCGATGTCAGATACATTAACAGAGGCCATTTTTTAACCCTTGCAGTGCAGGTTAAGACTTCTGAAGGTATTTTTTTTTCCTGGCAACGACATATGATGACATTCCAAATTACTCATTTTCAGGGATAACTAGCAAAGGTTCTTACCTCAAGGTGCCATTATTCAGTGTCAATGGGGCGAAGTCTCAAAAGGAGTAAGTATGATTATATGATGCTGACTTAGCATTTTCCAACAAGAAGGCATACTCAAAACTAAGCATAGATCTGTGTGGCCAGAGAACAAAGATAAGGTGGTCGTTTGGCCCTGACAGAAACAGTGGGCGAGTCCCAGGTGCCCACAGGCTTTAATGTAAGACCGGGTACCTGAAGACATGGTGGCATGCCAGCTTTGAAATACACCCCTCATCCTAGACAACCAGAAGGAGACACATTTAGTGGGGAAAAACACAAACGAAGTCAGTGTGTGCCTGTGTGCCCACCCCACACACTAATAAAAAAGGCAATGACCCGTGGTGCTTAGAAACAGTGGGTCCTGCAACATCCAGTGGCAAGGACTGAAGGAGTGCAAGGGCTAGGATGATGATTTTCCCCTTCTCCACACCCAGAATGACTTTGCTGCTGCACCTTAAACAAACACTGCCTTGTCCACTGACTTAATATAGCCCTGTGAAGCCTGGACCTTTGAGAGAACACATCGAAAGGCACACAGACAGCTAACTTTTTGCTAAAAGTTCGATTTGATTTGTACAAGCCAGGGAATCAAATATACTTTCAACTTGTATTCCTCCTTTTGTGCTAACACCTGAAACCCGCCAAATCCTTCTTAGCTTTCTTAGCTAAAATCGAAACCTATTCTGTCTTTATGGCTACACAGCTAGAGACAGACATTTCCGATCTCTTTCAGCAGTCCACTTCCAAGACTTTCTTCAATCCAGTCATCTGTCCAGCCTTCCCACCCTATGAACCAGTGCTTGCCTCCTTGTTCACATCCACAGATGCTGACGTAGGTGCTAGAGTGCCCCCTGCTCACTCACCAATTCATCTAGATCAGTGTCATTTTAAGGATTTTTTGGGGGTCTGGGCAAGACATACTTTGTAGGCCCCTGTCCGGCTTCGCATTTTATTACCCATTTTCTGCTAACTCAAGCCCTATGATGCCAAAAGAACAACAATATATGATGAGTGCAACTGACTGGGGTGGCTGAGTAATAAACACAAACCCTTGCTACCAGATGTATGTTCAGAAGGATACATCTGGTGACTGACATCTCTTTTAAATGTTAATGATGGATGTATATGCAAAAGAGTGCCCCATTGTGATTGGTGTTAATTCGCATTTCATGTGACAGTCCAAGCAAACTGTGATTTGGGATGCAGCACATAAAACAAGCATTGGCAAAGCCAATTAGACTGACCTTTTATTAGGGGAGGTGTTTGGTAATAATATGGCCACTCTGTGTGTGTTGCACCCAGTTGTTTTAAAGAGAAAAATCACCTAACAAAGAAACAACTAGTGCTACTGCAATAATGAAACTGGGAGTAAGGCATCATTGCTGAACGAACTGCATTAGCAGAGTTAAGCTGCATCCTCAAAGAAAAGTGTTATGAAAAGGAGCCAGATGATCTTTTCATTGTAATCAGTGAACGTAAAAGGCATACACAGCAAAATATTGCACAATAGATACTTCTGAAATAAAGGGCAGTATTTTTCTTGTATCATCGAGAAAGCCTAGGTGGAGGATAATCTTGAATTTGTGAACAAAAAAGCTGTCAAACTAAAAACGTGTTATCAAGATAGTGAAGTAAGACAAATTAATCTGCATAGACGATTAATAACTAGGGGCCTGATTCAGAAGCGTAAACTTAGTTCAAAAGTCTAAATTTAGACTTAAAATCTAAGTTTAGACCGAAAGTCTAACTTTACTAGTAGTAAAGTTAGACTTTTGGTCTAAGTTTAGACCTTTAGTCGAAACTTAGACCAAAAGTCTAACTTTGTCTGCAGTACATGTAGACTTTAGTCTAAACTTAGACTTTTGGTCTAAACCTAGACTTTTGTTCTAAGTTTACCTTTATAAATCAGGTCCTAGAATTGTATCTTTATGACAAACCAAGGCATCCAAACTCGACAAACTATCTCCCATCATGCTCCAAATGAAACACCCACTTCTGCTTCCCAACCTACAGGTACTCCCTTCATGCTGGCTGTACAAACCCTTCCCTACTAGCATCCTAAAACCCCCTTGTCCAATCTCCTCATGACGGAATCTGGCAGTCCCCGTCCCTCTTCTGCGCCTGCCTATTCCTGTGAGTCTGCCTCCTTTCCCTCGACCTATCATTCGGACCCTTAATCCTACGGGTTTAACTGACCACCTCCACCCCCTGAACCTGCTGGTCCTAGTAGCCTCCTGCACATCTGCCAGCTCTCTGGGTCACAGTGCTCCCAAAACCCTAACTGTGCTGGTTCACTCGTTGATCAACTGATGCGTAGCTCTACCTCCCCGAATTGTGAAAGTCCACTAATAATCCAGCAAAACCTTCCTGACTCAACAAATCAGTGCCAGATCATATACAAGTAATGCTGTAGCCCTTAACTCCAGGATGCTGAGGACTGAACAGGCTTTTACAGTTTTTTGTGTGCCAGCATAGATGATGGCCCTGTACACAACTAACAGGACAGAGTTCTCACTGAAGATCAGCAATCTAAGTTTTTGTTATATGATACGTAACTGTGTGACGTCATTTTTGCTGAAAATGATGTACGCTTGATAGGGATGCTGGAAATCTGTAGGCTTTTAGCTTAAGTTACTTTCAGTACACTTCACTTGTAGAATACTAAGAGGGAAGAACTGAAGATTCTCCCTGTATTCGCCAATGCACCACTTCCACAGAGCAGTGTCCATATACCTCACTGGTTGTGCACTCTCCCTTGTGATACTGCAGCCATTCATGCACTGCATATTATTTGTGGAATAACGTGGAATTTGGTGGTTACCGCACCAAAATCTGCATGCCGCCGTAAAAACAGGCCTTTACCTTCTTAAGTTCTTTCAGGTTTGATCTGCAGAAATTTAACGAAGGGTACGATCTTTTTCACACTTGGTAATGACTGAATACAATATACATCGTACCTCATACATGCCCTGAAACGTCCAAAAAGTGGAAAAGGGCACAGTCCTTCCTATTTGTACTAAATGTACACAAACATTTCCAGAATTTTCTAATTTTTTCCCATTTTAGATGCTATCGGGCAATTCACAATGGCATTTTAGAGTACAGGAAGCAGTATTACTCGAGTAAAAGTGAAGTAAGTGCCTACAAGGAAGGCAAGCAAGCTAGCACTTAATACACGCCTGCAAATTAGCTCACAGGCAACATGTTTATTGCTAAATAAAATGCGTATGCATGTATTTGTGTGCATCTAAATGTACGTATTTCGAAGGAGGTCATTTATTTAGAGTGCAGCATAGAATGAACTATTTTGTGAGGTTAATAACTTGCGTTGCTAATAATAAACTTAGTGATGGTCTTTTAAACATTCAGTCAGCACTGCTAGGATCTGAAGATGTGACCCGAGATTCTGCGAAGATCTCTGCTGCTCACAAATTAGCCTGCTGAAAGATATATGAAAATGAGTACTATCGAACTGATTGGGGCATCTTTCAGATAAGGGATGATTTTTTCCTCCTTATGGCAGACTTTCGCTGCTGTACTCTTCTCATGTGATTTCCCAACAATCAAAGTCACAAAATGGCTGGCAGCTTGGCAGGGCATTTTGTGAATCTTTGCACATACTAGCAGGGGTCTAAAATGGAGACCCTTTGGATTGCCATTAACGCTGGACTGGAAGCCCCAAAATATATGGTCAATGATATATATATATATACCACCATTTTAAAATCCTGGAAGGACATCCAAGCAGGCTCAGAGAATAGACAGTTTCTGTTGCTTGAGCTCGCTGGGGGGCCGAAGTCTTTGTGCATCTTCAGTCATCCACATCTCTGCCAGAGTCCCTGACAAAGTCAAAACATGGTGAACCTCCAGGTGCTGTGCCTCTGGATAGCCATCAATCAAACACTGGCCCGCCTCTTGGTCCTCTCTGGTTCCTCTTTGGTGTGACTCCTCTCTGGTACTTCGCAGTTTTGATCGTTTGTCAAACTTAAGCAACCAAAAGGGTATATTATTATTCAAGCCAAACTGACCTGGTGGAAATAGTGCGTCCTTAACATTGTTTTGAAAAAAAATCACCCCACTGCAGTTAACCGAAAATTCACTTTCAACAGGTCCATACTGCTGTTAGACTATACTTCGGTTAGTATACTCTGGTACCATACCCTTCTGGTTTCCAAGGGCGTAGCTGCCACTGGAGCAGTGGTACCAGGGATCAAGGGGGTTCCTTGAACCCTTATAATTCCTGTACATTACAACCTCAACAGCAGTTGAAGGGGGCATTTTCATTGCCCCCGCCAGGGCAAAAGTGGCAGGTGCTTGGACCAAAGATGTAAAGAGCAATATTTTTTTGATGATATTCTGGTATAAACCCCTTTCAAGCTCATTGTGGTGTGCAGTCATTGCTGCGTAAGGACTACAATTAAATAAACAAATGCATCAATTATTATGCTTAGGAGTTTTCTTACTCGAGCACATAGCGCAAGTTTGTTTGGTAGCCATCAACTAACTTCTTGACCTTCAAACATCAGCAAGAGTTCTCTAGAGTTGATTAAGAAACTCAATTAAATGTGTAGACCTAGCCTTCTGATGAATGTACCCCAGGGGTGAGCGTCGGAGCCAACCAAGCCCTGATTAACACAGTTATTTCTTCTTGACGGATGTTCGAAGTTAAGCCGCAGAGTCCGGAAATCCTGGGCCACCTGTTGTTAAAAGCACCGCTCAGATACCCATTAGGGGCTTTTTGCAAAAAGAATTAGACTTTATTATGCGCTTCTAATTACAACAAAAATGCCAGCCCGGTGCTGTCCTCAAAGACCAAGGCTTAAAATATCCGCGCGCAGATTTTGTCAATAATTATCAGATGCTGCATGTGAAATAATAAGTTTCTGCGCCAGCGGCGCGGGCTCTGATCCTTTCTTCCACCGCGGCTCTAATCCAGCACGTGCGCGCGCGCGCTCGCTCCTATCGTTTGGGATTGACGCAGCCCATTTTCAATTACAAGTGCTCGTGATATCTCCTTCTAATCACTTCCAATTAGCAGCAGTGACTTGACTGAAGTAAGATCTTTCGTTGAGGCGCTGCTCCCGGTGGAATAAAGGGAGCCAGGATTCTGCGGCAGGATATCTGGGCCTCTGCTGAGGGGTACCGACAGATCGCACACTACTAACCACATTACGTTCCATAAAGAGCTCCTGCCATCCAGCGTCTGACATCAAATGAGAGCGTTTTAAAACCTAATTAGACGCCAATGTGTGGTGGGCAGTGTTGCGCGGCTCGAAGCGAGCTTCTGATATGGCTCTGTGGCGCGAGTAAAGATGTCGCCAACGCCCGGTTAGGGGGCACTTATAGGATTTCATAGCCGTGTGTCATGGCTGACTTACTGTACTGCAAAAACGCACTCAGAATTGCAATGTATCCTGGGAATGTGGAGTCAATTTCAGATAAATGATAGGAGAAGCCAGTGTCCTATTTCGCTTCTGAGATGCAGTTTTAATTCCGATGCTTTTGGGAGTGAGGCAGAACTCAAAGGGACTTTGGTGTCTATGAGAAGTTATTGGTGTGTCATCACTGTGAGGGTGACTGAGTCCAGGGAATGTCTGAAGTCTCAAATCTCTCTAGATGCAGTGTCCTTGATGTCAGTGTATGATCAAATACAGCCTCCTACAGTATGTTCTGGTTTAGGCCGCTCTTCTGCATAACATGAGCACTGCGAAAAACTCCCAGAGTTTATGCTGTAGTAAAAAACAAGAAATACAATTCTTGGGGTTCTGAGTGACATCGTAGACAACTTAAGCTTCACTCTCCTTGATGTCACTCAGAACTTGGTTAGTGAAAAACAGCCCCTTTATTTACACTCACCAAAATATCATTTTATACCAGTTGACCAAAGATGAGGAGTGGTGCCTTCTGTAAAAAAGTGTTATCCTTGACCTGATTTACAGTTGTGTAGCTGTAGAAATTGCACAGATTTCTAGAGGAAGTATTCAATGCAGAAGATCTACTGGTGAGGAAATTTCACTTGGCAAGCTCCTCACCAGGCGATTCCGTTTTCCAGACACAATACTAAGTCTAAGCTCACACCGCTGCTTCCTGGTGGAGTCCAGCATATGATGTGGGCGCAGAAGAGGGCACCGCTCTCCAGATGATACCGGCTGATGATGTAAGCGCCTTGCAGGAGGTCTTTGATGTCCCTGAGACCTCCACAGAGAACAGGAGGCAGGCTTTCCTGCCCTCTGAGAGGACACTTTGGCTTCCTGCACAGCAGCAGGCAGTTGGCTCAGGGCAGACACAATACAGGAAGGGTGCATGGATCCCTTCCTCAGACATTATCCTCCTGTGCACAGCAGACTCCTCTGGCCATGTGCACCAAGTCGCCGTAGATGCAACTCTCCCTTGCTGACGGATAGTACTCCTAGTTATACTAAATTGTGCCTTTGAAGTTCATGGTGGTTCAAAGGGTTCTCTTTTGAACCACAGATGTCTCACCTAAATTTCACAGCTGTCCGCCCGTGGCCCTGGAATATAGATATTTATCTTTAGTGGGGCAATGCTCTGGCTCCGAGAGGCCAAGTGTCAGAAAACTCTCCATCAATCAATCTATCCCAGGCCCAAATGGCAGGGATCTGTCCTTCTGGATGCCCACGTTTTATAGCTGTTGCATGGGGAATGCACAGATGTGCTCTTCCTCCACAACCAGTGGAATGAAGCTGAATTTACAGAACACACAAAGAATTTTAGAACCTAGAAATGTCCACTTTCCAGAAGTTGGACTTTTATGGCATTAATAACAAACCATCTTTACCATCAGAGGGCATTAGTCATTCTGAATCCAATGGTACTAATCATCATGAGGCAGCTCCCCTGCAATCCACTATTGCAGACAGACCTAATAAGACTCTTTCTCCCAGGTTACTTTATGGGCAGAGCAGCGCTCATGGGTAATGCGAACATGCAAGGGTATTCCACACTTCCTGGGCCCATGTGCCCTGGCACACCCACAAGCCTGCAGAGGCAGGCTGGACACTTAGGTTAAAGCCACCACAAGGGTGTGCCAATACTGGCCTGCGTTATCAGGCTCCGCTCCTATAGTAAAATACCTGTGTGCAAGCGTGCACATCCTGGCAAGTGATGCCAGATTCAGTATCTATATTGAAAACCATCCATGTGCCAGTATATACACAGACTAGTGATGCCAGTCTCCATTTACACATGGAAACGCCCATGTGCAAGTGTGCACACATAGGCAAGTTGTGCCAGACTCACTATATGTACAACGTCCTGGTGCAGGTAGGCACCTAGAGGCCAGCTATGCCAAGCTCAGCATATATATGGACACCAATGGGCACATGTGCACAGAGAGGCAAGCTAGGCCAGGGTCAATATATCTTCGGACACCTCCTAAACAAGGGGGCAAATATTGGCAAGCTAGGCCCAGACAACATACATGAAACCCCCCATCGGGTAGGTGGGCACCCCCTGGCCTGTTGGGCCAGACCCAGTGCCTCAGACGGCCCTCTGGCGCAAGTTCACTCCCCGGTACGTTGGTTAGTGCCACCTCTCACCCAGTAGAGGACATGCATGCATATGTCGGGCCTGCACATACAGGGGGGGACAGTGCCCCTGGCCCAAGACCACTACTAGAGGACCAGCCCATCCCCATGGGTGCAGTCGACCACCCTAGGTAGGGGACACCCACATGGGGGTCTTCCCCACCAGGGCAGAGTATAGCTTTGTATACTGCCCTACACCTACCACATGCCCAGTCTTTGGGACCCTCCAGTGGTGTTGTAAAAAACAGCTCAGGGTTGGCCCTTGCATAGGCGCTGTCACCCTGAGCGAAGTAGCAGTAGGGCCCCTACAGGCCCATCCATTCGGGCCTAAGACATGGTTGACAGAGTCTTTTAGGGAGTGGCAAACACAGTGCAATGTCCCCCTAGTAGCCAGGGCCATATCTGCCCCGGATATGCACCTCAACCACATCCATAACTGCCCCCTTCCTAACATAGGTAGGAAGTGGGCATGCACTTTCCCACTGCCATACAGTAGAGAAGTGCCCTGAGTCCTAAGGTTATGCACAGGTAATCAGCAAAGACTGGAAGAAAAAACTCAAAACTTCCAGATAATTGCCTAAGAAGTGCCATGTCCAACAATGACCCAGTGCCAAGTCATGATTTTAGTCTGTTTTTCTTGTCAAATAGTATGACTTCCATTTCATGCCATTCAATTTGTGTCAACTGTTGTGCCTCTAAAGTTCAATATCTGCAACCATTTACTTAGTTTCTGATATGACTCTGGTGACGTATTTGACTACTAGGATTGCCCAGTGAATTATTGTCACTAGAATATCATCCATGATTATCAATATATAACTGTTAACAAAGCTCTGATCCTTCAATGGGAGGGAGTAGTGACTATATGTAGACTTATTAAACAGCCTGATGTCACAGACAGCACTGCAGCTGATACTTAACCACATACTCAGAGTGAGTTTTGGGTCTGCCTTTTGCTGGAGATTCCTATTCCCACGACTGGTGCACTCGGATTTGTTATGGTGGTTGCTGGTGGAGGGCAATGGCACACGTTTTGGAGGAATTGCACCTGATTTTTCATGGTCAGACTTTTATCCAGAGATACAGAGAAAAAGGAAGAAATGGAAGAACCAGCTAAACTAGAGAAATATAGGAAAATAACCCACACGAGTGAGATAAAGAGACAAGTAGTGCAAGGTGATGGAACAAAAGAGGCATGACATGGAATCAGTGCTAGGCAGCCTTGATATTCGGCAACCCGAGCAAGTGACCTATGCACTTATTTTTTTTTTTCTTTATTTACAAAGTAACAACCAGTGTACGCAGGATTATGTATTTCTTTGGAGGGAGACAGCATAGAGTCAAACAGATTGGAATGGCAGTAGTAGAATGGGCCATGAATCAGCTTCTGAGAGACTTACTCTCCACTGAGATGCAAACTCAGCATTATGCTGGTGACCTATACATTCCAAATGTATTGAAACATTGTTTGGTACATACAGCTTACACAGGCTAATTTCTGGTGAGTACCAACAATGTGACATTGGATGGTTGAATTGGAAAGTTGCTTATTTGAAATAATTGCAACTTCATCTTTTTATTTTCATTTTTTAAGTCTCTGTTGTTGAAAGATCAATTGTGAAATTAAACAAGCAAAATCCCACCTAACCTATATTGCTTCACATTCAACTTAAATTGGAAACTGTCTGACTAGACGTGATAATTTCACCACAAATATGTTTTTTGTAAAAATGTATTTATTTTTTATCTGACATATTTAAAAAATATATATATTTTTTATTTTTTATATAAAAAGATTGTTTATGTATAATGGGCTCCTCTTAATATCACATAACACTTAATTTCTTTCACAAAACAATTGTCTCCATACATCTCCTTTTTTCCTTAAAGCATATAATATACATTTCATTTCATCTTTAAAACCCACAATGATCAGCTAAGGACCCCGTGTTAAAAACTATTAAATTTCTCAAAAACTTGTCACTAACTTGCTACTTTTTAGCAGTGATGACACTACCTCCTAGCTGTCGCTGGCCTGTACTTGGGGTGTTGCCTTCATCCAATGCCTAAGCAGGGAATGTAGGAGGCATATGAGCAGGCCTGACTCTGCATCACATCCCCCAAGGTTCCACCGGCAAACAAATGTAGTGAAGTTGGTGGTCATACTAGACTTTGGAGTATGCACATGATGCACAGCTCAATACAACTGGAGCACTGAGAGGCAGCAAGGGCTATGCCAGGAGACTACCAAAGCAGTTTGAGGCCTCATTAACATTTAATTTTTCTCACCATCTGCATCATGTTGCTGAACCTAGTCTTCTTAGAGAAGCCAGCCCTGCTCCTGACATAATGTCAAAATGTTTCAGTTTGCTCCAATGGTAAGTTTGACGTGTCTTCCGTTTCTCTACCTGCCTCAGACACCCGTATGATATCACTGTCACACTGAAAAAACACTCTAGCTGTAAAAGTAATAACATGTTTGTTTTCTGGTGTCCCTATGAACTCATCTATCTGGCCTGAACTACACACACAGCAGGCTAAAAGTTGCATCCTACAACACCCTACAACATTGTAGTAGGATCAGATGGCATACGGAGACTGCAGTTTTAGTAAAACATTTACTGGTAGATAATCTGACTTGGTGAGTAATTGAATAATTACTGGAGAGAGGATGCGAGGTTACAGTTCTTCTCAATATATCTGCCTGCTGCTGGATATACGGTCTGATTTCACTTTAAAACGGACTGAACAGGGATCATGAACGACACACTATTACTGTTATTACACAGGGTTTTTAACATATGCCATGTACATTTCTGGGGAATCTTCTCTATCTCGCCCTTTAAGCTGCATCTCATTCATTTCATTATGAACAAGGGTCAACTCTTACCACGTGGTTTCATACTGACAGAGTGCTGAATTGCCATATTGGACACTGTTCAATGATTGTGTATGTGACTTGCGATTGTTACCTTTTTGAATTCACAAGTGACTTGTGTTAAACTGATGAAAATTGATTTGCCTTACATTTTTAAATTTTCTTCTACAACTGAAGTCAGCATTGTGCTCTTGTCGTATTCAATAATTCAAATTTTTCCTCCATAACACATGTTCGAATTATGCCGCTCACTCCATTAATTTCAAGCTCCCATTTACTAAACATTTTACAGCTAATGCAGTTTCGATGAATATATGACTTTATGCACACTTTTCTAATTCCCACCAATAAGTCAGCCAATTGCTCTGCTACTTTTTTGATAAAATTCGAATATGCTGCTCAAACAATGTATAAGAAGTATTGCGATTATTCACTATTCCCATTATTATGCCAGCAAACATATGCTATGCAAGAGTTGTCACATTAATATCCTCTCCATGATTTAAGTAGGCTTCACCGTCTTTACCATGTTTTCTGGCTACTGTCTTGTTGACAGATGATTTATAGTACTGATGTAAACGAGCATACTTTACTCTTTTTTTTACATGCACTGCTGGTAATCCAAGGCAACTCTGGAACCCCGGCATGGTGAGCCTAGTTTTTTCCCTGGTCTCTTCTCCACTATGACACTAACATACTATGCAATGCCATGTAGACATCACATGCTTCCACTTTATTTTTTGTTCTTGGACCTGATATGTTTGTGTCTTTAAAGCACTGCACTGCTCGCCAGCAATCATCGCTGAATGAAGCAGTTGTGCTGTTAGCTTGCTAGCCTCCATTCTTGTACTCCAAGGTGAAAAACAATATAACTTGCTTGCAATCCATTGCTCTTTTTCACTTTTACCTCAATCAAATCCACATTTATTTTTCCTCTGTTCCCTCTACAATTTCATGGGATCAATAAATTCACTTTATTTTCTTCTTGGGCCAATCGATTATCTACCGTAGAGAAGCATGTCTTCTTTTTTCCCTGCATTGGATGCCACTTTTTTTTGCTTTCCTTTCCATGTAGATTATTTATTATCTAGGAGCATCCATTTGGAAATCCCCCCCCCCCCCCACCTCTTTCAATTTGTTTGGGTTGCATGCTGCAGGGGCTTTAACTCACCAGACCTTAGATGACTCTGATTTAAATCCCTTTGAATTATTCTTCTTGCATTATTCTGCTTATACCAGGTCATTGTGCTTCTGTGATCAAGTTATGTTGTTCTTCATCTTCACAATCCTAAACAGATTGTTCCTTCATCAATTCCATGTCTCACAGGGCATTTTGAAAAAACTTTTAGTCTGCAACTGGTGCTCAGTTGATTATCATCCCTGATGAAAACCCACGGACGTCTCCACCAGGGTCGAAACATTGAAACTATATGAGTGGACAACAGGGCCGTCTTTAGGGCAGTGCGAACCTGGATTGGGGGCGCTGACCTCAGGAGGACGCTATGTTTAGTTATAACGTATGAAACTTGTGATTTAAAAGAACCTGCTGAAAAGTTCCTTGTGCGTTCAGCCTTCAGGAAGCACTTAAAGTGTCAAGATACCTCTTGTGATTAATGTTCCTGGTAGGGAGAGAGATCAGAGTTTTGTCTAGTGGCAGCTTTGACTAGCCATAAAGTAGTGTAGAGGGTTAATATGCCTGCTGCAAAGAACAGAACTATATTTTATGTGGATAGCTGAGTGGATTGTTAAAACCAGCTTTTACAAGTGCTTTAAAACAAATGAATGTATGTGAAAGGGGGGCTATGGAGAGATGAAGGACACATTTGCAGGGTGATAGTGATGGAATCCGAGGAGGTGGTCATAGCATGGGGGGTGCCAAAAAAGACTGTCACACAGGGCACCACTAATGTTAAAGCCGGCACTGGTGGACAATCCTGCCCCCAGACTATTAATAGGTTTCTGTGATTGTCAACTATATTTGTTCCTGTGTACCAAATATCTGTTTCCCCACACTTGTCACTACTCCAACATGCCCAGTCACCATTCTTCCTTCTTCTTGCACAAGCACTTTTTTAGCACTGTACTGCTTCTCACTAAAAAAACTGTTTTTGTGTAAATTGTCTTGTAAATGTAAAGTGATTAAAATAGTAAACTTTTAAATGATGGTGTGCACCGGATCCATATAAATATTCTTGTATCCCTAACTTTTTGAATTAGTCACTGCAATTTATTATTGTTATCCTTATTGTTTCATCCAGGAGGGTAACCGTTCTTCTATGTACATATCTGGGCACAGTAAGCATTAATGTCAGGCCTCCGGTTACCTTTGTGGAACAAACGTCTTTCACTGTCCAGGAGCAGGCTTAAAAAGCAGTACGTGTGGAACCCTATATGTGCTGTGCCGCTTGGAAGACATCTCATCCTGTGTACAGGACACCCAAACGTATCCATTTTCAGCACACACGAGGCTTATTGACTGTGCAGACGCCCTCACTCATTTGCATCAGAAGATATTAGTGCAGAAGTCTTGCAACTGTATGCAGCAGGCCCGTGTTTCAGATTGAGTCTGTATATAATAGGCTATCTAGCTACCTAGGTGTAGCAGGCTTCAGTCTGTGTGAAGTTTGTCCCAGTCTATAAATAGCAGGCTTCCAGCAGACGGGGTGCAGCATGCTTCCTGCTGTTTGTGACTCTTTAAGTTCAGTCTCTATGATTGTTTAGGTGTTTTATATAGCACTAACGCACCTCATTACTGAAATCTTAGGGTGTTCATGCACTGCAAGCATACAGAAATTAAAACACAAAGCACTTTCCAGAAAGTCACAGCGAGCAGAGTGAACACCATTTATGAAGGCATGTGAACGCTGGACTGAAAACAGTGCTGTTGTACAACTTGTCACAAAGCTTTATTGATCAACACTATGGGCCTGATTACAACTTTGGAGGAGGTGTTAATCTGTCCCAAAAGTGATGGTAAAGTGACGGATATACCACCAGCCGTATTACGAGTTCCATAGGATATAATGGACTCGTAATTAGATTAACACCTCCTCCAAAGTTGTAATCAGGCCCTGTGTATATTAAAAACAATCAATTAGATGCACAACTAGTTTTACAGGCTGGCACTATGACAGTCGTAGGTCACAGTTATTTCAGTTCCCAATTTATTGTAAACAATGTAAATCCAATTTCTTACCCACTTTCAAATAAAAGATCATACATTAGTTGACAACTGTAATATATTCCATTTTCATAACACCATCCCATTTATGAAAAGTAACCTAACATATCAAAGATGAAGTTTACATCATGATAAGCTTGAGTTCATCAAAATTTAAAAATGAAACCTGGTAAACCTGTACTGATCATAAATGCATTGTACTTTATCTGCTTGAGATTAGAATTAGTACATTTCTATATGGCATACAAAACACATAAGTGAAACACAAAAATGTGCCTTTCAACTGCCCTCCATGGGGAAAATATCAGAGGGATCCGGGATAATTGCATGACTTCATTGTGCTTGTACTACTGTAATATTTACAAATTATATTGTTAATTTAAAATCTATTTCCACAAGGTCACGCCTTGTGAGGTGAGCGACACAAAGTACAATATGACAAGACTTCCTGTGATGTCATAAAGTTTAAAGATCACATGGTCGCTAAAGTGTTTGTGATGTCACTTCCTCTACCCCTGGTATTTTAGTGAGCTGGCATCAATCCTGGGGTGTGTCTTACTATTCCAAGGAATAGGTGACCATCCACCACCGACATCTTGAATAGCTCTACACCTGACCCAGGAAAAGAGCCGATGTAATTGCCTTTTTCAAGAAGCAAGAAGGCAGCTCTGAAAGCTGAGCTACTGGGGAGACTCCATGGGACCATAAGTTATCTGATAGTATTAGGAGAAAGAAGGGTGTTGAAAACAGACCAGTGTATGTGTTTTACTGCTTTGGCTTAATTGGAACTATTGCAATGATTTCTAAAGAAAAGTTTCATATTCTCCCTAGTGCATTTTCTTCGAACTTTCGGTTGTTTTATTTGTTGTGACTTTGAAGAATAATATCTCTCTCTAAAAGCAAGGCCTGGTAGAGGAACGCATGGAAGGAGCCTGCTCCTTGAAGGTCAAAGCAGCAAGTGAATGGATTTGTAATTAAAAGGAGTATAGGGCAAAACTAGACCCCTCCATTGAATGCAGCATTTCAGCTATACCAGTATCCGAGCTAACTGAGCTTGTAACCTTCCACTGCTTTTGGTTGTAGACAGGTGTAGGTCGACCCTATCTGTGTACATTGGTGGACACCTCAATCACTGCTTTTAGGTAAAATGGAAGGCAAATGGATGGGGCCTCATCTGTGCTTGCCAGCAGCACTTGTGGACTGTGCCTTGTCCAAGCCTTTGCCTGTGCTTCTTTTGACTTAGCTAGTGCTTGTTTGAACTGCAAACATGTAGGTTCACACACACAAAGAGGAACACCAAAGTCTGTTGTCACTGCAGCCCAACATTCATTTGACCAATCAACATCAAGCTCCGATCTGTGTGCTCGTAGACAAATCACATACACAGGGAAACGTTATACCGTCTGCCATAGTCATCTGCATAGACCATACACATAAGGCCATGTAATTAAATTTATGTGCTGTAGCATCGGCCACAAATGAAAACATGTGAAAACCCTCCTATGGAAGTATTAGTAAATAACATTCTATCTAGAAAAAATCTCACAGTTATTTCGTACCAATTCTTCACATAAAGAATACTAAAATAAAATGTATTTTAATCCTGCATAAGGAAATGTTACATAGGAGCACAGAAAGTGTTGCCATTGTATTGGGAGAAAACATGGATTTATGTCACTTTATAGAGAATTGTTCTTGGTGAAGCCAATGAGTATTATGTTGCATGTTTGAAGAGATAGTTAAATGCTTTCGTAAGCATTTTATAGATGACTCTTTTGGGGGGCGTGTAAATAATTTAATGTATTTGGATATTACTTTTCAATCCTCACTCACTTGGGGTCATTTCCTAAATATAAGACAGTATCAATTCTCTAGTTCTTTAGAAGTCATATATAGATTTGCACAAAGGTTATGCCACAAACCAATAAAAGAAGTACTGGTGCTATTCAACAGCAAGTGTTTGCCTATAGCCATGTATGGAGCAGGGCTATGATGCTACAAAGAGGCAGAACCATTACAGAAGGAAGTTAATAATTTTCTGTGCAGACTTCTTGCGACGCCACATGGTTGTCCCACTTATGAGTGTCACAATGAGTTGGTACTCCGCTATCTTATGGACCAAATCAAAATCTGCCTGCTGTTATTGTGGGTCTCTGTATGGGCCAAACAGGAGACGAGTGTCACACAGGCATTAAGAGATCTCTTGCGGCTGGGTAGCACCATTTATATTGCCTGGCTTGCCTATATAACAAATACTTTCCATTTTTTGGGAGTTCCAGTCTCATGCAATAACAACCAAAATGAAACAGTTGTATACAACATAGCTTGACGAGGCTAGATTAGCAAGAGGATTATGTAACCCCACAGTGAATTTTTACTTATGTTTATTGACAGTGGATGGGCCAGAGCCCTACCTTTTGTTTTTATCAAACCCTCAATAAAGATTTTATTTAACACATTTTTAGGTTGAACACCATCCACTTTTCGGTTGTATTCTCAAAAGGTGTCAACTGGCTTTAGGATCTCATTGCATGTCCATGTGATAACCATACAGGAAACACTATTTAACACCTCTGCTGAGCACCTTATTGATAAAATGGGCCAGTATGGCACTACTGGCACTACACCAATTCCTTCATACATAAGCTGTCTGACTTAAGAGTTACATTTGTAATGTTGTCATGAGACTTACCATTATTTATTCAGCATTTTTTCTTTTGAACACTACCTCAAAAAATACCTCTCAATACCACGCCTCTGTCTCCTATGTGCATAACTACCTCTTAAATTAACGGGCTTAGTGAAATTAAGCAATGGTGTATATTTTAATTTAGTTTAGTTTATTGTCACTAAATATAATTAACATTAGGTTAATCAAATTATATTTAAAATAATGTAATAAAATAATTAACAATGGTTTGGTTCAATGTTAGAGATAGGTTTGAGGTGAGGGTAGAATTTATTTTATTAAGTAAGGTAAACTAATTACTTACTATTCATTAAATGAAAACAATCAAATAGAACCCTTAACATTAGAGTAGGGTAGGTTTAAGGTGTGGCTTATACTAAGACAAGGACTCCTTCTTCCTAAGACACTACTTTTAACAATGACACTGATATTATGGGTTAATATAAATAAGTGTAAATCATACTTTTAAATTAAATAATGATTATTGTTAGAGAATGAATTAGTGTTTTTGTAAGAACCCCATACGGTACAAAAATGAATCTGAATACATTTAATTCAGTTCATTACCAGTAACTGCATACAGTTATGTATAAATATCTCACATAGGTGTGGATTAGGGAAGGATACATAATTTATTTTATTGAATGGTTATATAATTTAATATTGTTTATATAATAGTATTTTTCATATACTTCAAAATGTAACTGCTACTAAATACATACATATAATTGGTATGGAACAGTGCTAGGTTTAGTCATTAGCTCTAGAGTTCAGAAAGAGGACACAGTGTCGAAGTAATGTTAAAAGTGATGTTAAGCTGAAGTGTACAAGCTAAAGGAAGATAGGGTCAAAGTGAAGAGGCCATGATAAAAGATGAATTGGCAGAACAGGTTATATCTGTATCAAACATGACGAAACATAATGTACATTACTAGAGAAAAATAAGATTAAAGTACATATGTATTCCACAATAATCGCTTTCACAAGTGAAAATAGACATTTAGATTCAAGATATGCAAATTGAATTCATATTCGTGTTGAACGTCCACATTACATGTGGCCAAACTGCCTAAAAGCACTACTTGATAAAATGCAGCATATGTTCTTCTGAATATTTTTCGCTAATGGGGAAATCAAATTGAGGAAATAATGAAAAAAATTGCAAACAAAGTAGATCACACATCTTGAATCACGTTGGGTGTGTAATACTAGTTGTAAGAAGTAGAAATAGTGCTAAAGAATAACCTTTGTTTAACATTGCAGGAAACTGATTTTACATAATTTACGTTTCTTTTCTAATAAAGAACAGAGAAATCTGATTATGCCTCAAACATGATTTCAGTTTTCACATCTCACAAGTTGAGAAAAACAATTTGTACAAGTCCTAACTTATTACCACAACAAAATTCAGTCTGCTATATTATTTTGATGCAAAAATCTGCAGTTTGTTCAGGACTAATACTGTTCGCCCCATTCTCTTGAAGACAATCAACAAAGCGTACAATAAAGCATTTTTTCAATTTTATGAATCAGGGCAAAACGCATGCTTGAACCTCTGCACCCCTCTTGCCCTACTAACTTCGAGGCTTTTTTAGGGGCTGGCTTAGGCTACAACGTCCATGCTAGCCACGAATAATGGTCAAGCATATTGGAAGTGCATTTTTTACAGTGCCCTACCTCTGTCTGACATCGTTTCCATAAAAACCCTATAGATGTTAAAAAATACGCTGCACCATGACACACAGGAAATACAAAAAAGCAGTGTTTGTAAACGGTTGTAAATAACTACCTGGTTGTCAGCGGTTTCACCGGTATAGGAGACATTTCCATTTTGCACTTGCCCAGGAGATTCCTTTGGTGGGGTGATTTCAACCTCCACATTTGTAGTGTTTGGAAGCTCGGTTTTCTCTGCACGATCATGTCGAGAGGAAGAGAGTCCATTAAAACATGGCATGTGTTATCACAAGACTATTCACTGAGCAACTTCAAAACGAGTTAGAGTTTCTTAATTATGAGTTGGAAGTGAAGGCAAATGGTTATTTACAAAATTAGGGAGAAAACACATTGCACTTAGTTTTGTTGTTTCCAAAGTTTTTAATAGGTTTCCTACCTGGAGTACGGCAACCTCGAATCCGCAACTACAAAACATTTAACACATTTCTTTATGCTTGAATGAACCATTTACTTACTGGTAATCTGCATTACTCCAAATGGAAGTCATCCTCGTCCCGGTCCTAATGAAATGAGGATTTCCTGCTCCATGACACCTCTGACATGCTAAATTTGGCCTAAGCACGTTTCTCTTCAAAGTAAACCCTTTGCAAGTTTTTTCTATGCTTATTAGACACAAGGCACAAAGAATCTCTCCCTCTTATATTTACAAAGTTAAAAAACTGGAGGGGAAAGTATGGGGAGGAAGGGAGGAAGTGGACTGGAACGAGGAGGACGTCCATTCAGGGTAATGAAGGTATGATACAATGAGATTAGCAGGTGGCCAGTCAGCATATTTCCAACAAATATACCAACCTGCTTCCACCCAAGAAGTTGATACTGCTCTTGTTTAATGACCTTGGACATTAACAAATAGAGGCTGCCCCTCAGATTTTTGTGCATCTGAAACTGTCTTGCAAATCCACCTACTCAAATTAGAGGTAGACACTTTCTTACATTTTGTTTCTAACCCGTGTCCAATAAAGAGAAAATCTGAAGCCCTGAAAAGGTTGAGTGAGCACCAAATAAATGAGTGAGGCTTTGCTCCCGTCCAAAGAAGATGGAATGGCTATGTTAGCTGCGTCTTGTAAGAGTAGCAATACAACTTCCTGAGATAAGTGAAATGAGGGTGAAAATTTAGGGACAAATTTAGGACTGAATTCCAAAATACTTTGATCAGGGAAGAATTTTAAGTGGAGAAGCTTAGTAATTAATGCACCTAATTCACTCAACCTTTGCCCTAAAGCTATAGCCACCAGAAATAGTTTTTGCCTATGACCGAGTAAAATCCACTTCTTTTACAGGTTCAAAAGGTTTTCCCTGCAGACCCTTAACCATACACACACATCCCAAGTAGATAATTAATTAAGAACTGTGTTTTTTCCCACCCTGAAACTCTTTAAGAGCCTTACTACTAAGAGGGATACCTTAGAATACACCCTGTAAATGCCTTGATTGCTGTCCACTGAGTAGATAAAGTGGCAAGTGGCAATTCTCTATTATCTTTTCCATGCCCATTAGAGCCCACAATTTATGTAACCAGTCTGTGTGAGTGGGGTCAATCTCCGAGCCCCAGCGGGCCAACAGAAGCTGCTTTGCCATCCTCAAAGCCAGAGCGATAGCCCGGCCCTTAGGAGAGCGGAGGGGAAGGCCCAGCAGAATGTAACTAGGAAATTGTGGTACGCTAGTGTCATAAATATCGTCTATTGCCCGCAGGGTCTGGCCCCAAACGGGAGCAACCCTCGGACAAAGCCAAAGCAAGTGCGTGAACGTGCCTTCCCCCCACATTTATGCCAGTATCTACCATCGCTCCGCCCTCCCCATTGAACCAGTCTAGCAGGTGTGCAGTACATATAGTGGGCTATTTTCAGAAAAATTTCTTTGGTGTTCATGGCCCGAGCCGTCACCCGTGCTCTATGAAGGATATCACTCCATTGGAGGTCAGTAAAGGTGGGTCCACATTGGGACTCCCTTCTACGCTTAGCTGGAGTATGAAGAAGCTTGGGCGGTGTAATCAAGAATGCGTAGATATCAGACAGAAGGAGCTTGTCCGTGTCCCTTGTTAGGAGCCACTGTTCGAAGCGGGTTAAGGGTCTACTCGCATGGGATCGAATTGCAGGGGAGGTTACCCAATGATGGTTGCCCCAATATTGCCATGAGGCACTATCCAGTAGACCAGTGGTTCCCAACCTGTGGTCCTGGGACCCCTGGGGGTCCGCGAAGCCTCCTCAGGGGATCCGCGACTGTTTAGAGAATTTAATATTATTAACAGATTAGGTACCCAGCTTTCAGTAATGACTCATTGGTGGGGTCCCTGGATTCCAATAATGGTTTAGTGGGGGTCCCAGGGTTCCAGTACTGATAAAGTGGAGGTCCACAGATGTCAAAAGGTTGGGAGCCACTGCGGTAGACCATATACTGCCTGTAGCCTGTTAATGGTCATGATCCCTTTCTCATCAAAAAGGTCTCCAATTCTCTTACACTGTGCGTCCTGCCACGGTAGGTACGCTGGGTCCCTGATCGCAGGAGGAAAGCCAGGATTACCTATGAGCGGCGTCTGGGGGGAGACAGGGTTGGACAATCCCTTTGCCGTCTGTACCCTGTCCCAAGCTCCAAGTGTGGCGCGCAAGACCGGGGACACATACACCCCAAGCGGACGGCATCCCCTAGGAAGCCATGGCACTTTCCATATGTGTATTCCTGCTACGGGCTGGTCAATAAAGCACAGATACTTTTCCATCTGCAGAGGGGCCTACTCCACCATATACTGCAGTTGGGCAGCATAGTAATAGCTAAGCAAGTGTGGAATACCCAGGCCACCCTCCGCCTGAGGTCGATAGGCCTGGGCCCTCGACATTCTGGCTCTCTTACCGTTCCAGATATATTCTCATGTAAGCACCTGTAATTTATTTAGGAGGCGGGGCGGCGGCCACAATGGCAAAGTTTTCATGAGCTAGAGTATTCTAGGCAAGAGGGTCATTTTAACTGCTGCAACACGCCCCAGCCACAAAAAGCCGAAAGCCCTTCACCTCGCCATGGTGGTGCTAGAGGAGTCTAACATCCTCTTGTAGTTACATGCTACTGTTGCATCAAGTGTGGGGTGAATTCTCAGGCCTAGATATGTAATGTCTTGTGTGGCCAAAGAGAAAGGGAGCCTGGTCTCCAGGGTGCGCCTCTCTGCTTCTGGGACGGACAAGTTCAGGACTGATGGCTTAGCAAGATTCGTTTTAAAGCCCGATACTGCACCAAATGCTGTCAGCTCCGACATAATCCCCACCAAGGAGGACTGAGGCTGGAAAAGCTGGAGTAGCATGTCATTCGCATAAAGAGCCAATTTATGTGACCTGCCCCCTATCGGGATGCCAGCAGTGTCAGGGTTGTTACATATACGTTCAACGAAAGGCTCCATACAAAGCGCAAATAATAGGGGCGAGAGGGGGCAGCCATGCCGCGTGCCTCTAGAAATAGGAAACTGCCACGACAGTCTGCCATTTACAGACACCATACCTCTAAGCCTATCATACGAACAACGTACCCAGTTGCGGAATCTAGGGCCAAGCCCGGCATGCTGCAGAACCTCATGGAGGTATCGCTAATGAACCCTGTTGAAAACCTTTTTGGCATTGATAGAGAGCAGAAGCGCTGGAATTTGAGCTTTCCGCACTTTGTCCAGTAAATGGCATAACCTTTTAGTGTTGTCACTACACGAGAGCTCGGTAATAAAGCCAGTTTGGTCTGGGTCGATCAAGCTCTGCAGGTACGGTTTCAATCTGTGGGCCAGGGTACCCGTAAAAATCTTAGCATCCACATTCAATAACGTGATGGGGCGATAAGAAGCACAGAGGCATGGGTCCTTCCCCGGTTTTGGGATTACAGTTACAATCCCCCGCTGCGTCGAGGGGGGCTGCCACCCCCAATCCGTTATATAGTCGGACCAAGACCGGCGCCAACAAGGAACCAAAGGATTTGTAGAACTACGCACTAAAACCATCAGCCCCAGGTGCCTTCCCAGCCGGCAGCCTCTGTATATCCGCCAAGACTTCCGCTATAGTGATGTCACCATCCAGCGCTTCACTGGCGGTCAGGGAGATCCGAGACAGGGGAACGGAGTCCAGATAGGCCTTTACCCCTTCCTCATCAAGCCCTTCCTCCTCATACAGATCAGAGTAGAACTGCTCAAACTGAGCGATAATCTGTTCCTCCTGGCAGGTCCGTATGCCATCAGGCTCCCCCAGCTGGTGTTCCACCACCTGCACCCGAAGTCGGTGAGCCAGTAGACGATCCGCGCGATCACCTCCAGCGTAATATCTCTGTTTGATCTGCAGCAGAGCATATTCTGCCCTGTCGCCGTCTAAGGCCCGCAGTTGTTTACGCAGAGTAGTAATCTGTCGCCGCATCATCAATGACCCAGATCGACCGTGGGAGGCCTCCAGAGACCGTATGTCATCTTCCAACTGTTGGTGTTTTGTCCGCTGGGCCCTATTTAGCCTTGCAGCGATCGCTATAAATTGCCCCTTGACTACTGCTTTTAGGGCTTCCCAAAGGACGGCCACCCCAACCTCGGGGTATTGTTTGCCTCCAGGTAGTGTATTATCGTTCCCTCAATTTCCGTCAGGATGTCTTCGTAGGTTAGGAGTCTCGCATTAAGGAGCCAACATTTAGCGACCGAAGCATGCAACGGGGAGGCTAGGGACAGCGTAAGTCCGGCGTGATCTGACAGGGACGCCACACCCAACACAGTCCCAGTTGCCCAGTTGGTAACACGCGGTGAGGTGAGGAAAAGATCAATGCGTGCATAGGTCTGGTGTGCTGTGGAAAAGAAAGAGTATGCCCTCTCTGTCGGGTATTGTTTGTGCCAGATGTCGGAAAGTCCCGCTGCCTCCAACCAGGTCCTTAGTAAAGGCGCCCATCTGGCTGTATCTCTGGGATGATCTGTTGAGCAGGGTGTCCGGTACTGAATTAAAGTCACCCCCCACCACAATGTCCTCATCCTGGGTAGCCATGACCCTACTCAGGGCATCTCTAAGGAAGCGGTCCTGCTGATCATTTGGGCCGTAGATGTTAGCTACTGTCAGTCTATGTCCTCGAAGGTCTATGTGGAGGGAGAGAAGTCGCCCAGGGATCTTAGCCTGTACCCCCAGAACCCTTCCTGGGAAACAGGTGGCTAGCAACATTGCCACTCCCGCCCGCCTCCCAGAGCCTGAGGAGTGAAATTGTCTGTTGAACCATCATGAACTCAGACCCCTCCAGTCCGCTCGCACTAAGTGAGTTTCTTGTAGAAGGCACAGATCAGCCCGTGCGTCTCTAAGCTAGATCAGCAATGCCTGACACTTTACTGCTGCATTAAGGCCCCGTACATCGAGGCTAAGAATAGTAGTCATGTAAAAAGTGAGGACCCCCGCTTATGGTCAGGTGGGAGCCCACAACCTGCCCCGATAGGACCCTGATATTTATCTCCATGACTGCGATTAGGAGAAGGTGTTGTCCTACTAAAGTCAGGACAGAAGCATAGGAAAGAAGAAAGGAATAAGCAAACAGAGAGAAGTAAATTGGAACATAATTCCCCGCCTGGGAACAAATGTAGAACAAACAGGGGGAGAGTCCGATCCACATGCTATTGTAAGGCAATCGCCACTCCAAAAGGGGGGTGGGGGTGTCAAAGCCCCGCGGCACCGCTACCGCAAGCAATTGTCTCTACACCTGCACCAGCCCAAGGACTATTGCTTCATTGTCTAGTGAGTCGCAAGTCTTCATCCACGAGGGGCAGCGAGAAGAGCCCGGGGGCCTCGCTGGTCCGAGTCCGCATCTGAGACGCAGTCCTGGCTGCGACGATGTCTAAGCAACGGTGCTCTCTCTTTTTGGTTCTCTGCCGTGGAGGGTTTATTCTGTTTGATTTGTCTGGCCCGGTTTTTCGAGTGACCCCCCACTGGCCCACGGGCGCCCCTTTTGATCCACCGGCGATGAAGGCCCATCCCCAAAGCAGGCGGCATACCTTCCAGCACCTGTGCCTCCTCCACCATGCAGACAATACGGGTTTCATTCTGACAGACAAATTGGAGACAGAAGGGATGGCCCCATTTGTACTTGATACCATTGTCTCTCAGGAAGTCCGTCACAGGCCTAAATGCTCTGCGGCGTTGCAGCGTCAGCATTGACAAATCTTGAAATAGACCAGCATGAAAGCCCTCAAAGTGAATGACTGATTGGTCCAGCGCCGCTGCCATTATGATCTCCCGTTGCTTGTAGTGGTGTAGGCAAGTTAATATGTCTTGCGCCTGGCCCCGTGAGTGAGCCGGACGGCCCACCCTATGCGTTCTATCAAGCACCAGAATCTGGTGCACTGGCGGCCGCCACAGCGTGATCTAACACGGCCGATCCTGGGGCCCCCACAGATCTAGGGGGCAAACCACAAGCCCACCTTGGACGGGCAGAAACGTCCTTGGGCCGGCGTGCGATGCGGTCCACGGCAGAGCTCCTAGGAAAGGCTCCTATGCGGCAGCCATTTTAGCCACCTGCATAAATATTTTAAACTTTGTCGATAACTTAAGTGTGACTTCTTTGTGACAAGCTACCAGAGAGTTAAGCACAGGTTAATTTAGTGACTTTTGTTGTTCACCCTGACAAGGATTGTGTTTATTATTTGAGTGGGGCTTCCACCGCTCTCAAATAATAACCCAATTTCTTAAACATATACCCTGATATCATAGTGTAAGATGATGTTGTTATTGACTTGATGAATTATTGTGATTTTCTATGTGTTGTATTTTGTAATTACTCGCAAAGCTCCACGAGCATATCCTACAATTATCCCAGTTGTTCCCATATGACAGAGTAATGATATCAGTCTATGAGTCTTACACTCTTTCTGCTTTGTCCCCCTTCCTGTCAGATAGCCATACAGAAGGTAGGGGCTTTCCTGTTTCTTCATCTGGGTTCCCAGTATTGTCTCAATGGTAGGGAAAACCTGATAGGACCCTTCTAAATGTGCATTGTGTCACTGAAGAGAGAGCAGTAGAGCTCAACGTCAGAGCTCAAGATTCTAGTATGATAATGATGTACTGGGTATGGGTTACTGGAGGCATCGGCCAAGCTCAAATAGTGACTACTAGATACCATTTAGGAAGTGGTCTGGATTCTGGCCTTACCCATATAGTTGGCAGCACCATTTAGTCTTTCGCTATCTTCCACCTGGCACTTTTTTTTCGCCATCTTGTGCAGAATTGATGCTTTTTCTCGGAATCGTCCTAAAATGAAAGTAAACAATTTCAATGTAAAACAAAGAGGAAATCAGGCTCTCTAGACTACAAACATTGACCGTGATCATTTTTAGAAAGCTGTCAAATATTTTGACTGTGCCTATAGGCAATGTGATACTGAGCCTCGCCTGAATTAGAAATTGCACTTCTACCAGCCAAGACAGCTGACATACAAGAACTTAAAAAAAACATGTTTTACAGGTAAATAGGTAAGTATGAATGCAAAAATGTATGTTAGTACAGATCTCACAGACAGATGTACTGAAGAAAGACTGGGAATGCCATGCTTCATTCAATAAATTCAATGTGACTTACCTAGAATAAAGGTGAAAAATAACAGCATTGCTGGAAGGCAGGCAGTGACTATTTGTGTCTTAGATAGCTTTGTTGTAAAAAATATTAGTGATTCGCATGGTGAAATATCAGTTTTTGGTGTGTGGGAGTAGAGTGCAGGTCAGTGGAGGAATGGCAGGACAGGTTCTAATGCACCTAATTTAAACCATGGGCCTCATTTACAAGAATCTGACACATCAGCATCAATTTGTCACATTTCTTGCACTTCCCTAAGATGCCCTAATGATGCCATAGAAGCTCTGTATTTACAATTCAGAGCTCCAGGGCACACGTTTTCACAGATGCATCAGAAATTCTGATATATCTGTTGGCGCTAAACTCACGCACTGCTGGAGTAGCGTCATAAAATGATGCTACATATGTAATGCGAGCAGGCTCCCATTGGAAAAAGTCCTGCATAAGTTTCATGCCTCCTCTGAGCAGGCAGTAAAATTTTGATGCAGTGAAGTTGCAGAATGATGTAGTGATATGTAAATTTCACTGCACCACTTCTGCGTGGCTTTTTATCTGGGAACACCTACCCTGCATACATTTTACCTGTTGCAGGTATAATCTGAATCAGGGCTTTACAAACTGACACATTGGGCTCAATGCGTCAGTTTGTAAATCTTGAGCAGTGCAGTGCTCTGCTGGTGCCACCCCTGCATAAAAAAATGGGGCAGCGGTCGTGCAGAGGGGTGGTAAATGAGGACCCATGTTTTAAAATCCGGTGGTAATGGCTGCGTCAGAAATACTGTTTTCAGATGCCATTACACTCATTTTTAAAGATTGCCTGATAAAGGCAATGGATAAATTGCTGTATCATGCTTAACACCACCTATCACCACATATCTAGAGGCATGTTTTATGGCAGGCTTTAGCTTGTGGTAAACATTCCACTAATTACCAGTAACTAACAGGAATGCATAAATGCAGCGCAGCAGTAAAAATATCTGGTGCTCAATTAATGAACATTGTTTTAACTCTGCCTAGTTGTAAATGAGGGCTCTTGTTTGTTGAACATGATCTATTCTCCGGTCCACGACCTCAGTGAATGGCTGCTCCTGTTATCAGTCACTTTTATCAGAGACCAAGGAGGCTTCCTCACTTTCTAATCCTGTTTCTTGCCCTGGGAGCAGTGCTTAATTTGAGCAGGTGGTTTCTGGTGCTCGGCACTGGCACTGGCACTTAAATGTCAACAACAATGCTTTTGACAGTCTGCCACAAGGTGGAACTGTCTGGCTAATTTAGAGATCACCACAACAACAGATAGTTATTAACTCAGTATTCATTAAAAATGACTATCACCTGCCACCCAAGACATTCTTACAGCTCTGGGGGCCTGGAATAGTCTGAATTGTCAAACCTTGGCACTGTGATGGTTAGTAGTTGTGTTGTTACTATAAACGGCAGCAAGGCAGGGGCAGTGTGTGGTGCAAGCTGCAGTGGCCTCCTGACGACTGTCCTGCCGCTATTGTTTTTTTTTACAAAATAAGCACTGCCTGAGAGCATAGACTGACAGAAGGGAGATTTTAAGTCTCACACACTTGAAACACTGCCCTATGAAAACTGTTAATGGAACAATAAATTCAACGGTGTGCCAAGCATTTACAGCAATTAAAAGCACCCTCTGGTAGATGATGTCACATTGCGGCACGAAACTCAAGCCGACATTGTCAAGCAAAGGAGCGTACTTGAACACTTACTGTTGGCGACTCTTAGTGATACGCCATTGGGTGAAGAGAAATGTTGTTTTCTTTTCACTGCATGCCCCCCTTAAGCTAAGTTTAGAAGATTATTAAACCACAAGGACAAAACATGGGATTTACATATAATGGAATGAAAATCAGAATACAAAATGGACTCCAAAGGGATAAAGATTGAAAAGTCTCTTTGTTACCTCACATTTAATGCTATTGGGAAATCAGCTGTACAGCCTGAGATACAAAGCAGGGTTTTAATGTTAGTCTGTTTGCCACTTGATGTTTTCCTCCTCAAAGCTTCGAAATTCTGGTCTTTTCCATTGGGCTTATTTCACCCCTTGCTGGGATCTGAACCATTGATTGGGCTTTGCTGCTTCCAGAGATATCATAAGGGAGATGAGGGAGGCATTATGCTCCAGTCCTTGTCCTTTCCAGGGCCTGTTCTCCTTCATCAACATTTATTTATAGAATTTTAATTGCAAGCAGGCAGACCCTATTCATTAATAATGAGGCAGCTTGTGTGGCCGACCAATAGATGGCGAGACACCATGGAAATCGTCTTTTTTTAATAATTCGAAACAAGCGCCGGTGCCCAACATGAAAGAAGCATCCAGAGGACCTGTTACGTTTTGGCCCCAGACCTCATGCTAACTTGGTTACTTCTGCAATGTTATGAATAACCACATTCACATTTGAGTAGACCATTTTTTGTTTGCACTGGTGCACAATAATGGAGTAGATGTCCATTTCACCATCTTATATAGAAAGTTTCACACCAGAGCAAATATGGAGGAACCGTGAAACCATAACAAAAATATATGAACTCTCCACAACGTCTAAATAATGTTCTTGTATAAAAAAGTTGTTACCAAATGAAGAACTTCATCCTTGAATAACTATTATTAAAAGTGTGGACTGCTCATTTTGCACTAAATACACTGCTTTCATGAAATCATGATACGAAAAAAGCAAACTCCTCTAGTAATAAGAAAAACTGTGGTGTATTATTACTTTCAGAGAGCAGCACAATTGTTATATGTTGCAAAAGTAGCAAACTGATTTGTTTAAAACTTAGTTTAATTTATCTCGTTTTAAAAAAGCAGGCAAATGTTTTTGCTCCTTGCAAGGTACGCAAACTCACCAAAAATTGTGAAAATGCATTTTGTTTCAGACTTTGACATGGTTCAAAAATCTACAAGCAACATGGGAGAAAAATCTCGCTGCTACATTTCCAACTACGTAACAGCAAAAATAGTGCAAAAAGCACTTCTCCATTTTTGTCCCCTCTGCCTTGAATTGCCCTTGTTTAGCATCGGTCCTTCCAGTTGCCTTTCTCAACAAGTGGAGTGATATAATTGGAACAATGAGCCGAATCCTACGCACTCTGCCAAAGCTTACATGCACGAGAGGTAGTCTCACTCATCCGGCCCACATTCAATCATCTCACTCACCCTGATCAGCTTGCCTTTAGAAACGCCTGGAATGCTTGAAGTACATGGAAGGGCCATGACCCTAAGCAGGCTGATGTCTTTCGTTGTCTTGTAGGGATAAAAAAGGCTGCTCACTAAGGCATGGGGCCTGATTTAGATCTATTGGGATCGTAACACGGCGGACAGGATACGTTGGCAACAGAGAATTCCATCCACCGGGAACTAAATCACGCCCATGATTCGCAAAAAAGTAAGCAGAAAAAATTATAAATTTGATACCTGTACAATTATTCCTGGATTTGAAGCTTTCTACCTTAATGGAATCCTCAAAGAATTTTAGGAATGCTTTCCAGGAATACGCACATGCTTGAAATGTATGAATGAAAACTTTCCCCCATGTGGGAATATTCTGCATATGGAAATTTGATGCGAATGTACATCTCCAATTTTTCGTTTCTTTTTGCTTCCCAATGGGACACCCCCTCCTCATATCTCTCATAATTTTAGAAGTGTCCTTTACCAAATCCTGTACTACCAAATTTAGTATAACCTGTATAATATTGTTTTATTGATTGTTGAGCTTTACAGATTATTGCTCTTTTCAACCAAGACTATTAAGCTTTACTCAAATAATAGATGGTTGTTTAAGATCATACATGAAGTACGTGGCACAATATAAGCACAAAAGGAAATTTTGTTTTGCTGTTTTAGTGTGAACTACCTTTTCCCTTCTTTGTGGTTTTGGAGTTTTTGTGCACACTTAAGAACTGGCGTGGACTTTACGCTAAATACATTATCAAAGGGTTTGAACTTTGGCCAAGATAAGGTTTTAGAAAGTGTTAGAAATGGGGTCTTTAGTTGGCAGAGGTATATACCCTTGTACAAATTGGGATCACAATCCTAGACAGTGTGAGTCACACACCATCCAAATTATCCTGTGTCCACCCTCTGGTAGCTTGGCACTGAGCAGTCAGGCTTAACTTAGAAGTCAATGTGTAAAGTGCTGGTGCAATAAATCATGCAATAACACAGTGAGAACACCAGAAAAAGACAGCACACAAGTTTAGAAAAATATAAGATATTTATCTGATTAAATTAAGGAAAAATGATCAAGATCTGATAATCAAAAGTTGAAATATCACTTCTGTAATCATACTAAGAGTCTTAAGTTCTTAAAAATAACAATTGTCTCTTGCAAGCACAAAGTTCCTGGGTGTCATCAGAATTACACGCACGAGGACCGCAGAGGAGGAGATGCGTGGAAAAAGGTAGGTGTGCGTCGGTTTTCTGGGCAAATACAGATGATGCGTTGATTCTATTCCAAACGGCAAGGACTTTGCGTCGATTTCCGACACACAGGCTTGAATCCTATCTGTGATGCGGGGTTTTTTGATGCCCAGGGATGATGTGTGGAAATCCTGGGCGTGCGGGGTGAAGTCAAAGCTGTTGCGTCGATCTGGCAGATGATGCAGCAGAACTTCTGCAGCACAGTTGGCACTGCATCAATTCCTCTCACAGGAAGTCGTGCTGTGTCGTTTCAGCTCGGCGATGCACTGATCTGGTGGGCTGTGACTCAAAGTTCCTGTTGCAACGTTGGTGCTGCGTCGATCCCCACTTGGGGAGTCAGGCTGTGTCATTCCGGATTGGCGATGCAGTGATTTTCTCACCGCTGGACATGCGGTGCATCAATTCCGGTATGCTGTGCATCGATTTTTGCTGCACAAGGAGTTTCTTTGCAGAGATAAAGGCCACACAGTGGTAAACACCATCGACCGCCGTGGCGACGGCGAACAGAAGACCGCCATTGGCAGTGAACAGAAACCTACCATATAATGATGAAAAAATCAGAAACCGACAAAAATCTCCCTGCCACCAGTCACCGCCAGGACCTTGTTAGCAGAAATGCTGAATATCCCACCCCGCCACCGCCAAGCACACAAACACCCCACCTTTCAAATGACGAAGCACAAATCACTGCGGCGGTCAGTAGAAGCCGAATGACCATTGGCGGTACAGACCGCCATGGGCGGCAAGTGGACCCAACAGCAAGAAATGCATACATTGGCAAGTTTGAAACCAGACAGCTGACACACATCCACAACACTATAAAACAGTCACAGACACACCCCACAAACCTTTGCAACAAAATTAGGCCAACTAATACAGAGAACCCCTGAAGCATACACCAAACGCCACAATACACGATACATACACCCGACCACACAAGAGCACCCTCACCTAGATTGACACAAGACACCCTTCACAACACTCACCATGGCACCCCCAAACACCCACACTTCACAGAAAGGGAGCTAAGGACCATGGTGGACGAGGTCCTGAAGGGGGATCCACAATTATTCGGGGCACAGGTCCAGCACACACCCATCGCCAGGAAGATGGAGCTATGGCAGACAATAGTCAACAAGGTCAATGCAGTGGGACACCATCCACGTACCAGGGACGACATCCGCAAGAGATGGAACGACCTGCATGGGAAGCTCCAGTCCATGGCACCCAGGCACCACATTGCAGTCCAGAAGACTGGGGGAGGACCTCCACCAACACCACCCAACTACACTGGGAGGAAAAGGTACTGGCCATCCTGCACCCTGAGGGACTTACTGGAGGAATGGACTCGGGTAAGTCATCTACAGTTACCCCATATCCATCACACCTGGAATGCATGCACCACCTCACCCCTCCAACTACCACCAGGACCACAACCCCACCCAGGCCACAATCACTACATCCAGTCCCCCTGCATGCCCACAAACCCACTAACAGGGCCACATCCTCCCCCTGTGCACAGCCACCCACCCCTGCAAGGAATCACAATGGCCTACAGCACCTACAATGCACCTCCACATCATAAGGAAAAAGCAATGCTAACCTCACAAAAGCATCCTGCATGGCCCCAAAGTGTGAAAACCTGCACAAAACTGCCCAGTCCTGTGCACCCCATCCGATCATGCAATTGTAACAGACATGTCCATTCCCCCCAACAGGCACCACCACCCATGCCACCCTGACGGACAGGACAAGGAGTGGCAGTGCCCCACAGGGAGACAGAGGCACCTTCCAGGACACTGGGGATGGAACTCCGGACATTGATGATCACCCTGACCCGTCACACAGTCCTGGACTGTCACCATTCAGCAGACCCACCCAGGTTACCACTGACACCCCTACCACTCAGCCAACAACATCAGCCAAGGGCAACCATCCCCACACCTGTGTATCCAGGCCACAGACTGGTGGAACACATGGACAGAGGCCACAGTCACCCCCTACCAACAGGCAGGAAGACGATGGCCTCAGTACAAGTGGTACCGCCAGACCTGTGCAGGGGACACAGGCACAGGGGGCTAGGCCCAGTAGGAGGGCATCAGTGGCCCAGGGGGGAGGCCACAGGGTGGATGCTGCTGCAGCCCAGGACATGATCTCTGAGGTCCTCGGAGCATATCACCATACCCAGGACAGACTGGCCCAGATAGTATCCACCCTGGAGCAGAGTAAAAGGATGCAGCTAACACAGCACCAAGAGGCAATGGAGCAGTGTAAACTGCACAATGTCACAATGGCCAGCATAGCAGGTGCGCTGCTGCACCTTGTCCCAACACAGCCTGAGGCCCACGCAGACCAGGAAGCCCCTCCTACAGGCCAGGATACAGACCGGACAACAACATCAGCAGCAACTTCACATGTTCCACCCTCTCAGGACACACAGGGGACATCCATCTCAACCCATACAGGCCAACACCAGGCAACAAAACGGACCCTCAGGCCTAGATATGGCACTGGAACACCTGCCAAGATTAAGGCCCCCCTCAGAGAAGTGACTCTGGCAAGAACTGTCCTCCAAGTGCCCCACTGAATCAACTACCAAACTGTGTGAAAACTCCTGTAAACATTGATGGACCTACCACTACTGCCAACAAATGCTGCAACCATGTTGCCATATTGTACAACCATTAGTAGTCCACTCGCATCACTGTAATCTGCACAATTTAATCCTTGCACCAAATAAAACACCAGTTCACCTGTTACAATGTCCCCTGTCATTATGTTGAAACAAAGTGCAGTATGGATGCAACTGTATGATAACTCATTTATGATTATCTGAGTAGCAGGAAATGCACCACACGATTTACATGTTGTTGTGCCTACAGATGTGTTGAACTATTATTCTATAATATAATGTAACCTGTCCTATGCAGACCTGGTCACAGTGGCAATGAGTATTGACCCAAAACCCCCCTAGATGACAAGGCACACTGACATACTGCACGGACAGCAATCTCATCCAATTGTCCCACAGAGTTACTGGAAGTAGAGTTGTATCAGTTGGGTCCTGGAATTTACTTCTCCCCCCTCCTCATCATCACCATCACTCTCATCCCCTACCTGAGGAAGCTGGTCTGGATATATAGCACCCTCCTCCTCCAAGAGGGGGATAGAATTTCTCACAGCCACGTTGGGCAGCATGCAGCAGGCCACCACTATTCTACAGACCTTTTCAGGCCCACAGGCCAGGCAACAGCCAGAGATATTTAGGCAACTAAATCTAGCCTTCAGGAGACCTATTGTGCACTCTATCACCCTCATAGTACATCCATGGGCCTCATTGTAATTCCTCTCTGCATCTGTTCCATGATTCCTCACTGGTGTCAGGAGCCAACACAAGTTGGGATAGCCAGAATCACCTAGCAAATGGTGCAAAACAGGACTGTCATTGACAACCCTCAGAGGCAGACAGCCTGGCTGTCTGCTATGTGGCAATAAGTGTCAGAAACTCCTACCTATGATCCATCCTCTGTCCTCTTGTAGTTGTTCCATCTTATGTGGCACACTACTGTTCTTCAGCACAATGGAATCATGGGCTGATCCAGGGAACATGGCATTCACATGTGAGATGAACTGGTATGCAGTACACAACAATTGAATGTTCATGGAATTAAAGTTTTTCCTGTTTCTTTACAACTGTTCACTGACTCTTGGGGGGATGATAGCTATGTGGGTGCCATCAATTGCACCTATCACATGGGGTATGTTGGCAAAGGCATAGAAGTCCGACTTGATGGCAGGAAGGCCAGCACTTTGGGGAAACCTCACATAGGACTGCAGGTTTTGTACAAATGCATTCAGGAATCTAAAGAGTATAATGCTAAACATTGGCTGTGAAAAACCTGCACCCATGCCCACTGTCACTTGAAATGAGCCCGTGGCCAGGAAATGAAGTGCAGAGAGCACCTGCACTTCAGTAGGGATGGCATGCTAATTACGATTAGCCGGTCTCAGTGCTGGATTCAGTAATGCACAAAGTTCATCAATAGTAGCACGAGTGAGTCTGTAATTGATAATGATGTGACGCTCCACCATGGTCGGCAAATCAACAAGTGGTTTGTACACCGATGGGGCCCTCCCTCGCCACAAGGGTCTGTACCTAGGAAGAGTTGAAAACACGTGTGAGGAACACACATACATCTGCACACATTGTTTCTCATTCAGCACTGCTGGCATGATTGGCGACGACACAGATGCTTAGTGTGTGTGACATTACAGCAACATGACCACAATGAAATATCAGGACTGGTCTGGTTAGGTAATGTATATTGTTTCATGCCTATGAGTGTTTAGGGGACAATAGGGCCTGCATTGTGCTGATGAGGGTTTTACAACTGCGTAGTTAAGGCCAAAATGTCTGCCCCCTGTAATCCAGAAGTGTTGTGGCGGAAGTGACCTCATACCGCTAGCGGTTGACGTAATACCGTAAGGCGGTGTTTACCGTTGTGCGCAAATTCATTGGTTAACATGGCTGTCAATGGGCATTGTTAGCATATCATGATCGCCGCCGGTGGTGACGGTACACACCGCTGCAGTGCGTACGTGAACTCGTCACCCCAACTTCACTTTACTCCCGGATCTCGTGCATGCAGGTACTCCACTGAGTGTACTGCTGTGTCCTGCCTCTGGCCATGGATATGGCACATGTTGCAGGGGAAAGGGCCCAGCCTTCACCAACGAGGAATTGGAGAAGCTCGTGGACGGGGTCCTGCCCCTGTACACCAAGCGATACGGCCAGAGGTACAGGTGAGTAGGAGGACTGGGGTGCATGGATGTGTGTAATAGTGGTTGTTGGCTGCATACATGTGTGCTTGTGATATTGTATGGTCCAGGGTTCCTGACACGCTGCATGTGTGTGTGCTGTTAGGCTGTTTGAAATGTCCGTGAAATATAGCCAGCTGTTTCTGATTGGCCAGTGTCAGACCTCAGTGTTACTTTTCTGTGTGTCCCTTATAGGTAAGCGCTCACCAGAAGAGGGGACTTTGGCATGCCATCGCCAAGGAGGTGCGGACCCTGGGGGTCTACAACTGGCAGAGCACCCACTGCAGGAAGAGGTGGGAGGACCTGCGGCGCTGGGCGAGGAAGATCTGTGAGGCTCATCTAGGGAATTTCTCCCAACGAGGAAGGGGTGCCTGTCGGGCACTGACCCCCCATATGCAACGCAACCTGGTAGTCGCGTACCCGGACCTGGATGGGCGCTTGAAGGCTGCACAGCAGTCACAAGGGGATGAGTACATATACCATATTTTGGCTCCTTGATGGATGTGTGTGTGCGTTTGTCTTTATGCTGTCTAGTGGCAGGAACTCTGACTGGGGTCCATCTACATAATGGTCCCCGTGGAAGTAGGGGTGTTTGGGTCAAGTCTGCGGTACGTCAGGTCCTTAAGTTCATTGGGGAATGGCTGTAGAGCAGGGTTCTGGCCACTAGTCAGGGGCATAGCCATGTGTATAGCGGTAGGTGCTGCCTGGTGGAATATTTTCTAGGTGGGTGTATGTGTGAACCACTAATATACCTCTATTCAGCTATTTACAAGTGTCTCTACCGTTTTGTCTCCCATCACTGTTCTCTTGTGTTGTCTGTGTACATCAGCATCATCTGGCGAGGGAGCGGAGTCATCGGCGAGTGGGGAGGCAGAGTCGTCTTTTGCCAAGGGGACCAGTGGGTTGGAGGGCGAGTACCACGGGGGAGGCAACTACCACTGGAGGTAGTGACTCCGATACCTCCTCCGATGGGAGCTCCCTGGCGGTGGCAGACCTTAGTGGGCCCACTCCTACTGTGTCATCTTCCGCCAATCCCCATACCATCACCGCCCTCCCAGTTGCTCCCCACCGAATTGCCCGTGCCCGCTCACCCAGAAGGGTGGGCATCTCCTTTGCCCCAGGCACCTCCTCCCCTGCCCCAATCAGCCCTGCTGCCCTTACAGAGGAGGCTATTTACTTCCTGAGAACCATCTCTGTAGGGCTGACAACCATCGTCAATGCCATCCAGGGGCTAGCATCAGAGGTGCAGCAGACCAATGCCTATCTGGATGGCATTCACGGTGCCGTGTCTGGCCTACAGAGATCTTTTCAGGCTCTGGCCTCCTCTTTGACGGCAGCCAGTGTCCCTGGTCATTCCATTCTCCCTCCAACCACCTCTACCCCTTCCAGCACCCCACTCCCTTCACCTGTCCAAAGCATACATTCTGACACGTAGGCACACAGCCCAATACACAAGAAGCACACTTCAAAACACAAGCACCAAACCTCCCACCACAAGCATACACACAGCCAACATACACATGCACACATACCAACATCCACTTCCCCCAGTGTGTCCACCTCTTCTGCAGCCCTATCTGTCCCCTGTACATGCACACCCACAGACACTGCACCCTCATTCAATGTTGATGACCCTGTTCCTGCAGTCACCACAATAGCACACATCCATTCATGCACCCCAGACACCACACCTGCACTCACCACAACGACTTTAGTTGACACATGCAGAACACTCACCAGACTTGCAGACACCCAGACAACATCCATTTACACTGGCAGCCTGTCTTGTCCCACTGTGTCCACCCCCTCCCAAGACACTCAAACGCACCAAAACACCCACCCATCACACATCAACAACACCTCAGCATACTGTCCAGTCACTTGCACCCACGTCACGTACACCTACACCTGTCACGACTACTCACTCTACCTCCACTCCCACGCCTTCCTCCAGGTCCACCCCAATTGCACCTAAGAAACTTTTCCTATCCCGTGTTGACCTATTTGAACCCACTGGCCCACCCCGTCTCATCCCTAAATGTGCTCACCTCCTTGCCCTGTCCACTCCTCCCACATCACAGCCCGCCCCTGTCAGCCCTTCCCATTCCCGTGCTACCTCCCCTGTGAGGAAGAGATCCTGTGCTGGCCCAGGAACATCTGCTGCACCCCAGGCCAAGTCCACTCCACCAGCTGCTGTGACAGATCCTAAGCCCCTTCCACCTTCCAAATGGAAATCTAAGCCCCTCCCTCCCAGTCGTAAATCCCCACCCCACCAACCCCTGCCCTGTTCCCTGAGGTACCTGGATGCCCCATTGTTGCCCCTAAAAAGTGGAGTACTGTTGCACTTGTGGGAGTCAAGTTGGGGCCATTGTGGCCCATCGGACGTCTTTGACTATGGACTGGCCATTGGCCTTCTATGCACTTCTGTTGCTCAGTGAGCACAATAAAAGTTAATGTGTGGCCTGTGTTTGAGGCACACTCTGGATCTGTGGTCTCTCATTTCATTGTTTGGGGGTGTTGGGCACATGCATGTACTTTTGGCAGGTTGTATTTGCCTTGTGTCAGGTAAGTACCTCTTGCTGTGGGATGTATGGCTTGTGCTGCTGTGAAGTGTTGTGGGAGTGTTGCAGGGTGGGTGGGTATGTAACTGTGCCCTTTCTTCCCTTTTTTAGTAGGTTGCGGTACTTACCATTGTCGTCTTCATCAGCGGTCTCGGTCGTGGAGGTATATGGCAAGGAGCAGGGCTGGCATGATCTGCAACTCTCTCTCCATGTCTGCTTCGGCGTGTTGTGTGAGCATTCGGTGAATGTTTCCTTATACTTGATTTGTTTCTGCCTGGCTTTGCGTGGCAGTGGTTCCTGCCCCGGAACTGATGACGGTCTAGTGCTTCATTATTTGATGGGCGGGTAGGGCCTTTCCGTCTGCCTGTGGGGGGCTCTGCCCGTCGTTGTTGGCACTCCTCTGCTGGTGGTGTGTGGTTTTCAGGATGCCTGTGTTTCAGTTGGTTCATTATTTGGCGGTTTCGTTCCGCACGTCTGTTGGCGGTTTTTACCGCCACTGCCGGCGGTGCGGTGTTTACCGCCGTGTTCCTAATGAAAGCCCAAGTCTTTTTGGCCCTGAGACTTCAGGAACAGGAGGCAAGCTCAATCCAAGCCTGTTAGAACTGACAGCCTTAGGGTGGTCACCCCTAACATTTAGCCTGCCTCCCTCCACTTTTTGGACACAGTTTTTGCTGGTTTTTAGACTCTGTGCACTTTACCACTGCTAACCAGTGCTAAAGTGCATATGCTCTCTCCCTTTAAACATGGTAACATTGGATCATAACCAATTGGACTATTTAATTTACTTATAAGTCCCTAGTAGTGTGCACTATATGTGCCCAGGGTCTGTAGATTAAATGCTACTAGTGGGCCTGCAGCACTGGTTGTGCCACCCACTTAAGTAACCTTGTCTCAGGCCTGCCATTGCAAGGCCTGTGTGTGCAGTTTCACTGCCAATTCGACTTGACATTTAAAAGTACTTGCCAAGCCTAAAGCTCCCCTTTTTCTACATATAAGACACTCCTAAGGTATGCCCTATGTAACCCATAGGGCAGGGTGCTGTGCAAATTGAATTATTGCAACTGGGTACAGTTTGTTAAGACATATCAGGTTATTTCTCTGCAAGACACACCTCTTTTTTCTAGAAGGATACAAAACCTTTTCTCCTGCAGTGGCTTCTGTGGTGGGATGGACTGAAGGGGGGACTGATCACTTTTGTTTCTGTGGAATTATGTGGGCAAGTTAAGGATCTTGCATGAGATTCACACTTGTTGCATATGGTGAAGTTGTCTGTCCCTGGCTCTACATCGATGACTTTAATTCATTTTTATAATGCAAAAGCCTGGCCTGAGGGGACATCCAACCTCTCCTATTTAAACGTCACCATTGATACTCTGGCGGGACTTGATTATGGGATAAAGAAGGTAATAATAGTGGGTGATTTCAATTGCCACCTGTGTGACTGTCCTTCAGAGTCCTTCAATAGTACCTCGAAATGTACTCTGGTAGAAGGGATCCACATAGCTCTCACAAGGGAGGGCTCAGAGTTAAATACAGTCTTATGTACCCACAACCTTGTTTTTGCCAGGAAGAAGTTAGTCAAGTCTACTAACCCAAGTATTCTACCAATCTATAGAAGAAGGAGCTGAACCTCTATTATTGATTTATTTTTTGTCAACTACCTTGTTTCTGCTTATTTCTAATTTCAGCATAGACCGTAGCCCCTTCAGTGATCACAACCTCCTGTCCCTAGCAATCGGTTGACTAATTGGGGGTATTAGAGCTTAAGCAGAGGCACTAAGTGTGCGTTCTCTTACTGATCAAGGTAGAAGGCTGAGATGGTCTCAGGTGGAGCCTATGCAGCTCAAAGCGTCTCTTTTTTAGAAGCTGTAGGCAAGAAATCTCCATGTGTTGGGGATATCTTGTCTGCATTTGCTGGGATAGCACAGAAGGTGTCTGCACTATTGAAGGTCCCTACGACCAACAATAGATTGCAGGAACCTAAATGCTTTGATTGGAATTGTTCTAAGGCCCTCCAACAGTTGGAGGCGCTCCAAAGCAGGATCCCAGAAAGAGGGATTCTGTTGTTTCTTGTCGGAGGGCATACAAGAAGGCACTTGTAGATTGCAAACTCGTAAGACAGCCTGAGATGAATTGGCTCAAGACTGAAACAAAAGCTCCTTCTTCTGGAAGGTGATAGACAGGCCTTGATTTGCAGATTCAAATAGCCCACCATATGCCATCACACTTCTAAGCAACAGTGGATTAAGCATTTCAAAGGGGTATAAAACTTTGGGTTGAGTGGAGGCGAGGAGGACCTGGGCGGCCTAGCAGGGGATAGAGCGAACACGGTTTTCATGCTGAATGAAGTAACAGAGGGCATCCTAGCACTATCCCGCAACAAGGTCCCTGGACCTGACAGGATACCTCCTGAGCTATTTTTGGCCGACATCGAGATCTGGGGTCCAGCCCTTCACACTGGTCCTTAACTCTGCCGGTGAGAGAAGGTGCACCACCTTCATGGTCCACCGCCATAAGTGTCCCTGTTTTAAAGAAGGGGACAAGGACAATCTCTAGTGTTATCGGTTGATATCACTGATTGATTCTGTGGTGAAGATCTTGGGGAGGGTACTTGTAATTAGGATGAAATTGTGGGCAGATAAGAATGATATATTTTTTGAGGGACAATATGGCTTCAGGCCGGGCAGACTGACAACGGACTAATGTCTGAACTTATACTTAACTCTAAACAAGCATACTGTTGCCCGGCCTGAGTCACTTCATCTGGCATTCAAGGACCTTATGTCAGCCTTTGACAGGGTTAACTGTAGGAAGCTGTGGGGCCTGCTTCTTGCGATGGGGATGGATACGGACATTGTGATTCTTTTATCAGACTTACATGCTCATACCTCAGACTCAGTGCGATACTCTCATGGCAGGGCAGAGCTTATCCCTAAGCCTTTAGAACCAGCAAGGGGGTTTACCAGGGATGTATTCTTATTCTTTTTTTTACCCTCTACATTAATGGTTTGGAAAATGCCCTTCTCATAGCGAAGACTGATTGTCCAGACTGTCCAAGGGTGGGGGTGAAAGCTCCACTGGTTTCTATTATATGCTGATGACGAGGTCCTCATGGCCCGGACCACCGTGGGACTGCAGTCATTATTGGATAGATTTGTCACCTTTATGGCTAGCTTGGACCACACAGTAAATTTTATTAAGTCTTACGTGATCGTGGTTGACTTGAGGTCCACCAATTCAAAAACTTTCAAGATGGGAAATCATATTCTGACTAAAGTTCCAGCAATTTCTGACCTTGGGGTACTGTTCAATGCGGACAAAACCTGGAAGCCCCTGACCGAGGCAAGAAAAGGTGAGCTTGTTAAGGCCACAGGTGCTGTGGCTAGCTTAGCCCTGAGGCTGGAACCTAGGCCTCCCAGGACTTTAGTCAAGATATTCCAGGCTAACTGTTTCTCCAGGGCTCTTTATGGCAGCGAGGTATGGGAATACACAAAAGTTGATAACATCCAAACCACTAAAAACACATTTTTTAAGGCATATGTGGCAGGTCCCAAAAAAGTACACCGGCCTTCTTTGTCCATGGGGAGCTCGGAATAAAATGCATGGGAGATATAATTGCTCTAAAACCCCTGTTATGTTGGATCAAGGTATGGACTGAGGAGGGTGCTCAGATTCTTTCTAACAATCTGTCCCTTGATTATGTGCACTAAATTCCTTGGCTGGGGTATGTGAAGGCCGTCTTTATTAGCCTTGGTAGGGAGGATATATTTTATAACCGCAGTCCTTGCACCCCTTCGAGCTGAAACGGGTGAGAGATCAGATTTTAGACTGTAAATCCCTTCAAAGAAAACAGATGAAACCTATGGTGCAGGGCATATGCTCTTAAAAACTGTTCAGATTATTGAACCATATTTATTCTTTGTAACTATTGATTCCTTTTAGCCAGATTCCTGTCTAACCTGTTGCATCATCTTCTGCATCTTTAGGGCCAGCAGCTGCGGCAACACGTGTCTGCAGGAACCCTACGTTTTTTATGTTCTGTAAATATATTAGTGTACCTACAAGACTGCTTATCATCCTGCTACTGAAATCCCTGAATTTTATGCTACTTTGGGCAGCTCTGATGTTCTTTCGGCTCCTACCCAATGCACATGCTATATTTGCAGTTTCCTGCTTTTTATGAGCTGCGCTAAGATTGAGGCTTTCTAGACCTGATTAACTTTACAGTTATAGGAGGATTTTAAATATAAGTAACATTAGGGTTGTGTTTTTATGGGATTTTTCATCTGCTGTTTTTTTAAAATAATTTTTATGATTTTAATTCACATTGAGTGTACTTTGTTTTTTTTACATGGGCATGTATTATGCTACTACGTTCTTTTTATGGCTATAATTATAAAAAAATAAAGACTTCTGATCAGTGATCTGTGCTCAGCAGGAAGGAGTGGTAGTAAATTCTGAAGCACTTCATACAGTGTAAAGCAAGTGGATGCCTTACTATTCACTTGACAGACCAAGGATCAAACGCAATCAAAGAAGAACCCAAAGTTCCTGATCACAGGAGAACCCACAGCCAGAAAATCTTACTGAGGAGGCCAAAAGTAAGAAAAAGCCATTTAAAACTTTGGTGTGTCTGTCATTGATGACACATGCTTACATCAAACTTTTAAAAGTTTTTACTTTTCTAAAAACAAACTCCCAAACCAGGAGTTTGTTCTTGGAAAAGTAAAACCTAATGGCCCTGACACCACTGGAGGTGTCTCCCATACTGTGGAGATCATTCTTTCATTTCTACAGTCACTCAGTGCCAGGATATCGTACTCCATCAGCTTAAACCTGAGGGTCTGCATCACTCTAAATTGGGTTGGCAGGCCGAAAGTTTGGCAGGCACAGTAGTCCATTGATTTTGTATGGAGCACCATCTCCACCGAACTTTACATGGAACCTTAAATACCTACGCATAATCAGTATAATTGCATTAAGTTCCTGTACTGCATTCATATGCACTAGCTAGATTAGTACATGCAACAAACTGTGGGAAAGCATTATGTAGCAGGTCTCAGATGCCCGCCGTGCCTTGCTATATACCAGCATTAGTACATGCTGCAAAGTGTCAGAAAATATAATTAGTTGGAGTTCTTTGATGGCCCAAGTACATGCTATCTAGCAAATGTGTAGGATCAGCAAATTAATGTTTTTTTTAGCTAAAGTTTATCTCAATCTCCTATTTTTGGTCCTTTCACTTTGTGAAGTTTCCTTACTGTCATCTTCTGGTGAGATGTAGGAGTGGAGAAACTGTTAATCAAATCTGCAGTTTTCTCAGGTGTTAATGCTATAGAGGGAAGCAACACATTTAGGGCATGTGACAACTCATCTCACACACGCTTCACCATACTCTCAAAAATTAGAACTACTATCTTATTTAACGGCTTAAGCCCTAGAGATTTACAGCAAATTGTATTACTTTGTTGTAAAGTTGGAAAAACGATTTCTAAGTGAAATTCTTATGAGGGAACAGGGTGAGAAGCCATTATGTGATGAAACTCTAATCTGGGATGCATCATAGCAAAAGGCAGGTAAGTGCCATAAAGATTGTGTGGTAATACACAATGCAAGGAGGGTTGTTTGTTGTTTTTTTGTTTGTTGCACTGACAGCCTGATTTAGAGTTGGTTGGAACACTGTCCCTTTGTCATGGAAGAGACTTCCCGACCTCCACCAACTCGACAACTGAACTGTCCATCATGATGGAAGAGATTTCTCATCAAATTGAGGGAGGAGCCATTTTGTCGGAGAAATATTTTAGTGGACAATGTGTCAAAGCTGGGGCAAATTACGCAACAAATTCTATTCTGCCTCAATCAGTAGTCAGAATGTACACTCAAGGGCTTTTCATATCAATGCATTTGGGAATGCTGGAAGACAGATGCCACTCTCTTTATCTAGAATGACTACAAGCATTGGGGGAGAAAAGAGACTCCTTCTAGGATCTCTGATTTTGTCTCTTCGATTATTCACCTCCCTACAATGTTAGTCTTTTCTTGAAGAAGGGCTCACTGATCAGCTAGGAATACCTTAACTCCATGTGGAGGCAGGCAATGGGAATCATGGTTCAAAGGGATGGATTCGTCCCTACCTCTCATCTCACGGTGGAGGTACGGCGATTAAAGGTCTCATCTTGACAGGAGTGATGGAATGCGCCAAGCACATGCAAAACAGAAGCTTTCATGTCTCTGTCAGCTTTGTGCAGGGCTTGGGAGTGGCCAGAATAGACAGAGAATCGAACTGGGACCTTCTCAATAGGAGATGTTTCCTTTTAAGGGTAAACAACAGAGATTGGGTTATGTGCTTGACCGAGCCCTAGCTGAGGAGAAACAATCTACCTGCTCCTTGTGAGTGGGACAAAGCACAAAGAGGGTCTGTGCCGTGTAGCATGTAAATGTGTGCCTGAGGTGCAGCCACAGAAAATAGGTTTTAGGTATTGGATAGAGCTTTGAAAGGGGCGGCAGACAGACCCAAACATTTCCTTTCACGTTTTGATGATGAAAAAAATCACCTCCTTACTGAGACAGACAAAATGGCTCATTTGCTGCTGCATGCTTGAAGCTAAATTGAGGAAGATCCTCGACACAGTTGACTTCTACTGCATCAAAGACACCCTAGAATCCCATGTGATCATGGGAAGTGTAGTCCAGTAACCGCATTTTAAATATGTGACTAGCATGACAATAGAGTGTCCTGGAACTAGGTCAATAGCAGTTGCAGGCACAATTTCCCAGGCCTATTTGTTTGTGATTTTAGATTCTGACAAAGAGTTAACAACTGCCAAACTTTAGTTAACTGTTTTTTACTTGGAACCAAGCCCCTTTATCTTCACCTGAAACATTTTCAGTGTCATGCTATAGAATTAATAGTAATAACAGAGAAATGGTGTGTCTTCCATTTCCATGGATTCCAGGCTTGCCCATCTCAAGTGGCTGGTGTGGATCCTTAATATCGACTAGAGAATATCATGGAATATCGTAGACAGAATAATGCCGTACAAAATATCGAAAGGTATGTATGTATAAATTTCCTGAGCCTAACTGCACATCTATGTGCCTTGAAGACATATTTACAAGGTCCCTAGATGTGGAGTAAAGAATAATACATTTAAAGTTCCCTACATGCACTTGCCTCTCTATATTTTCTCCCCACATTTTTAGTCCACAACATTGATGTGCCACAATATTTTCTTATACTCCGTATTCCAGCGAACGGTCTAATGGTTGACATTGGGATTCATCTGACAGAAGCTGAATCTACCTCCTTGGTGCAAACAGATTTGCTGTTACCAGGGAACAGTTAGACTGACCAGGACCTTCTGTGGGCTATTACAGTTCTGTGGCTATTGGGCCGAAGTGCCCAAGGAATGAACTGGAAATGACCAGGACACTGCTTTAACTACAGTCACACTCATAAACTTCCACACCTAAAGCCCCAAATGAAACTTGGCACACATGCGCACTATTCAGTCTATTATTGTAAACACACAGGGGCATATTTAAGAGCCCCTATCACCATTCCAATGTCACATTAACCACCACCATGGTGCGCTGTATTTTAAATAAGGCTTACACATCGTGGCATTAGGGGAGTGCTAAGGGGTGCTAGAAAAGTGGCACTGCACTGTGTGCAGCACCACTTTTCTTAAATATACCCCATAGTTTCTGCAATAAGACATAACAACTATCTTGTATTTGGCTACAATCAAAAGGAATTACCTGGAAAATTTAATAATACTTGAGCAAATCAACAATTTTGCTACATTGCTGGGTCGTAGAAAAATCACTTAGAATAGAGGGAATACAATTTGAGTTTCATCACTCCTCAAAAATAATTCTGCTACATGCCAAGCCCTCAAGTACAAAGACCACAGATCCTCATCTCACTGAGTCTGAAGTTCTTTCCACCTACAACAGTGATGTCTGTGTTAATGCTAATTACATTACACTTCGTCTTGTGATAGTTATTTGTACTGCACTGTATTAAGCACAGCTGGAAGAATGCAAATGTATGTCCTAGGCTAAACCGTTCACAGCAGTGAGATGATATTCAAACAATACCCAAATACGCTTCTTTTTGTGCTAAAACAGCAAACCCATCACTGAGTTTGCTGATTTGCGTGGTTAAGACAAAGCTAACTTCGGGTTATGGTGCAGAAGCTTTCCCAAACAAACTGACATCCCTTTGAAGCATCTCACATTGTAAAGCCTTCAGCACCCTTATCTGGCTGCCATGGGACACCTCACAATACCAAATAAGGCTTGAGTTTAGGCTAATTAGCCCGCAAGTCAGGGATCCTTAAATCCCGCTTTTCCTTTCATCTTGCAAATACTGAAATCCTCAATCTGGAAAGAAATTCTAACAAATTCAAACAAGAATGCCTAGGAAACTGCAATGAAAGAGGCTCAATCAGCACACAGAGCGGAAACTTTAAGGGACCTGACAAATAAGCACTTCAAACATCTCAACAAAAGGTCAAACGAATCTTGCTTGCTACTGATAAGGACACTTTTAGAAGCAGAAGCCACTCTTAGATGACCATCAACTCTATAAACCTTTGGCCCTGCCAGCATACAGGGCAGAGACCTACACATGGTATTATAAAAGAAGGTTGCTGCACCTCTGCTCGGGCAATGCCCTCACCATGGACCATCGCCAAAATAGCTTCCCAAACCTCTCTTGAGGTCATGTCGTTTTTGCAGGAACCAGGAGGAATCATTGCCACATGTTTTATGCACCAGTTCTTCTTTATTAAACAAGTGTCACAATTGGATTTGTAATGCTTCTAACCAACATGGCATCAGAACATGTAGGCATGCTGTAATTTTCTGCTTGGTTTGAAACCTCCCAGTTGTGACAGCGAGATTTATTAGGATCGTGAGTAGAGTGGATAAATTCCTTTCCTCTAGAACATTGTTAAATGAATACATTGAAAAGCTGCTAGAAGACATGGTAAAGGTGGTCAAATTCCATCCTGCCACCATGTGCACAATCACCAGTGCTAGCAAACCCCCACAGGGGCCACCAAAGCCTTAAAGCTAATGAAGGGGGACTTATGTCAATTGTATGCCATAAGATCTTGTTATGCATTTTACTGCGCAAACCACCAAGCACTTTTGCATAACACACTTTCACATGAAAGAAGCTGTCCCGGTGAGATTTAATAAACCCTAGAATGGAGCAGACACATTTCCCTCCTTCAGACTATTGTCAATTGCTGTTTTTAAAAAGAAAGCCAACCAAATGTCCCCTATTCTTTCAGTGAGGTGACATTACTGGAGGTGCTACTCAGTTTTCTGAAGTTGAACAGTGATGAAAAAAGTTTCTGCTTCAGACAAATATATGGGCCATTGGCTTTTGACCTTGTAGGAGAGTTTTTTTTAGTTAACTACCTCTACTTTGTCCTTATATCAAGTCATAGCCCAATTCCATTTCGCAAATAGAGTCTCTGTTTTTTTGCACACTCGCTAGAATGTTTTAAGTCTGTTCTGGTGCATTAAAGACATTTCACCCTGCCAAGCAATTTTGAAGTCTGTCGCTGCCACTATAGAGATCGGGATTTCCATTTTATTTAAGCTAAAATTGACAGGACCCAATTTCCCTTAGGCTATTAGCCGTATGGAAAGAATAATCATGACAGATTGAGAACGAGTAGCCTGCTGCAGATTTGATACCCTTCTTCTCTTGTGCACTCAATAAAGTATTTTCTTTAGTAATGTAGTTTTGGAAGAAAACTCTAACAGTGGAGCAGCTGGTTTTGTAGGCAAATATGGCACACAATGGTCCCTCGCAGATGACAATTCTGGTATGAATCTTTTACCTTTTTGAAGCACTTCTCTAAGTAGTTTGGCAACCCACTTAATGGTAGATCCTTCCTCCTTTTATCCTTCAGAGCCCTCTGTTTCCCCCAGATTTTCCATTTACTCACATTGTGATCTAGACTTTCCAGATGGAGATTGTGTTGTATTGTCTCTTCTTTGTTACTCGCTCAACAGTTTAACCAACAGATTCTCAAATCTTCCTTACTTTCTCTGATAAGTCATCTCTCTTTTCATTTGGTTGCTTGATATTTACCATATGATCTTTTTGGATGGTTTTAATTTCAGTAACTTGATATGGATTGTAACAAAGTTTTAGCAGGAGTTTTATTTTGTTCTGAACTTTGTCCTGCTTTTTTAGTAGTTGTTTTGCTATTTTGTGTACTTTCTTAGTCTTATCAAGTCTTGCTGCTTTCTGCATTTTTGATGGACATAGTTTTCACTGCTCCACTCTTGCAAGTCACTTGTGGCAACTGAGTCGATGGAGAGGAATGAGGGAGGAGATCTGGGCTTCTCCTTTCATATATAAGCAATATAATCAGAATGTGAATTGGCTGTTTCCTTTCTTTGAGTGAGTGCCTTTTCTTGGTTTAACGGAAGGGTCAGTATTTGTCATGCTTTTGTCAACGTGCCTTCTTTTTCTATTCCCTCATGATCTTTCTGTAGAGCACTTAGACTCCTCCAAGTGACCAACTGCTGCATAACATGGCGTCCCCTGCTTCTGGTGATTTTTTAAAATTTGAATCATAGAGAATTACCTTGTTTTATTGCACCTGGGCTTGCTCAAGCTAGCTCTCTCCTTTCTCTCACTACCTGAGATGGATTGCCCAGGTTCTCGGTATCCAATTTTGAACTCTCTTTTCTGGGTTTTGTACTGTACTTTGCTTCTTGAACTGATCATCCATTAACTCCGACCTCAGAAAGTCTTTTATATCTACACTTACAGAACTGTTGGGTAGGGGGCATCTGTTTTATTCTTCATCACTCCTTTGTATGAGTTCTGTTGCTTTTGCGGGCACATCATTGCCTTTCAATGTCTAACCATTCTGACTTCCAACCTACATGGCTGAATTGTTTCCTCGTTTTTTTCAGCAATCTATCCTCTTTCATTTCTTGGAGAGTTGTGGGCTTCTACATTAACCTCAGACTCGTGTTCTGTATTTGCAGTTCTTGCTGTTGCAAGTTCTACTTCAGGCAACTCAACTTCAATTTTTTCGTATCTAACAGAATTATCACATTAGGATGCGTTTGCAAAATTCACACCGCTCAGTTTTTCGTGGTCTGGTTTAATGAAACTGGTATAAAACACCACAGTATCTTTTTCTGGTGGTACTGCAGAACAGTTATTTTCCGCTGCCATGCTTCCTTTTTTATTAAATTTTTCTGTCATTTTTCCAGCTAAAATTGAGAGTAGTTCAAACATCTTTTGTGCCTGCATTTTTCTGCCTTCCGTGCTTCTCTTTAGTAACTTGTTAAGGTTCATATTAGCAGTAGCATTAGGGATAAGACCAGGACAGGCTTCAGCGCTGGTGGGACCCTCTGTGACAGTCTTTTTTGGTGCCCTTTCACCCCATGACCACTTCCTCGGATTCCCTTATTACCACCCTGCAAATGTGCCCCTCATCTCTCCATACATTCACTTGTTTTAAAGCACTTGTAAAGGTTGGCTTTAGTAATCCACTTAGCTATCCACAGAAAATATAGATCTGTTCTTTGCAGCAGGCACTTTAACCCTCTGTGCTACTTTAGGGTGAGTAAAAACTGCTGCTGGAAAAAACTCTGATCCCTCTCTCTTGCAGGAATATTAATCACTAGAGGTATCTTGACATTTTAATTGCTTCCTGAAGGCTGGACGCACAAAGAACTTTTCAGCAGGTCCTTTAAAAACGCAAGTTTTGTAAGTTTTTGGTAAACACAGCGCCCCCCTTAGGTCAGCAACTCCAATCCAGGCCAGCCCCTGGTGTGGCCGCATTGCTCGCACCACCCTAAAGCTGACCCTGAATAGGACCATGGCTTCTGCCGCCACATGTTTGCATTCTTGCTTTTAAGTACCGCTGTATTTTGCAACTGTGTAAAGCGAAAAATATTACAAATATCGCACCTGCTCCTTTGAGTACCCCCTCAAAAGACAGGCTGTACGCTTCACGCCTATCTTTTACTGATCCACTCGGTATCGTCTCTCAGCTACTTTCCAGATTTCTCAGACTTAGAACACCAGGTGGTTTCAAGCACACAGCGCACCACTGCCCATTCTTCTCTGATTCTTCTGCGGTCCAACTCACTGTATTCTGTTCAGCTGCTGTGCACCCATTTTATTTATATTGTGGATCCGACTACGTAGCCTGCCTTGTTGATGCCATTACTCCGGCCCACCACTGAACTCTCTGTTTTCTTGTCGAGCTTGTACATCTTATCCAAGGGGCATGCTCCTCCTCCTTCCAGCCTAGTACCACCTCTCCCTTCATTACTGCGCAAGACTCCCCTCAGCATTCCACTTGCTTCCACTGACCCAGCAATCTGGTAATTTGTTGCACAAAGATCGTGGCATAGCTTCAGCATGTCCTGTGGTCTCAAACTATCAAATCAAACTCATTACAAATATTTACTTTTCTGGATGAAGAAGTGTCATGATCATTGGAAGCAAGTTGCCTCTCGACACTCTTGGTGACCATCTTCCCTACAGAAATTATCCTGAAAAATCTGGCTAGTTCTGCTCACTTTTGTGTGCTTTGCTATTTTTTATTTTTACATCCTGAACTTTCAAGGAGATTCTCTGTCATTGGTGTGATTGAGAAGCCTGTTGCATAGGGAAGGGTCAGTTAAGAAAGTAAAATAGAGAAGTGAAGAATTGTTATAGAAATTGATGGACTGTGTTTTCTGAAGTGCTTTTATCACTTAAAAACATTGTTAGAAATGGAGTCTCTAGTTGGCAGTCATTTTACACCCTGTCCAAGTAGGGGTCCTAACTCTAGTCAGAATAAAGGAGATACAAAGCTCAGATAACTCCAGCTTACCCCCTTCGAAGCTCTGCACAAGCAGTCAGGCTTACCTCAGAGGCAATGCGTAAAGTATTTGTACAAGCACACACAGTAACACAGTAATACAGTGAAAACACCACAAAAGCCCTCAACACCAGTTTAGAAAAATAGCCAATATATATCTAAATCAAACAAGACAAAATGACAAAAATCCAACATACACAAGTAGAAATATGACTTTTAAGACATTGAGGGCCGGATGTAGGAAACTCCCAAATTGCGACTTGCAATTTGCGATTCCCTGCGACTCGCAAATTGCAAGTCGCAATTTGGGATGCAGAAAGGTGTCTCAGACACCTTCTGCGAGTCGCTATGGGGTCGCAAAGACCCACCTCATTAATATTAATGAAGTGGGTCGCAATTTGCACCCTCATAGCGACTCAGGGCACTCACAGGGATGGAGGCCTGCTGGGAACAGCAGACCTCCATGTCCGTGACTGCTTTTAAATAAATCAGTTTTTTTTTTCAAAGTGTAGCCCGTTTTCCTTAAAGGCCCCCTTCCCGTTTGCGAGAGGGTTACCATCCACTTCAAGTGGATGGTAACTGCGAGTCCATTTGCGACCGCTTACGCGGTCGCAAATGGAATTGCATACCACTGCGACTCGCAAATAGGAAGGGAACACCCCTTCCTATTTGCGACTCGGAAATGCATTTTGCGAGTCGGTTCCGACTCGCAAAATGCATTTCTACATAGCAAACACACGTTTGCGACTCATTGCGAGTCGCAAAGTGTTTGCTACATTTGGCCCTAAATCCTTATAAAAACACTGAAAAACACAATAGGTCCAACTGGGGCTATCACAATATAATTGATGGAGTCATTCCCAACAGTCCAACGCCACTCACAGGGAGGGCGGCGCCAGTCATGAAGAGGCACAGACTCCCAGGGACAGTACTTTTGGTAATGAAGAAAACAATCCGGGGCACAAAGTCAGGGAGGTGTGGAGTGGCTGGATCAGGTGCGGCATTGGTTCCTTACTGCAGACAATGAATCTTGCGGGTCAAGACATGTTGATTGACCTCATGGGGTCATGCAACGGGGCTGTTGGTGCCGCTTCGGAGTAGGGTTTCAAGGACGTTGGGGACATGGCATTTCAGGACTCACGGAGTGGCGGAAAGTCAGCAAGGCTGTGGTGGTGTCGGGTCTGCGGTGTCGCTCAGGGTCGTCGCACTCCAGGGGGGGCACGGCTTCAGGTTGCAAGCAGCCGTGCAGAGTCGTGCAGCAGCACCAGTTCTGGAGTCGTCCAGAATTGATGTGCCTGGATCTTCTGGTTTTCTCACCAGAACTCACTTCAAAGGGCCCAGGGACTGAATTGGCACCATTTGGCAAGCAGGGGTCCTCAGCAGGAGTACCCAGGTGCTGGCAGGTGAAGTCTTTGATGTCCCTTAGACGTCTTAACAGGAGGCAAGCTCAGTCAAAACCCTTGTATAAACTTCATAAGCAGGATTTCAGAAATCAAAGTCCAGTTTTCCCTCTTAAGGCAGAAGCAGCAGCAGGCCAGTACAGCAAAGCAACTGGCAGAGTAGCAGGTCCTCCTCAAGCATCAAGCTCTTCTCCTTGGCAGAGGTTCCTCTTGATCCAGAAGTAATCTGAAAATCTGGGGTTTTGGGTCTACTACTTAGACTCATTTCTGCCTTTGAAGTAGGCATTTCTGCCTTTGAAGTAGGCAAACTTCAAAAGAAAGGGTCTGTTGTTCACAAAATCCTGTCTTGCCCAAACCTGGCCCACAGAGACACACCAGGGAATTAGAGGCTGAATTGTGTGAGGACAGGCACAGCCCTTTCAGGTGGAAGTGCCAGCTTCTCCCTTCCTACTCTAGCCCAGGAGACTGATCAGGATGTGTAGGACGCACCTTGGCTCCCTTTGTGTCACTGTCTAGAGGGAATTCACAAACAGCCCAACTGTCATTCTGACCCAGATGTGGATTCCACAGGCAGGCAGAGGCACAGAATGGTTAAGCAAGAAAATACACACTTTCTAAAAGTGGCATTTTTAAACAGACAATCTAAATACCAACTCTACCAGAAAATGTATTTGTAAATTGTGAGTTGCGAGATCCCAAACTCCTTATCTCTATCTGCTCCCAATGGGGGGAACTGAACTTAACATTTTTACAGGCAGCCCCCATGTTAACCTATGGGAGAGACAGGCCTTGTAATAGTGAAAACTGAATTTAGCAGTATTTGACTATCAGGAAATGTAAAAAACACACCAGTACGTGTCATACCTTTTAAATACACTGCACCCTGCCCACAGGGCTACCTAGGGCCTACCTTAGGGTTAATTTAAATGTAGTAAAATTGAAGGCTTGGGCCTGGCAAGTCCCACTCCTTCCAAAGATCACTAGTTCCCTTGAGAAAGAGGTTGAATAAATCCTTACTTATCACAGATAAACGTTTCACCCCTGTGATTGGCAACTACGAAAATCAAAGCATGATAGTTGTAATGTGTCAGCCTACACTAATAATAATTGCATTATTAAATCCCATTCGATTAACACCAAAAACATTGCAAAACAGCTATACAAGTCTAGGATCCTATAAATGACGTGGGCATTTCTGTAATTTACATTTCTTCTTTATCTGCACTGCTTGTCTTTCAGTGCTAAAACAGTTCAACGACTCACCATAAATACTAATACAGTGTACGTGGTTGTAGCACCCCCCTGCATTTAATTTGCATGTAAATTGCACATCCTTCCCTCAAAATGACATTTATGGCCTTACTTCACCTATTTTGAACTGCACATATTCAGCATTTTATTTGTCGATCATCCATGTAGATTAAATCAATTCCAATCTCATGAATGTTGAATATTGAATATGTTGAATATAATTATACAATAAATTAGCTACAGCACACAAAATACAGCATTTGTGACTTAAACATTGCAAGTGATCGCACGCCAGCTTAAAATAGCGGAAGTTCTATCACTGGTTAGCACTGCTTAATTTATGCTGGTGGCCTCCAACCTCCATTTGTGCCGACAGGAACTTATTTAGTGTCACCAAGCGTTGACCTAGAGAAAGCAGAAAAGGTAGAAATAAAAGAAGAGAAAGAGAAGAAAATGATGACCAAGGAAGAAAGCATGGATAGAAAAACCTGCATGAGTGAAATAAAAAGAGGGAAAGTTTAGAGTAGTTGAAGAAAGAAGCATGAGGTGGAACCAAGATCAGACTGCCTTGGTATTCCTCATCCGGTAGCACTGGCAGCCCAGGGTGTTCAATCATACTGCAGTTTGGCTCAAGATTGCAGCACACTGCTGCATTTTACCACCATAACGACTTTTTGATGAATATACAATGAGGACGGGCACTGCCCCTTCATCTACCCAGGTAATATTCAGTACACTTTTTAACCACTAAATGAATAGCTCAACACCTTTTGCACAGATTTTAAATGCTCCTAGCATTGCCAAAATTGGAGCAGTAGAATAAGTTATAAAAGTTACTGCCCAACAGCTCACACTTTTGCTAAATGGGGAGGACAGGATTAAAAAATATGCCTCCTCTGGCTCCAGCTCCACTGGCTCCTCATTCAGAAGAGATGTCAATTCAAAATGCTGATCCACGCCCACAAAGAGATGTCCATTAAAAATGCTGATCCACGCCCACAAAGAGATGTCCATTCAAAATGCTGATCCACGCCCACAAGGCTCTTCACAATCATGGACCAGCATACATCTACTACCGTCTGAACTTCCACCAACCCTCCAGACACCTGCTCTCTGCTTCCCTCTCCCTCACACATCCCCAATCCATCTGCTAAAGCAACTATGGAGGATTCTCCTTCTCCTACCTCGTGGCAATGATGTGGAACGTCCACCCTTTCACCTATGGATCACATCCTCTCCTATGGAATTCAGGTAAGGACTCAAGACCTGGTTGTGCAACTGAACACCTTGGCAGCTTGCTTCCCAGCACATGGATATCCTCACAGGTGATTAGCCCTGCTCTATAAATCCTAATTGATTGATTGAGGTCTCCTAGTTCCACAGTTTCCAACTAGATCAGAACTAGGGTGGAAGTGATTCTGGTGACAGCACCAAGGGACAGCACTTACAAGGGTATTGCTACTCTGTGGTGGCCCTGCACAGCTTTAGAATACAGTGTTTCTGCTTAGTATATTTAGGTGAAATGGTAAAGCCAAGATTAGATGTCTAAAGTGTAGTTCCATGACTAAAACTTACCCATTGGACCAAATCTAGTTCTTTTCCCTTGCCACTCCACTGATCACCTCACCTTGTTAAGGGTTCTTTCAAAGTTTTGCTTCATAGCACTCAGTAACTGCACTGATCCTGTTTGTAAACTCCCCCATTGTTTTCATATTATAGGGAAAAGACAGGAGTAGATTGTGTCACTTTGCCTTTCGGTCCTGAGCTAGTATGTGGTTTCTGAGCAGTATCCATGATGAATACTTCTATTTACCATTGATGCTTCAGGTCTTGAGACTGTTTCATTTAATTTGAATAACAGAGTTGTTCATTTTGTAAAACTTGTCCTTAAAAAGTAGCAATAGTGAACAGGCAAGGCTTACTCCTGGATGTGGAAAAAAGAGTAGAACTCAAACACAGCGTGAATAGGAATCATACTCTACATTCTCAATATACGGACCAATCTTATCTGTTTAAATGACTGATTTTGAGGAGGGTGATATAGAAATAAATCTCATTGTGCGCTCTGTGACACATCGCACACACTGATGATGAAAAGATGGCCAGCCTTATCCGTACACCAAGGAAAATGTTGGGCCTCATTCCTTGTTTTTTGCAAATTAAGTACTGCTAGCTAGCGAATAAGACAACATGTGTTATTTATGTATGTACTGATCCGACAGGGTGCAAACATTTTGGAGCCCCACTGCTTAATAGCAGGTATGTTGGATATTATTATTTAGTTTGAAACGTTTAGTTATAATTTCTCTGTTACCTGGTTTAATTTTGCCATAGATTATACATTGCTTGTGTCTTTCCACTGCTCACTTTTAGGGACCTACTTTTTTATTTTGTCTTAAGCACTCCACAAGAGTGCATGTGTTTTCCAGCTGTCTCCCTGCTGTGCTTCTCTCCCTTCCCCTAAGTTTATTCTCTCTTACTTGGGGACTTCTTCCTTCCTCCTCGAAGCTGCTCTCTCCCTCATTGCTTCTCCTCCACACCTTGGCCTTCCATGCTGCTTTTCCCCACCCTCTCTTTCTCTCTCCCAATCACTACATCCCTTCACAAGCCCCATCTCCTCCCTGTTGTTTGCTTGCTCATGTAGTTCTCCCTGCCCTCTCCTCATTGCTCTAGAACCCAGTACTTATACTCCACATTCCTGCCCTCCATGCTGCTTCCCCCACCTGCATACTCCTTCTCTCTTGCCCATTGCTTCTCCTCCCCACCTTCTGCTCCTCTGGGTTGCTTCCCCGCACCTCCCCTGCCATGTTGTTTCTGCCACCCCAGCCCTTAGTATTGCTTCCCCTCAAACTTGGCTCTCTATGTTGCTCGCCTCCCTGGGTGCTCAAATAAAAAAAAAAAAAAAAAAAAAAAAAAACTTGCATAATTTTGTAGGGTCAACCGCCTACAACATGACACGATTGCTGTGTCATAGTGGTTGTTTTTGAACAGCGGTCGCTTTACAGTGTGCTGTCAGAGCCGACTCGACCAAATGTGAGACCAATTGGCTTTGCCATCATTTAATTATTGTGCATTTCTGCACCACTGAACTGGTTGTTGACTAGGTTGAGCAGATTCTGAAAAACAAAAACTTGGATAATCCACAAGTCGTAATGCCACAACAAGTAGGACTATAGCTTTGCATTGCCTAAGAGCCCTGAATGACCTAATTTACAGCTTTCACCAAAATAAAAACACAGACGATGAGTAATTAACCGCTTCTGTGCCTTGGACGAGATGATCTCGTCAATGGCACAGGGGAACTTGGGGGCGCGCTAGCGCGCCCCCCGTGCACCCCCTTCCCCCCCCAGAGTTTTAGGTCAATCTGCCCCCAAGGGGGCAGACACCACTAGGCACCGGGGATTTGTTTTTTGGCGCCAATGTCACGCAGGAGGAGCGACCCCGTAGGCAAGGGTCGCTCCCGGGGGGGGTGGGGGTTGGGGGGGGCAAATTTATTTTAGGCCATTTCTGCCCCCCCGGGGGACAGATCGGCCTATTATTAGGCCGAACTGCCCCCGGGGGGGGGGGCAGAACACTCTAGGCGCCAGGGCAATTTTTTTTTTGTGTTTTTTTGTTGTTGTTGTTTCTTTTTTTAGAGATGGGGAGCGACCCATCAGGCAAGGGTCGCTCCCCTGGGGGGGCAAATTGTATTTAGACCATTTCTGCCCCCCTGGGGGCAGATTGGCCAATTTTAGGTCAATCTGCCCCCAAGGGGGCAGAAACCACTAGGCACCGGGGATTTGTTTTTTGGCGCCAATGTCACGCAGGGGGAGTGACCCCGTAGGCAAGGGTCGCTCCCGGGGGGGGTGGTTGGGGGGGCAAATTTATATTAGGCCATTTCTGCCCCCCCGGGGGACAGATCGGCCTATTATTAGGCCGAACTGCCCCCGGGGGGGGGGGCAGAACACTCTAGGCGCCAGGGCAATTTGTTTTTTGTGTTTTTTTTTTTTGTTGTTTCTTTTTTTAGAGATGGGGAGCGACCCATCAGGCAAGGGTCGCTCCCCTGGGGGGGCAAATTGTATTTAGACCATTTCTGCCCCCCTGGGGGCAGATTGGCCAATATTAGGTCAATCTGCCTCCAAGGGGGCAGAAACCACTAGGCACCGGGGATTTGTTTTTTGGCGCCAATGTCACGCAGGGGGAGCGACCCCGTAGGCAAGGGTCGCTCCCGGGGGGGGTGGGGGTTAGGGGGGCAAATTTATTTTAGGCCATTTCTGCCCCCCCGGGGGACAGATCGGCCTATTATTAGGCCGAACTGCCCCCGGGGGGGGGGGGCAGAACACTCTAGGCGCCAGGGCAATTTTTTTTTTGTGTTTTTTTTTTTTGTTGTTTCTTTTTTTAGAGATGGGGAGCGACCCATCAGGCAAGGGTCGCTCCCCTGGGGGGGGGGCAAATTGTATTTAGACCATTTCTGCCCCCCTGGGGGCAGATTGGCCAATTTTAGGTCAATCTGCCCCCAAGGAGGCAGAAACCACTAGGCACCGGGGATTTGTTTTTTGGCGCCAATGTCACGCAGGGGGAGCGACCCCGTAGGCAAGGGTCGCTCCGGGGGGGGGTGGGTGTTGGGGGGGCAAATTTATTTTAGGCCATTTCTGCCCCCCCGGGGGGCAGATCGGCCTATTATTAGGCCGATCTGCCCCGGGGGGGAGGGGCAGAAACCTCTAGGCGCCAGGAGAATTTTTATTTTTTTTCTTTGTTTTTTTTTTTAGAGATGGGGAGCGACCCATCAGGCAAAAGTCGCTCCCCTGGGGGACAAATTGTATTTAGGCCATTTCTGCCCCCTTTGGGGGCAGATTGGCTGAGTTTAGGTCAACCTGCCCCCAAGGGGGCAGAAACCACTAGGCACCGGGGATTTGTTTTTTGGTGCCAATGTCACGCAGGGGGAGCGACCCCGTAGGCAAGGGTCGCTCCCGGCGGGGGATTGTGGGGGTTGGGGGGGCAAATTTATTTTAGGCCATTTCTGCCCCCCCCCCCCCCCCCGGGGCCGGCTGAGCTACAGGCCAAACACCACAGGTAGGCACCTTGCAAAAAACACCTCTGTTTTCTGTGAAAAAATATGTTGTGTCCACGTTGTGTTTTGGGCCATTTCCTTTTGTGGGCGCTAGGCCTACCCACAGAAGTGATGTACCATTTTTATCGAGAGACTTAGGGGAACGCTGGGTGGAAGGAAATTTGTGGCTCCTCTCAGATTCCAGAACTTTCTGTCACCGAAATGAGAGGAAAAAGTGTTTTTTGGGCCAAATTTTGATGTTTGCAAAGGATTCTGGGTAACATAACTTGGTCAGAGCCCCGCAAGTCACCCCATCTTGGATTCCCCTGGGTTTCTAGTTTTCAAAAATGCACTGGTTTGCTAGGTTTCCTCAGGTGTCGGCTGAGCTACAGGCCAAAATCCACAGGTAGGCACTGCTTTTTATAAAAAAATGTGATGTGTCCACGTTGTGTTTTGGGCCCTTTCCTTTCGTGGGCGCTAGTCCTACCCACACAAGTGAGGTATCATTTTTATCGGGAGACTTGGGGGAACGCTGGGTAGAAGGAAATTTGTGGCTCCTCTCAGATTCCAGAACTTTCTGCCACAGAAATGTGAGTAAAATGTGTATTTTTAGCCAAATTTTGAGGTTTGCAAAGGATTCTGGGTAACAGAACCTGGTCTGAGCCCCGCAAGTCACCCCTCCTTGGATTCCCCTAGGTCTCTAGTTTTCAGAAATGCACAGGTTTGGTAGGTTTCCCTAGGTGCCGGCTGAGCTAGAGGCCAAAATCTACAGGTAGGCACTTCGCAAAAAACACCTCTGTTTTTTTCCAAAATTTAGGATGTGTCCACGTTGCGCTTTGGGGTGTTTCCTGTCGCCGGCGCTAGGCCTACCCACGCAAGTGAGGTATCATTTTTATCGGGAGACTTGGGGGAACGCTGGGTGGAAGGAAATTTGTAGCTCCTCTCAGATTCCAGAACTTTCTGCCACAGAAATGTGAGGGAGATGTGTTTTTTTAGCCAAATTTTGAGGTTTGCAAAGGATTCTGGGTAACAGAACCTGGTCCGAGCCCCGCAAGTCACCCCTCCTTGGATTCCCCTAGGTCTCTAGTTTTCAGAAATGCACAGGTTTGGTAGGTTTCCCTAGGTGCCGGCTGAGCTAGAGGCCAAAATCTACAGGTAGGCACTTCGCAAAAAACACCTCTGTTTTTTTCCAAAATTTAGGATGTGTCCACGTTGCGCTTTGGGGTGTTTCCTGTCGCCGGCGCTAGGCCTACCCACGCAAGTGAGGTATCATTTTTATCGGGAGACTTGGGGGAATGCTGGGTGGAAGGAAATTTGTAGCTCCTCTCAGATTCCAGAACTTTCTGCCACAGAAATGTGAGGGACATGTGTTTTTTTTTAGCCACATTTTGAGGTTTGCAAAGGATTCTGGGTAACAGAACCTGGTCCGAGCCCCGCAAGTCACCCCTCCTTGGATTCCCCTAGGTCTCTAGTTTTCAGAAATGCATAGGTTTGGTAGGTTTCCCTAGGTGCCGGCTGAGCTAGAGGCCAAAATCTACAGGTAGGCACTTCGCAAAAAACACCTCTGTTTTTTTCCAAAATTTAGGATGTGTCCACGTTGCGCTTTGGGGTGTTTCCTGTCGCCGGCGCTAGGCCGACCCACGCAAGTGAGGTATCATTTTTATCGGGAGACTTGGGGGAACGCTGGATGGAAGGAAATTCGTAGCTCCTCTCAGATTCCAGAACTTTCTGCCACAGAAATGTGAGGGACATGTGTTTTTTTAGCCAAATTTTGAGGTTTGCAAAGGATTCTGGGTAACAGAACCTGGTCCGAGCCCCGCAAGTCACCCCTCCTTGGATTCCCCTAGGTCTCTAGTTTTCAGAAATGCACAGGTTTGGTAGGTTTCCCTAGGTGCCGGCTGAGCTAGAGGCCAAAATCTACAGGTAGGCACTTCGCAAAAAACACCTCTGTTTTTTTCCAAAATTTAGGATGTGTCCACGTTGCGCTTTGGGGTGTTTCCTGTCGCCGGCGCTAGGCCTACCCATGCAAGTGAGGTATCATTTTTATCGGGAGACTTGGGGGAACGCTGGGTGGAAGGAAATTTGTAGCTCCTCTCAGATTCCAGAACTTTCTGCCACAGAAATGTGAGGGACATGTGTTTTTTTAGCCAAATGTTGAGGTTTGCAACGGATTCTGGGTAACAGAACCTGGTCCGAGCCCCGCAAGTCACCCCTCCTTGGATTCCCCTAGGTCTCTAGTTTTCAGAAATGCACAGGTTTGGTAGGTTTCCCTAGGTGCCGGCTGAGCTAGAGGCCAAAATCTACAGGTAGGCACTTCGCAAAAAACACCTCTGTTTTTTTCCAAAATTTAGGATGTGTCCACGTTGCGCTTTGGGGTGTTTCCTGTCGCCGGCGCTAGGCCTACCCATGCAAGTGAGGTATCATTTTTATCGGGAGACTTGGGGGAACGCTGGGTGGAAGGAAATTTGTAGCTCCTCTCAGATTCCAGAACTTTCTGCCACAGAAATGTGAGGGACATGTGTTTTTTTAGCCAAATTTTGAGGTTTGCAAAGGATTCTGGGTAACAGAACCTGGTCCGAGCCCCGCAAGTCACCCCTCCTTGGATTCCCCTAGGTCTCTAGTTTTCAGAAATGCACAGGTTTGGTAGGTTTCCCTAGGTGCCGGCTGAGCTAGAGGCCAAAATCTACAGGTAGGCACTTCGCAAAAAACACCTCTGTTTTTTTCCAAAATTTAGGATGTGTCCACGTTGCGCTTTGGGGTGTTTCCTGTCGCCGGCGCTAGGCCGACCCACGCAAGTGAGGTATCATTTTTATCGGGAGACTTGGGGGAACGCTGGATGGAAGGAAATTCGTAGCTCCTCTCAGATTCCAGAACTTTCTGCCACAGAAATGTGAGGGACATGTGTTTTTTTAGCCAAATTTTGAGGTTTGCAAAGGATTCTGGGTAACAGAACCTGGTCCGAGCCCCGCAAGTCACCCCTCCTTGGATTCCCCTAGGTCTCTAGTTTTCAGAAATGCACAGGTTTGGTAGGTTTCCCTAGGTGCCGGCTGAGCTAGAGGCCAAAATCTACAGGTAGGCACTTCGCAAAAAACACCTCTGTTTTTTTCCAAAATTTAGGATGTGTCCACGTTGCGCTTTGGGGTGTTTCCTGTCGCCGGCGCTAGGCCTACCCACGCAAGTGAGGTATCATTTTTATCGGGAGACTTGGGGGAACGCTGGGTGGAAGGAAATTTGTAGCTCCTCTCAGATTCCAGAACTTTCTGCCACAGAAATGTGAGGGACATGTGTTTTTTTAGCCAAATGTTGAGGTTTGCAACGGATTCTGGGTAACAGAACCTGGTCCGAGCCCCGCAAGTCACCCCTCCTTGGATTCCCCTAGGTCTCTAGTTTTCAGAAATGCACAGGTTTGGTAGGTTTCCCTAGGTGCCGGCTGAGCTAGAGGCCAAAATCTACAGGTAGGCACTTCGCAAAAAACACCTCTGTTTTTTTCCAAAATTTAGGATGTGTCCACGTTGCGCTTTGGGGTGTTTCCTGTCGCCGGCGCTAGGCCTACCCATGCAAGTGAGGTATCATTTTTATCGGGAGACTTGGGGGAACGCTGGGTGGAAGGAAATTTGTAGCTCCTCTCAGATTCCAGAACTTTCTGCCACAGAAATGTGAGGGACATGTGTTTTTTTAGCCAAATTTTGAGGTTTGCAAAGGATTCTGGGTAACAGAACCTGGTCCGAGCCCCGCAAGTCACCCCTCCTTGGATTCCCCTAGGTCTCCAGTTTTCAGAAATGCACAGGTTTGGTAGGTTTCCCTAGGTGCCGGCTGAGCTAGAGGCCAAAATCTACAGGTAGGCACTTCGCAAAAAACACCTCTGTTTTTTTCCAAAATTTAGGATGTGTCCACGTTGCGCTTTGGGGTGTTTCCTGTCGCCGGCGCTAGGCCTACCCACGCAAGTGAGGTATCATTTTTATCGGGAGACTTGGGGGAACGCTGGGTGGAAGGAAATTTGTAGCTCCTCTCAGATTCCAGAACTTTCTGCCACAGAAATGTGAGGGACATGTGTTTTTTTAGCCAAATGTTGAGGTTTGCAAAGGATTCTGGGTAACAGAACCTGGTCCGAGCCCCGCAAGTCACCCCTCCTTGGATTCCCCTAGGTCTCTAGTTTTCAGAAATGCACAGGTTTGGTAGGTTTCCCTAGGTGCCGGCTGAGCTAGAGGCCAAAATCTACAGGTAGGCACTTCGCAAAAAACACCTCTGTTTTCTCCCAAAATTGTCGATGTGTCCACGTTGCGCTTTGGGGCGTTTCCTGTCGCGGGCGCTAGGCCTACCCACGCAAGTGAGGTATCATTTTTATCGGGAGACTTGGGGGAACATAGATTAGCAAAACAAGTGCTATTGCCCCTTGTCTTTCTCTACATTTTTTCCTTCCAAATATAGGAGAGTGTGTAAAAAAGACATCTATTTGAGAAATTCCCTATAATTCACATGCTTGTATGGTCACCCCGGAATTCAGAGATGTGCAAATAACCACTGCTCCTCAGCACCTTATCTTGTGCCCTTTTTGGAAATGCAAAGGTTTTCTTGATAGCAATTTTTTACTCTTTATATTTCAGCAAATGAATTGCTGCATACCCGGTATAGAATGAAAACGCACTGCAGGGTGCAGCTCATTTATTGGCTCTGGGTTCCTCGGGTTCTTGATGAACCTACAAGCCCTATATATCCCCGCAACCAGAGGAGTCCAGCAGACGTAACGGTATATTGCTTTCCATAATCTGACATTGCAGGGAAAAGTTACAGAGTAAAACATAGAGAAAAATTGATGTTTTTTTCACCTCAATTTCAGTATTTTTCTTTTTCAGCTGTTATTTTCTGTAGGAAACCCTTGTAGGATCTACACAAATGACCCCTTGCTGAATTCAGAATTTTGTCTACTTTTCAGAAATGGTTAGGTTTCTGGGATCCAGCATTGGTTTCATGCCCATTCCTGTCACTGACTGGAAGGAGGCTGAAAGCACAAAAAATTGCAAAAATGGGGTATGCCCCAGTAAAATGCCAAAATTGTGTTGAAAAATTGGGTTTTCTGATTCAAGTCTGCCTGTTCCTGAAAGCTAGGAAGCTGCTGAGTTTAGCACTACAAACCCTTTGTTGATGCCATTTTCGGGGGGAAATCCACAAGCCTTCTTCTGCAGCCACCTTTTCCATTTTTTTTAAAAAAAACTAAATTTTCACTGTATTTTGGCCAATTTCTTGGCCTCCTTCAAGGGAACCCACAAAGTCTGGGTACCTCTAGAATCCCTAGGATGTTGGAAAAAAGGACGCAAATTTGGCTTGGTTAGCTTATGTGAACAAAAAGTTATGAGGGCCTAAGCGCGAACTGCCCCAAATAGGCAAAAAAAGGCCTGGCACAGGAGGGGGAAAAGGCCTGGCAGCGAAGGGGTTAATATACATTAAAAGCTCTTTTACACACAGTATCATCTGTGTGAACAAAACTTCTTTCTTCTTGGGGCGACTCATTCTTCGCTGAAACATGTGTAATTCTGCACTGCACTGGGTGCGCGTGCAGTGCGAGGGCGCTGTGAGCTCGAAATAACAGTCTGACACCAGTGACTCTATGGCGGGAAGAGAAAGACCCCGTGCATTCCTTTTCTCATCTATTTATACTCTCACTGTATTCTGGAAACAGTAACCTGACCTTCCGGGTCAGCCACGGACACGCAGTCGCCCGACAACTAGACCAGCACTTTATTAAAACATGAAAACTTACTTCTCTCCGTGTTCACTAGAGCCTCTCTGAAAACCAGGACGTGGTAAATTAACTGAAATTTGCCAGAACAAAGGCTGAAAATTGGGAAAGACCCAGGAATCGCCTGGTCATCCTGTGCTGGACCAAATAACTGGTAAGAAAGGACTGGATGTGATGCTTGCCAACTCCGGAACATGATTCAACTCAGCCGTGGCAGAAAGACTCATACAGAGGCCCCGATCCCTGACCACATCCCAGACACTAAAGGAGAGAGACAATACACCAACAAAGTGAACATTGCCAAAGGAAATGACAAGCACCCCATCAGAAAAGTAGTGAATTATTTACGAGATCAAGTCAAAACCACAGCCAAAGTACAGAGAAGGAGAGAGAGCAAGAGTACATGGAGAGGTACAGAAAGAAAGGGAGAGACCAACAACGCTGACAGTGTCAACTTGGAACACACACTTGCCAGAAGGCGTCTATGGGGCAGAATGTGCTATGAAGAGGAATTAGAAAAAGAGACTGCCTCACCATCAGACTATAGTAATCTAGGGCCAGATCACAAAACAATTTTGATTGGCGGTATTGCATGTCCTTGGTGGTGAGTTAAGTAGGTGCTGGGTGCAAACACTTTTTAACTTCATATTGTAAGAGTATATTTATGGAGGTTGTAATGTGTGACAACAATGTTTGTGCATAACACGAGTGAAGGGAAGGGCTAGGAAAATCCTGCAGTTTCTTAAGGATTCTTCAGTCCACGTAATTGTTTTACAGGAAACGCATGTAACTAAAGAGGAATGTACAACATTGGTAAAAACCCAGAAGTGGGTACGATACTGTGTTGCTACTGAGCATGACTTTAACACTAAGGGGGTTGTAATTTTGGTTAAAAATCAGGTGGATGCGATTTTGCTCGGGTTGATGACGGATAAGTTAGGTAGGTGGATCATACCTAGATTGCAGTTGGGGGGTAGGAAATTTACATTGGTAGGTTTTTATGGGCCAAATTGTGACGATATACAGCCCCTCCAAACTGTCTTTTCCCACCTCTTGAATTTTTCAGATCCTATTATTATGACTGGGGATTTTAATGTAGTTTTAGACAATACATTAAATAGATCAGCAAAAGGCAGGTCGGTGGGTACTCCGAAGTCTCAACAATATCCTAAGTTAATGATGAAAGACTTTCGATTGTGTGATCTGTGGAGGCTGAGAGCAGGTCAAAAACAGGAATTTTCTTTTTATAATAGGAAGTATGGGCATGCCTCTCGGATTGACTACTTTTTAGTTGATTATTTGTTGTGTGATTTAGTTGACGATATTGTTTATTCACCGGCCCACTTATCAGACCACGCTGTGGTGATTTTATGAATGAGGTGTCCCCAGGAGCGAGGAAGGATGAGATGGACTTTGGATCGAGCTTTGTTATTAGAGGAGGAGGTCGTTAGTTATCTTTGTAAGGAGACAGTGGCCTTCTTCAGGTTGAATCAGGGATCAGCCTCTAAAATAGTAATATGGGACAACTTTAAGGCAGTGATGAGGGGTAGAATTATAAGTTTGACTAGTTATCGAAGAAGGCTCTATAGGGAGGAATTGGAGGGGATAGAGCAGGATATTTTGGCATGTAACACTCAATGTGTAGAGAGAGATGATAAAAAGGGTTTGGATGATAGGAGAAGACAGTTGAAGTTGCAGATGGAATCCCTATTGCAAGCAAGAATCACAAAGCGTTGGGAGGCAAACAAACTAGTTCATTTTGAATATGGAGAAAATATGGGAAAATTACTAGCCTGGAAGGCTAAGAAAGATCAGGCAAGAAATTGTATTAAGGAGTTAGTGGATAGCCAGTCGGGGGTTTGTCTTATTGACTCGGAGACTATAGAAAAGGCTTTTTATAAGTTCTTTTCTGTACCCTATACTGAGGAAAAGGAGGTGCGGGATGAGGAAGCTGGTGAATGGTTAGATATAGATATGCTCCCGCGTTTTATTGAGAGTAAACAAACTTACCTGACTAGACCAATTACTGAGGGAGAAATAAGATTAGTTTTAAAAGAGTGTAAGAGGGGGAAGTGCCAGGACCGGATGGTATTCCTGTAGAGTTCTATAAGTGACTCTATAGTTCCATCAATTCTTCAATTATTTACAGAGATTTTTGAGGAAGGAGCCCCTCTGCCTGCCTCTTGGTATGAGGCAATTATTTATTTGATTTTAAAACCTGGAAAATCTCCATTGAAATGTGAGTCATATCGCCCAATATCATTATTTAATTGCGACTATAAGTTGTATGTTAAAGTATTGGCAAATAGGTTAAGTGGAGTGATGAGGGATTTGATACATCCTGACCAGAAAGGTTTTATGCGGAATAGGTTCTTGCATGAACAAACATTTAATTTAATAGGGGCTATTGATTTAGCCACTGCATATCGAGAACCTTTGGCAGTTATTGCGATTGACGCAATGAAAGCTTTTGATAGAGTCAATTGGAATTATTTGAATAAGGTTCTTGAATGTAACAATTTGGGTACTAAATTTTGTAAAGCAATTAAACGAATTTATCAGGCCCCATTGGCATGGGTCCTGGTAAATGGGAAGTTAACTAATACATTTAGGGTTACTAGGGGTACCAGACAGGGTTGCCCTCTTTCTCCCTTGTAGTTCGACTTGTATATAGAGCCCTTGGCAAGGAGGATTAGGCAAGACTCTAGAATTTCTCCCTTTAGTAGTAAGAGGTGGGAGAAGAAAGTTGCTTTGTTTGCCGATTATCTTTTAGTCTATACTTCGAATTTATCTACTGCCTTACCCACTTTATTAGATATTACAGAGCAATTTGGGAAGATTTCTGGTTATCACATTAATCCTGAAAAAACGGAGACAATGGTATGGAATCTGAATCCCGACAATTGGTGTACTACTTATTCAATGAGGTATTTAGGGGTAGAAATTGTGCAGGATTTGGAACGAATACCGGTAGTTAATATGAGGCGTGTGGTAACGGCTTTTACTAAGTTATTGTTAGGCTGGCAACATATTCCCCTCTCAATAATAGAGAGGGTCAACTTGGTTAAGATGATAATTTTGCCTAAGTTGAACTTTCCTTATGAATTTATTCCATTACAAAAGGATAAGAAACTTTTGGCCATTTTTCAACAGAAAAATGTATTCCTTTATTTGGGCAGCAGGAGAAAGGAGAAGGGGGCCTTACCTTTCCTGACATCCATTACTATGCATGGGCATTCCATCTTAAGAACGTTAGAATGTTATTTTCTTCCCCGGATCGTTCAGCGATTGGAGAAATGTTTAGCTCTATGGTAGCTACAGAGAAAGGCGCAGCATAATATTTTCTTTATAAGTTTGGTGACCCGAAATTCTTAAAGAAAGCAAGATTGAAAATACTCCAAGATGCAGCTAGGGCTTGATTTCAGTTGTGGCAAGTGGCAAAAATAGACTATTACAGTCAATGGGCTCCGGTTTGGGAATCTCCGGGAACCCCGAGTGTTTGACAGATGTGTTGGCCTTACCCTTTAAAAAGGTCGGGATTGGATTTTGGGGGATTTAGTTAGAGATGGTAGTTTGTTTTCCTGGGAGGAACTTATGGAGTGGACAGGAAGGAATCTCTCAAGATTTAAGTATATTCAATTAAGGGAATGGACACAAGGGGTCGCAGGCAGGTTGGGGTCTGCTAATCAGTTAGAGGGTGACTTAATTAAGAAGTACTGGGGATTAAAGAAGGTTTTGAGTTGGTATTGGAGTATATTAGATATTGTGGATGGGGACTTTAAACTGCCTGTCTCCCTTTGGGCGGGGAGAGATGTCTAGGGATCAATCACAAGCATGGTGGGGGCCATCTATGTGAATAATATTAAGGGCCATTAAATTGGCATCTTTAAGGCGAAATCATCTTTTTACGCTGCATAGGGTCTTTTTTTCCCTGGAAAAATTAACTAAGATAAGAGGGGGAGAGGAAGTTGGTTGTGCTAAATGTGGCTTACCGAAGCCATCTGATATTCATATGTTTTTAGAATGTCCAGTAGTTTATTGTTTCTGGAGGAAAGTATGTGAAAGGATTTCGAGTCTTTTATTACAACACATTACACTGTCTCTTCCTTTAGTTATTTTCTGTACGGTGGAGCAAGGAGAAGTAGGTTCTAGAGTTGTAAAGACAGTGTTGCTATATGCAATACTTTTGGCTAGGAGGGAAATTTGTCGGAAATGGGTATCAGTGCTCCCTCCTTCATATGCAGATTGGTTGGATGCTTTGACTGTTATATCAAAATTGGATACTGAGGTGGATAAATTCCATAAGGAAAAGAAAGTAAAAATATGGTCACGGTTGTTAGAAGGAAGATTTATGGGAGAGTAATTTAGGATGGGTATTTGTGTCCTATGATTACGAGCTTGTTTATTCTCTTGCCTTGGATGTAAACTTTGCGTGACGAAGAGCAATTGAGGAGAGAGACTCGAGGTCCCTGGCATTGATCATGTCCGAGTATGAGAAATCATGGAGTTGAATAGGAGCCAGAGGTGTATGAGGACAAACAAAAAAAGAAGGAATTAAAAAAAAAACTATGTTTGAGGATATTTATTGTATGGCATTTTGTTGTGAACATCTGTTGATTTTTTGTACTGCTATGTTTTCTACTACACTGTTGCAATTTGATGTTGTTTTTTGAGCTGCATCCTGTTTCAACTATTTTGTTGTGTAGAACCTTTGCTCAGAGGTGGAGCTGGAGACACCAGATCGACTGGCTGAAAAGATATTTGAAAGCCAGAGAAAAAGATGATGAATTGAAGCTGTTGTTGCACCTGGCAGAAGATGGGGTGTACAAACTGCTCACACCTCCTTCTGAACACTGTCACAACTTATGCTGCTGCCAGTCCAGCTCTCAACACTTAACTTTGAACCCCTGATAAACCTAGATAATGAAAGTTTCTTACTATAACAGGCAGCACAGAGACAAAAGGAGCCCATATATTTTCCCTATTCCTTGCAAACCTTTGTCAGCACATGCACCCTCCCAAATAAAGGCAATTAAATCTGAGCCCACCTTGGTAAGATGGGCGGGGCTGAACCTACGACGGTCACAAGAACTATCAGATGAATTTACCATGCACATAAAAACAGCAATGACCAAGGTGACAATCAAGGCCGAACTAGGTGGGGTAGTAGTGAAGATAAGCACAAAACCTCTGAACACTGCAAAATAAACATGTGAGATATGTGGTTATTGTGGAAACTCATAGCCCAGGTCAACTAGAGCCCTGTAAAAAGAAATGTGTTTACAGTGTGGGTAATTCAACCATTTTGCCATAGTACCCTGATAAGTGGACTGAAGCAAAAGCCCTTCAAAATGGCCCTCAATCCTCCACGCAGGGAAATATATAACAGGCCAAATAAAAGCACAATTCAAAGCTTTAGGAGATGAAAGAAGACCAGCAGTAGAACAGTATATCAAGTAAATGATCAACAAAACCACAAACAAAAAAAGGTCACAGCGGAAAAGCATCATTTAAATGAAAGCTCAAGACACCAATCCCTCAATGCTACAGGGCCACTTTGTATTTTATACTATGCAAACCTAAAACCTTGATCATTGCTACTAAGCCATGAAATTTGCATTTAGTGGGCCAAGACCTCTCATACCAAAAGACATATTTTATGACAGGTAACACCACCACCAACACCAGATCAGGGCACACATATTTGTCACAGAGAAAAGGTATGGCACTATTCTCAGCTGCAGAACACCCGAGTATCCATACCTCTCCAACATGTAAGGAGCATCTAAAGATTAGGTTGGATGGACGTCCGACAGCCTATAACAGCCTCCTCTATGGCTTTGGGGGGGTCACCAGCAAGATGATCTCACTCCACATTAATGACACAGTTCAAAGCATATCCCTCAAGCCCGCATATGTAGTCTACATGTAACAGAAAGTAGAAGAACCTGTCTGCCTGCTCATTGTAGAGGAGCCCAACCAGCATGATGCAGTGCGCCTGTGCATATGCTTCCTGAGTGAGGCACTTTAAACAGATAAATATGTCACCTCAATTGTTCAAAAATGGCAGCTGTGTCAGCACTTAAAATGTTTTTCTAAAATCAACCTCAACTCAGGATACCATCAGCTACCACTGTATCCTTACTTATGCTACGTCACCACTTTTTCGTCACCTCCTGTAAAGTTACAGGAGATTCAACTTCAGAAGATACAGTGTGGAGGATATCGTTCAGAGTTGCACCCAGGAAGTTTGTACTGACCTAGAGAGCATTATAAACATCTGTGATGGCGTCCTGGTGCACTCAATAGTTGGTTAATTTACACAAGGACCACCTGACAGCAACACTGAATCGACTCAAAAATGATTAACCTTACACCACAGAAAAGCAAGTTCTTATTGCCAGACACAATTGTTTTGCTTTACTACTTTTCAGGTGCAGTTTTACCTTTATCACATTTCAGATGCAGGAGAGTATAAGATGTCAAAGAAACACCTTCTCCACAAACTGTGTCTGAGCTACAGGTGTTCCTGGGCATGTTCTATTTCTGTGGATGATTTATAAAGGAATTGCAGCTGCTTCATACAAAGAAAAAGACAAAAACAGACCTGGCATGAATGTGGGGTGCAGAACAAAACCAATAATTCTGCTTTATCAAGGATGCTCTATCAGTATCAACTACCACAGGTACTTTGACCAGGAAAACAAAGAGAACTAGAAGAAGATTTTGACTCTGTAGCTCATAATATTTGTTTCCTGTGTGACAGTGAGAAAGGTTATTTGCATACTGAAACGATAGCCATTATTTTGGGGTTCTTCCTCAGAGCCCCCATATAGATTTGAAGAATGGATTCTTCAACTTCAAAAGTAGTCATTTCAAACCAAACAGCGAAGTGGAACAAAAAACTCAGCTGAGCACTTTTCAAGGCATTTTTGACTAGCTGTAAAGCGGAGTTATATGCCAATGAAGTATATGTGAAAATGATTGAATAAGGTTCATGCCCATTCTCAATATCTTTCAAAGATGTTCATCAAAACAATAACAGTGATACATATCTCCAGTATACAATAGAAGCCACCACCTAAACATCTGGAAAGCACTGATGCAGCATTAATTACCAAACACGAGTGAGAGCTGTGCATTGCAATGCTCAGACCACCTACTCCTAAGGGCATCCACTTATATTCAACATTTTTAGGCAGAGCCCAATGACTAGCTTCCACCTGCGACCAAAGGATGGCAAAAAAGAAATACGGAATCTGTGACAGTGTTTCCCACAGCTCTACTGGCAACTATAAAATGTGGTAAGTGGGTGTTGTGCTGTCACAAGTCATAGACAATGTCAGAAAATGGCCCAAGATGAAGACTGTAGAATACTCCCTTGCGAGGGTCACCAAACCCAAACTAGCAAAGACAAAAGCCACTCACAGGATGATCAAAGGAATCTCTACAGACAGTGCTCATCCCTTTTAAGAGAGGTAAATAGCTGAGTACTATCGGCCCTACCTAGATAACACATTCAGATCACCCAATGGTAGCCTCAAGAGAACAGATAGGTTGAGCAATACATCAAGACCCGAACAAGGTCATCGGAATCACTGAAGCGCAGAAGCACTGTGTTGAGAGGGAATTCTACATGTTTCTGTCAAAGCAAAGTAACAATGCCGCCAACTCTCCTCTCACTTTTTAAAAGTCATGTAAACTTGCTAATGCTATTCCGAATCACATAATATCACTGGATTGTCCTGAGTTTTGAGCAAAGCACTCTGGTAGAGATGAGAATAACAGGATAACAGATGCAGTCCAGCACCATCTCTGTAGGAGACTGGAAACTAGACAAATATAGACAGCCTGGGAGCAGGTTTCAGCTCCTATTTTAACCCCTACCTTTGATCGTAATGGGGGTCAAGGTACTATGGTGAGTGCTATAAGGAAAAATGAAACGATGCCTAGAAATACATCATCATTCAAAAATATATTCCAACCCACCCTGGACTAGCAAACTACAGAAGACTTCCCTTCACACGTAGCTGCAGACGACAAATTCAATGATGATTACTTTTATGTTCCTGTGCATTTCCCTCAGGAAACATTTGAGTTTCACGAACCACAAATCTACTTGGAATCCATTACCCGGAACAGACTTGCCCAAAAGCGGACACCTGTTAATATGTGTTGAGGAGGAATGTTATATTCCAAGAGAGCAGAAGGCTACCTTCACTTTTTACAATCCATTGTACCCACCCCTGCCTATCTGCGCAACATAGTATGATCCACAGGACATAGGGGTTTCAGTAAAAGCAACTGTCTGCGGCTCCTGCATTGACAGATGCAGCTCATTGCTAATGAGCCTGTGCCATTTAAAATTACGCGTGTGAGAGCTCCTTATGGGTTCCTGGACCCAAAAGGAATTGCCAGGGACACAAATAAGTTGCTATCTTCTCTCCTGGCTGGTGAAGTTGTGTTGACAGGATAAGAAACTAATGATTTTTGGAGGGTAAACTAGGTCATTTGTTTTTAAAATAGGTTGCCCAAGATTTCCTCTACATGTGAGAATTTATTTCAATTTAAATAGGAGATTTGAAAGAGTGAACTACTCTGCTTTACTGCTATTTGGTCATGTTTAATACTTATTGTTGAAAAAATGCTATAACTAGCACATTACACATAACTGGAGCCTGAGCTCTTTACTGCTGAGATCACAATTTTTATCAGTATAGATGCGACAATGCTAGGTGGTAGGAATTTTTTGGATTCCTGCAGATTCCGGATGGTTCAATCACAAAAATGTGGGGAAAATGTGTGATTTCTAGCAAATTTGGAGGTTTGCAGGGCATTGTGGGTAAGAACATGGAGCGGGGTGAATGTGAAGCACACCACCCTGGACTCACCCAGATTTTTAGTTTTCAGATGTGTCTAGGTCTTGTGGATTTTTCTACATGGCAGCGTCCCAAAGTTCAAATGGTTCAGCCCTGACCATTCCAAGTGGGACAATTTTGAGAGTTAGACAAGCTCTCATGGCCCAAAGGAAGAACCAAAACCGAAAATAATCAAATGTCCTCTTGCTTGCCATGGGATAAGATGTTTTAGTGTGCAGGGGAGAGCTGAAAGACTGTTACCCCCTTCAGATGGGGTGGGGGCATAACCATGCCCATAGTGATTGGTAGCCACCACCCCACTATTTCCTATTTTTTTTAAATTCCCTGGCATCTAGCAGGCTTTCTGTCCACCGGGGAATGGATGAAGGGTACTTACCCCATCTGCCCACCGGTGTGCAGAACAACTTTGGCCCCAACTTTGACCCCATGTATTTGGGGTGGAGGTATGGCCATACCCCCACCCTCTTTTTGTGGAGAAAAAAAAAACTTCCCTGGTCTCTGGTGGACTTTCTGCCCCCCTTGGGGCAGATGGGCCTTCCAAAAAAGGCCTATCTGCCCCCAAAGGGGGCAGATATGGCCAACAGTAATGTGCCCCCCCAAACAAAACACATACATACACGCACACCAAACCCTGGTGCCTAAGTGGTTTCTGCCCCCAGGGGAAGATCAGCCTAATAGAAATGGGCCGATCTAACCCCAAAGGGGTAGAAGTAGCCTTAAATAAAATTGACCAGCAGGGGAGGGACCCTTACCTAAAGGGTCTCTCCCCACGTCTAAAATAATAAAACAAAACAAATAAATGATCCCTGGTGCCTACAGGCTTCTGCCCCCCCTAACTACAATAGGCTGATCTTCTCCCGATGGGGGCAGAAATGGCCTAAAACAAATTTGCCCTGCCAGGGTAGTGACCCTTGCCTAAGGGGTCGCTCTCCTCACGTGAAACTGACTTAAAAATAATCTCTGGTGTCTAGTGGTTTCTACCCCTGTGGGGTAGATCGGCCTAATTACAATAGGCCGATCTGCCCCCTGGGGGGGTGAGAAATGGCCTTAAATAAATTTGTCCCCCTGGGGAATGACCCATGCCCAAGGGGTCGCTCCCTTCATGACAATTACATGAAAAAAATAAACTCCCTTGTGTCTATTGTGCATTTCTGTTGCCCGATCGCATTGCCTTTCCATTGATGCCTCTCTCGCCCCCTCCACGTGATCGAAGGAGAAATGCTAAGGCATTTCTCCTCCGGTCGGGGGGCCTCTGATGAGGTCAACGGGCAATCATACACTGATGTCATTAGACGCCATAGGGGGTTGGGGACAGGTGTGGAAGGGGAAGGGGAAGCGATTCTCCTTCCATCCCTGCCTTGGGGGCGTGGTGGCGAGCGCACTAGCGCTCCCCCTTGAGCCGGTCCAAGGACGTAACGGTTAGGTCCTTGGTGCCTTAGTGCCACAGCCAAGGATGTAACCGTTATGTCAAGCGGTTAAGGGCATTGTTTGTAATATCATTGTTATAGGCCTGCTACCCCTAAAAATGTGTAATGTACTATGCTTCCAAGGGGCTAAATATATGGTTACGGTGCATTCATTTCTGCCATTGTCTTTTTGTGTGGTTATGCTCTCCAGGGGCTGACTGTATGGATACATGACCATGTTTCTTATAAATGCTATTTGCATTGTGGTGGGGGTGTTCCTGGGGCTTGGGGTGGGCACCTGTGAGCCTATTCCATAGTGTTTGGCTATGGAAATGGGTCCACAGGTACCTTAACACCTGGTCTGACCCAGGCGTTAAATAATGGAGCAAAGCAGGCTTAGCGCCATTATTTAGGGCCGCCTCCCACCACGTGCCATTTGTACGCAGGGAGATGAAAATGACGTTAACTCCCATATTTTGACATTAGATGGGTCTAGCGTGAAAATATAAATATGGAGTTGAATTTGCAATGTTTTGTGTGACAAATTGTTTAAAAAAAAAATCCTGTACATTTTTATTTTTATAATTTTTTTATGTTCCATTGGGGGGCCCTTACATGGGGCCCCCTGCCTGGCACTGGGTCTTTTGGCCCTGCCCAGGGGACACTGGTCCCCTGTGCTGGCCACTGGGGTGGTGGGCATGACTCCTGTCTTTACTTTTTTTACATTTGTGGGTGATGGTGCATCTGGAAATGACGCTAGGCTGGTTAGTAGCATATTTATTGCTGCTAACGAGCCTAGTGTCATTTCTGACCCACTTGCGCCTTCTTCCCTACTGCCACCCCTCCCGGCTAGGGTTTTCTCTTTAGACGCTAGCTTATCCTTAGCGCCTGCGTGCACCATTCCATAGATATGGCACCCGGATGCTGCTATGGAATGGCGCAAGCAGATTTTGCCACAAAACAGAGTTCATGCACTTTTGCAGCAAAAAGTATAAATATGCACCTAAGGCCCATATTTATTGATGGCTAGTGTCGCTTTAGTGCCATTTATTTTGGCACTAAAGCGGCGCTAACCTAACTCCATATTTATAATTTGACGCTAGACCCATCTTGCGTCAAAATATAGGAGTTGGAGCCATGTTTAGGATGCGTGAAACCACCTTGAGTCAATGAGATGCAAGGTAGGCGTTGCTGTCCTAAACATGGCACTAACCCCCTAGCGCCATATTTACCTCATGTTGCAGAAATGACGCGTAAGGAGGAAGGGGCCTCAATAATGGTGCTAAGCCCGCTTAGCGTCATTGCTTAATGCCTTGGTCAGACTAGGTGTTAGGATGCAGGTAGGCCCATTTCCTTGGCTAAACACCATGGAATGGGCACAAAGATGCCCACCCAAGCCCTAGGAACACCACCACCCACACTGCAGGGACAATACAGGAGGGGGACCCCATCCCAGGTAAGTTTGGGTAAGTAAAATTTTTTTTGGGGTAAGTGCCATTGGGGGCCCCTCACATGGGGCACCCTGCCTGGCACTGGGTATTTTGGGCTTGCCCAGGGGACACTAGTCCCCTGTGGTGGTCGTTGGGGTGGTGGTAATGACTCCTGTCCACACTTAGACAGGAGCCATTTTTTGGCTGCTTGGGCATCAAAAAATTATGCTAGGCTGATTAGCTGTATATTTTTTGCCGCTAACCAGCCTAATGTTATTTCAGACCCACTAGCGCCATTTTCTCTAATGCCATCCCTAACTGGCCAGCATGTTTTTTCTAGATGCTAGCCATTCCTTAGCGCCATCTTGCGTCATTTATTAAATATGATGCAAAGAGGGCTCTAAAGAATGGCATTGGCCGGCGGTAAGAAAATGATGCAAAACTGCGTAAGCACAGTTTTGAGTAATTTTTATAAATATGGGCTTAAGGCCCATATTTATGGTCTGTTAGCGCCATCTTAGTGGCATTTATGTTGACTCTGAAATGGCTTAAACTTAACTCCATATTTACATTTTGATGCTAGACCCGTCTAGTGTCAAAATAATGGAGTTAGCGTCATGTTGTGGATCCGGCAAACTACCTTGCGCTAATTAGATGCAAGGTAGGCATTTCTGTCCACAATATGACGCAAACCCCCTACAACCTTATTTATACTCCGGCACAGAAACAATGCGCACGGAGTAGGTAGACCCAAATAATGGTGCTAAGCATGCTTAGTGCAATCATTTAACGCCTCGTTCTGACCAGGCATTAGGGAATCTGTGGACCCATTTCCATGGTCAAACGTCATGGAATGGGCCAACGGATGCCCACCCCAAACCCCAGCAACACCCCACCCACACCAGAGGGACACCATAGGATGGGGGATCCCATCCTGGGTAAGTAGAGGTAAGCATTAAATTAATTTAAAAGTGCCATTGGGGGGGCCCTTATGCAGGGCTCCCTGCCTGGCAGTAGATCTTATGGCCTTGCCAAGGGGATACTGGTCCCCTGTGCTGGCCATTGGGGTGGTGGGCATGACTCCAGTGTTTATTAAGACAGGATTCATATTTGGGTGCTAGTATGTCTGGAAATGATGCTACGCTGATTAGCGTCATTATTTATTCATTTCTGACCCACTAGCGCCTTTTTCCCTACTGCCATCCCCCCGGCTAGTGTCTTTTACCTAGATGTTAGCCATTCCTAAGCGCCTTAGTGCGCCATTCCATAGATATGGCACCTGGCTGCCGCTATTAAATTGCGCTAGCAGGCGCTAAGGATTTTGACGCAAAACTGCATTAGCGCAGTTTTGCATCAAAAAACATAAATATGCCGCTAAATTATTAGGGAGGGTTGACCAATTTATGTGGCAAGAAAAGTCCAGTTGTGAATTTACAATGCCAATAGCTGTAACTCAAGCAAATGTGAGACCTATTGCATTACAAATGCTTGTTTTATTAAGGCATTATTCTTTCTGGAACTACAGATTTGTGCCTCCACGGTCACATCAAGAACAGTTGCTATTAGTAGACTTCCCTGGCTTTTGCTTTCTGCCGTAACAATAGGATTCCAAACAAAGCGTATCATCGGCCACTGTCAAATGAGGAGTAAATTGAAAAGATGCATCAATTCGAAAAAGTGCCTTTGTAGTTGTTCATTATATGGAGGCAGTTATTCTCTCTCTGTTGGCTCAACAGACAAAGACCCAGATTTAGGAGAGCCGAACGCCTCCTTGCGCCTCATTAACGTAATTTTTTTTACACTAATGTGGCTCAACGAGGCCAAATTCTCCATGCCAGATTTACAAAGTGGCGCAATGCATGCATTGTGACCCTTTGTAACCCCCTGCACCACATTATGCCTCTGCTAGGCATAATGTATGCAAGGGGCGTTCCCCCATTAGGGCGACCACAAAAATGCCACAGTGGAATCCCACTCCACCATTTTTAGCGGCTATTTTTAACGCCTGCAGAGAGAATGTGTTAAAAGAGGGTATAACATTGTTTTCAATGGGCCCCTATGTACTCTGAAGGATTAGCGTCAACATTTTGGTGCTAATCCTGCAAAGTACATCAATAGCATCAAAAATGTTGACGCTATTGCCCCTACCCTGTGCCATGGTGCGCCGTATATTAAATACAGCGCACACATCGTAGTGGTAGGGGGCACTAACGGGTTCAAGAAAAGTGGCGCTGCATTGGATGCAGCACCACTTATCCTAAATTCGGGCAAAAGTTTTGCCTTTGAGTTTTTTCCTGGCTTAGTGATGGATGACTCCTAAATTTCCAGCTCTTATTCACAAAGCAGTTTCAGTGAGTAGTTATGCCTTTCTCTGGATTTAAGAGTGTCTCACTCATGAATTGTCATGATTAAGACATGCTTACTGATAGTAAAACCTTTGTAAATTGTACCCTAAGACATAACTACTAATAGGCTAATCTTTGTGAACTGACCCCTGCATGTTTGGTTGCAGAAGGGGAATTTGCAAGTTGCTAGATAAAAATATTGGGGCATATTTAAGAGCCCCTTGTGCCACCGGAGCGTCACTTTTTGTGATGCTCCGGTGGCGCAAAGCACTGCTCCATATTTACAAGGAGGTGTTACGCCACTTTTTTTGTGGCGCTACGCCTCCTTGTAAATATGGGCCCCTCCAATGCAGTTTTCTGTGGCAGAAGCGGTGCAATGAGTGTTGCGGTTGTCATTCCACCACAACGCCCATTGCTTTTGACGCTGCCTCAGATTTTTGAGTTGTTGTAAACCTGAAGCAGTGCCAAAAACTAACCTCACCCCAGGGGTGGAGTTAGCATGGCAAAACGAGGAGGAATACTTCTATTCCTTCTTGTTTTTTGTTTTTCTATGTGTGCTGCATTCTCAGCTCACATAGAAGAAGCAAAATGCCATGGACGATTGTTTACGTGCAGGAAGGCACACCTTCCTGCACATAAAAAAATCATTCAAAATTATACTTTGGTACTTCTGTGGTGCTGCATTTTGCAGTACACATAGAAGTGCCAAATTGCCATTATAGATTGTTTATGTACAGGAAGGCATACCTTCCTGAACATAAGCAATCTATCCCTCAACGCAGACATACTTGTGCTATGGTGCAAGGATGCCTGCGTAGGCACTAGACAGCTTAATTCAGTGCAAGTGCAGGGGGAAACACAGGGGTGTGACGTATTGCTCTAAATACGGCGCACCTCTGTATTTCTAAAGTGGCGCAGTGCTGCTGCTTTTGCCGCATCACAGCGCTTCACCACTTTAACATAAATCTGGGCCATAGAATTTTTCTGCAATAGCAAACTGCTAATATCGATTACAGGCCTGCAACAGATCGATGGGTTCAGTGGATGTTACAACAATGTGTGCCATTTAGAGGTGGCAGGTTTGAATCCCATCAGTGCAAACTTTGCCTTTTGTTCTTTTGAGGTTAATGAAAAGCGCACCATTGAGTTAGAATTGTAAAACCGACTGTTTAAGCATTGAGAAACAATTCAATGTATTGTAGGGTAATAGGCATGAGCATCACAACATGCTCCTGCTACTGACAGTAGCCCTTCAAAGAAAGTGTGTGTGAAATGGATGTGCTTTTAAGATGATTATGTTCTGCTGTCCGGTTTTCCTTTTCCTCATATCAAAGTATGGCATCAGTCACATTCACAAGAACATTCATCTTTGGGTGTGGGTTAGGAATATCGATGGCAGAATACCGAAGGGTCACAATATTGTGACAAGAATATAGAGGTACAAAATATTGAAAGGCAAGTTTGTATAGAATTTGGATACCTAACTCCACATATACGTATATGGATGGTATGCATACTTTCAAAGTACCTAAACGTGGAGTTAAAATAGTAAATCCATACCTCTCTGTGTGCACTTACCTCTTCTATAGTTTCTCCATGAATATTCTGGTCACTATATTGGCAATCTTTGATATTCTGCCTTCTTCCCTAGTACAATATCATCCTAATAGGCATTCAGAAAGCAAGGAATATTAACCTAATTTATTTGCAAAATGAAGAAAACAGTCTCACAATGGGGGCTGTGGTCCTGCTGTTCCTCTACATGGAGGTGTCACTGCACCTCAGGCCTTTGCTGCACTGATGTGCCTGTCAGGGAGGAATACACGAGATAACACAGAGCGAAAGGGAGGTTTTAATGATCAACAAAAGCAGCCCAGAAAGTGGGCTGTCAAGAATGAAATGGAAGTGCAGAAAGCTGGGTGCTTTATCTAAAATTGGGTTCTGACACGCTTTCCCTTCCTTTGAAATGATGATAAAAGGATGGCAGTAAATTTAAGCTGCATGAAGTGTCACGCGATCTTGGGCTGAACGTTTCTTGAAAGCAACGAATAAAATCCCTTCTTACTTATATTTTCATAAGTAGTAATTACACACAAAGCATCTGGCTGGATTTTGAAAATATGGAATAAGCTTTGCATTACATTAACTAATAATTATCAATGGTTTCTATACAGCTAGCTCTCATTACGAGTTCCCAAGGGTTTATTTGCGGGGACACAGTTTGTGTGTCGGGTGTGGGTGGTGAAATCTCCGATTCCGGGCGGTATCCATACATCAAAATCCAGTTATTCAGAATTAATTTACCTGGATGGGAAATAGCACTTAGATCCAGGAAAACTGGTTCCAGTTCTGCATGTATTTTTCCCTTTCAGGGAAATACTCAAATCCACACACATTTTCCTCCTAGTTAGATCAGGTGGTACATGGGTGCAAGGGAGCAGCGGCTCTTCCGCTGTGGTGGAGGAGCGTCAACCCCCTGCCAGCAGCACCAGCTGCAAAACGTTTACTATAAAATGATAATAAACTACGTTTAGCACTCCCCCTAAGTGTGCATGTTTGTTTGGCTGGCTGTCTCGGGCCAGTCAAACACACAAGAACACTGGGCTCTCTCCAACCCAGCAATGCAGGTACTGCGTTGCGGGGTTGGAGACAGCAGGCAGAGACTTTCACTCTGCATTAGAGCATCATGGCTGGGCGTTCTGTCCAATCCTAACGCTGCTTTCATGCTACCAGCAGCATGAAAGCAGCGTTAGGATTGGATGCAGGGCAGGCTAGGAGCCTGTGCCTGCAATAGAGGAGAGGAGCAGAGTGGAGCAGATCACTGTTGTGGCGCGTAAGGTGTTTTAAAAAAAAATGATTATATATATATTTTTTTGTTGTCCCCCCCCATCCCCCAGGTCCCTTGCCGCCCCCGCCTTTTCCCTCCCGCGAGCCGCCACTGGTGCGACGACTATTTTAAAGGCTGCGGTGCAGGTGATGGGAGTTGGGGAGTGGATAGATGTAGGAACAGCTGGGGGGCATTCGTTGTTCCCCCACCTTCATGCAGGAAAATGCACAGGGCGCAGAAGTTGCTTCCACGCCAGCAGTACCACACAAGGCTCTAGATCTGGTGTTTTCAGACCAGACCCAGGTATGTGAGTTTTGGATCCAGTGATCCCAGGCCCAAAACAATGGGCTACTCAGAATGGCCCGTAAGTACCACTCTGGTCCACTCATAATGGGGGCCTATTTTTTTTTTTTACAAACTGAAGTGGAAGGACATGCTGTGTATGGATATGTTTGTTGACCATTTGTTTTTATGATGTTTTTTACATTATTACTTGTTATTCTTATACTCTGTGACTCTGGTACATTTATACCACCACCGACAAATGTAGAAAAGCATGTACATGCACACCTGCATTCAGGTGTGACACAAATCAAAACGAGTGGTGACAGTCACAGTATGAAACGTGAATCACTGAGAAGCTAAGAGTGACACAAAATCCTAGGCAGACAGCAGTTCCATCTAAACCCATCACTCCACCAGTGACATTTAATTGGCCAGTAGAATTGTCTGTATTCTGGCAATGTATTAAAGCTTTCGGTGTGCAAAATACTGTTGCTACTGAGACAGAAAGTGGCATAAGTATTTACAGTTCTAGACAAAATATTGCAATTTCTGGATTAGTAAATTACTATCCTAGCAATCCTCGAATGCAGCAAAAGCCACTCCTGGCACGGGCGTCATGAGCATTCAGAGGATTGAACTAATCCAGAGTATTTTAATAATCCAAATTCATTTATTTTTGTTGTTGTTTTCTACAGTACCATGCTGTCTTACGGTTACTTCAGAGTGCTAAACAAACCGAGAAGCTTATGTTGGTCAAATTTCAAGGAAAATTGGAGAGCAGCCTAAAGTAGGGAGAATCCCTATCTGACACTCTCCAGTTACTTCAAAGAGGCTCAGGTTTGAGGGCCCCTACAGTCAGTAACCGACTGCTGTACTTCAGCTGCTTGAAGGTTGAAATGGCTGTTCGAGGATTTCTGGCAGCACTGTAAGGACCTCCGTTTACAGATATCCAGGTCCTTTGTTACAATAGGTATTGAGCAAAGTTTGTAATGTTTTGGATTTAAGAGGTCATTTTAAGTTTGGCAAACGGCCTTCCAAAATGCTGGAATGGCAGCGGAGCTGCCCATTAGAACTATGGGGGCTCCCTTGCCAAATCTAGACTTCTTTGATGTTCTGTTGGACATTTTCACCAAACACATTCTTGTCAACACCAAGGGGAGACGTTCCACAAATCTGTATTGCTAGGTGAACTGCCCCAAGGAAGGAGGAGCTTGTAATGCTCCTCCTGCAAGGTGACATTTTCCACTTTCTTCGCCCACCTGCCCCACCCCCAGCCTTCTTCTTGCTCAACTCTGCCATTTAACAGACATTTGCCACCTACTAGTAGCAGGAGGAAATGTCTGCATTGAACCTCACTGACTTGGGAATTCTGTGAAGGTCAGTTATCCTGGTTCAAAACCACAAAATGTCCCTCATGAAAAAATGGTTCCCAAATATGGAATTCCAAACTCACAAATAAACAAGTATCTCAAGCCACAAAGATCAAATACATTTATACATATATCAAAAATCTAATTTTATTTATTTAATCACATTTGTTCCTAAATTCAATTATAACATAGAAAACCTCATTGCTTAATGAAAAATAATAATAGTGTCCCTTAGGAAAAAATCAATAAATATAAAAACAGTGAACACAATCACACCAATACACTCATACAGAAATATAAAAAGTGCAACAGGGACAAAGCTAGTTATAGATAGCAAATCAAATACCAGCACAATAAATATTCCCCCAGATGGACCATCCAGTCTCGCAGATTAGGCTTCTACAACATTGTAATTAACCAATATATCCAACTTTATAGTCCTCAGGCTGCCATGTTTTGAAGAAGTCCTTTATCTCTATATTGTTATTTGTTCAATCAACACTTCTTATGAATCCATCTCATTCTTTTGTATGAGTCCATCTTCATGACCTTATGTACAGGGGAAGAGAATGAAATCCAATGCAATGTCGTTGTCCTGCATAACAATGTCAAGTTAAATGTCCTTGTTTTACCTACCAATGCCGACATACGTTTCAGTAAATAGTGACCCCTCTGGGTCACTCACCTTCTTCAGGGCACATATTGTTGATATAAATAAAAAAATCCAAGGGACAAATATGTTATTCCCAAAGTACATATTTTTCTCAAACAGAAGAGCTGTTCGTATTTCTGCCACTTGCTTATAGCCGGGGACAATCCCCTGGAGCGTCTCCTTTATATCGTGGTGCCTACATGCCAAAACAGATCATGCTCAAACGTGTGCAAGCTAACACAGCCGCTTATTTTGAATCAGTCTCTTAATTGAACATATCTTATTAACACTGCAGTGATGTACAAAAATGTTTTCTTTTACCTTACCTAATGAGTCTTGATGAGACAGAATCCGAGATCCACACCGCGAATGCCCCAAAACATGGGGTGGCAGCAGAACGCCAGCACCGAAGTTGCTTGCAGTAAATTGTAGGACGCCGGAGCTAATGGGCTCTCACCCTTATTTTCTCACTCCACTATCGAAATGGTAGTATTTACACACTAGACAATGTCATAAAGTAGCAATGACAGAAGAAAAAGCTATCCTGGTTCTGCACATTTATTTCCCATTCTGTGGGAAAAGGATTAACTCATATTGTAGCAATTTCTTGTGGAGTTTCCCAGGATCTCTTCAGAGGGACCTAAATTAGGGTCTCTTACAACAAAACAAACATGCAATGCCTCTGTAACAATCGAATTCTCTTCATGTGTATCAGGAACATTTTACCTTTTACTTGTTAGCTTTGTAACCTTTTGCATCCTCCACACATTGCACAGTGCTTACATCGCAGCTACAACAATGAGCTTTCTGCCATCAGAGAAATACATATCAAGTCTATTCTTGACAAATTATGGTTTCTCTGTGCCAGATGCTTCATGGGCATATTGCATTCTGAAAAAACATACCGTGCCACTTGCCAGACTTTGGATAAAGTTTTCGATGCTAATACCCTTCTTATGAGTGCCCTGGAAAGTTACCGCCAGATACAACACTGAGCCATTCTTTGTAGCCTAGTGTTTCCAGGCTGGTAACTACTGGGTCTCCAAATACTGGACCTGGTACTACAGGGTCCTTAAAAAATTGGAATTGGACCAGGATGCAGGGCTGTGGGGTTGCAAGCATCCACAGAGCATGGACCCTGCCTGCCCTCCCAGCATGATGAGGGAATATGAACAGGACAATTCAATGTTGGTGTTGCAAATCTGGCACTAAATCTGGCACTAAAAAGGTGGATGGTCTGATGTTGAAAAGCCAGTAGCCATATGGAGGCTGAACCAATGACTAAGGGTTTCTGGCAGCAGAGCAAGCTAAGGCTTCACTGTCGGAAATATAGCTGTTCCCCAATCACAAAAAGAGGTGGTGAAGCTGTGTGTGTATGTGGGTAATGGGACACTTGCCAAATTTATGGAACATCCACTCCTCGCCACACTCAAAATGAGGCCCTTAATCTCTGTTTCCTCTACATCACTACACTGTACACCAGTAACACTCAATGTTATTCCACTCTGCACCACTATACTGACACTACTTCACTACATACTACTCCACTCTATGCCACTACACTCTATGCAAGTCCACTGTAAACCACTCTACTCTACAGCACTCAAGTCTACACCACCTCACAATATGCTATTACACTGTATGCCACTGTACTCCATCCCACTACACTGTACCCCACTCCACTCTACAGCACTCCTCTCTATGGTACTCCACTCTACAATATTCCACTCTATGCCACTAGACTGTACACCACTCTATTCTATGCTATTCCATTGTATGTTACTATACTGTATCTCACTCCACTGTACACCACTCTATTCTATTTTATGCTATTCCACTCTATACCTCTCCACTCTATGCCACTCCATTATACCCCATTCCAGTGTACGCTATTCCACTACATTCCACTCCAGTATGTGCCACTCCACTCTATGTCACTCCACTGTACGCTATTACAATCTACACCACTACACTATACCTCACTCCAATCTATGCCAGTGCACTCTACAACACTCCACTGAATGCCACTCAGGTCTATGCCACTCCAATGTAAGCCACTCTACTGTACACTATTCCACTGTACACCACTCCACTCTAACACCCTGCAGTGTACTCCACTGCGCTATACACCACTCCACTGTATGGTATTCCACTGTATGTTGCTTAATGATATGACACTCCAGTCTACACCTCTCCACTGTACACTATTACATTATACACCAATACACTGTACACTGTCCCACAGTAATCAACTCCACTGTACAATACTCCACTCTATGCCACTCCACTTTACGAGACTCCACTCTACTCCACTCTAATATACGCCACTCCACTGTATCCCACTCCACTCTACAACAATCCACTGTGTGCTATAACAGTGTACATTACTGTACTCTATGCCACTCTACTTTACACTAATCCAGTATATGATACTCAACTCTACGTCACTAATATGTACACCTGTAACACTCAGCGTTATTCCTCTCTACACCACTCCACTGTGTGCTACTCCACTGTATGCTACTACACTCTATGCCACTCCACTCAATGCTATTCCACTGTATGCCACTCCACTCTACACTACTTCACAATACTCTATTACACTGAATGCCACTACAGTCTACCACATTACACTGTACCCTGCTTCACTGTACAATACTCCACTCTATGCTACTACACTGTATGCCACACCACTCTACCCTACTCCAGTGCACACTATTACACTATATACCATTCCAGTGTATGCCACTTCACTCTATGCTATTCCGCTGTTCTCCAATACACTCTAACACACTCCAGTGTATGCCACTGCACTGTTCATCATTACACGGTATGCCAATCCACACTACACTACTCCACTGTTCACAACACCACTGTACGACACTCCACTCTATGCTGTTCCTCTCTATCCTGCTACACTGTATGCTACTGCACTCTACACCACTATTCTAGCCCACTCCACTCTATGCCACTCCAGTCTAAGCCACCAGACTCTCCTCTGTTCCCTTCTGTACACCTCCACTTTATGCTATTTCACTGTAAGCAACTACACTCTCGCCAGAACACTCTACGCCAATCCACTATAAGCTGTTCCACTCTCAGCCACTTCACTCTACACCACTCCACTCTAAGTTGTTCCACTCTACTATCCCACTCCACCAAACTCCACTGGACAACACTCCAGTATACGCTATTCCACTCTATGCCACTTCAGTCTATGCTATTGTACTGTATGCCACTACACTACTTCTCACTCCACTGTATGGGCTCCACTCTATGCTGCTCTGCTCTATGCTATTACACGCTACCACAATAGGCTCTATGCCACTCCACTCTTCACAACGGCACTGTACTCTATTCAACTGTTCGCCACGCCACTCTACACCACTTTTCTGTATGCTATTGCACTCTATGCCACTTCACTGTATCACATTATACTCTACTTCTCTCTACAACACTATATTCTACGACAGTACACTTTACGACACTCTCTTTTACTGTACTGTATCACAGTGCACTTAACAATCCACCCAATTACAGTAAACTCTACGATTTCAAAACATTTTTTATTAAAATAAATTAAAAACGAAATCCAATGAAAAAAACAAAAGTTATACCTTTGTTGTAGTTAAGAAAACTTTATTCTTTCTACACAGACCAAACTTAAAACACACAAACATTTGAAATTCTTCATTTATAGTTATACTATAAATATATAATTTGCAGACCACCTTGCAATTTATATAAATGAATTCATTCTTTAGCTACAAACAAAAGTACATAAAAATGTACATTTCTAAACTCCTACTTATACCTATAATTTATAATTTGCACAGCACCTTCAAATTATTATAACTTGTGCACCTCTATTAACAGTATTCAACTTGGTAGCCACACTAAATTAACTTTAACTTGCTCCTTCTCCATGCAATGCTTATATCCTTTTATATCAAATCTGTTATGCTGTCTATAATAATATTATTTATATTAATAGTTATGACATTGCAAATCATATCTTTTGTGAGAACACAGTGCATGGTAGAGTGGTGAATTAAAATTCATGTACTCTGGAAACTGAGTTGAATATGCTGCATATAGAGAGCTAACTATAACTTGCGCCCCGGACTTGCACTGCTTATGACCTCATATAATACATCACTCATGACATATTCTACAACATCATTTATGACATCACTGATGACATCTCATATTACATTACTGATGACATCACTGGTTACATCATAGAGGTGCTTTAAAATAAGTAGGTGCCCTGGTGCACACCCATGGCACCCACAAACAATAAGTTAGGCGCCACATGGAAGCCCAAGGGCCCCTGCACCACCATCCAACAAGCCAGATGCTGCGGGAGTTGGCATTACTTCCACCCAAAGGGAGCTGCTATTTAAGCTACTGCCTCCGGATGGGAGCATTCAGTTGATCTGTTGCAGATCTCAAATCTGCTCCCAAATGGAGAGGGCATTTTTAAAGCTCCACCTGCTGGGAGTAGACTTTGTGTTTGCTCCCATCTGGCGGGAGATTTGAAAACAAACTCAACTTTCTCTGCCCATGCTGATGTCCCTGGAGTGGCCTTCTCTGGACACAGCAAGTGAGCCGGCTGCAGGGGATGGGGGACATGGGGCTCAGGGAGGAGGGCCCCATGACCTCCCTTTTTTTTAAATTGATGGTCCTGGGACAAGGGTTCCCCAGATTCAAATACGGCTCAAGGCTATCCCTACCCCCAGACTCCATATATAATCTTTTAATACAAATTGAAGACAGGGGACTAAAACGTGGGACCCGTGCTCACTGTGTCTCTGGAATTAAACTATACGTGCCTCATGAGCCCTTACCAGGGCAAAACCAGTCCTAGGATGCTTGTTTTTCAGTTCAGGGTGGACCTGGCTAGACATTTCAGGCTAGGCTGTTCCCATGAGGAGCAGGGTCAAGACACACTTGTCTATGGCTATGTCTAAACTGAGTTGGCATGGTGGATGAAAAATAAATGTTTGGGATAAGGCTTGCATGATTGTCAGTGGCTGAGATTAGTTCAAGCATTCCATCCATCACCATGTTGTTGTTGCAGTTGATGCCCTAAGTGCATCTGTATGCTCAGATGTGGGCCCGTGCCGCTGGAGTGAAATTATACCTGGCTCATGATCCCTTACCACTGCAAAACTGGTCCTAAGATGCTTGTATGCTGGTTCAGGGAGGACCTGGCTTAGCAGTTTGGGATAGGCTGTTCGCATGAGGAGGCGCGGCAAGACTGACTTGCATATGGCTAGGTCTAAACTGAGGTGGCATAGTGGGCGAAAAACGATTGACTGGGATGCGACCCAATCGATTGTCAGTGTCTTAGATGAATTCAAGCATTCCATCCATTACCTTGTTGTTGTTGTAGCTGCTTCCCTACTATTGAGCACATCTTGTTGATACACCATTAGAACATGGAGTGAGTGGCTTGGCAGACAAGCAAGCGAGCCAAGAGTGTAGATGTGCTGAAGTGAGGCTCCCTCTGCACTCCTAGTATTATGTTGGAAGTTACCTATCTGATGTGTAATGAAAATGTATATATTGAAACCATATAGTAGTATTAACTGAAACATTACACTAATACAAGCAATTCAGGCTACCTTTGTTCACCCAGAAGACCGGGTGGAAGTGCTAAATACCATTTAGCGCCGACTGACATATGCACTTAGCTAAAGTTTTGACAGCCTGCAACAGATTAGTTGGTGTTGAATATTCTGCTAATATACGAGTAAAAAAAGTCATAAAAAAGAGAGCCAGAAGGCCCTGTGATACATACGCCATCTTGACTGCACCATGACAATGATGCGATAAGGACGCATGGATGCACTGAAAATGGCGGCTGGGGAGAGTACGGTTCAGTTCATTTCTAACTTAATCAAAAAGTAATCAAGCAGAATGAAAGCTGTCTCCGCCTCATTTAACACCGGCCCTCGGTACTGTCAGACTCTAATCTCGTGTCTAAAAGGCCTCAGATGGTTGGAAATATGATCTCGGCTACTTCTTGTGGCAGCAGCTCTCAGGTTTGATTACTAATGATGGCTTGACATTTCCGAGTGGGAAGAATGTCAGTGATGGAGAGGAGGCGATGGCCTCTTCAAGTTATTGCAGCTAACTGGAATGAAAAGTGGCCAAAGAGCATTTTCCTTCTCCAAGCGCTTGCTGATTGCGAGGCTTGATTGCGCACTGGTTTGATTGCTGCTGCCACTTTTCATGTACTAGGATTTAATACAATCAAAGTGATTGTATTGGAAACTCCATGCCTCAAAAATGCTTTGTGATTTGAAAATGTAGGGCTTCAGATGTATGGCATAGGTGAATCCAGAAACTACATGCACTTCCGGGTGACAATGTTCTCCGTATAACAGGTGAGAGTGAGACTAAGTCGTCGTAACATGGAAAGTACGAGGGCCTTTGTGACTTCAAGAACCGAGACCTCCTTCATTAAGCCAAGCCCACATTATACCAAAGGACATTTTTCACGGAGTTTCAGGACAGTTGTGTGCAAGGCTAGTGCGCAAATGAGAACCAAAATATTGTGCAACAAAATATCAGAGTCAGAATGTTGACCGTTAAAATGTTATTCAGGAACCTATACATAGGAAAGCACAGATTTACGTTCTTAACGCCATATCTATATACCTCCTTGAATATATATATATTACAGAGTGGGGGTAGCCACTCTGTAGTTATAGTTAGGATTCTGAGTTATAGGGAACTTTGCCACGGTTTGACAAATCTCAACAAAACTTTGCAGACCCATGACTTTTTCTACATTGGCTGATGGCGAACAGTTTTGTGATGATTAGTTAAGGGGGTGAAATGAAAAATCACCATAAACTTTTTAAACAGGCATGTCGGCGAAATGGCTGAAAGGGTTTTCATGAAATTTGGCAACAACATAGATTTTGGGGTATGTGTTTTTTAACTGTACATATTTAAACATGTTAATCAAGCCAAGTGAAACGAAAATGGGTTGTAAAATGAACCCCATCAGGACAATACAGTTCTGTATTGGAATATTTTATGATCAAGTGAAAAATGGAAGACTCCACTCTACTTTACAACACATCTCTCCACTCTACAACACTCTACTCCACTCTATACCCCTCCACTTTTTGACACGCCACTCTACAACATGCCAATCCACTCTATGAATGCTACTCCACTCTACTATGCCACTCCATGACCCTACACGCCACTCCCCTCTATGACACGCAGATCCACTCTTTGACACGCAGGTCCAGTCTACAACACTGTAAAACGATCCACGCCACTCCTCTCCACCCCATGACACGCCAATCCAACCTACGACATGCCACTCCACTCCATGCCACTCCACACCCCTCAACTCTAAGACACTCTACGACATGCCACTCTGACACCCCACTCCACTCTATTGCACGACATGTCACTCCACAACACTTTACTCCACACTATGACACTCTACTCCACTCGATAACATGCCACTCCACTCTATTACACGCCACTCGATGACCCTATACACCACTCCACTTGATGACATGCCACTCCCCTCTATGACACATCACTCCACTGTATGCCCCTCTACTCCACCCTATGGCACTTCACTCCACTCTATGCCATGCTATGACACTCTACTTCACTTTATGACACTCTATGCAATTCCCTCTGTACCATTCAATGTCCCTTTACTCTATGACACACTACTCCACTCACTCCACTACTCCACTCTAAGCTACTCCACTCTAAAACACTCTGTGATACTTTTTACCCTATGTAGACGTCCTCAAAAATTTCAAGCGGCCATCACTTTAGTGCTTTTCTACATTGACTATGCCAATGGTTAGTCCTCAGAGCTTCTCTCTACCACTTTTGCAAGTTACAGAGAATTCAGAATGCAGCTTCCAGACAGCTCCTCATCCATTGAACCTCACATTTCACCAGCCCTCACATTCTTACACTGGCTGCCATCTCCTCTTCAAAGCAATGTGTATTGAATGTCAAGCGCTTCATGGAAATGGACCACCCTTCTTTCAACATGAACCTCACCCCTATCAGAATTTTTTTTTGCTGCGCTCTAGGATAAACATAATTTCTATCAAAAAGTTACAAACTTGCAGCATCTCTTCACCTCCATTCCTGCAAGAATACCAAATATTGACAGTTAGAATTTTGGCTTTTTCCATTTCTCATCCACATAATGGCATGATTTGCTACTTTGTTGATTCTCACTGTGGAGCCTGCCACCTCCATTGACTTCACAAAGTGTCTTCAGTGTCCAAGAGGAAAGTGATTCTGCAAGATTTGCCCCACTGTTAGGGTATGCCTGGCTAGCAAATGCGGTCTGCCACCTGCTGGAATAGCGGTGCTGAAAAAAGTATTAGCTAGCATATAGACAGAAATTCATAACACCAGAACAACCTTGTGGCACTATGATCAAGTACTATTTTTCACTATCATCTAATGCAAAAGAGATAACATCAGTGATAATCAGCAACAAGGCTAGGACTCTATATTCAATATCACTATCAACAATGGCACACATTGTGTTCTTCTGCTCCTACTGCCTCCCATCTACTCCATTCTGAGAAGCAACTGGGAAGGCAAACAAGATGGAGGCCTAGCAGTTGTTTACAGAAGCTCTCTGAGCTGTAGCCCACTTCCAAACACCCGCTTTCAATCCTTCCACTGCTTATCACAGGAATTCAACTTGAAGCTTCCTCTGTTTTTACAGACCACTCCAATTCAAAGAAACTGACAACATAGGGGTATACCATGGATAAATAGCAACAGCCTAGTGAACTTGAGTACTAAAATAATACATTCACTTAAATCGAGTTGAAGGGCATAACCTGGCTGCGCCATTATGCTTCCTAAAACGTCGAAAGAATGGGTGGTTATTTCTCTTTTTTTAATGTGTAAAACAAATTGTTAAACATAGTTCACTGAAATATATTAGTAAAAGTGCACATTGAAAGTTAACATTTTATGCAAGCTGCATTTAATATTCGTTTGCAAGCATGTTAATGTTATAGTTTTTTAGAAATGTTATTCTTTATAATCATTTTATATTCAACAAATTAGACATTTAAACATATTTTTCTGGCCTGCTAATGGAGGAACGCCCCCCTTGCATACATTAGCCCTGGCGCAAAGATAATGTGGCACAAGGGTTAACAAAGTGGCGCAATGCGTGCATTGCACCACTTTGTAAATTTGGCACTGTGTTTTTGCCAACCTAACACCACATTAGCATAAAAAAATTATGCTAATGTGGTGGTAGGTGGTGCTGGGCCTTTCTTAAACTTGGGGCTAAGATTTAATTGTGGTTTAGCTGGCGAGAGACTCAGACTCCCTCTGCCCCTTGCTCAGAGTGGACTTTCTGAAGTACAGACCTCCTATTTTCTGTGTGGCTTTATGGCATCGCACCTCGCTTAGACAGAATCTTCAACTGAAGTTCTGTTTGCTAGCCTTTCTCAGATATTCCCTTTAGGAGCTAGATTCAACGGTGAGGCAAAAAACCTCAATTTTCGAATCCAAACATCACACACTTTTCCTGATTTTCTGCACTGTTGCTATTGAAGTCTTAGGGCCTCATTACAACATTGGCCAAGCTATAACCGCCGTGCGAGCGCCAATGCGGCCGCACTCCCGTGGTGCCCATTTGGACATACCCGTTGGGGCGGTGGGCGAAAACTAAGTTTCCGCCCGCCGGCCCAGCGGGGATGTTGGCCGCAACATGGGAGCCGGCTCCAAATGGAGCCGGCGGTGTTGCGGCCGTGTGACGGGTGCAGTTGCACCCGTCGTGCTTTTCACTGTCTGCATAGCAGACAGTGAAAAGCCGCATGGGGCCTTTGTCAGGGGGCACTGCCCATGCCAGTGGCATGGGCAGTGCAGGGGCCACCAGGGTCCCCACGACTCCCCGTACCACCAGCCTTTTCCTGGCGGTTCAGAAAAAGGCTGGCAGTCGGGGACTTGTAATCCCCTGGGCAGCGCTGCAGACAACCACCGGGGCCATTGTGGCAGAAAACCGCCGGCCCCAGCGGTGCGGCGCCACGGTCAAAATACGCCGGGAGGCACCTCCAGCCTGTTGGCGGTGCTCCCGTCATTTTGGTCCTGGCGTTGTAATACCGCCAGGGTCATAATGACCACCTAAGTCTTTTATATGTTGCTTTGATTTAATATTGTGCAACGCCTTAATCCTCCATTGGTAATTTTATATATCTATACTATGATTTTGAGACTCACACGTTTATACTGTCTGCTGAGTGGTTGTGTTTGTTGCGAGATGTCATCAATGGCACGGTTAAAATAGGGACTTACTTTGCGTGAGAGTGAGACAAATTGGTATAGTGGATCTTCTTAATGTGCAGAGAGAAACTGTACTAATTTAGATGGTACCACGCAGGTCGAGGTCTCAGCAGGTGTGATTGTAAGCTTTCTTGTGTGATTGAAACTGTTCATTCTTTAGAGAAGCAGACAAGGTTAGTGTATTGTATTTTGTATACATGTGATATTTCGGAGCAAGTGTACATGCAGATTGTAAAGGAGGGGTAACTGTTATGAGGAGCGACATCTACATCACCATGTACCGTGCTGGTATAGGTTGGTTGGTGTGGTACTGGGCTGCTATTGGCGGGCAAAGTCATAAGGTGCTGTGCTCTAACTGGTGGTTGTGTCAGGGCAAAGGATTGAGGATACAGTGTTATTTTTAATCAAATTGGAATATTGCAAAAAGTTTTGAAACATAAAATGCTTTAAAGGTATATGAGATATGTTTAGAGGAGATGTTCATGTTCCCAGTAGGGAGGGAGAAGTGGCGCCTCCAGAAGGTACTCCAGGTCATTACATGGCAATTAATGTAGGGCTCCATACATGTATTTGGCTTGGTCAGTGGTACATGATCAAAGAAAAGGATGGTCCATTGAGATTCCCACAATATGGCACATCTAATTTGAGAATTATTGAAAACTTGAGGAGAGTGCTATTTGAAATGAAGCCTCCCCCTAGACCTGCACTATGTGAAGCACTTTATGTTTGGGAATGTGCTGCTCATGCGAGTGAAAAAGCAAAATATCAGGGTAGAGTGAAGAAAGCTATGCATTCTTAAGCAGATGCTAGATGGGATGCCGAGTATAGAAGGTGGAGAACATGATACAAGTAGTTAGATTGTATCTAGCTTTGCCAACAGATGCGGATAAGGGAGAAGGGGAAAGGAAAATTACTTGGAAATCAGAAAAAAAGGAAACAAAAAGAACCTGATGATTTGAGTATGGACAGCGATGAAGGCTTTGCAGATATTTTTTGGGATGTGTTGCTTTCTGAACGCCCACCTCCAAATAATGAAGTTAGGGATGGAAGTGGAAATCAGACTGTTGATCCAACTAACGTTGCAACTGCTTCAACTAAAATGACCCCTAGTCCTGTGGGAGCTACTGCCACTAGTGTGCCCTGCGACTTAAGAAGTGAAGGTTTGAAAGAATGTGCTCCAGTTGATCCTACAGTGAGTGCTATTGATGCCCTTACAGTCCCAGGTACTATAGGCCTGGCAGTTCCTATATATAAAACAGAAGGTTCTGGGAGGAATACTTACAATTTGACTGTACCCAACACTGCTGAAAGGCAAAGCAGAGTTTCAAACACTTTAGGCACTAGGGAGTTTGTTCCTTTAGTGCCAACACACACTAGTACTCCATGTGGAGCAAGTGCAGATACAACTTTGAGTATGTGAGGATGCACTTCGATAGGTACATATCAGAAGATACCCACACATAATACTTTTGCATGGTAAGCACCTTTGAATTTGGGAAATGGTGCTCACGGAAGTGGTTCCACACCTAAAATTCCTGTGGTGACACGATCCATTAGTGCGAAGGATATAGACGATTGGGTACAATTCTTTAATGGGGATACCCCATCCCAGGAGAGTACTAGTTCAGAAGTGAGACAGGGAATTCTTCCATCATTACAGAGAGACAGGACTTTAAACATGGGAAAGTTGAACATTTAATTGGATGCAATGATTGTTGGAAAGTTTGGCTTGGAACAGCTACAGACCTATCAAGAAGATAAGCTTGCATTCATGTGTAGAGATATTACTAAGTGAGTGGTCCAAGTTCATGATAAATTGGCAGAATTGGCTAAAAAGTATGAGGTAGACTTAAATAATACCAAGCCTTTGCAAAGGAGCTTTTGATTGTACCTTAGTGAAACTCTGGGATTAAAAACTCAGATTAAAGAACTGATTCAAAAGATGAGGAAATGGAATGAATTAGATAAGTGGGAGACAAAATGGGCGAAAAAGAAGGAGGTGAAGAAACCTTCGGGTGAACTGTCACCCATTGGAGCAGAGGGAGGTGTTTCAACCTTCCCCTTGAGAGAAGTGACTGATGGTGGTTATGTTCATGTGCGGTGGAGTCGAAGTGATGTTGCATCATTTACCAATGATTTCCCAAAGTTGTGAGAAAAGCCAGTGGAATGGGACTGAAAGGTTAAAAGAATTTTGCAAATTTCACAGGTGTTCTGGATTGATTTGAATACAATGTTTGACACTGTCATTCTAAGTGACTTGTGGGCTGAGTTCAAAATAACTGTTCAGTGCCCTGAGCCAGAACCAACTAGGAATGTAGTGACTAAGGGTCCATTGGTGATGAAGAAATATCAGGAGGTCATGACATTCCTGAAAGGAAAGGTGCCTCCTTAAGATGTTGATTGGGTCAAGATTGATAGACCAACTCAAGAACCAAGGGAGTCAATCCATGCTCACTACGAAAGGTTGTTACAAGCATTCAAATATTGTAGTGGTGTATAGACTTTAGAGGCAAAGGATATGGGACATTTTGTGTTGAGATTTGTGACAGGATTGAGGCCAGAGGTAAGTCTTATGATTCAACAGCATTTAATCTATTGGCAAAATAAGACCATTGACGAGATTTTGCATTATGCTAAATAATGCTATGATGAAATAGAAATGAAGTAGAAAAAATTGAAAGAAAAGTTGATGCTTGCCCAAATAAAAGCTGTTCAAAGAACTAGCCAGATACCGACGACTGTAAACCGGTGTAGTGCAAGGTGTATATAAAAATTCACAGAATCCAATGCAAGGTAGAGGTCGAGGAGTCCCAATAGACCCTAGTACAGGAATGGATGTAAATAGTTTAAAAAGGACAACTCGTTGTCACCTCTGCAATGAGCTGGGGCATTGTAAGCAGGAATGTTGTTTGAATCCAGCTAATCAGGTCCAAAATGCAGGATTTGTGCCTGCTCAGAGTAACAATCCTAACCAGCTGCAGAGTGTCCAAAGACTAAGGAGACACATTTTTAATGTGCCCAAAGCTCTGGTGATGAAGGCACCCCAACCCCCAATGCCACAGCAGAATGCGTCACAATGTAAATCATGATATGAAAATGAATGTGAATGGGGTGCAGGATAATAATATGTTTCAACAGTTTCCTTTGTTTGATACATGTGAAAGAAATTACTCTGATCAGTCAGCTTGACGGTGCCTGAAAGGGGAGGCAGACTACACACTTGGTGCAGCCTTAGAGGTAGACTAGAGTGGACCATTCGTAGATAGTGAAGTGGATGGTCGCCTCATGTCATTTTTTGTTGACATTGGTGCTACCCGTTCTAATCTGAGAACAGTAGAAGTCCCAAACCTACCCCTCTTGGGAAAAATAGTCCAAGTTGTTGGTGTGGAGAATAAACAGACAGCTCAAGAAACTGCCCCAGTCACTGTTAAAATAGGATCTTTTGAAGACAAGCACAAGTTTATAATATGTAATAGCAGTCCAGTGAATCGCTTGAGAAGGGATTTACTGTCCAAACTGAATGGTGTCATCGATTGTACTCCAGCAGGAATAGAAGTTCATACCCAAGATGAGGATGCGGTCTTTAAGTTGATGAAAAATGAAACACATGGCACCTTACTGACTTTGCCTCCAGATTTGAGAGAAACAGTTAGGGGGTTATTACAACTTTGGAGGAGGTGTTAATCCGTCCCAAAAGTGACGGTAAAGTGACCGATATACCACCAGCCGTATTACGAGTTCCATAGGATATAATGGACTCGTAATACGGCTGGTGGTATATCCGTCACTTTACCGTCACTTTTGGGGCGGATTACCACCACCTCCAAAGTTGTAATAACCCCCTAAGACTTGAAGTATGGATTTTTCAGGAAAGAATATCGGACTGATAAAAGGTGTAGAACCTGTCCAGAATACTGTTAAACAAATGCTGAATTTCCGAAAACCTCACCATATAGTTTGATCCCTGAAACGATTGCTGGAATAACTATTGTGATTCAATCCATGATACAGCAGGGAATTCTGAAGGAGGTCATGAGAAGTCCTTGAAACTCTCCCATCATGGATCTTCAGAAACTAAATGGAAAATACATATTTGTGGAGGACCTTAGGAAAAAAATTATATTGTGTCTTTTGTTGTTCTGTGGTACCGAATCCAGCTTTATTATTGTTTCAGATTACATGTGAGGCTGAGTGGTTCACTGTCACTGATTTGTGTCAAGCCTTCTCTTCGATACCATTGAATGAGGATAGTCAATTCCTCTTTGTATTCTGGCTCGGAAACAGGGTTTTGGCATGGTGCCGAGTTAAAAAGGGGTATACTGAGTCACCATTGATTTTCACCAATGATTTTCAATCAGATCTTAAAGAAAACGTTTGAATCCTTGGTCATGCCATGCAATTCGGTCCTGATTCAGTATATCGATGACCTCAACGTGATGATACTGAAGAAGCTTGTAAACAGGATACCATTGCATTACTGAACCAACTGGCTCAAAATGGACATTAAGTATCCCCAGGGAAGTTGCAATAGTGTCAAAAACAAGTCCAATACCTTGGACACCACATTGAGAAAGGAGCGAGAAAGGTGTCACAAGAGAGGATTTCAACAATACTGAAAATGGGTCTGCCAGCTACACAGAGGTAAGTCAGGATGTTTTTTGGAATGGTGGGCTACTGTCGACAGTAGATACCCAACTTTATCCTGGTAGCTAGGCCTTTACAGAGGCTGACACACAAGGATGTGTCTGATCCAGTACCCTGGACAACGATTGCCTTGTTGCATTTCTAGAGCTGAGAGAATGCCTCTATTCTGCTCCAGCTCTAGGGAGGCCCGATTATAACAAATCTTTTGCACTTTCTTACAGTGAGGAGGGTTGTGCTCTCTCAGTGCTGACTCAAATGCATAGAAATGCTGAGAGACCTGTGGTGTTTTTTTCCGCCACATTAGATCCTGTTGCTTCTGCATTGCCTGGATGTTTAAAATCAGTAGCTGCGGTTAGCACTAGCATAGAGAGGTGCAAAAATATTGTTATGGAGCACCCATTAACTGTGTATGTCCCTCATTTAGTAGAGCGTTTATTGACTAGAACTAGAACATAACATTTGACAAGCAGTCAAATTACTAAGTACAAGCAGATTATATTGGCCGCAGAAAATGTGACAGTCAAATGTTGCGGGATTTTGAATCCTGCTACTCTGCTGACTATAGTGGATCAGGGAACTAATGAAGATTGTGAAGGGGAGCACAATTGTCTTGATGACACTGAATTATGTGCCAAACTGAGACCAGACGTATGAGGAGAACCATTACCTGAAACTGATAGTGTACTTTATGTTGATGGTTCATGCTTAGGAGACAACGGCAGAGGTTTAAGAGCAGTTTTTTCTGCTTGTACATTGTCTAGAGTTGTTGAAGATTTTTGGCTTCAAGGAATATTTTCTGCCCAAGTAGCTGAATTGATTGCTTTTACTAGAGCATGCTGTGTCTCTGATCAATTGAGAGTGACAATCTTTACTGACAGTCAGTACAGCTTTGGCGTTGTTCATGACTTCAGACAACTGTGGTCTCAGCAAGGTTTTGTAACATCCTCTGGATCTCTGATCCAGAAAGGTGAACAAGTCAAAAACCTCCTTCATGCACTAAAATTGCCTGAACACGTTGCAGTGGTCAAATGTCCTGCACATAGCTCTAGAGATGATCATGTGACTATGGGCAATAGGTATGCTGACGAGTTTGCAAGATACTGCACCCACAATGTCTGTACCTTTAATGGTGAATTCACAAATGAGGAATGGATGAAACTAACTTTAACCTTTTGTTGACAACAGCTGATACTTATGATGAGGTGAAAAGGCTTCAAAAGGAAGTGTCTGAAGATGAACAGCAAGGTTGGGTCAGGACAGGTTGTATTAAAAGAGATGATGACATTTGGGTTTCAATGAATGGAACCCAAGTGTTGTCAAATAGCCTGTTACCTTCCATGGCTCAACATTTTCATGGTCCTGATTATATTGGTAGGGATGCTGTGGTGAGATTGTTCAAACAGACTTGGTTTAATCCTAAATTCAGATTGATGGCTGAATCGTTGTGTCACCGATGTGTTGTGTGTCAACACAACAATGTTGGAAAGATAACTGCAGTTACATTGAGTTACATAGGAAAGTCAGGAGGACCCGTAATTAGGATACCTATGGATTTCATTGAGATGCCTGTGTGCAACTGATTGAGATATGTTTTGGTTATTGTGTGTATCTTTTCCCATTGGTTGACATGTACTCAACTAGGTGAAATGATAGTCTTATCGTAGCCAAACAGCTGTTGAGGGAACTCATACCTAGGTGTGGCTTCCTGACCTCTTTGGAATCAGATCGAGGAACTCATTTCAACATTGAGATTCTGAAATTGTTGCGCACAGTATTACAAATGGAGTAGAGATTACAATGTAGTTATAGACCTGAGGCTTCGGGTCTTGTTGAGCAAGTGAATGGCATGCTGAAATTGAGATTGGCAAAGGTGTGTGTTTCAACATCTTTGAAATGGCCTGATGCTTTGCCCCTTGTGTTGATAAGTCTTCAGAGTATAACTGATCGAAAGATTGGACTGTCCCCCCATAAAATCCTGATGGAGAGGGTGATGAGACTGTTATAAATGCACTTGTGAATATAACAGATGATATGGCTTTAGACTATTGCAAAAGACTAGCTGATGTGGTGCGTACTCTGTCTCATCAGTTTGGGTCAACTACAGCCTCTCCACTACAGGAACAGTGCCATGACCTTAGTCCTGGGGACTGGGTCTTGGTGAAGAAACACTTCAAAAAAAGTGTCAGGATTCTCGGTGGCATGGACCTTAACAAGTGATCCTAGTGACAATGACTGCTGTGAAGTGTGGAGATCTTCCCAATTGGATCCATGTTTCTCGTACTTGCAGAGTTGAATGCCCCCTTGATACAACAGCACCTGTTCCAGAAAAACCAGTAGTGTGACAAGACAACTAGAACAGGTCAGCTAAGCTGTTGGGGACCAAGCAGAGCTGGAAATAGCACTCAATCAAGTTGGAACGGGTCTTGAGCAACGCACGACTGACTCCGAGGCACAAACAATAGAGTCTAGTTCTGTGGCAAATGAGTCAGATTCAGAATCAGACCCCAGAGAAAGAATGAGTGCCGTAGGAAAGTGGAAGTTGGAGACTGTTGGCCCAGAAGACATGAACAAGGAAAAGTGAGTCTGCCTAAAGAGCGTGTGCCACTGGCGATTGCTGAGGAAACTGAGAACTCTGATCTGAGCAGAACTGAAGATGAAGGTGTGGCATTGAGAAAGATAAAAACATTAAGGGTGCCTAATCATAAGTATTCTTCACCTGAGTGGACTTACTTTGCAAATGACTCTGATCAAGAAATCAGGGAGTACTGGAGTCACCATACAGGTTTGGCTGAACCTCCATGAACTGAAAATTGTGATTGAGCTATACCATGAACTTTCATTGTCATCTGTGAATTTGGTTTAGGTGCACATCAGAGATATTTACATTGACTTAGACCTGAGAGTTTGGAAGATTTCCTAGCCGCCAGTAGGAGAGAGAGGGTTGTTACCTAGAAGAAGAAGGAGTAGGGCTAGGAAAGTCTCACAAAGATTTTACACTGTTGATAAATTAACTTTTGAACTTTCTTTTGCTGCTTGCATTGGTGAAATCAACGAAGGAATATTTTGCTGCTTTCATATCTGCTTAGAAATAGATCTGATTCTAAGGCTGTAATGCAGCTAAATGAGAGAAACATATGTAAATACATGGTAGGTGCATTATTGCTCATTTCCTTTGTAATACTGATAATTTTGCTAGTAGGAGTGTTTCCTCTACCAATCCTATAGAAGAGGAGATATCTTCTAGTGATTCCACCAAAATTATTAATGCTAAGAAATGTAGTAAGTTAGATGAGAAAGCATTACACTTAGATGCTTCTAAGATAGATTATACTGCAAATGTATATTTCCTCTTATTATTATATGAATATGTAGAGACTATTCCCATAATTTATGAAATTTTATGTATTCTTTGGTTAAGTTTGTTTTATGGGACAGGACATTATCAGTATTATTTTTCAAACTACAATTTAGTTCTTTCAGAGATCCCTATTATTGACCATTTGAACAGATGTCCAGTTTCCTTGGAAATAAAATAATTGCAAGAGTTTTCAAGCTTGCTTCCACTCTAGACACAGTTTAAGCCCATCAACACAATTTAACTTGGATATTATCAGATGTTGAGAAGAAATTTCAGAATTTTGTTGAGGGTAGAAGAACAGGTTTGGAAGCTAGCTCACAGTTTGATGAGTATTTCCGGAGTCAAAATAAATGGACAAAGGAAGAAATAGAACATCAGTTAGCTGGAAACCCAGCTGCCTCAGCTCTAGATTGGGAATACAAAGGAAGATTGTGTATCAGGATGGAAGGATCTGAGACTGATAATGTGTTTGTGTGAAAGAGTGAATGTGAACACACTTTTGAAGTTCAAGAGAGTTATAAGTGGAGAGTATGCTGTTATCTCTGGAAATTATTTTGTTTGTGGAAAACATGCTTATTTAGATTGCCAAAATGGATGGTATAGAATGTGTTACTTGGGAATTGTTTTTCCCAAAATGTATCATGTGGAGCATTTTGATGATCCTGTTTGGACTCAAGGTTCTATATCTAAGTGAGGTGTGAGTGCAGGATAAACTAGCCATTAGTACCCCTGGAGTGTTACTGGTTGTAAATTCTGGGATGATAACAATCAGAAAAATCTTTTTACAGAATTGACTTGCGTTAGACGTGTTGCTCCAAAAAAGAGGGCGGAGTCTGTCGGATGCTGAAAACTCAACAATGTTGTACCTTTATTCTAGATAAAAGTAACGGTTTGCAGAAGTATGTCTGGAATATTTCATGGTTGACAAAGGATCTGAAAGAGTTAGAAGTGACAGGTGCATGGGAAGTGATTGGAATGGATTTTTTGCTATAGGTAGATGGTCTGGAAATTTGGGTAGTGGATGTGTAGGATTTGTGTTGAGACCATTGTTGAATATTTCAATATTGGTAATTGTTCTGTTCGCTGTATACAAAACTTTCCAAGGAATGAGGATTCAGCAAAGCAGAAAGCTAAAGAGAGCAGAGGTTGAGTTGGAAGATAATCAGTGTACATATTATGATGCCATATAATGTTTGAAAGAATCCAGACAAAGGCGGTCATTCTGACCCTGGCGGTCAAAGACCGCCAGGGCGGAGGACGCGGGAGCACCGCCGACAGGCCGGCGGTGCTCCAATGGGGATTCCGACCGCGGCGGTAAAGCCGCGGTCGGACCGGCACCACTGGCGGGCTCCCGCCAGTGTACCGCCGCCCCATTGAATCCTCCACGGCGGCGCAGCTTGCTGCACCGCCGCGGGGATTCCGACCCCCCCTACCGCCATCCAGATCCCGGCGGTCCGACCGCCGGGATCCGGATGGCGGTAGGGGGGGTCGCGGGGCCCCTGGGGGCCCCTGCAGTGCCCATGCCACTGGCATGGGCATTGCAGGGGCCCCCGTAAGAGGGCCCCTACATGTATTTCACTGTCTGCTGCGCAGACAGTGAAATACGCGACGGGTGCAACTGCACCCGTCGCACAGCTTCCACTCCGCCGGCTCGATTCCGAGCCGGCTTCATCGTGGAAGCCTCTTTCCCGCTGGGCTGGCGGGCGGTCTGAAGGCGACCGCCCGCCAGCCCAGGGGGAAAGTCAGAATTACCGCCGCGGTCTTTCGACCGCGGAACGGTAACCTGACGGCGGGACTAGGGCCAAAATCTGTTCAAAACGACTAGGTTTTAGAAAGTTTCATTCAAGAATGAAGTGGGTTTGTGATGACGTTAAACATCATCAGAGGGAGGGTTGAAGAAGCATAACCTGACTGCGTCATTATGCTTCTTAAAACGTGAGAATAAGGGGTGGTTATTTTGCTTTTTGTAACATGTAAAATGAATTGTTAAACGTGGCTCACTGAAACATATTAGTAAAAGTGCACAATGAAAGTTAACATTGAATGCAAGCTGCACTTAATATTAACTTGGGGCCCCCTGCATGGCACAGGGTGCAATGGGCATGCTCAGGGGACAGTGGCCCCTGTGCTGGCCACTGGGGTGGAGGGCATGACTCCTGTCTTTCATAAGACAGGAGTATTGTTTTTTGTGGTTGTATGCTAGGACGTGGCGCTAGTCTGGTTAGAGGCATTTTTTGCCTCTAACCAGGCTAGCATCATTTTTTAATGCACAACCCCCTCCTTCCCTACCGCCACCCCCACCTGGCTAGCATCTTCTTTTCAAACGCTAGCCCAAGTTTAGCGTTGGCTTGCTCCATTACTTTAATATGGCGCTCGGCTGGTCCTGTGGAATGGCGCAAGCCGGCGCTATACTTTTTGCCACAAAACTGTGTTTGCGCAGTTTTGTGGCAAAAAGTATAAATATGCCCCCATATTTCTAGTCCTACAAATCAGTGCATTTTGGAGTCGTAATCTTTACTTGAGTCAATATATTCAATTGGATTTACTCACAAAACATAAACATTATTTGAGAAATGAATCCTCTGGACTGGGCACGTCATTCTGAATAGATGGAGAAGTCTGGGACTCCTAAGTGATATTTGTAAGTACTAGAATGATGTTGGAACTGCATAGCAGTGCAAGATATGCATGATTATAAAAAATGAAAAAGATGAAAAGAGTTGAAGTGAGCATTATATTGTTAGCTAAAGGATATCAATCAACCAGGGAAGAGTTTGGAGGCCTGTAGTTAACAATCACCGGTCTATGTGTGCCTGCTTCGGTATGGTGTGACTGCATGTTTAAGTGGGAAGGTCTGCATGCCTTCTGTGCTGGTCTGTGACAAGGATTGCCAAATTTGTGAAGGTCTGTGCACTTCTTCCTTCATCTCCCTTGGTCTGTGGATGGATAACTAAAAAAAGCTGCTGGTTTGTGCGCATAGGTGACTTCGTGTTTGTGGCCGGTGTGCCTCGTTGTCTGTACTTCTGGACTTACGAAAATCAATTCTAATAAACAACTTTCTGGAACACCAAGAAGAATACCGAACAAATTTTCTATTTCTACGTAGCTGCTACAGCTTTTACCTGTACTTTTGTTAACTTGTACAGTGTTTGTGAGTGCTGTGGTCACTTTTGTTCATTGTCTGTAGATATGTTGGCCTCAGGGTCGGCTTTTGGGTGGTGCGACCTGTGCTGCCGCACCGGGTGCTGACCTGGATGGGGGGCACTGACCTCAGGGGGGCGCTGTATTTAGCAATAAATTACGAAACTTGCGATTTAAAAGCACCTGCTGGAAAGTTCCTTGTGCGTCCAGCTTTCAGGAACCAATTAACATGCCAAGATAACTCTTGTAATTAATGTACTTGCTAGACAGAGAGATCCGAGTTTTGTCCAGTTGCAATTTTGACTCGATATAAAGTAGCGAACATGGTTAATATGCCTGCTGCGAAGAACAGAACTATGTTTTATGTGGATAGCTTAGCGAATTGGTAAAGCTAGTCTTTACAACAAATGATTGTATGTGAGAGGGGCTACGGAGAGATAAGTGGCACTTTTGCAGGGTGGTAGTGAGGGAATCCGAGGAAGTGGTCATGGGATGGGGGTGCCAAAAAAGATTGCTGCACCGGGCGCCACTAGGGGTAAAGCCGGCCTTGGATGGACTGCCTCTTTGTAGATGTTTTGGCCGGCTTGCACATGAATGTCTGAAGCGGAGATGTTATGTCTGCCTATGTGAATGCTGAAGTGAAGTATGCTTGGAGGTAATGTACATCTATGTTCTCACACCACACAAAAGTCAAACCCATTGAATTTGTCAGTACGTTTGCTTGCGATGTTGTTTTTCTACTATTGCTACATTTGATGAATAAAAGTCAAGGAAGAAGCTCAAAATAGGATCTATTTAGTGGCTGGCTAAATAGGTACCACCTGCTGCATAAGGTGCGCGTGCAATGCTGCTTTAAACCAGAAATGTTTAGCTTTCTAAATCTACTTCATTTTTAAGCTAGATCACAGCGTTGATAGTTAATTTCAATTTGGAAAACACTGTGATGGGTTCAGTTTGTGGGTGTGAATAATGAATTCTAGTAATCCAGATGAGAATCAGTGCTGTAATCCGTGCTGTGGCCCATGTTTGGAGGGGCAGGTGAACTGGAATAGCTAACAGCTTCTCTGATCCTCTTGTTAGGCAAGCTTTAGAGGTGTGAGGTGTTGGGTTGGGTGGTTAGGGACCTGATGCATGGGTTTGCTTCCTGGTTAACTGGGCCAGACCCAGGAGTCTAGGAGTGATAATTCACTACCTTCAGTCATGGACAAGTTGGAGAGAATTAACAGGGCAGTGCAGGTATATGTTCAATAACCTTCTGGTTGCCGGTTGAAGACCGAGAACAGGCTGGTGGAAATGTGGCTCTTTTGGAGGGGTTTGTGAACCGTTGTTTTTCACTGTTTGTTTTCATGTCTCATGACAAAAATGTTTATTTTCAGCCGTTTGAAGTGCAACCTGACAAACAGAAGGAAAACGCATCTCACCCAGTGAGACTGGCTTTTCGCTATGGAATTGGCCAATGAACCAAAGGGTCTACAGAACATTAAAACATTCCACATTTACTATATAAAAATGGCTTTAAATATCTACAACAAACCACAATGGGACTTCAGCTTTGTCGAAACTCTTAAATTCCAACAAGTTTCATGCAGCTTTATCTAGAAGGGTTTGCAGGGCGCTTTAGCAAACATTCTATGGAACTTTGTAACACTCTACTTCCTAACCATCTCAGACCAATCAGCTTGAAATTTTCGAGATCTTTGAACATTTCTGTGCAGGGACACCAAATCAGCCGAAAGGTAACAGGGATTACATCATTCTTTTTTCATATGCACTTGTCGTGTTCATCATAACTACTGAGTCACTGTCACCAGCTATACATTATACATAATGCAGATTTAACAACCATTGGCAAAGCCAACTGGGCCGGCTTTTTGTTAAGGTAAGTGTTTGATACCAGTTAAGTGACTTTGTATACTGGGTACCAAGCTGTCTTTGAAAACAGATCGCAAAATTAAGCAATAACTTGGGCTACAACAATATGGAGGTTTGGAGTAGGGCCTGGAGGGCTTCTTTGCAGCACAGACTGCATTAGTAGAGCTAAACTGTAATCTCAAGTAAGAGTGTCATGAAAATAATTTTGAGGATGAAGTTTGTGTTGTAAGTTGTTAACCTAAAAGTCCTAACGATTGCATAGTGGATACTTTTTCCATCTAGCCAGTATTTTTGCTACATCTTTAACAACTCCTTTGGGCATGCACATCTTGACTTGCAAACCAAACAAAGATATGAATCCAACAACTTGCTTTTATGAAAGCAAAGTGGAACAAATGAACATACAAGGATGATTAGTGAATAGGACTATCTCTTCATGGCAAGGTGAGCATTCAAACAGCAAACACTTCTCAAATAAAAAAGCCATAAGATCACCAATTAAAATGTTGTTATGCCAGCAAGGTAAATACATCAAAGAGCACACACTGGCGCTGCAGTTCTACAAAATGGCTCCTTGAAGCCCCACTTCTAAAACCTAGAGGGAACACAAATAAGATAATGAAATCATCCACGAAATACCATGGCCTTGGTGGAGATCCCATCCATGCAATGCCAAAACACAGGAATACCAACGGCTGCAGAGGCTGATTCAACTTTCACTTTCTCTCTGCACCTCCTATTGTATTTTGTGAAGAACTAATGACATGAGATTTTCCAGACAATTAATGCTTTGGATTGCAAGATCTAAAAATAATGCCCACTCCTGCTCATGTTTCCATTTGCACTGATATTGTTATTCAAATAGCAGGATGTGATGTGGACTAGTTATAAGCCAGTGGCTTCGTTCAGCCACATCATGCACTCAGTGGTCTATGGTATCATTATACCTTGTTCTTGATTGTATTTTGAACACTGGTGCTGGAACAATTTTCAGACTGGGAGTTCTCCCATCAATGTTACATCACTGGATTCATAAGGATTTTGGAAAATCCAAGTATCACACAACGAGCAAGTGTAGCAAAAGGGCCACGTCCGTTCAGCAGGAGAGGGGTAAGGATGTTTACTATAGCTAGTGGTGCATTCACGAGCACACTGTTGCAAATGTATTACTAAAGTGTGGTGTGGTGTGCACTGTTATTTCCAGATAGCACATTTTCTATTTGAATGGCCTCCAAATTTGCATAGACATGCAGTTTTACTGATAAGGTTTGTAGGAAAGTCCTCCTTTTTGCCCTGGTCACCCCCACACTTTTTGGACAGGTACTGGTGGTTACTGACTCTTGGCTGTGCCCTGGGTACTGCTTACCAGTCCCAGGGCCAGTGCTCTGTGTAAAGTGGATATGCAAATAAGGCTAATTATAATTGGCAAAGTTAACCTACCTATAAGTCCCTAGTATATGGTAGGGCATGTAGGTTTAGGGACCACAGCATAGGTAGTGCACTAATAGGTGCACTGCTGAGGTGCCCAGTGTCATTTTAAAGGCAGGCCTGCCTTGCTGACTGCTTTTAAATTAAAGTTATATGCAAATTCGACTTTGGAATTAAAAGTAGTTCCAAAGTCTTAAACTACCTTATTTTTACATATAAGTCACCCCTAAGGTGTGCCCTATGGGCCCCTAGGGCTGGGTGCCATGTAACTATAAGCAGGGAGCTTATACAAATAGTTTTATAAGCCCTGGTGAGGTAAAAACAGCCAAATTCGTTTTCCCTCATTGTAGTAAATGGCCTTCATAGGCTAGAATGGGGAGACTTTATTTTAATTTTTAAAGTCCCATTAAATGATTCATACCAAGAGTTTGGTATCAAATTATTTATTATAATAAATCCCCCAACTTCCAGTTGTTGGATTTAATATAACTTGTTCAGGTAAAGAGTTTTAAACTTTAAACTTGTTATGGGAACTGTAAAAGGGTTAAAGCAAAGAAGGAAGACCATGCATCTAGCATTCAAACCGATGATCACTACAAAAACATGAGAGATGAAGCATATGATTACCTATTTCAATACATTAGAACTGTGATCATTCCTGATAAAGGGGTGAATGTGTCACGACTCTCACTGAAAGGCTTGAAACCCTCATGACACGCAGAGGAAAACAGGGAAAAGACGAATCAACCAAGAAGCATATTAGAAGAAAACTGGACTCCAAGTTCGCTAACAGCCTCCACATATTACAAGACAAACAAGGGGAATTATTGGCCCAACCTGATAGTGTCATGCTACAGGGCTTTGTAAGAGAAAACCAGCGTTAGAAAAGATAATTAGCAGTTTTAAAGGTTAAGGCAACAGACATGAACAAGATCATTGACCAAACATCATTGCACATAATGATTAAAACAAACTTGCCATCAGCACCATGGCCATTTCATTTATCAGATGTTGATAAAGATTCATTTACAGTGCCTGATTACCTTAAACGGTTCCTATTAGGACTTCTGACTGGAGATCCAGAAAATACAAAGCTGTCCAAAAGGGTTGCCTTACTTATGCAATCATTCAGTTAGGACATTATATATGCAGTCACAAATGGCCAGCAGAAACCCCCCAAGCAATTGTTGCTCCCATACTCCGTATAAATGCTGACAGGCAATGTTGAAATCATTTGCACTCTATATAGACTTGGTTATGGGATTTCATACTCAAAACCTGAAGAAAATGATACCGCCTTGTGTCTTCAGAAACAGGCAGTTGAGTAAATGCCTAAGCCATGTAAGACATAAAACAACTCTCATTGCATTTCTTGTTAACAAATGGAGGAAACCAGGCTATTTTGTAAAACTTGAGAATAAAACACTGTCCGCGAACTGTAAAGATAAATGCTACAAAATCACGTCTGTAAGGAGCCACAAAGTGCCTGATCTGCACATTACACACGAAGAAGCAGATGGACATTTGTTGATGCATGCTGCACAAGCTGCTAATGAGGGTTATGAGGCAGTAATGATAAGTTCAGAAGACACTGATGTGTTTATTATGTGTTTGGGATTCCATGACAGAATCATGGCTAAATTGTTTCTGTAATGTGGCATTAAAATACACATGGGAAAATAGCTTCAACTCTTAGTGAAAATGTTTGTCGAGCTATGCTCGGTCTCCATACATTTACCGGGTGTGAAACAGTAAGCGCATTTGTGGGAAAAGGAAAAATAAGTGTATTCAAAATCCTGTCTGCCAACAGACATACACAGGAAACATTTTCACAGCTTGGAGATGAATGGGATCTCGCATAAGTATTAATGTTCAAATTGGAGAAATTCTCATGCTTGCTGAAGGCACCACAATCTTCTGTTCATCACGTGAATGACTTGAGATATCACCTATTCTGCACAAAGAAGGGTGAGATAGACAATCGTCAACTTCCACCTTGCAGGGACTTTCTGAAGAAACTAGCCACTATATGCAAGATATGCCTTCTGAATGACCCACAGACACATAGGTACAATTGGGAGAGGGTGGAAGCTGGAAAAACACGACGGAGCAAAGAAACTGGTAGTGAACTGGATGAAGGGGCCGACAGCACCTCAGGCTGTGTTAGATCTACTAACTTGCAACATCATTAGGAACTGAAAACTGCCAACGTGTCTGCTGTCTAAATGACTTCAAGTGCACTGACATGTGCAGACTTCCCGCCTGTGAAAATCAACAGACGCAGAGAAAGATGAAACCTATTTAGAAGAAGCTGATGACGAATGTGAATGATGAAATTATGTTTATGTTCACTCATGACATACATTGCCTATGTAAGATGTGACAACTATTATTATTTGAAATTGTAAGTGAAAATTATGCATATAATCTATATCAATATATGAGGAATACAATGAAGTTTTATTGCTATTATTTAGAGGACTATATTGTTATTATTATAATTAATAATCATAATTATTTTTAAATTATATTGAATTTAACCAATCTGGTGGAATTAGATTTATTTTTCTACAAATTATGATGAATTTGTATGCTATTTATCAAAAATATAAAACACCATTATAGTTTTCGGCTATGGTTGCTAATCCAATAATATCAGACAGAAGGCAGAGAGTGATGACTTGCTAGCACATATTTTCCATCTCTAAGGATCCATACCTTGCAAAGAAAACATGATGTTAGAACCCATCCCCCTGAGTGGTACGAATGACCTAAATTTGGGGTCCTGGCTCATGGCCTAGGTGGCTCAAATGAGCACTGACAGCTCAGCTCCCCTTTGGCCTCTAGCCTCTAGCCTTTACATGTCACATGATTTATACACTGCACACATTGTCATGGCAGCTTCTTTGTCAGTAATTATAGTGAGTGTTCCAGAAGCTGAGCTACTGACGTCCCTGCTGAGCCACAGCCAGAGACTATTTAAGGCATGGACAAAGTGGGCTCTGGCCCATGACCTCAGCTTTTCAGCGGAGCCCTGAATGAGTCAGCTCTGTTCTGCAGAGAGTCTTGCCCTGATGACCTTGAATCATTCTTAAACAGATTGTCTTATATACCATACTCCTTTAATTTAGTCTTAATGTGAGTGATATTTGAGAGTCCATTACAGATGTTTTGAAGACGTTTTGAAGAGAAAAGGTGTGTTTATGTTTATGTTTCATGCAACATCCATAAAAATGTTTTGTTTAGATCTAAACAGAACCTTGGATATGAGAAATGGGAGAGTGCCACAGAGTTAGCAGTAATAGCAGCGAGCCGCTGCTATGTTACAATATTAAAACCATATGTCACTATTCCTGAATATTAGATGCAATAACATGTAGGAGTTGGACCTGTGTGTGCCTGTGTGTGCCTTTGCACTGTCAGAGCCCTGTCCAAAGAGGATATGTCCATGAAAGAGCTGAAATGTAATCATAAATTCAAAGCTGTTCCAGGGCCCCCAGAATCCTTAAGATATCCCTGATCGGGGCACCTTTATACAGTTCAACATGAAATTTGTCTCACTCACAGATCACACATCAAGTGTTACACTAACGCATTGTGGTCCACATCACTGCATTAAAATCATTATCACTCATTTTAGCGCCTTGAGCACCTGCATGCGCTGAGCCTGGGTGAACTAAAGCAGGTAGTTTACAGGTAATGCAACTGCGGTGCTTGTGCTGCATTATAGATGTGGAGAATGATTTATAGCCCTGAAAATACAGCTGATATGCCTGCTTTGTGACTAGGATTGCTTACGTTTTAGACAGTAAAAGCAGGATCGTAGTAAGACTAAGTGAAAGAACGTGTGGAAAGAAAATGCGTCAAGTACTGCATTCTTGTGGCAGCATCTATAAAATAGTTTCTACTGCACGGAAGTGATTTGGAATACTGGTAATGTATAGCGCACAATCTACCAAGTACATACCTATTTTCCACTTGACATTTATAGATTTGACTCGTGACTTAATTGCTTGTGTACTTTAACCATTAATCAGGGTGATTTTTGTGTTGATTTCCTACCCGCCTGTGCCTCCAGGAAATACGGTTGCCACCCGGTGGCAATTAAAATTTTAGGAAGACAATATCTGACCTCGACACGTGCTGTGCCCTGTTGTGGAGGGTCCTCAGGGGTTGTGTCCAGTCATGGCGTGAGTCTAAGTTTGAATTCCTTGTGTGTCCAGAAGGATTCAGGCAACAATACAAATATTAAGATAACTCTGGTGAATAATGTTCCTGTGGAGTGAGATCAGCGTTTAGTTTACTGGCAGTTTTCACTAATCACAAAGTAGCACAGAGGGTTAATGTGCCTTCTGCAAAGAACATGAACCTATTCAGAGAACTGTATTTTATGAGGATAGCTGTGAATTACTGATTTTGTCACACAAATCCTTTTGTTCCTTGTGGAACTTCTGGCTTTGCACCTGGCGCTGAGCTGAGGGGGTGGAGGATGCTTTGAATAAATAACACATTTGTTTTACAGTACGATGTGGTTACAAGGGCACTAGGTTAGTGCCCTTCCACTTCTGGTGCTTTGCAGCAGTTTTAAGATCTTCTTAGAGTTTATCGCTGCTCAAATGGGTATAATTTCTGATATTTACATGTGTCGCTCGTCTTCATTGCTTGATTTTGCTCGCAATAAGTGTCACTTATAGTCATTGAAATGTCGCTCGTAATTACACTGAAATTATGAAAATGTCTCACATAGCAATCTGAAACCTTGGCAGCTATGCACTCAGACCAAACATGGGCACAATACAGATACATGCCAACATTTCAGAATAGCGAAATGGAAGATTTTAAAAACAAACCCAGGGGAATATATTTCCCACACTGACTTATATTGAAGCAAATGCAATTTTAGGCGGGAGACAGTAAAATAAACAGTGGTGGCTGCCGCGAAGCTTAAGGGGAGGGGAGGGAGAAGGAGGATTTGAAGGGGAGGGAAATAAAATCATAATGAAAAGAAAAAAAAGAACTTACCTGTACTGCTACCAACGGCCGCCTCGCTCCTCTTCCCTCGATGGTGTTGGTGTCCCAGTAGTCCCTGGGACACCAGCACAGGCTCTCCATGCCATCCTGCTGCTGCTCTCATGCTATACTTAGCATGAGAGCAGTGTCAGGATTGGTCTGAGCTGCTTGGTCTGCCACTCAGACAGTGCTCTGGAGTCTGTTCAGTTTCTCTAAGCTGGCTGTACAGAGCACTGGAATCTGTTCAGTTTCTCCAACCTGGCTGTGCAACACAGCCAGGTTGGAGAAACTCAAGTGCATATGTCAGTTTGGCCAGCCAAAGATGGCCGGCCAAACTGACATGCGCACTTGGTGCACTCACTCCATTCCCCCTCCTCCACTTTCCCGTAGCCCAGCACCGCCCCTCCCTCCCCATGCTGACTGAGCCAGCAGCTGAAAAATAAAAGGATAGTAAAATATTGTTTGATTTTTCAGCTGCTGGCTCAGCCAGTGGAGCGACGCTCCTTGGCCATTGCCAAGGAGCCACCCCTGAAAATAAAGCAATTTTTGAGTTAAAAATTAGTGACTTGCGTGCCTGAATCGCGTCTGTTGGCATATATGCGGACAGTGTGCACTAAGCACCATTATTAATTTGCTGTTTGTTTTTTATTGCTTGTTTGTTGGATTATAACACATTTATAGCTGCCCCTGCATTCATTGGCACCCTGCTCCATTCAAGCGCGCACGCATGCAACCTGCTGTAGTTCGTTAAATCTCGATATCGAAGTAAGAAAATATCAAATCAGCGTTCATAGTCCTTTTTAAAGGGCTGTTAACTGAACAAGCGAATAGAATGAATGTTTGACACATTTGGGTGTGGACAGCTACCAGGCAGCACATTTTTATCGCCGTTCATTATTCATATAAATTTCAGATCAATAACCAGGTGTACATGAGTTTATGATCCACGAGAAACTACTGACTCTGTTCATCCCTCCCCCAGCTTTCAGATCTGACAGAATACAATTTAGCACCCCAACAACAACAAAAGCTCGTGGCAAGAACGTAAAAAGAAAAGGAATGTTTTAAAATGACACTGTCTCAATGTAAGTTACCCACATGCACAAGGCTGCAAGATAACCTGTAGCATGCATTCAGGCAAGCGGTAAAAACTAAAAAAAAACCTCTCTGACTGAAAGAGATGAATTTGATATGAACAGTTCCGAAAAAAAATTCTTACCTTCCTCAGTCATTGTGTCATAATATTTTAGTTTTCCATACGCTCCAAGCTCTATAACGTCACAGTAAAAGACACACAGTAAGGAGCTAGAATAATTTGTACTGACAGAACCCACACGAATACAAGCGTGCTTAAAAAGAAACACAATCTGCAAACAGGCATGCAAGCGTGCAATGATAGCAGCCAAAAGCGATTTTAAATTCAGTGCAAGCCTTTAGAAATGTTTCGGCATAAACAGCATAATTGACTGGGAAGGTGAAAGATACCTATGTTCCTCTCCTATGAAAATGGTGCATTTCATGATAATACAGAGCTCTCAAGAAGGTCAATATAAGGGACTGAGGAGTATAGAGGTATACCCCCAGAGGTTAATTTGAGACAGTGTTTGCAGGTGCGCCCCACCTGCGCTCATTTTGGGGGGTTGGGACTTATTTTTCATCATCACATACAAGTGAAAGAAAGGCCGCTGAAAAGGTAGAAATACGGGAAATGGCGACAAACAGAAAGGATGGATGAAGAAAATGTGTATGGGAGAGATAAATGTGTGGGGAGTGTACGGTAGTAGACAAAAGAGACATGAGATGGAATTAAGACTATAGAACATTGGTTTTCAGCAGTCCCAGCATTCGTCATGCTTCTAAGAAATACTTTGGGCCCTGACACTTTTTTTTTTTTTACAGAATTGGGCACTGTATACCTTACTATATCACATGAATTATATTGCATGACAATTATATTGCAACCACCATATCAATCTAAGCACTATATCACAAGGTAGGCATAGGTTAGTATAACAAGTGAATACAGTGGTTAAGCCGGCTAGGCAAGTGATGCAAAGATAAAAATAATAATAATATACTTACTATGACAATGTAGTGGTAAGCTATGTACTGTAACAGCAGGCCAATAATAGTGGCCTTAATATATTGTCATGCTACCAATACAGAGATAACAAGCGATGAACAGGACATTATCATGTGGAGATGAGACTAGTAAGTGTAGAAGAAGCATTACCTTTTAGAATCAATATCACATGCATTTCTCTTTTACAGTGATCAATTAAACTTTATTTTGTTATGATTTATTTTGCTATTAAATTTTAGACCCAGTTTTTACTTCCTAATCTGCACCCCTCACACATGCAAGGGATCCCATCTAAGGTTGTATTTCATTGGTGTTTCTGAGGCAATCAGAACATGGCTACTCAGTGATGGAGGTTTATGCACTGCCGCACGTGATCCTGAGAAGCAGCAGTAACAACATCCAGCTATTTTAAAGAGCCACTACAGCTGCATCTTTGTCGCTCCCTTTTTAGTTCTCATCAAGAAAGACCTCATGTGGGCCATATATAACATTTACGTGAGATTAGAGCTAGCACTTTAGTTATCATTGTTTGACTTCCTTGTCATTCTCATTCACCCGCTTATTTGAAGGTTTTACTTCTTCTTCTTCTTATGTTTGTCACTCCCCTACAGCATTGCTTCTTTACCATCCATTTAATTGGATGACTTTTATCCTTCCACGGCTCACATCAGGGAACTACTTTTTTCTTTTTCTTTAAGCACTCCATGGGGATACATGTAATTTCTCTCTCTCTTCAAAGTGTTGCTTCCCTTATATCTCTGCACTCTCCAGTGAAGGAACGACAACAAATATATTTTTTGCTGAAGTTTACCTAAACAACAGACTTTTAAGGTTGTTTTATCGGTTGTGTTCCAAAAGTTGCCTTAAAGCTAAGCCCTGGCACACAAAGGCAGACATTGTGGCACTGGTGTATTGGCGGGCTGCTACACTCACCTGATCTGAAGATGTCTCTTCTCCCAAAGGCCTATACATCTGCTCCCTGGGCGGCTACAGATCACTATTTGTTCCACTTCCCATTTGTGTGGAAAGTAAATTAGGCCTTAGCAAGCCTTTTCTTTTAATTTCTGATACCACCTTATTCACAGACTCTGACATTTACGTTTTTTAAGTAACATCAACTAGTCCTCTGTGTTATTTTTTAGCTGGATCACCGGCAACAAGCCTTTTAGAATCTGTTCAGTTTCCTGCATGAAAGGTATTTGAAAAATAAACCATGTTTTTATTAAGAATTAACATATTGAATTCAGTTTTTTCTAGCAATGGCAAAGCCAATACCATGTCATCCTCACTATAAAAGTGACCCATATTGCCTTTGACAATGTTTGTTAGAACTTTAAAAAAACAGTACATTTGTGAAACAAATCTTCACAGCTTCACACCCCCGGTCTAGGACTTCAGTTTCATCCAAGTAAGTGAAAAGAGTTCTTTTTTTTCTGGAACCTGGCTACCACAGATAAATTCCAGATACTCAGTATTAGAGAGACCTTCTAGCACCCCTATACTGATAGTTCAGTCCTGACCCGCAATGTTGGTAATAAGTAAGTTGGACCATTGCTACTGCTTAATAAAGGGACTCCCCTATATGTATCCTCACGCCTCTATAAAATTATGAGTTTCGCTACACACTCTATGCATTCCTTACCACCTACTGCCAGCCACACACCACTTCCTTAGGTTGTTTTCTAAACAATGAATGGTCCCTCCCTACCCCTCAGAACTTATCACCAACTATCCTGCTGTTAAGTTTTCAGCGATCCCCATTTCAGCGATCTCTACCCCTTACCTGTACTCAAGCTCTTCTGTGTTTACCTTTTCATATACATGTCCTCACATCTCAAATGCCCTCCTCCGACTCCCGCCTCTATGCCTAGCTTTGAAAAATCCAGAAAAACCATAACACAATACAAACTAAGGACTTGAATTAGAACTTGGCGGATGGGTCACTCCATCACAACAGTGATGGAAATCCCATCTGCCGAAATCTAAATTCCATTATCTTCAATGGGATTTAGATTTTGGCGGACATGATATCCATCACCGTTGTGATAGAGTCACCTGTTCGCCGAGGATATCCATCACCATTGTGATAGAGTCATCCGTTCGCCGAGTTCTAAATCAGGCCCTAGGTCTTTCCTCATTCTGCTTCCAACCACTTTCTCTCTCTCTCTCTCTCTCTCTCTGTCTCTCTCTCTCTCTCTCTCTCTCTCTTTAACAAAACCTGGTCTTCCTTAACTGTTACTGTACTGTAAGTAACTATGTTCCTGTTCATTTTTATTTTAGTGTATATAGCACTGAAACGGTCAGTCTGTGTGCTAGAATTGTAAAGTAATTTTGTCTTCAAACTTTCGCTTTGCGACAAACCACCTGCAGACAATGGCCTAGCAGGTGTGTCATGGGCCACAGTGCAAGGGATTAAATACCCCCGGCATGGTTGCTGTTTGAAATGTGGAATAAAACAATAATCAGGGGTTAGTGGGCTCCACAGGCTTCTGGGCCCTGCGCCACCTAACATGCTGCACCAATGGAAGTTTCGTCCCTTTTGCAAAGTCTTTCTTATCTACTGGCATGATACTATGTGTAAGACATCCGCTAGAGGGCACTTAGGGAGTCATTAAAGACTGCCAGGGTTAATGTGTCGGTATCACCGCCAACAGGCTGGGGGTGTATACTGCCACCTTAAGAGTGTGGCGTGTTGGCCGCTGCCAGACCACCACATCTCCAAGGCCGAGATGTGAATCTATGACCCTGAGGCCCACAAAGTACCACCAGCGGTATTAAGAGCCATCTTACCGCCACGGTTTCTGCAGCATTAGCAACGCCACGGAAACCATGGTGGTAGGGCCTACTGGTGACAGGGAATTCCTTGCCTGTCACCGGTAGGTGGATTCCCCTCCCCTCCCCGCAAGCACCTAACCCTCTCACCCCATCCAAACTCACCTTACCGCCCACCCCGATCCAAACACCCCCCACCCCCTCCGATTCATTTGCTCACCCCCATACACACACACCCGCAGACACGCACACACTCACACACACAACACCCATTCATGCACACCCAGACACTCACCCACAACACAACTGCCCCCACCCCCACAGCCATACACGCACACAGCCACATACACTCACATCATCCCCCACCCCTCTACAGTCACAGCACCCCTCACCCCTCTCCCCGCATACACGCACACAGACAACCACATGCACCACGCATACACCCATTCACCTACACTTCCATACCATCATCCACTCACACTTATTCATACATGCATTCGCTCATACATACCAACACGCATTCAGGCACGCATACACACAAACATCCAAACACCCATTCAGGCACGCATTCACACTGACACACTCACATGCATTCAGGCACTCATTCATACAGACATCCAGACATGCACTCACTTCAACATTCATACACTCATTCACTCACATGCATACAACCACGCATGCATCACAACACTCACAGACACATTCACACACCCACACACACCGGCACACACCACACACTCACACACAACTCATCAAAATCCTCCCAGCCCCTCCCCTGTCGAATGCCCAAATTACTTTGTCCTTCAAGGAGGTCATCCGGCAGGGATAGTGCTTACCGCCATGGTCATCTGCTGGGTCTCCGTTCCGCCCACCAGGGCGGAGACGACGGCCGGGCTGGAGACCATGGTCTCCAGCCCGGCAGCCGTCACTATACCGCGGGCGGTATTTGGACCCGGCTGACCACCGTGGATTTCATGCGGTTTGAAACCGCCATGAAATCCATGGCAGTAAGCACTATCAGTGCCAGGGAAGGAAGTGGTCTTCCCCACCCCCACCCCCACCCCCAGCCCCACCCCCACCCCGACTACCTCCCCTACCCCCTCTACCCCCCTGCCACCCCCTAAAGGTGGCAGGACCCCCTTCCCCACCCCGAACCCCAACATAACATCACTCATACACACACAACACGCACGCAGGCACCACCAACACACATACACGCACACACACCGACATACATGCCAACATCCACACACACAGTCAGACACGCACACCCACATTCAAACATACACGCACACATCCATACAGACATACCTACAGACATACACACACTCATTCCCATACACACAACACCCCTGCAAGCATACACGCACTCACACACCCCCTCTACATACACACACACCCCCATGCACGCACACAACACACAACACCCCCCTCACGGACGATCGACTTACCTGGCCCGACAATCCTCCGGGAGGGGACGGGAGCCATGGGGGCTGCTCTGCCGACACCACACCGCCAACAGAACACCGCCAACCTCCACTTCCCCGCCGCCCGCCAGTATGGCTGCTGGCGGCTCTCCGTCCGTAAAAGGACGGAGAGCTGCCAACGGTCATAATAGGCTGAGCGGCAAACCGCCACCACTGGTGGTCTTCCGCACGGCGGTCCCTCGGCGGTCTTGAGAAAAGACCGCCGAGGTCAAAATGACCCCTTAATCTCTATATACACAAATACAAATATGCATTTGGAAATATTTATTTTACTTGTCTGACATATCATCAAATTTATTCAAACAACCAGACAGCAATAGTTCAGAGGGTCAAAGTAATAAATGTAAATGGGGGAGATATACATTCTATTCTATTCCCCTGATTTTATATAGCACATGGCTACCCGACGGGCTTCCTAGCACTGTCAGTGCTAACTGGAATACAAAGAGTGGGATCGAATAACAGAAAACCTAAAAAAAGAGATAGGTTTTCAATTTCTTTCTAAAACTAATGTAGTTATTGTCCTTTCTCAGCTCAATCGGTAAAGCATTCCAGAGTTTGGGTCCAAGATATGTGAATGAGCGACCTCTACTTCTGTTTCTCTTGACTCTGGGAACAACTAGAAGATTAAGATTGTTGGACCTTAGCTTCCTATTGATCCGATGAGGAGTGATCAGCTGGCAAAGAATGAGTGGATCCACATTATGTTTTGCCTGATGTACAATATAGGGAGTCTTGAATTGTACTCTGCAATTTCTGGGTAACAAATGCAGAGCTTTGAGCACTGGATGCTCTGATTGTGATTTTGGAACCCCCAACAGCAATCGTACAGCAGCGTTCTGAATACTTTGTAGTCTCGTAATACCTGCCAACGGGCTATCCAGGCACAGTGAGTTGCCATAATCGAGGCAGGAAAGAATTAGGCTTTAAATCACTGTTCTTTGAGCCTCTAGTGGCAGCCATTTCAGAGTCCTCTTTAAGGCTCTCAAAACAACCGCCAGCCATCTTCTTTAATTCGGATGACAATGAAAGATGCATAGCCTGCATAATCCCTGGGCTCTTAACTTCCAGGGAATACTGGGTAAAACCTGCATTCTCTCTGTCAACTGATTCTCTAATAGGAGTTAACATTTGATGTTTGTTTTTTTTTACCGCCCCTTTTGAAACGTTTTCTGAAAATCTGATGGCTTCCCTCTCTTCTGAGTGATGGGTTCCAAGCAGTATCTCCCTTTACACCAAAAAAAATATATATACTTTTGTGCTTTTCATACTTAGATTTCAGCTTGGGGATTGTCGGAGCATTTTCTAAGATTCCTGGAGAGAGCATAGTGAGTAGCCATTTCTGCTCACATTCTGGGACGGCGCCACAAAAAGCTTTGTTTATAATGCAGAGGATTTTGAAGGAAATCATTTTGGTTTCTTTCTTTGTTTCAATGTTTTTTTTGGGTTACCCACACCAACACCAGCATGCCAGCATGCGCTCACGGAGAGGCTGCTCTCTGCGGCTTTCATGATAGAAAACAGTACTGACAGACTGTCTGTTCATTTGTTTTAATTTCCATTGCTTCTGCACTGCTGACGTAACATGTGGATGGCAGCAACTTACGGGAACGTAAGCACATCAGTTAATTATGGAAAGCAGATAAAAAGGGGCCGCATATATGAGGGTGTATTCCAGATTAATTTCCCTCACACATGCAGAAATTCATAGCCGACATGCTGTGCATGCCCCAGACAACACATTATCTGCATTATCTATTTTGCAAATTTACCCCATCCTTCTTTCAAGCCTAGGCAGGCAGGAGTGGAACCTTTAAGAGAAGGAGTCCCAGGCATTATCATAACTTGTGAGAATCCTGTCACCAGACTTCTCACTTGAGAAGCACAGGCACGTGGACCCCGCCCTTCAGAGAGGAGACAAGCCCTGTAAGAGACCACATATGAGGGCTGGAAGGTGTAAATGGGTGTAAAAAGGTGTAAACGTTTTTTTTGTTGCAGAAGTTAGGAAAGAGTATGTATGTGCGCTGGTTATGTGTGCTTGTCTCGGTGACTGACAGGCACCTGAGGATGTATAAAGAGTCTGTGTGTTTGAGAAGACATTGGAGGTAAGCAGAGGTGCGTGTAGGTGTGTGGGCTTTGTTGATAACATTATGGCTATCTACTGCATTAAAAGGATCGATCAGTTACATACTGTGACATTCTTGGTAACTTTCTGGTTTTCCAGCACATTCTTAACAACATTCTTAATTTCCCTGGTGTATATAGTGTTCATCCTTGACACATTCTGGTCATTCTTGAAGACATTCTTGCTATCCCTTCTGTAATAAAGTCCCATGTGGTAACATTATGGTTTAACCTGCCACAAAAGTGGTCATGCATCTCATATTGTGGCCTTTCTTGATGACATTCTGTTATTCCAAGGTACAATAGTGGCCCACCTATCACAGACCCTGGGTGTAATAGTGGCCCATCGTTGAAATATTGTGGTTATTCATTACTATATTCTTACTACTTAATGCAGTGGAAGGGAGGAGAGGTACGCCCCAACTATACTTTCATCTTCCCTTTGTATAATCAATCACTGAATTGTAAAGGATGGGGCTTTGAAAATAATTGTTATAATTAAGGCATTACTCTGTGAAATGTGAGGCCCTCACCCGTAGAGCCTGGTGTGCTTCATCATTTGGCTTCAACACCCGGTCTGTGGATGGATTCTGGGTGGGCTATGGCACTTGATATGGGAGCAAGGTTTTTTTTGCTTTCGTCATATTTTAAGGCCAGAGGGAAAATGTTAAAGCAACATAGGGCTATCCTCTAAAGCTTATTCTGGGATGATCTGGCTATATTAACAATTGTAGTGTTAGTAGACGAAAAGGTTTCTATTACCTAATCATCATTCTTAATTTGTCATCAACATGTTTCGACCAATATTTGAACTTGCCCTGTGGGTCAGTGGCCTTCATTAGGACGTTTAAAGTCTCTGGCTTAACTGTATTCATAAGCCCTATTTGGTATACTACATTAGTGGTTTTGGTACGTCGTTGTTGGTATGCAATATACCATTTTTTAAATAAAACACAGACAACAGAAAAAACAACGCAGTTTGCTCATATCTGGTATGCAGCGTGTCATCAGAATAGTTTTTGGGGAGAAATAAGTTAACAGGGAATGACGATTTGCCAATTAATGTACATAGAGAATCTTGATTTCATTAAGGACAACGGAGGCAAACATTATGCAATAAACCTTTTATTGCTGCCCCAACATGCAGCCCTTTAAAGAATGTAAATACATCATAAAGAAAAACATTCCAGTATAGAATAGTTAACAGCATATAACTCCATGTCACTAAGCATCTTCCTCTTTAAACTGTGACCAAACAGACAATGTCACCTTGCCTCGACTGGACAAAATTCCTAAAGAAAGTTATCTGAAAGAAGAAGAAAAACAATTGATACCATCAAAAGATTCTCATTAATCAATTAATCTTAAATGAAAAAATATTGAGTTAGTGAAGCATCAAAACCTTACTAAACATGCATTTCAACTACAGAAATGTGATGAAAAACATGGGAGTGGTGGGCGGTATAATTTTAGCCTCCATTGTCCTTAATAAACTCAAGATACTCTCTGTATGTTAGTTGGAAAATTGTCATTTCATTACTGGACAGAAAGCTACCATTTTGCATGTTTAAAGCTTTCCAAAGCTACACCACTCACATGTTCCACTGGTTTAAGGTAAAAAGTTGCAAAAGTTTAGCACTTGACCAATCTGCGCTTTTATAATGTCTGCGAGTGTGCCACTGCCCAGAACGCTTTACGGGCCATTGCACCCCTAGAAGAGTGAGCCCCAAACTTAGACAAGTCAATTCCTGCTTTAGACATAACAGCCCTCACCCAACGTGAAATAATAGCTGTTGAAACTGCTCTGTATGGTTAAACATAGGAAATTAACAGTTGATCTTCACCATCTGGTCTGAATTCCAGCATTGTTTGTTCATAAAGTCTTATATAACTCACTACACACAATTTCCTGCAGTCATTAAAATATGGGTAAAATATGTTGTCAGACACTTTTTAGTCCTTTTCCAAATCTCAAAATAGACCCCCGTCCAGGGATGTAAAATCTATTAGAAACTTCGAGTTCCTTAACATCGGATACTCTTCTGAAGGATATTAGACAGAGTAAAGTTTCCAATTTTAATGAAATCTGTTTCCTAGAAAGATAGGGATAGTCAGGCCATGAGACAAACAGGTCAAAAACGTGATTAACATTCCAAAGCAAATCGTACTTCGCCCTAGGATGCCGCCTAAGCCTGATTCCTTTCATTACTCTGCGTATTAGGGGGTCACTACCAATAACAAAGTCATTCATCAAGGAATGACCGGCTGAAATAGCAGATCTGTAGCAATTAACAGTTCTATAAGAAGGACCTGCTCTGAATAATTGTGCCAAGAAGTTTGCCACTTCTACTAAAGGAGTCTCCACAGGATCCACATTCCTTTCCAAGCACCATCTACGCCACTTCCTCCATACTCCTGAGTATCCTTTCCTGGTACCTGGGGCCCACGATTCGTCCAAAGGATAATTAGCCTCCCTTGAAAGGCCAGAGTATCTTCCGGATCTCCTGAAATCTTCCAGACAAGAAGGTTCAAGTTTCCTTCTAGCACTAAAGGATGTTCCTCGCCTTCCTGCCCTTCCAAAAGACCTGAAGTCCCCAGAATCATACGGGGAACTTCCACAGCTAGTTCCATTATTCCTGGGAACCAAACTTGTGAGCTCCAGAAAGGAGTCACTACAACAATGCTACAACATTCTCTCTGGACTTTGAACAACACTCTGGATCGGTGCGAAGGGGGGAAATGCATTGCAATTCTCTCCCTTCCAAGTCTGTAGTACAGCATCCATCGCCAGTGCTTTGGGATCTGGTCTCCAGCTGTAAAACTGCTCTATCTGAAACAAACGTTAGTCTGCTGGCAAATAGATCTATCTGAAAGGGTCCCCACAGGCTCTGAATCCTTTGGAAATACACTGGATTCAGTTTCCAGTTGCTGGCACCCCTCAAATATCTTGAGTTCCAGTCTACTCTGATGTTCTAATGACCTGGGATAAACTCTGCATTCAAAAGTATTTTCTAACTCCAACAAATATACCAATTTTTTTTGGCTACATCGGCAAGTTGCTTTGACCTTGCTCCCCATAAGCGATTGATATAAGATACCGCAATTACAGCCAATTAATGTGTAGAGACAACTCCTTCCTGGACCACTTTCCCTCAGTTTCTAGTTCTTTTAACTTTGCACCCCAACCAAGGTTGCTTACATCCGATTCTGCAATGAATTCCAGGATATTCCCAAATATTGCTTTCCCGTTCCAGCCGTCCAGGTTGTTCAACCAGCATTGAAGGTCCTCTCGAGCTTCCAGGGACAGGGGAATCTTATCTGCATACCATAGGCCTTTCCTCAAACCCATGGTTTTCAGTCTCTGAAGAGCTCTGTAATGCAATGGTCTTGAGGAGACGGCCTGACTGGATAAAGACAAGAGACCAATCACTTGTGCCGGGCCACTCAGACTTACCACTTCCTTTCCTGGAACATGAGATACCTCCTTCTAGATCTTTGTCAATTTTTTCCATGGCAGACACAGCTGTGTCGTGCTGGTAGATTCTGTGTGGGGGTTATGACTGACTTCTCTACATTGATAATGACCCCTAGCATTTGCAAGAGGTCTGTTGCCCATGTCATTTACATCAACAATTGTCCCTGATTCTAGGACAGCAACAACATATTGTCCAGCTAAATCACTAAACGTACCTATCTCATTTCAAGGATGCAACTACAGGATGTAGGACTTTTGGCAAAGCACCAAGGGGCTGATGACAGACCAAACGGAAGACAACAAAACTGGTACAAGGCACCTTTCCAACAGAATTGTAGATCATTTTGGGAATCCAAATCCATAGGGATTGTTAAGTAGGCATCCTTTAGGTCCACCTTCACAAGCCATTCTTTTTCTTGTAAAATGTCCCGCAAAAGATGGATCCCTTCCATCTTGAAGAGTCTGTAGACTAGAAATCTGTTCAACCCCTTAAGTTTATTACGGGCCGCCAACCCTTGTCTTTCTTTTTCACCAAGAAAACAGTACTTACACAACCTATTTCTGAATCTGTGACCTCGCATACTGCTCCCTTGAGCAACATTTGTGAGACCTCGGCATCCACCAGTGCCAATCGATCCTGAGTCAAAGGTACTTCTCTTGGGCAGCAATTTTGATATGGAATCTTAAAAAAATCTATTTTGATAGGGAATCTAACAAAATTCTATTTTGAAACACCTGTGTGTCCTTTGTTATAGCTGACCAGTTTTGGGCAAAATTGTGTAACCTTCCCCCTATTTTTGGTTGGGAAAAAAAGAAAAAAAAAATCATTAACATTTATAAAGCGCGCTACTCACCCGTGCGGGTCTCAAGGCGCTAGGGGAAAAGGGGGGGTTATCGCTGCTCGAACAGCCAGGTCTTTAGGAGTCTCCGGAAAGCGGAGTGGTCCTGGGTGGTCCTGAGGCTGGTGGGGAGGGAGTTCCAGCTCTTGGCCGCCAGGAAGGAGAAAGATCTCCCACCCGCCGTGGAGCGGCAGATGCGAGGGACAGCAGCGAGTGCGAGGCCAGAGGAGCGGAGGAGGCGGGTGGGGACGTAGAAGCTGAGGCGTCTGTTGAGGTATTCCGGTCCCTTGTCGTGGAGGGCTTTGTGTGCGTGGGTGAGAAGTCGGAAGGTGATCCTTTTGCTGACTGGGAGCCAATGCAGGTGTCTCAGGTGTGCGGAGATGTGGCTGCTGCGGGGCACGTCGAGGATGAGGCGGGCCGAGGCGCTTTGAATGCGTTGCAGGCGATTTTGGAGTTTGGCTGTGGTCCCGGCGTAGAGGGTGTTGCCGTAGTCCAGGCGGCTCGTGACGAGGGCGTGGGTCACGGCTTTTCTGGTGTTGGCGGGGATCCAGCGGAAGATCCTGCGGAGCATGCGGAGGGTGAGGAAGCAGGCGGAGGACACGGTGTTGACTTGCTTGGTCATGGTGAGAAGAGGGTCCAAGATGAAGCCGAGGTTGCGGGCGTGGTCTGTGGGGGTCGGTGCGGTGCCGAGGGCCGTGGGCCACCAGGAGTCGTCCCAGGCGGACGGGGTGTTGCCGAGGATGAGGACTTCCGTTTTTTCAGAGTTCAGCTTTAGGCGGCTGAGCCTCATCCAATCTGCGACGTCCTTCATACCCTCTTGTAGGTTGGTCTTGGCGCTGGCGGGGTCCTTGGTGAGGGAGAGTATAAGTTGGGTGTCGTCGGCGTAGGAGGTGATGATGATGTCGTGCTTGCGCACGATGTTGGCGAGGGGGCTCATGTAGACATTGAAGAGCGTCGGGCTGAGTGATGAGCCCTGAGGTACGCCGCAGATGATCTCGGTGGGTTCTGAGCGAAACGGAGGGAGGTAAACTCTTTGGGAACGGTTTGCGAGGAAGGAGGCGATCCAGTCCAGGGCCTGGCCTTGGATCCCGGTGGAGCAGAGGCGGGTGATTAGGGTGCGGTGACAGACGGTGTCAAAGGCAGCCGAGAGGTCGAGAAGAATGAGGACGACTGTTTCACCGTTGTCCATCAGGGTTCTGATGTCGTCTGTGACTGAGATGAGGGCGGTTTCAGTGCTGTGGTTGGTTCGGAATCCGGTTTGTGAGGGGTCGAGCAGGTTGTTGTCTTCCAGGAAGGTGGTCAGCTGTTTGTTGACGGTCTTCTCTATTACTTTGGCTGGGAAAGGCAGAAGAGAGATGGGGCGGAAGTTTTTCAGGTCGCTCGGGTCAGCCGTAGGTTTCTTTAGTAGGGCGTTGACTTCGGCGTGTTTCCAGCATTCGGGGAAGGTAGCAGAAGAAAAAGAGGAGTTGATGACGGTCTGGAGGTGCGGGGCGATGATGTCGTCGGCTTTGTTAAAGATGAAGTGCGGGCAGGGGTGCGAAGGGCCGCCGGAGTGGATAGAGTTCATGATGGATTTGGTTTCTTCCGTGTTGATGTGGGTCCAGTTGTTGAGGGTGATGGCCGGGGGTGCGGGTTCGTGGTGTTTGGTTGGGTCTGGTGTCCGAAGCTGTCGTGGAGGTCGCTGATCTTGCGATGGAAGAAAGTGGCGTGGGATTCGCACAAATCCTGTGAGGGCATGACGGCGTTGGCGTTGGCGCTGGGGTTGGAAAACTCCTTGACGATGCTGAAGAGTTCTCTGCTGTTGTGGCTGTTTTTGTCCAGTCTGTCGGTGAAAAAGTTCCTTTTGGCAGCGCGGATCAGGTGGTGGTGTTCGCGGGTAGCGTTCTTGAGGGCGGTCATGTTGTCAGCGGTGTGGTCCTTGCGCCAGGCTTTCTCAAGGGCGCAACAAGTTTTCTTTGATTCTTTGAGGGTGTCAGAGAACCAGAGAGGTTTTTTGGTGTTGGTCTGTCGATGCGTGCGTTTGAGGGGAGCAAGGTTGAAAAAAACAACAGGAGGACTTACCTTGATCTCCAGTTCTTTGGTATCTACCCCTGTTGCCTTTTGTGCGGGGAGCTCAACCTCTTTGCGGGTAGAAGCTGTTGTTTGCCCTGAAACGTCTCCAATATCCCTGCTGGTCTTGTCGGTAATATTGGGACCTTGGCACTTCCCGGCTGACAGCCAGGCCCCTCCTCTCAGCTCTTCCAAAGGCCCTGTTATTAAACATTTTTCCCATAGTGGATTGTGCCTTACTGAAAGCAGTGAACTTTGAGGCGTATTTTCCCAGGGCCCTAATGAAATTATCACCAAAAAAAAGTAAATTTGGGTCCCCTGGAATCTCTTTATTGCCAAGATCACCCAACTTAGGGTTAATTGTCATCAGTATGGCTCTCATTCTCTCAGCAATCAGGCTGGCATTAGCATTGCCAAACAAGCATAAGGACCGCTGACTCCAGCTACAGAGAAGCTCTAAATCTGCAGGGATGCCATCAAAGGAGGCTTCCTCAGCCATATCTAAGATCCAGGCCAACAGACCCACGATTTCAAGTAGCCTGTCCCAACACTGCTTTAGGCTTTTCCTGGGATCTTTAGGCCTTTCCTGGGATCTTTCCCTGACCTAAAAAGGAAACTCAGTAGTTCTGGGTCCAAATTGGGTGTTATCCCTGACTTATTGTCTATGAATGGTCTGGGACATTCAGCCCTCATCAAGTTCTGCGTCTCCTTATCAAGGGACTTGGGGATCCAAAATGTTATATAAAGGAAGTCACATGGTCCATAGGCCACCAATCTGTGCCCCCTGGGTGAGTAATGCGGGTTGGATTAAACATTTCCATACCTAAGGGGTCCCTAATAGCCTTTGAACTAGAGGGCAGGTCTAGGTCCTCATCAAGAAAAATCGTTCTCTAGTAATTCTTGGGGATCAAAGACATACTCATCTGCCTCATCATCCATATCATTATAGCATGACAGTTCACAAGCTGTGTCTAAATTGTGGTCTCTTGTGCCATGAAGACTACTTATTCTTTTCATGCTGTGGGGGACACATGTATCAATTGCGCCAACATGGTTGCTCTTGCTATGTGTGCCGCTATGGGCACCTCGCTCTGGTGTAGTACTCAGGCTACCCAATAATTGTTCATGACTTTTTACAATGCTCAGGCTGTCCAAGGATTGATTATGGTCATTTGCTGAGCTCAGGCTGCCCAATGAACATTGTTCCTTCGAGAGGTGTTTCGTTTTTTTAGATTCCTTACCTCCCTTTTTATTTAAAGGAGGGGCATCTTCTTCGGAGATTGAGAAATAAGCCTCTTCTGAGGGGAAACCCTTTTCAATTTTACGATGGCTGCTTTCATTCCTTTTCTAAGGGAAGACCTTAATTCCTTATTGAGAAACTTTTTTAGAATATCCTCATTTAGCACAGTTACCGGTAACTCCTGCTGGTTACCAGTCTGAAACATTATTTTAATTATCTGAAGATAATGCCACCTCTTTAATACCCTTTACAAATATAAAATGTTAAAACTTCTTTCCTCCCTCTTTTTTTATGATTAGGAAAAATTAGAAAAACAGTCAAATAGAGGCAACTAATAAACAACAACACTCCCTACTGGTTGAATTCCTATCTGCATATAAATAACCATCGATAGGAGCGTGTTGCCATGGAAAGGCAATGCGCACACTGCACATCCTTGCCAACAAAATGTACAAAGGGCCAGTCCTTTTTCTATGTCCAGGATGAAGAAGTCCTTTTTCCAACCAAAAACAGAAACTCTGCCCGAGTCTCTACTGAAGCGCTCCAGTATTGTATGTGACTGAACTTAAAACCCTTACCGCTAAGGTCTCATCTAGACTAGCGGTTATAAAACAAACGATCAAGAGGCTGCGAGCCGACCTTGAGGTCTCCACCTCAGCCTGCATGTCTTTCAAAGTGAAATGTGTTAACAATTTACAGAAACAAATGGTAAAATACAAATAAAAGCAATTGCAAAGAGGAGGGGGTGGAGGTGGGGGGTTTGCCCGTACAATGCTATTGACTCATTCAGAAAAAGCAGAAGAACAGAACAAAACCCAACCATAAATTGGTAGGGTGAGAAAAAAGAACGAAAAAAGAACGAACACTCATTTACCATAATACAAGGCGCCTCGGTCAAATTAAAACTGTAAGAAAAGGATTAAACAAATAGTACACAAACAAGGATAGGTAAGGGCATAATACTTAACTATGTAGAAGCAGCGGATCAAAAAGAAAGATACTTAGTGACATGGAGTTATATGCTGTTAACTATTCTATACAGGAATGTTTTTCTTTATGATGTATTTACATTCTTTAATAGGGTGCATGTTGGGGCAGCAATGAAAAGTTTATTGCATAATGGTAGCCTCTGGTCCTGTAATGAAATCAGAGGAAGAGTAACCCTGTTGTTACACATTCTTGAAGGGTTGGATACTGCCATTTTCAATTCTGACTTCCCACCGGCACGGGGAGGGAATGCTATCCCTTGCACAACAGTAGCCTATCCATGAAATAAATGTTGGCTTTCTTGATTACATTTAAGTTATTTTTAGCATAGGAGTAGAACATTCTAGACATATGTAGAATATTTTGTAACAACATTGTGGCTTTGCCTTGTATAATAATGGGTCATACTTGACATATCCTAGATATTATTGACAACATTCTTCCTATTTGTAGCATACAAGCTGCCCATTCTAGACACTTTCTGGCTGTTCTTGAAAATGTTATAGCTATTCCTGGCATGACGGTGACAATTCTTGTCATACTGCAAGAGTGAGTTCTTTGCATAGCAGTAGACCTAGCACAATAATGCCCATTCTTGATCTGTTGTGGTCATTTATGACACTATACTGGGTATCCCTGCCATTGTAAAAATTCTGTAATTTAGTGGTAATCTGTGATATTTGGTTATAGTAATGAATGGGTTTGAAAAGCAAAATCTGTCCATTTGTGACCCTACTACATATGATTACTTGGTACAAATGACAAGGTGCTGTTTGGGGCCAAATTAAGCATAGTTATGCAAAATGAAAACACTGCAATTCATCGTAAAATGTCAGCATCTTCAGAAACTGGAAAGCTGATGTCTGAAAAAAGTGACTTAATTCCTTAAATATATTTAAAGCTGGCGTTTGAGAGGTAACACAGTTTATATTTAGGAAGCTTATTTCAGAATGCTGTTGTTTGGTACTGAAGTCCACTTATTTATACAGCTGCTAATTCATGCCTTATGTGAAGGCACTTCCTTATCTATATTATGAGAAGGATGAAGAAATTCTGAATCAATTACTGATTAGCTATTCATATCTAGAGAATGCTTCCATGTATGTAAGTAAATTAATTGAAATAGATCAAGAGAGGAAAGTGATTACTGTTCCTAAAAATTCATACTCAATAAAATCAAAACAGATTAAGAATCAGATTGGGCACAATTTAGTAAGAGAAAGAACCCAAAACAAACATTAGCAGTGATACAAAATGTATTAAACATATTAAAATGGGTTGACAATGAAAGTTAGTAAGTCACAGTAAACAGCAAAGACACAAAAACTCACATTACCAGCAACTGTTTTAGGCAAAACGTGTGCTTGAAAATGAAGAAATGAAGGGTTAGGGGAGCAAGGAGGTTTGGCCCTTTAATTCAACTACAAATAAAATAACCTTTTAGAGCTGGAAAGCAAGAGCTCAAAAACTCTATTGCATATAATAAAGAGACAAATACACTGAAGTACTGTGCTATAATGCAAAAACCAATAATGGATAACAATCACAAGACGTTTTAGAAAACTGATTTAAAAAGGATTGAGGAGACACAACCACAGACAGAATGGTTTATTACAATACAATTAGAGAATGATCATGGTCAACATACATTACTGATTGTTACAAGCATCAAAGAAATGATGAGAGATATGCATTTATGTATGACTAGTAATTAAATAAACCTATCATACATATTCTAAAATCACACAATGCCACAGACCCAGAGGAATGGACTAGCAAACATCTGAAGGCAATTCTGTATTGGTGGGCTCAAAAAGTATCAATTCAATTTAGAATTGTAAGAAACTGGGTGACCAGTTGACTAGGGTGTGAGTCCAGGTCAAGAAGCAACCACAATCTTTGTCAGGGTAAGTCACAAGCAAACCCCAAATTAACCTGTGTTCAATCCCCTGGTAGCTTGGCACAGAGCAATCAGCCTTAACTTAGGGGTGATGTGTAAAGTAAGTGTGCATCACTTCAAACAGTAAAACAGTGAAAACACCACACAAAAAGAAAGATCCCACACCAGGTTAGAAAAATAGAGTTTGATTCAATAAATAAAACAAGATCCAAACTACAAAAATATCCAATCAGTAGAACTGGAGGTATAAATTTTAAGAGAATAAACTGTAAGATAGTACCTAAAAGCAGAAAGCATAGCAGTGGACCTAATAACCGAGGCTATCTGGTCATGCTGCAATGGGTCAAAGTCAAAAGCTCTGGCTGATCACAATGGAGAGTGGGTCTAATACAGTCCCAGATTAGTCCTACCGAACTTTTACTTTCTCAAGTATTGTGCCAAGAAGCCTGTTCATGTTGGAGAGATAGGGTTGCGAGGACCAAGGAGAGTGTCGCCAGCGGCAGTCAACGTGGTGCAAAGAGCAGCCCAGGTGTCATCGACGGGCAGGCTAGAGCTTTGCATTGGAGGTCCCCCGCGGGCTGCTGTTGCTGCTGTGCAAAGAGACGGGCTGGCGAAGTCTTGTGCTGAGCTTCGGTGTGAGTGCCACTGTTCCGGTGTGAACGAGCCCATTTGCAGTTGTGAAGATCCCAAAAGCTGATTTCAGTTGTCTGTGAGGTACACCAAGGGTCCAGGACCCTTGCGGCACCAGCTGGAGGCCAGGAACTTGCTGAAGGCAGGTCCAGGTGCTGTTGGGGAAACTTTTACGTCCCTGAGCTTCAGATCAGGAGGCCAGCAGACTAGCCCTTTGAGTCACTCTGTGGTCCTGATTTCAAGATGCTGTTCCCCAGGCAAGAGTGTACCAGGTCAGCACGGCAGGGCAGCAATTTTTGTAGAACAGCAGTCCAGCTGAGAGGCAAACCTTGTAGCAGCACAGCAGTCCTTCTTCTTGACAGAGTATCCACTGGTCCAGAAGTGTACTGAAAAGTTGGTTTTGGAGGTCCAGTATTTAAACCCAGTTGTGCCTTTGAAGTGGGAGAGAAGCTTCTGGAGGTTTTTAAGTCCTGAGGCATCCTTTCCTCACAGCCCTGGACTAACTACAGGGGGTGTGCATCCCTTTGTATGGAGGCAGAACACTGCCTATTCAGGTGCAAGTGGGGCTGTGCAAAGCTCTTCCCTCCCATCCTGACAGTGATGGCCCATCCAGGCATACCTACGCTCTCTATTGTGTGTGGCAGTCTAGGGGGGATACACAAAGCTTAACTCTCAGCTACACCCAGTCATGTGACAAGAGACAAGCTACAAGAATACAGAATTTAAATTTAAAATTCAACTTCTCCATAAGATAGGATTTTAAATTGTGTTTCTAAAGACACCAAACATTTTCTGATAATCCCTTCCCATTTGGAAACTACACTTATAAAATGTGATAAGGCAACGCTAATGTTATTCTATGTGAGAGATAGGCCTTGCTGTGGTGAAAATGAATGTAAGAGTTTTTCACTACCAGAAATGTAAACCTTAAAAGTACATGTCCTATTTGTTAAATGGATTGCACGTTGCCCTTTGGGCTGCCCTGGGCCTACCCTACGGGTGACTTATATGTATTAACAAAGAGAGTTTGGGTCTGGCAAATGTTTTATGTTTCCAAGTTGAAATTGCAGTTTCAAACTGCACACACAGGCTCTCCAATGGCAGGTCTGAGACATGTTTAAAGGTCAGAATCAGTGCCACAGCTCACTAGTAACATTTAATGTACAAGCCCTGGGTACAAGCAGAACCACTTTACTAGAGACTTATAAGTACATTTAATATGCCAATTGGGTATAAACCAATATTACCATGTTTAAAGGAGAGCTGCGAGCACTTAAGCACTGGATAGCAATGGCAAAGTGCACAGAGTCCAAGGGACAACAAAAACGAACTTAGTAAAAACTGAGGAGTGAATGCAAAATGTTTGGGGATGACCCTGCAGAAAGGGTCAAGTTTAACAAAAATGTATTGCGATCCAGAGACATGCCTGGTCAATGGAAAGGCACATGAGTTGTTGCATAAACTGGCACAAGACAATATCCTATTAACTAATGCTTGTCATCAACTTCACTGAGGTCTTCAACCTCATATGTAGACCTGGATTATGATCACAACTACTTACCATGGGTGGACACAGAAAGTTTACAAATTGGCCATACTGAGTGACCAAACCTAGGCGGTTATAAAATAAAAAAGATCACAGGTAAATATGATGAAAAATTTCTGCTACTCTGGTGTTAGACAAGGTTGTGTGCTAGCCCTATATTTATTTAATACATTTATAAAGTGTGACCTTTATACAGCACAAAACATCAGATCAATAAATGACCCATGTTCAGGAAGGGACAAAATGCAAGTATTTTTCTACGGGGTGAGTATTATCCACCTTAGGTGGCTATTTCCAGGACAATCATTTAACAGTAAATATAGAAAAAAGGCTAATTATATCGTCTGTGAATTCCACCTACCAAGAATTTTAGTGCATCAGCAAATGAAACTGGAAAGAGTGCACAAAAAAAAAGTATCTAGGATTAATGTTCAATCAGTTTCTGACATTAGGTCTATAGTCAAGCAGAAGATGAAACCCATCAAGAGTTTGATCAATGGATTAAAAAGATCCAATAAAAAATAAGGAGGTGTAGCTTTGGTACCTTTAGTGAGAGCTTGTGAATCAAAAGTGACACCAATGACACTATATGGTGCTCAAATTCGTCTCCCAACTTCAATAAAACCGATTGAGAAATGTGAAGCCTCAGACTGGCGAAATCTACTTACTCTAAGGAAAAGCATTACGATGGTAGCCGTGTGGTAGAAACTAAAATGGCTGCAATTCATTGTTCTATGGTGTTATGTTGATCCCTTCTGTGCTCCTGTTGACTTAATGCCAAAACAACTTTTTGAAGAGGTAAGAAGAACTAAGGCCCATATTTATAGTTTTTGACGCAAAACTGCATTTGCGCAGTTTTGCGTCAAAAGGTATAGCGCCGGCTTGCGGAATGGAACCGTGCAAGCTGGCACAAAGGTTGGGCTAGCATCTGGGAAAATCATGTTAGCCGGGTGGGGATGGCGGTATGGGAGAAGGGGGTTTTGCACTAAAAAATGACATTAGGATGGTTAGAGGCAAAAAAGATGCCTTAAATGAGCATAGCGTCATTTCCTGATGCAAAACCATCCATACCACATGACTCCTGTCTCTTCATAAAAGACAGGAGTCATGCACACCACCCCAATGGACAGCACAGGGGACATGGCCATTGTACCCAGTGCCATGTAGGGGGGCCCATTTCAGGGCCCTCAATGGCACTTAAAAACATTTTTTAATACGTAGCTCTACTTACCCGGAATAGGGTCCTCCCATCCTGTGGTGTCCCTCTGGTGTGGGTGGGGATGTTCCTGGGGCTTGGGATGGGCACCTGTGGGCTCTTTCCATGGTGTTTGACCATGGAAATGGGTCCACAGGCCTCCTAACGCCTGCTCTGACCCAGTTGTTAAATAACAGCCCGCCTCCCTCTGTGCACCTTTTTTGCATGGGAGGATAAATGAGGCACTAGGGGCTTTGAGTCATTTTTTGGATGGGAACGCCTGCCTTGAGGCTCATTGACGCAAGGTGGGGTCACGCATCACAAAAATTACTTTAACTCCAATATTTTGGTGCTAGACTGGTCCAGTGTCAAAATATCAATATGGAGTTAAGCTTGTGCTGAATTAACGTAAAAAAATTACGCTAATTCAACGCAAAGTAAGTATAAATATGTCCCTAAGTCTCCAATATGTAGACATTATAACATGGACTGTGACCACTGGATTGGTACACTGGACCTACGGAGATGTTAGGAGGACAGAAGTGTATCGATCAGTCTCATAAAAATTATGCTGCAAAATCCAATACGATGTCTATCTCAGGAAAGAGATGTTGATTCCCAACGCATGAAAGAGTTGCATAAACAATATTGCTCACTACTGCGTAATGACCGTTTGTTAAGGATATATGAACATTTTTTAGAAATAAAAGGACAAAAGGTCATGATGTTGGCAAGGCTCAATTAATTACGTGTCCAAGAAGTGAAAATGAAATGGTTGAGTATTGGCACTGAAAACAGAAGATTTTGTTTATTTAAAATGAAATTAGAAACTCTCATACACATCATGTACAATTACAAGAAAACATTATTTTCAATACATACCTGAAAATGTGCAAATCTAAATTTGATAAAATGAATGAGCAAGAATTGATTGCATTGTATATGGATGAACATGTCTGCACGCTTGCATAGGTATGGTAGTCTTTTTAAGTGATGTTAACATATTGATTGATTGATTACAAAGAAGTTCACATGGTTTGATTTCAAACTAGAGCAAACCTTAATACTAAACTCATGTACGTCCCACTTTGATTACATCACACTCATTTACAATTTGGCAAAGTAATGAGACACAATAATCTCAACTTTCCAAAACTCAACTCCTACTAGTCTCTTTGAACCCAACTCTCTCTGAAGTCAAATGGCCGTTCCTTTCCCAGCTCTTCACAATACCGTTTTAGAGAACAACCATGGCACTAATATATTACATTAATATTATTACAATGAATATTAACATATTGGTGATACTGATGGTACACTATCATGGAGAACATGAATCTCATCCTTCATGTACTGATGCAGCAATCCGAATGATTGTAATAACTTTTTATTTTGTGGTACAGGGGGTCTGACGGCATGTGTCCTGCACTTCCATGTCCATATGCCGATTAACCTCGATTTTAACCTCGATTGTGCTTTTACCTTAGGAATCGTTTGCAGATAGGCAACACTAAGAAGAGTGTCATTTTACCTCTGCAAGCTAGATTTCGAAAATTTAATTAGGAAACATTTTATAGATTGGTTTGGTGCCTCAGACGTATCAAATTGTAGGTGATCATATTTTCAAATGGATTGTCTTATTTGTCATTTTCCTGCGAAGTCAGCACCTATTGGTCTTGGTGCACCAACTGGATCAACTGGTTCCCTCGCGTATCCCCAGCATCCTCATACAGAAAAATGATTCAAACAGTTCTGAAGTCAGGGTAGCAATCGTCAGTCAACAGAAATACCCCAAGAGATCCAAGTAAAACCTTAGTATTTTCTTCCCAGACAGGGGACTGCATTACATAAAGTCAGATGAGTCATGTGACTGAATAAGCTTTTTAAGAGGTGTAGTCTTGTACACCCCCCAGGCCATCCGTGACCTCATGACGATGTACATGATCACAGCTACTTCACAGATCAGGAAGGCTGGGCTGCAAAGATATCATTCTTTCAGGTTAGACTCTTCTGATAGGGTTATCCTCCACAGTGGCTTTGGTTATGATTTCCGGCTCAGACAGTTCCTCTCTTCTTCTACAGCATGGGTACTCACAAACATTTTCTCAGGGGCCGCACTGTTTGGTCTGTGATGTGACCGAGGGCCGCATTGATGCCAGCAGGGTGGCGGTCGGAGGGCTGGGGGTGGGGAGAGGTAGTGGTAAAGTGGTTGTAGAGAAACAAATACATCTAGTTTCTGAATTGCACAACAGGAAACCAGAAACAGGTATAAATTCCGGCTTATCCACTTAACCAAATTGTGTGATCCTAGGCAAATGTTTCGTTTCTCTTTACCTCCTTTATTCTTTTTTCTTCATCATCACATATAAAGACCTTGAAATACCTCATCAGAATGTATGTTGTATAAAACTTTGTGTCTGATTTAAGAAACTATAATGTTGTTCATGTATAATACAAACCCAGGCCTCCCAAAGAATTCACATAACAACTCACTTGCCTCTTAGTTCACAATTCACATTGTTGTCAGGGTCTTGAGCGGAGGGGGGAATAATAGTTTCTAAATTCTTGTTTGAAAACTTTCACTTTAAAAAAAAATACTTCTCAATGCAGTGATATCATCTTGTGTACTAAGGTGAAGCGGTTCTGCAGGTTAATGAAATCCACTTTTTAAATATTAGTCAGACCATACTTTTATACTTTTGCTGCAAAATGTCTTTAATAATAAAGGTGTTTCTAAAGTTAAGAGGTCCTGGACACCCTAGTTACTCCCTTTCTTGAACTTCAAATTCCCTCCAAATACATACTTTCCTGTTTATTTAAAAACATTTTTAGTGCTAGTGCCGAGTAAGGGCTGCATGCGGCCCCCGGGCCGTACTTTGAGTATCACTGTTCTACAGCATAGCAAAAATTCTTCTTTAGATCCTAGTCTTGGGTGTAGATTTGAGGGGGAAAGCCGCAAAACGCTGTTCTCAATGGATGATACAGAATTGCTTTTGATGTTCACTGTAATGTACTATACTGGCCCAGGCGGTCTGCAGGTGCTATAAACATTTTCGTACAATGCTAGTTTGTTTTGGGTACAAGGAGAAAGCTGGTAAACCTATAGGCCTAATTAGTCATAACTCAGCTGTTTATTTTAAAATCAGTATTATGTTGCATTTTTAAACAGAGAGTTTGTGCGTGCTGCATGACTGTAGTTTGCTCATCCTTCATCTCTGTGAACTGCTGCATGCTGGTTGGATTGTTAGTCAGAGCTGTAGGGAACGCAAGGAGTGAAGCTTTGAGTTGCAGTATCAATTGAAAGGATACTGAGATGCTGAGAAGAAGCAGGAACCAGGAAGGTGTGCTGGGGTGAAAAAATCTTCCTAAATTGAGTCTCCCATTCAGTGATGTTTTGGGCGTTCTTTCCTCAATTAGCAGAAAAGCCTCCTGTGGATCTTTTTTAAATGCCTCAGTTGAAGTGCATTTCCCATACTACTTACATCTGAAGCTGCATCAGAGACAGATGCTGACATGTCTTCAGTGTAACCGTCTCCAGGATGCAGTTTGGACACAGATGTTGAAAGAGCATAGCATGGCTGTGCCACTACATCTCTGGGAAAAAGAACGTGAAGGGGTGATCATTTTTCTGGTGGTCACAATTTCTGTAATATTTAATACGATTCATTTAATTCTTGCACTTCAAAGCATGTGAGTGGAATGCATCTTTGTTTATGCCATATAAACAACATTTTATGATTCTCTTTTCAAAACTAACATTTTGATAGCATTATTTTGCATATTCGTCTTATATGATCTTATATGTAGTGTTTAAAAATTATATAATTTGAAAATATATTTGTGTTACATTTACTTGGCTGTAGTGAAGGCCTACACATACAGTTATCTTTTTCACTTAACATTCTTTGTATAGTTAAATGTGTCTTTCGAGATGCAGGTGTTAAGAGCGGAGACAGAGTCAACAAGAAGCTCATTGTGGTGTAAGATAAGAAAGCATGAACACAAGGACAAAGAGAGGAGTGCTCTGGAAGCTTAGCAGTCATAACTCTTTTGAATTTGCTGAGACTGAAGAATATCAAGATGAGATGCATTGGGGTTGGAAATTGTAACTTCCAATTAATTTTAAATAAGGCTTCATTTGAAAAGGTTTGACTGTGATGTAATCATCTTGGGAAATTGTGATTTAAGGAGGGTGTAGTTAGTGAGTGTTAGACTTGACATCCTTGGCGTGGTCTCCCCTAACCTTTTGCCCGTGTTTCTCAGGTTGTTGATGTGTGCTGGACTCTGTCCTTCCTGTTTTTGTTGCTCTGGGTACTTTACCACTGCTATCCAGTGCTAAACTGCAAGTACTCCTATATAAAATGTGTATGTAATTGGCATTCCATGATTTCCATATTTGATTTACTGGTAAGTCCCTAGTAAAGAGCACTACAGGTGCCCAAGTCCTGTAAAGCAAATGCTACTAGTGGGCCTGCAGCACTGGTTGTGCCACTCACATTAATAGCCCTGGAAACATGGCTCAGACCTGCCACTGCAGTGTCTGTGAGTGCAGTTTCAAACTGCCAATTTGACTTTAGTGTACTCACCAGGCCTAAATCTTCCCTTTTCTTATATGTAAGACACCCCTAAGGTAGGCCTTAGGTAGCCCCATGGGCAGGGTGCAGTGTAAGTTTAAGGTAGGACATATGCTAATGTGTTGTATATGTCCTGACAGTGAAAGACTGCCAGATTCGTTTTCCACTGTTGCAAGGCTTATCTCTCTCATAGGTTAACATGGGGGCTGCCTTTAAATATGATTAAAGTGTAGATTCCCTATGGAAGCAGAAAGACATGTGGAGTTTAGGTTTCTGAACTCACAATTTAAAAACACATCTTTTAGTGAAGTTGGTTTTTAAGTTGTCTGTTTGAAAATGCCAGTTTTAAAAAGTAGGCATTTTCTTGCTTAAACCGTTCTGTGACTCTGCCTGATTGTGGATTCCCTGTCTGGGTCAGTTTGACAGTTGGGCTGTTTGCACCTCTCCTCTAGACAGTGACACAAAGGGAGCTGTGGTGTAGCCTGCATATCCCGATGAGCCATCTGGGCTGAGGGGAGGTGAGAAGTGGTCACTTACACCTGAAAGGGCTGGCCTGCCCTCACACAAAGCAGTCTCCAACCCCTTGGTGTGTGTCTGGGGCCTGGCCTGGGCAAGGCAGGATCTTGAAAACAACAGAGAATTCTCTTTGAAGTAGGCCTACTTCATAGGCAGAAATGGGTATAAGAAAAGCACCCAAGCCCCTGGAAATTAGATCACTTCTGGAAATCAAGAGGAACCTCTGCCAAGGAGAAGAGCTGAGGAGAAGTGCTGCCCTGCCTGTGTCTGTGCTTAGTGGAGCTATCCTGCAGTTGCTGCTTCTGCCTGTGAAAGTGGACAAAGACTAGATGTTGTTGTGCATTCCTGCTTGTGAAGAAACCTCCAAGGGCTTGAAACTGAGCCTGCCTCCTGTTTTTGAAGTCTCAGGACCATCAAAGACTTCCCTTGCCAGCGCCTGGACTCAGCTGAGACTCCTGTCCTGCCAAGTGGTGCCCTATCTAGTTCCATGACTGAAAATCCACGCACAGACCGCCATCCGGGGAAAATTCCGATGCACCTTCTGAGATGTGGCTAAAAAACAACATGCCGCCGGCTTCGCTGCTGAAATCTACACTCCACCTGCATCGCTGCTGGAAGATCGACGCAACGTGGCTGGGGAAATGACACGCAACACCCGCTGACAGAGGCTGTTGACGTTGCAACTCCACATATCGCGGTTTTCTGATACTGTGCGACCGGATTTTCGATGCAAACCTCACTGGGCATGGAAAAACAACGCAAAGCCTGCCTGGACCCGAGGTGCCTGTCCGGATTGACGCAGCGCACCCTTGCGGAGAGGAGAAACAACGCACTCTGACCCGACCGGAAGAGGAACGACGCATGGTCTCGCTTGCGAGTGGGAAATTGGCGCATCGCTGTCCTTTTCCGACACACACTCGCCCATGCCGTGTTATTTTAATGCAACACAGGTACTTTTTCACGCTAACAGTGTTCCCACTGTTTTCTAAGGATTTAAGACTCTTTTTGCTTTTTAATTCATAACTCGACTTGTGTATGTTGGATTTTTGTCGTTTTGGTCTTGTTTTGTTTAGATAAATATTACCTATTTTTGTAAACCTGAGTTCTGTCATTTTGTAGTGTTTCCACTGAGTTACTGTGTGTGTTGGTACAAATACTTTACACATTGCTCCTGAAGTTAAGCCTGCCTGTTCGTGCCAAGCTACCAAGGGGGTGAGCGGGGGTTAACTGAGATTGATTCTCCTTACCCTGACTAGAGTGAGCATCCTTGCTTGGACAAGGGGTAACCTGACTGCCAACCAAAGTCCCCATTTCTAACATTGGTGATCAACGGTTGGCATGGACTTGTATTTGTACTTGACACACAGTGATTAAGTGTACACTACTGTTTTCAGTGCAGACCATTACGTGACCACATACTACTTGTCTTTGTGATTGTTTTTTTTCTCTTCTTTGGATTTTTCCCAACTAACATTGTGTGGTAATCCTTAATTGACTTTTGAACTCCATTCAGGAACTTGTTTTTCTGCCTTTGCACTTTTAAGTCTCCATCATGTCTCAATCTGGGGATGCATCAGCTGAAGCTGCTTTTGATTTAGGGAAATTGGAGAGTTACACAGTGGCCCAATTGAAACAGTTCTGTAAGGATCTTGCCTGTCCCTTTAATAGCTCCACCAGGAAGGAGGAACTGCAAAAGGCACTGAGAGCCTGGGTGGCAGCCAAGGAAGCTGGTGGGCACACAGAAGATGAGGGTGAGGAGGAGGAGGTACAGCGTAGTCACAATGGTATTGTGGGTATGCCTGTTCTGTCCGGGAGGAGGATCTCCATGGCAGGTAGCAGTGTCTCATCTAAGGGTATGACTCCTGAAGAGTTGCAGGACAGACAGGCAGAGAGGGCTCACCAGTTGGAGTTGGAGAAAATGAGGATGGCCATAGAGGAGAAAAAGTTATTGTTGGTTCATGAGCTCAGCTTGAGGGAGCTGGATCCGAGGAGCCAGTCTAGTAGGGATGGTGGCAGCAGTTACACAGTGCAGCTTGAGAGGAGGGTGCACATTCCTAAGGACCTTGTGAAGGATTACAAGAAGGAGAATGACATACTGTTGTGGTTTAAGGGGTGTGAGTCTGCCCTCCATACGAATCTGGTTCCTGAAGATCATTGGGAGGCAGGTCTGTGGAAGCACTTTGAGGTAGAGGGAAGGGATACTCTGACATCCTTAGGGGATCCCCAGGGGCTCACTTACCCTATCATGAAGGATGCCCTGATCACTAGGTATGGCCTCACCCCTGATCAGTATAAGGACAAGTTTAGGTCCTATAAGAAGAAGGAATCCCAAACATGGTTGGAATGTGTTGACTCTTTTTACAGGTCACTGGATGGTTGGGTAAAGGGCAGTAAGGTAACAACTTATGAGGGGCTTTACAATTTGCTTGGGAGCACTTGTACAGTTTGTTTTCCAGAGCTGCACCAGCACCTAATTGACAGCAAGCTGACTGACCCCAAGAAGCTTGCGCAAGAACCGGACCGCTAGGAGAGCACCATGGTCCACAAGAGGTATGGGGGAGACCAGGCCAAGAGTGGGCAGTGTCCCTCTCAGAAGAAAGGGGGAGTAAGGGTAAAAAGGGGGAGTTCTCAAAAGGGCCCCAACCTATTTCCCAGGGTAAGGATTCCCAGCCCCCCAGTGAAAAGAAGCCATGGTTCTCCAAAGGGAAACCTGTGGAAGGGCCCCCCCCACATAAGAGTTATGCATGTGACCAGCTGGGTCATGTGAGTGGGGACCCCAAATGCCTCAAGAGTACACCAGCACCCACTGGTGCGCTGTCCCAGGGTTTGGCTAGTGTAGCGCTTGGGAAGGAGTTGGTTCCAGGTGGGTGGGAGCCAGCTGAGATGACCCTTGTCTCACTAGGGGACAGTGAGATGGTCCAGAGAACCCTAGTGCCTGAGAACACTAAAAAGTATAGGCAGTGGGTGACCATCAATGGACAGAGGGTAGAGGCTCTGAGAGACACAGGAGCCAGTGTGAATACAGTGAGGAGTCACCTGGTGTCTGAAGAGCAGATAGATCCCCGGGTACTTCACCAAGTAGTTGTGGTAGACAACTCAAAGTGCCTGTGTAGAGTGTCCCATGTTCCCTTTGAATGGGGGGTCTCAGGTTCCTTGAAGGTAGCTGTGAGTCCAACCATGCCTTTAGATTGCTTGCTTGGCAATGACCTGGAGGATTCCCCTTGGAAGGAGGTAGGACACAGGTCACACTTGGAGATATTGGGTCTGCCTGAGTGGGTATGCATATCCACCAGGTCAATGGCAGCCCGTGAGGGTGGTCAAGAGCCCCTGGAGCCTGAAACAGCGGCCCATTGGACTGCCAAAAAGAGGAATGGCAGGGCATGCGGGAAACCGGCCCCAGAAGTTCCCACGGTCCGGGAGGAGGCAGAGCCTGAGGGTGACACCCCGGAGCCTACAGAGGAACAGGTGGCTGAACTGGAGGAGGTCCCTGAGCTGTCGCGGTGGCAGCAGGAAGGGGGACCCACCCACAGAGGCATTCTCTGAGGCACAGAAGACATGCCCTACTCTAGAATGGTTGCAGCAGCAGGCTGCAGCCCAGGCGTCTGGCGAGGAACCAGGATCTCACCTGATCTATTGGGAGGATGGCCTCCTGTATAGTGAGCCTAAGGTGACTGAGCCTGGGTCAGCCCGTGTGCTGGTGGTATCCCAGTGCTTTAGGACCTTCCTACTGGGTCTGGCTCGTGATGTGCCTTTAGCTGGACATTTGGGGCAGGGCAAGACCTTTGACAGGCTTGTCACCCACTTCTATTGGCCCCAAATGCGCAAGCACTCTGATGCACACTGTAGGTCTTGCCAAACTTGTCAGGCAAGTGGCAAGAGTGGGGAGAAATGTAAGGCTCCCCTCCAACCTTTTCCTGTTGTCAGTTCCCCCTTTGAAAGGGTTGACATTGACATTGTTGGGCCTCTGGATCCCAAGACAACAAGTTTATCCTGGTCTTGCTGGACCATGCACCCGGTACCCAGAAGTCATTCCTTTAAGATCAATCGCTGCCCCTGTGGTGGTCCATGCTTTGAGGGGAGTTTTTACCCACATGGGGTTCCCCAAGGAGGTGGTGTCCGATGGGGGTACCAACTTCATATCAACTTATATGAAGTCTCTGTGGAAGGCGTGTGGGATAACGTACAAGTTATCCACACATTACCACCCCCAAAGAAATGGTCTGGTTGAGAGATTCAACCGCACCTTAAAAGGCATGATCATGGGCCTGTCAGAGCCCTTGAGGCAGAAGTGGGATGTCCTCTTGCCATGCCTTCTTTTCGCTTACAGGGAGGTGCCTCAAAAGGGACTTGGCTTTAGTGTTTTTGAGCTGATCTATGGCCACCCTGTGAGGGGACTGTTAAGCCTGGTGAAGGAGGCTTTAGAAAAAGCTCGTAGAAACCCCCCCCAGGATGTATTTATTTACATGCTGGCTCTGAGAAAACAGACTGCCCGCTTCAGGGGTCTAGCACAGGAGAACCTAGAAGCAAGCCAGGGGGATATGAAATGCTGGTGTGACCAGAATGCCACTCTGGTTGAGTTTCAACCTAGTCAGAAAGTGTGGGTGATGGCACCAGTGGAGCGTAGGGTGCTCTAGGACAAGTAGACTGGGCCATTTGAGGTGGTTGAGCGCAAGAGTGAAGTCAGATACCTGGTGGACTTGCGGACTCCCAGGAACCCTTTGAGGGTCCTGCACGTGAACTGGCTCAAGCCACACTTTGAGCGGACTGAATTGCCCATGCTTCTCGCAACAGATGACGGGGTGGAGGAGGAGATTGAGCCTCTTCCTGACCTCCTGTCTGCAAGAGAGAAAGATGGGTCTGTGGAGGGAGTGAACCTCTCCCCCTCCCTGACTGCAGAGCAGCAGAGGGACTGTCATCAGGTGCTGGGACAGTTCGCCTCACTGCTCTCCTTGATATCCGGGGTTACGCACTTGTGCACACATGATGTGGACACTAGGGACAGTACACCCATTAAACAAAAGGTTTACAGGGTGACTGACAAGGTCAGGGCTAGCATCAAAGATGAGGTATCCAAGATGTTAACCCTAGGGGTTATTAAGCATTCCAGCAGTCCTTAGACCAACCCTGTGGTTTTGGTCCCAAAAGCTGCTGCTCCTGGTGCCTCCCCGAACTCCGGTTCTGCATGGACTACTGGGGTCTCAATGCGCTCACTAAGACTGACGTGCACCCCATCCCCCGAGCTGATGAGCTCATAGATCGGTTGAGAGCTGCCAAATACCGCAGCACGCTTGATTTAATGTCTGGGAATTGGCAGATTGCTTTGACTGAGGGGACCTGGGAGAGGTCTGCATTTTCTACCCTGGATGGGCACTTTTAATTTAAAGTGATGCCATTTGGGACGAAGAATGCCCCTGCCACATTTCAGAGGTTGGTCAACCAGGTGTTGGCTGGACTGGATGAGTTCAGTGCCGCTTACCTGGATGACATTGCTGTCTTTAGTTCCACATGGAGGAACATGTGCGACACCTCTGCAAAGTGCTGGAGGCCCTGCAAAAGGCAGGCCTCACTATTAAAGCAAGCAAGTGCCAAATAGGGCTTGGTTCTGTGGTGTACTTGGGACCCCTGGTAGGGAGTGGGCAGGTGGCACACCTACAGCCAAAGATTGACACCATTCTGGCTTGGGAGCTTCCCAAGACCCAGAATGAGGTGAGAGCCTTTTTAGGCCTCACTGGCTATTACAGGTTTGTCAAGGGGTATAGCACCATTGTTACCCCCTTGACTGAGTTGACTTCCAAGAAGCAACCAAAGAAGGTGATCTGGGCCAAGGCTTGCAGACCGCTTTTGATGCCCTGAAGGCTGCCATGTGCACAGCACCTGTGCTGAAGGCACCTGACTACTCCAAAGAGTTTGTTGTGCAAACAGATGCCTCAGAGCAATAGGAGCAGTACTCTCACAGCTTAATGAAGAGGGCCTACATCAGGGAACATAGGTGGAGTGCCATAAAGCATGAAGCTTTTGCTGTGGTCTGGGCACTGAAGAAGCTAAGACCCTACTTGTTTGGGATTCACTTCCGGGTTCAGACCGACCATACGCCCCTCAAATGGTTAATGCAGATGAGGGGTGAGAATCCAAAACTGTTGAGGTGGTCCATTTCCCTACAGGGGATGGACTTTATGGTGCAACACCGCCCTTGCACAGAACATGCCAATGCTGATGGTCTAACCAGATTCTTCCGCCTTAGTGATGAGAACTCCCATGAAGTTGGGTAGTTGCTCCCCACTTTCAGCTGAGGGGGACATGTGTCAGACTTGGCATCCTTGGCATCCTTGGCATGGTCTCCCCTAACTTTTTGCCCCTGCTTCCCAGGTTGTTGATGTGTGCTGGAGTATGTTTTTGCTGTTTTTGTTACTCTGGGCACTTTCCCACTGCTATCCAGTGCTAAAGTGCAAGTGCTCCTATATAAAATGTGTATGCAATTAGCTTTCCATGATTGGCATATTTGATTTACTGGTAAGTCCCTAGTACAGTGCATTAGAGGTGCCCAGGGCCTATAAAGCAAATGCTACTAGTGGGCTCGCAGCACTGGTTCTGCTAATCACATTAGCAGCCCTGTAAACATGGCTCAGACCTGCCACTGCAGTGTCTGTGTGTGTAGTTTCAAACTGCCAATTCGACTTTGCAAGTGTACCCACTAGCCAGGCCTAAACCTTCTCTTTTCTTCTTTTTTCTTACATGTAAGACACCCCTATGTAGCCCCATGGGCAAGGTGAAGTGTATGTTCAAGGAAGGAAATATACTAATGTGTTTTATATGTTATGACAGTGAAATACTGCCAAATTCGGTTTTGACTGTTGCAAGTCCTATCTCTCTCATAGGTTAACATGGGGGCTGCCTTTAAATAAGATTTAAAGTGTAGATTCCCTATGGGAGCAGATAGACATATGGAGTTTAGGGTCTCTGAAATCACAATTTAAAAATACATCATTTAGTGAAGTTGGTTTTTAAGTTGTGTGTTTGAAAATGCCACTTCTAAAGAGTAGCCATTTTCTTGCTTAAATAATTCTGTGACTCTGCCTGTTTGTGGATTCCCTGTCTGGGTCAGTTTGACAGTTGGGCTGTTTGCACCTCTCCTCTAGACAATGACACTAAGGGAGCTTGGGCGTAGCCTTCATATCCTGATGCGCCATCAGGGCTGAGAGGAAGGGAGGAGTGGTCACTTACACCTGAAAGAGCTGTGCCTGCCCTCACACAATGCAGTCTCCACTCCCATGGTGTGTGTCTGGGGCCTGGCCTGGGCAAGGCAGGATCTTGAAAACAACAGAGACTTCTATTTGAAGTAGGCCTACTTCAAAGGCAGAAATGTGTATAAGAAGAGCATCCAAACCCCTGGAAATTAGATCACTTCTGGAAATCAAGAGGAAAAGGGATAAAGACTGGACTTTGTTGTGCATTCCTGCTTGTGAAGAAATCTCCAAGGGCTTGAAATTGAGCTTGCCTCCTGTTTTTGAAGTCTCAGGGCCATCAAAGACTTCCCCTGCCAGCGCCTGGACTCTCTGCTGAAACTCCTGACCTGCCAATTAGTGCTCGATCCAGTTCCTGGGCCCTTGAAAGGTGAAGCTGGCAGACCAAGACTGAAAATCCACACACAGACTGCAGTGCGGGGAAAATTTAGACGCACCTTCCGAGACACGGCTGAAAAGCGACGTGCTGCCAGCTTCGCGGCTGAAATCTATGCTCCACCTGCATTGCGGCAGGAATATCATTGCAACGCAGCTGGGGAAACGATGCGCAAACCTGCTTACAGAGGCTGTTAACGTTGCAACCCCACATAGGGTGGTTTTCTGATACTGTGCGACCTGATTTTTTGATGCAAACCTCCCTGGGTGCGGAAAAACAAAGCAAAACCTGCCCGGACTTGAGGTGCTTCTCAGGATCGACGCAGCGCTCCCTTGCGGAGAGGAAAACAATGCTCACTCGCCCATGCAGTGTTATTTTGAGGCAACCCAGGTACTTTTTCACGCTAACAGTGTTCCCAATGTTTTCTAAGGATTTAAGACTCTTTTTGCTCACGCTAACAGTGTTCCCAATGTTTTCTAAGGATTTAAGACTCTTTTTGCTTTTTAATTCATAAATTGACTTGTGCATGTTGGATTTTTGTCATTTTGGTCTTGTTTTGTTTAGATAATTTTTACCTATTTTTCTAAACTTGTGTTCTGTCATTTTGTAGTGTTTCCACTGAGTTAAATGTGTGTGTTGGTACAAATACTTTACACATTGCTCCTGAAGTTAAGCCTGCCTTCTCGTGACAAGCTACCAGGCGGGTGAGCGGGGGCTACCTGAGGGTGATTCCCCTTACCCTGACTAGAGTGAGAGTCCTTACTTGGACAGGGGGTAACCTGACTGCCAACCAAGGACCCCATTTCTTACAGTGAGGATTCAGGCCATTTTCTATCTTTTGAGCTGAATGGACCCTTCCGAGGTATAGACCTCATATTCTACGTGGCTTCATACCATCACACCTCTCTTAACAGAATATTCTACTGAATTTCTGTTGCAGACCTTTCATAAATATTTTTAGTATTAGGATGGTTAGAGCTTAGTTTAAATGAGTAGGCAGGAGAGTTTAATTCTTGTAACCAAGAATCATGCTTTTCCTGATCTTTTGTATTGTTGGAATAGAAGTTTAGTCCTATATATGGTAAATAGGTTTAACAATGTGTGACACTATAATTCTCCTTTAATGATATTATATGCATATACCATGGTTTTGAGACTCATTTATGTAATGTTGACTTTGAGTCTGTAATAAAACCCATTTAAGCATATGAATTGACTCACAATGTTGTTATGTGACATTTGGGTTATAAAGAAACGGTTTGATAAAAACTGAAAATGGTTACTCTTCACCCCTTGGAACAGAGAAGAACGATTCATCGGACCCTAGAATAAGTGAAAGGGCCCCAGGCTCTAGCAATGCGCATTGGTAAAGCTGACAAACTTTCAGAATGGCGATAGATCGTCTAGAAGGACAGTGTGAATTGTAATATGAATGAGAGAGTGACCCCACTCCTACAAGTGAATTGCCAACTTACACCTACTTGTGAGGTCAGGGGCTTACCAAGACAGTATCTTACCAAGCCATAGGAATTCCGTAAAGCTTTAGGTACCTATGAGATTTGCCATGTAGTAGATAGAGTGAAATTACTTTGGTCAGTGTAGTAGCTACAACAGCATTGTTTACATAAGGCTCCTGGTAGCCACAAGTTCTATGGTGTGAGGTAGATAGTAAGTTCAGTAAGGTAAGGTGAACTGATCAATGCTCAATTTATAAAACAAAATAATAAATGGTAGTAGCCAAAGCTTTGCTTAGAAGCCTGTGACCGGCGACATTGAATATTTAATGCCTCTGTTACCCCCCATCAGATACTTCTTGCCTCTTTATCTCACTCTTTCGGGATCTTTTCTATCTCTGCCTCTTCTTTTAGTCACTGTTCTGCCATCTTTATCTTCCTTCTTCTTTCCCCTTTTTGTGCTTTTCTCACTTTTCCTGTGGGTCAAAGTCTGACGAGGAAAATGAAGGGCCTGTCCCCAAAAATGAGTGGCGGTGGGCCTCACCTGCAACAAATCAGCTCAAATTAAGCAGTGGAAATGCTGATTTAAAGGTGCATGATGTGTGTCATAGGAAAATAATAATTATTACTGGGGCTTTTCATGTTTGCTTGCAGAACTGATATGTACGTAACAAAAAACATGCATTACCATGAAACTAATCTATACATAGTATTGTCTATTTTCAGCATTTCAGGGATACCTAAGTATAATAAAAGGAGATTCAGTATGAAAATGAAGCGGACATTGTTAAGCGATATAGCTGGACTTACAGCAACCAATCTGCAGAGTCATATATTTGTCAAATTTGGAGGTTTTGGTCTACCCCCAACTTACACATAAGCACAGTTTCTATTTGGTTACACATATATTTATTCGACCACTTAAATAAATATTTTGGAATACCTACACCCAATTCCAGTCTGGGTTATTACACTGGATTATTAAACTGTTTGCAGACTGGAACACGCCCTCACCCCTCAGGGCACTCATTGGGATGCAGGGAGGCAAGATGAATTTAAATACATGATTCTGTGTCTTGGTTTCTGATAGGGAGAGGGAGCAGCATACATTGGCCCCCTACCCTCATAGGTAGAAGGTTAGATGACCTTTCCAGTTAAGTACCCCTTAGAAAGTTATGAAAAACTAATATACCTAAAGGGATGAGGAAGCAGCATACATTTTCCCCTTACCCTGAGAGGGAGAAGGTTAGATGACCTTTCCAGTTCAGTACTCCTCAGAAAGTTATGAAAAAGTAATAGCCCTAAAGGGGAGAGGAAGGAGCATTCATTGTCCCCTTACCCTGAGAGGGAGAAGGTTAGATGACCTTTCCAGTTCAGTACTCCTCAGAAAGTTATGAAAAAGTAATATCCCTAAAGGTTGAAGAACTGAAGTCTATCCACATTGTCCTTTTAAGCATCTTTATTTAGCTGCATATACAAGTAGGCTTTACAAGTTGCTATCGACGACTGGGGTTACTGCTAGCAAGCAACAGCCACTTACTAAGTGTACCAAGTAAAAAACATACATAACTCCAGCCAACCAGAACAAAACCTACACCGGAGGTGAGGTGACATCCTCAACCAGTACAGGGTGTAATCCAGGAAAGGGAGTGCAGACATTCGAGCAAGTCTCCGTAACTTTTTAGGTAGCTCTCAGAACAGGATTAAGAGAGACGCTGCAGGGATGTGTATCAGAGAAGGCTAGGGGCCTGATATAGAGTGTGGAGGATGGGGTTACTTCGTCACACACATGACAGCTATCCTGTTCGCTGTATTATGATCTCCATAGGATATCATGGAATCATAATACGGCGGACAGGATATCCTTCACATTTGTGTTGGGTAACTCCATCCGCCAAACTCTAAATCAGGCCCACAGAATTGTATTATTTTGTATTGTATTTAATCTATTCCTACCTCTTAGGAGGCCCCACAGTGTTTTGTACACATCTGGTTCAGAGGTGCATGGATGGGAAAGGGTGTGAGCATCATTAGTGCTTAGTTTTGGTGTTGCGCATGATGCCCAGGAAGTGTGCTCCAGACCTGATGCAGTGGCATGTGGGCGTGTTTTACATATGTGGTGGAAATCAAAGAAGTTTGAGGATAAATCTGCAAGCAGTATTTAGACACCAGCCAGGGTTCTGACCTTCAAGGGATTGAGTCTTGGTTATGGGAAAAACCTGGACCTTATCACCCTGTGGCCAACATGATACTGGGTTATGGTTTTGCCATGAACCCTGGGGGAAACCTACTGAATTGATGTAATATGAAGAATTAGAAGGTGTTAACAAGACAATCTGTGACCTGCCTTTAACAAAGGATTTTATCATATTGAAGGCTGTTTCCTGTATTCTGCAGTCACACAGCCTTTAGGCTAGTAGCAGGTGGGGAACCCGTTTGAAGGTGATGGCAGATCAAACAACAGTGGAGCAGTAACAACACTGTTGTCGACACAGTCTGGCAAGATGTAAATGTGAAATAGGCACAGGGCTTTGTAAGGGGAAACAAATCAAGGGTGGGTTAGTCCATAAAGGAAACTTGGAGGGGTCCTGATCTTGTGCTTCATCTATCATGCACTTTTTGTGGACGCCTTCCACACAGATCAAGTACAAGTAAGCCTGAAACACAGGAAAGCAACACAAACAGCACACATCCTTCATGTAACAGCTAAGCCTGTGCATGCAGGGGGGAGTAGAGGACTCCAGATAAATAGGGGACCGAATGAAAGTTACACTCAGAGGGTTCATAGATGCCACAGAATAAGACCTCAAAATCAAGCTTTGCATGGCGGATCACAACTGTGTCTTTTGCCACCTGCCTCCTTCCACTCAAAGCCCTTAGGTAAATCTTCAAGTTTGTTTATACCGCCACATGTAAAACTGTAGTGCATACTCTGATACCTTCCAGGCACGAATATGGAAACTCTTTATTGATGGAGCTCCTAGGTATCTCCTCCAATGGCTTAAAATAGGCAGAATGCTTCTGCAAGGCTTATCTTGAACATTTCTAGACATTATTCGATCTCTAATCATCTAAAGTATCTCCACTGCCTTTCTATAGCCAAAATAACTCAGTTCAAGACTCTTACTTGAACCTATATGGGCTGCGATGGGTAACAGCCATAATAATTCCAAAAACTGTTTCAGTGGTACTCTCCCTCTTGTGTTCTCAGACCTACCAGAGCACCCTTCTGATCACCACAGGAGGGCAGGGATGGGGGGGGGTCGCACCTTCGCATACAATACTGTTAAACTTTGAAACTCCCTTCCAATAAATATTTGCCTTACTACATCTGAAAACTCCTTTTGCCGATTCATCTAGACCTGGAACTTCACTCTTCAGTCTTAAGTAATGGCTTATTCTTAACCCGTCCTGATAGCGCTGGACAACCAGAAGTTGGGTAGCTATGTGCTTTAGGAATGATTCATTCATTCATTCCGTTTTCTGTCTCAGAGAAGATCTGAGGAGAAAGTAGGTAAGATGTGGTGTGGTAGCCTTCAGAATAAAGTTTTGGGTTTACTGAAATTTGGGAATGCAGTGTCTCAGTGAGCAGTGTAAAGATGTGGGATGTATACTGCCTTACAGTTAGAGTCAGAAGGATATGTCCTTGTTTTTTGCTCTGGACGGGAAGGCGATGAGATATAAAGTGATGATATGTTTAGGAAAAGGTAATGGAATTCGGTTTAGTTAGTGATTAGAACACAGAGGTGTGAGGCAGAAAAGACGTAATCAGTCTGACCTCGGGGTGAGATGAAATGCAAATATTGAAGTACCAGTTAAAATGTGAGACTCCTATGGACGTCAATTTCCCCGAAATGCCAGGGGTTGCAGAAGTAACACAACACGCCCCTTCACCTCCACTGTCATTCACACAGACAGACTTATACATACACACAAATTCACACTCTCTGTCACATAAACACACTGTCACCTGCAAGCACGCACACAACAGACATTTTAAAGCATTTTTAACTTACCTCCGCTGTCATGGAAGGGCATATTCCAGCTAATTGTACTTTTTATTACACTAATAAGTGATTAATATATTATTATTCGCTATTAGTGTAAGAGATTGACTGAAAACAAAGAGAATGGAGCCCCAACGGACGTCCATACGGACGAATAGGCACTGTGCTCCTGGCACTGAATTTGCCAAAGCAGTCCCAGGGGAAGCAAAGGGCAAGACAGCTGCGACCCCTGACGACCTCTAAATGACGTCTATGGAGACACCCTTACATAGTGTAAAAATAAATGGTAAGTATATTGGATGAAGTAGGCAAGAGTCAGTGTGGTCAGCAGCCTAGTGGTCAGAATGAGGTAGGATACAGCTTGTTTCCAGTGGTCAGAATAAGAGTGATTTGGGCGAGTAGAGAAATAAAATCAGAGCCGTCGTGATCTTGCACCGTCACTTGAAGGGCCATCACGTGCATCTCTTGTTTGTTGCTCGGCGGCTCTGCACCAGTCTGCGTACATTGTCTCATGATTTAAGTGGCTTTCAGTCAAAAAGATTAGGAAAAGAGCACCCTGACATCTAAAAATAAACCTCCTCCTACGCCTTGTAAGATTGCACACATAATTGACAAAGAATTACGAAATCCTATCGAATTAAGTTTGAAGCAGCAGAAAAGAACATTTTGCATCCTAATTAAGCCCAACTCACAAACCTTAGCTTGGAGTGGACTGAGTCATCCTGTAATACCCATTTGTACTCAGGATTCGGTAAAAACAGGCTATTTTACTTTCACTTGAGCTAATCTGACACAAGTCCTCTAATTAAGATACAACTTTATGAGACTTGGCCCTGCATTAAAGTTCAATATCCCTTCCCTGTGAGTCACAGCCTCACAGGACATTCTTTTAAACTTTTATTTCATTTACTAAATCGTTATTGTCAGATTTTTTAGCGTAAAGTCATCATACAAAGAGTGCTACAAACATGTAATGATTTCTGAGGGTGGCCTGTTGGTTCTCATCCTATGTTCTACTCCTCGTGAACGGGAATACTGTTTAATAGATAAATAAATAACCCCACCTACTTCGATCTGGCTGTTGTTCTTCTCCTACCTAATTTCCTGAAGACACTCAGCTCAAGGCCCTTGCATTCACCAGGGTCAGAAGTATGAAATGTGAGGACATGTTTAATTAGGAGTAATGAAAATGACCTGTTATTAATAATAACATTGTTCGAAATGGGGTCTCTAGTTGGCAGAGGTATGCATCTTGTCCAAGTAGTGATCACAATCCTAGTCAGAGTAAGTCTGATACATATTTTAAATTAACCTGTGCTCACCCTCTGGCAGCTTGGCACAGAGTTGTCAGGCTTAGCTTAAGAGGCCATGTGTAAGGTATTTGTGCAACACACACCCACAGTAACACAATGAAAACACCACAAAAAGCATGCCACACAGGTTTGGTAAAATAAGGAATATTTATCTGAGTTGAATGAAACCAAAATGGCAAAAATCCAATCAGTAGAGTAAGAGCTATTCACTTTTCAATACATCCAGTGCAGTGCTTTAAGTGGGACTCATCTTAGAGCCTTTATGGTAATATGGGCAATGCATTAAATATTGCTGTCCTACAAATCGATGCACTTCTCTTAAGTTAAGTATGAACCCACTGGGGCGGCATCATAGATATGAATAAAATGTATGTCGTCCAGTGGCAAGGAGCCCCATGCAACAACGTTGGGACAGTTCGGGTCCGAGTTAAGCAACTAAACACACCGCCGTGGGCTGGGACACTGAAGTACCTGGTTAGACGCAGGCATCGCTGCTGAGAGTGGAGTTGGGCTCAGGCACGGCTTCACAGGGCAGGTGAGGTGCAAGCACATACAGCACGTCCTGGTGGCCTTGGCAACAAAGTGGGCACCTCCGTCAACAGTGTCTGTGGAGATCGGTGAAGTTGCACCAAGTGCATCAGAGTTGTTCACAGTAACCAGAAAGGTCTTGTCAGGTGCAGACTGTATGGAGCGCCACACTCATCAGGGAGACCCCGAAAGGAATGATCCACTTATCCCAATGCGGGACAGGAATTGCAATTATGCGCCTCACTCTGGCTCCAACCAGTCAGTCAGGAATGCCTCCACGAAGCGGAGAGCGGGTGCTTGATGAACGGTGCAGTGAGCTAGGTTTGAGTCGCTCACAAGATGTTTGATGTCCCTGAGACCTTGGGGAAGAATAGGGGGCAAGCCAACAAGCTTTGGAGTCGCTCTCAGTTAGTCCCCAGTTCCTTTTGGCAGGGCAGAGTTCAATCGGCATCAGGGCAGCTCAGCAAAGCAGGTCAGCAGTTCCTGAGAACATTCAAGCACAACACGATTTCAATCCTGTCACCACTGCAGCCTTTACTCCAGCAGAATTTCCTTCAGGTCTAGAGGTGTACTGATTCCAGGGGTTCAGAGCCCCAGTACCTATACTAAAAGTGTCTTTGATGTGGGGGATGACTTAAAGGATCCTTCTGGAGTTTGCAGGTCCCCCTTTCAACCCAGCCCTGGCTCCAGACTATCAGTATGGGGTAATCAACCGTCTGTGTGGGGACTGGCACCGCCCTCTTGAAGTGTAAGTGTGTGCTCACCTCCACCCTTTAAGAGAAAGTGTGAGCTCTCATCCGCCCTTCCAGCCCAAGAAGGCCCATAAGTATGCAGATGAATACAGATGCAATCTAATGTTCTGTGTTGTGGGTATCTTGAGAGAATGCACCAATTTATCTGCCACCCAGACCAGACGTGTATTGGAGACCGGCTGTCAGGCACACAGAGCAGTGAGCAGAGCAATGCCCACTTTCTAAAAGTGGCATTTCTAACATAGCAATAATAAATCTGGCTTTACCAGTAAAGTGGGTTTATCATTACCATTCCAATGATGTGAAACATGAGGTAGCTACTCCTTCTGATCAGGAATGACATCTTAAAAGCATATTAAGACATTTCCAATGCTGGCCTACAAGAGGAGCAGGCCTCACAGTAATGAAAAATGACATTGGGAGTTTCTCTCTACTATGACATGTAAAAGTTAAAAGTGCATGTCCTGCCTTTTATTTACACAGCACCCTGCCCTATGGGCTACCTAGGGCCTACTTTAGGGGTGACATATATGTAATAAAAGGGGAGTTTAGGGCTTGGCAAGAGGTTTAATTGCCAAGTCGAGGTGGCAGTGAAACTGCACACACAGTCTCTGCAGTGGCAGGCCTGAGACATGTACACAGCTGCATAAGTGGGTGGCACAATTAGTGCTGCAGGCCCACTAGAAGCATTTAATTTATAGGCCTGGGGTATAGGGGATACCACTTTATAAGGGACCTAAAAGTAAATCAAATATGCGAACTGTGGATACACCAATGTTTCCTTGTTTAAGGGAGAAGCACATGCACTTTAGCACTGGTTAGTGGTAAAGGGCTCAGAGTCCTAAGGCCAACAAAACGATACAGCTAAAAATAGGAGGTGAAAGGCAAAAAGTCTGTGGTAAGACCACTCTAAGGATGTCAGGTCTAACATTGCCCACACCCTGTACACTTTCATCCTTCAATACCTAACTTGAGAAACATACCAACTACCAGACAGGTTAGAAAATGCACTAGCTGCTCATTGACCGACTGATGCATTTATATCATGCTCACCAGCTGCCTGTAGTATCTTGGGGGTCAAAAGTAGAATAATCTAACATAAGCACTGGATCTTCAATGTTTTCCTAAAAGACACACATAACTTGGACTGTTTGATATCTAAAGGAAGTGCATTCCAGCAATTGGGGCCCTGAACAAAGCAAGATCTACCCTCTCTTGACAACAGCTTAAAACGCGTTTTGGCCACTGGAGTAAATACACACATCTGAGGTCCATAGAACTGTTAAAAGTTTGGATGCAGTTTACATGGTAATCCGAGCTGTTAGTAAACTTATAAACGAGACAGCCTAATTTGTAAGAGACCCTTTCTTTCACTGGAAGACAATGTAAAGATCTTCTTGTCGCTGTATTATGAGCTGAGGCTGAATACAACGAACTACTCTATTGCGATACATAACTGTGAGCACAGATCAAACCTGGAGGGTACAAAATCTTCAACCATTCATCTGAAAAGCTGCACATAAAAATGGGGAGCTGGGAAAAAACAGCTGTTTTTCCAATATCTACTAAGTAGACCTCCTGCATCCCCATCCTAGAGGCAGAAGATCCCCTAGGGAGATTACAACAAATGCTAGTCAAAACAGGAATATAAAAAAGGCTAAAGGTCAGAGAAATAGTGGACCACACCCACCTCCCTTAAGTGACTCTTGAGACAGTCTGCCTCAGCCTGATTCCCCAAAAGTAATTGAAGATTTTTTTATTTCCTGAAGGCCGCCAAATTGGCTTAAACAACAGTAATCTGCAAATGTTTCTCCTGATCACCCCTCTCCTACGGCCAGAAGCCAAGCCTGGCATGAACAATAGGTCATCAAAATCAATGTCTAAGGTCATACACAGATAAAGGGGTCTCAGTTCTCCTAAGATCCACTGCTGTGACAAGGGGCACCAAAGAGGTGAATTTTATAAAATACATCTTGGCATCTATTCTGTCAGTCGGGTTAAAGAGTGGGAAGCTGAGTGTTAAGGACACATTCTATGCTGGAAAGAACAGTCTTGTTGGAGGTCAAGCAATCAAAAAACTCTATAACATTGTTTCTACCAGATGTTCACACATGCTGAGTTCTCCACGTGGATCCTGATTTTCTTAATAAAAAAACATCCTTTTAGGATCTGGACAATGGTGGTGTCCCCTCAAGAAGTAGATTGAGACTCTCATTTCTGTACCACTTCTCAAAGCTTCCCCAGCTGACTGCTGTGCTGCTAGAACTGAAGACCTTTCTGAGCAAGGTTGGCCTGTACGCCCAAACCCTTCCACTCAATTTCCAGTCCTATGACTGAGCTACTTAATACTGGGAACAGGGAGGACAATGCAAGACTTTACATTAGAGTGATTGACATTTCAAGTCAATCGTGAAAACATGACCGCTTGAATGAATTAGGACCCACAAAGCATACCTGTGCATAATCTTTATCAAAGTCATGGGAATCAGGGGTAAAGGTGGAAACACTTACAGCAGCTCCAGAAACCAAGGGAAGGCCAAAATATCTGACCACCAGGCCTGGATGTCCAGAAGTAGACAACAGACATCAACAGTTATATTTTGGCTTCTAAGGTGAAGAGAAGGATCTCTGCATCCCACAGCAGCTGCACATTTCCCAGAAAATCCTTGGTAAGACCTATAAAATTATGAGGACTGAAAGAGTGATCAGTCTCTTTGCTACCCATTCTCTGTTCACCAGATTATCACTGCTGCGAAATAGTGGAGGTGCTAGTTTGTTCAAAAGCATACAGTAAGAGGTAGGAGACTTACAGGAAGAGGTGTAATCCTCCCACCCCAGGTGATTTATACTAGTCACTGCTGCTCTGCTGTCTGCTTGTATCAGAAACAACTAGTAATTTATCCACTGAATTAACTTATGAAGGGCTCTGAAAACTCCTGAAAACGTCTTTCAATCAGATTACATTTTTTATTTCTGAAGACCATAGACCCTGGATTTCCTTGTCCTCCAGCATGGCCCTTTCCACCGCCTGCTGCTATCTTTTATTATTCCCACTTGCTGTGGTGCAGGCAAAAGAGTGTTACCTCTCCATGTATTCAGTTTCTAGCCGCCATGGCAGAATGTCCTTATCATCAGGTTGAATTGGATTCATTGCTTCAAACTAATGAGCTCAGGGAGACCAATGCACATGCAACCAGTGAATACAAATGCAGACAGGCTCAAACTACCACAGACGTTGCCACCACTATGAACCCTTGCACCAACAACCACTGCCTGGTAGATGCTTAGCCCAAGATTGAAGAAAAGTTTATTTGGAGCCTCATCTGCCCATTTTCTATAATGAAGACCAAATTGTGTGTGCCAGAACCCCTTCTAGAGGGCCAAGGGGCACACATGGGCTACTGGGCTCAACTGTGGTGGTTGAGGCCTTTTACTGCTGATGTTCAGGGGCCTGATCTACTATGAATCCTGAGCCATTGGGCCAAGTACCCTTTCTGCACTTGACTCTAAGTGCTAGCTGTGGACAAGCAGTCAAAGGCTCCCTCTTTGAAGTATAGACACAAGTTAGTAAGCACGACTCATAACGGAAAGTGCACTCAGGAATGTCAATAAATCAACACCCAGTGCTAAGGAGGTGGAGGAGGGCCTGTCCTCTGAGCTTCAGTTGAAGAGCCAGGTTTTAAGGTCTTTCCTGAATTGAGGTAGCGATGGTGACTGCCTGAGGGGCAGGGGCAGGGAGTTCCAGCTCTTTGCCCCGAGGTAGGCGAAGGATCTTCCACCTGCCGAGGTCTTCCGTATGCGGGGTACTGTGGCTAGTGTTTGTTGAGCGGAGAGGTCTAGTTGGGGAGTGAAAGATGATGCGGGGTTGAGGTAGGCGGGTCCTATGTCCTGGAGGGCCTTGTATGCGTGGACAAGGAGTTTGAAATGAATTATTGTCATGATAGGAAGCCAGAGGAGGTCTCTTAGGTGACTGGAGATGTATTAGCAGCGGGGAATGTCCAGGATGAGTCTGGCGGAGGTGTTTTGGATGTATTGTAGTTTCTTCATGTTTTTCTGGGTGGTGCTGGTGTAGAGGACGTTGCCATAGTCAAAGTTGCTGGTGAACAGGGCATGGGTTACGGTTTTGCTGCAATCCCTTTAGATCCATTTGTAGATCTTACCGAGTATTTAAAAGTATAAAGAAGTATTTGAATCCTAACTCTACATATTCAAAGAAGTATTGATATATTCATAAGCAACAGCACAATCCTCTTGAGGTCGGGCTCTAGTGTTTAACTGGTAGGTTCCTGTCTCACCCTCATCCTCGTAACGTGGTTGGGGTTATTCCCCATTCACTGGTGGCCACATTCAGGGAATGCTCACTAATAGGCCTTACTTAGGAGTCCACTTTGACTCTTAGAAAACAGTCAGATGTCTCTGTGGTGCCGGAAAACCTCTAGCAGCGAATTCCCCAGGGCCCGGAAAGCCCATATCAAGTCTTATCGACTCCAGCCGTGAGGAAGCAATCAGCGTCTCAGCAGGTGCCCCAGCTGCAGGCACTCACAATGCTCCAGTCCTGCTCAGTTGAGTTGGTCTGCACACGGGACACAAGGCAGAAACATGGCAAAAGCAGGCTCTCCTTAAGCTGCACAACTAGATCCAACACCGATCGGCGGTCCTGGCTTCCGTCGGCATGGTAAACTCAGAGATCCCCACATGGAGGGTGAGGGGGGGTTGATCCTGGTGCTCCCACTCTGGTCCTAGATACAGGCTGATGTCCTCTTGATGTCCTCCTTAGTCCACGGGACAGGTCAGGGGCAGGCCTTAGTGCTTGTTTTTGACCCATGGGCAGCAGCTTAAATTTTCTGGGAGACAGCCTGAGCTTCACAGTACCTTTTCCAGCAGCCACTCCTGGCATAAGGGGTTGCCACAGTACCCACTGGCAAGGTGTCAGTCTTCACTGCAGGGACAACAATATCACAGTGGCCCATCCTGGCATAAAGGGTCGCAGCTAAGGCCCGCACAGTCTTGGTGCTTTGTCAGCAGCAACTACTTTTCACAGTGGCCACTCCTGGCATAAGGGGGTTACCAGAAGGAGGCAGTACAGATTTCATGCTCCCTGCACAGCACTCATTCACGGCGGCCCTCTTCTCATATACTGGGGTCGCTGAGCCAATCCTGCACATGGGCAACAACCCATTTGGTGCACAGCTGTCTCTTCACACCTTGCACCGTGAGTACTCACAGAAGAGCTCCCCACTGGATCTCGCTCCCTCCAACACTCTCTTCTTCCTCCTCACAGAGCACAGTGGTCTTGACAAGCAGGCAGGCACTGGGGTGCAAGGCTCCAGAGCAGATGGTCTTGGTTTCCTTATTGATGTCCCCTCACCCATCAGGGAGACTAGCAGGCCTCTGCCCCAGACCTGGTAAAAGGCAAGGGTCTTGCAACATTTTGGGATCTCAACCTCCCCTCATATAGTCGTTTTTCAGACACCCAATGTGATTAAGGGTCTGAGACTTTGAAGTTTTATGTTGGGGTTCTAATTCGTTTGAAGTGTAGATTTCTCCTTTTCTTCTTTCCTCCTGAAAAGATGTCTGTTACAGTATGCAATACTCTGAAGCACATTGACCCACAACACAATTTATTCTTGTGAGTGACCAGAGTTCACACGTGTATGTAAGCCACAGAGATATGTGCACCAAAAGAATAATCCCAGACTCCCTGCCCTACTCTTTATGATTCCCTTATCAGCTCCACCTCCTTTCCTGAGATGTGTCCATGCCTCTTTCTTGTGATCTATCACTGAATCTAAGAGAAAATCTTTGAAGTGTAAAAGGGTAATCCCTTTCTCCTTTCCTCCAGTGTGTCGGACCCAGCTCACAGGACTGCAGCAACACACAAACCTGTCTGGGGGGATTACTCAACCACTCATGTCTTTTACTAGGCAAGCCTTGGCAATGGAACCCAGCGTCCTCCATGTAATGTATTATTGTAGGCACACTTGCACTCAGTCTAATTTAAGTGCTATTTGCAAACACACACACTGCCAGCACACACACAAACACCAAGTACATGTTGTACAACACTTCACCCTTGATGTATTGTACTTCATGCAGGCACATACACCCAGCACATGCTTCTATTACGCACTTAGTGCACTACATGTTTCATGTCATGTATTCCTTGCAGGCATACATACATACACTCAGCACATGCACTAATCCCACATCTACTACACAGTACTGCTCTATCCCTGTATTGTACCCTTCCCAGGGACACATACATCCAGCGCAGACTCACTACTACTGTGCAGCACTCAACATCAACCTTAAGTAGGGCAAGGGTGAGTTAAGCACACAGCAGTGTAACCTTTAAAATAGTGAGTGAGCTTAAGGGCCTCACTCCAGTGACACCGGGTAAAAAGGACCTGCTCACTACCACTGATCACTACACAGTATGTTGTCACCACCGTGCTGCTTAATTCCTGGTGAAGGCTACAAGGGTAGAGACTGCAGTTCATGAGACGTGCCTATGTCATGGCGCACACGCATGATCTGTGTTTACCTATGACAAATCAGCATTAGGGACCCAGACAACAGTACACTTGGGCACTCAGGGTAGGGGTACATATCTTTAACCATGCAGAGGACTTTTTCATCTGAACACATGTCTATTTTATACAGCGCTTCAAAGATCTGGTGGCCTGGTCCTCACTTCGCAAAAAACCTGTAAATAAAATTAAATAAATAAGGTGATTGAATGACATCTTGTGTTTTTTAATGCACCCTAGGCATGAGACCACATCTTTAATATCACTGAATTTTTCATGAAGGGTGAGTAAAATGTGGATATTGCCAGTGCATAACTGGCCCTGAAGGCCACTATAATGCTTACCAGGGCCATGGACCTACCACAGAGATCACGTACATATTAAACTAGAGCGTGATAGGTCTGTGATCCAAGGTACATGATATCCCAAGTAATACATTTTGGACACAACATCTGTGTGAATATGTTGGTGAAGGGGGTTGCCAGAGAGCCCATGGCCAGATGGCTGCCCCTAGCGATGTACTGATGAGTGGTACTGGTAACAACACTCAATCTACCATAGCCCACAGAGGAGGAGCACGCTAGATACACAGAGGGAACACCATCCCCGACCACCCGAAAATATCCAATTCCCAGAATGTGAACCATCTTCACTGCACAGCACACATCAAAACTTGAATCCCCCCCCAGTTAAGTACTTGTGGTGAGAAAGACAGGGACACTGAGAGCGTTGGAACACCATCCCTGCCACTGTACCTATTGATCTGCTTCCACTAGTCACTACAGGAACGACAGATAAGAGCCAGGCACAACTCACATTCAAGGCCAAGCATGTCACCAAGGCAGTGCGGGACACCACCTCAGATGCTGAATTGGATGCACCCCCCATGGGGGCAACAGCACTCAAGACCACACCTCTCACTATGCAGCAAAGTCAGCAATCCATTGACGGGAAGATTGACACCCTGAATCTGCGAATGGACCATCTATCTACCAAATTGAACAAGCAAACTGCATGTATAACAGCGGCAGAACAGTACATTTCCACAACAGTGGATGACCTGTAATCGCTGAATGTAAAGTGTTTAGATATGGAACAATTGTTGGGGGTAACCCAGGCCAAGAATGGAGATGTCAAGGTGCTCTACCACCGAAATAACATACACATCACCCATATACCAGAATTGACAAACACAGGCAAAATGGAGCAATATATGGAAACCAAGTTAACAGACATTTTTGGCACTGGCAGCTCCTCGCAACTGTTGGTGGTGGAAAGAGCGCAGAGATCCCTCATTGCAAGACCTCCCCCAAGAGCCCCACTGTGCCCCATAATAGCCAAATTACTAAATTATAGGGACTGAGATACAGTGCTACGGTTAGCACAAGACAAAAACAACAGCATTCTTCCCAGACTTCACAGTGGCAGTACAAGCTGGCCAGAAAGAATTCCTGCCAGTAAAAAAGTGGCTGCAGAAAGGGGAGATACCTATTGGCATGCTCTATCCTGCCTGCGTACGTATAGTCCACCGAGAGACCGCAAAAATATTTACTACACCCAAGGCAGCAATGGAGTTTATCAAAAAGCTCCCAACAAAACGATGTGCACAGCATGATACTGAAGTTGACAACGAAAGTGACTGAGATGCAAAGACAAGGAACCTTTTATCGGCTTTGGGCTTTATGCCTCCTGCATTTGTTGATTCCTGGCACCCAGTGGGGAACTGCAATGTGGAACGCTTGCGCAGCCTAATGACTCAAACCAGCACTGAGACAATGGAACATAAAGTGCATAGGAATTGCCTGGCCACTTTTAAGGGCTCATTGCGATGCTGGATCCCAGTGTCGTCCTGGCCCCTCGTGGAGGGCTGGAGACTCCCATACAAAACACCGGCCCTGCACCCCATCTAAGCAGGTTTTAGTCAGCCTGGCCACTGCCAAGGCTCTGGGCCACCTCTGTCCACCTGGAGGGTCACTGGGTATCTGGCCGCCCTCAAGGGTGCACCCCAGGTGTTTTTCTTATGTGTCACATCAGTAGAAGCTGGATGTTGTATGGTTTTGTTCATAGTTATGCATCTTCTGTTCCTAAGAAGCAGGAATGTCTTTAGCATGATTGGAATGCTAAAGTGGGAGGGGGGTGGGGAATATGTTTTTGGTTTTTGTTGGCATCGCTATACTCCCATTATGAATTAATATCTGAGATATCCTACTTTGTTGGACACTCTGTGCAGATCTATTATCAAACATCATAACTCTCCATGGCTCAAACCCTAGGTCATATAGCCCTTTTAACCTGGAATGTAAGGGGACTTAATAATCCACCAAAGATCCGATGGGAGCTCGCATACCTGGACAGGCACCACATATAAACTGAACTCCTACAAGAAATGCAACCTAACGCAATGCACAGAGCATGCAGTGGGCTCCCCATGGTGGTTTCCTCTTAATCCAAATACTCCAGAGGATTACTGGTTTTAGTCAAATTAGGGCTACCATTTCAGGTCACCCAACCTGAAACAGATAATCAGGGCTGGTATATCATAGTCCAAGGCAGCCTGTACAGAACTCTGGAGACTTTAGTGAACTCCTAGGGGCCCAACACTGATAACCCCAAATTTTACACTCAGCTCTGGAACCACTTGCACTCACTTCACCCATCTACAGTGCCGTGGGGTGGAGACTTTAATACATACCTAGACGCCCACTTGGGCCGATCAGCGACTGCAGCCTGACAGGGCACACATTCTGCCAGAGTGCATCAGGAGTGCATGAAGGAGTGTGTGTTTGTGGGCTTATGGATACTTTACAACCCCAATGGTCGGCAGGACATGTATGTCCCCTTGGTACATGGATCGTGGTCCAGGCTAGACTACTGGCTAGCAACCAGGAAAGTGAGTGACTGGACAGTAGATGTGAGCCACCTGCTTAGAACACTGTTGGATCAAGCGCAGGTATAAATGGTGCTCTCCATTCCCACAAATATCCCGACACAATTCACATGGAAATTCCATGCAATGGCCCTGCTTGACCAGGTGTTCCAGGAGGGCCTGAAGGTGGTTATTTTTGAGTATATTGAAAAGAACGCTGGATCAGTGGAGACAGCCGCTACACTCTGGGAAGCGTTTAAAGCTACAATTAGAGGGGTCTGCATAAGTACGCCAGTTGGAATCCTATGATCCATTTGCACACAGCTACACAACATAGAACACACACTGGGTACGTTGGAACATGACTATGAAGTTATCCTCCAACCAAGCACACTAGCCACCACCACAGAACACATCACTAACTATAATGACATGGTGTAAGAGGAACTGCATCACCTCTCACAAAGCCATGTGGCAAGACCATATAGGGAGGGAGGCTGACCAGGCTGTAGTCTAGCCAATAAGTTGAAGACAACCTTGCCACACACAGATATTATTAAAATCACTGACTCACAGGGTACAGACGTATATTACACGCCGGCTATTCTATCCACTTTCTCGGAGTTCTATATCCACCTTTATGGCACCCGCGGCTCAGCTGGGAAGACAGAGATCGCCCACTATCTATACAAGGTTACATTAGCATGGCTATCCTCCCGAACACCTGGAGTATTCAGTGCAGCCGATCACAGTAGACAAAGTCAAAAAGGCCATACTGATGCTCCCTAATGGGAAGGCACCAGACTGGATGGTCTAACGGGGAATTCTATAAAGAATTTGCAGACTTATTGGTGCCGAATCTGTATGTGATGTATGAGAAATTGTACACTCAACAGATATTGCCCCCCTCCCTCCGCAAAGCCTTAATCATTGTGCCAATAAAACCTGATAAGCAACCCGAATACTGCGAGTAATACCACCCACTATAGTTAATAAACACAGATGCCAAAATCTTAACGAAAATATTAGCTACCAGGCCAAACCCACTGATGACCAATCTGGCCCTATCAGACCAGTCTGGTTGTATACCCACTCGCTCTACAGCATCAAGTAGTAGTTCACGCTATTGCACCAACTTGACCCTGATATAGAGGCAGCAACGGTCATGCTAGACGCTGCTAAAGCTTTGACTACACTGTGTGGCCATGCATGCTTACAAAAATGCATCGCAAGGGGATACCCCAGGAATTCTTAAGGTGTATACGCCTGGTATTCACTGACCCGACAGCATGAGTGCGCATCAATGGGTGCACATATGAGACTCTGCGTATCTGCAGGGGCATGCACCAGGGATTCCCACTATCCCAATATTATTTGCACTCGCTCTCGAGCCCTTGGCTTGTGTGATTCACCAGTGATATGCTGCTTCTGCCTTATGCTTCCGATTGAGCCCAATTAGTATATCTCTCTACACAGATGATACGGTGTTGTACGTACAAAACCCCAAAACATACCTTCCACTGATAAGAGAATACATTCGCTTTGAATGGTACTCAGGCCTCAGCATCAACTGGGCAAAATAGGTAATAACCCCCCTGACTTCAATCACGCAGCCCCAAGTGTTGGAATTTTCCATAGAATGGAACTCAATCAAGGGAAGTACCTAGGGGTCTGGGTGCATAGAGACCCAGACCTACTGATACGCAAAAATTATGGGATAGCGGTATCAAAGCTGGAGGATCAGATTGCAAGGTGGTCTAGAATGCCCTGGTCATTGGCAGACAGAGTGGCGATCATTAAGATGGTTGTGCTCCCTATATTTCTATATCTTTTCAATAGCATACCTATAGTCTTACTGCTCCACTTTTTCAAAGTCATCCAACCACACATGATAACACTGGCATGGGCAGGGAAACAACCCAGAATTAAATGGGACACGTTGACACTACTGTATGCCCAAGGCAGCTTTAGCGCACCTGATCTGATGCTACTTGTGTGCCCAGGCCCAGTTCCCATGCTATTGGTATAACCCTCATGCTTATACACCTCACCTAGCGAATGGGGCAGATGATGCACACCCTTTCCACTAGCCGCTGTGCTTCCACATACTCATCACAAGGTTTCTAGATCCGAAATATACACCATTCACTGAACCACTAGGGCTTGGAGACAATTGGGACCACGGGCTGATAAGCTACTGCTATAAGCACCTGCGCTGCTACTGAATTCTACCCATCCTTTTCGGTTACACATGGACAGGAGCTCTAGCTATGTTCGATAAGGCAGGACTGAGGACAATGGGAGATGCATACCCAGGAGGCAAGTTTGCAAGCTTCACAGATGTCTCACACAGTGGCAGACACCATTGCTTTCCTTCACATTATACTGCTTACGAGCAGCTCTAAATAAGCTATATCCCTCCTTCCCAGCAGAACTCCCTGCACTCAATGCATTACAAATCATACTCATCAGCACATGTGAAAACCTAATCTCAAAGTTCTATAATGTGGATCAAAACAACAGGGTACTGCCACCGCAACAGCACTTGACAAATGGAATAATATACCCCAATGACATTGGAAGACTGGGGTTTCTGCTACACACTGACAAGTATGCTCACAGCAAATTGTAACCTGTGAATTATCCACTCCAAATACAACCAACAAATGTATTACACATCTGCTAGACTATTACAATACGGTCTGAGGGACGATGCAACCTGCTTGGCAGTGCGCTCCTATTCAGCAATATTGGGCACAGGTGGTGGATGAACTGTTGGCAATGGTGATGGAGCTAGTGAACTGAACCCCCCAAATGTGCTTGCTTGACCTAGTCAGAACCATACAACTGGCTAACCGCAAGTTTGTAGCAGTGGTGCTCTTGTTTGCGAAGGGTGACCATGTGCTGGGGAAACACTCGACAGCAGAGCCCCAAAAATGGCTTATGGATCTGGTTTACTGCAAGGATCAGTTGGAACTCTTTGCTGGAGGACTGCCACTCCCCTCACGCCCTAGAGACATTTGGGGGCCACTCATAACATACTTACTGTCAAACCCGTATTTTGGTTAGTGTCCCCAAGGGTGGGAGTTTGCCCCTCTGATACTTATGGGCAGTGCTTAATTTGTAAATAAAGACGTGCCGGTGCCCAAAGTCCTCCTCTGAAACATTCAGCTGCTGTACTTAAATGTGCGAGCACGGAATACTGAGGCAGCGTAATCCTGAAGCCATCTCGAGCCTCTGTAATCCATTTATAGCCACTCCCTGCCCCTTCAGCTCACTCTTGCAGCTTTCTGCTTTTTCCCTTTGTGACACCTTTTTGTTATTCTCTTCTTCCGTCTTTCCCATATGTGTATTTTGCTTGCAGTAAATGCTTGAGCCAGAAAATAATTGCCAGCCCTCACAAATAAGTGCTGGTGCCCCGCACCGGAAACCACTGGCTCAAATTAAGCACTGGCTGTGGGATAGGAATGTCTGGAGAACATTGTTGTTACTGTATTGAAAGTCTGATTCGTCATGTTACATGGTTTATAAGAAAAAAATGACTTGATTCTAAACCCTCCCTTTCACCTCCACCTCATGTACTAACTGGTGATGGAGCAGATAATGGTTGACGGTGTCAAATGCTCCAACAATTTCAAAAGTATCAAAGTAGCTGCATAACAACTGCCCTTTGTGTCCAACCATTGCTCCTAACTGTCCATGTAGACTATGTGCCTTGAAGGGGGATAAAAACAGACTGAAAATTTGAGAGCAAAGCATTGGTCTCTTAATAATTCCACAACTGAGTAACCACCACTGATTGAATTATTTTCGCCCAGAATAGCAAGGTAGTGTAAGTCTTTTAACTTGTCGGAACTTATAAATCCAGCTTTTTCAAAAGGGGAGTTAATGTTGCATGTTTTAAAATATTTAGGGAATTTTTATTCTGGGGGTGGGGGCACGAAGGGAAGATTTAACATGACAACATTATTTTCAGCAAATACACCAATGTTATTTGGCAAAGAAAACAGACATAATATTAGTCATCAAACCAGTAGTTCAAGAAGTCACTACTATGTTCATTACACATATAGTTGAAAGAAAATCAAAGTATCAAAATCTTAAACTATAGGGGAAGAATTCAGGCCCAGATTTACTATGATTTTGCGTCAGAGTTTACATCACTTACATCACAGCAAATTCATCTTTGGCATTTACCAAACCACACCAAGCCGATTGGGTGCATGGTTTAGTAAATACAAAATAACACAATGCAGAAGCCTGGAGCTACCTTGTAGCACTTTCAGTCGAGTAGGGGTTACTTGGGTGGATGATGGGCATTTTCATTCATTTATCCATGTATTTTGAAACAAACTCAGATTCACAAAGACTTGTAAACCCGGGTTTGCACCAAAATGGTTCACTTACCCGACAGAGGCTAAACATTTCTCCTTGTGGCTTTCTCTTTCCATGTGTGCTACATTGTGTAGCACACATGGAAAGAGGAATATTACACTTTGGATTGTTTTTGTGCAGGAAGCTATTTTTCCTGCACAAAACAATCCTGTCCTTAACGCAGCCATTCTTGCACTATGGTGCAAGGATGCCTGCGTTAGAGCTAGGCAACACACAGTGCACCAGCACAGGAAGAGAACAGAATTGCTCCACCTCTTTGTAAATATGGAGCAATTGTGCTCCCTCCCTTTCACACAATGCAGCAAGTTCCTGAATGCTTCTTGAAGGGCCAGACGTCTCTTGTTCAATTTTAATCATTAGATCTGAACCTAGCACATTAGTGGCATAACAAAACTTTAGGGTCCCCCCTGCAAAATATATGGAGGGAAACCCCCCTAATCAGGACCCGGTCAGGAGCATTCAGCCAGTGGCCCGCTGCCCGTACACTGTGCCGGAGAGGGCCCCCAGGAGCTTGCACCACCCTGCCACACAGGGGCTGCGGGGGCTATTGTTACACCACTGTTGTACATTGCAGAACTCCCACAAAGTTTGATCCTAAGATGCAGTACTGGTTTTTGTGGTTAGGTCCGTATATATTTGAAACAATTCTTTGGACAAATTTACACTGGAGGTGATGCGATCATTGTAGAATGCATTTTTTGCGGCCAAAATTGCTTCCTTGTAGAGCCCATAATAGCCCTTACAATTGTCTCTGCCTTACTCTAGTTTGGATTTGAGGCATGTGTGTTGGAGTCTCCAGCTCTGGCTTTTTAAGTTATATAGTTCAATGGAAAACCATGGATTTATTCGAGTTCTACAAAAATAATGGAAAACATGATCCATTTTAGCTACCAATTAATATTATTACATTTATTGCTGAATATTTAAACACTTTTTTTGGTTTATACTTCTCATATGTGTCAGTTAGCATATCTAGGTACACCACATGGACGTGGGCTCAGTACCCTCGTATCATTCGTGTCAAATTAAAAACAAAGATACAATCTATAACTTCAAGAGAAACTAGTTAGGTGGTGATGCACCTAAAGATAGTATACATCTAGCGGAAAAGTCATGATAGGGGGCCAGCCATACTGCCAGCACTGGCGGAATGTTGGCTCCCGCGGCTTCGGCGGTGAGTCATAATGAGTGCCATAATTACTAAAGGTCCCTATTGAGTCAGATGTAAAGACCTAAATTCTTTCATAGAGCTGCAGTTCCTCAAGGCATTACTCGTGCTCCCTCTCAAGTCAGATACAAAAGCATGGAATTTCTTTCAATGGTGCTACAGTTCCACTAGTTGTCACTGGAGGTTCCTCTCAAATCAGGATCAACTGCCTAAAATGCCCTACACCAAGCTGAGCGGGTGTAGCTTTAACATTCAAATCTGCATACATACATTTGCTATTTTAATAATTTATGCTAGTTTTCCATAGGAATAAATTACTTGCTAAAGCTGGTTTGTAACAGTGTGTTACAATTACAGTTTTCAATACATTTCTCGATTTTTCTCGAAGTAAGTGTTCACCAAGGGGGATTTTGCTCCTAGATATGATTTTGTACCTAAAAGTGATTTTGCACCAAAAGTGATTTGTGCTCACTCCTTTCCATGTTATTCAAGGGGTGATTTTACAACTATACATGTTTTTGCTACTAAAAGTGATGCAGTTATGCTACTTACATTGCACATATGGTGATGTTATAATTTATCCTCTTACAAGTGTTCCACACATATACAGTTGTTGGACCAACACTGATTTTGCATGTTACTGTGCTGTTATCTAAGGGCCAGATCTACGGCCTTTTTGCTTGTCGCAAATCGGTCACAAATGGGTTAGCGAATCCAAACGGACCATGTGCAATGTACAAAATCCATTCGCTAACCCAAAATTGTGATGCGATTGAATTGCGACTCACAAAATATTGTGACTCCAAATTGCAAGTCGGTATTAGGAAATCGCAAATTACGACTCACAATTTGTATGTATAAGACAGTAGTAAATAGAGAATTGTCGCAATTTCACCCATTTGCACATGCAATTTACCACCAGTTCAAACCAGGTGTTAAATGGGTGCAAACTATAAAAGTAGGCCTAGAATGCAACATGACTATCCACAATGACTGCACTCTATGTGATAGCGCGCAGGAGCCGAATACTGACTGCTCAGCAGAGGTGCAGGCAGAGACAGGATCTGCACAAAATGTATGTTCACTCACATCCATATATCACAGGTGACAGTGGGAATGCCCTTCGTCCATGGATCCTCACACCCTACCTGGCTCCAGCAATCCCAAAAGAAAGGCAATACAACATCTCACATTGAAGCACCAGGACAGTGATTTAGTGCACATTTGAACTCCTGATATCCTGTTTTCACTGCCTTCATAAGAGCGGGGAAGCCTTGCAGTGCAGACCAGAAAACGCCTCTAAGATCAGTGCAAAGTGCGTCATCCTTCTCAACAGAGGCATAAACACATAGCGGTGTCTGATTCGGAATCAGAGTAGGAGGATTCTGGTCCCCTGGCTCATCAACCACCAGAGTAGAACAGAGCAGTGGAGGGGAGAAGGCGCAGGGACCACATAGCAAGACACTGCTTTGCACTGTAAGACATCTCCATTAACACAATGTTCACACAAAATTGCACCATAAGTATTTGAATGCTCAAAATATGCTCCCTTTACTGGCAGGGTTTACAAAAACAGTGATAGACAACCTGTCCATCAGACAAAACATAAAATATGTGGTTACATCACCACAAACTTAAACTACAGAGGAGTAAACTGTATGGCAGCCTGTCACTGTGCACTCATTTCTTAGGGGTGCATCCTGCATGGGAGGTGTTGCCATGGGTAGGTGCAGGTTGGCGGCTGGTACTTCTTTGCAGCACATGGGCATCTGAGGCTGACACACTACTGAGGCTTGATACCTCACTGTCCGGTGCCTCACCACCAACCCTACTGGCAATGTGGGCTGACTTCATTGCCGCCACAGCTGCAGTGATCTGTGCCAGGCCCTGTGACACATCATCCCTGAAGTGGCCCATCTCAACCTGGAGGGCCACAGTACACTTGGAAAGTGTTGCCTGCACCAGCCTCCCTATGGCCCTTTCGCTGCACCTGTGCAGGTTCCTGTCCTCAGCCAGCTCAGTGAACAGTCAGTCAATTGCACCTGTAAGGACATCAGTTTTAGAGTTTAGATGAGACTGGTTTTCAGCCAACTGGTGGGTCATGGTGTTAAAACTCTGTGTTATCCTTCTGTTGAGCAAACTTAGCTGTTTCTGTCTCAAGTGCCGAACCTGCAGCATTGCCTCCTCCAGCCCGCCATTCATCGCCTGGTCACCGGATGCTGTCTGGGACTGAGATGCCTATCTGGCCTGCTGGCACCTAAGTGCCTGTTGAGTGGGGTGCTGCTGCCGGACCCTGGTGACTGTAGTGTGCCTAGGAGTTGCTGGCTGTTGGAACTGCTGCACCTTGTCTGCTTCTGACTGTGGGGAGCTGGAAGATGCACTGGCCTGGCCATGCAATGTGCTTGGGAGACTCACAGGCACCTCACTCTGCCCTTCCTCCATTTGGCCCTGATCTTCTCCCTTATCTGCAACCCTTTTCTGCTGGTGTATCAAATTGGCAAATGGGGAGATGAATAAAATAAATGTGTGAAACACTATCGCATTGGTCGCACAACATTATGCAGCTAAAGTCTGACAGTCACTGCATGGTTTATGTATTGGACTACATTTCCCATAATGCAATCTGTGTAACCTTTTGATTATCTACATGGACCATCCTGAAATTTCTGTGTGAGGGTGTGTTGCATGCATGGGGACCCCAGGTTTGCAGGCATGAAAGTTGCCATAGTAGTAGTCTAGCACTTACCTGGTGTTGTCGGGGGCAGATGAGTCCAGGGAGCCAAATCCAGCCACTGACTCAGGCTCATGGGTTGCCTGAACCATACTCTCCACTGTTGAGTGGGGGGGGCATTTGAGGGACCACCTACTGTTCCCTGGGAGTCCCGCAGGTGTGCTGCCACCCTCTCTTTGGCCTCTGAGCGCAGGTCATACCAGGGCTTCTTGATCTCATCTATGGACCCGTCAGCCACTCCCAGGGCATTGAATCACTGATGTATGTCCTTCCATATCTTCTTCTTTTCAGACTCAGGCACGCTCATGGAGGCATGTCGGAATATCTGGTTGTGATAATTGAAGCATTCATCCGTGACGATTTCAAACTCCCTCTCGTCGAACTTCACCTTCCTACAACTCTCTACTGCTGCCCTCTCAGACTGGCGACTGACCATTGCAAAGGCTGGTTTAGTGTTTCGGTGCTCAGTCTGTCTGTGCTGCAGCATTCTACACTCCACTCTGCACTGTGGCTGCTCTACAGGGTTCTCCTGGGGCACCACTTCCTGTCTTTGGGGTCCTTCCCCTGAGTCAGGAAGTGTAAAAGGATGTTTCCAACTGCACAGTGAGAAACTGCGACAGCATTCGCAATTTGCAACTAGTTACTGAATCGCAAATATTGATTTTGGTAATTGCGATGTGACTTGTTAGCGAGTTACAATTTCGGGGTCAGTGTGTGTACATTTCAATTAGTGACTCACAATTTGCGAGCCCCAATAAAATGCAATTTACAAGGCGCTAATTCGGATGGTCGTATATCTGGTCTTAAATATGATATCAGACTAATGGGCACCTTTCACACCTAATGTTACAGTTTGCCGCCACTTTTTGTCTTTTTATAGAATCATTTTGCACCTAAACGTGATATCACACTTCTGCTGACTTTCCATCATGTGCAACTTTGCACTGAATTGTGTTTGTGCATTTCATGCCATTTTTGCTGTGAAATGTGTTTTTGCACATACAAGTGTGGTCACACTCCTGCTGATTTTGCATCAAGCAGAATTTTGCACCAGATGTGATTTTTACACCTGAAAAAGTATTTTATCTAATTAGGACTTTGCGCTAATTTGGAACTTTGACCACCAAACCTAAAACTAAGTGGTCTTCATATCACATTAGACTCCATGTAGAATGTCACAATACCTCATGATGCAACGTGATTTATAAAGTGCACAGATAACCCAGAAAATGTGTCTTGGCTCTTTATCTTTTTGCAGTCTACCTTCCCAAAGCTACTCTTACATATCGCAAACTGAGCTCTGATACCCAACTCAGAAACTTTATTCAGTCACAAACACTGTAGTCATAACAGGACTCCTTTAAAAAAGACCTGTTTTTAATATGGCCATTCCCTCCTGGACCACATACTACATTTTGTCAAATAAGTCTCTTAGAACATTAAAATTCCTCCCTAAACAAACTATGTTGGGTTACTATAATAATAATTGTGATCCAAACATCTCTCTGTATGAAAATGGGAAGATCATCGTCCAAACATCAGATATCATACTTTCTCCTTGAGTAATAGTGTAATTGCGAGGGACATTACCGTCAATATTGTGCCTACCATCTCCAATGTCTATATCACTTTTAGCTTACCCTCCTCTTTTTCTCCATTATCACCCACGCAACCATTGGAGAATTAAACCAAACATCATAATGCCAGCTTAAGTTAGGGTAGTCTGGTCCGCAATCTAAAACAAAGCAGCAGGTCCACTAAGGCAGTCTGAAATAACCAAATCCTTCCTATTGGACAATAACCCACTGCAACATTACACCTCCCATATCCAGAGGAAGAATTCTGTGCTTGACCAGATATTCAGAAAAAAACTACACATATAAATCTCTAACCCTCCCGAATGGGATTGGTCAGATCACGTCTTGGTTCTTTCAAAATCTTAACCTTAATGCACCATTCCCTTAAACCAGAGACAGAAAAGGTAGAATCTAAAGAGCCAAAAAACACATTGACAACAAGCATTAGTACAGCTAAAAGATCTAGCTCCAATACGCTACCACTTGCAAACCCTGGAATGCACAGATGTGACCACACCGTTTCTGCTATGTCTCTGCACAGCCCATCTCTTTCTCTGCTTCTTATGTCTGTACGCTGTTTTATTGCCAAGCACGTGGTGCTGCTTTTTTTATTTCCACATGTACATTGTTGGTGCCAATATTCAACTTTTGTCAAGACTGTAATTGCATGTGGTAGCATCTAAAAGCCGTGTCTATTAGATTTGCAGCATGCTTGTTTAAGGTAGTATGCTAGTATGCTAATGGAGTGTGCAAGACTCTAGGAAAAGATGTTCAATTGCAATTAATACCAGTGTTTAGTGAAGATCAATTGCAATTAGTACCAGTGTTTAGTGAATTGTGCACTGAAAGGTACGATTACTCTCAATATGCCCATGTGCAGATAACTGTCCTATTATGGATTGTTTGAGGTGGGTATCAATTGTATGGGTCACATCTCAGAGCCATTCTACATGCCTCATACTATATTTGCAATTATCATTCTTGGAAGTGTGTTTTTGTAAAGAAAGCGTCGCAAAACTGTAGAAGGCAACAGTGCAGCCTTCGGATTTTCATTAAAAAAACTTATAAACGCTGAAACCTGAGGTCATCTTTATAGCTCTCGGCTGTCATGTGTCAAAGAGAGTACAGTCTCCAATAAGTACCTTTTTAAAGAGCTTCCGATTCAATTTCCCATCTCATTTTCTTTGACAAATGAAAGCAAAGCTTGAAGATCCCCAGAGGGCAGAAACTGTTCAACTTGTCACCTCAGCTTCCTGACAAGTGGCACTAGGGCTAAGCGCCCCCATCCTTCTGGAAAGACAGAACTGCTCTGAGACAAAGAATGTTTTCTAAAGCAGTGTCACTGAGAAAAAAGTCAAAGGCATAAGTGTGATCCACGGTGTATGAGGTATTGTGAAAAGAAATCATAAGAATCTTTCGAGCACTTTATAGTGTAATTAGAATTCATTTTAAATTCGAATCTTTGATGGTTCCTTAGTCATAATACATTCCCATGCACTCATTCAGCTACCTAGCTTTATTTCTTTACTGCTTATGCCATCTGTTTACATGTGGCATTTTTCAAGAACTATATTTACGTTGCTACTTCAGACCTAAAGTGTTCTTGAAACGTGGCAAACCTGTTATCGCCTTATATCCCTGTGTCTGCACCTACCTGCCAGATCACCTGGGATGTTCCTTATTCAATTCACACACACTGACTTGTAAACAAGAAATGTCGTGACCCTGTTCCTTTAATGTCGCCCTTCAACTGTTTCATCAATTACGTCACATAGCCACAGACACAAGAAGCATTGGCAAAGCAAACGTCTCCGGCTTGCACTGTGCGAAGAGCCCTGCGGAGAGGTACATGGGTAGGGGGCTGGGAGAGTACAGGTAGTGGACCGAGGAGCCTCATTTGTGAGGCCTCTACTAGACATGTGTAAGCTGCCCTGTCCGTGGGTGCAGTAATTCATAAAACACAGCTTACCACTGCTTGTCATTCTTTAAAAGGCAAATAATGCACACACCCTCTTAATGAATTTAATTATTTAGGAGGGCTAGTTATCATTCCGCTGAGGTGTGTGCATCACCCACCTGGTAAAGCGAGAAAAGGACATCTTAAGTAACTAACATTTGGTAAGTGAGTGTGTATTGGAACTGCCTTGTAAAAAGAGACACACATAGGTAAGCTGTATTTTGAAGTAGTGTGTCTGTTCCCCATACCAATGTTGTGAGGGGGGTTGTTTCACTTGTAAAAAGAAAGGTAAGAATGCTGTACTCCAGCCAGTGCCCTGATGCAGGGAAATAATTTGTCAAAGTCTGTGTCCTTAAAAATGTTGATTGTACTTATGTTCTTTAAAATAATAAAAATAATTATGCAACAAGAGGAAGGTAAGGAACATCACAAAAGCCATCATGTAAAGCCAATGGCACAGTGTAAACCTCCACTGCCTTGGATCTGTATTGATCATTGAGCGCTAACAACAGACAGCTAACCAGTGCTTAATCTGTAAAAGGCCAAAGGGAAGATTTGAGAGCCCAGTGCACATAATATCGCCACATTAGTGTTATTTTTTTATGAAATGTTGCAATATTATGGCAAAAATGCTGCACAAGATTTACTAGGCTGCGCAAGGCATGCATTGCACCACTTTGTAACCCTTTGGGCTACATTATGCGAGCGCCAGGCATAGTGTATCCAAGGGAGGGAGTTCCACCGTTAGGGGGACCCAAAAAATGGAGCATCTAAAAGATTTATTTGCATCATTTTTATCAGCATTTTTAACGCCTGCTCAGAGCAGGCATTAAAAGGAGGCACACCATTGGTTAAAATGGGCACCTATGTACTGTTCAGGGTTAAAACCAATATTTTGGCTCCAACCCTGAATGGTACATCAATAGTGTCAAAAATTCTGATGCTTTTGCCCCCTACCCTGCGCCATGGTGCACCTTATTTTAAATACGGCACACACATGGTGGCGGTAGTGGGGTGCTAAGGGGTGCTAGGAAAGTGGTGCTGCACTGGATGCAGCTCCACTTTTCTTAAATCTGCCCTTAAGTGCCAGGGCTCAAACTTTAGCTCAGAAGAATGTGGCCAGAGTCATGAAACACTGGGGTGCCAAATACAAAGGCTTCATAGTCCTGATTCCACCTCAAGCCTCTTTAATCCACCACTGGACACTCCCTGGCTTTTTATATCACGTGTGCATGTTCCTTTCCATCCCTACTCTCTATCATTGTTTTTCCGTTTTTCTCTTCCTCATTCTTTACCCCTTTTGTTTTTTCTCTCTGAGGCTATGGTTCAAAGTTTGCTGAGGAAAAATAAATGTCAGTCCCCCAAAATCAGTGGTGGTGGTTGTGCAGTCCACCTGCAACCTCCATCTTTGATTAAGCACTGGCAACACATTCTGTGTCCCTATGGTCTCAAATTGAATACTGGGGAATCTCTGTGAGGGGAGCAGCAATGAAATGGTTTCTGGCCTCAGCATCCCACCTCTGCCCTATGGAAGGAGAGCTGTTGGAACATACCATGTTGCAACCAACCTGCTGCATAGGGTAGGAACAGGGCTTTCCAGAGCAACAAAGAAAACAGTTCCCAAGGCATGCATGCTTTTTTGCAGTCGCAGATGGCGACTTGGAAAAGTGGCGGGGCAGATAAAACAAAAATAAAATATAAATTTTAAAAAAAATTACCTGAACATCGCCGCTGCCACTCTCAGGTGCACTCCAGGCTCCAAGCCTGCCCTGTGGCCAATCATGACACTGCTCAAAGCAGCATTATGATTGGTTGGAGCACCCTGGCTGGGCGCTCCAACACAGAGTGGGAGCCTGGGACAGCCCTCTCCAACTTGGCAACGCAGTGCCGGGTTGGAGAAAGCCCTTGTGCGCATGTATGTTTGGCTGGCCTGAGACAGCGGGCAAAACATACATGTGCACTGAGGAGAGTGCTCAGTGCACTCCCCTCACTGCTTGTCACCCCCTCTCCACGCCCCCTTTAAAAATAAACCGATAAACGTAGTCTATTATCGTTTTATTTTTAAAGGTTTGCAGCTACTGCTGCTGGTGGGGGGGGAATGACGCTCCTCAGCCCTAATGGAGGAGACGCCACTGCTTTTTTGGTTCCCACTCCAATCTACAAGTACTGTTTGCAAATAATAATATTTTCTAGGTTATATGGGTTTTATAATGCAGGATAAAAAATATAAGATCATATTTTCACTGCACGTTTTATTTTTTCCTAAAACAAGAATATATGATTTTTTTTATTAAATGGATATATAGAACCGCGCTCTGTCTGCAAAGCTATTACAGACAGCCTCCGTTCTGCAACTACTTCTTTTAAATAAAAGCTGTAATGATTGTAGTTTTGTCATTGTTTTGGAATCAAAATTTATAAGAAAAAACAAAAGGTTCCGATTTAAATACCCTTTCCCTCTTGGAAAATGGCACAGATGGGTTTGTGTCTGTCACGATGTGCCCTTTAGAAAACTACACAGTACATTGTTTTTCTTTGTTTCCTATTTCATACAGGAGATGTGTCATCTCAGCAGGTGAGTGTGTATATAAATGTTTAAAACATGGACTAGAATTAATTAATCCCCCACAAATGACGCAGCTCAAAAAAACTGCCAGCGTAAATGTGAAAAAGTGAATTTATAGGAAAGGGACTGCGCTTCCTTTGGCACTCGCTGCACAATATTTTTTTTTTTAATCAGTGAACAAACACACACCTATCTTTGCAAATTGAACAGAACCAGTGTTGACACGACTACCTGATTTGTGTACCTGTGCCTTCACTTCGCCAAATATGGAAGCCCTCAAGCACCAGTAAGGGCCCAGCGCCAATAATGGTCTCGGTTTCCCATACTTACCCGTTCTGTGAGGGGGGAGTGATCCGACTGGAGTCGGTAGTTTGTTACGAACACAACGATGAGGGCAGAATATAGCCAGACAGTTTTGTTTTTAGACTCACCTTTAATTTCCTCTTTATGGCCCATATTTATACTTTTTTAGCACCGCATTTGCGCCGCCTTTTGACGCAAAAGCGGCGCAAACTTACAAAACACAATTGGCCCAGATTTATACTTTTTTAGCGCCAGATTTGCGCCGCGTTTTAACGGAAAAGCGGCGCAAACTTACAAAATATTGTAAAAATATGGGCATATGTGTGCACACTTTTAATTTGCTCTTCATGTGCTGTGCCTTTGCAAAAAACTTCATCCTGCACCTGCAAACCTACCAACTTGCCACCAAATCAGCAGTGTGATGAGGGGGCGTAGCCATGAAGGGGGCGGGGCTTTTGCCAAGATTGTCCCAAAAGGGCCTTCTGCCTCGTCCCCTGCTCCCATCGACCTCCTCCTTCTACCAAAACATAAAAAAGATTTTTGAGGCTGCTGGTGAAGTCATGGGGTGTTTTCACACCCCTTAATGGACATCGCCTGATTGCATCCTCAAAGGACGAGCAGGAAATCCACTCCCTGCAGTGGTTTTCCGCTCGCCTTGACTGCCACCCTGTGATTACTGCTCCTCACTGGGTGACTGCGTGAAAGGAGCCGAACTTGTGGGACACACGGTGGCACCGTGTTACTTGGCAGGTCTGCACATGCGGTGCCCAAGTCTGCCACCTCCCCCCGCTCAGCTATGTAGCCGGCATTGCTGACATCACTAACCTGATACTGTAGTATCATCATGTCTGGGCTATGGTAGCCAGTGAAGACTTACGAGGCAGCCACCTCAATAATCATCAGGCCCACCACCCATGGAAATAAAATGTTATAGCCCTGGCCCTTTGAAAGAGGTTCCGGTGCTGAGCACCGGAAACCACCAGCACACATTAAGCACTGCAGTTAACGCTTTCTGCGGCCAGATGATACAAATGGAAGAGTGCAATAAAAAAAAACACAAAGAGGAGAAGCAAAAGGAGTGGCCCAAGGTGGCTTATTGGGAGAGGATGCAAGGAGTATGAATGAATATCTTTTCCGCATAAATGTCTGGAAACAGTTTATGTAATACAGTAATTTCACTGCCACCAATGCGGCGTCAGATACAGCAATTTTATGCCCAATACAGTAGTCCATGCTACTCACCTCTCTCTAAAACAAACAGAAGCATTTGTGTCTGCCTAAAGAATGAGTGCAGTAGTCCGGGCAGCTGTGAAGGACGCGGTGAGACGCTGAGGCACGGGAAGACAGCTTTTGTAACGATTGGTGGAGGGACAGAGGATCGCAGAGAAACCGCAAGGGATGCGGTGATGCTTGATGGAAGGACACAGTGACGCGTGCCAAGGATTGGATAAGTATGCATTGACCTTGAGGAGGCAGGGAAGGGAGTATTGAAACACTGCTGGCAGGGAATAAACGTACGCTGATAAGGAGTGGGATGGGGAGTGGCAAGCAGGGCTAGTGCTTGCAGAAAAGCAAATAGATATGCCTCGGGGGGAGGGGGGTCGTTATGCTTTTATACACACAATTCAGAGCCTGATGCCAATTGCATTCGTACAATTTGAAACCTTTGGTTGACACCCATCATACTGACAAAATCAAAATTATTCAGAAAATCTGAAAATGTTATGTTTTTCTTCAACTGTACCTTGTCAAAAAAACATCGGAAGACCAAACTTTAGAACAGACACATTCACAGATGGAAAAAAGGGAGGGGTGGCAAAAATGGAGCCAGTTCATCAGAAGTGCTTTAAAGCAGTTGTCCGATGCTTTCTCCGGGGCCAGGCTGGCTTTCTATCCACCAGGCATTTCCCCAGCAGTCTGGAGCTCTTCGGGGCTGGCTTAGGGAGCCAGGGCCGCTCCTGGTGCCTTTGTACCTTTCCCCAGCTACCCGAAGTTAATGCCAGGAGCCACAAGGGAGGCTTCAGAAGAAGGAGAATGAGAGGGAGGGAACAGGAAGTGGAAGACAGAGAGAAAGCAATCACAGAGGGAAAAGAGAGAGGAGGGAAGGAGAGAGAGAGAATGGATAGATGGATGAAACGAGAGAGTTAGCACAAGGAAACTGGACGAGTGGCTCTGGTTTGAGCCTATTTGTCAGGGATGCTTTTAGCTCCGTTGTCCAGCCTTGGCTTCTATATGGTCTATACGAAAGGAACGTCATGGACCACAAGTTTTTCTCAGTCTGAATGTTGAGAAATTCACATAATGAGGGATACTTTTACCATGCCCAGCACTATCATGGACCGACAATTTGGTTACCTTAATAGTGATTCCCTTGAGTTAATACAGTGATGTGCCCGAGGCAGCGCATGAAAGCAAATTTACCAGCCTAGGCTTCTAGAGCGCCAAGACGACCCTGGAGATAGGCGCCGCTCGCAGGCTTCCCTGCTGGGGAACTTGTATTCAAGAGCAGTGTCAGTGGTCAGGGCAATGTACTTACCTTGATGCAATTACTATTAAGAGGAAAACATTGTGCAATCCCTCATAGTGATCCTAAAAGCAACCGTGTTGGGCACCGGGCTTTACCCCTTTGTCTTCACTCGTAGCGCAACAAAAATTCCTCCCTGCCACCAAAAATAAAAACAGCAAATGTTGACTGTTTTGAAATTCACCAATAATTTCAGCCACTCTTTTCTGTAATGGTCCGACAAGATGAAAATAATGGAATGCATAGTAATTCAAGACATTTTGGCTGTCTACGTTAAACAAATGATGACCCACAGGTATTCGTTGTGAACAGGACATGACTCCCAAAAGCAGACCTGGCAAAAATGCTGAAACCAGCCCTGTTTCTTCACCATCTCGCGCAATTTTCATCCATCCAGAAGCTCTCTCCCTTCTCCTTTTTTGATTGCTTAATCTCTCCCCGCCCCCTTCTTTCTCTTTAGAAACATCCCTGTGCCTGAGATAAGTAAACACGGGGATCTTGGGAAAGTGACAGAGACACCCAGGTTTTGAAAATGGGCCTCCAAGGGATCAAGACACCCGGGGAAATACCCCGGTAGAGTAAATGGCCTGTCCGGCAACTCCCCCAGGTTGTTTGTGAGTGAGCCCTTTCGTGTACTGAATGTTTAAGTACGTTTACAGTTCATAGTCCTCAGTTTAAGATCAGCTGTGTCTTCCTACTTCTTAGACTAACCTCCTCTTCGTTCTCTTGCATTATGGCACGCGCAGACCATCACGTCATCTGACGCAGCCCTCACTGGGCATGTCATAACTTGTGTCAATTCCCTCAAGTAATCAGTCGCTGCATTTCCTTGTGATATTTCCTCACTAAATATTCTCCGAAGTGAATCTCCCATGTCAGTGTGCATAGCAACTAATTTCCAATATGGTAATGATGCCGCACCCATCTGCCAAGACACGAAGATGCTCTGTGGGGAGCTCGGACGCTAAGCAGAGCTACTCCGAATGCAGCCTTCACTGGAAAGAACACGTTGTACAACAGGCACATTATTGTTCAGGAACACATTCTGGCTTTGAGTCTTCTGGGTGGGTGAGTGAATTAATGAGACAGGAAACAGCAGATATGGAGGAGAAAAACACAAGGTCCACGGTTTGTATCATAATTATATTCTGTTCTTGCATGATAATTCTCTGCCTGCGAGGTATCCTACCCAACTGTGGTTTGGCCATCTTACCACTTCCTCCCTCATAGACATCAAACGTGGCAGCTACTGAGAGGGGAGCAGTCCTCCTGGCTTGTGGATTTGACCTAGGCCCCTGCAAACGGCCCCCTCTCTGCCCTCTCTTGTGTTTTTCATCTAAAAACTGGGGAACACTATGGCATCAATTAGGACTAGGGGATAATGCACCAATCCATGCCCAAACTCCTCCTTGCCCAGGAACTGGCTTTTCTAAACTGCCCTGGGATAATTACCAGGTGCAATAAACATAACATCACTACCACCTACGTAGATTGGCAGGCGAAAAAGGTCCTATTAGCCCTTCCGGGGGCCTTCGATACTACTGATAATGCCATTGTTCTTACCGTACTCCAGGAAGTGGGTGCTAGAAGTACCATACTTAAATGGATTGTGTCTTGACCAAGAGGGGACAAGCTACAAACCACAGCTCATTAGATATGAGCCAAAGAAGATCACCTGCCATGTGCTCCACAGCTTGGTGCTTTTCTCACTCTTAACATCTATAAGCAGTCTTCACGGTTGGACTGGTGAGGAAAATAGGCCTGGGAAATAAAATAAAAGTGGCCCCTAAAGTGAATTAGAAAGCTACAAAATGGCCCATGATTGATTTACTAGTTTTGAACTTGTAAAGACATGCTGTATAGGTGTTTTAGAGGTTATGGAAGACTGCATGGATTTTAGCTTGCTGCGGCCAATGCTTGTTTTAGTATCAGGAAACTGAACTGTGAAAACAGGCCCAATAGATCAAAAAAATGCCCACAACAGTCAAAAAATGGCCCACATGCTGACCTGTCAGACCAGCCCATTGGGCACTCTCTTACTGCCCTAAAGGCCAGTCCAATAATGGCTGCCTTTCACCAACCTACTGCCCTCCTTGCGAACCCAATGCTACATATACTGCATTGGCAACCTGCCGATTTGCAGGCTTACTCCCACAGGGTCATGCATCGGGTTAGGTGCGACTCTTCAGCATTATTTTACCAACATCTTGGTATCAGTATGTTGGTGGATGTCCTCTCACCTCCTCAAACTCCATCCAGCGAACATACGGATCCTTGCCACTAGCAATAACTTGGATGAATGGCATTTGAATCAATCAACCAATCAATAATTTGTTAAGCACGCTATTCTCCTGGTAGGGTCTCAAGGTGCTGGGGTGGGAACTACTGCTCGAAGAGCCATATTTTGAGGCACTTTCTGAAGGCTAGGAGGTCCTGGGTCTTGCGTAGGTTGGTGGGGAGGGAGTTCCAGGTTTTGGCGGCGAGGTGGAAAGAAGGATCTGCCGCCAGAAGTGGTGCGTTGGATGCGAGGGCGAGGTCGCGGAGCAGAGCTGGCAGGTCGGGCTGTGGAAGTTAAGTCGTTCGTTGAGGTAGGCCGGTCCAGTGTCGTGGAGGGCCTTGTGAGCGTGGATTAGGATTTTGAAGACAATCCTTTTGTTGATGGGCAGCCAGTGTAGGGTTCTGAGGTGGGCGGAGATGTGCTTGTGGCGAGGGAGGTTGAGGATGAGACGTGCTGAGGCGTTCTGCATGCGCCTGAGTTTTCTCTGGAGCTTGGCTGTGGTCCCCGTGTAGAGGGAGTTACCGTAGTCCACTCTGCTGCTGATGAGGGCATGGGTGACTGTTCTTCTGGTTTCTATTGGAATCCACTTGAAGGTCTTGCGCAGTATACGGAGGGTGTTGAAGCAAGGGGACGATATAGCGTTGACTTGCTGAGCCATGGAAAGAGATGAGTCTAGTATGAAGCTGAGATTGCGTGCATGGGTGGTGGGTGTTGGGGGTGGTCCTAGGGTGGCCGGCCACCATGAGTCGTTCCATGCTGATTTGTTGGGTCCAAAGATGATGATCTCGGATTTTCCTGAGTTCAGCTTGAGGTGGCTTGCTGTCATCCAATTGGCGATGGCGAGGAGTCCGGTGTGGAGGCTGTTCTTGAAGGTAGAGGGGTTCCTCGTGAGGGAGAGGATGAGCTGGGTGTTTTCGGTGTAGGAAATGATGTTGAGGCCGTGGGGTCAGACGATGCTGGCGAGTGGAGCCATGTAGATATTGAAGAGGGTTGGGCTGAGTGAGGATCCTTGGGGGACTCCACATATGGTCTTGGTGGCTTAAGACCGGAATGGGGAAGGCAAACTCTTTGGGTTCTTTTGGAAAGGAAGGAGGTGAGCCAGCCAGGGCTTTGTGGCAGATTCCAGCGTCGAAGAGGCGTGTGGGAAGGGTTTTGTGGCATACGGTGTTGAAGGCTGCGGAAAGTCGAGAAGGATGAGGGCAACCGTTTCACCCTTGTCGAGTCTGGTCCTGATGGCGTTGGTGCAGGCGATGAGGGCGGTCTTGGGGCTGTGGTTTTTGCGGAATCCAGACTGGGAGACATTGAGTATGTTGTTGTACTCCAGGAAGCGGGACAGTTGTTTGTTGACTATCTTCTCTATGACCTTCGCAGGGAAGGGGAGTAGAGAGATAGGTCAGCAGTTTGTGAGGTCTTCGGGGTCTGCTTTGGGTTTTTTGAGCAAGGCGTTGACTTCGGCGTGTTTCCAAATATCTGGAAAGGTGGCAGTCTCAAAGGAGCTGTTGATGACGGACCGGAGCTGGGGAGTGATGATTTGGCTGGCCTTGTTGAAGACGTGGTGGGGGCAGGGGTCTGTTGGAGAGCCTGAGTGGATGGTGCTCATGGTTTTGGTGGTTTCTTCATCATTGGCGGGGGTCCAGGTGCTCCTTACATTGGTGCGGCAGGGTGCTGTGGGGTTGGCTGTGTCGGTGGTGGTGATGGTGGATGACGGCGTTATGAAGCTTTCGTGTATGTCTGCAATCTTGCGGTGGAAGTAGTTGGAAAGGGAGTTGCAGAGGTCTTGGAGGGCAGAGGGTCGATGGCTCAGGATTTGGGTTTGGTGAGTTCCTTGATGATGGTGAAAAGTTCCTTGCTGTTGTGTCCGTTGTTGTCTATGCGTTCTTTGTAGAAGGATCTTTTGGTGGTCTGGATGAGCTGGTGGTGTTTGCGCATGGCTAATTTGTGGGCGGAGAAGTTGCTCACTGATTGTTCTTGTCGCCAGGCTTTCTCAGTTTTCCGGCATTGTCGTTTGGAGGTCTGAAGTTCTGCGGTTAACCAGGGAACTGTCTTATTGATGCGGGTGTTGTTGTTTTTTTTTTAGTGGAGTGAGGGTGTTTGCGCAGTTGTTGAGCGATCATTTGAAGTTGAGGGCGGCGGCGTTGGGGTAGTTGGTAATGGGTGGCGTAGATTGGGCGAGGTTGGAAATCAGTTGTTCTTAGGAGATCTTGTTCCACTTGTGGTGAGGGATAGGATGTTGTTGGTGGTGGGTGGTGGGCTTCAGGAAGGAGAAGTGAATGCAGTGGTGGTCGTTCCAATGGAGTTCGGTGGTGTGAGTGAAGGTGAGGTGGCTGCTGGAGATGAATATGGCGTCAATCGCGTGTCCGGCTGAATGGGTGGGCGAGGTGACCAGTTGCTTGAGGCTGAGGTTTGCAAGGTTGTCCAGCAGGGCAATGGAGTTGCAGTCGCTGGTGCTCTCCAGGTGGAAATTTAGGTCGCCGAGGAGCAGGTAGTCCGGGGAGGCGAGGGTGTGGGAGCTGATAGCGTCCGCGATGGCGACACAGAATAGGGGACAGGGCCTGGCGGTCTGTAGATGAGGGTTCCTCCCAAGGTGGTGTTGGCATTGATGTGTATCTGAAAGTGTAGGTGGTCTGCGGCGTCCAGGGTGTCATTGGTGTTGGTGGAAATCCTGATGGAACTTCTGTGTATTATGGTGATTCCTCCTCCTGGTTTGTTGATACGGTCTCTTCGGGTGATTTTGTATCCCTCTGGAATGGCTATGGCGATGTTGGGTTCTGATGAGGGGTTCATCCATGTTTCAGTGAGGAAGGAGATGTCGGGAGAGGCTGTTGTGAGTAGGTCCCAGAGCTCGATGGCGTGCTTGTGGACTGAGCGGGTGTTGAGGAGGATGCAGCTGAGGTGGTCGGGGTGTTTGGTGTTGTTGGCTTGATTGCAGGAGAAGTGGCATGAGTGACATGCGAAAGGTCCGTGGGTGTGTCTGGGGTCAGCCTGGGCGCAGGCGGAGCGCCGGCCGGGGTTAAGAGCGTGGAGCTCTGCAGTGGAGTAGTGGCGTTTAGGGACGTGGGAGGTGCATGGACCAGGGGGACGGGCGCTGGGCGCGATCCAGGCTTGGACGGGCGCAGACGGGCTTGCCTCCGGCGCACCAGCGGCGCGCCCGCTGCGCATGGCCACCATTAAGGAGAGGTGGGAGGGAGGAGCAGCTGGGAGGCGGGAGGGTGTGGCAAATGAGGGCACGGGTGGGGTGGGGTGGGGCTGCAGGGGATGCAGCGGCAGGGACGGGGAAACCAGCAAGAGCCGGAAAAAAAGGAAAACAGGTCACAGAGGAAAAAGGCAGAAACGGGCAAAGCGAAGCGGAGCAAACACAGCAAATGGGCACAAAAAAGGAACTCAAAAACACAGGGAAAACAAAATACAAAATTCAAAATACAGATGCTACGCCTATCACTAAACACCAGAGATGAGGCGCAGGCGGTGCCTGTGGGTGGTGGAGGGCCCCGAACTCTCGTTAGAAGCAGGAGGGGGGCCTGGGGCACGGAGGCAGGCTGGTGGAGCTGCTCGGCGTGTCGATTGACTCCTAGCCTTTGAATTAATGGCATCCCTCTGTCTGGCCCGAGACTATGGGTTCTGCTTCTTTCTATCTGTTACCATATGCAAACTAGTCATTTATTATGATGCCAACCTGTCCATGAAGGCAGAAGTGTCAAAATTTACTAGTCCATGCATTTGGCAAATCAAACTGCTAAAGAAAATGTCACCCCTTATTATATAAAAAAAGAACAGCATATTCCAGTGCCTAGTCAGTGCTTTGATTCAATCTGGCCTCGAACATAGCAACTGGATATATCTGGCTCTTCCAGAGAAATTGACGAACTGATTGCAAATTGTGTAAAATGCTGACTCCTGAATGGGACCAGGAGAAGAGACCCTTTCGCTCCCATGCTGAGATCTCTTCACTGGCTTCCAATGCTCAATATACTCTATTGAAAGCACTAATTATTTTTAATTGACGAACAAACGGCTTCCCTAGACTTACATACCACAGCGCACCACAATAGAACAATGGCTACTTTAGATGTTTAAAGCAAGGACTTCTTTGGTTGGCAGACAGGGCCTGTTCTGTAGCAGTGTCAAAGGCTAACAGTCTCTGACATGAGCTGTAGCCACTTTCCTCTAATCAGGCTTGTTGAAGACAACTGAAGACTCTGCTTTTGAAGCACTGAGGATCTATTAGTTTCTCGAAACCAGTGGTCTTACTTTTATTTTATCCCCATTCTGTGGTTATGCTTGATTTGATAGTGCCAAGAAGCATTGTTGTACACAGTGCTGTATATAATGTACAATAATGTAACAAAATATGACACACATTTGCCTAGGGCAATTTTGACAGGTTAAGCCCACTGAGATCTAATTGCCGGTAAAATGTCTGGCAATGACATGCAGAATTCAAGGCAAGTTGTATCTGCGGTTATTGCTAATGAATTAATTAATTGCTAATGCTATTGCTTACACCCACTCATGCCTCCCCATTCAACAGGCATTTCTGCTAGGGTTAGGGATTGTTCCTTTCAGGGTCCTAGTTTTTTGGCCTAGACAAACTGTTAGTTCTTTCCATGGCTCTGCACTTTTGGCGTGGAAGTTCGTGGAAAAAGAACTGAGTTATGTACGCCTGGGAGGTGCATTTAAAGGAGACCGTGACATCACAGATGGCTCCAACGATGCATGTAATGCCAAGCGGATCCGAACAGTGGCACCCGACGTCGCGTACAAGGGTATTGCTCTGCAAAAGTTCTGGGTTCCAAGCTGATGCTGCAGCTATATAGAGTCTCTACCAGATATGCATTATCGAAGGTAAATTCGTTACCTTTCGAATAGATACCCAAGCCATAACCTCCTGGCAGTGAGCTGCAGACAGATCTTCTCACACTAAAAAGTCCTGCAGGACCGAACCGGCAAAGTGCTCCTCTCTTCGAACCTGATTGTCCAGACAGTAATGTCTCATGAACGTGTTCAAGGATTCTCAAGTCCCCACCTGACAGATTCCAGGACTGGAACACCCTGTGCTAACGCAGTGCTACCTGCTTTGTCCCTAGTGGAATGAGCTCTCAAGCCTTCAGGAGGCTGCTTCTTAGCCAGCTCATGGCAGATCTTCATGCAGAGAACGGCCCAGGGCAAAATGGTTAGCTTCTACACTACCCCACCTTTCTTTGCTCCCACACACCCCACAAAGAGTTGGCCATCCACCCGGAACTCTTTTGTGCGGTCAAGGTAGAACAGCAATGCCCTTTTTGGGTCCTGCCGGTGGAGTCGCTCCTCTTCTTTAGAGGGATGCGGTGGAGCAAAAGAAAGGTGAGCAGGATGATGTTTTGACCCAGGTAAAATGGGGTCACCACCTTGGGGAAGAAAGAGGCACAAGTTTTAAGTACCACCTTGTCTGGGAACATGGTGAGATACGGTGGCTTAGATGAGAGAGCCTGCATCTCACTCACCCTCCTGGCAGATATTATTGCCACTAAGAAAGCTTTCTTGATGGAGAGCAGCCGGAGGGGATAATTGTGTAAGGGCTCAAAGGGATCACACATGAGAAATGTGAGGACCAGACTAAAGTCCCATTGGGGCATAACAAAGGGCTTACAAGGATATATATGTACAAGCTCTTTGAGAAATCTATGTACAATAGGTGATTTGAATAACGAAGGCTGATCAGGCAGCCGAAGGAATGCCAATAAGACGGAAAGATAACCTTTGAGTGTGTCCAATGCAGAAACCTGATGGACAAGGGACAAGAGAAAGAGAAGAATGTCAGAGAGAGAAGCAGAAAGAGGATCATTAGATCTTTCTGTACAATAATAAACAAAGCGCTTCCAACAGCAGACGTATACCATCTTGGTGGAGAGACACCTGGCTGCCAGAATAACTTCACGTACTTCGGGAGGAAGGCTGAAGGCTGTCAACTGCTGCTGCTCAATGTCCACGCATGAAGGTGCAGAGTTGACAGGTCTGGGTGGAGCAACCTCCTGTTGCTGAAACAGAGGAGGAGCGATCCTCATTTTCGGAAGCTCGGGATACCAAACTCCAGGATTACCTTGGCCCGGTCATTCCTGATCTTCTTGGGTAGAAGTGGTATGGGTGGAAAGGCGTACTGGAGGCCTGCACTCCACTTATGATGAAAAGCGTCGCCGAGCAATTGCCGCCTTGGAAACTCCAACGCAAAATACTGCTGACATTGTGCATTCTTTTCGAAGGCGAACAGATCTAACCAAGGCTCTCCCCACTGTTGAAAGAGTCCTTGTGACACCTCTGGATGGAGACACCACTTGTGTTCAGAGAACCTGCCAGGTGTTGAACCGCCAGTTTTATGCCCTGCTGTTCCAGCCATGTCCAGAGATGCAGGGCCTCTTGACAAAGGGTCCACGACCCCGCAACGCCCTGGTTGTTACAGTACCATGTTGTGATGGTGTTGTCAATGAACAAATCCACTATCTTCCCTTGCACAACAGGACGAAATGCCTTCAATGCTAGTCGGATCGCCCAGAGCTCCAGTATGTTGATATGGAGTCTGGATTCCGCCAGAGACCAGAGACCTCTGATATCCACCTCTCCCAGATGGCCTCCCCATCTCAGAAGTGACACATTTGGTTGGGGAAGGGAGAGGAGTCTGCCTCTGACCAAGTCGTGGTTTGCTAACCACCACTGCAGATCTTTTGCAGTTCCCTACGAGATCTAAACAATGTCGGTGAGATTTGCCTGGTGCTGTGCCACCTGGAACTTCGGGTCCCACTGCAGAACCCTCATATGCCATCTGGCATGTTTTACCAACAGGATGGAGGAGGCCATGAGGCCCAGCAGCCTCAGAGTCTATCTCACCGAAATCCAGGATAGAGGCCAAAACATCGGAATCATAACCTGAATATCCTGGACTTCCTGCTCTGGAGGATAGGTCCGAAACAGCACTGTGTCCAGAACAGCTCAGATGAAAGGGAGCATCTGAGAGGGAGTCAGGTGTGACTTTGGCACGTTTATAGTGAACCCCAGTGAATGCAGGAGGTTTGCCGTAGAGTGAAGGTGGGTGATTACAGCTGGGATGAAGGAGCCTTCAACAGCCAGTCATTGAGATAGGGGAAGACTGAAACCACTATCATGCGCAGATGAGTTGCGACCACCAGCATTACCTTGGTGAACACCCAAGGGGCACTAGTATGGCTAAAGGGTAGCACAGTAAACTGAAAGTGCTTGTGGCCTACCTTGAACTGCAAGTAACATCTGTGGGCAGGTAGGGTGGAGATGTGGAAATCTGCATCCTGCAAATCCAACGCTACCATCCAGTCTCCCTAGTCTAGGGCAGACAAGACCTGAACCACAGTGAGCATTCTGAATTTCTCTTTTTTGAGGAAGAGATTGACGTCCCACAAATCCAAAATAGGGCAAAGGCCTTTGTTCTTTTTGGGTATCAGAAAATAGCAGGAATAACAACCACTGCCAACTTCTGATATTAGGACCCTATCTATGGCTCACTTGGCCAAGAGAGCCGTAACTTCCTCGCAGAGCAAAACCAAGTGATCCTCCATCAGCCACTCTTTTGAGGGAGGCACTGGGGGAGAAAAAGCTTAGAAAGGGAGGGAATAGCCCTTCTGTATGATCTGCAAGACCCATTTGTCTGATGTTATGGACCGCCAGTGAGGGAGATGAAATGGAATCCTCCCTCCAACTGGACGTACATGGTCTTTCAGAATCATACCAATGGATGCCGTGGAGGTGGGGGGTTGGGTTGTGGATGACTTTTGGCAAGACCCTCTGGATCTAAAGGCACCAAAACCTCGTCCCCGCATAGGATGCTGACCTGGTTGGAGGATGGTGGCTGGTCTGTGGGTGGCGTGGCACTCTTTCTGAAGCCTCAAAAGGGGCGATAGACTGTTGGCGAGGGGTCAATGAGAGACTCAAGGACTTGGCCATAGCCCGGGAGTCCGTGAAGCGCTCCTGCGCAGAGTCTGCCTTTTCCCTAAAAATGCGGGTCCCATAGAAGGGCAGATCCATAAGATTTGGCTGAACATCCTAAGAAAAGCCAGAAATACGTAGCCAGACGTGGCGTCAAAGGGCCACTGTCGAGGAAATCACCCTGCCCAGCGAGTAAGTTGTGTCGAAACCACACCTGATGGTAAACTTGGCTACATCTAATCCATCTTTAATTGCCTGTGGGAGAGTCGTCCGCACATCCTCTGGGACCCACCCTATCCCATAGGGTATGAGAAAAACGTTCCAATAGGCATGAGGTGTTTACCGACCTCAATGTCAGGCTGGAGGAAGAAAACATCTTCTTTTCCAATTGGTCCAGCCTCTTGGATTCCTTATCTGTGGGGGTGGATGGGAAGGCGCCACAGGAAGTGGGGGCCTGGACCGCCAAGGTTTCTGGGGTGGTGTGTTGCGTGAGGAAGCTAGGGTCACCCAGAGCCGTAGTGTCACCCAGAGCCGGGCGATGGCCAAGGCCAATTATCCTGTTTGCAGGCGCTCCTCTGCTGGGTGTGAAACACGTCCCCAGCAGGACATCGGTGAGGGCCTCATTCAAGGGCAACATTAGTTCTGATAACAAAGCTCCTGGTGGAAGCACCTCCATCAAGATGTTAGTCTTGACCTGCAACGAGGGAAGCTCAAGGTTCAGGACCTCAGCTGCCATACATACCACCATTGCATACCATGCACCCTTCTCTGTAGCCACAGTAGGAGGTGAGAGCATGCCAGTGTCTGGAGAGGTGTCCAGTTCACATCCTCGCGTAGCTCCTCATACCAGTCCATATGCTCTAACTGAAACTCTAGAGGGTCCTGATACCCCTCCCATTCCTCACCAGTGCCTGGCTGTTTGTAAAAACACTCAGGCAATGATCTGTCACCCGTGGGCCCCTTCCGGCCAGAATTGCCATTGTGCAACGCCGTTCCAGCTCCGGATCATCGGTTATTAGAATGGGGTCATGCCACCGTTGGGTGCCGGGAGGGTTGACGTTGGGAGCGATACCATAGGAGGTCGACTGTGCGGACCCGGCATTGTTCTGGATCTGATATCGGATCCAAGAGATCCCATCGGAGCCAAGGCTGAAGCTGCCGGCGTGAAACCTGACAAGGCCTCTGCCGACCCCCCAGGGCCCGAAAACTCCGGCCGGGCCAGTTCTCTCAAAGACGAGACGCATGGCCTTGTAAAACTCTGTGAGCTGAACGGGGGTCGCTCCAGCTCCCGGAAAGGGGGGAGGCTCAGAGTTGGCCCTGGAGACGTTTCTGTGGAACGGTGCTTGGAATCTCGAAGTTCCTGACTCGTCTCGTCAGTCAATGGACGAGGTAAAGTCAAAGTCCTCTTGGACTTCTTCTTTTTGTGACTCTTCCCCGAGTGTTCGGAGTACCTCGAATGGGATGAAGAGGACTTAGGGTTCCTGGAGTGGTCTTGCAACCTCCTCCTTGACCGTGACCTCCGAGGAGGCGTGCCAGCCGATGTCGACTGCCGGGCCCCTATGAGCTTTAGGGACAGCTCCCTCAAAGCTTTCAGAGCCATGGCCTGGCAGTCAGAACACGACATTGAGTCGTGGTCTTGGTCTAGGCATTACAACTATACCTGGTGGGGGTCTATCACCAACATGACAAGGTGGCAGGTGTCACACAGCTTGAACCCAGTCTTCCTCGATATCATCCTGCAAAGACGCAAAAAAAGTCTTGACAAAAAGATCGAAAAAGGCCTGTCAAAAAAGACAGAGGCTAGCTCAATTCTGGATCTACGTTTCAAACAGTGGGAAAGGAAAAAGTGACGTTTGCGTGCCTGGGAGGTGCCTTTATAGGTGACTGTGATGTCACAGACCGCTCCAACGACACCAATGAGGCCCCATGGATCAGACAATGCCACCCGACGGCATGCACAAGGGTATTGCTCTGCAAAAGTTCTGGATTCCAAGCTGATGCCAGGAAATTCTTAAGGTAAGGAATCTATAGATAGAAGTCTCTATCAGGAAAAGTTAAAAAGGGGGTAGTTATAGGTGACATACCAATACCTTCACATCCCATATATCATATTTTAACAGAAATTCTGTCACCTCCTTAAACACCAATTCCACACAGTTACTAATGCAGCTGTTGCACCTTCTTGCAGAAACATCTCTTGCGTGAACTTCACCGGAACTTGAAATAAAAATTGAAGTCTTAGTACCTAGTAATTTTACCATAAATTAAGTAGTACCTTTTTATTTGAAATGTTGGTTGTAGGATTACAGTTAACACAATTTCAGTTTGTGTGAGATGCCCATGAGACATCGATGTTAAGTCCTCAGCTGGGTTTTCTGCATGTAAATAGAGAAAACTCTCTGCTTAAGTTTCGACATCATAAGCTGATGACAGTTACATCGGAGAAGCATGGAGCCAATGCCTGCAAGCAGAAGGCCTTAGGTCTACAGAAAATCATGAGGGCATCTCCAGAAAAACAGGCAATCTGTCCACCTACCAGTTTCCCCATCTTCATTGAATGATCTTTGAAGAGAACTCCCTGCTGTCCACTACACTAAGCCAGATTTCACACACAACCTTGATTTGTTTACTTACCTCTTACCATGTGCAATTATTTATAAGTTCCAAAACATACACGCATCCATACACGTCTTTCTCCAAACTGGTAGTGTGAAATGTGGTAAATATGTAACATCTAATTGGCCAAACACAGGCATCAATGATCTGACAATGAACTGTTGCCTTCTCCCAACTTAACCACATATCCTTGTCGTTATTTGTAATTCGCCAGGAACCAAGCTGGATGTTTTGGTGGTGTGTAATCAACCAATTCCTCATAAGTCAACTCATATCTTATAATATTAATAATTTGCAATAGTACTTATTAACCCATTTTTGTTGTCTCATCAAACTGTACATAAAAAGTGTTCTAATTACCAAATTCAAAATATCAATCTCTTATGGATGGAAGACTGAGTCAGACAGCAGCGGTTTCTCGTCGAGGGCATTGGGGCTCCGCCCCCCTGCTTTCACACCATCACCAACATGAAAGCAAAGTAAGTTGTTACATTTCTAAAAATTCCACACTGCACTTGTGTAAAGGCATCATTATGTTTTACTTGATTGTGCCAGGACTTCTGTACACTATCAGTCTTCCACTCAATGTGAGTCAATGACGCTCACTGGTGCTTCTCGCCTGGGTGGACTTAAAGCCTACAGTATTTGCTGGGCTGATAATCTCACAGCCCTGAGGTCTGTGAGGTCACAAGCTCGGCAAACATATAGCCTTTAGGACCAGTCTCCACCCCCTGATGACGTGGGGCTGAAGTTAGCCCCAGGCGCTTCAGTCTGAAGCCCTGTAGCACAAGAGGTTTCACGTCAGTCAGAGAGTGGGGAGGAAGCCACCCCACCCTTTCCCGAATCAAGTTTTCTTAGCTATGGTGCTTCACAGCAACTGCCCGGCAGCTAGGAGAAACCTGATGGCATGGAGCAAAGATGGTGCTGATTTGCACTGCAGTTGTGTGTGACTCCGTCCAGCCTCACTAGCTTGTAGATTCCAGACAGTGCCATGCAGCCCCCAATACTGTGGACCACGAGGTTAGATGTTTGTACTTTAGGTCCACGTCTGTCCCTGAAAAACTTTTGATCAACAATTGTGTGTGTGCTTCGGTTTTGTGAATTTCTCTGCAATTTTTCCATAGCAAATGGGAGACCTTGACCTGAAGGCAGCGCTAATGTATTTTTTTACAATTGGCAGTCTGATCCCACATATTTGATTGAAAGTACTTTCATACGCAAAAATGAAGAAAAAGAGTTTTGGTGAGACGAAATATTTGCCTAAAATCACACATTTAAGTGAGGAAGCCCCGATTTATCCATGTTGTCTAGTTTCACACTGTACAAATCAGCCAGTAATTGCAGTTTTTATATAGCGACTGCGAGAAACCGACCTGAAGGTATAGCTAATGTTTTTCAGACCGTGCTCTATAATAATCTGGGCCACCTACTGGGTTTAAATGGCAATTATCTTACCTCTTAATTAGTGCACTAATAGTTCATGGTTAAAAATGATCACTTCATTAACAACTACTCAGTGCAATGTTATAAAGCCAAAGGTAACCAGCAAAATTCCGCAGTGTTACAACACATATGGAAATGAACAGACTCTATGGGACAGGTGGACCCCCCCCTTGTATATGGTGAATGCATTTTTAGCTATGAATGTCATGGGGCCTAGTACCACCAAGAAAAATAGCACCATGTTATCCCATGGGCACTAAAACACTGCCCTAGCTGTGGAGGAGTGGAAAAAGCACAGTTTTAACCCATTTCTAATAAGATTGGCAAAGAAAATGGTGACTGGCCTCCCCAAAAATGCTGTTGTGCCCCCCCTCACTGACGCCCCTCATAGGCGAAGCCCTACCCCGCCACTCTCACACTTCACCAGTCACCACTGGAGTCAGGCCTGGTAGGATTTAGACACGAAGCCTGTAGGTTACACACATATCTTACACGCAAGTGTCAAACTCGAGCCAGCTTGAACCTGACTGTTATACCTTTTTGGCATTTCAGATGTGCCGTGCATGAACTGCAGCAACATGTTTCCAAAGTCATGTCAAAAAGGCTGCAAAGCGATGTGTTCCATAGTTGAAAAGATCATAAATATAAAAGTTGTTGAACTTGACAATCAATTAATTGTAAAGCACATGTTGCCTACATACACAAATGCAGTCTTCCTGACATTACCCTGCAGAGCTTAATTCATAGATTTAGGTTTCCCATGAGATTGGAAATATATCCAAGCTTGTGGCCCACTGTATTATCCCCTACCCCCGTTCTCAAAATAAACTGGGTTGCTTTTGGGAATCCATTTTGAGATGCGACCTACATACTAAGAGGCCGCACCTCAATTTGTCCATTAACAAAATGAACTGCCTAATGAATATTAATCAGCCAGGTCGAAATTTCTGACCTCTTGTTTTTGGCTGCGAATGTGAAGATGCAAGGGACTGCAGACCTCCGTCCCTGTGTTTGCATTCCCAAAAGAGATTTTTTTTTTTAAAAAGTAGCCCTTTTCCATCAAAGGGACGTGCGCTACTGTGAAAATCAAAATGTATCATATGGAAACACATTAGTTGGAGACGCAGTGGTCGTTTGGAAGACTGCCTGCTCCCATCGAGGTCACCCATATCCTTTGCAAACTAAATGTTGTCCCACGAAGACAAGTTTCCCTTTACAAATCACTTACCACCCAGTGACGTAACAAAACTTGAGGGGGCCCCCTTGCAGAGTACCTGGAGGGGGCCCCTTCTGCCTGGGGCCCAGACAGGGGCCTGCTGCCCGTGCACAGTTCTGAGAGGGGGCCCTGGAGCTCAGGGGCACCCCTGCACCGCGGGAGCTGCGGGGGCCTTTGTTACGCCACTGTTACCACCTCAAATCAGGGATAACTGATGGTGGTTTGCAATCATAACTCTGGTCACAAAGTATTGATAAATGCTTTTCAAATACGTAAATAGGCGGGGTATACCCCTCTAAAGTCCTCTCCTATTTGTGATTCCAAAGAGGTTGCAAATTACTTTTCATGAGTTGGAAAGTATTTCCACCAGGTGTCATCTGCCCTAGGTCAAAGGTATTAACAACTGCAATTTGCACCAGATATTAATAGGACTGTTGTGGTAGAGACCAATGAGACCTATTTGCAAATCACTTCTCTGATCTTTCTACATGAAATGAAGGATTTGCCCGCAAGGTATCCTCACCATGCCCACACCTTTACAGCCTAGTGTGATGCATGGCAAGCAAATTAAAAACTTGTTTATGTGTGCCTTGTGCAGCCCTTCACTGTGATAGGACCAAGCCTCTCCTAACCTTCCTTTAGATATGGTAGACCACAACGCCCACACTCTGGGCTCTAGACCGCTTGCTATTGTGCTGCTTTTTATACACATGGTGGAGTGGCTGCAAAATGGCCTCATAACAAATTACAGGCAGTGCTGCATTACCACAGAAATTCATTTAATATGCCAAACTAAGGGGCAGATTTAGGAAAAGTGGTGCTGCACCGAGTACAGCACCACTTTCCCTGCGCCCCTTAGTGCCCCCCTACCGCCACCATGTGCAACATGGCGCAGGGTAGGGGGCAATAGCATAATTTTTCATGATGCTATGTTGGTGCTACTCCTGCAAAGTATACAGGGACCCATTCTAAGTAATGGAAGCTCCCTTTTAACGCCTGCTCTGGGCATCTCATAGATTTCCTTGTGCCATTTTTTTGGCCTCCCTAATAGGGGAACGCCCCCTTTGCATACATTATGCCTGGCGCAGGCATAATGTAGCACAAAGGGTTACAGAGTGGCGCAATTCATGCATTGCGCCACCCTATAAATACAGCGAGGGGATTTCGGCCTCGTTGGGCCACATTGACATCATAAATAATGATGCGAATGTGGCACAAGGTGGCGCTAGGGGACTATAAATATGTCCCTAAATTTCAATGATTCACATCCATGTTGCACATTGGTGTTTACTTTATATATTTTCTTTGAGTAAAGAATAGAGGACAATCACTTTATAAAGAAACAAAAATGTATCATTAAGTAATCGTAACAAGATGTTCTTTTAATTCAATATAGAAGAGTGTATTTGCCCACATAAAAATCCACATAATGCCAGATGTTTAGAGCCAAATCTATGATTACCTGCCGGCCAAGGTCTGGACAAGGAAGGACGAGTCTTGTGTGTGTATGCTTTGCTTTTATCACTGCATTATGAGGACAGGGTTCCAATGGAAATATTGCAAGTATCACTGAGAAATGAGTAATGGATTTGGTTATGTATTTAAAAGCAAATATGATGAAGGCCTGTTTATTGCATTATATAGCTGATTTACTTTAAGGTTATTATATAGGGTGATGGGAAATTCCATCATACAAATGCTTATTAAACTTATAATTACAACAACAAAATGGTGACTGAGACATTTCGTGCCACAGAATGTGATACAGGTGGTAGAGTGACCAGTCAAAAAGAGGATAGCTGCAAAATAGTCACAAAAAATCTTTAATGGCATTGACCAACAGTCAGGCAAGAAAACATCAATGCCTTCAAAGACATTAAATCACATTCAACAACATGTCGACCGCAAATATCTGAAAGTGTTTAAGGTCTTCCTTAGAACATGTAGTCATAGCTAATTTAAGATAACACAATTTGTTGCATTTCTCAGAGTTCTTGTCAAAAGGGGAGCAAAGGTGCTATTGGTAAGGGCCTGCAAGTGCACATGTCTGCCACGATTTGTAACAAATGCTGTCAAAAATGGACAAAGTTGTTAGTTGCATGGGCCTTTAGTTACATCTAATTTTATGCTGGTCTACCTGGGTGAATCACTGTAAAACAAAATTGCATTGTAGGGAAAAACATCCTTGATTAAAAATATGATAAGAAATTTTGCATTTAGACCAGAATGTTTCACAGAAGTGCATTGTGGAGGGGAGTTGCAGGTATGCAGCTATTTGAAAGGATATCATGCTGACTCTTTCAAGTGCATTTGGATACCTTAACCACTAATATGTTATAAATACTTTATTTGGCTTCTGCTCCCAAAGGTTTTATCGCACAAAGAGTCTTTAACTATGGCAAGATGTGTGCTATACCCATTCCATAAACTAACATACCTGCATGTGATAATCATACCACATATGCCAAGATACATTTATCCCAATAAATTATGTTTTTGCAAGGGTCTAGGGTGGCTTGCTTCACATTCACAGGAAATAAAGACTGCAGCGGGAGCATGATCAGGCCTTATTTGACTGAGGATGGTTCTTGTGTGGAATAGCTCAGTGAGGAAAAAGTGATGGACGAGAATGCAGTCCAGAGTACCTACTACAAGAATCATTAAAGACTGAGCTTAATCAAGCACTTCACCATCACCTTTTTGTTTTCCTCATTGCAACTTTAGTGGGCACAATACCTGCGTTTTCAGCAGAGTAAGATAGCAGTAGAATGTGGTGGACATTTGTTAAGGAAGACCATTTATGTCCCAGATGGATCTAGGATAAAAATTCTTAAAACCATAGTGAAACGAAACGTTCCACAATTGATTCAATCAGATTGACTGTAACACAAAATCTTTTAGCCAACAGACAATATACCAGCAACCACGAAGGGGGAACGCCAAGCATTCACTTGAGGGATATAGAGTTTCCACACTTTTGCATTCAATGAAACATTCAATCCATCCTGACTTCAGGTCTGCCATGTTTTATTTGATAACCAGGATAATTCATTATGTAGCCTCGGTCCACACTCCTACGTCTCCCACCACCTTTACCCTATAGAGGTAGATTGCAAGGCTACATAATAGGGAGCTTCTTTGGAGGCTTTGAAAATAAATATTTAACCTCAAAGTGGAAATATACCAAACAAAACCTCCCAAAGCATCCAACCTAGAGTAATTTCCCAGTAGTGATGTTCTCTCTACATTACACCATCACTTAAGTTTGGGATGGTCAGGTTTTTTCAAATCATAATTTCAGATCTCTGCAGCACTTAATGCTTTTTCAGATAAGATGAAATCATAAAGAGGTCCACAAAAAATATTTCACTGGCCAATCCCCCTGATAATGTTTACTCCCCCTAACAGATTTTCTGTAGCATAGTTATACGCAGCTTAGGTCCGGCGTATAACTGATATACTGATAATCTCAAAAAATATTTTGAATCATGGTGGCAACTGACATGATTTTCGCTGCTCTATTCTTTGATGCAATAGACGTGCAGTAGTTGATCTTGCTGCTTCATACAATATTCACATATTTCCAAAATATTCATTTATGCCGCTATGGTTCCATGTGTGCACCTGTTGCTTAAAGGACATACCTTTTTTAATGAGTGGATGTCTACAACCTGGTGCAGTTATGGCATTTGAATGCTGGGTTGGTGGCTTATTGGATTAATGCATCCACTGTAGGGGGGCTGTGTTTGATCGCATGGTTACAGGTTTGAATCCCAGCCAGTTCACTGATCCTTCTGAGGTCGATAAAATGAGTACCGTTGGGTAACAAAAGACATATGTTTTTCAGTGCCTTGATACCCTTGGGTGATGCTTTCGCTTTACGAATACGTTTGTTATGAATGAAAATCATACCTAGGCCCCCCCATTTAATTTCGCCAAACATAACCACAACTCCATAGTTTTACACTCTCATTTCTTCATACTCCTTTTTTGAGCCATTTTAGCCAGCCATTTAAGGTATAGTTTAGTATCATCCACTCCAAAAAGTTGGTCACAGAGGACATTTTATCTTCTCAGAAATTAGTACTTCAAGATTTCAAATATTTTAGAGTATTTTGCAATCTCATTCAATTCACATCTTATGCTGCTCGTTGTATTATTGGAACAGGGCGTTTGGTGTACGCCTAGATATATTGATTTGGCTCCCTAATGTTTCAGCGTATTCACTGTCAGCTATTTTACAACATGATCCTTTGGAACGCCAACTATTGATTAAATATCAGCCTGTGTTGTTTTATTTATTTTATTGTGCCATCTTCACCTTGAAGTGGAGACTGGTACTCGTCCCGCTACCTAGTGTAGGCCCTTGGTTGCTGTGAGGTGCCATGGTACTTGATTACCAATGCTTGATTTTGGTGGGAAGTTGAGGACCTCTCTACACCCTTTGCTGCCGTTCCTCTGACTTACAGACACGAAAAATGTTCACACCTACCCGAGATTGCAATTCCAGCACACATCTGCCTACAAGACAGACATCCCAACTGAAACAGTGCTCGGTCTTTCCAGCCACTGTGGAATACGTTTACGTGGTCCTTTTTACAATCTAATTAATCACTCCTGGTCAAATACACAGGGACAAACGGAGTTAGGTCACGGTCCTCTGGTTGTGACCATGTATAAATCACGGGTTACCATGGTTTATCCATAGAGGATCAGATAACACTGCCAACCAAGTAGCTTAAAGTACACAGAAAAGGTGGAAGGGCTGGGCAAAACAGAGTAATATTTGGCTAACCCCTCATGGCACCAGTTCCACAGTGGTATTTTCAAGAGGTTGAGACAACAAGCTGCAACAATCCAGATTGTGTAGACAGACCAAACAATGTTTGTCACTAATGGCGGACAGTGTTTGAAATGGAAAAAAAGAAGTGCATGTATTTTGTGTTAGAGTACTTGCTTGTTTCTGAGAAGTGCGGTACTCTCCAATTAAAAGCATTACGTTTTTCTTGATAAGTGCAGGTACTCTCCCTGGCAAAATAAAAAGGTGCCGGTACTCCATACCGGACAGCACCGGCCCATTTAAAGCACTGATGGCGGACACACTACAATCAGCAAACACAACACCACAGCAATTGAACTCAGACATCAAATGGTGTCCTAGAATTAACTGTAAGGTTTTTACATGAATATACTCGATTGTCCCTAGAAAACAAAATGGCCTCCATCAACATTGAAATTCAGCAGAAAAACATTGTACGACATAGGTGACTAGGATTCATGGTTACTAAGTTCACAATCTACATTTTTCACTTTGCAAGAAGCCCCCGTGTCGTTGCAAATGAAAGTCAACAGGTAAAGCACGGCAAATAAAGGGTTTCAAGCAAACGTGGCCATTCTTTGCGTAAAGAAACAAACGTGGCCCTTCCCCCCAACTGAATACAGACAATACATTCATGCAATGAAATGACGTTTAACTGAGAAGGGGATTACTTACCTTCAGAGAGGGGGTCCAGGGTGTGGATCATGAGCTGGAAGATGCTGTTCCTCATCAGACTGTTGTGGAGGGACGCGGAGCTCCCTCCTCTCTGGAGGCGCGGCTTCGCCTGCACAGGAAATCAACACAGGAAGGGTAGAGTTCATTACTTTAATTCACAAATAACGCATCTTTGTAAGAAGAAAGTATTTACAGAGCAAAAAGGAAAAGGCTTAGGGTGCTTCTGCTCAGCGCTTTAATTGGAAATATAGAAGTGATGGTACTCCCTATTTAGAGTACCTGTTTGCTCCCAAGAAGTGCCAGTACTCTCCCATTACATATGTTACAGGAGAGCTGAGAAGTGCAGGTACCCTCCCTTTCAAATTAAAGAAGTGCAGGTACTCAGTACCGGATAGTACCTGCCCATTTAAAGCACTGCTTCTGCTTCATAATTTACTAGCTATTGTGATGAGAGGCAGGGCCCTAGGCTTCCCAGGACCGTTTTCCTTCCCAACATTTAGTTAGAGTTACCTACCCAAACCACTAGATGGCGTAAAAAGCCAGATGTTCTCTCTACCTGGAGTAGATTATTTTGTTAGTACCCGGAAACAGGTACTTATGGCACCTGACAAAACAACATAAGGATCCAGAAAGCCCTACGTTAACTTTAGGGTCCAGGCCTTACAAGTTGTTCTAACAAACCTGGCTCCCAGTGACATCCGCTGTCATGCCTACTAAGTCCACTAGATAAACCCAGAGCACTCTATAAAACTACATTCTTCCAACCCGGTACAACCAAGGATCAAGCCTATTACTCGACTATGAGATGGTGCCTCAAGGTCTCTGGGTACAAAAAGGCATGCAAAAGCAACAATGTAATATAATAGTATGCAAAGACACAATTTCCCTCTTTCCTTTTTGTTCTTTCACTATGTGAGCCTCATGGATATCCCTTGGACAAAGGGCATGATTTAGATATTGGCAAACAGGTTACTCTGTCACAACGATGATGGATATCCCGTCGGCCAAAATCTAAATCCCAAAAGAAATGGGGGATTTAGAATTTGGCAGATAGGATATCCGTCAACGTTGTGACGGAGTAACCTGTTCGCCAATATCTAAACCTGGCCCCAAGTGCCAATAAGAGCACAAATTATAATAGGTCCCCTTTCACTCCCAAGAAGGTAGTCACAATTCAGGATCCAGGCTTTTCCATGTTTTATTGCCCCTCACACGTTTATTTATAGATATCTGACTGCACCACTAGATGGCGCCAAACACCATATTTTCTACTTTCATGGAGTACAATATTTTTTCATATCTAGAAACAGGTACTTATGGCACCTGGCCAAAAAAGGAAGCACATCCAGAATGCCCTGTATTAAGTTTTAGCCCCTGTTCTTGCAAGAACTTCTGACAAGCTTGGCTCCTAATAAAATCAATGGAATAACACACTGTTTTCCTGTTTGCCTTCCTTTCTATATTTATGATATTGGAGATGAGCAAGGAGTGGGAACTACCAAATATACACGTCTCACGAAGCTTGTTTACTATCTGTTGCTGCTGTTGCCTTCCTGAGCCATGACACAATACGTGATAAGAGCATTGCCAGAGTACCAAAGGGCAAAATGGGAGCTGCAACCCGTCCTGTTCTATTGTTGCATTGGCATAGCTTTACTTCCTTTATGTGGTGCACTCAAGTGTTTAACCTCATGGCTAGCATACAACGCCGTGTTGGGTGTATAGTTGGAATGCTGTAGCTTTTTATATAAGCCTATGAAATAGTAGGTTGGCAGGCCAGTAGTAATCAGGAAACTGGGAGAGCTCATTATGGTTTAGTAAAGGACCCATTATGTTGTTTCTTTACAGTTGTAGAGGATCATGGGATATCTTTTTGTTGATAATCATGAGAGAGATAGTTTTATTAATATATTAATGTGTTTTAAGGCCTAACAGGTCAAGTATTATGAGTTGTAAAATGTTCACTTGAACCATGATTTAAAAGTGTTTTAACATGAGAGCTTTGCATTCAATTTAAATGAAGTATTAATGTGAATTAATATTAAGAGTGTTATTAAAAGCAATAAATGAATATGAATTAATCGTACTTACATTGAATTGAATGAATTTTATTATTGCAAGTTATACATGTGCAGAAAAATAAATGCACATTTAAATTAGCTCAAAAATGTTATAAATAATGTTTGCAATTAAATAATTTGCTTTGCATATTTTTATTGTAAGGTGTGCAACAGGTTAATTAATGTATTAAAAGTATTAATTTGTATTAAGGCTTCCTAGGCTTGACTAGGCCTAAGGAAATTCATTTTGCAGTAATGGAAAATCACTTGTTTATTTTCTCTCCTCAGAACTGAATTCTATCCCTATGCTGCTAATGTGAATTTTGAATGTCCTATTGTATTGTTGGCAAGAGACATGTTTTAGATGCAACAAAGTAACACTGTTTGTTCTGTCCAAAAGGACAAGAAATCTGTAGATCTCATGTGAAATGAATTAGCTTACCTTATTGTGTGCCATGAGAAAGGATTTTAAGTAACAAATAACTAGAAACTGTAATATTTTTGTTAGTCACATGTTAAGTCAGTCGATGACAATGCACTTTTGCTGAGAAGATTCTTAAAAGTAACAGAATTTGGTGGTGCCATCTGCAGTGACTGGATACTGAAACTAACGCCCAAAGTGCGTCCACCTGAAAGGCCAATAAGTGGATTGTGCATACTTTTCATAAGAGAGCAACTTGGAAATTGAGAGTCAGACCTATGCTTGTCTTGAAGCTGTGCAGAACACTGTTTAACTCAGCTGTCCTATTCTCTGAGTCCCCTGGTGAGTTTCCACATCATAGTCTTAACTGCCCTACTCTGTTATGACGTTCAGTACTAATAATTGTCCTATGTGCAGCCCATGTTCTGCTCCGTGTTGATGCTGATGTCAACTGATGTCTGAAGAAAGTGACCGTCCTGCTTGATGAATCATTACTGTCTGTTGTCCCATGAGGAGAGGTATAATTAAATGTGGTTTCTTGTTTTCTTTTCAGTTAGTGACTTTCACCAGCATATTTCTATAGTGAGTTATCCTAGTTAGATGTTTTTCCAAATTATTTGTGTCTTCCTTTCCTCTTTGCTTTTGCCTGCATGTGTTAACCTATTCCCACACATGCAAGTCCAAATTCATGTTAGTGATAGGACTGGCCCAGATCTGAAACTTGAAATCTGAAAATTGATTGTTAAACTGTAATTTGATTATTTACTGATGTCACCACCATCTCCTTTGAATTCTAATAATAATGTGTATATCGTATTGGTGCTAATCTACATTATTCTTTTGGAGGGTTTAACGGTATTAATGTTTAATAGGCTAAATCTTTTCAGACGTTTTGGTCAGCCTATGGTTTTCATGTATGTTAATAACTTAGTTTTGCACACCATATATGTGACATTGATTTTAGGATCATAATAAAGCTTTAAAACTTTATTTGGTTTGGAGTTTGATTTAGTGTTTAAGTTGTTTATGGTGTCTAGTATTGTTTATGGTATGTCATTGATTTGCGATTAAATGATTCTGACTACTACACTGTTTGCCAAGTCCAAAGGTTCAGTCAACCTCTATAGGAGTGAGACTGGTGATGGAATCCCACCCCAGTGCTGGTGAATTATGAACTGGAACTTTGGAAGACAGAAATTTTCCCTAGGCCCCAGCGCGTCAGCAATCACATCCCTGCAATATGAGAAGAGTTAAACAGAAGAAACATTGGGGAGAATGAAGTAGGATGTTTTAGTCCTTTTTTTTGAGGGGGCATTGTAAAGAGCTGATTGGTTTTACACTTTAAAAGGCACTGCTTATGAATTCCAAGGAGAGAATGGTCTGAAAAATATGACTTCCATGTTTATTGCACTGAAGAATTGCTGCTTGCCTAATCTAAGAATTGTAGGTAAAGAAGTCTTCAGCTCTCTTTAGAATCTCTGGGAGAAGACCTTTCCTCCATTACTAGTGGTGCTAGTTTCATACTGACCCCAATGTTATTGGGGTTTAGTTCCTGCCAGTGAAGCCTGCTTGGTTTTTGGCGAACTTCCCTCGTATGGCGAGAGGATGAATGTCAAGTAGTAGATGAAAATCACTGCTTGTATCATGGAAACAGTGGGCCAGTTATAACCAAATGTTCCTCTTGTATGTCTGTAAGGAATTTACTTTCTGTGATCAGACTGTACAGAGGTTTCTATGCTCAGAAGAACCTGGGTCTACTGCAGTAACATCCCAAAGACCTAATGGAACTGGAACTGGACATCTGGCCTCACATTACAGACAGGGAGCATTTCCCTGGTCTGTGGCACACGTTTAATTGGGTGCACTGGGCACACACCAGTCAGTGCTACCTATCATGATGAATATACTGCCCTCATCACAGTTTCAAATTAGTTTTTTTTCCTCTGGGCAGCACACTAGTGAAAGCAGGTCCGGCCATGAACATGTGCGAGCTGGACCCAGACCTGGGGCACCAGTATTCTGAGGTGCGCAGCAGGGAGCTGCCTGACTTAATGTCATGCAAACAGCAGCTCATCCATCCCCCGTTAAAGACTTTGGGCCAGATGTAAAAAGGCGTTTGCGAGTCGCAAACGGCGAAAAATGCCGTTTGCGAGGCGCAAAAGCCTCACCGGTATGCAGAAATGCATTTTGCGAGTCGGATCCGACTCGCAAAATGCATTTCCGACTCGCAAATAGGAAGGGGTGTTCCCTTCCTATTTGCGACTCGCAATGCAATGCAATTTCATTTGCGACCAATAAAATCGCAGTTACCATCCACTTGAAGTGGATGGTAACCCAGTCGCAAACGGGAAAGGGTCCCCATGGGACCCCTTCCCCTTTGTGAATGGAAAAAAAAATATTAAAGGTTTCGTTTTTTTTTCCAAGTGCAGCTCGTTTTCCTTTAAGGAAAACGGGCTGCAGATGAAAAAAAAAAAACTGCTTTATTAAAAAGCAGTCACGGATATGGTGGTCTGCTGACTTCAGCAGGCCACCATCCCCGTGAGTGCCCATACTTGCAATGGGGTCGCAAACTGCGACCCACCTCATTAATTTTAATGAGGTGGGTCTTTGCGACCCCATTGCGAGTTGCAGAAGGTGTCTGAGACACCTTTCTGCATACCAAATTGCGACTTGCAATTTGCGAGTCGCACGGACTCGCAAATTGCAAGTCGCAATTTGCAAGCTACCTACATCTGGCCCTTTGTAATCATCCCTTAATGTACCTCAGCATAATTGTTAGCACTCCATCAACCCCCTGCCCTCCTCCTCTCTTCCTCACCCCTCCTGCCTTCACACCGCAATGACCTCCTGCCCCCACAACAAACACCAAATCATCCCTTAATGTACCTCAGCATAATTGTTAGCACTCCATCAACCCCCTGCCCTCCTCCTCTCTTCCTCACCCCTCCTGCCCTCACACCGCAATGACCTCCTGCCCCCACAACAAACACCAAAGTTTCTTTCCGCCCAGGGAGCTTTCCCTGTGAATCTGAGGGAGGACTGGCCTGAGTGAAAGGTGAACCGGCTATTTGAAGCTTCCAGTTAGTCTTTCACTTTGCAGGCAAGAACACAGCCTACTTTTCAAATAGGGGTAAAAATCCCCCGGTAGGAGGGTGCTGTGAGTTACTGACCCACATGAATGGGGTAATCGAAGGGGTAAATGGGACCCACTTTTTTCCATTTGCAAGGGGTTCCCTTAAGGGCCCCCATTAAGTAAGCAATTTCTTTACCCTGGTGGGATCAGAGAGAATTTGCTTCACCATGTCTGATTGTATTCCTCCAATCTGTGACTAGTATGGACTGGTTGTAACTGGTCAGCTGCAATTTTCAGAAAGACATGAAACCATGATTGCACCTCAACTCTGTTCTACTGTCAGTGATATGAAATGATACTGTAAGATACTTTTAAGATTCTGAGGGACTGTATTTTTCAAATTAATAAATGCAGTGGAAGAACACCTGACTCAACACCAGCAACCAAATGTGGGGCTATTGTTTTAGCAACTTTCTTGCGCAGTAAGTGTGCAAAATAAAGCGAAATGACACAATGTACTTTCAAGTCTATGCAATCAAAAGATTTGGTGCAAATACCTGTAGCCAATGCAACGGTATTCAGGTGGATATAGTTATTGCTTTTGATTAATAATGTAATTTGTAAAAAGCTGAAAAACCGAAGTGGGCTTTGGGAAGACAATAATAGCTAACTTATATGGCAGCGTGTGGGGCTCCTGACTATAATATATGGTCTGTTTTAGTTTCCTAAAACCTTAAATAAATTATGTATAGTCTGCGACCTTACTGGGGCCCGGCTGGAAGTATCCCGCATTGCCACAAATAAGAAAAAAGTATTTAGGCCCATATTTATACTTTTTTAGCACCGCATTTGTCCCGCTTTTTGACACAAAAATGGCACAAACTTACAAAATACAATTGTATTTTGCAAGTTTGCGCCACTTTTGCGTCAAAAAATTACGCAAATGCAGCGCTAATAAAGTATAAATATGGGCCTTAGAGTTATACTGATCTCAGAAAAGAAGATATTTTGAGAACCCTGTAACCACCCAACAAACCACTTACAATGTCATACTGATAATCAGTGAGATGTAACAGAGTGTTTATCTGGAATCTGTACCATGTACATCCTAAACATTATACAGTGTTCCTAGTATCCAGTTTCTATCTCTTATCGCATGGTGCTAACTCTGGCAGACATTTTGGAGAAGTAGACCTTTCAGCTCAAATCATGGTGCAGAAGGAAAAATGTCCGATAATGATGTGGAAAGGAAACATACTCGATAATGAGGTTAAATTACATATATTTTTCTTTCTTGCCATTATAAACATTTTAAGAAATACCGCAAACCTCTTCTTAATAGCCGAAAAGGATTCTGATGCCTCCGCCAGCCTTCTGCTGCTAAGGGAGTTTTTTGGTAATAGATGTCAAAACCAATGTTTCCCCGCCCTAAACCCCAAACAGTTAAAAATATTGTGTAATGATTACCGGATACATTAATGCAGTAGTGTCCAGAAGTGGCGAAACTTGAGCACCCCGCCCTCTGCAAGGTACATGGAGGTCCCCCCCTCCAAACTCACTCAGAAGATCTCAGGTAAGAGCACTGTGCTGAGGCCCCCCCTGGAGCTTGATCCCCCCTCAGCACCGCGAGGACTGCGGCGGCCTTTGTTACGCAACTGGTGTGAAGAGAATTCTGGCCCGTATTTATACTTTTTTAGCGCCGCATTTGCGTCACTTTTTGACACAAAAGCGGCGCAAACTCGCAAAATACAATTGGATTTTGTAAGTTTTTGTAAGTTTGCGCTGTTTTTGCGTCAAAAAGCGGCGTAAATGCGGCGCTAAAAAAGTATAAATATGAGCCTCTGTGTGTGCGGTGGCTCCTGAAAACAGGACTGGCCTTTGGCGTTTGCAAGCTGGACCCTCGCCCAGGGCACCAACCTGCAGGGGGGTCTGAAGCTCCCTGAAGCAGCCTCCCTATGACTTAGATCAAAAGAAAACTGTAGAAGGGGCCTCATTAATAGGATGAATGGCCGAAACTCAGGAGTTTCCAGGGCTTCTACCATCTTCCAAACTCATAGGGCCCAACTCTAAGTGATGCAGGAATACTGCATAGGTATTACCGCCCTGAACTACTGAAACCTCAAGTGGGAAAACTAGTCTGTTGCTAGTGCAGCCCTGAAAACTGAGCAATAAAACGCGAGGATATGTGTTTCTGCGCCGTTTCCCACTTGTTTTTCACATAGCGCAGATTTATTTCACCTGGACGTTAGACATTTGGAGAGCTTTGAGCTGGTGGAAATACTCACAAGTCACATTATTCCTGAGACTTTGTGATTCCCTATGCTGGTGAATGTGCACAACTCCTCTCCCTGGCAATATTTATAATTACAGTCCACTTAGAATAAAAATATTTTAGGACAGATATGATGCCCGAGTCACGGACAGTGAATCTGCGAGATACATAGTGGGTTCTCAGACACCACCCTGCCATAATTCAGGTCCTCATAACATTAAACAGTGTATCCATCCTTTCCGCTTCAACAAAAGCAGTACTTTTTAACATTAAGTTCATGGTGAGAAATTCACAGTCACTCATCTTTGATCCACCAATATAGATCAAATCAGTCCTTTGAAGGTGAATGTACAGCACCTGCTTTGTTTTTAAAACGTATGGGGAAGACAAAAACATTTGGTATTGTGCGTTCTTGGTAAGGTCTATAACATGGGATTGTAGACCTGTTACAATGCTTCAAGTCATACGTGATGCCCATGAGGTCAAATTAATGCTTTTTAGGTCGGAGCCTGCTAGACAGATCAGCTGTCTGGTTGCAAAAGACTAATCGGAGGCATGTTGATAGCTGACTGGAAAGAAACCCTACCAATCCCTTTCCATTGGCTCTTTGTTTTGTCTCTCTTATTTTATTGCTTTCTATTCAACAGTTTCATTTGTTTAGCCCTTCCATTTAGTCTTCGTCTCTCCTGTGGAGCAGAACCTGTTTACCATCTCCCTGGCTGGCTCGGTCTATCCTTCCGCAAGTGCTTGCTTTCGTAAAACTTTTTTTTTCTTTTTTTAAAAGAACTTGATGAGAGTTTGTGTGTTTCCCACACCCTCTGTGTTCTCCCACTCCTCCCCACACATTTTCTTTTCCGCAACTTTGTCCTTTGAGATGCTCTTATATATGCTTTCACTTTTCTGCAGATTTGGCCTTATATTTGAGCCAATCGCCAGTGCACTTTAATGCCATGTTGCGTGCTCAATTGTTTGTTCACTGCCAAACCCCCAATGGTGCTCTGTCTCTGTTTGCCCCCCTCAAGCCATTAATGTTGCTTCTCCAATTGCACACCCCAATAAGGCACTAAAGTATACAACAAAGTGATGGACGGAAAGCTTGAGTTCATCTCAGCCACTGGTAATTACTTGGGGACACATACCAGTCCATCATTGTTTTGCACATAATGCCACATCAGTTTGGGCCCAGCTATATGCAGCTCTGTTTTGACCCTGCTCCAATCGGAGCAGTCCATCCTGAATTAGCAAGCTAGATCCTCCCTGAACTGGAATACAAGCGACCCAGGACCAGTATCACCATAGTCAGGGCTCATCAGGCAGGTGCAGCCTAATTCCAGAGACATAGTGTGCATGGAACCCATGTCTGAGCATACCTTTCCCACTTGGGGTGACACAATAATGTATACAAAAAAGTGTTGGATGGAATGCTTGAATTAACCTCAGCCACTGGTAATTTCTCGGGGGTGCATGTCAGTCCTTCATAGTTTTATAAACTTTGACACCGTAGTTTACATTCAGCTATATGCAAATCAGTCTTGACCCTGCTCCAATCAGAACAGTTCATCCACTTTCAAATGTAATATACAATATCTTCACTTCTTATCATTGCTACAACAAGCACTGTAAGGACATTTAACACAAACAACAGTCACAAGACGTGTCTATACATTCAGAATAAACTGTGAGGGTCAGTGAAGAAACGTGATGATTTCCTGATGCCAGGATGCAACACACAGCTGCATAGCCTGTTGCGACTGCAGTAAGTATGGTTGCTGAGCCATAGGAGCACTACGGGTGGCTGCCACTTTGCAAATGGCTGCAGCACTCATTTTTCCAGAGCTCTAGAAAGGCACATACATAAAGACTTGTTGCGTTCCTACCGTTAATGTGTTCTCCTCTTTGATCCCTCCTTTGGTTGACTGAATGAGGCACAAAGCAAACAAATGAAAAGGATCATGTCAAATAAAATGACAGTTAAGACAATGAAAAACACAGACAGAGAGATGTGTCCAGGGAATGAAGGTCTTGCTTGTTTAATGAAAAGCACAATTTAAAGGAAAACTATCACTAACGTGGGAAATGTAGGAAATCATAAATAGTCTGAAATAGTGAGAGAGTACACTTCAATCAGATCCCATGTATTAGCATTAAAAGAGGCAGCTCATTTCGCACAGGTGATGCCTGCAATAACAAATTAGACTAGATGTGTACATATCTCCTCTGAGATGCAAAGGACAGATGCCTATTAACAGGAAAAGATGATCCTTACTGCTAAAGCTTTACGCATTTGAACTATACAATATTATAACATAAATGTCCAAGTCAAAGCAGAAACAGTCAAAGGGGAAAGGAGGAGAATGGTGGAGATATCCAATGTTCACACACAAGGAGGAGGAGAACAGGGGTGTGGAACAATCACTTGAGATCATAAGTGAGGTTCAGATCTGGAGCCAAACTAAGGGTCTGATTTACAGTTTGACAGAGGGCTTACTCCCAACACCCCATCTGTTTTGTTACAAGTGCTGTATATCCTATTACACTTGTTATGTAAAAGAACAGGCTATTCGCCAAGCTTGTGACAGAGTTGCCCATCCAACAAACTCTAAATCAGGCCCTAAGTGTGCAACATGCAAATTATAAGTTTGAAAGTGAGTAGGGTTGAATGAGCTTTTATCTTTATGAGCTTGATAAATTGTGTATCAACAAGTGACATTCACTGAGTAAGCGGTACAAAACACAAACAATTTAGGGATATGTAAAAAGTTAACATTATTATAAACTGGGGAGTCATCAAAGGGCAGTATCATCCAAAATGACGTGTTATCAGACCTAGAAGTGAGGTCTGGGGGAAGTTGACATCAGGAAAGGTCTCTGTGAGGCCAGTTGCGCAGGTGGTAAAATCCATGCGACTAAAAGTCTAGGACTGGTTTGTGGTGAAGATCTATTAACAGCAATGCCCTATCCAAATAGAATTCCAGCAATAATTACAGCCTTGGAAAGAACCAATACCTCACCTGGAGACTACCTTTACCCCCTAACATTCATAGGAGATCACAAAACCCTGATATGCAGCTCCAGCCTATAAGCCTGGCAGAACACACACGTTATAAGGAGGTACTACGAACATTGAGAAAAGATATAAACAAACAGCTAAAACAACTCAAAAAACACACGGCCGTGTATCAATCAAATCAACCATTAAAGAACGAAAACATGAATACAGAGTGAAATGCTGGGAAGTAAGACAGCATTAGGAGATGGTATAATATCTGTAAATGGGCTAAAACCAGGGGAGCAAGTCATTCTGGAGGCTAATTCAGAATTTAGAATCTACTCAAATAGCCATAAGAAACATAGAAGCAGATTCATGGGAAAAGTATTTGCGACAATTTACCATACTAAAATCATGTAACACCTGAGGAGTAGTGCATAGATTATACCTGCACACTTACCAAGATCAATGAGAAAATCCCTGGAACAACTAACAATGGGACACAATTGGAGGAGCAGGACACACCCCTAATACCAATGCATGGCTGACAATTTGAAAATCGAACATAGTAAAAATTGCATTATCTTTGAGGAGTAGTGGAGTGCCTGGGCCGAATAGAGTACCCACAGCAGGAAATTTAGCCACTGGCACTGTCCCAGAAAATTGACGGGGTCCAATACTACACCCCATTCACAAAAAAGGGGCCCACAAATCATCCTTAGAATTATAGGACAATAGCTCTCCTTGACACTGAGGCGAAGGCATTCACTGAAGTGCTGCTAGCCGAACTGGAAATTTCTGCAAACAAACAATACAACTTACAAATATTCCAGTATGGGTTCAGAAAAGTCTGGGAAACTTAGACAAAATATAAGCCATTAACCTCCGAGCTAACATGGTAATAGCTCACAGCTCATCACTGTATATGTACTTTCTCGATTATAGCAGAGCCTTTGACAAGGTTAACCGGGGAGCACTGTGTAGAAAGCCAAATGATTAGAAAATTCCTTAACAGCACTCTAATGTGGGTTGTCCCCTATATACTGACATGTGGGTCAGGGTAAAGTTGGGTAAGGGTTCATCAATCTCCAAGAAAATTCCAACCAACTGGGGATTAAAACAAGGCTGTTGTGTTGGTGCCTGTGTTTTTTTTTAAATATATATACAGCTGACCTCTAACCATCTTTGTAAAAGTAGAAAATCTTTCCTCCAAAGCTAGGGGTAAGACATCTTCCACTTCTACGGCATGCAGACGACCCTGCTTTTCTGGATCAAACTGCTATTGGCCTTTGAAATAGCTCTAAAAGTCATGCAGCAGTACAATCGAGGCAACAGATTAAAAGTAAATCTGCCCAAAATTAAGATCATGAAATTTGGACATCACAAGACCAAGTACGTATGAAATAAAGGAAACGAAAATATACATATATCACAGAATCATATATTTAAAATAAAAAATCAGCGTGGAGTTGTTCGAACTCGTGCCCACTATCGGCAAAACCAACTATGAAAAAGAATAGAAGCATAAATAGCCCACGAGGTACCTTTGTGCTAGAAGGATTCAGAGTGAAGCTGGCCCCAGCAGAATTATACGAGTCTCCAACACGGGCTTCAAAGCTCCTTGTAGACCCCATAGAATCTAGTCGGGTGCGATAAGATTTGTGTTCGGGTTACCAACAGGGAACACCGGTTTGTCAACTCAGACTAGAGATTGGCATTGTCAACATAACAACGCTGGCAGATTTGCAAATGATTAAATGTTGCTTCAGATTAACAAACTCATCAGTTAAGTCCTTCAAAAACTGACAGGAAAAGAGCTGGGACATGGTAGTAAAATTCATAACAACAATGCCATTTCCAACCTGGATAAAATCTTAGGGGAATCACAGCTCTATGAGATTTCATATAACAAAATCAAACACACTCATTTCCAAGCACAAGCAGAATCAGCGACTAGGGTGTATTCTTACCAGAGAAATCTCGAAGCCTTTGGCAAATTGTCTAGAGTGCAGTTTCTATTACCATTATATTCCTCGCCCTCACCTCAATCATAATATCTATGAACATAAAACAAACCACAAGAGCCAAATACATACAAGTAAGGATTTCGTTGTAACCTCTCAAAACAATAGTCATGAACATAGCAGATTTCGTGGAGGTGCTGCGGAGGGTGTGGTTATCATTAGGAATCAATAGCATAGATAATCTGAGTTTGTCAATTCCCTTTGACTCTGAAAAGGATGGGGCTTATTTACAAGCCCCGTGTGCTGCTGATGCGTCACTTTTTGTGATGTGCCAGTGGCGTGTAGTGCAGAACCATATTTACGAGGTTACACAAAGCCACTTTGCGTGGCCTTTTATGGCCCTGTAGCTATGATGCAAAGCAATGCAGCACACCAATGCAGCATGTCGCTGTGTTGCCTTACACAGCATCAGGGAGACGTACCATGGGCATTGCGGTGGGTTTTTCCATGCAACGCCTATGGGTTTTGGCACATTCTCAGATTTACTAACATTTTAAACCTGGGAATGCGTCCAAATCTTACGGCTTCCCAGGGCAGGCGCAACTAGGAGAATTATCTTTATTTCGCTTTGTTTTTCCCTCTTTCAATGTGTGTTGCATTCTGCATTCCAAAACAGAAACAATCCTGCCCATGGCGCGGGCATTCTTGCACCGTGGTGCAAGGGTGCATGCATTGGCGCTAGGCAGCCAATGTGCGCCAGTGCAGAGGGAGAGGACAGAAATGCGCCATATTTTCTAAATATGGTGCATTTTTACCCTTTCCCTGTGGTGCAGGGCAGCGCAGCAAGGTCACTTGTTGCACTGCCCTACGCCAACGGGTTGAAAATAAGCCCCTGCATTTTTCTGACTTAAGGCTATGTTTTAATCAGCTTTGTGCAAGATCAATCAAGGAAACAATTACAGAGTGTTGGCAAGGTGCAGATACACAGCTAAGTTGTTGATTACTAAAAAAAATTTGAATTAGCAACATCAGAACTACAGAACATGGAAATGGCATCCCATGCACTGACCAGCGCATTGCAGTAAAGCTTCTGTGGTCTTGGCCTTTGGAGTAAAGCTGACGGAGTAAGTTTTGTGAAGTAATTTATTCTAGTTGTGAGGTTATGTGAATGGGTATGGCATAAAAAGGAGGACAGAAGAAAAACTATTCAGGGTTAGCCTGGATGACATGAGGAATATCACTGACAGGACTATCTATGGAGGGTTGCAATGGCAGAAGGTGGATGAATCCTGCTCAGATGGCATGGGAGGGTCAGTATCCTGAAAAAGAGGACAAAGCCGCAGAGCACATTAAAAATGTAAGACAGTGGAGGCCCCACAATAAAGGCATCTACTTCCTATTTCTTTTAATGCCTTATAATTGTGTAGTGGCAGCATTGCAGAGACAGCTGAACCAGATGCCTTCTAAGCAGCTTAGTTCAAGTCCCATCTATGTTAGCATTGAGTGTGTTGCTGTTACAGGTCTGCTGGAAGTGGTTGGTGCTAAGCATGGGGAGCAAGCAGGCTTGTGTGTCACTCTCATGGTGCCCTGCTGGATCGGTGTCCAATATGTTCAGGTTCTTCAATCTGCAAAGGGATTTTGCCATAGGTCCCCTGTGCCATGCAGCTGCCGTGCCTGACCACAGTATTTTGTGTGATGTCCAGACTGTGTTCTGGCTGGTTGTGGCTCTACCACCTTTATTGCGCTGTCTGTGTGCATGTGTGTGTGAAGCTTCAGGGAGAATAGCACTACAGCCTCTGAGCAGCTCTCCCCATCCCTGGTTATTACAGGTGTATGTTTGTGATCAGCCGTAACTTACACATGAGGATGTTACATCTTTGCTGGCCATTAACCTGAATTATATTATCCTCCTGTGGACAGGACAAATGAGGGGAGTGACCCTAGCTTGTGGGTACTCGCAAACATTTTCTGAGGGGCCAAAAACATCAGTCTTTGGTATGACTGAGGATCACATTGATTGCAGCAGGTTGGCAGTCAGGGGTGGGGGAGGTGTAAAAGGTGGGGGCAGGGAAGTGACGCATGTACATCTTGTGATTGAATTGCACCCTGGATCAATCCCAACTTCTCCACTTGACTAAATTGTGTGATCCTAGGCAATTGTTTTATTTCACTTTGCTTCTTTTTCCTTCATTTTCACATATAAGAGTACCCCGAATTATAAGACTTAAGGATGTGCCCTGTACAAATAATTCTCTTGTGTTTGATTTAATAAACTATGTTGTCCATATGTATTATTAACCTGGCCAGCCAGAGGGTGTACATGACAAATGACTTGCCTTGATTCACTATGGACATAGTTGTCAGGGTTTGGGGAGGTAGGAATCATTTTAAATTCATTTTTGAAAACTGTCACTTTAAAAAAAAAAAAGACTTTCAAATCAATGATTTACATCTGAAGTACTAACCGTAAACGCTTCTGTATGTTAATAAAACACAATTTTGAAATTTGAAAGGACTTTAACATATTTCACATGTTTATTACTAAAAAGCTTTGAAGATAAAGGTGTTCTTAAACAAGTGGTACAGGACACCTTCTGTGCATTTTTTTACTTCAGTTCACATGTAAATAAATGCTTGCAATCTATTTAATATATTTACCAACATTAGTGCTTTGTAAACAACAGCCTGGTGCTGCTGTCCAACTGAGGGCGGCATGTGAAGGTCAGGAGGGCCGCAGGCGGCCCCCGGGCCGCACTTTGAGTATCACTGCGGCCTAGCTAGAGGGCAGGTGTCATTGTGATGTTGCTAATCAACAGATTTCATATTGTTTGGCCTTTGCAGCTACATGTTCTGCTGCCCCGAGTCCGTTCTCACATCATAAAAAATTACTTGAAAATGAAATCCATTCATCGCTTTCATTTTATTATGAAAAATGTTTCAACTGCATTTCAGCATTGACCAATTACACCTCTTAACTACTAGAAGTACACGTGCAACCGAGGAGCGCTATAGGTAAATGATCAAAATAAAAGGAGGAGCTTCAATGGTGGCCATGCACAGCCTGGTACTCGGCCAAGCTTAATTTGTGAAGGAATATGTATTGGGGCCTAGACGTTTGCTCAACAGTCCAGGGACGGCGCTAATGAAAGTTGGTGTGCCCAATGCTAAGGCCGAGTAATCTTGATTCCACCTCATGTGACTTTAATCCACCAGCAGTCACGCCCTGTCGCTTGATGTCACTCCAGTAGGTTCCTTTTCATCCCTGCTTTCTTCATTTGTCTCCATTATCAATCATTTGAACAAAGTTGGATTAACCTATATGAAACCTGTAAAGCAGGAGGTGCCTATACATTTTGGAGATTAGTGAACCAATCACCGGGGCAAGAAAAGGGGGCAGGAATTAACTGTGTCCCTTTAGATGGGTGGTCAACTCATATTAGAACACTGTATACTACCGGGAAATTAAGAAAGCAAAATATTTTGTTTTAAACTGTGGATGGAAATGCAGAAGACTTGGCCTTTGCAACAATGGAGGACCTGACTTCGTTGAACGCTTTCAGAACACATAGGGCCTCTTTACGAGTTTGGCGGAGGGTATTATGCCGTCACAAACGTGATGGATATTCCGTCTGCGTATTACAAGTTCCATTATATCCTATGGAATTTGTATCACAGTGGACGGGATATCTGTCACGTTTGTGACAGTAATCCCCTCTGCCAAACTTGTAATGAGGCCCATAGTGCCACAGGCCTGAACGGTCTTCCTGGAGCAATTTTCAAGGCAAAACTGACACAATGGGCAGAAATCCTTAGCCCAGTAGAAATTATCTGGCAAGTAATTATGTACCTGATAGCTTGTGGGGTTCCTATGACTATATATTTAAAACAAATCTTTTATTAACTAATTGATTGCCTTGTTAAATATTTAGGGCAAATATTTTGTAACATTCCTTTATATGAAATTGAATCATTGAGAAAGAACTAAGGAACAATTCTGTATGAGCTCTCTACAAAGTAAAAAGCGTCACTGGTAGATAACTTACTAGAGTAGATATGCAATTGGTGCAGAAGATAAAGATTTGCTAATGCTTAAACACTTGATCCATGATGCTCTAAATGCGACAGAACAAAATGCAGACATTTATGGCAGTGTATTACAGAGCTTGCAGGCCTCTGAAAGAATTCTATGAGAGGGTAAGATAAATGGGCCCCTGAAACCCAGAAGTTGGTTTCCCCCGCACGCCAGGCTGCTAAGGATGCTCTTTTGGCCTCTATTAAGCAAGGAGACAGGCCAATAAAGGGGAGGCTTGAGGCCTGTATACGACGCCAGCTCAGAATGGGTAAAGATTGTCTGGGAGCACCTTCTTGAAGCTGCTAAAAATTAAGGCCCTTATTTATACTTTTTTTTAACGCCGCATTTGTGCCGCTTTTTGACGCAAAGCGGCGCAAACCTACAAAATACAATGGTATTTTGCAAGTTTGCGCCATTTTTGCGTCAAAAAACTACGCAAATGCGGCGCTAAAAAAGTATAAATACGGGCCTAAGATTTTAGAACTTTTTGGCACAATTTCAACTAGGGTGGCAAACACTAGGTAAAGACCCCGGAGATAGACATTCAGTCGAGAGAGTGCATGACTCATTTTGAGCCATTCTATATTAGTCATGTTGAACATCTGTATGTAGACTGTCTTGCACAGTTGCAGGAATTGATCAATTGCCTTGGCCTATTGCTTCTCTGCCCGTGTTTCCCTCGCCGATAAAAACAAGGATGTCATGTTCCAAAATGTGGGCAATGCTCCTGAGCTGGGTAAGGTCTCTATCACATTGTTTCGCTCTGACTCTGCTATTTTGGTACTCTAAATCAATTTAGTTTCGAAAGCGATAATTCATGGAATGCTGATACCCTAGACTTGGAAGGGAGCTGAGATTGTCCCGTTATTTAAAAAAGGGATGTTGTAACCTCCGTAAAACTACCACCCATTAGGCTCTATTTACCAGCCATTTTACCAGCAGTGGAAATCCACAGTCCCAAATCAGGAGCACTGCACTATATTGTGCATATCTTTTTGGGTCACTGTAATTTGTTTCTTTGGGTGAAGGTCAAAACAACTTTTTAGGGGCCCTTCTAAATCTTGGTCAAGGTACTCCACTATTGCCTCTTAGACTTGGCTTCGATTGAAAGCAGTCATGGATCTTGCTAAGCTACATCCCGTCTTATATTGGATCTTACCTTGGATCCGAGTCTGTAGCACATATAAATCGAAAACGTATGGTGCTGCACTGAGAGATGTTGCCTTCAAACCCATAGTATTCCCTGGTTGGCTTATGTTAAGCGGTCTTTGACTGTCCCGGGTCTGAGTAATTGTTGGCACCACCTTAATCCATCCTTGCATCTATGGCAGCTTTTATGAAGTGTAAAGTCTGGGCCATGTGACTGAATTACGTGAATTATCTGACAGTGGGGGTAGTCAGTCTGCATCTTTTTTCCTCCATAAACATGTATTTAGGGCAGAGGAATTCCTTGACTACATTAATCCTGAACTTATGAGAGTTTATTATTTGAAGTTTGGATATGGCATTTTGCCAGCTGCTGTTTTCATTTAATCTCGGAGGTCTTCTACTGTTTCCAAGTCTTGCCCAGTATGCTCTATCAGAAGGAAAAGGAAGAACACTTGTTCCTCTGCCTAGCCTATTCCAAACCTAAAACTGTGTGTATTGTGCCCTTGTGTCGTGTACTGGGGCTTACTAATAGGGCCCCTGCACTAATAGCTTGCGAAAACGAGGCTAGCCAGCTCGTGGCCACTGCTGTGTCAAAGTGTTTGTGTGGGGGGGGTTGATTAGGTTTCGTATCCGGCTACTTTCCTACCATTGTCTGTCTTGTAGTTTTGTTGAATATGTAGTTGCATCTGGGTTTTAAAGGACATTTATTTTATATTAAATTTCGATATGTGATTTTACAGATTTTAACTGTTTATATTGTAATTGTTCTTTTTCGAGGCTAATGTTCTGTGAAGCATGATTTGCACTGATATTTGAGCTGTCAATGAGTTTTAAAATTCGATCTGACCATACACTGAAGCTGAATTGAATGTGGCTCAGATTAACATGAAAAATGTTTATAAATATAACAGTGGTTACACTTCAAAGCATGTGAAACCGTTGTTTATAAAGAGACTTTACTTTTGCCAAAGTTATGAATTTAAAGAAGGAAAGAGTGGATTAGGTGTTGAGGTAAAACGAGAGATGTCTGTTGAAATTACAAGGAAGGCAGAGAAGATGGCCAAAGCTGCTGAGAAAGCCACAAACAGGGAAGATACACCAAAGCCAGTCTGCTAGGTGCGCTACAGATGGTACATATGATAAAACAGCACTGATATACCTTCAGAGAAAGCTGCTGAGTACCTTTGTGGATGGGCCAAAAATTCAAAATGTGCACGCAGCCCCCTCACCAGATATAATGCAGAGGTTGCTTGACCAGCAGAGTGAAGTATTTATAACTAAAATGAAAGAATTTCAGGAGACCCGAAAAGAATTGCCAGTTTAGAATTTCTTCTGATGCTAAATGAAACTAACAAAAAATCCTAACAGCGTCCGGGCTCCTAGCTGGTGGACAGTTGTATGTTTGGTCTATGCCACAGCAAGGAGACAGGCACTGTTTGGAGTTTTTCTTGGGATGGGAAAAAATCCAAGCTGTATCTGGGCTCCTTGCTGGTGGGCAGATGTGTATGTGTGTCTTCGCCACTGTGCAGCCAGGTGCTTATTATCTGTGTCCAAACGAGGAGACAGATGCTGCTTGATTTTTTTCTGAGAATAACAAAATATCCAAGGTTTGGACTTTTTCTGAGGATAAGAAAAAACCCACACAGCGTGCGGCTTCTCACTAAGGTGTATGTAGGTAGGTAGAGAGAGAGAGAGAGAGAGAGAGCAGAAGGGACCCTTCCCTCTTTGGCATAAGTGTAGGTCATACGCGCGGCCACTGGACACCCGTTCATAATGTGCGTATATCAGTACGGTAAAAGGTTAATGGATTTCCATTGCTTGAATATGCTCCCCATCCATCCCGTGGCATTCTGTTGAAGGTTATTTGGAGGTGAGAATCAAGAAGTAAGAAGTGTGATACACCTCTGCGCTCTCACTTTCCCTCCACTTCTCACTCCCTCTTCCCTGTGTTCTGCTCTCTCGCTTTCTCCCCCTCTTCCAGCTTCTTCACGTACCCTCTCTCTGCTTTCCCTCCTCCACCTCCTTGAATTCTTCGCTGTGCCTCCTGCGTGCCCCATCACTGTGACTCATGGCCACTTTCAAGACAAAAGAGCTTGGATCTGGGCTGCTGATAACTGGAACACAGCCGACATTTCTTCCCTCTTCTCTAGAGATGAGCTTGTGGCTTCAGCACACCAAACACACCCCAAGCTGCATTATTAAGGATCACTTTCTGTATTATAACAGCAAAGACAACTTGCTATTGGAACTCCGGAGCGGAGGTCTTTCTACACGTAAGTGCCTGGTGTTAGCTCAGAGTGTTAGGCTAACTCGCAAAGACAATAGGCTGACCGAGGGCCGAGTTGAGTGGCCAGAAAGGCTTGTGAAACTGACTGACCCCTGTGATGTCAGAGCACCATGATAGCAAAAACAGAGCTGGAGCATGCCTGATACACTGGAGAGATTAAACAAGAGCTAGAAGGCGGCAAAGGGAGAGGTCTCCTCCATGTACCCAGTCATCAATATGGAAATGAGAGGCCTGAATTGTAAATGCAACAGCCGAGGAGCAGAAAAAAACCTGCTGCTATTGGATGAACCTGTATGGGGGGCATAATGAGTAGAGAAGATTGGATGGTTGGTGCTTGAAAGGCATGCTAAGAATGAGATTAAGGGCCTGTTTTAATATTCAGCAGACGGGTTACTCCGCCACAATGGTGACCGCTATCCTGTCCGCCAAAACCTAAATCCCATTATATTCTATGGGGTTTAGATTTCGGCGGACGGGATATTCGTCACCATTGTGATGGAATAAGGCGAGTTCTAAATCATGCCCTAAGACTGATAGCACTGCTATTTGCTTTTAAGTTGTGAGAGAGTTGACCTGATCGACTGTTAATGGAGTGTTTATTGTCAAATCATGTCTGAGTTTATGGGGTGTGTTGATAAAATGCAATACTTTTATTTAAACAAAATGCTGTTAAAGTGATTTCTTCCAGACCGTACAGGAATGAACTTAAAGTCTTAATAATGCCTACTACCATCACAACCCAAAATTTGCAAAATTATGCAACCCCTGTGAGTCAAAAGTCGAAGGTTGTGCAATGTCACTGTTGGCTCCCCAGTGTTATGTCACTACATCAAGGTCAACCATATCGGCCAAAAACATTTTCAGTCCTCCATGTCGCCTAATACTATATTTTGTGAGGTAATTGTATATAGCGACGTTTAGTACGACCATTCTTAACTCCACATCTATTTGCCTTGACAAAATGGTGGTAGTCGATATAATACATGTAATATTTTTACATGTAATACACCAGAAGCGATACAGTGACTCGCCGTCGCCACCCCTAAGGCTATGGTGAATGATATGCATTATGTTAAGGAATATTTGGTACAGAGAGATGAAAATCCTTGTAGCAGAATTAAAACCATCACAATTATTTCTAGAGAAACAGATGATGCATGTGCCAGTACCAAATCCCTTCAGACTAGGTGACTGGAATGCAGGCCATTATGGCAGTCTCCTGGCAACGCATATTTATTTTCTTTAGATGAAGGAACATGCATTGTTCACAACGGGCAAACACAGCTCCAGATTTTCCTATTACATTGAGAAGCAGAACTTCTAGCTCTGATGGCACTGGGCATGAGAATTACATTTATGAAAAAGACCTGTGTTGTATTCTAGAACACATGGGTTCTAGAGTGATTCAGCAGACGTTGAGAGCTGCAGCGTCGGTGCAGACGGGCTGTCGGGCTTCTGTCGGGTGGTTGGGCTGCTTTAAGAGGAACTTAAGAATTACAAATAAAGAACTTTATAGAAGAACCTATTGCCTACCTTCGTTGATGTGCCGCTTCAACACTGGCGATGACGATGGGATGCAGTTGATCCGGCCCAACACACTCTGCTCAACGGCAGCATGGGATTAATTTGATCCGACGGTGAGGCGAGGCCCCTGCTCCTGGCCTGCCTCTCCTATTCCGTCCGGCGGTGAGGATTGAGGTTTTTCTTATATTTCATTTCCTGAGTGTACGCGACACTCGCCCACCACCCAGTAGTTTTAAATGTGGTGGGTGAGGGATTTCGCCTCCGCACGCGTCATCGCGTTCCGTGCTGTTGCTATATGTACCTAGCAACGGAGAGCAGGCACGTTTTTTTTTCTCTTCTTTTCACTTCCTGAGTGTCCGGGACGCTCGCGCACCACCCAGTAGTTTTTCAAAGTGGTGCGCGATGGAATTCGGCCTATATACGTGTCACAGCAACGGAGAATGCGAAGGAATCCTTTACACATGCGTCAGCTCTCCGTGCTGTTGCTATATTTATATAGCAACGGAGTATATGCATGGAGTGCCAACAGGAACATCGGACATCATTTCCTCAATACGCTCACCGCCTACACTGGTTGCTGTGTTTACAAAGCAACGGAGTCTACTTACTCTGTGATGCCTGCTGTTTGCTTCTGGAGAAAAAGCCTCTTGGTTGTCGTGCATAATTATTTTTTCTTCTCTTTCATTGTTTTTTCCTCCAACACTGATGTAAACAGCTTCCTGAACTTTGTGTGTATGTTTCAGTTGGTACTTCGCTGATGCACACAGCTTTACTCAAGAACTTAAACAAACTTTCAATTCTTCTTTCGCTGATGTGACATTCACGCAATTTTAATATACACTCTACTGATGGGCGTGCACAATCTTTGTATTTTTCTTCCACTGATGTGCACAGCATAATTTCATGTTTTTTCAGTATTGCTTACTAAGTATTGGAGTCTAGTGTGCAGAAGGTCTTCTTTGTTCTGAAAAGGCAAAATGTAACAGCGCCTCCATTTTTTCTATTTCTCCAGGGGAACCTCCCATTAAATGGGCAAAATGGCAGAAAGTATTTGAGCGGTATGCCAATGTATGTGGTACATCACTAGGTGCTGAACGACGCACTCCTTTATTACTTCACTGTTTGGGATCGGAAGGCCAAGAAGTATTCGATCATCTTCCAGATGTTGCAGACAGTGAAGCAATAGATCTTAATGAATTTGAAATTTGTATACGTAAATTAGATATCCACTATCTTCCTAAAGTGAGCACCATCTTAGAAACTTATTATTTTGGGAAAAAACTGCAAAGGGAGGGTGAATCAGATGAAGACTATGTAACAGATCTCAGGCGTCTTTCCTCTTCATGCAAATTTGCGTCACTCACTGATGAGAGAATAAGGGACCAACTCATGTTGGGTTGTAACATAGAGAAGGTTTGTGAGGAATTGTGGGTTAGAGACGAGCCCTCTCTGGACGATGTTCTGATGGTTGCGAAAAGAATTGAACACACTTTGAAATGCGTGGACGTCATTAAAAAGGTTTTCCCTGGTGTAGAATCCTCTGGGGTGGTTTGTACTGTAGCAGAAAATAATAAGAAAAGCCTTTCTACTAAAAAGAAAGGGTTTGAATTTTCTCCTACTGTGAGAGAGAAAAGGTGTTTTCGATGTGATAAACAGGGACACTTTGCTAATGAAAAGAAATGTCCAGCTCTCAGAGCAGTATGTACATTTTGTAAGAAGCAAGGACACTTTGCTTCTGTCTGCAGGTCACGAAAAGCCAAGTCAAATGTATATGATGTTCACACTGATTTTGATGAAGTACTAGACTCTAAAAACTTTGATTGTGGACAAATTGTTCTTCAGATTGGAAGGAATAGAGGTCCTCTTGGTTTTATTTTAGTGAAAGGAATGCAGACACAGGTGTTGTTTGATTCTGGGGCTAAGATCACCATTGTCCCCAAGGATTTTTTCTTTCATTGTCTGAAAGGTAACGTCAATCTTCTCAAACCTGACATCAAACCATGCGGATTAAGTAATTCAACTATATGGATACTTCATAGGCCTAATTGAATACAAAGGACGTTTTACATCTGATAAGATATATATGTCTAAAAAGGATGACAGTATAATTAGCTGGTGGGATCAAAAGGACCTTGGAGTCATGTTGGATCTGAATAGTGTTGATCCTCTCATTTTGAAAGACATCTCCCATGTTGAGGCTGTGTCACATCAGGACTCTGAATTCAATTTGCAACAAGCCTTGTCTCAAGAATTTCCGGGTGTTTTCAGAAATGAGTTAGGTTGCTTAAAAGATTATCAGCATGACATTAAACTTATTCCATGTTCTATTCCTTTCTGTAGTAAAGTTAGAGATGTTCCAATTAACGTCAGAAAAGAGATGCTGAATGAATTGAATAAGCTAAAGTCGCAAGGCATCATTGAGGAGGTTGAAAGCACTGCTTGGTTGGCCCCAGTAGTTACAGCTAGGAAATCCAATGGTTCACTCAGGTTATGTCTTGACCTCAGACAGTTGAACAAATGTGTAGTTGTAGATAGGTACCCATTACCTAATATTGGCCAATTACTAATGATGATAGGAGATGCCAAGGTATTTAGCACTATCGATCTGGCTTCGGCTTATCATCAAATCCAACTTTCTGAAGCTTCTATGGATCTCACAGCCTTCATAATACCTTTTGGCATGTTTAGGTATACCAGAATTCCGTTTGGTTTAAGCTCAGCTGCGTCTGTATTCCAGAGGGTCATAGAGAGGATCCTGAGAGGTTTAGAAGGGGTTTGTGTGTACCAGGATGATGTTCTTGTTTATGGGAGAGATCATGCCGAACATGATGTTAGGGTCCGACAAGTGTTAAGGACAGTAAGTGATCACAATTTAACAGTCAAATTGGAGAAGTGCAAATTTGGTACCAAGACTATTGACTACTTAGGCCACACCATAACAAGTGAGGGTTTTGCCCCCAAAGCTGATCTTGTCAACACAATTCAGGCGATGGTGTCCCCTTCCACAAAAGAAGAGCTCATGAGGTTTTTAGGAATGGTTGAATACTACCACAAATTTGTTAAGAATTTTGCCGAGATCACCTATAATATGAGAGGCCTTTTAAGAAAAGGAGTTGACTTTGTATGGAGTGAGTTGTGTGAAAAGGAATTTAATTTGATCAAGGAGAAATTATCTTTAGCTCCTTGTCTCAGAAACTTTGATCCAAAAAAGAATTTCATAATCACGACTGATGCCAGCCTTAAAGGGTTGGGAGCTGTATTACAACAGGGTGGTTGTGGGCCCCAGAATACCATAATGTTTTTGTCCAGGAGTCTCAAAGGTGCTGAAAATACGTATTCAGTGATAGAAAGAGAAGCGTTAGCTGTACATTGGGCTATCAAGAAATTGATAAATCTGTTGTGGGGATCCACGTTCATTGTCAGAACGGGCCATAAACCTTTGTGTGAGGTTTTCAATAAAAAAAAGGGGTGGATTCTATTTCCGAAGTTGAGAATGTGATAGTAGACACCCTATCCAGATTAGTTCATGAAAACACCTCAGTTTCTTGTGATGATGGGGTATGTGAAGAAGGAGTAGATTTTGTTTGTGAGATCAACCAAGCTGTGATTTCGGAGGAGAGATGGCACCTTGAATTGAAAGGTGATTCTACTTTACAGGGTGTAATTGATCTCATCATAAGTGGATGGAAACACAAACACCAAGGTGGAGATAAGAGTAAGGAGTTTTGGCTTATAAAAGACCAGTTAGTGACCAGAGATGGGTTACTGTTACGTGGTACAAGATTAGTACCTCCAACCAAACTAAGAAAAGAGCCACTGGATTTAGCTCATGAGGGACACTCTGGGATCTCTAAGACGAAAGAGAGATTGAGATCTAGTTACTGGTGGCCTGGTATGGATATCCAAGTTGAACGTCTAGTGAGGGAATGTGTGCAATGTTCTGAGAGTGAGAAAAGTATGAAACCGACAGTCCAACCCATGGTGTTGAGAAATCGGCCTGAAAAGCCGTGGAAAGATGTTTCCTTGGATATACTTGGTCCTGTACATGGAAGTGGTCAAGAAATGTACATTTTCGTTGTAATCGATATGTTTTCTCGTTGGCCAGAAATTCATTTCTCTAAAGGTATCGAAACTAAATGTGTGATAAGCTTTCTCAAAGATCTATTTCTAAGGGAGGGCTTACCTTAAACTATTCTTACAGATAATGGAGTTCAACTTGTTTCCAGGTAGATGGAGGACTTTCTTCGGCTATGTGGGATCAATCATAAAAAAAAGTGCTCTGTACCATCCAGAAGCCAATGGTATGGTTGAAAGGTTCAACAGGACTTTGAAGGAAACCATTGCACTAGCCAAGAATGACAACAAGAACTGGAAAGATTAGGTCATTAAGAGAGTTGGAATTTATAGACTGACTCCACATACGACAACTGCGGTATCACTGTTTGTCTTGTTTCGAGGAAGGTGTCCTAACACTGTTCTAGAACCAGGTTGGGTGAACAGATTTTTGAATAATGGGGTACGTCTTGATAAAAATATCTATGGAAAGGAGAGAGAACTATCCAAAGTGAGGAAAAGCAAAGTCCATTTTGATCGTAATCATGCGGTTAAGGTGACCAAAGTGAAAGTTGTGGATTTGGTTATGATAAAACGCCCTGGTCTGTCTATTGGTGGGAATATGTTATCCAAACCCTTGAAAGTCATTAAGACATTTACCAATGCTGTAAAAACCTGTGACCATCAAGTGTGGAATCTGAATAGAGTGCTTCTATATAAGGGTGGAGTGTTACAGGAAAGTCAAGATGATCACTAAGACTCGCCCAAGGTAGAAAGCAATCCTGGAAACAGAGTGTTGGAAGATAACATTTTACTGAGAAAGTCTCCTACGAAAATGCAGAGCCCTGCCTATCTTAAAGAATATGTGTAACTTACGTATTTCAATATCTTTTTGTTTTTTGTATGGAACTTTTGTTGTTCATTTTCTCCTGTTTTGTTTTCTCACATGTTATTCTGCACATTCTTATGTGCTGTTTTATGGTTGTTGTAAGGGGGGGATGTGTTGCATTCTAGAACACATGGGTTCTAGAGTGATTCAGCTGGAGGTTGGATCGGCAGACATTGAAAGCCGCAACATCTGTGCAGACGGGCTGTCGAGCTTCTGTTGGGTGGTTGGGCTGCTTTAAGAGGAACTTAAGAATTACAAATAAAGAACTTTGTAGAAGAACCTATTGCCTACCTTCGTTGACGTGCCACTTCAACAACCTGGTATTCAAGGAAGGCAACCCAGGAATGACATCCTGTTCTGAGGTAGATAGGAGTTTCCAGAGACCACTGAAATTATGTCAACCCCAGGGGGATGTGTCATGGAAGGTAAAGGCTATTAACAAAAAGCTGAATGTTTGATAACACTGGTCCAGGTTACTAGCCAATAAAGACAACAGGCCAGATCAACCCAGAGAGAAAGAAGGGCCTGTCCGGAAACCAGAGTGTTGGACTAAAGGAAAATTATATAGAGAATAGGAAGAGAGAGGAACTGACAGAACTCATCCGAGAGAGAGAAATTATGTGCTCTAGAATACAAAAATGAAACACTGTACATGAAGCTAGGAAACAAAAACAACTGAGGATATTTTTAAATTACTTGATATCACAGTCACCATTATAATAGGACTAGAGGAGATTTAAGCAAGAAGAGAGAAAACCAGAATGGTCAAGTTGCGTTGGACCAAAATTCCCAGAGGAAGGGATTATTGGACCCTATACATTCAATCAGCCTTGCAGGGATCCAGAGATAGGTCTCAATTTCTCCAAATGCATAAAAACCTACAAAAAAACATAAAAATAAGATACCTAATATTGCTGTGTGGCTGTGGGCCAGAAGGTAGATAGTGATTTTACGCTTTGGTCATTCTTGATTGAATGTTCCAGGTTTTTTGATGGCTTGAAGTCCAAAATTGTAGGTACCTTTAACCAGGAGAAACCAATCACACAAATGTTGATATAAAAGCAATGCAAACTCTTGCCATTAAGGTGGAATGATTCAAACCATGAAAGGCATTTAGGGGTTGCCAGGGGTCACAGTCGAGACCTCTAGCATGCCCCTTGTGACCCCTGGCACTGCCTTTGTGACCCCTGGCCTCAGAGGTGGTAGAATCAGTCCCAGGCATACGAAGGCAGCCCTACTTTCTTTGCTTTTTGTCACTTCATTATTACACTAATAGTGAATATTATGTCATTATTCACAGATAGAGTAATAAAGAATGAACTACAATTTTATGGAATATGACTCTCCCAGGGAGCTGAGGTAAGTAAAAAATGATTTGAAATGTATGTTGTGTACGCACTTGTGGGTTAGAGTGTGCTTGTATGAGAATGCGTATTTTTATGTGTAAATGTGTGTGTATGTGTAAGCTTGCATGCATGAGTGAAAGTAAAGGCTAAATGGCATGTGATGCCAACACTGCTACCCCTGGCATTGTGGTGAATTGACATTCATGGTTCAAGCACAGGAACCTCTCACCAGACTAGAATGTCACTGGTTCAGAAATAGTGTTATATGTGCAAAGTAGTAGCTGATGTAAAGAATGTGGATTTTCTTTAATTGACGATTGTGAGAAATCCAGTCAGAGGGTCCCATGGCAATCCGAAGTTGCTGGACCCCCAGTAATGACAACCAGTGTCTTTTGCTTCTGTTGACCTGCGGAATCTATATCACGCAACCTAACTGAGAATCGAGTACCCTTTTAGCATTTGCCTCCTAGAGTAGCAAAAACAAGCAGTCCCAGGCTTTTTCAGGGAGGTAAATTCTGAACTCAGCAACACAGCCAATAAATCAGTATCCAGCCATTGTCCTTTTTTTTAAAGTGAAAAGTAGTTTAAATCCCAAAACACTAAATACTATGCACCGATACAAACATTAACCAAATGGCATGTGAAAAAAACAATGGGGACAGCCTCTAAAGGGCCTTGAAGAGTGTGGGGGTACACGCTAATGAGAAAGCAAAGTCAGCAAATGACCACTAAATATGGCCTAGACCCCTAATGCCAGAGACAAATGTAACAGTTTGCATGGGAAGCAACCTTTACAATGAGGTCATTACCACACAATGCCTTTACCACACATTCATTACCACGCTATGCCCTTACCACACATTGCCTTTACCTGCCTTTACAACAAAATCGTAAATGTATCTATATATATATATATATATACATACATATATATATATATACTGGCAGTCACCAATAGGTAGTTATAGTTAGGACCTAGTTTCCATTGAAAAAAGCTTTTTTTGACTTGCCTATATCTTTGGCATCGTTTGACAAATCTTCACAAAGTTTTCCATAAAAAACATCCCCCCTAGAATCTTGCTGTGCATGGGAAGTTTCAGGCTGATCCATCAAGCGGGGGGCCAAGAAAAAGGGGCGGGTCAAAATAAATGTGTGTTCACATTTGAATTTCCATTGAGATTTCAGACATGACTACAGCCCGAACTGCTGTGTAGAATTACATCATATTTGGCAGGATGATAGCTCTTGGTCGAGAAAGAGTGCTGTTTATTATTACATGTAAATCTGTTCAATAGTTTTTGAAATATTTGAAGAAAACCAAACTGTATATCTAGGGTTGCTACGACTTTGTAAATACTGACGATCTTGTGCAGAGATCTGATTGGCTCTCAACACTTCAACCAGGAAGAGTTGGCAGAAATTTTGAGACGCAGCTTCAGCAGTCTCAAAAATAAACATTAAAAAAAGAAGAGGGGGCAGATTACATTTACCCTACTCCTACTAGCCTTGGTGCAGGGGTTCCCCAGGGAGCCCCCATGGCTAAATGCATTTAAAAAACAGTGATAATTGCGAGTATTCATGAGTTTCACCACATTTTGTTTTTAAAAAGCAAGCGGTCTCCACGCTTGCTTTTTTTCCCCCCCTGCTTGAGCCAGGTCCCGGAGGCATTGCCATAAATTAGGAGGGCCCCCCTCCTACGGCTTATCAAAGCCCCAGGGACAGCCACCTTCTTGGGGCACTGGTAATTAAGAATGTGGTGGGGCTAGTGCAGCATCCTCATGCCTCAGGGACTGCCACCCACCTGGGGCCAAAGTTAATAAATTAATGCGGGGGCAGGTACACGGCCCGCAGCCCCTCGGACCACCACTTTCGGGGCACTGCCACCTCCCTGGGACTGAAATAAAATAATCGAGGGGGTTTGTCACGGCCCCCTGCACTCTGGGGACCACCCCAAGGACTGAAATAAAATAATGAAGGGGATCCATCGCAGACCCCTGAACCCAGGAACTACCACCTCCCCAGGGTGAAATTAAATGATGGAGGGGTGCTGTGCGGCCCCCCCTCTTGGAGCTATAGATGGCCCTAAGGACCTGCACCCCCCAGAGCCAGCTCCTGCTTCCTCATGAGATGCCCACCCTTGGGATGTAGTTGTTTGGTTTTGTTTGGTGGAAGCTGATAGCTCCCACCAAGCAAAAGCAAACACAACTCCTCTTTCTGCAAGTGGGAGCTGTAAAACTGCCCCTGCTTGCAGAAAGTGGAGCTTTTAAATGTTTGCCTGCACGCAAATATGCGGGCAGTGTCACAGATTAAATCATTGCTCCTGCAAGCAGGGAGCTGCTATTTCAAGCATCCCCCTGCTTGCAGGAGCAATGCCGGCTCCCGTATGATGTGAAGAGCTAGCTAGCCTATGCGATCCTTACAGTCTCTCTCTCTCTCTCTTTTTCATTCCTGCAGCCTACTACCTACAACTACCCAACTCCATGCTGCATGGCACAGGGTTGGGTAGTTATAGGAGGATGGCCAACCCCCGCCGTGCATGGCCAAAGGCCTTGAGTGGCACAGGGTTGGGTTTGGCCGCATGACCTAGCTGCAGGCCCTGGCTGTAGGCCAGGCCCTGTGGCCAACCATCAAAATGTATGGCTGAAGGGGGTGCACAGCGGTGGTCGGATTAATGCATAGTCATTAAGATTACTTTACGGTAACTAAACCATAGAAATGTACTGAAAAAAATAGGTTACAGGGACGTTATAGTTAGGTAATAGAATTAAAAAAACATAGAAATGCAATTAAAACAAAAGGTTACAGGGACGTTATAGTTAGGCTCACATCGCACATGTACAAAGCCATAGAAATTCAGCAGCTACCTGAGATAACTATAACTTGCACCCTTTTATTCACTGCTTATGACCTCACATATTACATCACTTATGACATGATCAGTGACATCGCTGATGGCATCACTGATGACATCTTAAATGACATCACTGATGAGATCATCCACAGAACAACTCACACACACACTCAGACCCAGAAAACTCTGGTACATCCACACAGACAGCTACTCACATACTCATTCACAGACCCATACAACTGACACACTCACTCACACAAGTGACACAACCGCTAACTCACTCATACAGTACTAACTCAGCTATTCACAGATTCATGCAGCTACTCACACACCCACTCGCAGATCCATGCAGCCATTCACACATCCACTCACACACCCATGCAACTACTCACATACCTACTAACAAACCCACATAGCCACTCACACACCCAGTCCCTCACACATACAACTACTCACACACCCATACACTCAGCCATATAGTCACTGTTACAGCCACTCTCTCACCAATAGTCACTTACACAACCATTCACTCACCCATACAACCACTCACACGCCCACTTACTCACGTGTACAGGCACTCACACACCCATTCACTCAACCAGGCATCCACTCACACATCTACTCACCAAAACAGCTACTCACACATCCACTCACTCTCCCATACAGTCACTGACACAGCCACTCACCTATGCAAACAGCCATTAATACACCCATTCACTCACCCAAACAATTACTGACTCACCAACTCACTCACCGATACAGTCACTAACACACCCATTCACTCACCCATAGAAGCACTCACACACCCACTCACTCACCCGTACAGCAACTCACATACACACTCACTCAACCAAATGCAGCCACTCACACAGCCACTTCCTCACCTATACAGCTACTTACATATCCACTCACTCTCCCATACAGCAAATGAATCAACCATTTACTCACCCATAGACCCATTCACACACCCACTGACACATATATAAAACCACTTACACTCACTGAATAATGTCATCAGTGATGTCATTTGAGAATGTCATCAGTGATGTCACTGACCATGCCCTGATTGATGTAATATGTGAGGTCATAAGCAGTGCATTACGGGTTGCAAGTTATAGTAAGCACAGTAAGCACTATAGCTGCCGAATTTCTATGGATTTGTATGCATGAAATGTGAGCCTAACTATATTGTCCCTATAACATTTGTTTTTTTAAGTGATATATACATACATTGGAAAGGTCATTTTTAGGGTTTAGGGTGGGTAAGTGTATTTCGGTGGCAAAGATATGTTTATGGTTTAGGATGGGTAAGGGTATTTAGATAGCATGGGTGTTTTTAGGGTTTAGGGTGGGCAAGGGCATTTGGGTAGTAAGTGTGGTTTTAAGTTTTAAGATAGGTAAGGCCTTTTGGGTGAAGATAGTGTTTTTAAGTTTTAGGGTGGATATGGGTATTTGGCTGATGTAGATATTTTTTGGGGTTTTGGGGCATGAATTGCTTTTGGAAGACCCCATTACCCAACAAGAAAACATTCAAATGTTGTGGGTACTCCCTGTCCCTCATGCACATTTTTCCAGCCCCATTAAGGATGCCCAACACACCTCCACCAGGAACCACAGAGAACACTTCCACAACTGGAGTAGAGTAACTGAATCACAGTGGACACACGCTCTCAGCTCATTAAAACCCTAAGGGCACATCTGACCTTGACCAAGCCATTCTGAAGTTCTCCTTCATGATCACCAAATGCGCTGAGTTAGTTGCCCTGCTTAAATCAGCCAGAACCAACTAAACCTCTAGAAATGCCAGCTGGTAGACTCCGGAGCTCAGAGCCACCAAGCGCAGCTGCTTGAAACTAGAGAAACAATGGAGATCCACCAGGAAGCCCTGCGATGGAACAGCCCACAAAGCAGCCCTCAGCAACTACCACTGACAACTTGAGGAGGCCAAAAGAGTGGCCATCACGACCTGCATCAATCACACAAAAGAGCTTTTCAAGATAATCAAAAACTAATCCAACCCAACAGCCACAGAGAACACCACCCACCCCTCCCAACAACTCTGCAACACCCTCTCAGAGTATTTCCACAGCAAGATTGCCACCATCTACAACAACTTCGACCCCCAACCCACGATCTCCAACCTCAGCTCTCTCGACCCTCCAGCGCACACCAACAGTATGATCTTCATGTGGCCACTGCTCACCACTCAGTCCACCTCAGCCATCATGTCATCCATTCACTCTGGGGCACCCATTGACCCATGCACCCACCACCTGTTCAACCTCAGGACCAACCCAATAAGCACAGAATTCACCAGCATCCTCAACACTTCCATCACCTCAGCAGTTTTTCCGGACAAATGGAAACATGCAGAAATCAAACCCCTCTTGAAAAAACACTCCCAAAACAAACTCAAGAATTCGCGATCCATCTCTCTACTGCGCTACCCGGCCAAAGTACTCGAGAAAGTCATCAATCAGCAGCTACCTGGAAGAGAATAACCTACTGGACACCTCCCAATCACGTTTCTGTTCCAACCACAGCACGGAGACCCACTCACCGATGCCACTGATGACATGAGAGCACTCCTCAACCGTGGGGAAACCACCACCCTGACCCTCCTCGACCTATCAGCCGTGTTTGACACCATCTCACACCACACTCTCATCAACAGACTCCACAGCATCAGAATACAAAATGATGCACTCAAATAGATCTCCTCCTTCCTAACAGCATGCACTCAGAGCATCTGATTGCCCCCTTTCACCTCCGTACCCAAGAGCATCATTTGCGGTGTACCCCAAGGTTGATCCCTCAGCCCCACTCTGTTCAATACCTACATGACCTCCCTGACTGACATCGTTAGATCCCACAGATTCAACATCATCTCCTATGCAGACAGTACTCAACTCAACTGATCCTCTGACTTACCGAAGACCCCTCCACCATCAGAACCAACTTCTGCAATGCCTGACCACCGTAGCTGACTGGATGAAAACCAAGAGCTGGAAGCTCAAATCCGACAAGATGGAAGTCTTGATCTCCAGGAAAAACACCTCCATTTGGGACCATAGGGGATCAACGCAGTTGTCTCCTCCTACTTCCACACCCTCCACATGCTTCACAGAATCTTCAGATGGATCCCAGCCAACACCAGGAAAGTTGTCACCCAGGCCCTTGTCACCAGCCGCTTTGACTACAGCAACGCTCTTTACGCTGACATGTCCTCCCAGCTCCTAAAGAAACTCAAGACACTACAGAACACTACTACCAGCCTCATTCTGGAGATTCCCAGGGGCACCCACATCACCCCTGACTTCATAAACTACCACTGCCCACCCATCCAGAAGAAATGTCATTTAAGTTCCCCACACATGCCTACAAAGCCCTACATGATCAAGGACCAGACTACATCAACCACCATCTACATTTCCACCAATGCACCTCGCACACACACCCAGAATGAGGCACAGTCGCAGCGGTGGCTGCTCAATCACCTACATCACTGCCAAGGCCTGAAACGATCTTATCCCTACCTCCTCAAACTGCACCCTCACTGGCAGAAAGAGACTCAAGACCTGGCTCTTCAACAGAGACATCGCAACCCAGTGCCGATATATCCTCAGGGGTGACAGCAACGCACTCTGCAAATGAGTGATTGATTGAAAGGTCTTGGGACCATTCCCTCTATTTTAGCTCTTGCTAGAATCCTCACCTGGAGTCTTACTGCAGCAGCACCCCACGTTCCTCAAAGCCGACCATTCTCCCTGCTTGCACTTCTCAATCACCCAGGCATTTGTGTACTTGCAGCTGTAGCCTGGGGAACCCCTTCCTAGGACACTTGCAGCCAGAAATAGTCCATAGATTTCCAAGAGGACCCCCTTCCATATGTGGCCTCAGCAGGTCCTCCCTCTACTGTCCCCAGGATGGGGGTGGGGAACTTGTAGTGCTGGTTCTAGAGGGCAGAAAAATGTCCTTGAAGTCAAAGTCCAGAGTGTCTCTCAACTCCAGACAAGGATTTGTTTATGCCATGGGTCTATCTTTCTTTTTCCTGGTGTTCCTCTCTACTCAAAGGTTCTTCCTTTGTGCAGGTGTTTAAAACCAGTGGCGGCCAGCAGTTTTAAGAGGGAGGGGGGCTTGCGGGAAACACACACACACACACACACACACACACTCACTCATTCTTTCACACACAGACAGGCACGCACGCACGCACATCCATTAACAACACTCATACCATTCAAACATGCAGGCACCAAGCATTCATTTTAAAAGTTCACACACAATCATTCTTTCACACACACATGCACGCACGCACATCCATTAACAACACTCATACCATTCAAACATGCACGCACGCACCAAACATTCATTTTAAAACAGCAAACACACACTCATTCTTTCACACAGGCACGCACGCACATCTATTAACACTCATAAAATTCAAACATGCACGCACCAAACATTCATTTGAAAAGATCACACACACTCATTCTTTCACACACATGCACGCACGCACATCCATTAACAACACTCATAACATTCAAACATGCACGCATGCACCAAACATTCATTTTATAACATCACACACACACACTTACCTTCAGCCTCGAGGTCCCAGGAGGGTTGGAACTGCTGCCTTCCCTCATTGGCTGACCTTAGGTCAGCCAATGAGGGAAGGCAGCAGTCCCAGCCTCGTCACAGAGTGGGATGGGGTCAGTGAGACTGCTGACCCCACCCCACTCTGTGACGAAGTGTCACTGATTGACACTCGCCCTGGGCACTTCAGGGCTTAAACCTGAAGCGCCCAGGTCGAAGTCAATGGGTGACGCTTTCCTTGTCACCCAGGGGAGGGCCTCAAGGCACCTTTGCTGAGCCAAGGAGGTCACGCCCATAGGAGCTGTGACATCCTCAGCCCAGCAAAGTTCAGCTCAGGCAGCCAGGAGTCTGCGCAAATTGCACGTCTCACTCCTGGCTGTCTGAGCTGAAAATGAAGAGTGTCTGTCAGGCTGACCTTTGTTCAGCCTGACAAACACTCTTCATGAGGGGCAAAAGGTGGGGAGGAGTGGCCCCTCCACCCTAAAGGACGGGCAGCGCCTGTTTAAAACTAGAGGTGATGATTCCTTGAAGACCAGAGTTCATACCCAATCCAAAGATGCTACATTCCCCTTCACCCCGAATACACACTTCCTGAGAGTAGACTTTGGGCTGTCCAGCATTATAGGAGATTTCAAAATCTCCCCCTGTGAGAGTCAAAATCCCCTCACGCAAGTCTGGTTTTGCTCTTCTAATTTTGAAAGGGAACACCGTTTGTAACTCCATTGTTAATCTATCCAACCGGTCCTTAGACGTTACCGAGTGCAATTTACTTAGTAAGGGCCTAGGTTTTTGTCCAACTCGAACTAATGATCAGGTAGAAATGTTTGTTGACTTATTTAAATTCACCCGTCTATTAAAATTAAGGAACTATTTTTCCACTCACATTGGGGGGACCACCAATAGTGAAACTGCCATATCACCTACCATTGATACTACTATTGTCAATACCCAGGCAGTGACTGAATCCATATCGGATTTGCATGACATACAACTGTTGATGTCTTTACAAAATGGTAGTGAGATTGACATTGAAAATATTAGGACAGATTTAGGAATTATGGAGGATCTCAACATCACTAGTGGTCTTAGACCACGCTCTAAATTTATACCCACTATTGCACATAGCAATATTGATTAATTTGCGGACAAAGTATCATCTGACTTATACAAATTCTTAGGTGTTCCTCATACCAACTGGCAGAAAATTGATAACTTGTCCATTGGAGAACGGAAGGCTCTTACTAATCTCAGGACAGATCGATCAATTGTTATTCGTGAGGCTGATAAAGGTGGAAATGTAGTCATTATGAATACAAGTGACTACATGCAGGAAATTGATAGACAGCTATCTGACACAACATGTTACAAATGCCTCACCAGCAACCCTATCTTTGAATTGACTGAATATATTAATAACAAACTATGGGGATGGCATGAACAGGGCCTATTATCCGATCATGAGTATAAATACTTACTTGTCAAATATCCAAGATATCCTTGTATCTATATTCTTCCAAAAATTCACAAGGAAGGTACGTTTCCCCCGGGTAGACCTATTATATCTGGGATTGACTCCCCCACTGAGAGAATATCGGAATTCGTGGACACCTTTTTACAAAAGTTTGTTTGTAACCTTCCTTCATATATACAGGATAGTAAGGATATCCTGAACAAATTTGAAGACTTTCCTTGGTCCAATGACCTTTTATTTGTCACAATGGACGTCAATAGCCTTTATACTTGTATCCAAAAACCGTTTGGCTTGCTGGCAGTTACTTAATTTCTTAATACCCGTTCTGCTGACCATTATGATCATAATCAAATGCTTTTGGATATGATTGAAATCATTTTATCTAAAAATTATTTCTTACACAATACTAGATGGTTTCAACAAACACAAGGGACAGCGATGGGTTCCAAATTTGCCCCTTCATATGCCTGTCTTTTTATGGGCTGGTTCGAAAAAATACATGCTTGGGGTAGACATGCCTCTCCCTGGACTGAATTTATTGTATTTTGGGGGAGGTATATCGATGATATTATTCTGATTTGGAATGGATCCATCGAGCAACTAATTCTGTATCATTCATTTCTTAATGACAATCATTATAATGTAAGACTTAGTCTTCATTATAGTAGGGACAGTATTGAATTTTTGGATATAAGATTTTTTATTCACAATAACTCTATACAGAGTGTCTTGTACAGGAAATCCACGTCTTGTAACAGCCTTCTACATGCAACAAGTGCACATCCGCCCTCTACCATCAATAATATTCCCTTTGGTGAGATGATACGCATGCACAGAAATTGTAGTACTGAAGACCTATTTCGCGAACAAATTAGACTTGTTAAACAGAGATTTATCAACAGAGGTTACAATCATCAGACTCTTCGCACTGCAGAACAACGTATCATGAATACATCTAGAAAGGACACGTTGTTATTAAAACCTAAAAGTAAAAAGAATACACTTAATGAACGTTTGTCCTTTGTAACTAGATACACGGTCCACAGTCAGGGCATCTACAGAATACTCAAACGCCATTGGCACTTACTTACCGATTTACATGGACTCAAGGGGTCCCTTCCCGCAACACCTCGAATCACTTACCGAAGAGGCAAGACATTGAGAAACTTTCTTTGTCCAAGTTATGTGCCTGTACCCAATGTATCTACTTGGCTTCCAGCGAAGCCTCTGGGCTTCTACACATGTCGTGAATGTAATGTATGTTCCTTCGGTTTGGATAAAACTAGCACCTTCTGTTATAATAACACAGGGGTCTTTACCATTAAGAGTTTTATTAACTGTAACACCAAATTTGTAATTTATATTCTAAAATGCACATGTAACAAAACTTATGTGGGAAGTACTATAAGACAGCTGAAACACTGAATACAGGAGCACATACGTGCCATTAGGAACAATGATAATAGGTATCCATTATCATTGCACATGACATCGACACATCAACATGAGGATGTAATTTCATTTCATGGGATTGACCATATTCCACCAAGCCTCAGGTGGGGCAACAGGGGGGGCAACAGAGAACTGCAATTACGCAAAAGAGAAGCGGCATGGATTTGTCATTTACGCACGGTTGAGTTGGGACACAACACTGACCATGAACTCCACTATTACTTGTAATGGTATTGTTGCACAATATATACATTAATAGTGTGCCAGTGGAGTACTGAATGCAAGTATTTATTTCTTTAAAATGGCGAATAGAATAGGAGCTAAGAAATTGTCCCTATACATGTAAATATATCATAATTTTCCACATATTGTTTGAGACTGTACCAGGTTTTGAAACATATGTTTTGCTATTACTTTTTGATAATATTTTGTCTATATGTATATGCTCATTGTATATTAATGGACCTAATTTTCTGTAAAACTGAGATTATATTATAATAGAGACCATAGGCCCATTTTTGTCATATCTATTACTGTAATATTATAATTTTTTATGATATCTTTTTCTTATTGGGGTCTTGTCACTTTCTTACTATTTTAACTCTTCACTGAGGATTGCTTGCTCCCCTTGTCCTTCTCGTCTTCCCCCCCCCTTCATGTTTCCTTTCCCTCTTTCTCTTTTATATTTTCTTCTTCCCCGTTTTTTAGCCATACGCTTTACATCAGTTATAACTCTCTATATGTTTTCTTCACATATATTTCATACAACATATTTTTATATATGCACATATTCTTGCTCTTTTATTGTCCCATTACCGGCTAATGGTAATTATTCTTTATATTCTGCCATTCCTATTCTATTTACTATTATGTTGTGAATTCCTATTGTTTACTCTAATATGGCCGCCGTTCAAACCACTCGTATTATGGCGCCCTTAGGGCATAGTCCTTTTACTGTGTTTATAATTCCTTTCACGTAAGGCGGTTTCCATAAATTTTCGGCATTCCTTGCCGGAATCTCCTTTATACTTGGACGTGCTACTTACTTTATCTCACTTGACGGGCGGCAACACGACCGGGCCCGTCTTTCTCCTTTTTCTTGTTCGGAAAATCCGGCCGGTCATAATTCTCAACGTGAGAATAACTTGCAACTATATAATTTAGGTAAGGCTGGACAACAGCCCTTTAACTTACATATAAAGCTGTGTCAACGCATTTAAATTAACCCTCGTGGGTTATTGCCCACATTGCATTATTTTGTTTTGATATATGAACCGCCTTTCTCCAATTCTCTTTTTTATTTTTAGCCCATTGAATCTTCGTTCGTGCTCACACTTATTTTATAAATGACTTTCGATTTCAAATTGGAACTTACTACTCGGTATGTGCTCTTTCAAAGTAAACCACCTTTTCTTTTATCCCCCCTTTTTATACTTATCTTCATCTTTTACTTTTATTCAGTTGTATTTTACTTTCTTATTCTTTTTCTTAAGCCCTCAATCTGCGCTTCTAGCTACTATATCTCTGGTGATGGATCACTAAACACTTTGTTATGGTGATGTTGGCATTACCCTGGTTCAGGGATCATTGTAATCATTATACTCACCACAGCCTTTATGGTATGTTGCTATCATGCACTTTTTTGTCACTAATGTAATTCTTAGAATTCACTTCTTTTGGTTTTTTCGATTCTTTTTTCTTTATTTTTCTCCCTTGTCGGTTCTATCCACCACTTACGACTTAAGGTTGATTTACAACCAGAACTATGATCTATTTGAAGAAATTCTCTTTTTCTTGTTCAAATTCAATTTATAATCACATGTAACTAGTGTTTTGTGCCTCATATTATGCAATTTTTGATTCTGCTTTATATAATTTGAATTTGCAATGTTAGGAATATTACTGTTATTTTACTACTTCTTTATGGTCATATGTTACTTTTGCAGCCCTGAAGAAGCCCAAGTGTATAGGGCGAAACGCGTTGGCTGCTGGGTTGTTTGTCTTCATAAATCTATTTTGGCATCAAGTGTCTTTGACCAAATAAACTCTCTGGAAGAAATCTACGAAAATTTGCGTCATTATATGCTCAACAAACTGGGACTCTTCTGAATTATTATTCATGATTTTTATTTACAACCGATAGTGGTGCACAACCCATTTCTTTGTTCTTTAATAATTGGGGTGTTTTGTCTCACCCCTCTGGTTCCTTTGTGCAGTAGGAACCTTGTTGGTAGTGCACACTACACTCTACTCTACAATGTGTTGTTTATGTACACTGTGACTACTTGGAAACTACTAGGGATTGATGCGTTCCTCTTCTGGGCTTGCTGCACTTTGTTTTGATTACCGTTTGTAACTGGATCCATACGTTTGCCTGCCCTCTCTTTGTCCATTATGAGATCATCCTGGCAGTGCTTGTCTAAGAGAGGTACTGAACTACCTTATGGAAATTTCTCCTCTGTTCCTTCCCCTCTTAGGAAATTCTTTGGAGCTTTAGAGGGGAGCTATGAACTGCCAGTCAGGCAGTAGAGTCATTAACTTGGATCTGTAAGAAGCCAAAATCTTGAATTTCACTGAGGGCGACTCAGGAAACTTTTTTCAATTTTAAAATACATAAATGAATACATATGAAACAAACCTGAGTTTGAATATCCACATGGGACCAAGGAAAATATAGGAAAAGCCAAGACAATTGCTTTCCCATGTAGTGCCTTTCAGAAGCTGCCATTTCAGCACATTTTCCCCAATTGTAAAACCTGTTTTAACATTATAGATTATGCACTTCAGCCAATAAGATGGAGGACATTTCTTCTTGGATCTTCAATTAAAGTATAAGGCCTTAGTTGGCTATAAACAATTTAATCTGTGTCCTATCTGCAATAGTGTTACCTGTGTTCAGATACCAGGTACAGTTAAAAAAGCAGTCCCACTCTCTGTCTAAATACATATGTGCATGCATGTGAAGCAATGTCGAGCTAAAATTGTTCAGAAGTCTTTACCCAAGCTGTACATAGCAGCTGACTTTACATTCAAAGGTAGGCGCTGAAATGGTATCTCAAATTCAGATTCAGAAGATTATAGTGGGTGAAGCTCCATTATGAAGACTCACAGTAGAAATCCAAAACCCAAGAGATAAGTAATGTCCAGTATTTTGATTTACAAGTGAAGTGTCCGAAATTCTGCCACATCATGTAATTGAGATTTGATTGGGGTAGAAATCACGGGACCACAAGAACAACACAAATTAACAGAACACTGGTGGCTGTTGTTCACATCACATGTGAATTGCGCTATTTTCAGTACAAAATTCATCCTTATGGGACTCAGAGATGCATTTTAGGCTAACAAAAATAGGACAAAATGCTGATCCAACATCTTGTGTAAATTCCACAAAGGAAGCGACATGAATTTCGCTAAGGCTTAGGCCCTGATTACGAGTTTGGCGGAGTTTGACGAGCCGACCACCAAACTCTCAGGGATAAGACCGCCGTCAACCCAGCGGCCTCATCCCCAGTCATATTATGATGTTCTCACTGGGCTGACCGGCAGGAACATTGTATTATGCCCTTCCTGTGGTCAGCCCAGTGTGAACCTTGCTATGGTATTGGTCTCGGTTCCCTTAAGAGCCGAGACCAATCCTGTAGCAGAACAGCACCCTCGGAATACGCACTGTCGGCAAAGCAGCCAGTGAACATTCTGAGGGTGCTGGGCAGTGGGAACTGTGCTCTGCCCACGACATGGTTGTGGGCAGTGAAGGGGCCCCTCTGTGCCCCCCAACACTTCCTGTCCACCAGCCTTTTCATCATGGAAAGGCTGGGGAAAAGGAGCCTCGGGATAAGCACGGCGGTGCTGAACTCAGCACCGCTGTGGCTGACCACGAGTCCAACCGCCGTCAGCCCGTCAGGAATCATGTAGCTGGTGGGGACGGTGGTCACCTGGTGGGCGATCCCCAGGATCATAATGTGGTGGTTGGACTGTGAGGAGTCTGGCAGTCCGACCACCACCACAAGGCTGGCGGTCTCAAGACCACCAGCATTGTAATGAGGCCCTTAGTCACCACCCGCTTTCTCACACCTAGTTACATACAATAATGTTTAATGAGAGATGTGAATGAAGTGTCCCTCTAAACTGACTAGTTATAAACATGCAGAGAAGTCCTTTGGTCAAAACACTTCTAAAAACCTGAAACTTTCCATGCTGATAAACTGGAAGACAATAAAACTTTGAATGATCCGCAAAATGAAGCAAGTAAGCTGAAAACATGTAAATCTGCCACATGAAATACATCTTCTTCTGGATTATATGATGTGCAGAGTTGTTTGCACCTCGACAATTTTGTCCTACTATGTATGAGGTCAAATCTCCAAATGTATAAGGAAGGAAGGAAGCCTGGTAAATACTGAAAGATGCAGATTTTAGCATGTTAACAACTAAAATCCACCTTATAAAGCATTCTTGTGAAAGGCTAAATAGATAATTGGAGGTACTTATCACACCTGATAAATACAGAGTCATAGATTATTGTATTTCACTGGGTGTGATATTTACCTCACCACTTTAATCCCCATGCATAGTTAGGGTGTAAGAGCCTCAAGTGAAGAAAGCAAAGCCTTCAATCAAACCAATGTTATAGTAATCCAAGGTCACATCAAACAATTGCCACTTCAGAGACTGGTTATGCATCTTCAATGTTTAATGGTACGAGTCCAATTGCCACTTCAAAGGCTGGTTATGCTTCTCCAAGGTTTAATGGTACAAACCCGGTTCCGGGGTAAAAATAGACCTCTCCTGATTTTAGAACTCACTGAGATATTCACAAAGGTAACCTATACTTACAACACATGTAAATTTACTCTTACACTTTTTAGTAACTTTACTACTTTTGGCTGTTGATGAAATCTGCATGTAAAGTTACTGAAAAGTGTAGACTATAAACCACAATAGGAAACAATATTAAATTAATTGAAATTATTTAAAACATTTACTTAAATTAATTAACAACTTAAATAAATATAAATAATTGTTAAAATAATCTAAAAATAACGTATATTTTTATTTAAACATAAAATGCTTTCCTAATCTTTTTTGAATTTATAAATTAATGTAATATTAATGTTTGTTAACATATAATTACATTACCTTTAATACATTCTATATATCATTTAATACTTATTAATGCACAATAAAATACTTATTAATGCACATCAAAATATATTTTTGCTTCGGGTGGGAATTCATTTTGAATATAACCTTTAGAATTTTCTTTTATTTAATATATTTAAATTAGTTAAAGAGTTAATTGAAAAATAAGTGATTTGGCATTTTTATACTGTGCTCTTCATTTAAAATAAATATAGACAATTCAGTTACATTACTTTTTAGCATCAAATTACACTAATTTATTATGAAGTTAATAAACTTTTAAATTTATCCTATGCTTAACAATCAGGAAGATCTCCAACAAGACTGTGGAGTGATCCTATAGAAAACTGTAGTAAAATGTGAAGAAATGTAAAAATAGGTTTATGGTTTATTTAAATACAAACAATAGTACAAATATATAATGTTAAATATTAATGCAAATTAATTTTGGATGATTCTTTTAAATGTACAACACAAAAAGGGCACAGCTCTTTTAACATAATTTTGAATTATATCTGTAGTTAATTTAAATATATTTAGATGCAAAATATTTTTCTGTTAACATTAATTAATATGCATTAATTATTTGAAGTGATGTGTAGAATTTATTAAAAGTAGTTTAATTATATGCAAATGAATGGTAATTTACACATTCAAAAATAGTTACTTAATATTCTAGAATTAAATAGTATACATTTTATTTTTTCATTTTTTTAACATTAAATTAGATTTATTTCTATTGTTTACTAATATAAATATATTCATTTGACATTAGTTCATATGGGCTTTTATTTTAAGTCCTTACCATCATTAATTTGTGTGAGGAAGTGCTGCAGTACCGGTGGCTGGCCATGTGTGGCGCTGGACATACTCCAGCACTGAGCTGGAGCAGTTTACTACTGTTTTGTTTCCTTTTCTGGCTGTAATAACTTTAGAAATGCAGTCTGTGGACAGCAATGCCTTTCTTTTTATGATAGGTGCATGTGCCTGCCACAGGGCCTCCCTAACATTCCCCAAATCCTCCTTACCCTTACTTAAACCTCTCCCATTTGGAGTAAGGGTGCCCCTTTTCCATCCACTCCCCTGGACACTCCAAGATGTACAAATTTGTAGTAGACTTATGTATGTGAAGATCTTCCTACTGAAAAGACAGAAGAGGTGGATGTGGAGATCTACACTTGCAGGTTTGAGAGCACCATAATGTAGCCCTTTAGTAGTACTATTGTAGTACAACTGAAGTACCACAAAATGGGTGAGGTTCAAAAGTAGGGACGTCAGCACCAAAATGCCGCTCCTCAGTAACCTCACTGCAGGGGATCAAATGGCGAGTGATTCTCCTACGTCCCTTAGACAATAAAGAGACAATGCGTTCTGCTGTCTAAAGGCAAATTTAGGAAATGAAAGACTGTGTGACTGAATTACAGAAGCCTGCCACCATCCTTCCCACACTGACAGTTCAATGTAAGCACAATTTTGTAAGTACTTTATCTGCTACAGGCCCCTAATGACATGCCCAACACAAAAAGGAGAGAACTGCAGCTTGAAAGTGAAAATAACATTAACGAATTTTGGCAGCCCTGAGCCAAGATTAATTTTTCCCTGAATAATCGATATTCTACACGAAAGAAAGGCTGTCTGCTTTATATGTGTGGCTGCCCCAGAATAATAAGCACGACATTGAAATCTAAATTGAGAACACTGGCATTCAACTTGAACAGAAATCAGTTATTCACTTTAGAATGGCACAGTAGTGATTACCATTGAGGAAACCTAGTGAAACAAAGGGAAAAGAATAATACCCGTTGAAAGTGAACATAAAGTGTACAGAGCTTGGGTTAAAATTAGTGGTGTGTGAAACTACAGTAATTTGCTTTTGTGTATTTATGTAAAATTTCAGGAAAATTGCACAAAAATCTGTGTAATTATGCAAAATGCAAATCCATAATTGAGTGCTTTATTTTAGTGTGAAAAGCACCCTCTCATCAATTTTCGACACAAGGTCATATTCAGTAGTGAAAAAACAGCATGAAAAAACAAATGATGCGAGCAGCAGCCACTCACGGTTTTTGTGTTATTCCCACACACTGGGGTAAACATTTGCCATAGATGATACCTAATTATGCAATGTGGCAAAATGGCATAATTTCTGAAATTTCGCATAGTAACCAGAGAAATTCCCAAAATTATGTAACTGACACCGGTGTAATTTACATTTCACCTGGACCTAGTTACAAATCTAGATGTCACACAACAGCCCTTTAAAGTCCTGAGGATCATAAATAAGTAGACCATTTTGTAGGACACTTGGTATGCAAAAGTTCGGATTATAAATGTAAAGGTATTAATTCACACAGGATACTATAGAAGTGGCCGGGTCTCCAAAGCGTCTGTTTGACTTATATTTGAAAATAAGATGACTACTGATGTGGATGCTTTGTAAGAAACTGCAAACTAGTATACATCTTTTGTACTTGTTCAATGGTGTCTAAAGATTCTTTAGAATGAACTCGGTTATGGGAATAGGGGTGAATGATATTGAAGTCAAAGGAGGGTTTGCAAGGAAAAGAAAATATGAATATCATGGGCTTTGTTAGTAGGAAAAATACAATTATATTCAAGAGGAAGACACAACTGAAATTAGATGCTTTCTCTCAATAGCAAATCATTTCCAGACTAACATCAACAGAGGAACTGTATTGTAAACATAACAGAATGGAGAGGTTTCACATCATGAGGAGCATTTTTTTGGAAGTCTAAATTATATGTAAGGATTTTAGTAGTTGTCATCTATAGAGTTTCCCTTTTCCTACATGTGCGTGTGCAATTGTAATGAGGGTTTAGCAATAGTAGGCACGTAGTGGCTGTTTATTTTCTCAACAGTGATAGGCTGCAGAAATGCACCACCTTGGGAGCATGCATCAAGCCATCAGTCATGGATAGTTTGCCTTATTATCAACATATTGCGTGAAATGTATCCTAATTCTCAACTATTGTTTTGCCTACACTCTGAAGAATTTTGGAATAATTACAGTGTTTGGAGATTCATTTGAAACCTCTTGCTTTGCCCTTGCAATGGGGTTTTACTTTCTTGAAAACAACTTTGAGTTCTTAAACAATATATTTTTTAATCCGACTCACAAATTAGGTTAGAAATGATAGAAAAGGTTTTTAAAACCTGACTCACAAAATAGGTTAGAAAAGATAGAGAATATTTAGGTTATAAAACACATTAAAATATTTTCCACCCGCATGTATATTCATGCTCAAGTCTTACTGTATAATATGTGAAACATACTGACGATTCCCGTCTCAACAAAAAGTGTCCCTTTTTCTCTGCTTATCTCACAACATGTACAGCAACCAAAAGCTAATTCCCTCATCTTAGCTGTTACACTTCTTTTTTAAAGTGTTTGACATTTCATCCAAACCAGTGACACAGTAGGCTTTTACGTTTCATCTACTGTGTCACTGTCTCTCTAGATTCATCTGCTGCCCTCTCAAGTCTGCAAGGAGGACATCCCATTGAACACATTGTATGGGTGTGCCTGACCCTTACTTCTGTTCTTTCACCAGCATCAGGCATGCTCTGTTCTTTAATTTCAATAGGAAGTGTTTCCATTGAGCTCTGGAGACTTGTTGGGCAAAACTCCATAGCTTTTCTCTACCACCAAAGACAGCATTCACAAATGTCACTGGCTGTTAAATCGTCCGTGTGCATTGAAAAATATGTCAAACCTGGACACCTCGTTTTTCGTCCAGCACCTTACCCCACCATAATGCTTACCTTACAGTAAAATATGAATTGCCCTTTATTCTCATTTCGTTTGCACGTGCTATCACATTTTGCTTTAAATTTTACATCATGACACCATCATAATTTAAATTTTTGAGTCTGACCCACATATTTGCCTTGTGATGGAAACGACTAAAAATATTTTCTCGGCTTAATTTTCTATGCTGTAATGTTTCCTACTTGAGTATATTTCTAATGCAGACGTTGTATTCAATTCCACTCTTAAAAATCTATTAAGCATCCCACATGGATTTTGTAATTGTGGCCAAATCACGGAGACTTGCTATTAGATTTCAAACAAATGTAAAGACCATTCATGTGTAGCTAGTTACCAAAGTATATGTTGCATCTCTCTGTCCATTTGCCTTTTTTGTTTTCTCTTACCCAGAATAATCTATAATACTTGCCACTCTACTTATCTTCTCCTGAATGACTCTTATATTTAATGTCAAGTGGTCAGTTGAGAATTATTCAATATTTGTTCATCCCGTAAGAATACAACGCTTCATTAGACCTCAGCCATCTCCAATGTACAATGTCCAAACGGAAATACCACTCATCTGTCGAATCTGAATGGCACCCATCTTCCAAGATCCTCTTCCTGTTATAAAACAACTTGGCCATAGTGTAAGTCTTGATCTCATTCAATCTTTAATGCCTAAAAACCCAAATAATGACCCAGTATTCACAGGATGTTCGAAATTTGCGTAATTTGGTTTCGCACACTTATGAGAAATTTTTTAAAAGTTACCAGAAATTCCATGAAAAGCAAAACTTACATTTAGGGACATATTTTATTGGGAAATAGGCCCTTCATTTGTTTTGCACAAAAAAAAATAGCGCATAAAACAAAAGCACCACAAACGGCAACTGCTCGAGTTATGGTCGTTCAGGCAGTTTGTGAGCTTCGATGCAATACTTTTGCCACAAAGTGCCATTATGCAACATGGAGTAACAGCATCATTTTTGTAACTTCACGTATTAAGCATAACATGAAATTCCCGATAATATTCCACAAAAAATGACATTTCACACACGGGCAGGTGCTGTGGCTACAGAATAGTTTGTCCCCACATTGTTTGACTGGAAGCTAAAAGGAACACATTCGTCTATAAAGTACTGTAGATAACTCAATCTAAAATGTGGCTGAAATGAACTATGAAATCGCCTTATTCCAAGACAAAAGCAATCATTTGTAAATGCAAAAGGTTACACCTACGTGATTAATAATATATGTATATTTTTTTGTAAGCACATACATTTACACTTTTGTGAATGAGGCATTAATGAAGGCAGGTAACTGCTAGAGATTTTAACCAGGTTTTATACTAATGTGCAAACTATGTATATTATTGTACCTGTCCTTGGCAAAAGAGGGAAAGAGACACAGATAGAAAGGGTGGATAGAGCAAGGGTGAGAAAGAGGTTAAGAGAAAGAGCCTTAGAGAGGTGCACTGGGAGAGCGATTTGGGGTTACCTGTACTAGAGGGACAGATCTTGCTGCAGGTCAGGATGGAGAAGTGATTTCAGGGCTGTTTGTGGGTGCTGGTGCTGGCAGAGAGGTGACGGCTGCATTCCAGAGATGAAATCCATGGCAGGAGCTGTGCAGGGGCCCTCAGTTTTAATGGCAGTGGGTCCTGCAGGTGGAGTTGATGTGCATTGGCAGCGCTGAGCTGGTCGCTAGTACTTTCATAGCCGAGGGTGCGGTGGGTGGTGGTATTGATATGACAGGCTTTGCCTTCAGGGCCTTTTCTTTGCATTGTGGGGTGCGGTTGCTGCTTTTGGGCCTGCTAATAGGGTGGAGAAAGAGGCGTGGCAGTGTGGCTGTGGGATTGGGGTTTGCTGGATGCCAATACAGGTAATGGTGCAGGGGTTGGACTTGGTTACGCAGAGTCTGTTGTACTTTAGAGAGGGTGCTTAATGAAGCCGGAGAGAGCAAAGCGTGGGCCATACTTACAGTAACACAGTGAAAACACCACAAAAAGTACTCCATGCCAATATAGAAAAATAAAGATTATTTATCTGGGTAAAACAAGACCAAAACTACAAAAGTCCCATATGAAAATCAAAAGATATGCAACTATATGTAAGGCAAGTCAATATGGCAACATTTCAGTACTGGGCTCCTTTTAGAGCCTTTATGGTAATTCTAGTTCAGCTTTGAAAGATTTAGATTCAATACTGTCAGTGCTTTTGGAAACCAAACATGCAGGTCCTCCCTTTAAGGGAGTTAAGGTAATCCTTGAACGGTTACGCCAGTGGCCTCCGCCTCTGAAATGAAGGGACTGGAATGCGGGAAAAATTCTGCAGCGACGGTGAGGCACCAGTGAGGCCCACTGGGAGCACAGTGCATAACCTGGGGATCTCTCCGGTCTGTAATGGAGATACACAAATCTGTCCCTTTAAATTAATCTGGCAATCTGGACTAGCAGTGTTAGCACTTTGAGAAGCATCTCTGTGAAGAACACAAATACAGCCTCCAAGCCCAGTAAAGTGAAATGAATATTGGGGGTGCTCCCTTCGTTTAATTATGGTATCAAAGTAAAAGCTAACTAGAAATCTCTTCCCCCCACCTTAAAGCCACAGCTGTACTCACAGTATTCATGGAATGGAGATGAATACAGAAGTGCCAGTGAATTCTGGCGTAATGGTTAGAGCAGCTGACCTTGAAGCGGGGGAACAGGGTTTGAGTCTCAGCGGGAGGCACAACATCCTGTGTTTCTATGCAAATCACATAATCTCTACTTGCCTGTGAAGCACTCTCATACCTTCTTTGGGTTACGTGCTACATCAATTAAAAAAAGAAGTTCCACCAAAGGGCAAGAAAGCAGTGCTTGGCCCCAGGACACTGACATGAGAGGAACAACCTGAAATAGTATGCTTCAGCCAATAGAAATGGAGGAAAAGTAAGTGGCAAGTGCATGAACCAATGAAAAGAAAGAGTGGGATATAAATCCCTTTAAAGAATTATATTAATACAGAAGATTTCATAAGCACAGTGCAAGCACAGTGCAGGCAAAACCTAACAATGTAGCAGTTATTTTGGATGGCAAAGTGATTAGTTAAACCACATGTCTGTTGATTTTACCAACCCTTAAAAAAACGGTGTACTGTAGTAGCCTACACTCCCAGGAAAACAATGATTAATAGTCGGGGTGTAACCCAGTCTCCCACTGTGCAGAGGGGCCCTCAACCCTTTAAAGAGCCCTCAAAACTTCAGGCTCCAGATTCTGCCCAAGGCCAATGAATATCTGTGAGAGATGGAAGACTCACGGTCCCCTCAACACATTCCACATCAAAGCCCCATCATTTTGCATTATGTCACTGAATTAGACATAGAAGAAGCTTATCACTTGCTGCTCCCACTGGTACACCTGCATAGAATTGTTGACACTCTACTTGGTTATGCATTATTCCACCAATGTAAGGTTTTACACCAAACATGGCAGCCAATGAGCCCCAATGCAGACGCGGGTCACCATCCAAGTTCATACTGATCTCTCTGTGGTATGCAACTTGATCAGTCACACAATAATAATGGATCACAACTTAATAGTGGTTTTCACTCCATGTTGGCCAAGAGCTGTTTGGCATACTTTCTTACAATCAGATGACAGAGTGAGTCACTTGGAACCCACCACTCACCACTATTGTTGATCTTATATAAGGCTCTGTTTGTATTATATGGCTATAAATCTTATCTAACATAAAAATCACTAGTGGCTCTGCCATGGCAGCACTGGTAACAAGTGCCTCTAATGTTCTGCCTTCTACTTCCAATCCCCAGAGGCTCTCACAGAAGGCTGAGCCCGCTAATATGATTTGAAAGAATTTAAGACAGAAACAACACAGTTTGGAGCGCTGAATAATGATTGTTTTTTCTCTTCCAACAAATTCTCTATCTTTGCCACGAGTAGAAAGAAATGGATTATAGCACTGCTGTAACCGCCTGTGTTTTAAACTGAGAAGATACTGTATTGGGCTAATGCACTTGCTGTTGACATTTTCGACAATCTGTGGCTTCACTAGTTCAACCTTGCTACTCAACCTTTGATTACTGGCAGAAGAGGGGCTCAGCAAATGCTGTGAAAGAATCTTTTATGTCTTTTATGTCCTGCCATCAATATAAAAATTCTGAGCTGCTAGTGCCCCTGGGATTCAAATAAATGTGATGGTTTGGTGCATAAAATGTCTGTATGTTTGTACTTATGTGTATATATAAATGTATTCACTGAAAAAAGCAAAGGTTAACGTAAAGTTATAGTTAGGTGAAATGTTTAGTAAAAATGTAACAGTATAAATTCCAAAAAACACAGAACCTCACCAGTTATGGTTACAGACCCTAGCACTAGGCCTAAGTTGTCAGGTTGTCTCGTAGGCTCTCATTATCCTAATGAGGCTACTGGATTCAGGCAGCAGAATCACCTGAATTGTGGGGAATTGAGTCCAATCCTACACCATGTGACAACTGTCAGCCTAATCCGGGTTTTCCAGCTAACTAGCAGTGCCTCATCTCTGCCCACGAGCACGGATGATTGTGGCAACCGGGCGCATGACAAAAATGAATCCTCAGAGGAATCATGGTAGATCAGATCTCATCCTTTTCTTTCAATTACATTAGTCTCCCATATGCCAAGACAGAGGCAGAGAATGGTCCAAAAGGGTTTATTGAATTAACTGCATCTTAGAAAAATGGCATGAATTGCAATAACTAGGATGATAAAAAACATAAGAAGAGTGAAAAACACAAAAAGTCCCACCACACTGTCACGATGAGTAATATATGTGGTTCCTACCTAAGCTATGTTAGAGCACAGGGTGATGAGGCCTAATCTGCCCTTCAGGTTCCCCCCTGGAAAGCCATCATCCCCCATACCTGAGCAAGGAAGCCTGTTGTCTAGAAAGACACCATCGCCACATAGGCCAGTCTAAGCAAGCAGCTGTACTGAAGGCAATCAGCATGCAGTCATGGTCATCTGGCTGGAATCTCCCTCTAACGTGTATGGGACAGAGAAGTGTTTTTATAATAAAACAGCTGATGCTCTGAGAAAATATCCCCACGTAAGAATGTGTATGTTTCTGGGAAGGTTTGAGACACAGGGTACCACATTGCCGGCAAATCTATCTGGCTGCAGCCTTGAGGAAAGCAAAAAATGAAAAGAATGTCTTGCTAGGGACGTAATGCTTTCCTAAGCGAAAGAACAACTACATAAAGAAAATAAAACAGCACCACAAATTTGGCCTACGCTAGAAAAATAAAATGAAGCTGAATAAAATGTAACTGGGCTAAAGTGCACAATGGAAGGCCTAGCTGCTAAAATAACATGTCTAAAAACATGGTTAAAATAGCTATACAACAAGGTTATGCCTAACCTGCCGTTTTTTAAACTTTTTTTAGGACTGAGTCCCGCGTCCTAAGATGGCTGCCACCACTTCTTGGTTGAGGTGGTGGAGGCCAATCAGATCTCAGCTTGAGATCTGTTGGGATCCGTGGAGGCTCTGTGTCCATCGATTCACCAAGTTTTTGAGCATTAATTGTAGAAACCTACTGAACAGATTCACAACAAAACACAAAAAGCACTCTTTCTAGTCCAAGATCTAGATTTCTGCCAAATGTGGTGTAAATCACTTCAGCGGTTTAGACTGTAGCTGTGTCTAAAGTTTCTTTGACAAAATGAATAGGGAAACAGTGTTTTGTGACCCTCCCTTTTTTCTAGGTTCCAAATTCACAGATCACCCCAAAACGTTCCATGTGCAAACCAGTCAAAAAGTAGCTCTTTTTTGGAGATTCGTCATATGGTACTACAGGTATTAGCAACACAAAAAATGCATTTCCTATGGAAACACAATTCTAACCATAACTACCCAGTTGTGACTGTTGCTGACTAATATGTATATATTGCCTAGTCACAAGGCAGAGGAGCGCTGTACATGGTCAAAGACAAGCACAGTGTGAAATAGTAATATTTGAGGAAGCTGGAAGCTGCGTCTGGGTGGTTAGTGCATTGTGATGTAATGTTTTTGAAAGGGATGAGTTGTCAACCTTTTCCTAATAAATGTTGTTCAAGATCATGGGTCCATATGTGGAAATTCCTGCTGTCATGTTTTTTTTTTTTTTTACAGTTTTTACTCTGCTGTCTGATAGTGTCCTGGTTGGGGTGTGCTGAGAATCACCATAGATGATTTCTACAAGACAAGTGCGGGTAATGGTTGTGGTGACTTTGTAAATGATGCAGATCATTTTGAAGATGGTGTGCAGGGAATGGAGTTCCCTCAGGTTGGGGGTGATGGGATCATATCACTTCAGGTCCTAGATGCAATATGGTTTCATGTGTAGGATGTCCCTTGCGATAACAGTGTGGAGTCTGGAAGGCCTTGGAAGAGGTAATTGCCCCCATCCAGATGCAAGAGTACGAGGGCCTGACCAGCATTTCTGAAGTCGCTTTCTGAAAGAAACAGATTGACTTTAGAAGAGACAGCTGGCAGGAGATACTCTTTGTTTTTTAGCAACCTGTTCCTTGAGGGTAAGGTGAGTATTAGGAAGAGAAGGTCACCTATATAAAAAACAGTTGAGAGGTCCAGAAACATCAGGAGGCAGAGGTTCATCCTCATCTGTGGTCAATAGGGTATTGTCTACATTTTGCATGGTAGTGGTCTCCATGCTGCAGTGTGATATGAAGCTAGACTGGTAATTGTGCAGGAGATGGTTAACACTGGTGTAGTCTTGGAGATGGACATAAACTTTTCAATGATCCATGAACAGTAGGCAAGTGATGGGCTAGTAGTTGGAAATGTCATCATCGTCCATTGTAGGTTTCTTTATGAGTGAGAGGATCTGGTCTATCTTAACTGCTTCTGGAATAATGCCTTTAGTGAGTGAAGCATTCACTATGGTAAGTATAAGGACCAGGGCGTCCCCAGAAAGAACTTTGATGAAGGGCAATGGTAAGACATAATCTTCATAAGAAGTGGCTTCGAGGGAGTTGAGTATGTCAGCGGAGGAGGATGAGGCTGATGAAGGATGAAGATGATGAGAATTAAAAGTAGGCAGAGAGGAGGGTAATGAGCAAATAAGAAGTTTTGGGGAAGGAGCCAGACAAGGAGAATTAAATGACTAAAGGAAGAGAGAGGAAAGTGATGGGTGGGGAAGGTGAAGGGGATATATGGGTTGATGGAAAAGAAAGTGACTAAAGGGAGAGAGGAAGCGGACAGGAAAGAGGAGTGAACATGCAAGTCACTATAGTAGAGATACAGTTACGTTTTGAAGCAGACACAATAGCTGCATATTTTCTTATTGTTCCCTTTAAAGTACATTCTGCTCAAATGACTGGTAGCCAAATATTGGTTGACAACCTAGCCACCAAATTACGCATCGAGTTGTTAACCTGCAGAGCTGCAGACTTGGCACTGTGGGTAACTCTATTCAGTTTACCAAATTTGATTGCTCTTCCAAATGTTCTCTCTCTTTCATGGAATAAATGTACATCAGAGGCACTTTACAAAACGTTGAAATGTACAGCTCTTTATTATCTATTCTAAAAGTGAATTAGCAAAATATTGTGGAAAAAATATTGTGATACAAGAATATCATGTCAAACCTATTGTCAACTCAAAAATATTGTGGGACAGGATATAGAGGGTAAGAATATCGTTTTTTTCTTTATACTATATTGTTTTTTAATTTAGTTGCATATATTATTGTTTACTTTAACATTGGTATGCTATATATTACTTTTAATAATTTAGTATATTAATTATCCTATTTTTAAGTATTAGTATTATGATTACGTTTGCATTTTTAGTACAGTGTGCAATTTTAATGTGTAACTTACATTGTTTTACATTAATTTAGTAATTTCGATTTAGTAGCAGGGTGTTGCACTGGCAGGTCATTAGGGTGGCAAATTATTCATTACATTAGTTATTGCTTTTTATTTTTAAATAGTTGTTTATGGTAATGAAATAATTGATCTGTAATTAATCATGATGATTTTTAATTAATTGTTTTTTAATGTTTTACTATAGTTTGTAATTATTTAATCTGTATTTTTTAAAATTTAATTAGACATTTTTTATTTAGTAGTGGGTTGTTGAGATTGTAGAGGATTAGGGTGGGAAGATATTGAAAATATAAATTATAGTTTTCGTTTTTTAAGTCATTTTTATTTTAATGAAAATAGTAATTGGTAATTAATTAGAAATTATTTCTTTGATGAATGTTCATTTTTGTTATAATTGTTATTTTGTTCAGCACTGTATCTAACAATACATTTTTGAAAAAGTGTTTTATACCTAATATTTGTTTCAATTGTATTTGTTTCATTTAATTTTTAATAATAATAATGTTTTAGTTATAACTATTTAAAACTTTTCTGTTTTTTAATATGTTAAAATATTTATATTTTGTTATGTATTTCAAATTTTTTCAAGTATAGGAATTGAAATAGTACATGTAACCCCTCTAAAGTCCAACATTTTCCTGCTTTTTCTTATGTTAGAGAAGAAATATTAAAATTCACCTCTTCCAAAGTCCAACACTTTGGCCCTCATTACGAGGCTGGCGGTCATGAGACCCCCACCCTCACTGTGGCGGCCCTTACATGCGGAGCCGCCGGTAAGGACCGTCACATTACCAGTTGTGGTGGCTTGGCAGACGGCAAGCCTCCACAACTCTGCCTGGCCCGCTGGTGCTATCGCACCACCGTGGCCAGCAGTGAGCACCTACAACCCGGTGGCAGGCCTCAGCCTGCCGGCCGGATTTACAAGACTGCAAACCGCCATGCATGCATTCACATACACACCCATTCAGCACACATACACACAGACACCCCCACTCACTCGCAAACATCCACTCAGACACCCTGATACATGCGCACATACACACACACACACACACACACACACACATTCACATTCACTCGAATACGCGCATGCATTCACCACCCCCTCCACAGACACGCACACAAACACACAGACCCCCCCCTTTCGGACCCACACTTACCTTCTCCGGCAAGGAGGACGTCTGGGAAGGGATGAGTCCTGGCGGTCTTGCATCTCCAGCACCTCCACACCGCAGGACTCCGCCAAGCCGTATTACGGCTTGTAATATGGCAGCTGGACTCCTGTTGCCACGGCGGTGCTGGCGATGCACCCGCCACTTTTAGAGTCGGACTTGTCTTCCAAGGACTCCTAATAAGGCGGGCAAAAGACCACCAGCACTGGGGGTCTTTTGCCTGTAGTGGCTTCAGTGGTCCTAAACTGTTATGAGGCCCTTCATCTCCTGTTGCTTAGAATGGAGTGGGAATATTAAATCTAACCTCTTCAAAGTCCAACACATTTTCTAGTGTTGTTAGTTTTTTTCAATATTTTTTAAATAAATGACATACTATGTTTATATGCATGTATGTTTATATATATAATACTAATTATCCAGTGGCAGTCACCACTGGATAGTTATACTTAGAACAATGTTTCCGTAGGAAAAGCATTTTATGTTGTTCCATAAAACTTGGCACCTTTTGATGAATCTTCACAAAACTTTACCAAAAAAAAGTCTTGTCCACCCCAGCTTCTTCTTGGAAATTTTTGGGGTGATCCATCAAGCGGGGGCTGAGAAAAAGAGGCGGTCCTCAAAAGTGTCTTCTCCAAAACATTTTCCATAGGAAAATTAGACACAGCTATTGCCCAAACGGTTGAATGGCATTGCACCAAATTTTGCACAAAGCTAGATGTTTGTTCAGAAAATGTGATTTTTGTGATTTGGTGTAAATCTGTTCAGTAGGTTTAGGGATTTAGAAAATCGTTTTTCTACTCGATTTGTGCATGCCTCTGTGTGTTCCTGATGTCACCCCAATTCGTGGGTTCATGGTTGTCAGTTGACTTTAATGTCCAATATATTAGAATAGGCTTCATACCTGAGCAAAGTGCTGGCAAACATTTGTCTTTGGTATACATACGTTTTTGAAGAATTAATTCAGGTTTCTGGTGCTTACATGTGCCACTTTTATCTCATCGCCACAAACACATACGGAGAATTTTGAAGATTTATCAAGAATTTGGATTATTACACAAGGGGGCACAAGAGTGACGCAAAACCTAAGTAAGGTTTATCAAGCCACGCAAGGCCACCTTGTGTGATGCTGCATGGCTTAACAAACCTAGAGTAATGCAAGGCAGTGCAAAGCGCTCCCTTGCATTTCCCTGCCTGAGGGAGGTGTTCCATGAGTGGAGCATGGGTGTTCTCCTGCATCCACCCATTGATTTTGGTGCATTCTGAGATTTACTATTAGTGGTAGACCTTGGGATGAGTCAAAATGTTACGCCTCGCCAGGTGAGGCATAATGAGGAGAAATAGCTTTATTTCTCCTTCTTTTTTCCTCTTTCTATTTTGTCAATGCCTCTGAGATGTTACTGTGTAAGAAGATAGCACGCGCTTCATTAGACCCCGCTGTTTCTTGTGCTGATCAGCTGCATGGCACATTATATTTAATGGTTGATATAGCTTGAAGTTATCCTTGGGGTTGAGGTAATTACTTCTTGTAAGACCAATATGTTAGGTCAGAAAGTTTATTATGTGAGAGCCATCGATTTGTTGGGGTATACCGGTCAGGATCCACAACAAGAGAGTAGTTTTGATTCTCCTGGACTTGGTGTGGCAGTTGGCAATTAGTACTGACAAGTTTGTTTTAATTTTTAGCTTACTTATGCACTTAGCTGAATAGGCAGGCTGTCCTCTCCTGAAGAAAGTTTGTTTTTGCTCTTACTGTTCTTGTGAGTGGTACACCTTCTCTGTCTGGCTGTATTAGGTGGAGTTTGAATTAAGTCTAGGATTTCGTATTCTGGTAGTTTTGTTTTATATTTCATTATTTGCATTAGTTGGACTGTTGATGGCTTTTCTGAGTGTGATGATTTTTTGGTTTGTTCGGTGTTTAGCCCCCTCATGCCTTTTCTTGATTTTGATCCATTCTTCTTCTTCTTTCTAAAACACAATTTGCTTTGATTTCTCAATGTCTTCTATCAGGTTTGAATTTCCAGTACCTACAAGGATTCGGTCATTTCTAGGTCCTGTGCCTTTTTAACAAACGATTCACAAGTTGAAGATTGTTCCTTTTAACTGTGCTTTCCCCCAATTTGTTTGTAAGCTGATTAGATACCTTGCTTGTAAGTGAGGATCTTCTTTCATTATTGACTATTTTAGGAATTTTGCTAATAGCAATATTTCGTGTATCGTCAAGCTACATCCTAACAGCTGGGTCGTCTGATATGGGAATAGGATACTGTAGCAATTGCAGGTGTAAAGTTTCTGATGTGTTACCTTTTCTGGGTCAGTGTGGGCTGCTGAATGAATCTTTAAAATAACAGTCCGGTGCAGTATTTTTTGGCAGTATCTTTGACCTCTGCAAATTTAATAGAGCAAATCCTTTCTGGATTGCTGGTTTCAAAGCTGTTTATGCTTTGGAATGCTTGTAAATCACTTTGTGTAGTTAGTAGGTTCTGCATGCTTGAGTTCGGTCCTGATATCGCTTTCTATCAGGAGTACTTTTGGTGGGGTTTCCATGAATTGGCTATGGAGCTTGCTGCTGTACCTCAAAATTATGGCATCTCTTTCAATGAGATTTACTTTCGGAGGTTACCATGATGGGCTATGGAGCCTGTGTTCTGTAGTTCAAACAATTCTAGTGGTAATTTTGCAATCTTATGTTATAGTTCCAGGAGGAGTGTGGTGAGATCAGGACACGAGTAGTCCTTTTGTTTTTTGGGCCACACCCATATGGGTGAGTCCATGTCCATTTCATGCTTTCCTTATTCGTACGTTTATTGAGCTGGGTTACTTGGTCCTTTAGCACTTTTTTATCAGTTGGAAGTTTGTAGAGGTTACCTGTTTGTTGTTTGCCTCATTCATGGAATTAACACAAAGAGAGTTCTGATGTTATACTTTCGGAGAGGATCAAGAAGAGAATTGCAGCTGGGGATATGAAAGTTTTTTGGCCAATTTCTGACAAAAAAACAAATGTTTGTTTAGAGTTTGAAGGCCCATTATGAATTGAGACAATGGGGAATAAATAATGGATTTTGTTATATAGCCTAATAGTGAAAAAGACATTTTCAAATCACTACTGCATTAATGCAACAAGCTGAACTAACTGAAAGAGCTTGGGGCAAATTAGCTATAGAGTTCATGGACCAGTTAATGGTTTGCCATTACATCAAAAGGATGCCACTGCAGATTATTATAGCAAGTCGTCAGAACAGAAGTTCATGTCTGAGACAAACACTGCTAATGTAATCAAAATTTAAGATTTTCTGTTTGCATGGATGGAGTTTCCTAGGGTCTTCATCTCTGACAACAGGGTCCTGTGTATATCTAGAAATAAGATAGAATGCCTTCAAGAGTGTGATGTGTGTTATCATTAGAAAGCTATTATCCTTGGGTGAGGGTCTTGTTGAAAGGATTGTGTGCTGAACAACGTTACAGTTGTGTCAAGAGATGACCTGCAGTAGCCAATAGGTAGGGGAAGATGATGCCCTGACAGCACAACTAGAGAATGCGCCAGTGGCCTCTGCACTCAGCGAATGCCTGAATGTCCACATGGCTTAGACTGCTCCAACGTTTCCACTAACACATTTGTCCAGGAGCATGCTTCTTGACTTGTGAGGAGCATCAAGCAGGAAGAGCAGTGGCAGCACCGCAAAGTCAGCATTAGGCAAGAGATGTCTAAAATTGGTCTTTTTCAGGTGCGTCACCGATATCATGCACGGAACAAAGAGACTTGGCTAATCCTAATGACCTACTAATGAGTGATAGGTACATCACAGTCCATTCATTTCCTTACTTTAGCAACCATCCGCACCCACCTGCAACTATTTTTTTTCCCCGACTTTAGCACCTTGCAGCCAGGATTCCCCTGGCATCTTCTATTTGATGTCCTGATTTGGCTCTTTTCTCTGCCCTGACCTCAGAGAAAGGGTGGTGCTTTGCTAATCTACTTCTGCATAATCTCCATCTCCAGTCAAGAGCTACATGATTTCCAAGGTGGTATTTTTCCCTTGTGTAAGAGGCTGGCCTGGTTTGTAGTGGGTACCTAAGGTACTTACACCTTATACCAGGTCCTGTTATCCCTTATTAGTGATATGTAGGCAGTGTTCTAGCAGCTTAGGCTGTCTAGAGGTAGCTGTAGCAGAGTAGCTTAGGCTGAACTAGGAGACATGCAAAGATCCTGCAGTACCACTATAGTTACCCTTATACACAATAAAAGACAATACTCAGTGTTACCAAAAATAAAGGTAATTTATTTTAGTGATACAAGGCCAGAAATATTGTGGAGGCAATATTTCTTCTGGTGGTAAGTATTATACACAATATATACACTAGTTACCAAAATCAGGTAAGTAAACAGTCATAGAATAGTGCAAACAGTAGAAAATACAATAGATTGCAATGGGTCTAGGGGCAACACAAACCATATACTAAAATAGTGGAATGCGAACGTCGGATTCCCCCCTAGGCAATTGTAATTTATAGAGGGGCGCTTGGAGTGTAGGAAAACACCAAAGGTAAGTAAAGTACCCCACCCTGGAGCCCAGGAATGCAGGAGCAAAGTACAGCAAGTTTCCTCAGGACAGACTATAAGTCGTGATAAAGGATTTTGCAAGAACCAAGGAAGACTGCAAGCAACAAATGATGGATTCCTGGACCTGAAGACCTGTGGAGAGAGGAGACCAAGTCCAGAAGTCGAAGAAGAGTCCAGGAAGGACAGGAACCCCTGCCAACCTAGAAGAAGGTGCAAAAGTGGATTCTCCGGTCAGAAGAAAAGTACAGAAGTGCACCAAAGAAGATGACTGCGGGTTCCTACATGGTGCAGGAGATGTCCCACGTTGAGTTGTTGGATGCAGGCTGTTTGCGTCGTTGGATTCCGCCAACAAGCCTTGGTTCAAGCAAGTACGCAGTTTGGGTCAAAGAGGAGCTGCCTGGACCCAGGAGGGACCTGGAGGTCTCAACTCAGACTGTGGAGACAGAGGGGGCTCTCAGCAATTCAGAGAGCCCTCAGAAGACCAGGCAGCACCCACGGGAGTCCCAGAACAGGGTGACAAAGAAGATGCAAAGTGTGGTTGTTGCAGCACTACACAGGAGGGTCCCACGCTGCTAGAGAACAAATCAGGGAGCTGTGCATCACAGGATAGAGTGATGGGGACCTGGGCTACACTGTGCATGAAGAACATTTGGAAGAAGTGCCTAGAAGCCCAAGGCGCTGCAGAAGAAGTGGTTAACAGGGGTACTGTCACAGCACGGGGAGGCAAGCTCTTACCTCCACCAAATTTGGACAGCGAGACCTTTGGACAGTCTGGGTCACTTCGGTCCACCACCTGTGTTCCAGGGAGCATGCTTGTTCTCAGGAGAGGAGGCCCAGAGTACCGGTTGTCGTCACAGAAGGGTGCCTGCAGAAGCAGGTAAGTGACTCTGTCACTCCACAGGAGATACCTTTGGTTTTTCTGGTGCAGGGTGAAGATAGGCAATCCTCAAAGCATGCACACCTTGGTAACTGTTGCAAATGCTGGCTGGAGCTAAAGTTGCAGTTTACAGGAGTCATCCTGGATACTTTGTTGCAGTTACAGTGGTTCCTGGAGCAGTGTGCGGTTGATCTGACGGTCAGAAGCTGAAGCAGAGGATGCAGAGAAGTCCTGGAGGAATCTTGCAAACCGAATCTGAGGAAACCCCCAGGGGAGAGACCCTAAATAGCCCTGAGAGGGGGTTTAGCTACCTACCCAGGTATGCACCTATCAGGAGGGGTCTCTGACATCACCTGCTGGCACTGGCCACTCAGATGCCTCCAGAGGGTCCCCACACCTTGGGATCCAAGATGGCTAATGCCAGGGACACTCTGGAGGAGCTCTGGGCCCCACCCCTGGGGTGGTGACGGACAGGGGAGTGATCACTCCCCTTTCCTGTGTCCAGTTTTGCGCCAGAGCAGGGACTGTGGGTCCCTGAACCAGTATAGACTGGATTATGCAAGGAGGGCACTGTTTGTGCCCTTCAAAGCATTTCCAGAGGCTCCGGGAGGCTACCCCTCCCATGCGTGCAACACCTATTTCCAATGGGAGAGAGTGTAACACCCTCTCCTAAAGGAAATGCATTGTTCTGGCTTCCTGGGATTGAGCTGCTCAATCCTCAGGTGGGCAGAAACCTGTCTGTGAGGTGGCAGCAGCTGGGACTGCCGTGGAAACCTCCGAGATCTGGTTTGGCAGTACTGGGAGTCCATGGTGGAGCCCCCAGGGTGCATGGGATTGCTCCCCAATACCAGATTTGGATTGGGGGGTCAATTCCATGATCTTAGACACCTCACATGGCCATATTCGGAGTTACCATTGTGAAGCTAGATATATGTATTGATATATATGTAGTGCACGCTTATAATGGAGTCCAGGCACACATGAAGTCCGGGGAATTGGCCCTGGACAACATGGGGGCACCTTTGCTAGTGCAAGGGTGCCCTCACGCACAGTAACTTTGCACCAAGCCTTCAGTAAATGAAGGTCAGACATATAGGTGACTTATAATTTACTTAGTGCAGTGGAAAATGTGCACTATTTCACTCAGGCTGCAGGGGCAGTCCCGATAAAAGGTTTGTATGAGCTCCTTATGGGTGTCAAAAGAAATGCTGCAGCCCATAAGGATCTCCTGAAACCCCAATGCCCTGCGTACCTAGGTACCATATACTAGGGACTTATGGGGGGGTCCAGTGTGCTAATCAGAACTGGAATATGGAGTCACTAAAGTGTAGTGACAAATTTGGTAAGTAGAGAAAGCATAAACACTGGAGTTATGGTTAGCAGAACTTCAGTGACACAGTCAAGCATACTGACAACACATATAGGCCACAAACTGTGAGCACTGGGGTCCTGGCTAGCAGGATCCCAGTGAAATAGGCAAAACACACTTGCAGACAGGCAGAAATTGGGGGTAACATGCCAAGAAAGATGGTACTTTCCTACACCTTGTAGTTTTTTCTTCACAATTTTTTTCTCTAAAAGACCACAGTCATAATGATTTCATCAGAGTATTAAACATGTAAGTAATATAAATGAATGAGGGTACCGTGGCCCAGGGTATTGTACAAATGTCAAAGACTTCCACATGCCTTGTGTGCAGTACATGCAGATAATAGTTACAGGGTATGCCTTGCAGTTCTGAGAGCAGGGGATACTATACAGAAGGCCTGGCCTAAGTCCAAGTTTTGTATCCACGAGGCAATAACCACATTGCAGGGCCTTGTTCTGCACCAGTACCCAGGGCTGCAGGACCCACAGGAAGTGCCCCAGTACATATTTCTTTTTACAAAATGCCACCAAACCTCTAAATGCAATTGAAGATACTCAGTGTATAATACAGCACTCTAAAACATATATATCCAGTCCATACCTCAAACATTTGCAATGTTTTTTTGTAAAAAAGGGTTTTTCTTGTGATCCCGGAGTATTATCTAAAGTGCCCCTGGGATAGGCCCCCACCTATTTGCCAAATAAATGTATTTCAGAACAAGGCCTGCAGACCTCAGCTCTGCACATCTCATAATACGTGTAACTCCTGGCAGCCAAACAAATTCTCGGATTGAAATCTTGGGGTCTCTGAACTGTTTGTCAATACCGACTTTCATATATCCATAAACTGTGCTACTCACTGCCCTGTGCCTGGTCTCCCTAGCTCCATTTTTACAGACAATGGCCAGGGACTGCCCCGTGTGGGCACTTCATGCTGCCTGTATCTTGTGCCCAGTCACCTTGTCGAGAGTACCCAAAGGGTACAGCTAGTAGTCTCAGGGGTTAAAAGGGCTAGGCGGCGCATGGCCGCTGGGGGAGGATATTAATAATAAAAATAGTTTTTAAAAAAACATACCTGCCACTCCGCTCCTCCCTCCCCTCAGCAGGCACAGGCTCCCAGCCTGCCCTGGGGCCATTCCTAACGCCGCATGAAAGCAGCATTAGGATTGCCTGGAGCATCCAGCCAGGACACTCCCAGGCAGACTGTGAGCCTGTGGCTGCTCTTTCCAGCCCGGCAACACAGTGACGGGATGGAGAGAGCACAAAGCGCATGTATGTTTGGCTGGCCTGAGTCGGATGGCCAGACACACATGTGCCATGAGGGGAGTGCACAGTGCACAGCCCCTCGTTCCCATCATCCCCCAGGGCCCCACCACTTTAACAATGAAACAATGATAAACACAGTAGTTTATTATTGTTTCATTGTGAAAGGTTTGCAGCGGGTGCTGCTGGCAGGGGGTGGCGCTCCTCTGCAATTGCGGAGGAGCCACCACTGATAGCTAGTGTCCTATCGGGAAACAAGGCCTGTCCTCATTAACAGTTGTCTAGAGTGGTATCTGCTGGGATATTGTTCTGGACAAGTACAAGACTCCTAGTATTGCTAGACCCGGTGATCTTGGATCCAGCAACACTAGAATCAGTTACACCTGATGTAAATCTGCGCCCAATGGAACCATGGATGGCTCCAGGCAGCGCCTGCAGGCAAAAGTGTGTCTCACTAATTGCCCTCCCCATACCAGAACAGTGAATGGGGAAACAAATGCTTTAGCCAGCGTTGCCTTACCCTACTGGACACTCTCTTGACCCCACCCCCTGGCTGGCCCCTGACTTACAGCCTCACCCTGTAGCCATTTACCATAAGCAAAAAGTATGTGATGAATGGAAGTCATAAAGGGTCCGTTACTGAGCCTGGAATCAGGAAAACCATTTGGAAAAGTATCCAGTATTCCTGGATTGTATGTCATCCCACATTCTTGAGTAACCTGTACATGGAATCAGAGATTCTGGACCCTCTTATCAATGAACCAAGTAACAGTCTACTCATAAGGAGGCTCAAAGAAGACTTTTGCTAAATAACCAAGCATTGGCAAAGCCAATAGGTCTGTATTTAAAAGAATTTTGTTTGGTAATGTTAAGTATTACAACCAGATAGTGTAGGAATGGATATGTATTTGTGTAGAATTAAAGAACTGCAAAATAATATTGGCGTAGGTTAAAAGGTCAGGGGACAGTTGCCCTCCAAGTCAAACCTAAAACCCATGTAGGTTTTAACCATGTAGGTTAATGACTGCCCTCCTCCCATCTGTGGTTCTGCCACAAAAAAATTAACTTCAATTATCTAGTTATTTAAGACAATTTAACCCTGTGTGAGTCTTCGAAAGCTCAACCTCTGGCATGTGGATAAATAAACAAAATCATCACAGCTGTGTGGAGAGCCTTCACTTGTTTGTTGAAGCACACACCTACTGCCTAATCAAAACAATGTAATCCTGCTTCTTAACACCTGGGCGTAGACAAAGACCCTCTTCTTGTGTTCTCACATAATTGTCTGGTGACTGCTGCGCTGTCAAGCCAGACCATACAAATGATCAGATTTACACTTGAAAAACTTTTGTGAATCGATGCCTGAATGTGATTTTCGAGTCAAAGTACAATTCTGAAGTTTAAAAAAACTGTTATTTTTTACTTTTTTTTCTTCTTTGTCTATCACACTGAGTCTACGACCAGTTTGCAATATTTATCATGTCCGTTTAAAAAAACACAGAGATTGGAAAGTCATTGAAAAGTATATATACTGACCTTGGTGGGCGAAGGTTTATTGTCCATCCAAGTCTGTAAGATAAAAAAAAATAATCTTAGAATGTAAGCGTGACAATGAAGCCACTAACATGAACAACCAATAGCAACACTGAAACAGTATTCTTCACATGTGATAATAATAACATTTCAGATTCCTGGTAGTAGTAATTGCTTTTAATATTGCTATAGCACACACATTCAGAGTATGCAAGTAGTAAGTCTTGAAACGACAAGTAATCCTGGCTGCATTCTGGAACCATTATCGAAGCAATAGATGGTGAGCGACTGTTCCTCAGACGTGGGCCTGAGCCCTATTCAGCGTCTGCCTGTTGCTCTCTGCTACACCCGTGGTGATGCTGCTCCCCTCATTGCCATTCCTGCTTGAGTATCATCGGAGAGCATTATGGCTACTAAAATGGAATATGTAACATCCGCTTCTTTGAACCTTGCCCATGCAATCTAACATAACACAACCAGCTCTAGCCCATCTTTCTTCCAACCATTCATTTGAAATCACTCTCACGGCCCCCAATAAAATCACACCTAACTCCTAGTAATCTAACCCAGTGGTTCCCAGCCTATGGACTATTTAGAAAATTCGCTAATATTAATAAAGTATATAAAAATAAAGTGACTAAATGTACAATTTTTTTTATGTATTGTTTTGCTGTTCAAATCATCAACAATATATAGGCCTGGGTCCCAGGCTTCCAGTAATACTCAGTGGGGGCCCCCGGATTTCAATAATGATTCAATGGGGGTCCAAGGGTTCCAGTAATGATAAAATGGGAGTCCACAGAAGTCAAACGGTTGAGGACCCTTGATCTAATCTACCTAAAAATAACTGGTTTCCTTGCACGGAATGATTTCATTGGGAGCACAAGACTTATCCCAATAACCAACAATGATCACTAACCCCTGGATTAACCAATAACCTTTGGCTCCGGAGAAGTTTGCTACTCCCAGGTGAAGAGCTTCAAAGCCTCCTCAGTAGTGGCAAGCGCTAGATAAATCCAATCAGATTACAGTACAATAAACATGTGTGTGGGGGGGGTGTTATGGCTTTAGGAATGTTTCCCAAGTGCTTATCAACAGAATGCTGTGTCTAAAATAAAACATTTAATTGCACAAAAATTTAATATGCGTAGACAGAAGTGCAACATTTTTCTCTCAGCCCATTTCCCATTAATCTTTGCAACAGCACTGGCATTCTCGCAACGTTCCCCTCCTGAAATGTGTTGAAGCGAGCATTCTTGAAGCACACATTAATGGCATTGCGACTATAACACTTTTTTTATTTAACTGCGCATCAAGAGAATTAATTAGAAGAGCTCTCCTCTGAGCAGCTTCTGCGTACCTGAGAAATGTACGTGAATAGATTTAGCACAATGTGATGAAGTGAGGGAATGAAGCTAAATTAAGATAGAAAAACACCCCTTCCCTGGGCCCACATTAAGCAAATCACTGCGTGCATTCTGCCTGCAGCAGGGCAATGTTGTACTGGGACAAAAAATAGGCCCAAGCACCAAAACAAAAATGTGGTCCATCAGTGAATTAGAAAACTGAAAAAGTGGCCCATGTTTGCAGATTGGGGCAGTTCTGAACTTGTAAAGACATGATATATATATATATATATATATATATATATATATATATATGTTTTGCAAGGTATGTTAGTCTGCACAAATTTGAGCTTCCTCCAGGCAATGTTCAATAAAAACCAGTCCAGTAGGCCCACAAGGAGACAAAAAAGGGTCCACATACTAAGCAACCAGACCAGCCCAAGGAAATGGAGCCCCCTCAGACCCATGATCTCTAGTGCCACTGCACCTGCTGCACTATTGAACTATTGATAGGTACTTCCCTTTCTAAAAGAGCAGTCCCCCCTCCCTCTGCACACAGCAACTGCTGGATCTGGATTTATCAAGGGTACAGGGCCTTCTCGTTGAAAACAAGATTCCCTACAGGTAAGATATACAAGTTCATGCATTCATCTACAAGACATTCAGTCCCCCAGATAACAGTCAATGTTCTTATTTATTTTTAATTTTAGCTCCCCAGTCTCTAGGGAAGCCAAAGAAGGACTTCAAAACAGCTCAACGCCCTCAGTACAAGGAGTACCTGAAGGGTTCACCAAAAGGGTGCCACAAACCTTCATCTACGACTGGGGGCTATAAGGAGCTCCTCTAATCTTTTGGTGAACTGTAATGTGGGCATGCATATCAGCCTGATCAGGGCAAGTACTTGAGTAGGCTTCCTGGAAGTAAGGTTCAAAAGCTTTGGTCTAGCCCAAACACATAAGGGGAGAAATGCTTGCAATCAGTCTAACCACTGGAAATTGCTAAGGGTAGAATTCAACCCCATCGTTCTTCTGGCCTGCTTGGATCTAGCCATGTGCACATCAGTCTTGACTCACCTCTATTAGAAAGAGTCCAGCCAAAACTGCCAGACCATGTAGTCCCTAAACTGGAACCCAAGACCAGTTTCACCCTAACTAGGGCTCATCAGTTAGACTTGGTTCCAGTGGCACAGTGGGCACAGGACCCACATCTAGACATACCCTTGCAGCTTGAGGCGATACATCAAGCACAGAAAAGTGATGGGAGGAATGCTTGCAATAAGTCTAACCACTGTCAGTCACTTTGGGTTACATTCTAACCCATCATTCTTTTGCCCACTATGCACCTCAGTTTGGATCCAGCCATATGGAAGCTTGATCATGCTCCACTAGGAACAAACCAGCCTGAACTTCCAGGGAAGGTCCTTCCTGAACCAGAACACAGGCAACCCAAAAGGAACATGATGTGACATAATGCTACACATTTTGTAATAATATTACTTCTTTTTGTCATTTTTGTACATGGTGAAACTGTCTTGGCGAAGGTTTTACATCATTAGTATCAGTTTAAAACCCAAGCCCAGTTTCCCCCCAATCTCATCAATCTGCTGTAGCTTGAGTCCAGTGGCACAGTCAATCAATCAATCAATCGGGAATTGGTAAAGTGCACTACTCACCTGTGAGGGTCTCAACGCGCTGAGGAGCAGGAGGCATAAGGGGGGGGGGAAGGGGAGCTTCTGCTACTGCTCGAACAGTGAGCACAGGACCCAGGTCTGGGCATACCCTTGCCACTTAGGGAATTACACAAAACCCACAATTTGTGATGGGAGGAATGCACACAGTCAGCAAACATTATACAACCCCATTAATGGGGGGCTAACAAAAATTCGAAAAGTGCAAATCTTCTCCTGTGGTTTGTCTGTGGGGGTAACCAACTTCAAGCCTTCACTATCATGGGAGTCAGTGACATTCACTGTAACAAAATACAGACTTTAGCATAGTGAAATAGCAATCTGCCCTTTATTTCAAAGTAAATAAACCAGGCATTCTGCCCTTTCAAACGTTTTCATAATGAACAAATCAAACCTATGCACTCTGACATAACAACCAACCAATCAGCTCTCTAGCCTTTGTCATTGATTTATCACCATCACAAACTCAGGTCTACTGTACTGAGCATAAGCTGTCTCACAAGGGCATTATAATGAATGCAAATATAAACTTGAAACATCTACAAAATAAATTATGCAAAACAGTAACCAAGCACTAGTGAGAAGAACTAACAATGATTCTCAATGCGCAAATTGTTTTTTCCCGGTTATGTCACAGGGGTTAACACCACCAGATTGCTTGCCTAATACAGTAATGTGAGAGATTCCATACAATAAAATGCCTGCCTACAATCTTTGACACAGTGCAAATACACCCCCCCTAAATGCTATTTGACTTTAACATATGCTTTTTGCAATAAATGTTAGGCCTACTGCCTTTGGCACAACATTTCATAATAAACAGATCAGATCTGTGGTCTATGACATACGTTTTCCCAACAAATTATGCCTTCATCATACGTTTGTCACCATAAGCAACTTAGGCATACTGAACTGAGTATATGTTTAAAGACCGGGTGAGAGTCAAGTATACACTCACACAATCCTAGGAGCTGTTATCGATGTTAAGGTTAACAGAGATTATCACAGTGACAATCTTTTGGCATGGATTTTTCACAGGGGGTAAGCAATACCCAAAACCTGTGTCCACTATAGAAATCTATCAGACTCCATGAGGCAAAACACCTGTATATAGGCATCAACACAGTGTGATAACAATTTACTCTTAAAGACTTCTGGCTTTTAACAAATGCTTTCTAAAATGAATATGTTCTGTCTTTATCGTAGCTTTTCTTACTAAATAGATGAGGCCTAGCACATTGATTACTGGCTTACTACTATAACCAAATCAGTCCTGCTGTATTGAGCTTAAACGGTCCTATAATGCAAAAAGTGCAATAGAAGAACTAATTTTCTGTGGAAGCCCGGAACTTCTTTCCAATCAAATGCTGCACTCAGGGAACTCAAGATGTGGGTTAAGCCACAGCCCCTTTCTCAGTAGTGCTTCTTAAATTATTTTTTCTGTTAATCGTACAAGGTCTGGCATCAACTGCTCCTTTAAGCCAGACCTAATAAAAGGGGGTCTCCTGTGCTACGGTAGGCAATGCACACACTGCTACTGAGAATGAGTTGGCCTATTACCCAAGGAATGGGGGTCTCGTCGCAAGCAATTGGGTCACCAGCAATTTCAATCTATCCTTACCCTGAGCATTTTCGTCCCATGGCATGTGCAACAGCATACAGAAACAATCTATCAGTCGATCAGATGACAGTCGCTGCCCAAATGTATGAAAATGGAATTTATAATGTTGAGATCTTAAAAGACAGTGAAGGGCACTTGTAACTTTACAAGAAACAAGGCCAGTCAGTGGAAGTGATATCAGAATAAATCCATTTTAAGAAAGTGCCACGTAACAACACAGAGGAACAGCTAAAACAGGAGACATCTAATGTTAGAAAGGGGCACTGGTAACATCCTTAATATGTAATTTCGGAAAATGGCCTGTACAGCATCTCAAGGAATCGAGCACGAAAAAGTTGCTTTTTAAGCTCCCTTAGCATACTAAATTACAGAAAGCCTCATTAAGGGCATCTAATCAGGGAAAGTGACACTTGTATCACTTCCAAAGAACTCACTGTGACAAAGCAAAACATCAAAAGAAAGCAGTTAGCCAATACATCTGTACCAATGAGAGACTTTGAATAACGAAGTACATGGAGCAAATATTTTGCAGGAATGTAAGCTTAAATCAATGCATGATTTTGTGTGGGTTCTTTCTGGTGCACTGGCAGAAACACATTGTTGATGAGGGAGGAGCCTGGGTGCGTATGAATGCACGGGATGGGGTGGGCACAGGAAGAGAGTGCAGGTGAATTAATTATCCTGATCACCCCATGACAGAAACATTGCACGGAGCCAAGAGAAGCCAGATCCAGATGTCAGATGACCACCTCCCCAAGCTCTGCGATGCCCCCCTCCGCAGCATGTCCGATACCACCTCCTTCACCTGATGCCTGTCTCTGCAGGCCAAAATCACCCATGTTTGTCTCTTCACTAGCAGTAACTTTAGCATACTGCTGTTGACACCAGTGAAGATCACCATCTTACTCGGCATGAGGCTAAGCGGGAACTGTCGGAGCCCAGGTGAGAAGTGCTGATGGCTCAGCAGTAGCACAGCGCACCCCAGCCGCAGGGCAGCAGCAGTAAGCAGCATGGTGCATAGCATATGCCAGACACAGACAGCGAGATAGGACTGTGGAAAGTCACTGTCCAACCGTTGCACACCTATAATGTAAAATGCCCCATTTTCAATGGAAATATATCTTACGTTCTGTTAAAATAAACAGAAAGTCAAGAGAACATCTTCTCGCAAGGAGTGTTGTTAGCTTCTCAATATTAGAAAGCATACTAACGAATGGTGTAAACACTTTATCGTAATGTTTAGAGTAAACCTGACTTACAACGTGGCCGCACCATTTTAATATTGAAAGACAATGGTGCAATTTGTTTAAACTTTTTTTGCATAAATCACGCCCTTGACAATCGGCGGTCATCCACCGTGCAGCCAATTTGGGGTGAAAGAGGTGCTGGGATCCTGGTGGGGCGAACAGCAGCCTGAGCTGGCATTCCTTAGAAACTCCTCTTTTCGAATCAGCAGCCGAGGGAAAAGAAAAAAGTAGTGTGCAGAATTTAAAATAAATAGCCAAAAGTTGACCGAACCATGTAACAAAGCAAGTCTCCAGGGCGGGAACAAACAGCCAAAAGGCGGGACAAATGTGAACTATTCACGTATGAAACCATAGGAATTTTGAAAGGCAGACGAATGAACCAATGAAAATGATAGGCAAGCTGAAAGACCACACAGCAGATACAGCATGTCTTGAGAGACAGTACATGTATTGCCAATGCTCAACCTAAAAACTGACGATGACCTGCTAATTAATTTATATAATTGCTCCTTGTTTAGGGTTATTCTTCAAAGTGGCAACCACAGCTTTTGTCCTGTGCACCAAAATCCAAATTCCGAAATCTGCACAGTTCCTATTAGTTAATTCCGAAAGTGAGCAGAGAAAAATATTGACACATCCTTGCAAATAAACCACCAAACACAGCAGCTCTATGGCTAGTTGCAAGAGAGGACAGGGCCAGGAAAAGATCAACTGAAGAGTCCACCATTAACATTGATTTCGGAAATAGAAATGGTACACACTGTTAAAAACAGAAAATATATATTTTTTGAGGGGTTCAATGATGGTGGCACTTTTCAATATTGGTTTTCTTTCCGTCCCTTACATTCTGATGCTTACATACGTCCATGGCAACTGAAACTGACAACACAGCTAAAAAGGTGAGAGAAAACCAAAAAGAAAGCCACCCGCACTCTTTATCTCGTGAAAGTCCTCCACGTGGCCTCGCTGTGGGGCATGGTAAGCAATCTCGCCTGACGAAAAATGGAAAGTGAAGAAAGGCTTTACAAAGGAGCGACTGCAGCCAAGGTCACACTGGAATCCAAAAGCAGCCCTGGCAAATGTTGTCATCCCTGCCAGTCCTCAGACTGAGTTGAATGAGTGCAGCGAGCAAGCTCAAATCCTGCAAAGATGGTAACCCAACAGGAATCTTTGGGGAAATGGGGAAAAACTTTCAGTGCAGTGCTTAATTTGAGCGGCTGTTTTCCAGTGCTCTGCACCACACATAATTGCCAGCACTAGCATTTATACTAGCCTGCCACATTGTGGCACTGTCCGTCTAATTTACAGATGAGGACAACAGCAGTTGTTTAGTAATTGTATATACGCTAAAAATGCGTTATGAGTGATATCTAAAATATTCTTATGGCTTAGGGGGTGTGGAATAGTCTGAACTGTCACACTTGTGACAGTGTGATGGTTAGTGGTTGTGTTGGCACTGTTACTGGCAGCGTTTGCCAGAGCAATGGGTGGTACAAGCTGTAGCGATCTCCTTTTGAGGACCCTGGCACTTATTTTTTTTTTACAAATTAAGCACGGGTGCAGTGTAAAACACATTTTTGTATTTATACTGGCCTTTTTCAATCCAGTTTTGCCCTCACTCTTCCTTTCTTTCGCACTCTCATCCTTTCTCTTAATTCTGTCCACATCTTTCCTCAAACCATACCATCTCTATTATTTTGTCTCACTCGCCCTTTATTCTAATTCTTTCCTGCTACCACTCTCCTTTTCTTCCTCTTCATTCTATTACTTCCGTCTTCTTCTCCCCCTCATTTTTCTCTCTTCACAGATTCTGGCAGCCAGCTCGAATTTACAATGGGGGATACAATAAAAATAAAATTAAAAAAAGCACCTACCTGTCGCAGATGTTCTCTCCTTGAGTCGCATCTTCTCTCCCATCTCCGACGTGCAACGGTCATGGGACCCAGGAAACTGTACACATCAATACTAATGCTGGTTTCATGCTGGTAATCAGCATGATCCCAGCATCAGGATTGGTGGGAGTGGGCTCACTCAGAGATCACCAGAGTGTTGGAGGCCTGTGCCTTCTCTAACCCAGCTTCTCTAATCCAGCTGTCTTAAGATAGCTGGGTTAGAGATGTTTGAAGTGCACATGTCAGGCTGGCCGTCGCAAGACGGCGGGCCAAAGGGACATGCGCACTTTGAACAAGTGCACAGTTCCCTGCTGCCACTCAACAGCAATTGCCACATCTCGCCCTGACACTCGGTTCAGCACGGGGCACTGAAAAATAAAATGGTAATAAACAAACTTTATTACCATTTTATTTTTCCGTTATGGGGGGCATTTTTTTGTTGGGGCGATGCTCCTCTGCCCACATGGTGGGGCCGTCCCTGCTTTCCTTGCTCCCCTCACTTTTTTGATCTCATTTCCAATTGTGGGTAATTGTGGGTTATCCTTTGTCTATCGTCCATAAATAGATATCATCATACATTAATTTTAAAAAAAGAAAATTAATATAAAGTGAAATGGAGTGCATAGCATTCGCTGTATAAAAAGGCACATTTTAAAAGCAACGTCTTATAAATAAAAAAGATGCTACTAAATAAGAAAAAGTTCTCCAAATGCCCCTAAACATTTCACCTATCAAATGCAGTATGTCAAATCAAGGCTCAGTAAATGATAAGGTGGTCCTGAATATATCACCCAAATGTGTGCAGTAAAGTTTACTGATTACATTAATAATGCATTTGCAGAACAGGCTTATTGCTAGTCAAAGTCACTGCGCAAAGCTTTAAGGTAATCTGAACATAATGCTAAGGTTCTCATTTTATTTCTAAAAAAAAGGCACTAAGGGGCATATTTATAAGCCCCTAGCGCCACCTTGCACCACATTAGCATAATTTTGTTTTAGGCTAATGCCTCCCAATGAGACCAAAATCCTAGCATCATATTTACAAAGTGGCGCAATGCATGCATTTCGCCACTTTGTAATTCTTTGCGCTACATTATGCCTGCGCCAGGCATAATGTATGCAAAGGAGGTGTTCCCCCGTTAGGGGGGGGCCGAAAAAATGGCCATTTTGTACTACACTTTTAACGTCTGCTCAGAGTAGGCGTTAAAAGGGGGCTTCGATTCTTTATAATGGGCCCCTATGTACTCTGCAGGAGTAGCGCCAATGGCGCTACTCCTGCAGAGTACAGCAATAGCGTCATGAAAAATTACGTTATTGCCCCCTACCCTGCGCCATGGTGTGCCGGATTTTAAATACGGCGCACACATGGTGGCAGTAGGGGGCGCAAAGGGGCGCAGGGAAAGTAACTCTGCAGTTAGAGCAGCGCCACTTTCCATAAATCTGGCTAGAATTACTGTGCCGCGCAAAAAAAAAAAATCTCAACTATAATCTAAAACAACTTTTAATTATTCCTCCAAGTAAAAATTACAACTACAGTTTAATGAATTTCATTATCTGAACGTCAGCTCACCTCGTCACCAGCTTTATTCTTGCTGATTTGCACAAAAGGTTTACAACTGCTGTGCTACACACACAATTTATCTCTGCACAAAAAGTTTACCACTCCAGTGTTGCGCACAAGATTTACCTATGCAAAAAAGGTTTATCTCTGCTGTGTTACGCGCAAGATTTACCTATGCACAAAACGTTTACTTCTGTAATGCTGTGCGCAAGATTTGCCTATGCCCAAAAAGTTTACCTCTGCTGTGTTGCGCGCAGGGTTTATCTATGCACAAAAGGTTTACCTTTGCTGTGCTGCTCACAAGATGGACCCTTGCCAAGTTGCCCTTGTGCTGCAAACGCGGGAAGTGGCTTGGGATCATTCCATTTGCAGGATGCTCAGTATAAGAATTATAAACATGCATGCAGCACGTGCACCCAGAATGCCCATCGTGGGTACAAAAACAAAAGTGGCAATGAAAGAGATGCGTCTGTATCAAGGTCTGCTTCAGGGACGACAGCAAGGCTGAATGTGACTTTCACAAACCCAAGGCCAGACATTAGGTCCAGCGCTGCGAATGGAAAGTTTCACTGCCACCAAAATAGTGATATTTTCGTGCATTGTACTGCATTGTGTAGTACATGAACCGTGCCATAAAATGATGCCTGCAAGAAGGGCCTGTGACTTCACATGAAAGTATTATTGTCACAGTTGTTGGACATTGTCACATTATTGCCAGTGTGTTGTATTGGGATGCCTAGTTGTGTACGCCCTGGACAATCAGAAGAAGAGAAGACACAAAGAGAGACGGCGGGCAAGAAACTAGGGGAGTGGAGGAGAAAGGATTGAGGAGAACACCGAGGGTGAGAGAGGAAGGAAAGAGGAGGAAACGGGAAGCGAGAAAATAGAAGAGGAGGATGAGGGAGAGAAGAGGCAAAGAGAGCAGCCAGAAGGCAAGAATGCAATACAATGGAGCAGACTGGAGGAAAGGGGAAGGAAGACAGGTGGGAAAAGAGATGAAAAATGAACATATTGAGGCGAGCGGAGAGGTAAAGTGGTAGAGGAAGAGAGAACGAGCTTTGGCAAAGCCAGTATGTTCCGCCTGTAGTCTGTGTCATGGCGCTTTTCTTTTTAACTTTAAGGTATATTGCACAGCAGGTCAACTGTTCTGCAATATGTAAAGAAAACATTGACAAAGTCAATAGAATTTGCATGGACGAAACATATTGGCTTTGCCAATGCTTGTAAAAAGCAAAGTTCTGCTTTAGAAAGACATAAACATAGACATTTACTGCGCACCTGGTAAGTGAGATAGCTCAGTGAATAGAGTGCCTGTCCCTGTGAGCAGACTGTTTATAAAACAAATAGCCCAAGCGCAACGCTAAAGCTCACTGTAAATGTTCTGTTGGTTGCTAGCTACCTGTAGTTTGAAATATTAATTAGGATGCTTATTAGTTATTAAGGGCCTGATTTAGATCTTGGCGGTAACTGTCACGCCACCGGTTTTCCATTGGAAAATTTGTCTGCCGCCTCGGAGGTTCGCCCACTCGATTTAGATACTGGCGGGACCATAGGTGAAAGAACACCTGAGTCCTGCCGACTCTGTCAAGAATCTCCAGCCACCTCAACTGCAGCATTAAGAATAGGGGCTGATGACAGAACTCCAGCCACCTTTACTGCCGAGCAGATTTGGATGTGTCTTATCGCCAAGCCAACCTTGGCTGTCCAACTTTCACACCTCAGTTGGTGGATTGAGGGGGAAATGAGGTACAGACCTACCTTTTTTTCTCCGTTCCACTTCCGTTTTTGACTTCACACGACTGGATAAGACTTTCTGTCGCTGCTGCCACTGAACCACAAAGAAAACACAACTCCCCGTTGCCGGACTTCAAGGTAGGGAACCCTCATTAACTGCATACATTGTGTGGTCACCGCATATGAGCACGAGACCACTGCAGTCATATACATGTCACAGTCATTTTTTTTGACATGCATATGTCAGGAACACATTTGTGTGGGATATGGTTGGGGACAGAATGGTACATGACACATATCGCACACATACGCAACTGCCATTGTGGTGTCAGTATTCATTGCCAAATGAATGCTGGCATCACAGTGATGTTACATTCACACCTCTCAACTATGCCCATGTGTGTACATCGCAAGGGGACCTGCACCTGTAATGATGTGCTTCAAGATGTGTATATGAGCCAATATGTGCATGTGTGTGCGCGTTTCGATTGGCTGGTTGAGGCAGAGGAAGCTGGAGTAGGTGATGTGGTTGTGTCTGTATGTGTGTCACTAGCATGTGGGTTCGATGTTGTGTATGTTTGGTGGTGTGTTGTGTTGCTGTGTGCAACATTCATCTGAGTGTTGTTGTGTGGGGGTTGTTGTGATGTGTGTAGTTATGCTTGTGTGTGAGTGTATTTGTGTAGATGAGTGTGAAGGTGTGTTGGTTGTTGTGGGTGTGTCATGTGTGGGTTCAGTGTCAATAAAGTGTGTGTGTTGTGTCATGGATGTATGGCAATGTGTGTTTTCAGGATATACATGTTGTGTTATGGTGGAATGGCAATGGATAATAGTGTGTATGTGGTGTGCTGTGTAGTGTGTTATGCAGAGGGACGCATGTGGCTAAGGTACAGTGTGTTTATGTGGCTTACCTCTATTCCATATCCACTGACATTGTACGATGTTCACTGGGTCAAGCGACAGGCTCCCTCCGTCAGCAATCTGCAGCCAGTACACTGCCTGCAGGACTGTAATATCTAAGTAGGGTCAGCGGAAACCTGTTAGCCTGATGGCTAGAGAAAGCACTCCGTCATGGCAGTTGGAGCTCAGCCACCCTACATCTAAATATGGCAGGTGAAACACCATCGACTTGACAGTGTCTTTGGGTCCACTGCGGCCATGGATTGGCAGCAATACCGCCAAGATCTAAATCATGCCCTAAGTCTCACTGCATTGAGTAAAGTAACTGGTGTCCATATAGAGTGCTCCAAAGCCCTTGGGCCGGGTTCACACTTTGAACATTTTATTACAATGCAATCCATTTGTATAAAACTATTAAATGAAGTTTTTATTGTGCGAAAAAGTAGGCAGCATTCCTGTAAAAATTTCCTACGAATAATCCACGTTTATAGAGGGTTTGAAATCTATAATTAAACAAAGGGCGTTTCTTAACGCCCACAATCATAAAGTAAAGGTGTGTTTTAGTAAAAGATACACATACAAGTACATTGCTCCACCACTGAGTGATATTACTCAATAGTTGAAGCGGCTGCTGCTGTGAGTTGGCCATGAATGAAAGACATAGCTCAAGAGCAACATTAAGGCTCACAGTAAGTGTTCTAAATATTATTTAAGAGGTTTGCAAGCTAACAAATCTTACGCTATTGAGTAAAGTAGTTATTAACTATATAAAGCGCTTCAAAGGATGGATTAGCAATTTAAACATTTTTGTTTTTTAACACCCACGTTCTTGCAGGAAGGCTGTGCTTTCTAAAAAGATGAACATATATCTACATTGTGCCAACACTTAGTGAAGCAACTGAATGGCTGTGGACTGCCGCTGTGAGCAGGCCACAGCCACGTGTGGAGAGGGCCCAAAGTCTTTAGTAATGCAAGGGCATAACGTCCACAATCTTAAAGGAAAGTTGTGCTTCAAAAAAAAGATAAATGCTAAAAAGATAAACATACATAAGCATTGCATCACCAGTGAGCGAGATAGCTGTGTGTAAAACACCTGCATCTGAGAGTGTGTCATGAAAGAAATATCTCAAGGGCAACACAGAGGCACACCATAAATGTAGTAGAGATAAACATTAGTTAAGAGGTTTGTAAGTTATGAATTCTCACAGCATATACCACCACTGAAATAGCTGGATGGTTGTGCGTCGGCTGCTGTGAGAAGGCCATAGTCACTAGAGCTAGAAAAATGAGTGTCTGGTGCTTGATTGGATCTGGCAAAGATGCCTTGTATGTGGTGTAAATCGGTATGTGTCTGGGCCTGGTTTAACTCATGCTCTGTTTTTTATTCATAATTATTTGCCTAGTTAAATCTGCTTTGTAGAATTGATTATAAATCGCATTGTGCAAGTCATATTTCTTTTTACCTTGTTATATGTAGAGTAAAGTGAGATATGTGCTGTCAGGCAAGAGATATAATAGTCACTGTTGTGGGCACTGGAACCAGGAAAGCAGGTTTGAGTCTTGGCATCAGCTCAACATCCTGTGATTTTGGGCAAATCTCATCATCCTGGTGCCTTAAAAATTTGAAACCTCTGGTTTTCATCGAAAACCCATTTATGGGCCCTAATGCTGCTTTGCCAAGTTTGCATTATCTACCAAAAAGAAGTCTGGTATGGATCTGCAGTTCATTTAGCTGGACAGCATTTGAAAGTCGATATTACTTTATGCACTAATTTCCACAATATTTGTTTTAACAAATTTCCCTCAGAACATAGAGCACAAAGGCCGTATTGTGTTGCCAAGCAGCACCAGACTAAAGTTCCATGTGTAAGCTGCAGCACAGACCCTGGCCATATTGAAACCATGAAAAAAATTGTTGTGTATTATAAAAAATGAGCAGGATAAGTAATACAGGGCAGGTGTGGGAGGGAGGGAGGTTTGGGTGAACACAGGGGTTTTAATGATAAAGTCAGAAAAGCAAATACAGTGCCCTTGAGCAGACAGACCGCAGACATGTGCAGTCCTAGAGAGTGCATTTGTAAAAGTACTAAAAAAAGTACCTTGGGAAGCATATGGTCCATGGAAGGACATTGGCCAGTGGCCAGTGCCCGGAAGGAGTACTTGGTCCCGGCTCCACACAACGGCATGCATGGCAAAGCAGAGAGCAGGAAGTGAAAGTAGACGAGGTGCTGACAATCAGAGACATGTAAATTAGAGCGATGTTGAACTAAGCCAATGGTAAATTCTGGTAAGTAATGGGTAGGTTCCAAGGCAATTTTAAGATTGTTTTACTCACAAATGATTATGTAAGCACAGTGCGTACATGTCAGTGCATGTGAAACTTAAGAAGGAAGTGAACTAGAAGGTTGAGGATGGGGTAAAAGCAGAAAAGGAAGAAGAAACAGATGAAGGAGTATGAATGGGGAGGAAATAATTGAAGGTGAGAAAGAAGAGTCAAGAGAATAGAACAGAACAGAGGTGGGAAAGAAGGATTGGAAAAAAGACAAATGGGAAAGAGAAAAAAAAATGCAAAGGAAAAGGAAGGAAAGGTGCACAGGGAAGGTCATTAGCGAAGACGAGGGTCACACCAGTTTCAGAGACTAGACTCCTGACACCTGTAGCTTGGGTGGGAACCAAGGGGCAGGAGTATACAGCATAACAGGAATAGGGAGAAGGAAGGGGTCAGAAGCCAAATGAGGAGAGAGGGAGGAAAACGAAGGATCAGATCAGAAAGATAAGCATTGGCATTACCAATAGGTCTGTCTTATAAATAAAAGTGTTTTTTTTCAGTCATTGAAACATTTAGTCACTGAGTCAGTCATCAATCTATCATTCATCCTTCCACTCATGTATCCACTCACTTGCTCATTCTTGGATTTACCATCTTACACAACCACAATAAAAAACACCCAAAGTCAACAGCATACATAAGGGGGCAACAATGGTGCCATAACCCTTGACCACTCTCCTGTAATATTCAGTGAGGCCTAAGAAGGCTCACACCTCTGTTGGGATCTTGGGGGTGCCCAAGCCCTAATGGTGTCAATATTGGGTTGTTGGGGTGCCACCCGGATGCTTCCTACCTGGTGTCCCAAGTACACCACAGACCCCTGCCCTATCTGGCTTGCAGCACCTCAAACACTTCCCATAGTTGGTGCAAGTGGTCCTCCCAACTGGAGCTGAAAACAGCAATGTCGTCAAGGTAGGCAACACTGAAGTTCTCAAGCCCAGGCAGGGCCTGATTGACCAACCCCAGGAAGATGTGACGAGCATTCTTCAACCTGAAGGGCATAACCTTGAACTGGATGTGCCCCTCTGGTGTGGAGAGCGCTGACCTTTCCGTGGCCCCATCTGTTAGGCAATCTGCCAGTACCCAGATGTTAAATCAAACGTGCTGAGGAACTTGGCAGCCCCTAACTGATCAATAAGCTCATCTGCTCTGGGGATGGGGTGGGCGCCATCTTGGTGACTGAATTGAGCACACAGTAGTCCACACTGAACCAAAGTTTTGGTGTGGGCACCAGGTGAAGCAGCCTTAGGTACCAAAAATCACTGGGCTGGACCAAGGACTGCTGGAGTGCTCAATCACCCATCAAGCTAACATCTTGGATACCTCATCCTTGATGCTGACCTTCACTCTGTCAATCTGTAGACCTTGTGTTTTACAGGCAAGCTGTCCCCAGTGTCCACATGATGCATGCACAGATGGGTGACACCTGGAAGGAGTGAGAAAAGAGTTGAAAATTGTCCTAGTAACTGGCGACAGTCACTCTGATGCTCTAGAGTGAGAGGACCACACCTTCTACTGACCCCTGCTCACTCACTTGGTAGCTTGGCACGAGCAGCCAGGCTTATCTCAGAGGCAACATGTAAGGCATTTGCACATAACACACAGTAACACAGTGAAAACACTACAAAAGGACACCACACCAATTTTAGAACAATAGCCAATAATTATCTGTGAAAAACAAGACCAAAATGGGAAACATCCAACATATGGTAATAAAGATATGAATTTTGCAAGAATTACTTAAAAATACAGTTCCCTGAAGTCAATAGCTCCATCTGGCGCTATCACAGCGTTGTGAACAACAAATCCAACAGTTCAAGCTTGCCGCGGGATCGTTGGCCGGCAAACAGTATCTTGGAAATGTAGGACGTTGTGATCTTTGCAATGAGATCTGGAGTGTGGCATCGCTGAGGTCAGCAGGTGTCGGGGTGTCAGTTCTGGAGATTGGTGCAGGGGTCGTCGGACCCTTGAAGCCACATGTGTTGCTGATCGAACTCTGGGCTGATGACAAAGACAGGAGTGCTGGCGTTGATGGCATAGGGGCTGCGGTGCGAAGTGGGATGGTGCGACATGCGATGCCCACAGGTCATGGTGCAGGCCGCGTCTCGGTGATGGCATCCTGTGTGATTGATGAGACCAGGGCTGTGGTGTGAGGTGGGGCGGTGCAACGTGCAATGCTGCCAGGGCCCGGTGCAGGCAGCGGCATTGTTGTTGCTGAAGTGCTGTCATCGGTAGGCCCAAGGCAGCGGTACAGCACACAGGACCTGCTCCGTGCAGCATCCATGGGTTGCGGTGCAGACAGGGGTGTCTTTTGATGATGCTGGAGTCAATAGAGCTGGCGTCAGTTGACCGGGGCTGTGGTGTGGGATGGGACGGGACGTTGCTCTGTGTACCTCACAAACGGTGTCCTCAGGCCACAGTGCAGGCAATGACGTCTGTGTCAGGTTAGCTCGTCATCTTCAGAAATACCAAGGCTATGGTGTGAACAAGGTGATGTGTAGTGCGGGCCCACCAGTCACTGTGCAAACAGTAATTCGGTGACAGCATTGTGGTAGTTTTTCTGCAACACAAAACACAGTTCAGTGAGACCAGGGTTGCGGTGCTAAGCGGGGCATGGCTCCATGCGGTGTTGTTAAGTTAGCTCACTGTGCAGACAGCAGCATTGTTGATGGCATCGGGGTAGTTTTTCTTCTCTTGCAAATCACACAATTCCCAGTGCCGTAGGCAGATGAGCCTGAAGTCTTTGCTATCCCTGAGACGTCCAACAGGAGGCAAACTCTACTTCTAGCCCTTGGAGAACCTTCACAAGCACAATACACAACAACGTCCAATCTTTGTCATCTTTAAGGCAGAAGCAGCAACTGCAGGCCAACCCAGCATAGCACACACAGCAAAGGGGCAGTACTCCTCCTCCAGCTTTCTGCTCTTCTCCTTGGCAGAGGTTCCTCTTGATCCAAAAGTGTTCTAAAAATCAGGGGTTTTGGGTCCACTACTTAAACTAATTTCTGCCTTTGAAGTAGGCAAACTTCAAAGGAAAGTCTCTGTTGTTCATAAGATCCTGCCTTGCCCAGGCCTCACCCCAGACATACTCCAGGGCTTCAGAGACCGCATTGTGTGAGGAAGAGCACAGCCCTTTCAGGTGCAGGTGTCAGCTCCTTCCTCCCCACTCTAGCCCAGGAAGATTCAACAAGATATGTGGGACGCATGTCAGCTCCCTTTGTGTCACTGTGTAGAGGGAATTCACAAACAGCCCAACTGTCAGTCTGACCCAGACATGGATTCCACAGGCAGGCAGAGGCACAGAATGGTTAAGCAAGAAAATGCCCACTTTATTAAAGCAGCACTTTCAAACAGACAATCTTAAAACCAACACTACCAAAATATGTATTTTTAAATTGTGAGTTCAGAGACCCCAAACTCCAATCTCTAACTTCTCCCAATGCGAAATTACACTTAAAAGGAATTTAAATGCAATCCCATGTTGACCTATGGGAAGCATAAGCCTTGCAATAGTGAAAAACGAATTTGGCGGTATTTCACTATCCGGACATGTAAAACACCACTGTACATATCCTACCCTTTAAATACACAGCACTCTACCCATGGGGCTACCTAGGACCTACCTTAGGGGTGACTTACTTGTAGAAAAAGGGAAGGTTTGGGTCTGGCAATGGGAACACTTGCCAGGTCAAACTGTCAGTGCAAAACTGCACACACAGACACTGCAGTGGCAGGTCTGAGACATGTTTACAGGGCTACTCGTTGGTGGCACAATCAGTGCTGCAGGCCCACTGATGCACTTTACTAGGGACTTACCAATAAAGCAAATATTGCAATCATTGATAAACCAAGAACCAATACAATAGTGCACAGAGACAATAAGCCAGCAAAAACAGAGTCCAGCATACCATAAAAACGTGAGATCAGAAGGCAAAAAGACAGGGGGAAACATGTCAAAAGATAACAGTAAACATACCACCTCATATTCAAACCTTTAAAGCACTACCACCCATTTGCGTAATCTACTTGAAATAGTTTCAGTTCCTTTTTTGCTAAACATTTCCTTTAGGGGTTTATAATCAGTTCTCACTTATAAACTTGTTAGCTCACACAAACTGATTTTACTTCTTTTTTGCTCAATACATATCAAAGGCCTTCCACACAGTGAATAATTAGTCACTCACTGCACCCTTTAAACACCTAAAAATGAACATAATAGTTCTCCCTGATTTTCCTTCATCCGGTTTCAAACTGCACCCAACCTTTTACTGCTTGCTTTAGTTACTATCACAGACGAAGATCAATAATTTGTAAACTTAGAACTTGTAGCAGGTTCCTCTTCACAGCAATAAATTCCTTAGTGCACTCTGAACTCACTCAAAACTCAAACCCCCATTTCTCAGAAGCATCCTCATATTCTTCATTTACCACTTTATTATTGTCTGCAGGCAATGCCATTTCACTAATAGTCTTGACATTCCCTCTTTCATACCTTCTTTCAATAATTTATGCCCTAAGTACTCAATTTCATTTTAACTAAACATACACTTTGTCACCTCCAGTGTGAGGCCACTGTCTCACAGAACTGTTAACACTAAGTACACATGTTACACATGTTCTTGTTCAACGGAATCAAAAATCAATTATGTCACCTTGGCAGACTTTTACACCATATATATCTTGTTATATACCTTCTATTGCCCTATGGAAATCTGACACAGCAGAAATCTGTCCAAAGGACATTCTCACAAACCTAAATGTTTCAATGGTTTGACAAAGGCTGTTAAATCTTAGAAGCTGTCATGCAGTCGCAGTTAATGGTTTACTGAAGCTGAATTATGAAATGTGAACCACCTAGATCCATTAAATTGTGGTATCATTTCTGTAATGTTTTGCTGAGAAAATTGGTCCAGAATAACATTTTTTCTTGAGTTTCCTTAAACTGATACAGAGTCTCAAATCCCACAAGTGTGTTTCTCTCAATTACTACATGGGCTAACACTCTGTTTCCAACTGTTCCAATTATGCATATGTTTGATAGTCTTCTTATTTATTTTAAAACTGCATTTTTAACGGTCCATAGAACTCCCTTTCATTTACTTTTCTAAGTCTGGGCAATCTCCTTTAATTTCATCTGATGAACACAGTCCTTCAGATACACTAAATGATCTTGAAAAACTTCAGGGAACTTGTGTTCAAACTTTGATCTTGTATCAACCATTTTAGACTGGACATGTACGTAACTGGGAGGGTCATTGTTAGTGTCTACAACCAATCCTACCAGCTAACGATGCAGACATACTTTAACAAAAATCAACTTCATTGGTGCATAAATGTCTTAATACTCAATTTCACCTACAAAATACCCTTCCAACTCTATAGGATTAACCCACTATCCATGGGCCTTTTCTCAGGTTTAAATAGCTTTCACCTTCCTCCGATAGCCTTATCAAATATTTCTTTAGAAATCAAAGTAGATTTAGAACCGGAGTCAAAAAGCATTTCAGCATAAACACTCTTAATTTGTACCACATCTGTCGGTCTACTCTAGCACTTTCTTGAACATGCAACACAATTTATCCACTAGCATCCTCTTTATTTAATGTTTACTCTTCACACCTTTATAAATTATGCATTTCTTTGAGTAGTGCCCTCTCTAACTACAAGTTTTACAGGTGATCTTCCACGTTTGGTAGTCTCTATTGCTGGCCATGTGTCCCAAAGCTCCAAGACTAAAGCATCTCCCTTGGAGTGTTTGACCACTCACAATCAGCACTTATAGCTGAATTTTTACTAACTGCACATTCTCGCCCACCCTATTGTCTTTTTAAATTTCTTCCACACATGCCACCTTTAGGTTCTTTGCTGTTACCAGGACCTCATTAAGAGGTGGACTTTCCTTTTTTTCACAGCTCACCTCTCCGTTTTTCTATATTACAGCCTAACATAAATTGGTCCCCAGTACGTTCTGCTAAACTGGCCCCTAACTTGCATGCAGAATCTAGCTTTCATACATCTGTAACATAATCCTCTAACATTTCATGCTCTCTGTGCACTTGTTTGCCAAAATGATAGCTTTTTGCAATTGTAGAGACTTTAGAGAGGTAATGAAAATCAAGTTATTTTAAACATCTCTCATATTCAAACACTGTAACAGCATCATATTAAGAACGTTCTAGTAAGTGGTCAAACACTAAATGCCCTTCAGGCCATAAAAATAACATTCTTTTCTCCACATTTAATGATGTATCACATACTCCAGTATAGTGGCGAAACACTTTTTTTATCTCTTCTTCTATTTTAAATTGAGTATCTAACCTGATACCCAAGCCTCCACCTAAAAAAAGGGATAACATGGAAAGAACAGTGAAAAGAAAAAAAACTATTTCTTTTGTTAAACAATCTAAGCAGTAGGAATTTTTTAGGCTCCTCAAGCGTATTAAACCAAATCACTGCATAGTCTCTTCTTATGAAGGAGTAGATCCATCCCACCACAGCGATGTCTCTTTCGTGCTCACTGTCAGTTCCAAAGCGTACCTCTTTCTTTTATAGTGTATCAATCACTCTTTTTTATAAAGTTTTACTGCATGAAGCTTTTCTACTGGGAGACTCTATACCAGATAACATTCAGGTTGTACAGCTCATAGAAGAATGTAGTTTCACATGAAATTATCAAGTGATAAATGTTTATTAACCACTTGCTTGCTTCAGACGTGTCACAGGAAATCCCTCTGTTTTGGCCACCAGAGGGATTTCCTTTCTTCCAGAAACAGCCTTTGGAGCTGGGGAATAGATTCCCCACCTCCCAAGGCTGCTTTTGGTTTTTAGTGAAATAACAATCAGTGTGCATGGTTCGCCGAACGAAAGTGAAATAAGCCGACCAACTCATTTCACTTTCACTGCCTAGGTGCTCAGTGGGCTATCTCACTCCTCTGGCCACCTAGGCAGACAGGAGAGGTATCATTGGAAAGGGGAGAATCTCCTCCCCCCCTTCCAATGGTAGACTTCCATAGTGAATCCATGCTTGGGGATTGTCGCAGGAGGGTGATCCTCAAGCAGGGATCCACCCACTAGGCATCAGGGAGGATGAGCGGCCCATTGGGCAAGGGCTTTTGTTTCCCCCCTTTTTTGGCCATATTCAGTCTTTCTGCCTCCTCCCCCCCCCCCCCGCCCCAGGGGCCCAATCTGCCGCCCGGGGAGGGCAGAAAACACACTAGGCACCAGCTAATATATACATATTTTTTTAGAATAGGGGTGGGGGCTGCCCACTATGGGCATGCCAATGACCCCACCCCAAAAAAAATGGGCACAGTCTTTCTGCCCCTGATCTGCCTCCCCTGGGGGGTCAGAAAGCACACTAGGCACCAGGGACTATTTTTTGTAATACTTTTGGATAGGGGCTGCCCAATATGCCTCCACTTCCCACACAAATGGCCATAGCCTTTCTTTCATCCTGGGGGTGGTAGATGGGAACTATTACCCCAATCAGCCCTGGGGGGGGGGGGGGTCAGAAAGCCCTCTAGAGACTAGGGATGATTTTTTTTAAAACAAAAGAGGGGTGGGGGCATGGCCATGACCCCACTCCAAATAAATGGGGACATAGTCTTTCTGTCCCCTGAGGGGCAGATGGGCTAATTACCCCCAATTCAAATCCCAGAGTGAGAGACAGTCCACTAAATGCCAGGGAATCAAAATAAAAAGAAATAGAGGGGTGGGGCACCCGCCACCATGGGCATGGCTTTCCCTCCACCCCAAATAAAGCGGGCAACAGTTGTTCCGCTCCGTCTGCAGACTAAAGCATCTAATTCCAATGACAGGACATTTGACTCTTTTGGGTATTGATTTTACAATGGTAACAACGGCTGCACTTTTTAAGCTTGGGTAGGCTGCAACCTGGTAAAACTACAAGACCCAGAAACTTCTGAAAAGAAGACATTGGGATGAGTCCATGGTGGTGTGCTTTACACTACACTATTTTCTTACCCACTTTGCCCTGCAAACCCCCAACTTTGCTTGAAGTCACACATTTTCCCTACATTTCTGTGATGGAGACTTTCGGAATCCACAAAATTCCTAGCACCCAGCATTGGCCACCTGTGCTGATAAAAAATCTGCCCACACTTGTGTCACTGGGCTTAGCGCCAGTGACAGGAACGGATCCAACCAAGGGCAATAGGAGTCTCCACGCAGGAGGTCCCATAGTTCTTAATTTGATCCATCCTGGGTGCAGCACTAGGCCCATTCACACAAGTGGGGCAGCAGTTTTATATGCAGAGGTAGGGCAATTCTTTGTGGTAGGAATTTTGTGGGTTCCTACAGATTCTGGAAGTTTCTATCACAGAAATGTAAGGAAAATGCATAATTTCAGGCAAAGTTTGAAGTTTGCAGGCCATTGTGGGTAAAAACAACTAACAGGATCCATGCAAGTCATGACGTCCTGGATTCCCTTAGGTGTCTGTTTTTGAAAAATAAACAGTGGGCTATGTGTCCCTTGGTGCCTGCTGAACTAGGGTCCAAAATCTAGAGCTACCCAAATCTGTAAAAGAGGGTCAGTTTTCGGTGGAAAAATGCTCTGCATCCAATTTGCATTTTGGGCCATTTCCTGTTGCAGGCCCACTCAAGTGAGGTACCATTTTTATCAGGAGACTTGAAGGAATGTTGGGTAGAAGGCATTTTGTGGCTACCCACAGAGTCCATACCTTTCCATCACAGAAATGTGAGGAAGCAGTGATTTTTAGTCAATGTTTGAGGCTTGCAGGGTATTCTGGGTCAAACAATGTGGTGAGAGCAACGCAAGTCAGCCCACCCTGGATACCCCTGTGTCTAGTTTTCAAAAATGTACAGGTTGGCTAGGTTTCCCTAGGTGCCGGCTGAGCTAGGTTCCAAAACCTAGAGCAACCCACATTGGGAAAAGGGAGTCAGTTTTCGGTGGGAAAATGTTATGTGTCCCTGTTGCATTTTGTGCTGTTTCTTGTTGCGGGTACTAGGCCTACCCACACAAGTGAGGTATCACTTTTATCAGACCTGTCAGAGCATAGAATAGTTGAACATTTGTTATTACCAAATAATTTTGCTGAAGTGGCACCTTTCAAATATAAGCGGGTGTACATGAAAAGATGACATTTTGAAAAATACCCTCCAAATCATATGCTAGTATGGATACCCACAAATTCAGAGATGTAGAAATAACCACTGCTCCTAACCTCTATGTCTTGTGCGCATTTCAGAAATACATAATTTTTCTTGATACCTATTTTTCACTCTGCCTATTTTGCTATAAGAATTGGTCTATACTTGGTACTCAATGAGAACCCACTGCAGGGTGCAGCTCAGTTGTTTGCTTTGTCACCTTGGGTTCTTGGAGAACCTATCAGCCCTATATATCCCTGAAACCAGAAGGATCTAGCGAATGTAATGGTATATTGCTTTTGTCTATCTGGCATTGTGACAAAACATTGCAGGTAAGAATGTTGTCACAAATGCCCATTGTTTCCTAGCCATTTTCAAAATTTCTTTTTTTCAACAGTTATTTCCCTTGGGAAAACCTTGAGGGATCTACACATATGACCCCCTAGCTGAATTCAGAATTTTGTCTACTCTTCTGAAATCTACAGCTTTTCTGGCTCATCCATGTGTTTTACACTGGCTTCTACCTCAAGTAGAAGTAGTTTGAGAGCACATAAAATAGGGAAAATAGGCTACCTCTTAGAAAAATGCTAAAACTGTGGTACAAAATGAGTGCTTTTGATTCAGGTCTGCGTGTTCCCCAATGCTGGGAAGATGGTGACTTTAGTACAGCAACTCGTTCATGGATGCCATTTTTAGGGGAAAAACAGACACTTATCTGGAACACTTTTTCCCTATTTTTCTAAAAAAATTTAACATTGTGCTATATTTTGGCCATTTTCTAATTTTCCTCCAGGAGAATCCACAAACAATGGGCACTTTTAGAATCCCCAGGATGTTGGAAAAAAGGGCACAAATTTGGCATTGATTGCTTATGTACACAAAAAGTTATGGAGGCCTAACTGTGAACTACCCCAAATAACCAAAAAAGGGCTAAGCACTAGGGGTGAAAAGGCCTAGCAGCGAAAGGGTTAAGAGAATCTCAAAGAGCTGTTTCACAACCTATGATGTTCACTTTGTAAAAAAGGCTTAATGATACTGAAGGCACTATAGTTTTAGTTAAAATTAATTAATGATATCACCATAAGCAAGTGCATATGGAGAATCATGGTAATGACATAACAGTACTATTTCTTTGAAGTGAAGGATATATGCGAGGGATTCCCAAGCTTAGAATGCTAGCTCTCCTTGTTAATAAATGGTGAAAGATTCTTTGTTCATGTAAGACATGGAGGTTCTGGTTGGCTGGGGTAAGTCAAATACACACATAAGATAACCTGTGCTCACTCTGGTAGCTTGGTGCAGAGCAGGCAGGCTTATCAAAGAAGCAATGTGTAAAGCATTTGTGCAACATTTATTTGCAGTAACACAGTGAAAAACACCACAAGAGAGACTCCACACCAGGTTAGAGAAATAAAGAATATTTATCTGAGTAAAACAAGACCAAAACAATAAATATCCAATTACGGTATCAACAGTTATTCACTTTTAAGTATTTGCAAAACAGTGCTTCCAGAACTCGGCTCCAGTTAGAGCCTTTACAGAACTGTTGTCCAAGAAGCCATTGTGCTTCCCTTTAGAGCAAGCAAGGTCCCAATGGGGGACTGTGTGGTATGCACCAAAAGATCAATGTTGTTTAACTGCAAGGAGTGCAGTGCAGAAGGGTCAGGACTGCCGGAGTCCAATGTGTGTGGTCAAACAAGATATGTTTAATTTGATGTGTGGAGCGCAGCACAGTGACACTGGGACTGCCCAGGTCCAGTTATTGCAGGGTTGAAACCAAGCTGTGTTGAGGAGCACAGCGAATTCTTCAAAACTGCTTGGGCCCCCAAACCGATGCAATCCACTGCAGGGGCGCGGCAATCAGACAACAAGGGCTCTCGGGCCCGATTGCTGCTAATGGAGCACGAGGGCACCCTGCTAATGGAGTACGAGGGCATCCAGCAGAAAGGGAACATGGTAGGCACAGCTGGGGCATGGCAATGTTGGGTCAATCACACAGTCTTTCGGCCCTGGGGGAATCTGGTGAGTGCGCACCAGTGTGTTGGAGTTACTAGGCAATTGGGTGAGGTCCGCACGCCACTTCAGACCCTTAGTGGTGTTTCCGGAGACAAGTCACAGTGCTTGATCCCAGAAATAGGCACTCGGTGCTTGTAAAACAGGAGCACTCAAGCAAGTAACCAGTAGCAGGCCAACACAACAAGCAGTGGCAAAGTGGCAGTCCCTCCTGGCAGCATAGCTCCTCTTAGTTGCAGAATCTCCTCAGGACCCCGAAGTAAACTGATTTGCTAGAGTTTAGGGTCCAGTACTTATACCCAAAAAGGAGTTTGATGTAGGGAAGACTTCTAAGGGATTATCTGAAGTGCACATGGGTCCCTTTAATGTTAGCCCTGTCTGCCAGGCTATCTGTTGGGGGTAATAAGTACTTGGTGTGGGGACAGGACACCACCTATTGAAATGTAAGAGTGAATCTCATCCCTTCCCTCTGCCCACCAAGACCCATCAGTATGCAGATGAATGCAGATGCTGCTGAGTGCCCTGTGTTTGTGGCTGTGTAGAGGGAATTCACAAAGGGTAGCTGTCACCCAGCACAGCCCAGATGTGTATTCAGGGACAGACTAAGGCACAGAATTGTTAAAGTAAGAAAATGCCAAAATTCTAAAAGTGGCAGTTTCAGACTTACAATTTAAAATCCGACTTTGCAATGATTTGTGATTTTAAATTGCATCAAACTTAATTTTTCTATCTGTTTCCAATTGGGAATTACACTTAAAGGGTGTTTTTAAGGCAATACCAATGTTAACCTATGTGAGAGATAGGCCTTGCAACAGTGGAAAATGAATTAAGAGTTTTCCACTGCCTGGACATGTTAAACTAAAAAGTACATACTAAGCGTTTCAAACACACTAGACCCTGCCCTTGGGGCTAACAAAGCCAACCAGGGGGGTGATTTGTATGTAATGAAAAGGAAGGAGTGGGCCTAGCAAGTCTGTGCACTTCCCAGGTCCAAATGAGAGTTTAAAATTGCACATACAGGCTCTGCAGTGGCAGGCCTAAGACAAGTTTGAAAGGCCACTGTAGTGGGTGGCACAATCAGTCATGCAGGCCCACTAGTAGCATTTAATTTACAGGGCCTGGGCACAGACAGTGCACTTTACTAGGGACTTACAGATAAATTAGATATGCCAATTGTGAAGAAGCAAATGTTACGATGTTTAGAGTACAAAGCACCTCCACATTAGCACTGGTCAGCAAAAATTAGTCCGAAAAAATAGGAACTCAGAGGGCAAAAGGTTAGGGGAACCACACCAAGGATGCCAGGTCTAATAGTTCATAACAGACTTCCCTGCCCTTGAGGCATGAATTATGAGCTTTACTATTCAGAAATAATTTGTGGTATATTTCCTTAATGCTTGCACAGTTTGGCCATGATTAGGATGGGGGTGCAAGATGTGAGTGCAAAATGCACATTGGCTTATTTGCATTAGTGAAGGGCATGCAAGTTAGTAGTTTCGCACTTAACAGCAGGTTCCAGGTTTGACATCTTGGAATGGGAAATCACATACCAATAGTGCACGTTACACCCTATTTTGAGGTGTGCACAGCACATGTGTGCTACTTACCCATGCAATTTGCACCCATATTGTAATTTTGTTTTGGGCACAAGCAGGACTTTAACCAAATCAGGATTACCAAGTTCATTGTGTTCGTGGTCAGTATAAAATACAATAGTTTTAATTAATACATAGTGTTGTAATACCATTTAGTTGGGTACACTTTTCAATGGGTCAAAAATGTATTTATAAATAACTGGTGTAAACTCTTATGCCATGTGTGAGAAAGTATCCTCTTTCTAGCATGTTTACCCCCATTTTTGGACTGTTTCTCAGTGTGTTTTGACTGTGTCATTGGGATCCTGCTAGTCAGGACCCCAGTGCTTATGATTTGTGGCCTACTTGTCAGTATGTTTCACTGTTTAGTCAGTATGCTTGACTGTGTCACTGGAGTCCTGCTAACCAGGACCCCAGTGCTTCTTCTGCTCTCTCTGTTTCCAAATTTGGCACTACGTACTGGTAACCCAGTATTTCATCTAGAATTGGCATACTGGTGCCCCCTTGTAAGTCCCTTGTATATAGTACCTAGGAACCCAGGGCATTGGCGTTCTAGGGGATCCCTATGGGCTGTAGCATCACTTTTGCCACCCATAGGGAGCCCATGCACAGGCGTCTTCAGGACTGCCATTGCAGACTGTATGAAATGGTGCATGCACCCTTTCACAGCCATTCACACTGCACCAGGTCACTTATAAGTCACCTATATGTCAGGCCTTACAACCCTGAAGGCTGTATGCAAAGTACCTGAGTGTGAGGGCACCCCTGCACTAACAGAGGTGCCCCCACATCATCCAGGAGCATTTCCCCAGACTTCGTGAGTGTGGGGATGCCATTTTATGTGTGCACTGGACCTAGGCCAATACCTGTGTCCAGCTTCACAATGGTAACTCCGAATATGGTGAAGTAAAGTGTCAAACAACTTGGAATTGTACCCCAATATTGATTCCACTATTGGTTGCATAATCCCATGCACTCTGTGGGCTCCACAGTGTACCTCCAGTACTGCCATACCAACCTTCTGAGGTTTTCAAGGCAGCCCCAGCTGCTGCCACCTCACAGACAGGTTTCTGCCCTCCTGTTGCTTCACCAGCTCAAGCCCAGGAAGGCAGAACAAAGGATTTCCTAGGGAGAGGGGTGTTACACCCTCTCCCTTTGGAAATAGGTGTTACAGGCATGGGAGGGGTAGAATCCCAGAGCCTCTGGAAATGCTTCGAAGGGCACAGATGGTGCCCTCCTAGCATATTCCAGTCTATATTGTCCCAGGGACCCCAAGTCACTGCTCTGGAATGAAACTGGACAAAGGAAAGGGGAGTGGTTATTCCCCTGTACATAGCCACCCCAGGGTTGGTGACCAGAGCTTCTCCAGAGTGTCCCTGGGTTTTGCCATCTTGGATTCCAAGGTAGCGGGGCACTCTGGGAGCATCTGAGTGGCCAGTGCCAGCAGGTGATGTCAGAGACCCCTCCTGATAGGTGCTTACCTGGTTAAGTGACCAATCCCCCTTTCAGGGCGATTTAGGGTTTCTGCAGATTCGGATTGCAAGGCTCCAGCAGGAATCCTCTGCATCCTTTACTTCATCTTCTACCGACAGAACAGCTGCTGACCGCTCCAGGAACGCTACAAAACTGCAACAAAGAAGCAAAGACGACTTCTGCAACATTGTAACTTCAGCTCCTGCCAGCAACTGCAACAGTTTCCAGGTCCTGCATCCTCCGAGGACTGCCTGTCTTCAACCTGCACCAGAAGGACCGAAGGAATCTCCCGTGGAGTGACGGAGTCACTTCCCTGCCTCAGCAGGCACCTGTATGCAGCGACAACCGGTTTGGGTCCCGTCTCTAGATGACAGGTGTGGATCCACCAACACAGGTGGTGGACTAAAGGGACTGTGACAGTCCCAACATCCAGCTGCCCAACTTTGGTGGAGGTAAGAGCTTGCCTCATCAGGCAAGACACTACCCTTGTGCACCGTGTGATTTGCAGTTACCAAGGCTTGTGTGTGACCTTCCAAGAAGTTCTTCATGCACAGCACAGCTTAGGCCCCCAGTACTCCATCCTGCGATGCACAGCTTCCTAAGTGGATCTCCGGCGGAGTGGGATCTCTTTTTGTCATGCTGCGTGGGCCTACATTTGCACCTTCTTTGTCCCCGTGCTGTGGGACTCCTGTGCATGCTGCCTGGTCTTCTGAGGGCTCTCTAAGTTGCTGAGAGCTCCCTCTGTCTCCCCCTTCTGGGAAGAGGCCACCAGGTCCCTCCTTGTCCCGGGCAGTGCCATTTTACACTAACCGAGAGGTGCCAAGGCTTGTTGACGGAATCCACCTTCGCAAACCAGACTGCATTCTTCCTTCCGGCGTGTGACATCTTCTGCACCAACCAGGAACCTGCATCTGTCTTCTTTGGTGCATTACTCACTTTGTCTTCTCACCGATGTTTCTTCTTTTGCACCTTCATCCGGGTCAGTAGGGGCTCCTATTCTCCCTGGACCCTTCAGTGCTTCTTGGACTTAGTCCCCTTCTTTTACAGGTCTTCAGGTCTAGGAATCCATATTTGGTGTCTTGCAGTCTCTTCTGGTTCTTGCATATTCTTCTATCACAACTTCTTGTGTGTTTCAGGAAACTTACTGTGATTTACTCTTGTTTTCCTGGGCTCTGGAGTGGGGTCTATTACTTACCTTTTGTGTTTTCCTACACTCCCAGCACCCATCTAGAACCTACACTTGCCTATGTGGGAAACAGACTTTCGCATTCCACTATTTTAGTATATGGTTTGTGTTCCCCCTAAGCCCATTGCACCCTATTGTGATTTTCAATATTTGTACTGTTTTCTGACAGTGTACCTACCTGTTTTTGGTTACTAGTATATTGTATATATTACTTACCTCCTAAGGGGGTATAGTGTCTAAGGTATTTTTGGCATTTGTGTCACCAAAATAAAGTACCTTTAATTTTGTAACACTGAGTATTTTCTTTCATGTGTGTGAGTACTGTGCGACTACAGGCGTATTGCAAGATTTTTGCATGTCTCCTAATTCTGCCTTGGCTGCTCTGCTACAAGCTACCTCTATACAGCCTAGCTGCTAGACACTGACTTCATTTCACTAATAAGCGATAACTGGACCTGGTACAAGGTGTATGTACCTTTGGTACCCACTATAAACCAGGCCAGCCCCCTACACCATGTTTTTGCAACAAATATGAAGTTCAATAACATTTATGTTTATTTTGCTGAGATACAAATGATGTGTAGGAAATGCGGTATATCAATGTAATCCTTTTACTACCACCAATTACTGTACATTCCAATATACAAGTGCACCCCAATACAGAAGACCAGAAATCAACAGGAAGAGGCTGGCTCCAGATGCATCTAACAAGTAAAACTCTTGGGGCCAGATGTATCAAGCGATTTTGCATTCGCAAACGGTGCGAATCGCAAAATTCGGCCGTTTGCAAATGCAAAAATGCCTTTCAGAATGTATGAAAGGCATTCGCAGTGCAATTTTAAGGAATCGCTAAAATAACGATTCCTTAAAATTGCGACCCCGTTTAGAGAATCGCAAATTGCGATTCTCTAAATAGGAAATTGCAAATAAGGAATCCTTATTTGCGATTTCTTAAGCACATGTATCAAGCATTTCCTAAATGTGAATTGGGCATTTAGGAAATGCAATTACCACCAACAAAAGTTTGGTGGTAACCATGTGGAAATTTTAAAAATGCATTTTAAATGCATTTTTAAAATTGACATTTAGTGCACACATGCCCCTAAGGCATGTGTGTGCTTCACATGTCCGTAAAAATATTTTTGGAGTGCAGCAGAGGGGGCCTTAGAACCCCAGCACCCTGGGATTTGCATTTCCTAAATTGCTAATTCCTAACTGGAATTCGCAATTTAGGAAATGCAAAACCATTTGCAGCAGGCCCATAGGTGCAAATGGAGTTGGATTCTCTATTTGCGATTCGGTAATAGCATTTGCGAATTTTAAGAAATCGCTATTACCGAATCACAAAAATCATACATACCATTTTGCATTTCTTAAATAGCGATTTCTTAAAATTCGCTATTTAAGAAATGCAATTTGGTTTTTTGATACATCTGGCCCTTAGTCCAATCTGAGGTTTACTCAGAACTTTCCATTGCTTTATGCTTGGGCCACACACTCTTTTCTATCTGGAAGCTGGAGAGGAAAGGAAAATAGAGCGTATCACATCAATGGAGACATCTCAAGGTACGAACACTACCCTTCTGCCTGTAAAATCAGCTCATGCTGGATATTTGCTTAGTTCTCTGTAAAAGCAATACATGCCATCTAGATGTGCAATGGATCCCAAGCGTACCTGCGTAGTGAAAATGCAAGGGGCTCACACAAGCAAGCTGAACTAATGGCAATGACATAAGGAACACAAGCAATGATATCACCAGCCAAACTTACCTTTCCTGATCCGTCACTCAAACACTCCCACAGATCATGTTTACAAGTAAGGGTAAGCAAACGTTAGCAAGGTCAAACCGCGTAATTGTTTTTAAAAACAGCGTCAGCGACCCTTTGCTGGAATATTAAACTCTACCCCCGATACAAAAGGTGGAGGATGGTCAGGCACCTGTTTGCCGCAATTGTTCACCACAGCCATGGGCACAGAACATCCATTGCACTACCCCCACCACTTGAGCTGCACTCAATTGTGCGAAACTCTCTCCCTCTCTGGCAAGGCCATGTTTGCATCTGTGCCCACCAGACAAACCATCTCCAGGGCGCTACATCGTCCATTTCAAAGCCCTTAAACCCCTCACCTGCCCAATTTCTTTCCATATAATGTATGCTTTTGCATCAACTTCCCAGCTACAGGATGGATGTCTCGCTGTGTGTGGTGGGTCCCATTCTACAGCTGAGAAACCGCCCAGGTGTGTCAATTACTGGCCTGGAAATAATTATTTGTGTGATATGCACCCCCTAAGCACCCAGCAATTTCCCCCAGTTAAACCTGCCAAAATTTACTAGGGGAACATTGTCAGGTAAATAACGAGATATGTGGATTTTGGTTCAGTGAGCATCAAAACCTGCATGTTATGCCCCATTTTTCTAGCAATAATAGGTCAAGAGCTACCCTAGATTTGATGTGATAGAAGGCTCTTCGGGAAACCCCAATGCAATAGCTTCTTGTTTCTCTCCCTCCTAGTTCCAAATGCTGCCCTGTCAGCTTTCCTCATAACCATGCACCTGCTCCGTCTATCCTCAGAATGTTCCCTGCTGAATAAAGGCAATACTAACAACATACTGCACACCTCAGTGTAAAGCGTAAATATTGCACCACCGATAAGAAATGTAATTCAGAAACATACTCAGTTTTGCTTTGTATTTGGGACCTATACCCACCTACCTGATCATTATTTTAATTTGATATTTAAATCAGCAACACCACTCTGCTCTTTTTTTATTACTCAGTATGTCTTTCTTTGGTTTGCTCCCTCCCCAAGTCATTTATTCATACTCCTTTTCCCATGATTATGGCTGCAGAAGGAGATCTACAGCCAGGAATACTACAGAAATACTTCTACAGCAGGAAGGGTGCACCTGGTTTCCAGTCTGAATTTAATTTCTCTTCCTCTCGTGCTCCTCTTCCGCCTTTTATTTCAGATTCACACTCATGGGCCTTCTTCTGCCCACCTCTTGATGCTGATGCTAGCGCAGGTGTTTTAATAAAAATATTAAATGAGCGTTTGTTTACTATGAGTAGTGGATTTGTGTAGAAAATGTAATAATGTAGAAAAATAATGCACGCATTTGGAAATGTGATCACGATGTGTGGCCACCAATGTTCACGAAGTATACATATTAAAGGCTTCTAAACATTAAATGCTGAGCATATGTTTGATAAATATAGTAATATTCCATATTAAGGGTTATGCATTATGTTTTAACTTTATTAATTGTAGGCTTAACTTAGCGTAGGTGTTGGCCTCGTTGCAGGCCTCAGGTTAAGTTGTTTTTCTTAACTTTTAATAAAATGGCTGTTCAGAGAATTAAACTGTGATTTTCCACTGTACTGTCTAAATGTGCTCATAGCTAAAAGTATTTTCTCATGAGAACCGACTGCTAGAAGATGCTGTTCTTGCTAAATGTAACATTATTAATGTAATGTGTGTAAGATTGACTTTCTCAGGAGGAGAACAATAGAGACACTGACTGGAGATGAGCTGCAACAATATTATTACCTGACAAGCCAGATGATGGGGACATTACGGGAGAAGCCAATCAGCGACATGTGAAAGGAGTAGTGGTAGAATTTATTATTTTGAAGTTTTAGTTTTATTGGATAAAGTATGAACATGCGAGCCCTTGACCAATAGGGACTTGGGAAATAGTTTTAGGAAATTTAACTTAACAGGACTGCACCCTGGGAAGAGAGGACATTTGCTCATTTTCTTGCTTGCCAAAAAGGTCGTTATTTTCTTGTGCATCTTGATAAGAGATGTGCATAACTTTAATGCTTAAAGACTTTGTGTTTCTGAACTTTGATGCTGAATCCTGATGCCTTGCTGACTGAACTGATGTCCTGATGACGAAAACTATCTTAGCTTGCCGATCCAATTGGGGAGAGGTATTCTTGTACCCATGTGTTTGTTATGGCTGTTTGCTTTTTCTTTCTAGGTACCAACCCCACTGTTTGATAGAGCCATAGTTAGATGTTTTCCAAATGTTTGTTTACTAAATTGTTTTGCATGAAGCCCAACATGCTGATGCTAATCTAGTGTTAGTTAAGGAATCCTTACTAATGAGAATTTGCCGTAGGGAATAGCATTGATGAATTACTTTGCTGAATCTCAATGTATGGGATATAGTTTGCGCAATTAGTCTTGTTATTGATTTGCACTGTAACCTTAGAAGGTGTAGTAGTTCAAGCTTTGATTAGATTGCATTTCTTTTGCAGGTTTGGCCAGCCAGTGATATTTCTGTATGTGTATCATTTGATTTTGAGATTATCTTATGTGACATTGGCATTGTTAATATAGGGAAATAAACATTCTAACTTTTACCAAAGGTGTGGTTATTCATGACTGAAAAGTCATGGTGTGTGACAATTACTGAACTCCATTGATTATTAATGCAATTGATTACCATTGATTATTGATGAAATTGATTAATTATTGATTATTTATCTGCAAGTACTGAAGTTGTGGTAGGAACATCTTAAATGCAAGTCAAAAGCGTAATCAACCTATTCGCATCCTCTTGTAAGTTTACTTATTAAGGTCTGATGCGCTAGCAGAGATGGTAGCAGAGATGGATGGTTTGTCTCCTTAAGAGCCCATCATAGACATCCGGTGAAGAGTAACAGGTACTAACAGAGATGATAGTAGAGACTCATAGTTCGTCTCCCTAACAACCCATCATAGGTGTTCCCAGAGATGGTAGTAGCTTGATGATTTGGTCTTTTGGGAGTTCAGTATTGTTGAGATTTGGATTTTATTTTTCAATGATGCTAATTGGAGAGAAAATAATCCCTTCAGTTCAGAAATTACTTTCCCAGAATCTTGGAGCCTACCAATGGGTGTTTAATGATGTTCTTGGCGTTCTAGTGATAGTGTGAATGTAGTAGGGTTTTGCGCTTGCACAGCTTATGCAAATTGCAGGTGAATCGTGATGTTTGTGAGGGTTTAGGGAGTTTGCGTACTCCAAATGAGGTTGTAGAATGATTGTGCGCACTCCGCAGTGTGAGAGTAGGGAAGTCGTCGAACTTCACACGTGTGTGGCGCTTTGTGCTAAAAAATTGCCCATGTGGTTGTTGATGTACAGACCCTGCATGGTCTAAGACTCCAGAGTATATTGCAAATTGTATGAGACACTTGGTTTTATGTTGTAATTTGTCTGATTTAGTAGGTCGATTGGGCATGGTCAAAAAGTCAGAATGTGAGTCAAAGTGAATGAAATAATTTTTGACTGAGATCTGGTGAGTCTTATGTGCACCAGGACAGCCCCACTGATCAGTTGAAAGTAAAAGTTGCGGGTCGAATTTTGCTTGTGAATCTGGGAGACTGAGAAAGAAGGAGTAGCTGTAAGAGCGAGAGCTGTCAGTGAAAAATCCGTAAAGTTTCTGAAGCGATTGTGTTACCTTTCCTGTAGTAAACCAGCAGATTTGTTTTTTGGTTTTGGGTTAATGCTCGCAATCTTTGCATTAGTTTGTGTGAATCGAAGTTTGTGAGGACAAACCACAAGACTTTGTCAGCTGCAGTATGTATGAGTATGACGTCATTAGAGCCACACTGGGATAGGTTGGTTAGTGAGAAGGGTCGCACACAGATTGGCAGCCGTCCATGAGAGGCAATTGGTTAAGAACATGGGTGAAGCTAATTCTGGGATTAAAAGTCACTTCCTGATTTGATTTTAATAACAAAAAGGTCAAAAAGATAACATTTCAGAGGCTTTAAATAGTGCTTTAAGGGGAGATACGTCCATTACAACCAGTATAGGCGAGGCTACACCGCCAGAAGGTACCCCAGCTTACATTGTAATGGAAGAGAAGGGTGTCATGCCATGTCTTTGGCTAAATCAATGGTGCAAAGTGACAGAGAAGGATGGAACTTTAGCATTTCCTACAAATGGAACGTTTGATTTTAGGGTTTTAGAGCATATAAGGATGGCGCTATATGAATCGAAGCCCCTTCTGAGACCAGCACAGTTCGAGGCATTGGCGATTTGGGAGCTAGTAGCCAGGCAGCAACTACAACAGAAATTTGAGAGGAGAGTGAGAAAGACAGAAAAGACATTTACAGAGGCTAGGTGGGACAGTGTACAGAGAATTTGGAGAAATGAGACTCTGCACGTAATTAAATTGTTTCCAGTGATTACGCAGAACAATGAGAAGGAAGTAAGGGAAGCTACTAGAAAGACTAACAGAAGCCCGTCTGAAAGTAGGGAGGCTAGAAAGTCTTCAGCAGTGGATGAAGAATCATATGATGATGAATTTATTTTAAAGTTATTGAGAAATCGTCCACCGCCATATGCAGCACATGAGAGTGATCCGAGCACCAGTGCTGATCCTACAGCTTCAACACAGGTTAATGGGATAGCGAGCCTAATGCAGATTAATACTGGCTTGACACAGAGTCCGATGAGGGGTAGTCATAACGCACCTATTATTCCTGTAGAGCAAAATCAGGTGCAACTGCCACAGGTTCAGAGAATTTACCCTGATGTGCCCGTTATGGAAACGGCTTCAAACTTAATGATGCCTACGGAACAGATTTTCCGGAGACCGATATCGGTTCAGAATGAACCAACTCCACTTTTACTGCCCCAAGTGCAGCCACAAGTCATGCCGAGATTCACTCCAGTAACAGGAACACAGTCAGATATTTCATCAATGATGAATCAGAACATGGGAGTTACCCTCCCACAGAGCTTAAGTACAAGACCAACCCCAGATGTTATATATTTTCCTATTACTGTTGGTCCAGCCATACCCCTATTTGCACAGAAGAAACTTAGTGTAGGTGAACAGGGTGTCATGACACAGAATGTAATGGGGGGAGTACATAATGAAAATACTCTAGCAGCCTATCCTGTGGGACAGACTTTTGACAGCTCAAGATCACTGCTAGAACTTAGTCCATTTGGAGTTCTTCCAGATACTATGGTAGGGTCAAGCTTTAGCCAGAACTTGAAATTGTTGACACCGCAGATCCTGACTGCAGTTGCACAAAAGGTGTCACTGGTGCAGGCCAGCAGCATTTTGTTGCTAGGGTTAAAAGCTCAGCAGTTGACTGAATGGTTAGACAAGCTCAATACCCCACAGAGTGCTCCTAAGGGAGGGGAGTACTTGAACTATGCTAGGCTGAGCATGGAAGTGGGTGAGCTCATTGAGGGTATAATGGGTGTAAACAGGCTAGAATCCTACACAGAAACAGAATTGAGATAGCTGTGCCCGAAGATTACAAGGGAAGTGAGCAATGTGCATCGGAAGCTAGCAGACCTGGCAGAGAAGTACAGCATAGAGATAGAGAAAACGAAGCAATTGAAAAGGAGTTACAGATTAGATTTTGAAGCTAAAGATTTTGAACACATGCGATCTGCCGGAATGAAGGCACACCTTAAGGAATTACTTCAAAGTGCCCAGACCTGGGGAGCATTAGACAAGTAGGAAGGCAGATGAGTAAAGAAGAGATACGAGGAAAAGGGATTCTGGGGAACTGACTGCAAATGTGCAGCAAGGTCAAGAGCCAGTGAAAATGTTACCAATGAGAGAGATTCCAAGAGGGAATTTTGTTCATGTCCCTTGGAGCAGAAGTGACATTCTGTTGTTCACAAATGATTATCCAAAGTTGAAAGAGAAGCCAGTAGAGTGGTATCAGCAGACAGACAGGTTTGTGAAACTTGCAAAGAGCTTGTGGGAGGAATTGAACACCTTATTAGAGATAGTGGTCCCAGGTGATCTGTGGATAGAATGTAAAATGAGTATAGATTGGCCAACAAGCAAACCAGAGAGAAATAAAAATACAGGTGCACCGTCTCCCAAGGTAATGAAATATTACTATAAAGTGACTGAATTTTTTTAAATGAGAATTTCAGCCGAGAATGTTGATTGACAGAGAATTGACAGGACAGCTCAGGAAGCAAAGGAGTTGATTAATGTGTATTGTGAGAGATTGCTACAGGCGTTCAAGCATTACAGTGGTACAGAGACAACAGAGGTGAAGGACATGATTCATTTTGTGTTTAGATTTGTGGAAGGATTGAGACCTGAAATTAGCCAGATGATTAAGAGTAATTTGATTTGTTGGCAAGCAAAGTCGATTGATGAGGTGTTGCAGTATGCAAAGTACTGGAGTGATGGGATTGAGTTGAAACAAAGATAGCTGAAAGAGAAGGCAATGGTGATGTAAATGAAAGCTGCACAAACAGGCCTGCAGGGAAATCGTGGTCCAGACTTAGGTACTACAGTGGTTCAGAATGATGTGCAGGGAATGAATAATTTATTGCCATGTCACATTTGCAGAGCCGTCAGACACTGGAAACTGGAGTGTCCGATGTTGGTGCAGGAGGGTGTTGTTCATCAAAGTAATGACATCAATTCTTTCCAGAATATGAGAGGACCGAGGATGAGAGGTCCTAATCCAGATTTCCGAAATAATGTGCATCAGGTGCAGAATATTCAACCAATGCAGCAGGTGCAAATGCCACGTGTACAAATGACACAGTTGCAGCCAATGCAGCAGCGGGTTCCCATGGTACCTAAACTGCAAATTCAAATACCTCAAGCCCCAATGGAACAGCAGCAAATGATGCTTTCTCAACAGGTTGCAGGTCAGAAGCTTAACCAAAGTAATTACACAGTGCACCAAATCCTGTTACACAGTGAGAATGGAATATTGTAAACGATGATTGGCTGAGCGAAAGTTCAGATGTGGAGCCATGTGTGCTTGCAACCTCCTTAGAAGTAGATCAGAGAGGTCCCTATGTGAAGGGAAAAGTCATGGGTCACAGAGTTTCATTCTTGGTTGACACGAGAGCTACACACTCTACAGTGAGAAGTGCAGAAGTTCCAAACTTGCCCCTTTCAGGGAAAACAGTTCAGATTGTAGAGATGGTGAATCAGTATTTGACCAACCCGATTACAGAACCAGTTCAGGTCACAATTGGAAACTTTCAGGGATTGCACAAATTCGTAATCTGTGATACAAGTCCATTATCCCTACTGGGAAGAGACTTGCTGTGTAAGACAAGATGCTTGATTACTTGTTCAAATTATGTGATTGAGATACAGACAAATAGTGATGATGAAGATGACCAGGCCACAGAGACTGAATGTGAGACTACAAATAAGGAATATCCTCTGATTGAATTATTCCCAATGCTCACAGTGAAGGAGCTTCATCCTGATTTTCAGGGAACAGTTAAGGAGAGGGTGTGGGATCTGAAGGGAAAAGGGATAGGTCTGATAAAGGGAGTTGAGCCAGTTAAAGTTACAATAAAGCCAAATGCATTTTTTCCTCAGATTCCTCCAGTATCACAGGCTACAAGAAGTCCTTATGAAGGTCACCCAAATAATTGCAAATTTTGTGAAACAAGGGGTTCTGAAGGAAGTTTGAGCAGTCCATGTAATTCACCGATGATGGGTTTGCAAAAGCCCTGTGGGAAAGTTCGAACTGCCCAAGATTTGAGAAAAATAAATGAGATTGTGGTCAAATGTTGTCCAGTGGTGCCAATTCCAGCTGTGATAATGTTTCAGATTACATGTGATGCTGAATTATTCACTGTCATTGATTTGTCTCAAGCCTCCTTTTCTGTGCTTCTTCATGAGATAACCAATTTCTCCTTTGTTTCAAATTTTTGGACCGAGTTTATTGTTAGTGCAGAATTCCTCAAGGATTTTCAGAGTCACCTTCCACATTCAATCAGATCATGAAAAATAATTTGGAGTCGCTGGAATGAACTTTCCAATCGACCTTGGTACAGTACATTGATGATTTGCTGATTGGTCCAAAACAAGGGACGAGTGCAAGTAAGACTCAATTGCTTTACTGACCATTTGGGAAAGAATGGTCATAACGTGTCTCCGCTTAAATTGTAATACTGTCAGAAGGAAGTGAAATACAGTACTTGGGACATCAGATTGAGAAAGGATCAATAAAGATATCCAGAGAAAGGGTTGCAACCATGTTGCAGATGAATCCTCTGACCACACAGAGAGATGTCAGAATGTTTCTAGGGATGGTAGGTTATTGTCGCCAATGGATTCCCAATTTTTCAGTCATTTTGAGACCATTGCAGAAGCTGACTCACAAGGAAGTCACTGATCCCATAATGTTAGACCAGGCTGGAATGAAAGCGTTCACTGAATTGAGAGAGAATCTGTGCAAGGCTCTGGCTTTGGGTATGCCTGACTACACAAAACCTTTCACACTGTTTTGTCATAAGCGTGATGCATGTTCTTTGTCTGTCCTGACGCAGGTCCATGGAGGTGTAAACAACCCAGTAGCATATCTTTCAGCTACTTTGGACCCAGTTGTAGCAGCCTTCCCAGGTTGTTTGCGTGCAGTTGCAGCTGTTGGTCAGAGCCTTACACAGTGTGAGGGCATTGTAATGGGATATCCTTTGACTGTAATGGTCCCTTACTCTATTGAGATTTTACTTAAAAAGACGAAAACAAAATATTTGACTGGTGCAAGGTTGACCAGATATGAAACTAGTATTCTAGGTCACCAAATGTATAATTGAAAAGATTTACAGTCTTGTACCCGGCAGCCTTACTTCCAAATGAAAATGTTTAAATTGAAAGAATGGAAGACATTGAGCGTGATTGTCTTGATGTAACTGACTTGTGCACAAAACCGAGACCTGACATTAGAGACACTCGATTGGAAGAGAATGACCAAATTATGTATGTTGATAGTTCCTGTTTTAGAGACAATACAGGGACACTGAGAGCAGGACATGCTGTGTGCACAATTACTGGTATTCTGGAAACCTCTTGGCTTCGAGGAGTGTATTCTTCCCAAGTTACGGAACTGGTAGCCCTTACTAAACTGTGCCATGTTTCTGCTCAACTGAAAGTTACAATCTATACGGATAGTCAGTATGGATTTGGAATAGTCCATGATTTTGGCAAGTTGTGGTCCCAGAGAGGTTTCATGACCTCTTCTGGTTCACCAGTGAGAAATGGTGAAAGGATTAAAGAACTGTTACATGCTATCCAAATGCCTGAAAAGATTGCCGTGGTGAAATGCAGTGCACATCTGAAGTCACAGGACTTAGTGTCATTGGGAAATGGACATGGAGATCAAGTTGCAAGGTTTTGAGCATTGAACTGCATCATTTTTAAGGATAAGGGGGAACTGTTACCTGAAGAAGACGAAACATGTCCACGTCTTGCATTCAAAGTAATTTATACCTTGGAGGAATTGAAAATGTTGCAAATAAATGTTGACAGGGAGGAAAAACATTCATGGAGCAAAATGAAATGTGTGCAAAAACAAGATGAATTGTGGGTTTCAGTAGAGCGTCAATTAGTTTTGCCTAATAGTCTGTTGTCTCAAATGGCTAGGTATTATCATGGTCAAACACATGTTGGGAGGGATGACATGATTTGGTTGTTCAAGCATGATTGGTTCAACCGAAGGTTTAGACAGGTTGCTGAAGCAGTTTGCCATCATTGTGCCATTTGCCAACAGATGAACTTGGGGAAAGGGACAGTGGTTAATTTGAGCCACATTGGAAGAGCAGGAGGTCCATTCAGCAGAATGCAGATGGATTTTATTGAGGTGCCTGTGTGTGGAGGTATGAGATATATGTTGTGATTGTGTGCATTTTTAGTCACTGGATTGAAGAGTACCCTACACAAAGAGATGACAGTCTCACGGTAGCAAAACTACTGCTTAGGGAACTGAATCAGATAGGGGAAGTCACTTCAACAATGAGGTAATTAAATTACTGTGTGCAGCTTTGAACATTGATCAGAAGTTGCATTGTAGTTACCACCCTGAAGCATCAGGACTAGTGGAACAAATGAATGGTACCTTGAAGTCAAGAGTTGCGAAGATATGTGTGTCCACAAATCTGAAACGGCCTGATGCACTGCCTTTAGTTCTGATGACAATGAGAAACACAACTGACAGGAAGACAGGATTGTTGCCGCATGAGATCCTTATGGGCCAAGCCATGAGGTTGCCAGCAGTGCCTGCAAATGCACATTACAGATGATATGGTGTTGGACTACTGCAAAGGTCTGGCTGATGTGGTTCGCTCTTTCTCTCAGCAGGTGGAGGCCACAACACTGCCACCGATACATGACCCAGAGCACACTATTAGGGCTGGTGACTGGGTTGTGGTCTGGAAAACGTGCTTGGAGCCTCGTTGGAAAGGATAGTTTCAGGTAATTTTCACAACTACCACAGCTGTGAAGTGCACTGGAGTTCCAAACTGGATCATGAAGAATAGTTGTTTAGAGTACCAACAACAGCAGAGCAAGTCTCCGACCTGGAAAGAGAACAAAGAGGAACTGAGACTGGATCTGAGCCCTTTGAGGACGGTTCAGTCACTCCTGTGAGGGACAAAGGAGAAGACCTCCAGGAGGGTGATGGAGAGCCTTTTTCAATTGAGGCAGCAAGAGAGGCTAGTTAGAGGAGGGCTTTTCCAGAAGTATATGATTTTGAGAGAAAAACAGAACAATTTCCAGACCCTGAGGGGGAAGGAGTTGAGGTGATCAAAGCCATTGTGGTCTGACTCCTCCTGAACTAGTTGCAGGTCCGTCAAGAGAAAAAAGCATAAACCAAGGAGGAGTTTCAAGTTCGACTCTGTAAAGAACATTGACCAAGGGTCCACTGAAAGGAGATAAGTGGCCAGAGCCGCAAGGAAAGGGAAAGGAAACAGTTGCCGAAACAGCAATCGAAGACGAAGTAGATACAACAAAGAGAGACGATTTAAGTGATGGACAATTGAACGGTGATCGGAGATTGAAGAGAAAGAATAGCAAGTCGAAGATATGCAGGTCCTGAATGGACGTATGCAACTACAAGTGAATGGCAGCAAGAATGTTTGTGTTTTTGTTTTGATAGAGACATTCCGGGTAAGTATTTTGGCACTTGAAGGAAGTTGGTGAACTGAACTGTTGAAACAATCTGAGCAAATTTGTTGAGAGATAGACTGTTGGAAAGTAACTGGAAAAGACTTTAATAAGCTGATTTGACTTTTGAAAACCTGATTTTGACAAGCTGCTTATCGATTTGTGACAAGGGATCCAGGAAGTGAGACTGAAAGCTGTAAATAACTGCTGAAATAAGATTTTTGTTTTTGATTTTTGCTGCAGTTTCCTAAATTTCTCTTCTGCTTTCTGATTCTTTACAGATCATGAGTAACATTAGCCAGCAGGGTAGGAAGGATAGGTGCTGTGAATACATGAGTATTGGGTTGGCAATTGTGTGTGGGATATTGTTTGTGGTATTGATTGTGGGAATGTCTGTTCTTGATAAGAGTGAAGCCAACAATACTTCTGCTTTTGAGACAACTACTGTACTAACAGGAATAGAGAAGTTTAGGTTAGATGATAAGTATTTGCATTAGGGTACTAATGCCCAAGGGGAACTTTCTTCTAATGTCTTCTAGCGCCTGCTGAGTGAGTATGTTGAGATGATGGATGCGAGGAATTGTTATGTGTGTACGCAGATTCCTTCATTAGCTGAGGAAGGAGTTACTTACCATAGTCTGCCTCTAACATATGGAATAAGTTGTAGTCTGCTACTAACAAGATTCTATAACCAGCAATACATTCAGTATTTCTACTCCAACTATGACATCGTGTTTTCATTTGTCCCTATAACTAGGTATTTGAGGAGGGTAGCTAGGGATAATGACATAGTATTAGTTAGAGGTTTCTTTGAACCTACACTCGCAGTTGGCACAGCTTATGGACACCACAATAACCTAACATGCTTGCTTACACCTTTAGAGAAAAGCTTTTTAGATAACACAGATGACAGGAGAAAGGCGTTGAAGTGCAATTAAAACACAAGGGAAATTAGCTTTAGATGCACAACACGTAGGGAATCTTTGTGCACATAGGCCTAAATCACGCCCTGATACTTTGTTTGTGGGAACGAGTGAATGTAGACATGTATTTTTGTTTCAGAGTAAATGGATGTTTATGTGAATGGACAGGACCCTGCAATGCCTGGAATATATTCCTTCTGTGGTCCAAATGCTTATTACCATCTTCCAAGAGGATGGTATGGAACATGTTACTTGGGAATAGGTTTCCCAAAGATTTTTCAAATGGATGACTTAAAGAAGTTTCCGAAAGTGACTGAATTACATCATATGAGACAGAGGAGGGAGACTCCTTCGGGTATAGTGTGAGATATATTTGGAGCAATGATTCCTTCAGTGGGAGTTGTTCTAAATTCGATAAAGATTTGAAAGTTGTCTACTATTGTGGATAACATGCTGATAAATTTTTCAGGAGCCATACTCCTGATAGATACTCAATTAGCTGCCAAAAGAGCTATGACTCTTCAAACTCGCCTTGCTTTAGACATTCTTTTAGCAAAGGATGCCGGAGTTTGTAGAATGATTAATTCTAGTCATTGTTGTTAGGTCATTCCTGAAAATAGTAAAGAAATTAGAAGCTTTCTTAATAACCTGACTAATGAAAGTGCTATTTTAAAGGAACTAAGAGAACCAGGTGTTTGGGAGAAAGTTGGCAAGGGTTTTGCTTCAATGGAAAATTGGCTTAGGAAATTGATTTTGTTGAAAATTATACAGGGGATATTGATTATTATGGTTTGCCTACTTGGAATATGGGGAATATAGTTAATTGTGTAAAAGGATTCAATTGAAGAAGTCAAAGAATGATCAGAGGAGGGGAGAAAAGAAAAGGGAAAAGTTGTTTAGGGAAAATTTGAAAAGGGAACCAAAGTATGAAGGGATTGAAATGACAGAATTGTAGCTGATGGAAAAAGTTTGTGGGTGATAGTTTTTTGTGAGTACATATTTAGTCATCAGAGGAGGGATTGCTAGCGCAGGTGTTTTAGTAAAAATATTAAACGAGTGTTCTTGTACTATGAGTAATGGATTTGTGTAGAAAATATCTTAACCAAGAAAAATAATGCACACATTTGAAAATGTGATCATGATGAATTGCCGCCAATGTTCACAAAGTATACATATTAATGGCTTATTAATATGAAATGTTGAGCATATGTTTGATAAGTGTAGTAATATATCATATTAAGGGTTATGCACTATGCATTAGCTTTATTAACTGTAGACTTAACTTAGCGGAGGTCTTGGCTTTGTTGCACAGCCTCATGTCAAGCTGTATTTCTTAACGTTTAATAAAATGGCTGTTCAGAGAGCTAAACTGTGATTTTCCACTGTTCTGTGTTAATGTGCCTGTAGCTAAAAGTCTTTTCTCATGAGAACCGATTATTAGAAGATGCTGTTCTTGCTAAATGTAACATTATTAATGTAATGTGTGTAAGACTGACTTTCTCAGGAGGAGAACAATAGAGACATTGACTGGAGAATAAGCTGCAACAATATTGTTACCTGACAAGCCGGATGATGGGGACATTACAGGAGAAGCCAAACAGCGACATGTGAACGGAGTAGTGGTAGAAGTCATAGATTTGAAGTTTTAGTTTTATTGGATAAAGTACAAACATGTGATCCCTTGACCAATAGGGACTTGGGAAATAGTTTTAGGAAATTTTACTTAACAGGTCTGCACCGAGGGAAGGGAGGACATTTGTTCATTTTCTTGCTGGCCAAAAAGGTCTTTATTTTCTTGTGCGTATTTACGAGAGACATGCTTGACATTAATGCTTAAAGACTTTGCGTTTCTGAACTTTGATGCTGAATGCTTGATGCTGAATCCTGATGCCTTGCTGACCTAACTGATGTTCTGATGATGAAGACTATCTTAGCTTGCCGATCCAATTGAGGAGAGGTATTCTTGTACCCATGTGTTTGTTATGCCTGTTTGCTTTTTCTTTCTAGGTACCAACCCCACTGTTTGACAGATCCATAGTTAGATGTTTTCAAAATTTGTGTTTACTAAATTGTTTTGCATGAAGCCCAACATGATGATGCTAATTTGGTGTTAGTTGAGGAATTCTTACTGATGAGAATTTGCCATAGGGAGTAGCGTTGATGAATTTCTTTGCTAAATCTAGATATTGTTTGCACAATTATTCTTGTTATTGATTTGCACTGTAATCTTAGAAGGTGTAGTAGTTCAAGTTTTGATTATATTGCATTTGTTTCGCAGGTTTGAACAGCCAGTGATATTCCTGTATGTGTATCATTTGATTTTGAGATTATTTTACGTGACATTAGCATTGTTAATATAGGGAAATAAACATTTGAACTTTTACCAAAGGTGTGGTTATCCATGAATGAAAAGTCACAGTGTGTGACAATTACTGACTCCATTGATTATTAATGCTATTGATTATCATTGATTATTGATCTGCATGTACTGGAGTTATGGTGGGAACACCTTAATTGCAAGTTAAAAGGTTCATCAACCTATTTGCATCCCCTTGCAAGTTTACTTATTAAGGACTGACGCGCTAGCACTGATGAACCCTATCTGATAGAACTCATGCACTGATGCAGACATGCTAAAGTCAAACCAATCTGGAATCATTCACATCAGGACTGTATGGTTGCTGGATCGTGCTGCCCCTTTTTCTTTTCCCATTGACATGCTACCCTCGATTGACCATGTATGGTATTCCAGACCAAAATTGTTCCTTTTTTACTTTTCACTTGAAGCTGACCTTGAGATCTTCCAAGCTCTTGCAATCTTGCCCTGTGCCACTACGAGTCAGACGTCCTGTTCCTCTACAGCCATTAAATGATTTCTTAATAATGTATTTCATAATCTGATATCATATTTCAAACTCAGCCTTCTTGCTGTGACTAAAAGCAAGCTTTAGCCCTGATATTCCTCTGATATAACTGTGACTTCCCCAACTGTTATGAAGTATCCCAAAGGAGGCCCAGGATGGAAATGGCAGTGACATACATCTTCTTTAGGAAAGTTCCTACAAATACTCATCTTTCCTCGTTACATTTATTGTCATGGCTGAAACCATGGCCATTTCACTTCAGCCTTCACTTTAGACTAATATCTTTCATATACTTTTATATTTTCCCCCTTGCCCATTCTCCCTCTTGGATGCAAGTCTCTCCATATTCTTTGAACCTTTTGTAACTACTTATGCCAACCTAAGGCCCTCACAACAAAGCCCTCTTCAATCAATCAGTGGTACTGGTAAAGCTCATGGCTGCTTCAACAGACACGTATCAGTGCTCAAAAGCAGAGACTGAGAATGGCAGCCGGTTAACTGAATACTTTTGGTCAAAAAGCCAGGTTTTTAATTCCTTCCTAATCCAGTGTACAGACTTGGTGATTTGAAGTCTGAATGGCAAAGAATCCCAAAGCTTCACTGTTAATACCGAAAAATACCGCCCACCATGACAGTCTTTAGCAAACCTGGGGCTCCACATAAGTCAATGGTAGTTAGATTTCAGGGGTCTCACCTGAAGGTACCTGCCAACTCTATTTCTCAAGTACCAGGGGCCATTACCCTCAACTGCTCTAAAAGCTAAACTTAAACTTAGGGCCTTAAATTGAATCCTTTTTTCAACTGGAAGCCAATGGAGCTGATTAAATTGAGGTGAAATGTTTTGTCAAAATGGGACCTGCTGTATTAGCCATCTGGAGTCGATATATTATTGATGATGGAAGACCCAAGTAGAGGCTGTTGGCATAATCCAGGCAAGATGTCACAAGAGCATGGACTACAGTTTTTTTAGTCTTGTTCGGGAGCAGATGTAGCAGCTTTCGGATTGATTTAAGCTTCATAAAGCATTCTGAAGAGATCTGTGCAATCTGGGCCGCAAACACAATGACTTTTCGCTGTTTGGGCCATCACTGGGGGTGGGTTTAATTCAGCTAGCCACCAGAAATTGGCAGGGGTGGTATTTGGATGAAGAAGAGGACCTATGTTTTATCTGTATTCAATTTTAAATAATTGCCCCCATCCAGAAAGCTATCCTTTTTAAGCACTCTTTGAATTTAAGGAAGGCTTCTTCTGAATGTTCTCGGAATGAGAACAGCAGTTGCGTGTCATCCGCATAGGAGACTATCAGTACTCCCCAGGGTTTCAATAAAGGGGGCCAAAGGGGCCAAGTAGATGTTAAAAAGCAATGGACTGAGTGCCGAGCCCTTAGGCACTCCCAAGACCAGGGGTTTGAAAGAGGGTGAAAAAGGTTGGAGGAAGTCCCACTTCAAGCTCTCTTCCAAAAAAGATTGGATCCAGGCCAGGACTGTGCCATTAAAAACCATAAGTGCTTAATCTGTTCAGTAAGGTGGAGTGAGTCACTGAGTTGACGCGTCCGACAGGTCAAGCAATACCAATGTAGCAGAGTCCTGACATCCAACAGGGCCATTTCGTGCTGAATCCAGCCTGAAAGCTGGATTGTCATGTAACAGGCCATTTGCCTCAACAAAGGAAAAAAGTTGGTAATTTACGTGCTTATCCGGGATTTTAGCCGGAGCTAGCAGAAATGAAATAGGCCTAAATGTGCTGAGCACACTTGAGCTTGCATTAGGCTTCTGTAGAAGCGGCAGAAGGAACACCTGTTTCCAGATAGCAGGAAAAATACCAGATTTCAGGGAGTCATTCCAAATCATATTGAGAGAGGTGTTCACAGATTGCACAACCAGTCCAAAGATATTAGGGGAACAAGGGTCCTCTTGAGAGCCTGATTTACACTTCAGTAATTCTCCCAGAGAGTCATCTTCAGATATTAAGGAGAACTGAGAGATCAAATGCATGCGACTAGCAGGCAGTGTCAAGGAGTAACTTGAGTAAAGCTTTTGGATTTTTTCATCAAAAGTCAGAGAGCCTAGTGCAAAGTTCAGGCAAGGGGTGGAAGGTGAGTTTATCTACAACAGGGGAGATGAGGGACTTAACAATGTTAAAACTTCCCTAGTAGAATTGGCAACTGTCTTGATACGTGATAAGTAATGCTTCTCTCATAGTGGTGCGTGTGAGTTTACAGAAATTTCTCATAGCCGCCTTATATAACTGCTTCGCCTTGGGGTTATAAGACTTTCTCCAGCTGGGCTCAAACTTCTTTCCCTGTACTTAAGGCAGAAGAGAACCAAGGTGCAGAAGGCTTGGATCTATTAGCAATATGCATTTTCAAGGGTGCAAAGAGATCCACAGCCTTGGCGATCCAATGATTAAATAGGGAAGAGAGGATTGCAAAGAGGACTCAACGTGATTTATTCTAAAGCTTAAGCCAGTTTCTTTTCATTTAGGTCAAAATTCCAGTCTCTGACTGATTTAAAGGGCCAAAGAAGCTAAGTGGAACCACAAAATGATCAGATGACACCAAGCGAATAGGGGCTCTGGCTTGAAGTTCGGTCATGTGTGAAAAAATTAAGTTCAATATAAGACTAGCTCTGTGGGTGGGGGAAGTGACTTGTTGAAGCAGATTAATACCCATTAAGGTATGAACCAGCTGAGAATACTGACAGCAGTTAGGAATATCCGCATGGATGTTAAAGTCTCCCAAAAGAGCGAATATTCTAATGAATGAGGTCACAAATCCTGCGATTGACAACATTTGCAATAGCAAAAGGGCTTTTTACAATGTACAAAACCTTTTCCAGGTCAAAAAAGTCTATACAACTTGTAAAAAGGGATTTTATGATCCTTTGAGAATCGCAAACAGGAGCAGGTGTGAAAAGGGTGTGGTCTCCTAGTTATTAGTAGCAAGTAAATCATCAATGGTTTGTGACCACAATGGTGATCACAAACCATCGATCAGTTACAGACCCCTGTGTTGAGGTTGTAAGTGGTTCGCCAAGGGGAAATAGTCTCAGTAGGAAAGCCTCACCTTTCGGAATTATGTCAGGATACTTCAGAGAGAGGGTGAGAGCAAGCCGTCTGCTTCCCCCAAATGTCCTCTGAATTGGGAATCATTTTGTTTTTCAAGTACAGTGGTCAGCTGGCCCGTGGAGCAGATCATTCCTGCATGTGCAGCCAATCACAGGTGGTCCCAAGTGGGAACCAGCCTAATTATTATCCATTAGGTAGACTGGTTTGTGACCGCTGCAATTGGGCAATGCACAGTGCAACCTGTTATTTCACAGGCCATACTGCAAACTGCACACACGTTCACAAACCAGTAATTGAGGTTAACTATTGCTCCATTCGCCCCACAGACACAGATGGCCACTCGTTGACATTATTTGCAATGTCCTCCTAACTTCTTTTACTCCAAGAAGTGCTACCTTTGCCACGTATCAACCATATGGAAGTAGTGTTCAATACAGCCTCTATTACTTCACTCATCCCAAGAACTCAGCAAAATGTCAGGACTTTCCTCCGTTGGTCCAGACACTCTCTTGATAGTATTTTTATTAAACTTAATAACTCATGGCTTCCAGCAGTAGATAACCCCGATGTAGGAATATCTCATTCCAACCGGCAGATCCTCAGTGCTATTCATGATATTCTATCACTAATTTTACCAGAACGCACCTTTCAGCCATGTTGTCCATGGAATTACATCAATCACAGTGCGAGTAGATAGAACACTAAAGTGTAAATCTAGGATTCTTTTATCAAGACTCAATATAAGGCTGAAGTGAGCAGACACATTATAAAGCATGGGCAAATTGCCTAGGGCCCCCACCTTACAAACCCCTCCCCCCCAGGAAAATGAACCTTTCCTCCAAATGACTTCTGTCTATTCTATTCTCTTTCAAAACCTCTACCTCTCTCTGACTACCTCTACAGCTGACGGTCTTGCAATCAAATACCCCATTTGCGCCGAATTTGCATCATTTTTTAATGCAAATTCAGTGCAAAACGAACTTCATATTTATATTTTGATGTTAGACCCGTCAAAATATAGGAGTTTGCACCATTTTTTTGATGCGTGAACCTACCTTGCGTTAATGAAATGCAAGATAGGCATTCCCATCTAAATAAATTGTGCTAAGCCCATAGCCCCATATTTATAGACCCATGCTAAAATGACACACGGGGAGGGGGGACAGCTGCACTTTTCCTGCTTCCCTCAGCACCCCTCCACCGCCACCATGTGTGCGCTGTATTTAAATTACGGCACACTATGGCACAGTGGAGGGGGCAATAGTGTAATTTTCTATGACGATATTGATGTACTCTGCAGGAGTAGCACCAATATTTTGGCACTACTCCTGCAGAGTACATAGGGGCCCATTCTAAAGAATGGAAGCCCCTTTCAATGCCTGCTCTTGAGCAGGCATTAAAAGTGCAGTTAAAAATGGAGTAAGGAAATCTTGTAGATTTCCTTACGCCATTTTTCCAACTCCCCTATCAGGGGAGCTGGAACGCCCCCTGTTAGGGGAACGCCCCCTTTGCATACATTATGCCTGGTGCAGGCATAATGTAGCGCAAAGGGTTACAGATTGGCGTAATGCATACATTGCACCACTCTGTAAATGCAACACAGGGATTTTGGCCTTGTTGGGCCTCATTAACGTAAAAATAAATTACGTTAATGTGGCGCAAGGTAGCGCTAGTGGCCTATAAATATGCCCCTTATTTTTTTTAATTAAAGTGCCATTGGGGGTCCAACTTGGGGTCCTCTGCCAGGCACAGGGTGCAATGGCCATGCCTAGGGGGCACTGGTCCCCTGTGCTGGCCATTGGGGTGGTGAGCATGACTCCTGTCTTTTCTAAGACAGGAGTCATGTGGTATGGATGGTTTTGTGTCGGAAAATGAGGCTAGACTGCTTAGAGGCATGTTTTTGCTTCTTACCAGCCTAAGGTCATTTTTTGGTGCAAAACACCCTTCTTTCATACCACCACCCCCACCAGACTAAGGTCTTTTTTTTTTACACTAGTCCACTGTTTGCGCCGGCTTGCATCATTCTATAAATATGGCGCCTGGCTGGTTCTCAGGAATGGCGCAAGCCGGAACTAAACTTTTTGATGCAAAACTGCGTTCGTGCAGTTTTGCATCAAAAAGTATAAATATGCCCCCAAGTGTCTTCTTAAGGATTTTTGGAGTGCCAGGTCATATTTCAACTGTTCTTGTGAGAACCTCTTAAATTTTAAGATATAATGTGCTACTGTTCAGCATCATGCGGACTTGAATAAGCAGGAAATGGTAATAAAATTCAAATTTGTTCAACACTGGGGCTCCCTAGCTATATCTTGCCCGGGGCCCTGAAAAAATCCTTAAGAGGACACTTCAAATAAGGACCTACTGAAACAAACATCATGCTGCATGTTGTATCTAGTTCCAAAAAATAATATGCTCTTCTTCTGACCCTACAAAAACAGTCTTTGAAGTATTTCATGAATTCTCTGATCCTTATTTCCCAATTTCCCCTATTCCTACTTCAATGTATCTCTGCAACAATCTGTTCAATTTTTTATGTGAAGAAAACTGAGGATATTAGAAGCGCACTTCCATGTATCATGGCGTAGAAGAAGAAAAATGTTTTTAGTGCATCTATGTACACTGTTCTAAAGCTTGACTGATTCACAGCTGGTATGGCGGAGGAAGGCAAGTCGTGTTTCTAAGGCATTAAGGGCCTGATTTATACTTTTTTAACGCCGCATTTGCGTTATTTTTTTTACACAAAAGCAGCGCAAACGTACAAAATTCAATTAGATTTTGTGAGTTTGCGCCGCTTTTGGATCAAAAAATGACACAAATGTGCTGCTAAAAAAGAATAAATCTGGCCCTCAATATGACCTTCCTCTTGATTCCTGAGCCACGTGCACTTTAAATTTGTCACTGACTTGGTGGTTCCTATTATGTGTCAACATTTTAGACTGTCTTTTTCCAAGGGAGACAGAGATGGGTATCAATCTCTTCATAACAGACAACTGTAAGCTGTTCCTCAAAAAGTCGACAACATACCAGTCCAAATCGAAGACACTACTGACCTATCTGCTGCCTCCCTTTGGTGATTAAGATCATTAAAAAGTCCACCAACTCCCATTCTTTGAGAAATCTGGTGCTTTGTGCCTGCTCACTCAGGGCTTTGGCCATGTAAATTAAGACAAGACCAAAGTCCTGTTATTTGGTGCCCCGCCCCCCCAAACTTTGGTCTGGACCACAAGATTCTGGCATGATCATCAACTGGATACAATAACTGTACTTTTTTGCACTTTCCTTCAGCAGACAATATTGTTGTTGCTTCCACCTGCCTCCTTTTTTGAGGAATCTTTAGAGTCTTTGATTATTCAAATGCACTGCTTGTGGGCTTGCCATTTAAGAAATCATATCTTTGGGGTTATATTATGGCAACACACTCTGTTTAGTTCGCCTTGACAATCTCTTCAATCGTATGCAGGGCATTGAAAAAGCAGCAGCATGGCTACAATTTCAATCACATGAATGGATTTATGAGCAGGATGCACTGACAGCCTGTCTGGAAATAAATCTCTTTAAGACTGTCTGCATTGTGCCTCATATCATTTGTTATGCTGGTCTCAAGTATCTTCACAGCAGATGTTCCTTTTACACTCCTGGTCAGAATCTTTGCTTAGCCAGCTACACTCAGTTGATAGTCCCACGTGTCAGACATTCCCAGCTTGGCAGCTGTGCCTTCATGCATCTTGCTTCTGGTCACTGGGACGACCATCATGTTAATATTCGTATTCTTACTAACCATCTCCCCAGGTCTAAAATTCACCTATTGGTCCTCTAAATCTTGGGTGCAAAATAGGCTGTGCTTGCGTCACAAAAACACGCATCCAAAGTGGGAAAAGTCTTAAAGCTTATGCTTAGTATTTTGTACTGGGAGGTTACCCTTCCAAGATAGATCCTGTACTAGACATGATGCAGACACCTTTGCACTATGGTGGGAAAGTGTGTACCTGGTGCTAGGCAGCCGGATTCTGCACCAGCAGTGGGGAGAGAACAAGATAGTGTTGTTTCTTAGATCCTGCACCTCCCCTCTCACGGAATGCAGTGCAGCAACTTTGCATGCTGCGTTGTGTGACACCTTTGTAAATCTGGGCCCAAGCGTCATGACCTCCTTTGGCATCTGTGCGCTATACAAGCGTATCAATCAATCAGAGTAAAACCAATATACAGACCAACTCTGACCTATTCACACTTCTGCAGATACATACATCCCAGCTGCACAATTGCTGTGAGCTACACTTGTGTTTGTGTACATGTGTTTTTTGTAAATTCTTGTGTTTTTCTAGAATGTTGTCTTTTCATGATCGTGGTGTTTGTGCAATACTTAGCCACATGATTGGTATACAAAGGCTGTCTTCTGACCCATTAGCTAAGTTTTAATTGCTTCCGTCTGTGATTTTATGCAGATATGTTTCTCTGCTCAATAGGGCCCATGATTTTAGGTGAGAAATATGACGCTATAGCAGATGTGTCACATGCCAGATGTTCAGATGGCATGTTGTTTTTTTGTAAGGTTTTGTAAACGCTTAGGCCTGACAACAAGGACCTCTTGTATCAGACAGCATGGTGAGAAAAATGTTGGAAATATAGCATAACGTATACAAGAAATGTATTCGACCATAGCAAGCCTGCAAACTACAATCAACTAAATGTATACCTTCTCACTAGTTTCCAGGCTTTTTTCCCCATTTCCTCTCCTGTTTCCTTCTTCCTGTTTTTTTATTTATTTATTGGACAGAGTGAGACAAAAACCGAGAACAAATGAGGATAGCAGTGCAGGCTAAGCAGGAGTTTTTACCTAGGAGGGATGCTCCGGCGCAGCCCTGAAGACAGCATGAAATATAGCAAAATAGTCTGGGAAGTCATATTGTGACAGACCTACTGAAGCGAAAAAAAGAACCTCTAACTGACACAAAAAACATGAAAAGGCATTTCACGCAGGCCGACCAAATGTCAACATATACAGTTTCTGCTCCACTTGAGGCCAGAGCTAAAAATACACCGAATGGATTTGTAAAAAGAAGAAATCGATGGCTATCCAAGGGAGCATCGTGAGGCTGGTGATTATTTCGACGAATCACACTCTCCGGTTTCGGATTATATTTGGAAGGGCTGAGACTCCTCAGTCCAGCGGCGCTGCTGACATTTTGTGCTGGGGATAATGGCTGTGAGTGAATGAAATAACATTATTTCTCTGTCATGTTGTTTCTCTCCATAGTTCATCCTCACAGGGATTGGTCTCATTGTCAAAGTCCTGTGAGGAAAGAGCAGAGTGGAAACAAAGCATAAATGTCGTACCTTCAGGGACAGTGATTGGTGATGTGTTGGTGCTTGTATTACGTTTTTTCAGTGAGTGTGTGTGTGTTGGGGGATGGGAATCCCCGAGGCGCTTTGCCTAAATCGCTACAAAGCCACGCATGGTTCGAATGTACAATTCATTTGATTAGGAGTGGGGGCAGTGCTTAATTTGTAAATAAAAACGTGCCAGTGCCAAAGCCCTCTTCTTAAACACGCGGTTGCTGCTATTACGTGTGGGAACACGGAATACGGAGGCACCGTAATCCAAAAGCCATCTCGGGCCTCTTCAATTCATTTAAAGCCACGCCCTGCTCCTTCAGTTCACTCCTGCAGCGTTCTGCTTTCTCCCGTTGTGACGCTTTTTCGTTTTTCTCTTCCGCCGTCGTTCCCATATGTGTCTGTTGTTCGCAGTAAATGCTTGAGGCACGACAATAAGTGCCGGTCCTCCACACCGGAAACAACAAGCACAAATTAAGCACTGAGTATGGGAGGGATGGGGCACACTTTGGCTAAGTTAATTTAAATTGTGCTGCACTAAGGCATGGCGAAGAATGATTTGCATATGGTTGGTCCTTGTCTATAGTGGCACAGTAACCAGAAAGGAATGGACTTGGACCAGGCCCAGAGTAATTTATACGTGGCTGAGATTCATTCCTGTCTTCCATATATCATTCTTTGGTTCTTCACATTTTCACAAAATACGGTAATAACTACTTCTTGCTATTATATATCTGTATATCGTCTACAGCTTCCCACAACTTCTGACTCTCGTTTGTTTCAGTCCTGGCATGCCTATTGGCAAATCTTACAACGTTCAATTGCTCATCATACAATCGATTGGAGACTAGTTTGTTGTAATACTGCCTCGTATTGCTTTCTCATCTTTTTTTTCTTTTCCATGTTTTTCTAGCAAACCAACTTGTAAAGAAAGCTAAATAGTGATTTAGTTTTGAAAGGAGGAATACACTGGTTAGCAGGGGGAAGAAAGTGCTGAGGTTCAGAAGGCGTCTCTAGGTCAGAAACATCGCACCCCGTGATGAAACTGTGCATTTTTTAAGGATTTTTGTGCATTTATGTTTTTGTGCTTTATTAACAACGTACTTATTTTGGTTTTGTATTTACACATGTAAATACAGAAATAGTACTGTTATCTTTAAAACCAATTTCCTATGATATGAAGTGTGTTTTCTTGAGTCTTGTTAACTATGCCTCAACTCAGGTCTAGCAGCCATGTTTTACAAAATGGATGTCTTCCACCTGCAAATCTCATTGTTGCTATTTCTACAGAACACAGTCAAGCAGAGTCGTGTTTGTTTATTTCAATAGGCATTGTTTTTGCTGTTCTTGAAGAAAGCTTTGAAGCTTAGTTACAATACTGTATCTTCTGTCAAGGTCCTTCCACTGGCTTAATGTACCCTATTCATTCATCACAGCAAACTGTTGTTCATGTATCTAATTTGTTCTACTGTCTGTGGATGGCATTAGTATAGAGGAAACTGAATCAATGTTCATATAAGGGGATAGTTCTTAGATGCTAAGGAAATAAGACAGTTAATGCAATTGAGCTCTGATTTGCTGAGAATACAACATTTGATGATTCTGTAGTTTTATGATTTAATATGAGAAAATAGTGCATGTAAAACTTTGATTTTGCGGGTGAGCCAGATTTTTTCCCACACTGTTGGGTTGCTCTCTGTTTCTCTGTTGATTTTGCTGCCTACTTTGGACTTAGAATATTTTTGTTTTGCACTTCTCTGTATTGCTCTATTTGCTGACAGCCTTCATGGAAACTATTCTGTACTTCGTCACTTAAATTTATACAGTTCATCTAGAAATAAGTTATTGAGGAGTGGACACTTTTACTTATATGACTGCAATTTTTGATGTGTTGGGAGGTGCCTTACCCTAGGGGACATATTGCCTTATGAAACAGAGGTTTAATACTGTCTCTGATTCATTGAACTGTGGATGTTCTTTTGAGGCAACGCTTGGAGGTGTCATAATGCTGGGGAACCATGCACCCACATGTTTGGCACCATAACATGCTGGGAGAAGGTTGTGGTGGATACTTCCACCTAATTCCCAATCCAGGTACTTTCTAAGAATCCATTTCTCAGCTCTGTGGAGACCCGGGTGTACTAGTCACAGCAGTACTGGCTTAATCAAGGGCTGACCAGGTCACCCAACAGAAATGTGTGGTAGCTCAGTCATTCAATTCAGCAGCATAGAAAGCAGGAGGTGGCCACTAAAATCACAAATCCTGCCAGATTCTTCCAATGTCAGGTGGTCCGCCTGTCACAGTGGAAAAGGAGGATGGGTATGCTAAGCTATACTGCACAAGGGTCTAGACAGTATAAGAATAAGGCATTGTTTTGCATAGATTTTCTAGAATTTCTGTAGAGACCTGTTGCAGGATTCACATTTCTGTGACCAGCAACAGCTAACACTCCAGAAGGGTCTCAAACGTGTTGGGCCTGATTGGGGGATTGGCAGTACAGAGAAGAACAGAATTGGAGGTTATCAATGGCAACCAGTCACACACTCAACCTACCACAAATGTAGCTGTTTAAATGTCTACCCAGGGTTAAGTAGATACGTCACAACAGTGTCCAATCAAAAAGTCATTACAATGTTGCAGGTGCTGACACAAACGTAGCAGGCAGTATTCAGCACAAAGCATATTCTTCTGTGATGCCTGCACAGATAAGAGTCAGGCAGGCTGATTAGATATGAGATGTTCCCGGAGTGAGATCCATTGCTGCAACAGTCCATGAATAGAAAATGTGACCTGCAATAGTGGGGCATATTTATGAGAGGCTTGCCTCGCTGTTGCACCACTTTTAGTTATGCAGTGGTGGTCAAAACTTCAAAACCATATCTATGAGACCACGCAAAGCCACTTTTGTGGCTTTGAAAGGGCTCATAGATATGGAGTTAGGCAAGGCAGCGCAAGTTGCTGTGTTGCCTAAGTCTGTGCCAGGGAGGCGTTCCATGGGTTTTGCAGTGGGTTTTCCCATGCAACACCCATGGATTCTGATGCATTCCTAGATTTATGAGAGCCTGTTAACCTAGGGATACGCCAAAACCTTATGGCTCCCCAGGGAAGGTAGGACAAGGAGAAATATCATAATTTTTCCTAATTTTTTCCTCTTTCTATGTGCGCTGCATTTTGCAGCACACATAGAAAGAGGAAAAAGTCTTTAAGGGTTGTTTTTGCGCAGGAAGGTGTCATCGTCATTTCTCTTAATTTTTTCCTCTTTCTATGTGTGCTGCATTTTGCAGCACACATAGAAAGAGAGAGGAAAACGCCTTTCAGGGTTGTTTTTGTGCAGGAAGGCGTACCACCCTGCACAAAAATAATCTTGCCGGCAATACAGACACACTTGCACCATGGTGCAAGCCTGTGTTGGTGCTAGGCTGCCAAAACAGCACCAGCACCAGCACCGTTTGAAGGGAACAGGAATGCACTGTATCGTATGGATATGGCACATCGCTGCCCTTTCCTGTTGATGCAGCACAGAGCAGCAAGATAACTTGCTGTGCTGCCCTGCAACAAAATTGCCAGTGTGACCAAAAACTCTGATATTTTTTTCTCTGAAACTGCTTGCCTTCTGACTCTTCTCAGCAATAATGTATACTTGTATAAAACTTGCTGGTAGGAAGAACATTTTTATTGAGAACTCCCATACAACAGGTGTTAGACATGGCATCTTTGGTGTGGATTTCCCTAATCTTTTGCACACTGATCTCCTGTTTTTCTGACTCATTTTTTCTGGCTTTTAGGATTCTGGGCAACTTATCTCTGCTGGACAGTGCTATAGTGCAGGTGCTCTGTACTCTAAACATGGTAATGTTGGCTTCTCCATAACTGGCATATTTAATTTACTTGTAAGTCCATATTTAAGTATACTATATCTGCCCAGGGCCTTAAAGACTACTAGTGGGCCTGCAGCACTGATTGTGCCACTCACTACAGTAGCCTTTCAAACATGTCTCAGGCCTGTCACTGCAGAACCTGTGTGTGCAGTTTTTGACTGCCATTTCAACCTCACAATTGTGTGCCCTTGCCAGGCCCAAACCTTCTTTTTATTATATATGTCACCCCATAAAGTAGGCCCTAGTTAGCCCCAAAGGCATGATGCAGTGTATTTAAACAGTTGGACATATACTTTTAAGCTTAACATGTCTAGGTAGTGAAAAACTCTTAAAATATTTTTTCACTATTGCACTATTGTGTCCCGTAGGATAGTATTGATTTTATCTTAAAACATCTTTTAAGTGTAATTCAGAGTTGTGGAAATATAGAAATGTTGAGTTTGGTGTCTCTGGGCTCCCAATTAAAATCACAATTTACGCTGAAGTCAGATTTTAAATTGTAAGTCTGACGATGCCACTTTTAGAAAGTTGTCATTTTCTTACTTTAACCATTCTGTGCCTCTGCCTGCCTCTGAATACATCTGGGATAGATGACAGCTTGGCTTTGTGCATTCCCTCTAGACATCAACATACAAACGGAGCTTGGGTGGGACATTTGCATCCTGATGGCCCATCACCAGGCTGATAGATCTTTCTGGGATAGATGGGAGGGAGGAGCCGACACACCTGAATCGGGCTGTGTCTCTCCTCACACACTGGGCTGCATAACTGCCTGTAGAGTGTCTGGAGTCATGGAAGGAGGGACGGGGACTTTGTGATCTTCAAAGGCCTCTTTGAAGACTCCCCCACTTCAAAGGCACATTCGGGTAAAAGTACTGGACCCCAAACCCCAGAATATCTGAACTCTACTGTAATCAAGTATATTCTGCCAGGGTGAAGGATTGCTGTGCTGCCAGGAGGAACTGCCACTTTGCAACTGCATTGCTATGTTGGCCTACTGCTTGCTGTGTGCTGCGCTGTAGGAGGGACTGTCACTTTGCTACTTGCTTTGCTGTGTTGTGGTAATAAGTAAAGGTCCAGTGTTTAACTTCCTGTATGGAATGCCAATTCTCTGATGAGACTGAATATATATGGGAGCTCAAAACCAAGGGGATTGGACCTTAGTCCCCCATAAGTAAGTGATCCAATTAGAAAAGGTGAGTTCCCATTGAATTATAGTCAGTAGACAAGTTGATTCTTGTTTCAAGATAGTTTTAATTCACCATATTCATCCAAAATAAGAGTATCACATAGAGCATGTGGAATGCTCAGCCATGTAGAGGTAACAAGTAGAACATGTGAAGTGCTCAGCCAACACGTGTTTTGCCCTCTTGGGTGTGTCCACCAGGGCTTTCTCAAGGCATACAAAATAATTTGGCGTCAGAAATTATTATACAAGTTTCATTAATGATCAATCCGATTCAAAATGTTGCAGTCATTGCATTCGGAAATATTCAATCCGTCGCGACCTCGGCCGCCGCAATATTGAGGAACGCTGTTGCTGACTTGGCCTGCTGCTCCTTGTTTGGAGTGAGAAGGGCTAAAACTAACCTCTGTATCCAAGATACCCCAAGGGCTTGTTGGCTTGCTCCCCGAAGTCTCAAAGCCATAAAAGACTTTGTGTGCAACAAGCAGGCTATTGTGCCTACTCTCATCATAAGCTCAGCATATACTCAGCTGTTTGGGACTCATCAGGTGCCTTCACCTTCATTGTGCCCCAATTGGGCAGTTGTGTCTGCCTTTACTGACGGATTATCATGTGCACCACTTCTTTGTTCTCCCTGACCGCACCCGCCTGCTCCGGCTGAATGGAAATGGAGTGATGCAGTACCCCCCCAACATGACCGCCTCTGCGGCATGCTATAGCAGTGTGCCATGTCAGCTGCCAAGCATCTCAGGGCTGTGGGAGCCACAGCGCCGATCAGAGAAGAACCAGCCTGCCCAGGGAAGCCGAACCTGCCCTTTTTCTTGTGGGAAATATTGTGACTCGCTGACGCCCTTACAGCCATGGAAGTCATTCCCCACATACCCCTGAAGCTTTGGACTTACCGGTCTTGATGACCCAGCCGTAAGTTTGTCCGTCACAGATGTTAAAAGCACTTTGTAATGATTGATTCTCTAGCGAGTCCCACTGGGACCGTATATTCCCTAATAGAAGCGCTTGGACTCCTCTAACTAGTGCAATTTCTAAACCTGCATCATGGCAAAAGCCTGGAAGTGCTTCTTATTGTGATCTTGCCTACTGCATAATACGATGTGCTTACTGTAAAATTGTATATTTCTGTATCTATTTATTGAATTTTTGTTGTTTGGGTCACCTTTCATTCAGATCAAAACCCTATATTTTTCAAAACTAGTGTGGAGTCTTTTTGTTGTGTTTTCACTGTGTTACTGTAATTTAACTATGCACAAATACTTTACACATTTCCTCCTAAGTTAAGCCTAACTGCTCAGTGCCACGCTACCAGAGGCTGAGCACATTTAAATTCAGGTTCTGTATCTGATCTACTCTGATTAGGGCTGTGATCCCTACGCTGACAGAGCCCACACACCTGCCAACTAGAGACCCAATTTCTAAAAACAGGTAAGGGCAAAAGTCACCCATTTTCTTCCAAGTAATACATTTTAACCACAACTAATGCAAAAGAGAAAGCAAGAAATAGCAAGTCAACTGGCTACATCAGGGGAGCACTTTTGCATATTCAGGCAGCACAGCTCTTGAAGAGCCATCAATACCAATTTAGACAACAAGAGATTGCATAAAGGAAGAGCTTGTTAATGAAGTAACCACTCCACCACCCAAGTGATACCCACAAGTCAATGAGAGGGACCATATAAAAAACACTTGGTCAATTAAATGTTTATTTATACTGATGCAAAGAAATTAAGAAGCAATCAGGCAAACTGTATAATATTTCCACTCCTTACAATTGCAAACAGTTGAGAAGTAGAACTATATATTTTGACACTTTTATAGGCATCAGGGGGTCATATCACAGAAACTTTGAAATTATGCAAAAATACTATTACCCCTTTTGTAGTATTTTCAGTTTGTATAATACAGGAATGGACAGAAGCACAAACATTGTTTACGTCCTTATTACGGAGTATTTTTTGCACCATGGTAAAGGGAGAAAATGGATTGTGGGACCGATTCAGAAAATATATGACACATTTTCCCTCATTAATCAATTTACTTCAGAAATGGAACAATCTTTGGGGCCTATTCAGATATTGTACTTAGAAGTGCGTTTGTAAGTACTACAATAGTAATACTCATGTACTACCGAAGGATATTCATAAACCTACAGGTGGAGAATTCTGCCTCTCCTATCTTTTCTGTCTCAGCCATATGTGCGGCCATCTCCCTGCACAAAAGTATTCATTTTGTAGTAAATGTTGGAGGAACTTGGGGAAATGGCTGGACAATGGGTATTACTTACCCCTAGGTGGGAGTGGGCAAGGAGGAGTTTAGGGAAGGGGAAGAATGGCAAAACAAAGACCCACTCACAAAAGGGTAAGCACGTTGTTATTCACAAATTGCATTTCTAAAGTTACTATGGCCAAAAAAGACACAAACCAGTAGCAAATGTACTTCAGCCCAGCTTTGGAGTAAGTCCAACACCGCACTTGGCCAGTTACAGGTACTGCAAAGCACTCCTATAGAAAACATAAGAGACTGAAAACTAAAATATTAGTATAGTCAGGGTTACCAGAGATAGGAATTCCTCAGAATTTTCACCATTAATAACTTTTCACCCATTTGACACATTTCCATGAAACTTTGCAGACCTATACTTCTTTCTACTTTGGCAGATGATACAATGTTTGGCAGTGATTGGTCAAGGGGGTGTAAAGGGGGGGGGGACAAAATGCACTTTTTCCACCATTGGATTTTCCATAGACTTTTGTATTCGACTCAGGCCATAATTATACTTTTTGCAGCAAAACTACACTAACGCAGTTTTGCGGCAAAAGGTTTAGCGCCGGCTTGCGGAATTTCACGATGCCAGTTGGGCACCATATTTATTGAATGGTGCAAGCCGGCGCTAAACTTGGACTAACGTCTTGAAAAAGACTCTAGCCGAGTGGGGTGATGGTAGGGAAGGAGGGGGTTATGCATCAGAAAATGACGCTAGCCTGGTTAGAGGCAAAAAAATGCCTCTAACCAGACTGGTGCCATTTCCTGGCATACAACCACCAAACTCCTGTCTTAGGAAAGACAGGAGTCATGCCCACCACCCCAATGGCAGGCACAAGGGACAAGTGACCCCGGGTATGGCCTTTACCCCCAGCGCCATGCAGAGGGTCCCAAGTGAGGCCGCCCCAATGGCAAAATTAATACAGAACAAAAATACTTACCGGGAATGAGGTCCCCCATCCTCCGGTGTCGCTGTGGTGGGGCGGGGGTGTTCCTGGGGCTTGGGGAGGGCACCAGTGGACCCATTCCATGGTGTTTAACCATGGAAATGGATTCGCAGGTACCCTAATGCCTGGTCTGACCTAGGCATTAAATAAAGGTGCTAAGCAAGCTTAGCACCATTATTTAGCCCTCCACTTACCCGTGCATCATTTTAGCACATGGGTGATAAACAAGGGGCCATGGGGATAGCACAATTTTTTGGGTGAGAATGCCAATCTTGCATCTCATTGACACAAGGTAGGTTCACTCATTCAAAAAATGGTGCAAACTCCTATCTTTTGACGTTAGACATGTCTAACGTCAAAATATAAAAATGGAGTTAGGTTTGCGCCAAATTTGCGTAAAGAAAATGACGCAAATGCGGCGCAAAAAAAGTATAAATATGGGCCCAGGCTTGATATTTCTCCCCTAGATATTACCACTTTAGTGAAGTGTTGGTAGCTAGGGAAAAATATTTATACGTTTTTATATATTGAGAAAAAAAAGTACTCAGCACCACAGTTCTACCTCAGAAGTACTGAGGTATTAAAGAAAATAAAAACAAAATAGAAATGTTATCAAAAATAAAAAATACACTGTAGTGCACATTAGTTTGCATTTAGCAGTGTTTTTGTAAATTTTTTTGCATATTTAAATATGCACAAAAGCCTACAGAGTAAGGTGGTACTACTGAGCCACATAAAAATATGCAGCTCTCCATTGACTGCTAAAAAAAAAATTGAAAATTATAAATACATTTCTCTACCTATTATCACTTTAGTAAAGTGGTAATAGGTAGTGAATTACAAAAAATCTGCTACTTGCATGTATATAAGACCCTAAAACAGAACACAATGAATCAGCCTGGAGAGTGCAGTCCCTTACTGACTTCTCATTTACATGTACTGTGGTATACCTCAAAATTACATACCACGGCACAATATATAACTAAATTTTTTAAAACATAACTAACACTGCTTACACTGTTCACACATACTACATACTTACACTGTTCACACATACTACCATAAATTAACATTTATACCTCGTAATGTATATTCCTCACATATCATATCTACATGTAATATGATGTTGCTCTATCAGCCTGCTTGTTCATAGAGATCACAGAATCTGACTCTATGTATAGTGCCTAGGTTTTGTCTGGCCCGGATGGGCGGAAGTTTCTTCTCAGTCCTGCGTCCAAAACTCTGGCACTCCCTCTCAGTTACCTTAAGATATTGTTCAACACTACTTGCCTTTCGTAAAAACCTGAAGACTTGGTTATTTTAGTTGTATACTGTATGCCACTCCAACTCTACTTTACTCCATATACTCCACTCTATGCTATTATACTCTATGTCACTCCATTCTTTCACACTCCAGTCTGCGCCACTCCATGGAATGCCTCTCCACTCTCCACTGCTCCACTGTACACTGTTCAACTGTACACAACTCCGCTCTATGACACTACACGCTCTATGTTCTTGTACTCTATGCCACTTCACTGTACACAACTTCAGTGTACACCACTACACCATACACTATTCCACTGTACCCCTCTTCACTCAATGCCACTCCAATGTACACCATTGTACTATATGTTACTATACACTACTCCATATTACAAGAATCCAGTGTACACTATTGCACTGTACAACACTACATTCTGTCACTCCACTATACACCACTCCATGCCACTATACTCTACACTACTACACTCTATGCTGTTCAGTAAATGGCACTGCACTCCACTACACTCTACTCTATGCTACTCCACTACATGTCACTCCACTTTATGTAACTACACTGCATGCCAGTAAACTCAACACCGCTCCACTCTACAATACTTCACTTTATGCCATTCCACAGCAGTCTATGAAATGGTACGCCACTGCAATCTACCCTACTATACACTGGAATGCGCTGGTTGCTGGCTGCTGGATCACAGGTGAGGGCAGGAGCCCTTTAAAGATTACATTGCACTCCCGCCTCGCGGGATGCACTGGTTGCTGGCTGCTGGATCACAGGTGAGGGCAGGAGCCCTTTAAAGATTACATCGCACTCCCGTCTTGCGGGACGCGCACAGGCGGCGCCCGGGCAAAGCACGGGCCCATCCTTCGCCTGTCCATCGCCAGGAAGAGACTGGGATTGGCCCCCCCTTCAATTCTGCCATTGGGGGCTAGGTGGATAAGACTGACTCATGGAGAGCTGCTGACGCAAGGGAGGAAAAGAGGAGCTTTCGTTATTTTGGGTATTCAAGACATTTTATTTAGCCCCTCTTGTGCCTTGCTGACTCATATATGCTTTAGGTGTTGGTGAGGATTATAGTGCTATAACTTTAGGGCCTTTGTGGCAGGAAGTTGTGACCGGATGTTTTCCTCAAGACAGGAGTCATATAAAATTTAGTTTTACTCCTGCCTAGTACTGGGCACTGGAACTTGCAAATAAATATATGGTGCTTTTCCTTTGCTTCTCTTCTTTCAATTAAAGGACCAGCCTGTCCTGATGGGGAAACGAAAAGGAGACTGTGGGAGTAGGGATCCCACTCAGGAGCCCCCCCCCCCCAGGTTGATAACTAGCTACCTAACCTCAGTGATGGGGGCTATTGAGTCGGAGATAAGGAGAGTGGAAGCTACCTTAGAGTCATCCCTTGAGAAAATAGGGAAGGGTGGGGGGGGAGAAAGGATTCCCCTTGCAAAATCTCCACTAGGCAAGATAAGGATAGGAAATCCTTGTGTAATAACGGATAAGGACTCTCGAACTGATTTAATCACTCCTATGACCCCCGAGAGTCCACCCCCCAAAAAAAGTAGGCAAGTGATCCCCCCCCACACTGTAGCACCCTCCTCAGATTCAGTCCGGTCTCCCATAAATAGTTATGAGCTTGAAAAGGACTCAGGAGGAACAGAGAAGAAAAAGGGGAAACGATTACCTAACCCATTAAAAAAAACTACAGGAAAACAGACAAAAGACAGAAAGATCTTGGACCCCTCTAATAACTGTCTTTCCCAGATTGAGAATCAACTTAGGGACATAAAAAAGTTATGTTCTTTGGTTCTGGAGAAAGTGGCCGTCCTTGAGGAGAAGGTTGAACTTATATCAACGACAACAAATTCCACACTACCGAGGGCTGAACCTCAGAACAATCATACTGCCCTTGCGCGCTCACCTGTCCCGGCCACTCATCAACATCAAAATTATAGGCTGAATCCTGCCCAGAACTTAGCCCCAAAGCCCCTGAATTTAGAGGCAACACAAAATTCCATAAATTTACAGCCTCAGCGGGGCACAAATAAGTGGGAAGGTTCAGTAGGCCAGGTGACTATAAGAACCCAAACAGCCTGCCCAAGGATCCCGCTGGCATGTGCTCCCTATATTTTAATCCTGGAAAATGTTCCTATATTAGGAAACACCCACCATGAGTCCCACGCATCATTGTTAAATAAAGTGAGGCTTTGGGTAGGAAGGCACTCGGGAGGGAGGGTAGATTTCCACAGGGACATTTTAACAGTAAGAACGGTCCCCTGTGTCGGCCCATCCCCTAAAGTCTCACAAGGGGACTGCATTATTATAAACTTCAGGAGTCCCTGGATAGTCAATGCTCTGTATAACCATTTTTCAACTATAAGGCTACCTGCAGGGTCTATAAGAGTACAACGATTACTTATGTTTATTCCCCTGACACCTAATCTATGTTACTTTGACTCAACTCACTCTGGAAAACAGAATTTTGGTAATCTTGGTGTTTCCAAATCCCCTGATATTGCCTTGAATAGATTTGAGCCCTTGGCTTCACTGGAGCAGCTAGATCGACCACCAGCAATTGGGCCCCCTTTGCAAGGCCCCTCAGAGATAAATACACTGCACCAGTCTTTCTTGCAGCCCAAGGGAGCTTTCGACACACATGACATACATGGTATGACAGCCTCAGGGATCATTTCTTGGAATGTGACAGGCTTAAAATCAAAAATAGGAAACCCCGATTGGCTAGAATTAGTGACGGAAAACCCGATGTGAAGTTTTCAGCCCAAAAAGGCCTCGCAATCAAATGGTGAAACATAGATAGCAATAGCTTTTTTAAAGATCTAATGTTGAATAAATGGTCAGATGTCATGATAACCCTGGGTGAAGATAGGTCTCCCCATGAAATTGTGCATTTTCCTCTTTGACAAAGTATATGGCTGAGAAATTACAGTCCTCTGGCATTAATAAAGCACATGGCTTGAGATGATTTAACCACACATGTACTATATCCTTAAATAACTTAAAGAAAATAACTAACGCATCTCCTCAAGACCGACAAGCAGTTAAAGTTGCTAGGAAAAATTATAAGGAAGTACTTGCCAAGAGGAAGGCTGAATTAAGTGAGTCTGCCTGGGAGGAATTGATGGTAGCAAGCAAAACTAAATATACAACTGCATTCTGGCGTGTGTTCAACTCTCCACTGTTGAATGACAAGCATGAGATGTCTATGGATTCTGTCATTCCAGCCCAAATTTGGGTGGACTATTTTACAAAATCTTTTGCAACAGAGACTAATGTTCAACTAGAAAACACAAATTGTTTGAAGATAAGAGGAAACGGTCGGTTTAGTGTGGCTTTCAGCAATGCCATAAGTGTGGATGATGTAAAACAAGCTATTCAAGATTGCCCCCCTGAGAAAGCTCCTGGTCCAGATAAAATCCCCACTGATTTATATAAAGCGCTTCCAGATTTCTGGGGGCCATTGCTCACCAATGTCCTGAGATCTGTTGTGACAGGCCCACTAGTAGATACTTGGAGAGAGGCGATTATTGTCCTGATTTTTAAGAAGGGGGACAGGGCAGATCCTTTATGCTATCGACCAATTTCTCTACTGGATAGCTCGTTTAAAATTTTAGGCCGAGTGATCCTAAATAAGTTGGAAAACTGGGCGATTGAATCTCATTCTCTTTCAGAAGTCCAGGTGTGGGCACAGTAGAACAAACCCTCAATTTGACCGTTATAGTACAAAAATATACCAAAGTTAAAAGAGGTTGCATACATCTAGCATTTATGGATCTGTCCTGTGCTTTTGACACAGTTAACAGAGAGAAACTGTGGACGGTCATGTTAAATATGGGTGTGGACAAAGATATAATCATTTTACTCAGTAGACTCCATGCCTGCACAGTGGCTCGGGTTCGCTATTCCTGGGAGGGTGGTTTAACAGAGAAGTTTTCCTCATTAAAGGGGGTTAGACAGGGCAGTGTGCTGGCCCCTTTTCTTTTTCTTTTATATATAAATGGGCTAGAGAAATTTCTCTGTGAATCGGGGATGGACTCTTCAGTTATTAACAATTCCCCAATTCCTGTATTATTGTATGCGGACAACGCTGTACTCATTTCAAGGACAGCAAATAGCCTCCAGATTATATTGAATGCTTTTAACACATTTATGGGGAACCTTGGACTCAAAATTAACAGATCTAAGTCATTTGTGATGAAGACTGGGCCCAAACTAGCAAAAACAAAATAATTTGCTTTAGATGGGCATGAGATACTTAAGGTCCCACATTTTACGTATTTGGGGGTCCCCCTTGATGTAGATTTTAATTGGAAATTTTTAGTAAACATACGTTCAATACAATTTAAAAATGCCATAGAAGCAGTTTTTAGGTTCGTGAAAAGACTGCGACACAAACCTGTAAAAGAAATGATGACTGTTTTTTCCACCAAATGTATTTCTATTGCGACATTTGGAGCCAGGGTTTGGGGATATGCAGAATGTTCGAGCCTCCAGATTGTAGAAAATACGTTTTTAAGAAGGCTACTAGCAGTCCCCCAATCAACATCAGTAATGTTCTGTCATGAAGAAGTAGGTTTGAGATGCATATCTAGTTACATGAAGTTTCAACCCGTACTATTATGGTTAAAAATTTGGACTAAGCCAGAAGCCTCTTTTTGTAGAAAGGTGATACAGGACTGTGTCCTTTTATCACGATCTTTGGATATACCTTGGCTTAGATATGTCCACTCCTCCCTTCTTTCTTTAGGTCTAGGAGAATTTTTCCTTAAACCGGATATTTTAACAAAGCGGGATATTAAAAAGGTAAAAGAAATATATTGGCAGAAAAGCCATGACATGGAGTCACCCCCGGGTACAAATAGAACACAGGCGAGGAATCAGATACAGCAATTGCATCCAAAGTTATATCTGACTACCATTAGTCTTGAGCGACAAAAGTTCCTACTTACTAGATTACGCTTAAATACATGACACTATTTGGTAGCATTTCCAGCATGTGGAACTTGGTTCAAGAATCTTGCTCCATGTTGCTGTGATGGAAAGACACCCCAGAGTACATTGCACTTTATGCTCTTTTGCACTCTCTATGTTGTCCCGAGAAGAAGGTTTTTACGCCCATTATTTTGATCTAAAAGTATTAGAACTAATCAGCTTGCTTATTTATACATACATAACCTGGGAAATGTGGATATAATTCAGGCCGTGTTAAATTTTATATATGCTTCTTATGGAATTCGAAATATGTATTAACAATGCTTTTAGTAATTTTGTGATTAAGAAACTTGTATGTTTTATTTATTGGATGTCTTTTATGGTCTATTTTGTACCGAATAAAGTAAACTGATGATGATGATGATACACTGCTTCAATCTAGAACACTCCACTCTACAGTATTCTAATGCATAACCCTCCACTGTACGCCAATCCACTATCACCACTCCCATCTATGCCACTCCAGATAATGCTATTCTACTGCATGCCACTACACTGTACCTAAATCAACACTACACCACTTCACTGTACACTAGTCCACTGTACACCACTGCACTGTATGCTATTCCACTCTGCGCCCCACCACTCTACCCCACTGCAGTATATGCTATTCCACTGTATGCTACTTCACTGCCCATCACTCCACTCTACACCACTCCACTCCCCGCTATCCAAATTTATGCCAATGCATTGTACCTTGCTCCTCTCTATACCAGTCCTCTCTACACCACTCCACTTTATGCCACTACATTCTATGCTATTCCACTCTATGCTATTCACTGTACGTCAGTGCATTCTACCACACTCCACTCTACTGCACTGTACACCACTCTACTGTATGCTATTCCACTGTATGCTGCTTCACTGTATGACACCCCAATCTATTCCACTCCACTGTACACCACTACACTGTACACCAATCCACTCTACACTATTCCACTGTATGCAGCTCCACTGTACACCATTGCACTATATGTCAATCTAGTCTACACTGTTCCACTGTATGCAGCTCCACTCTATGCCACTCCACTGTACATCACTCTGTTCTATGCCACTCCAGTCTACACCACTCCAATGTATGCCAGTCCATTCTATGTTATTCCACAGTTCACAACTCCAGTCTCACAACTCCGCTGTACATTATTCCAATTTATCCCACCCCAATTTAAGTCACCTCATTTTACTCCATTCAACTCTATGCTGTTTGAGTCTACTCCACTCCAGCTGCTGCACTCTACACCACTCCACTGTACGCTATTCTCATTAGGCCAGTCCTGTGTACACCACTTCACTGTATTGAGGAAATTCGATTTTTAATACGATCGTATCGACCCGCCATTTTGTGGCCCGCCGCCATTTTATGTTGCCTTCACTCAGGCAGCACAGCGAACGAAGTCCATTCTGCCTTTTCTGCTTATTCTGCAACATGGTGTTCAAAACAGCCTTCTGCCTCTATCTTTACAAGGCTGGTATTAAGGTCTGACCGAGTACACTAATCCCTGTCTGGTTTTCTAATCCTTGTTTCAACTATCTGTAGGCTCACACTATTCTCCGCCGATCTTATCTTATCGTCTGGCCTTCGCTGTCCTTTGCTAGTATTCTCTCATTTCACAACTGTCCTCCAAACGCACACAAACTTATCGCACCACATGCAACTTCGTTGTGGATCGGTTAATGAATTAGTTCAAGGGAGGGGTGACAAACACAGCTGGAGGGGAGGCAACCTTAAGTCACTTGATACTTTGTTTTCCAATTCCTTCTATTGGTGCTGTCTTGTTTTCCGACATTTCTATTGGCTCTGTTCTATCTTTACATTATTCTTACTGGCTCCTTTCTATGTGTTCTGGGAGTGTATGTAGTTAATAAATGGTTTTTATACGGTATATAAGATTGTGCGCCACAAAGTAAAGTGGCAGTCTCCTGAGAACATACCTTGTGTACTTCTGGGACAACTGTACTAGCTGCAGCTAATAAAATCTGATCTTTTACGCCTGACAGAGTGTCCCGTGTCTCTGTTAGTTGAGGCAGGTGAATCCAAGGAGATTTCAGGCGTACCCTGCGCCGCCAGGCCCATAAGGTTCTGGTTCTTCAACTGGCGCCCAACGTGGGGCGGCTTCAGCGGTACCGGTTCTGCCTGAAGGTCGTGAGGAACCCCGCAAGAAAATTCTGGAGGAATCGCGAGCCACGTCAAGCGACCCCTGTATGTCGAAGTGGTCCGAAGGTCTTTTTCAGCGCGGTTACTCCTTCCTGACGGCTACTGACGACTGCTGCCCTGACTGCCGCCCTGCCTTGGCCCTTTCTTTGATGATGTATGGTAAAGCGAGACGATAGACGGGCCTCTGTTGGTGTAAGAAGACATCCTTAGTTAAGTATTTGGTGGGTCGCGCCCACAAATTTTGGTCTTTGTTTTGTCCTTAGGTCCTTAGATTTGGCCATTGCAGTGGCCAAAGCCGAGGGGTAAGTGCATTTGTGCTGTGTAAACTGAAAGTTTTACCCCCTTGATGTTTGTGAACAGCCAGTAAAAATCGTGAGATGTCTGGTCTGACTAAGTTTGGAAAACTTTGTTGCTTTGGTTGTAATAGGGACTCCCAGCTTGAGGACTCCTGTCCGATTCCTTCAGTTGGAACTCCCACATATGAGCTCTATTCTAAACATGGTGTTGGTCCTATTGCCTTTAATAAGACATGGACCCGATATACAAAGAAAGATGGTGTTTTAAAATGGCCAGAAAATGGTAGTTTCGAAACTGATGTGCTAGATAATTTAGAAGCAACGTTATTTAAAAGAAAAGCCCGGCCGGCAATGTTTGACTCTTTTCGCCTTTGGCGTAAGGAAGCCAAACAGAGAGAAATTAAACAAGCGAAACGAGATAGGAAAACACAGGGAATGACGATTATACAGGCTGCTCAGCAATTCAAAGATGATGAAATAGATAATGCAATGGAAATTTCAGACAGACAGCATCGAATGGCAATAGATAAATGCTATCCGACGTTGCCTATCTCTTCCCTTGATAAGAGAAAAGATTTTGAGGAAGATTCCTTAATGTCCCACTTATTGAAATTGCCTCCGCCCTATGTACAAGGTGCTAATGCACCCCCGATGTTACAGCCTGTTCAGCCGCCAGTTGTGCTTCCGCCTGCTCCAGCTTTTCCACAATTGCCTCCTCAAGTATTGCCTATGCCAGCTTTGCCTTTAACTCCTTTGCCTTCTGCTCCTTTGGCAATTCCTAATGCTCCTTTAGTTAATTCACCTAATACCTTGTCCCCTATCCTTATGTCAAATTCTCCATCTATGCGTAAGCGATTTGCAGATACTGTCTCTGGTCTCTTATCACCTTTCTTTGAAGCTTTAAATGTGTCTCCAGCTTTTTCTCGAAGACAGTCTCGTAGTCAATTCCCAGACTCCGAAGAGCGAGAAAAATTGGACTCACTTGCTTGTAGATGGATCAAGAAGGGTCCCCAATATAGTACGTCTGATATTATGTCTACCTTTCTGCAATGGAATGCACCTACGCAGAGATATGTTTTTAAAGTTATGTGCGATACTCTCGCTAAAGAATGGGAGGATATGAATTTGGGTTCGGTCCCACAGGATCTGTTAGATGTTCAGGCTGACTTTGACAAAGGACTTATTGTGGGTCCTAAGGTTGAAAACGCTGTCAGAACACTTATTTCTTTCAGATCCCTATTGTTCTCACAGACTTTTCCTGATTCTGATCCTTCAGTTAGGACAGCACTGAAAAACTATCCCATGAGAGAGGTTTCTCCAATATGGAAGGAAGAAGTTGCAGCAGCAGGTGCTAATCCAGCTATTCCTGCGCATTTTCAGCGCATATGGATACATGTCCCCTGGAAAAGGTCTGAAGTTTTAGCACTTAAACAGTCACTACCAGATTCACGCAAAAATCCTGCTGGTTACTATAAAGAGTTGTCGCAAACAGTTGATGCATGTACTATGAATCTAGCAGATATTGACATGTTGATGGGAAATGTAGTTCCACAGACAATATGGGCTAAAATTCGTAGAGAGGATCACGCTCAAGAATTAGGCGGCGATTGGAACGCTATTATTGCCGCAGATAGAGGTCAAGTAGGTGGTGCAAAGCCCGACGCTTTGATCTCAGAACTCCCTGGTAGGATTATTACATTAATGAAAACAATGATGCCTGCTTTGAGAGTTAATTGGGATAAGCTAGCAGCATGTAAACAAAAGAAAGATGAAAGTGTTTCCGATTTCTTTACCCGATTCGAGGAGACATTCATTGATCACAGTGGTCAAGATATGGCTACAGAAGGGGGACAGCGATTATTTGTGGATAAGTTCGTATATAACTTGCTTCCTGAACTATCACACAAGCTAAAAGACTCCGAGAGTTCATGGGCAGTTTCTTCTTCCGCCCAGATATTGGCTACTGCACAATATTATGAAAATAGAGACAAAGAAGAAAGGGAAAAACAAGAGAAAAAGACGAAAGAATTAAAAACTAAAGTTCTCTTGCAACAGGCTTATCCTCCTCGTTATGTTCAGTCTCAGTTTCAACAGCCTCCGCAGTTTCAGAGGTTGTATCAAAAGCCTGAACCATTCATTCCAAGACCTTTGCTAGGTCCCAATCAATGTGCTTATTGTAGGGAGGAAGGTCATTTTAAGAACAGTTGTCCGGCATTGTTGCAGCGTAAAGGAGCAACATCTGCTTCACGAGGTCGTGGTGGTCCTCAGTCAGCAAATAGAGGTAGAGGTCGAGGTGTGTTAACCCAAGAGCAGCGTTCTTTTGTTCCTCCAAATTCCGGAAATTACTTTGACCAGCAAAATGTTAGGTCTACACAGTATTACAGTGAGGATCAGTATATTGAAGGAGGGAATGAAAGTCTTCATTTTGAATAGGACAGCCATGGACAAAGTAAGGGGGTTACGTCAATTCCAGTGGATCAGAATGGACCTTATGTTAATGTCACTACAATGGGTGTTTCAGAGCCATTTCTTTTAGATACTGGTGCCATGAGAAGCTCTATCATTCATTCTAAACTCCCTGGCGCACCTTTGTCTGGCTCAACGAATGTATCTGTAGGATTTTCTGGCGCCCCTGTTCGCAATCCAGTTTCTTGCCCTTTGCCTGTTTCAATAGGCCCTTATGATTTAGAAGCTCCGCTTCTTCTGACGAATGGTTGTGGTGAAAATCTGTTGGGTTTAGATCTATTAAAAAGAATGCATGCTACGATATATTGTTCACCTTCTGGTGTATACCTCACTCTAGGACAGAAAATGACTAGTCCAATGTACTTATCAAAAGATCAATTCCCACCTGAATTGCTTTCTCTTCCCGAAACGCTTTGGGCTACGGGTCCGAATGACGTTGGTTGTCTTGAGATCCCACCTTATGTTGTTACTCTTAAGCCCAATGCTGAAATGCCACGTATTCCGCAATACAGAATCTCTACTGAAGGTGAGAAAGCACTTCTGGAAATTGTCCATGATTTGATTCAGAAGGGTGTGGTTGAGGAAACGAGAGGAAATACATGTAACAGTCCTGTTCTTCCGGTTCTTAAACGCACTGATCCTTCTCAGCCTCCTGTTTATCGTTTTGTAATTGATCTTCGGGAGGTAAACAAAATTGTCGTACCGCAGTTTCCTGTAGTCCCAGATATCACTGCTCTGTTGACGATGATACCTTCTACAGCGACTTGGTTTTCAGTTATTGATCTAAAGAATGCTTTCTTTAGTATTCCCATCGCCGAAGAGAGTAGAGATATTTTTGGTTTTTCCCTCGGAGGCCGAAGCTTCCGGTTTAAACGCGCACCTCAAGGTTATTGTGAAAGTCCCTCTATTTACAGTCAAGCTCTAAAATGTCATCTTGATGCCTTTTCCTTACCGTCCGGTGCCGCTCTCATTCAGTACATGGATGACTTATTAGTTGCAGCTGATTCAGAGGAGATTTGCAAAAACGTGACCGTTGCACTGTTGCGTCATTTGTTTGATCTGAATCACAAGGTTTCTCCTTCTAAATTACAATATGTCTGTCGCGAGGTGACTTATTTGGGTCATCTCTTGTCAAAGGAGGGACGACGATTGACCCCCGAACGAATTCAGGCAATTGCACAAATGTCAGTGCCATCCACACAAAGAGAGGTACGTGCCTTTTTGGGCATTACTTCTTATTGTAGACAGTGGATTCCGAGTTTCTCTTTATTGGCTAAACCGCTGTTGGCGCTAACTTTAAAAGATACGCCTCAGCCTCTTCCGTGGACTGACGAGTGTCAGAAGAGTTTTACTGATTTGCGTATTGCTTTGTGTTCTGCTCCTGTATTGGGTACTCCTGATTACAGTAAGCCCTTTACGCTCTATGTCCACGAAAGAGAGGGTTGTGCATTGTCAGTCTTAACGCAGCGTTTTGGAGATCAACAGCGACCATGCGCATATTTCTCAGCTACGTTAGATCCAGTAGCTAAAGCACTGCCTAGTTGTCTTAAGGCGACAGCGGCAGCAGCAATTTCTATTCGACAGTCTTCTGGAGTAGTGCTAGATAATACTCTCATTGTTATGGTGCCACATGCAGTGGATACTTTACTAAATAGGACAAAAACGCAGCATCTTACGAGTGCTCGGTTGTCCGGATATGAGCTGACGCTTTTGGCTAGTCACATACACATCAAACGATGTAATACCCTGAATCCAGCTACTTTGTTGCCTCTTCCAGAAGAGAGAGATGTCTCTGAACAGCATGATTGTTTTCTCCGTACTGAAGAAGAGACTAAGGGTAGAATTGACCTAAAAGACACGCCATTAGTGAATCCAGATGGAACACTATGGGTAGATGGTTCTTGTTTCAAGCTCCCGAATGGAGATACAGTTTCAGCCTACGCTATTACTACTTTGCATACGATTGTGGAGACAGCACGCATTAGACATAATTCAGCTCAGGCAGCTGAATTGATAGCCTTAACTAGAGCGTGTGTGTTATCCAAAGGAAAAAGAGTAAACGTGTACACTGATAGCCAATACGCTTTTGGTGTAGCGTTTAACTTTGGGCGCTTATGGAAGGAAAGAGGATTCTTTACTTCCCATGGTACTAAGATACAACATGGTCAATTAGTGACTGAACTTCTTGAGTCACTTACAATGCCTACTCAGATAGCGATCGTGAAGTGTAGTGCACACAAAAAGATTGTGGACGATGTTGGTCGAGGAAATGCATTTGCAGATGATGTAGCGAAAAAGACAGCCAGAGACAACACAAGTCGAATGTATGTTGCAGGTCCCGCAAACTGCGTAAGAGAAAAGGGAATGTGTGAAGATACAGTAGAGAGTGTGAAATCAATTCAAGGAGAGGCTACGGAGAATGAGTTGAGAAAGTGGAAGGAAAGTACAGGAATGTTAGATGAGATGGGATGTTGGGTTGAATTATCAGAACATCAACGTTGGCTGTTACCAGATGCTTATGTACTACCTGTAGTTACTATGGCACATGGTCCAGCTCACCTAAGTGCAAAAGGAATATGTAAACTTCTGGCTCCAGTGTGGCAAAATGAGGGGATCCCAAAGTGTGCAAATAATGTAGTAAAACATTGTATTGTTTGCTTGATGTACAATCCGGGAAAGGGAACCCCAACTCCAGCAGGTCATTTTGCTCCTCCAACATATCCATTTGAGGTGTTGCAGATCGATTATATTCACATGGAACGATGCAACAACCTCAAATATGTTCTGGTGGTAGTATGTGCTTTTTCTAGATGGGTAGAAGCCTACCCTCTGAAGGACAATACTGCTTTATCAACTGCCAAAATACTTTTGAAAGAATTCTTCCCTAGGTTTGGTTTGCCGCGCATTGTCTGGAGTGACAATGGGAGCGAATTTGTGGGTCAAGTCATGCAAAAAGTTTGTGCAGGTCTTGGCATAAAACAGAAGTTCCACGCGGCGAATCACCCACAGTCGGCTGGTTTAGTAGAATGCTACAATGGAACCTTGAAGCTTAAAATTGCTAAGGTGCAAACTAGCACAGGACTTAATTGGCCTGATGCTTTACCATTGGCTCTTCTGTCCACCAGAACAGCAGTACACTCTCGTTTGGGGCTTAGCCCTTACGAAGTGATATTTGGTCGCCCAGCTAATGTATGGGGAGTTCCTCGCCCTAAGAAATACTCAGACTTGCCATACCCGATGTTGATTGACTACTTGCATGACCTTACAACTAAATTGCGTGTTCTTCATCAACAGGTTCAGAGTGCTCTACCAGAGGCTTCCACAGACCCAGGTCATTCCATCCGACCAGGTGACTGGGTCTGCACGAAAAATTTCCAACGACAGAGAAATTTGGAGCCCAGATGGAGAGAGCCATCGCATCGTCGCTTGAACACGACAAATCCAGGAACATTGTTTCAAAACCAGACTGCCTCTGGACAGGAACGCTATAATTTGAGACCAAGACCAAAGAACTTGTAAATTTCTCTCCTATGTAGTACTCTATCCCGGTTGCAGGGTCACGGTAGGAGTCTTAGTTACGACCTGAGTAAGTGGCAATAGGCCTGCAGGACCTCACAATGTCATAGGACGGTAGATAATCGTGACTACAGTGATTGAGGAAGATTGCCGTGAGCATCCACTTAGAAAGATGGAGGCTACATTAGATAAAAGAGAAAGTAAAAATGTAAAGAATAATTGTAAAGAAATATGTAGTCGTTGTAGTATTGCTCTATGCGTCATTATATTGTCGTGTATTCTTTTGGCATCTGTAAACTGGATCATTATTACTCTGCAGCAAAAAGTTGTCTCTTCTCCTACCTCTACATCTTCTTCTACTATCTCTCCGCACCTATTTCACACTCTTCCCCAGCATGAACTCATCAGAAGAACTGAATACTTTAACAATTCCTTCGTCCAGTTGTTACATCAACATCAGTTAGTGATCAATACAACTGACTGTTGGGTGTGTGGACTCATACCACATACGGTAGAAAAAGGAATGCCATATTTAGTTCTTCCATTCTCCTATGAAGGTTCCGCTTGGGCTTATTTTGTCATTTTCAATAATGCATATCAAAGTAAAATTAAACAACCTGTCAGTTCACATAGTGTTGGTTCAGATTTCAGTCATAGTTTATTGATAAAGGGAATGGTAGCTATGGCTAAAATCATGGAAAAAAGTGAAGCTTCCATAGATGAAAGAAAAGCATATACCAATTGGAACATAACTAATTACATTTCCAGCCTCAATGATAAGATTAAGCAAGGAAAATCTCCTCCGATACGGGTCATACCCCAACAAGGAAATTTCTGTCTGCAAATAAATGGTAGAACTCCAAACACCGAACAAAGAGAAAGTTTATGTTCCCATACATATGTTTATTCAGCCCTGAATTCACTGCCGTTAGTACCATCTCAAGGTACATACTTCGTTTGCCACGATAGGGCTTATACATGGTTGCCAGCTGATTTCTCTGGTACTTGTTATATAGCCTTTCTTCTTCCCCCTACATACACCGCTCCTGCGAACCATCATAAAAATAGATATGGCAGAGGGATTGTGGATTCGAAAGACACAGCAGGACAAGAGGGAGGAGATTTCCTCAAAGGATTTCTTCCCTTCTGGGGTCCAATGGCCAACAGCAGAAATATAAGGCAATTGGTTCGTGTCGTAGAAACCACCATAGACATCACTGTAGGAGCTTTAAGTAACATTACAGCTGAACTACAGGCTGATCGTCTTATGACCTTGCAGAACCGTGTTGCCTTAGACTTTGTTCTTGCGGACCGTGGTGGAGTATGCAAATTGATCGGATCAAGTTGCTGTATTTTTATACCTAATGACGCTCCGACAGTATACCAAGCTATCTCTAAGTTACACATAATCTCCGAGTCGATTCATCAGGACGAAGGAGATTGGTCCTTTTCAGAGTGGTTTTGGGGATTACTGTCCAAATGGGGTTGGAAGGTATTGACATTCTTTGGAGTAATTTTAGCTTTTATATTCTCTTGTTGTCTTTGTATGCACTGCGGTCCTGCCATCTGCAACCTATGTGCTACTGCATGTATTCCCAAACCCAAGTCACAAAGAGCAGAGAATATCAAAATGATGGTACAGCAACAGCTTGATGACCTCATGGCCATAGACATCGACTCAGATTAACATGAGTTTGTGTATCTTGCCTGAGTTCTGGCAAAAGGAGGGTCTGAGGAAATTCGATTTTTAATACGATCGTATCGACCCGCCATTTTGTGGCCCGCCGCCATTTTATGTTGCCTTCACTCAGGCAGCACAGCGAACGAAGTCCATTCTGCCTTTTCTGCTTATTCTGCAACATGGTGTTCAAAACAGCCTTCTGCCTCTATCTTTACAAGGCTGGTATTAAGGTCTGACCGAGTACACTAATCCCTGTCTGGTTTTCTAATCCTTGTTTCAACTATCTGTAGGCTCACACTATTCTCCGCCGATCTTATCTTATCGTCTGGCCTTCGCTGTCCTTTGCTAGTATTCTCTCATTTCACAACTGTCCTCCAAACGCACACAAACTTATCGCACCACATGCAACTTCGTTGTGGATCGGTTAATGAATTAGTTCAAGGGAGGGGTGACAAACACAGCTGGAGGGGAGGCAACCTTAAGTCACTTGATACTTTGTTTTCCAATTCCTTCTATTGGTGCTGTCTTGTTTTCCGACATTTCTATTGGCTCTGTTCTATCTTTACATTATTCTTACTGGCTCCTTTCTATGTGTTCTGGGAGTGTATGTAGTTAATAAATGGTTTTTATACGGTATATAAGATTGTGCGCCACAAAGTAAAGTGGCAGTCTCCTGAGAACATACCTTGTGTACTTCTGGGACAACTGTACTAGCTGCAGCTAATAAAATCTGATCTTTTACGCCTGACAGAGTGTCCCGTGTCTCTGTTAGTTGAGGCAGGTGAATCCAAGGAGATTTCAGGCGTACCCTGCGCCGCCAGGCCCATAAGGTTCTGGTTCTTCAACATGCCTCTCCACTGTATGCTGTTTCAATGCACTGTAGTCTACTGTACGCTACTCCACTGTATGCTACACCACACCACCGTATGCCACTCCACTCTCTGCAGTTTGACAGTTTCCCACTACACTGTGCCTCAATCCACTGTACACCATGCTGCTTCACTCTGTGCTAATCCACTGTACACTATTACACTCAACCACACTCCATTCTAGGCCACTCCGCTCTTTGCCACTCTATTGTATGCTATTCTTCTGTATCCCACTCCACTCTACATCACTCTATTATACAATACATTCTACAACACTCCACTGTATGCTATTCTACTCTATGCCACTCCACGGTATGAAACGTCACACTATGCCACTACACTGTATCCCACTGCACTCTATGCCACTCCACTATAGACTGTTCTACTGTACACAACTACACTCCACCCCGCTCCATTCAATGCCACTCCAGTCTGCGCCACTGCACTCTACACTAGTCCCCTCTAAGCTTCTCCAGTCTACGCTGCTCCACTGTACGCAACCCTACTCTCCCCACTACACTCTAGGCCACTCCACTGTACGCCACTCCACTGTACTTTTTTCCACTCTACTTAACCACACTCTGATAATCCACTGTATGACACCCCACTATATGCTGTTCCATTCTACCCTACTCCACTCTACGACACTCAAATCTGTGCTATTGTACTGTATGCCATTGCACTGTACCGCACACCACTGTATGCTGCTCCACTCTATGCCACTGCACTCTACGTTACTCCACTGGATGCTATTAAAGTCTACCACACCACACTACACTCAATGCCATTCCACTCTTTCCCACTCCATTGTACAATGTTCTACTCTATGCCACTCCACTCTACAACACTCCACTGTTTGCTAGTTCACTCTATGCCACTCTACTATACGCCACTCCACTGTACAACACCCCACTCTACGCCACTCCACTCTACACTACTCCACTGTACACTGTTCCACTGTAAGCCACTCCTCTGTAGCACATTCCACTCTATTCCACTCTACTCCACTCTGCAACGCTACTCTAAAACAATTCATTTTACAACACTCTCTTCCACTCTACTGTACCATACTCCACTCGACAATAGTAAACTCTGCAATTTCAAACATGTTTTTATTACAAATTAAAAAACATTAAAATTGAAAGAAAAAAAAATGAAGTCTTTGTTATAGTTAGGAAAACATTATTTATTATTTCTATACAAACAAAACAAACAAAACAAACATTAGACATTCTAAAGTTATAGTTATAACTTACATTTAGAATTGAGGCACAACCTTCACATTAATATAATATGTGCACCTCCGTACACAATCTTGACGACTCACTCGCCACACTACATTAACTATAACTTGCTGCTTCTCTGTGTACTAGCTACACCCTTGCATATTACATCCCTTACACCATGTGAAATCATAGCATTCATAACAACACTTATGACATTTCAAATGACATGATTTGTGAGAACACTCTGCATGGTAGTTTAAAATTATTCAATTATTTAGTAAACAGTTATTTTGTTGAGTGAATGTGCTGCATACTGGACAGAAACCTGAGTCTACAAGCATACTTCAACACTACAGTTAAGGGAGCTCTACAAACATACTTCAACATTACAGCTAAGGGAGCTCAAATGCAGCTTAGACTCCTACAAGGTATCTGTTATGATGCATGTTGAATCTTGATGCGTCATAAGGGCTCGCGGGGAGAGCTGCGGGATTTAAGAGAAGGTGGTTGGGTCGGAGTTGGAGGTGCAGCCAGACGCCAGGTTGTGCCTGGGGAAATAAACTTGATTTCATACGAGTTAACGTGTTCCTGCTGCATTTATACCCGACATTTTTGGCGATGAACTTGAAGGCACAACCTGGGTCGGCTCGACGCTCTGCGCTTACCTGGAGTTTTCCTTTGCTCGCTGGAGGGCTGTTTTCGGCGACCTGCTCGAGGAGATTCCCTTGTTCCTCTCGGCACTGTGCCCGTTGGCAAACAGCCTGTTTTGTGTGCCAGGAGTGAAGCGTGCAGCGGAGCTCTGTGGAGAAGGGAGGGGCCATTGATAAAGACTAGACCGTGCTTTGCTGCTGGGCCCACTGGGGAGGGTGGTTTTACGTGCACTTCCACATCGGAATGACTAGTCTTGCAGAGGGAGGGGCGTACATTTCCTCAACGCTCTTCCTCATTGGAAAAGACTAGACTGGATTTGCTGAGCCACCGAAGTAAAGAGTACACGGACTCGACACGGACTCAGTGCTTCTGGAGATAAGGAAGCTATTTTAAAGCATCGGTGAGACTGTTTTTTCCCATTCTTTATTTAATTTAACGCTCATTGCATGTCCATGTTTGAGGCTTCGTCACCTAGCAAGGTGTTACCATTTATGACCCATTAACTGTGTGTGGGACTCTTGGCAGATTCATAGTCACTCAACCAGTAACGCGCAGATTTCAAATAAGCTTGAAAATAAAGGATCGTTAGTTACTGGTATATTCAAGAGCAAAGGCGAACAGATCTTTACTGTTATGGCTTCTGTCGGGAACATTATTACACCGCCCTTTTTCCTACAACATGCAGGCCAGCCTGACATTTGTTTGGAGGATTGGATTGAAATTTTAGAAAATTACATCACAGCACTTGACGGTCAGGGCTTTTCGTCTGCCAGGAAAAAGGCAATTTTATTGAGTGCTCTTGGTAATGAAGGGCAGCCAAGTTTTAAATACTTGCCAGTAGCATTAGGGCCTAACGGTCAGCCCATGGATGACATCTGCAGGGAAGCTGTGGAAAGGTTGGAAAATCGTTTTTCAAAGGAAGTCAATTTAGTTATGGCAAGATACAAATTCTATACACAACCTCAGGGGGAACATGAGTCCATTGATGAGTTTGTGGCCAGGCTAAGGGAGCTTTCCATCAAATGGCGCTTTGGTAATATGACTGAGGAATTGATTTGTGATCAGCTCATCGTGCAGTGCAGGGAGAAGAAGATACAAGAGAGGCTTTGGGCGGCGAAAGACCCTTCTCTCATGGAGGCCATTGGAAGGGCTAAGATAATTGAAGAATCACAAAGGTGCATGAAGGAACTTAACAGAAGGGACAAGGCAATGGATGTTGCAGCGATTAATCCGGATCAACAAGACTCTGATGAAAATGAAGTTTGTGCAGTTAAGAAGAAAGGCTATAGTCTGTCCAGGAGCAAGGTCGAACAGAACTTTCCCGGTGTCAAGAACAAAGGGGACTGTACCCGTTGTGGCAGCAACTTTCATGATTTTGACTCAAAGAATTGTTATGCCAGTAACAAAATGTGCAGGAAGTGTGGGCAGAGAGGCCACTATGCTAGAGTATGCAAAATGAACCGAAGTTCTAGTGTGGGAGTGGTTGAGAATGCAATGGGAAGTGTGAGTACGGACAGGGTTCTGGTAGTAAGGGAAAATACTAACTCTGACAGTACGGCTTACTTTGAAAAGAAGGGGAGGTTGTCTAGACCTACAGTGATTTTTAAGGTGTGTGGGAGAAGTGTTGAACTTATGGTGGACTCCGGATCCATGTACACAATCATACCTGAGCGTGTTTTCAAAATGTTATGGCAGAATGTCAAACTTATACCTAAGGATATAAACCCGGGAGGTATCAGGGTGAATCCATAGACATTTTGGGGTACATGGTGGGCAATATTCAGTATGGCTCAAGGTGTGTCAAAGGGAAAGTGTATGTGTCCTTAGAGGGACCATCTATCCTGGGATGGATGCACCAGTTTGATTTGAACATTATTCTGGATCCCAGAGCCCCAAACCAGGTGTTGGTGGTGGACGAACTTTCCCTGGAGAAGGTGTTGTCTGAAGCAAGGAATGTGTTTAGCAAGAAGTTGGAATGTCTGAAAGGGAACGTTCATTAAGTAAATGTGAAGTTAAATGCCATTCCAACTCAACATAAACTAAGACGGGTACCACTATCAGCGCTTGAGGGCTTGAAAGAACTGTTAGTAGAGATGTCTAGAGACGGTATTATTGAGCCTGTTGAAGCGTCGGAGTGGGTGTCGCCTGTGGTTATCACCAAGAAGGCCGATGGTCGTCTTAGGTTTTGTTTTGACTTACGCTCTCTGAACCAAAATATTGTGGTGGATTTCTTTCCACTTCCCAATATAAATGAATTACTTACTTACTTAATGAAAAATAAGAGATACTTTTCCAAACTGGATCTAAGGAGCGCATATCATCAAGTAAGGTTACATGAGAACTCCAAGTCACTTACCACTTTTATCACTTCAGAGGGAACATTTCAATTCACTCGCTTGCCGTTTGGGTTGGCTTCCGCTGCCAGTGTTTTTCAACGGGTCATGACGAAAGTTTTAGAAGGGATAAAGGATGTGATTTATTTCCAAGATGACATTTTGGTGATGGGAACATCGGAGAGAGAACATAATGTCACCTTACGTTTAGTGCTGAGGAAATTAGAGGAGCATGGTCTCACCCTTAATCAGGAGACGTGTACTTTTCTGGCTGAGAAAGTGGAGTATTTAAGCTATAATGTTGCTATGGGTTCAATCAAGCCAACGCGTTCCTTATTGGAGGCTATAGGAAGGGCACCTGTTCCAAAAGATAGAGATCAACTAAGGTAATTCTTGGGATAGGTAGAATACTATGCTAAGTTCGTGGAAAAATTTGCAGAGAAAACAGAAGGCCTAAAGAGGTTGTTGCGCAAGGGCAGCAAGTTTGAGCGGCAAGAGGGGCAACAACTTTGTTTTGACAACATAAAAGAAGAGATATGTCAAGCAGGCATATTAACAGTGTTTGATGGCAGTTTAAAATCTGCACTGACTGTTGATGCTAGTGCTTCTGGTCTGGGAGTGGTTCTTTCTAAATTTCATGGTAGAGGAGCAAAGACTATAGCTTTTGCTTCTCGTACGACTTACGACTTCTGAGCAAAATTACTCAGTCATAGAATGTGAAGCATTGGCAGCAGTCTGGGGGGAGGGATACTTCCAGGTGTATCTATGGGGTTTACCGTTTGTTATACGGACGGATCATAAGCCGCTGGTGAGAATTGTAGCTCCTGGTGGTGCAGGGAAGGGTTCAGCCAGATTAGCTAGGCTTGCATCAAGGCTTCAAGAGTATATCTACACCATTGAGTTTATACAGGGGTGGAAGAATGTTCAAGCAGATTGCTTGTCCAGACTGTCTTTGAACTGGAAGGAAGTGGATGATGCTGGAGTGAGATATACAAATGTGGAGGGTGCCGTCACCACTGTACATGATGTAGTGGATAGTGAAAGTGGTTCATTTTAGGGGATGCAATGGGAAGAGGAGATGGCAAAGGATCTGGTGCTGGATGATGTAATTAAGATGATTACGTTTGGAGCAGTGAGGGAGAGTGTGTTGGCCCCTGCTGTCAGACCATATTTAAAGGTGTTGGAGGAGTTGTCTGTTTGTAGTGGTGTTGTGATTATGAAGGGAGATTGCTTTGTCCCTCCTGTCGGGTTGCACTTCCGAATTCAGCTGACGCATGAGGGTCATCTGGGCCAAGGGTTGACTATCTATCAGGAGGGTGAGGGAAAGCTTTTGGTGGCCAGGAATGGACAACCAAATTAATGAATGGGTGCGTAATTGTTGCTTTTGTAAAGAAAGTGAGAAGAGACTGGTTCTCGAAAAGTGTGAAGGTGGACATATAGAGGACCCTGGGAAAGCTTGGCATACTATTTGCTTGGATTTTATAGGACCACTGAGGGAATTGCCTCCAGATATGAAATTCGCAGTGGTGGTTGTGGATATTCACTCTAAGTGGTTGGTGGTAGGATTTCTAAGAGATATCTCTACAAAAACCACCATTGGGGTTTTAAAAAAAATCTTCAAAGAGGAAGGGGCTCCGGTAGTTCTCATTACGGACAATGGCACACAACTTACCTCACATGACATGGTAGAGTTTTTAAGAGCTTGGGGAGGCAGGCATTCATGTACTTCCTTATACAATCCTAGAGGGAATAGTGTGGCCGAAAGAGCTGTTAAACTACTCAAAGGGTCTTTACAGTTGGCGTTGACGAACCAGTGTGATTTCAGAGAAACCATTTTTAATATGGTGTGGGCCTTCCGCACCACGCCACACAGTGTTACCCAGAGGATTCCTTTTGTGGACATGAGGGGTCAATTACCTGGCACCAAGTTAGTACCAGTCTGGCTAAAAAAAGTCTTGTATGATGGAAAAGGTATCAAGGACTCAGTTGAGTCTCCCAAGAGGAGTGACATATGAACAAGTGTACGAGTTAAGATGGGTGATTGGGTCAAAGTGAGGTTGGGCAGGATACAAAGCGGGTTAACCAAGTTCAGGGGACCTTTCCGAGTTCAACAGGTTGGTACATACTTTGTGATATTGGAGAATGGTGAGAGGTGAAATCTCAGAAATGTAGCATTATATCAGAAGGGTGGAAGGGTTGATAAGGAAGTTGATGAGGATTGTTCAGGATTGATGTTTATAAGTGATGGTGAAGTGGATAAGGAGAGAGATGGGATGTCTTTGGATGATTGTACGGATGAGTGCGGGAATGGTTCATTTGAGAGCATGAATGTTCCGGTTCTTCAGAAAAGGGTTAGAAAACCACCTTCTTATCTTGAAGATTTCATTCGATGATTTACGTTTATCGTAAAAAGTTTTATTTATTATAATTTGTTTATAGGTGTTTTGCCCTTGTTTTCGATTTATTATGTTTATCTTTGACTTGTAATCTTTCTTCCTTTTATCTTTTACTGTTATTGTGTTCTGAATTTTTACTATTTTTTGTAGTCTGTTTGTGAACGAGAGAGGATGTGTTATGATGCATGTTGAATCTTGATGCGTCATAAGGGCTCGCGGGGAGAGTTGCGGGATTCGAGAGAAGGCGGTTGGGCCGGAGTTGGAGGTGCAGCCAGACGCCAGATTGTGCCTTGGGAAATAAACTTGATTTCATACGAGTTTACATGTTCCCGCTGCATTTATTCCCGACAGTATCACACCATTTTTTATTACTCAGAGTTTAGGTTAGTCATCCAATCCTTTATCATATCTAAAATGGATTACGTCAACTCACTACTAACATGTATTCTCAGGCTGCAGTTAGTACCCTAAAAGGCGACCCTAGACAACACTGCTATGCTGGTCACAGGCACAAAAAAAACTCAACCACATCTTGCATATTCTGATCTCTCTGAAATGGCTCCTGAAGAAACATGGGGATTCTGTAGGCTAGCATGCATCATATATAAAACTGTGTTTCTGGAATCTGCCAGATGCCTTGTACATCCAAGGTGCACAACATAGCCTTTAAAGCAAAGATAATTTTCTCATGGAGGTTCCAGGATTAAGCAGTCCTTCTAAGGAAGAGCACCTAGGGTGTCGAACTATGTCTGACCAGTAATAAGTGCTATGCCATGCAATGATCTTTTCAAGAAAGAACTGAAAACCCTACTAGTTCAACAGCATTTCCAATCATGAACCAACAATGTATTTTCCTGTAACTTTCATAGTTGAGTACTGTTACCTAGAACGTTTTTACTCGCCTTTTGGTTCATGTCATATAGGGAATCTCACCCTAGGAACCCCTGTTAACTCATATGCGTAGCACACATTTTTATGACATTGTGTTTACTATTTGTATAATTTTATGTATTGCACTATTATTTGTTGTGCATCTTTTCCATGACCACGATTTCTTTAAAAAAGTTATTCTGTGAAGCACTCTGTTACCCACTGGGGATGGTCTTCGCTATATAAAACTGCTAAATAAAAAATCAATACATTATTCTTATTATGTAAGCAGAACAGAAATGATACAAACGGCTCGCTCTGGATTTTGGCACCAGTGCAAAGTTCCTGCAAGGGGTGCACATATGTTATATGCTGGAAGGCCACTCGAGCACCAAACTATGGGCCAGATCAAGTAAACTTTTTTGTAGTCGCAAACACTCGGATTCAGAGTTTGCATCTGCAAAAAAGTTATTTAACCATTTACAAAACACATTTTAGGAGTCCCAGGTTTTACTGATTTCTACAATTGGATTGTGACTGGAACCGAGTCACAATTTAGAAGGGTTGTGTGGTTAACCTCCCTTCCAGATCGCAATCTAGGGCCAGATGTAGCAACCGTTTTGCATGTCGCAAACTGCGAAAAACGCAGTTTGCGACATGCAAAACGGCCATCGCGATGCAGAGTCACATTTTGCGAGTCGGTACCGACTCGCAAAATGTGATTCTGACTCGCAAATAGGAAGGGGTGTTCCCTTTCTATTAGCGACCGCATCGCGATGCTGAGTTTCTTTGTGACCGCGAAAGCGGTCGCAAACAAACTCGCAGTTACCATCCACTTGAAGTGGGTGGTAACGCATTCGCAAACGGGAAGGGGTCCCCAGGGGACCCCTTCCCTCTTTGTGAATGTCGCTGAAAATATTTTTGCAGAGCAGGCAGTGGTCCAATGGACCACTTCCTACTCTGAAAAAATGAAACCAAATGGTTTCATTATTTTTTTGAATTGCAACTCGTTTTCCTTTAAGGAAAACGGGCTGCAATTAAAAAAAAAACTGCTTTATTAAAAAAAGCAGTCACAGACATGGAGGTCTGCTTTCTCCAGCAGGCCACCATCCCTGTGAGTGCAGGGACTCGCTATGGGGTCGCAAATTGCAACCCACCTCATAAATATTCATGAGGTAGGTCTTTGCGACCCCATAGCGAGTCGCAGAAGGTGTCTGAGACACCTTTCTGCATAATATTTTGCGAGTTGCAAATTGCGAGTCGCTATGACTCGCAATTTGCAAGTCGCAAAATATTTTTTTGCTACACCTGGCCCTTAGTACCAGATGTGTCAATGGTCGCAAAACCATTGAAAAGTTAGTGACTCTCAAATCGAGGTGGTAAATTATTTGCAAAACAGAAGGGGCCTTTTTTGATAAATTAGTCACAGGGATGGTGGCCTGTCGACGGTTGCAGGCCACCATCCCTCAGATTGTACCCAATAGGAGTGTATCACAGTTTGTAGCTTGCTTAATGAATATTCATTAAGCAGGTTGGACTGTGACCTGCTGTAAATAGAAATGTTGTGATCACAGCTAACAGTACAGGCTGTGTCCAATTTTTGCAACCAGCACCTTGATACATCCAACGGTATGTGATCCATCAGGGTAAGTAACCCCTAACCCAATATAGCTTGGTGAACAGCACGATATTGAAACTAATTTTCACAAAGCTGCTCGAGTCCCAGGTGACTTAGTTTGGTCTTCTCATCACAGACACTGCTCTGGCAGGAGAACTTTCACTGGGGGCATTACAATACATGGCTCTCAGTCAAAGCCAATTGCTGACAAGGGCATGGCTGTTCACCATAATTGTGTTAAGCTCACTAAAAATAGTGTGGTATTGACCGCCTATTTACCGAGGTTTAAAGCAAGATAAACAATCCTATTACACATGTCTCTAGGATTCATTTACAATGATTTATTTATTTAAATACTGAAATGAAGGCAGAGGTGGTCAATCTATGTTGTATTAAAGGACATGCTCTATGTAAGAGGAAAGAAAATCATTATTAAAAGATCTAGTATCATCCCTTGAGTGACGTTCTCAAACTTTGCAAGGGCAGCATTGTTTGGCGTTTTTAAATGACGGCTCGAGTATTTTTTTGCTGTAGGAAACGTCACTGTATGTTAGGCATGCAAATAGAATGATAAAGAGGGTATGTGGGTGCAAAATATGATTTTAAATTCTTCCAGGTAGGAGGGATGAAGTTTGACTGCTCCTTGTCAAATGAGAGGCGGATGAGAGAGGGGATTGGTAGATTTAACCAGAGCCAGAAATGGGCTTAGGTCTGCCTCCGTTAATGGGATAATCTTGGAAAATACCTAGGATTCAGAGACTTATGGCCTTGGGGTAGATATCAGATGACACATTGGGGACAAAACCCTGCTTAGCAGCTACATTGACTTTCCTTCTTACTACTTGCATTTTGAACTTGAAACCACCTTCATATAGACAGTAATCTCTGTGAGGAGTAAATTTGCTGCTGTTTGAAAATAGCTCTACTAGCTCTGTCATCACATTGAATAATGTTCATCGCAATAAATAACCCTTTATTGTAAAAATGTTAAATAATGTTATTCCTCTAATTCTTTTTTGATTTGCTCATACAAGTTCTTTTCTTGGCAGAAAGGATAGATACTTTGTATTTGAACTCTCACAATATAGTGTCTTGCTCATTAATTCAATATTCAAAGTGCGTGGATGTGGAGTTAATATTGGACATAAATACGCACTATTTCGATTGTTGATATTATTGCTATAATATTATGGTGGAACAATATAAATTCGACTTTCTGACTTACAAATCATCTAAAACTTTAACATATATTTGGAGTGGGTGTTTCAGCACTTGTTGACCCTCATCCATCAACTGACTTGAGGCACTGTCAATTATATCTTATATCAGCCAAAATCAGATTGGCTCTCCCACCTCACTGTCCTTCTATGGTATCCTTGCATTATAGAGCAAGAGGGACAATTTTTTCTCTTGCCTCTCTGTCTGCTTACCACTGATTTCTCTGCTGCCATTACACTAATTCTCTCTGCTTCACACCCCCACCCACTTGTACGGGGGTCTTCCACCCTTTCGCTTTTTCTTCATGCCTTGCATCTCCACCTTACCGCTGCTCTACTCCCAGATGCTTAACTCTGCCTTGAACATTGAATTTGTCAATGCTTGTCCAACTGCATCAGTGAAACCAGTTTTAGCAGGAAGCCATCTTTGAATGGTATTGTCTTTTATAAAAAAGCATTCAAAGATTTACACCAGTGTACACACATAAATGGACAGCTATCTTTAAATCTTAGAAGAAAAAAAAAACAGAATCTAGAATCTTGTATGTGTGCATGCTTGCACACACATGAACTGCCATCTTTGAATGATTTTTGGTATGCTTACCATTAACTATGAGAAAGTAAACAAACATTGGCAAAGCCAATAGGTGTGCAGTCACATAATAAAGGCGAGACCAAATGGCTTTGCAGAGATTTGTGAGAAAGGTTGTCTGCTCTGAGTATAGAGGAGTAACTGAATTGCTACCACTTGCTCTTGGGAGTGGCGATCTTGTTAGGGATGTGTATCACAGCATCAGTTAGAACAGCTACCTAATCATTGAAGCTGTACTCATGCCATTTTTGCTGATAGCCTTATTTTCCTGTCTTATTTGATTGACGGTGCTATGCTTAGCAGGTGCCTTTCTTAGTGAAGCAAATCTATAACACCTAATTTAATAGAAAATTGCATGACCAAACTTTTGGTGAGATGAAAAGTGTAGATAGGATCCTACTTTCTAAGTGCGCCCTTTAAGGTATGTTGATGATTGTTAAAGTGCAGCTCATACAGCCTCATTATGTAGATGGAGGCAAGTGAGCATTTCAGTCATTGACTGAAAGATGTCCAACAGTTATGTTACAATTTCCCTGTAGTACACTTTGCCAGTGAATGTGACCTTACTAAATCCACTTCAATGTGCTCCTTTAATGTGCCGCTTCCATAATTGCTTCAATGAGCTAGATCTCAATTTCATGCTAGGGTAACGAAACATAGCAGGTTCATCAGTACAGTGGCTGTTCCCCTCAATGAGACTTGTGGTGTCATTAATAGAGAACAGGTTTAGAGTTAACTTAACCTGATAGTACTCAGTCAGAAAGAAAGAACTGAGTGTACCTACAGGATTTGAACCTGGTACCAGGCACTGAATGCATTAGTCCCCTGAGTCACCTGAACTGGTCGCTTGGTGTCCCTACAGGCCACAGGTTTTGGACCTGCAGGAAGTGGTGTAACGTTCAGATAGCTGGGTGGCAGATACCTTAAGCTGCAAGTACCACACTAATAACACAAAACGTTTCTACCTTACCTGCACTTTTAATACTCCCAGATTTCTGTGGATCGAATAATGACTGGGTGGAACGTATGGATTGTAATTTTCTGTCTTCCCATGAAAGGAGGATCAGTGACAACCAAGGACGCACAGGCAACTTTATTAACCGTGGACCAATCCTGGCTAAAAAAAAAGTAAGCTGCTACAGCAGAATTGCACACCTCGTTGCAGATAATTGGCATGCTCCTTCTGCGGAAGCTTACTATATTTAGCTAGACATCAGCTCTGTATTTTTAGCCTCTTAGCCTCCACATAGCCATAAATGAAAGTCACCGGTGCACTGATGAGATGAAGAATTTTCTAGCATGAGATTAGGCATCCAGTTGCTAAGTAATGACCTTACTGTCAGTACCAATTATGTAGCATTGCCATTACTCAACATTTCGACTGGAATATAAGGCTTCTTCCTAATGAAATGTGATTTATACATTCAATGATGGCAACATTTTGTTTTCTTGGAGCATGCATCCCACTGATGGGTGGTGCATCTGGTTTACCAAGAGCATCTTTTAACATATGTCATAAGGTAGAATCCCTAGAAAAATGATAACCCTTGGGGCCCTCTTGCCTCTTGAAGAACAAGTTCTTACCTTTAAGTAGCTAATTCTCGGGTCCCCCATGTAGGGATCATGAACATACATGGTCCGGAATTACCATGTCCAGCTAATGTTTCTACCCCTGTACATATGGGTTCCAAAATTAGTGAGCTCCTTCTGTAAGTTTTTCCTGCATTTCAGACTTGTTTCTGCCCACAAATTCCACCTTGCGAGCAGAATCGAAGGAGTACTTACCAGGTGTAAGAAAACACCTGGTAAAATCATGCCTGTGCAGCCCTCACAACTTGTAATAAGGCTCTGAGCCTTAGCATCCCTTGCCAACAAGTCTGCAGGGGCCTATTCACAAACTGCATTTTGTAGTATACATTTAATAGTACTACAATAGAACGACTAACATACTACAACATGCTTTTAACAAACCTAAGTGCAGATGTCTCTGTTTCTCCTATCTTTTCCGTGCAGAGATCTTACTGCAGACATCTTCACACACATAAGTGTATGTTTTAGTAGTAAATCTGGGAGGGACAGAGGGGGGTGGTTGGAAAATGGGGAATACTTTTGACTAAAGGGGATGGAATAAGTGAGACTTCAGGATGAGTTTAGTTAGGGCCAGGAATGGAGGCATCCACCTACAAAAGAGTAGGTTCATTGCTATTCACAAACTTCCCATCTCTGGTTACTACAGCCAAAAAGGACTCATAACTGTAGTAAATGTACTCTAGCTCAGAGCTGGAGCAAGTCAAGCACCACGCACAGCCAACCACTGGTACTGCAACACCCTCTCATAGAAAATAATGGAGCTAGGGACTTAAAATAGAACCCCAATAGGAAAAAAAAATTCAAATAAATTAAATTATAATTAAGTCTATACATAACTTTCAGCAAATTTTAACACATAATGAATGAATATAAAAATCTACGTAGGTACTTTTTAAAAATAAATCTTTAAAATAATAATTGCAATTTATTTTATTACACATGCCGGATATCCTGTCCACCCTATTAGAAGAGCCACTGGATATTTGTGATGGAGAAACCCATGCACCAAACTCTGGATCAAGCCCTAAAGCCTAATCCATGTTATTCCAAGTAGTGCTGTGGCAGGCTATGGACTCAAAGCCATAGGTATCTGCGGTATCGCGATATGCGTATATACCACAGATCTCCATTTTTTGCCTGATGGACGTGCATCTAGAGAAGTGCAATACATATCCGAATAGCTACAAGTTAACAAAATCTTGATTATGTGAATAACTGCCACACAGACGCACACAAGCAATTGTATTTTCATCGGAGTGCAGATATGTACATTGCATCTGGCGTCGGAACAGCATTCCCTGGAGGCTTTGCCCAAGTTCAGGCACTCCTGTTGTTTAGGGACCAGGCGCTTGTCACTAAGCGACAGCCAGTAGCATTTATCTTCAGGCCGACTGACCATGCTCCCGGCACAACTGCTGCATCCCAAGCAGAGCTGCTGAAGGACATTAAAGTCAAGGACGTCTGCGAGTTGTGAGGAAAGCACAGTGGGAACTCACAAGTCAATGAGGGCACCCACAAAGAGTCACATCTCGCAGCGCTATCTCCTTTAGCTTACCTTTGTCTATATTCCTGTTTTATTCCCGTGTGGTTCTCATCTCGTGCCCCTGGAATATGCCCCTCATTACTTTCTTCTATGGGGGTGCGAGGCTGAAGGTTTCATGCCTGAAGATGACTTCTGATGCAGTTGCTGCGAGATGGCAGCGAAGCAATGTAAATGGACGTGTGTCGCTCGTCACTAAAGTGCATACTTGTGTGTCTTTACACAAGCACTCATACTAGCAATGTCATGCGGTTGGTTGATACTTGTACTGAGCACACAACAAAGAACCACACCTTCGGTATGTACTGTCTTAAGGAGGAGAAGAACACCGAAGGGCCTAAGCTTAAAATAGAAAACGAGGGGATTGGTGACAGAACATAAGCGAGAGAGGGAGAGAACTTGAAACAGAGAGAGTGGGGGAGACAGAGAGAGAGAGAGAGAGAAATAGGGAGTGGTGGACATTTTAAACGCACTAATGTAAATAAAAAGTTGTGAAATAGCAACTTTGCTGGATCAAGGCACGGAAGCAGGATGCTCTCCTGTGTTCCACCTGATCAAGCGCTCCTCCCACCCCCAAAAGACCACCTCTCTTTTTTCTCTCTCCCTCATTCTCTCTCTCCCATTCCTCCTTTCCTCGCTCTCTAGCTCCTGCTTTCTGCCTTCCCTCTCCCTCACCCCTTCTCTTCCTCTGCCCCTCCTCTTCCTCGCACTCTGTCTCCTTCTCCTTTACTTTAATGGTCTAAAAATACACTCTGCAGAGGAAGGCTCTGAGCATGCAAATGTGAGGTGTGTGACGGTTGGGGGCTATCAGGAAACCTATTTCATTTTGTACTTACTAGAGGTTTTGTGAGAAGTGAAATGTTGGGGTTCAGGCAATGGCACTCCCCAGGACACTGAAGGATTGACCTGATTTAAATGGGAATGGCAAAGGCGGACCCCTGGTGGGCCTTCTATGCCCTGCTATGCCACACAGGTGCTATGCGCAGTAGTGTTTGGCACTGTAGAGCGACCATAGGGTTTATGATAACTTGATCACGCCCAGGATCAGAACACAAGTGGCACGATCTCGTTTTTAGAGCTGCACAGACACAGAACAGGTCTATTTCTTTCAGCGCATACATCAACTTAGCACATCTCTGAGTTATTCCATGAGCTGCAGACAACAAAGCATTACAAACTCGGAGCAGTGATTGCATCTCTGTGGTCCCGAAATGTGATGTCTGCAGTTCATACATTAACTCACAGATTTTCCAAGGTAAGGTATGAGCTGTAGACAGCATCGTTTCAGAAAAGCAGAGGTGTAAACCTGTACTGTAGCTGCAGAGCTCTCAAAATGTGACCATGCATGGATCCTGCTTGTTTTGACAAAGAGTTTCCCCAACGTATACTGATTTGAAATCTTGGCCCACTAACCGGAGTCACAGGAAGCACATTGCCATTTCGGGGCCAGACTCAGAAGGCCCGCATCGGGCAATCTGGAGGTGCAGGGGGCGCAGAAAAACAGGGAAATACGCCGAGCTTGAACCAGGAGTAGCAGAACCCTGTTGTAGAGATGCCCCCCATGCTTCCATTTCATCAAAATTCTGCTGCAGTCCACGGAGGCTTCTACTATGCTTTCTCTAATCTTTACTACTCATCAGCAGCGAAGAAACAAGAAGCAAACACTACTGCCTTGAGTACTATGGTAGAAATAGCTAAAACATTCCACCTATAAGTCTCTCTGTTGGTCCACAACAACAACAGTTGACTCCACCTCTTCCTCTCCTTTGCCAGTAAGATAAGTGTTCTCCTGGTCTGGCTACTAAACGATTCGGGGCCTCACAGCGAGGATAGAGGAGATCTATGGACCTGTGTGTCTGTGGCCTACAGAGCCTGCTTAGCCCTGAGCCTGTAGCACCGCCCATGCCACACCTCCCTCCCCCGTTGCTCATGCGAGGCTTTGTTCACTGCCGCTGCCTGGTTTTACGGGGGGCATTTTGTTCCCACTAAAACTGTGCCCAGTATTCCCACAGCTTGTGAGTTTGGGTGTAAACCACCGTGCCAGTCAGTTGCAGCCAAAGCAGTATCCCCCAAGCACACAGCCCTCCATGACTCGGAATGAGGGTCTAAATGTTGTCCACAATCCATGGGTTACCAGGGGTCGCAGCTGTGAACCCTAGCACAGCCCGTGCAACCCCGGCCTCAGAAGTGGCAAAATCAGCGTTAACAACTCAGGGGCAGCTCCGCATTCATTCATTTCTGCTCTTTTTATTATACAAGTAGCGAAAAATATTCTGTTACTGACTATTAGTGAATTAAATATTGGAGCTCATTTAGCTGGACGGGGACCTTTGGTGCCATCTCTGGTAAGTAAAAATGGTTTTAAATGTATGTTGTGTGAGCATCTGAATGTGAGAGGGTATTTCTGTTTCTGTGAGACAGTGTGTGTTTGTGTGACCATGTGTGCTTGTATGTGTAAGCATGTGTGTATGAGTGAACATGAGCACGAGTGAGGTTAGGAAGCATGCGTGAGTGTCTGAGATTAGGAGTGAATGAAAGTAAGAATAAGTAAGAATGAGTGTAAGAATGACCCGGTGTGAGTGAGAATAAGTGAGTGAGATTGAGAGTGAGTGAGAAAATTAGTATGTGATTGAATATGAGTGTGAGCGAGAATGTGACGTGATGTCTGCAAGTTTGTCATTGGCCTTGGCATACTGAAGGTCATTTTTATCTTATAAGGACATTCAGGGCAAAATACTGGCGCTGATATACATGTGAAAAGTCTTAGCATGACAGACATGTGACAAAATACCGACACCCGCACACTGGGGGCAGTTCTTGACATAAATGGCACCAATGGGAAAATACTCATACTGACATACTAGAAGTAATTCATGGCATTTAGGGCACCCTTAGAAAAATACTGGCAAACTTGAGAAAATTCTTGGCATGTAGAAATCAGTGGCAATATGCCGGTACTACCACACTGGAGGTAACTCTTAACATAAAGGTGTCATGAGAAAATGCTAGCTCTGGCATAATGAGGTAAAGTTTGCTATAAAGGTCACCTGTGGTATATGGATGCCATACACTGCAGACTTCTGGAACTGGAATATTGTATGCCATTTTTGACATAAGGGGGCACCTATGACACAATGATGGTCCTGGAACAATGTAAGTAATGTTCAATACATAGCATATTTTACAAAAATGGGGTCACCACCTAGGGGAACATCAGGTTTTATTGAAGAATTTGATGTTTAATGAGGGTCCTTTCAGCGCATATGACTTTTTAACACATTTATGTGAAAATTGTGATTTAAAATGCACTATTCCATGCTATTCTTTTCAAACTTTTCCCAGGGGGGGAGAAACACCCTAGAAAAAAGTCTAGCTTACTCGCTTTGCTCCCTCACTATAATTCAAGGCAAATATTATGCTTAAAAAAATGTGAAAGATCATTTCAGTACCATAGAAAGGTGGCATCTAAAACAGACAAATGCCTGTGCTAAATTAATATACTAATCATGTAGTTACTACAGAACTTCAGCGATGCCCGTTGTTGTGATCTTAGAGTCATATGACATGCATCCCTGGAGAAAATCAAGGTCATGGATCATATGATGTCACATCCTGTGATGTCATTAAGGTCAAAATATGTGATGTAATTTCTGCTACCCCCCTGGCATTTTGGTGAATTGACACCCAATGCCTCAAGGAAACATTCACATTTTAAAAATGTCATATAGAGGTTTCTTTAGGAAACATTAGCAATGTCTTCATCTTGGGAGTACATCAAGTCTCTGGTAGAAAGAAATAGTCTTGTTGATGTTGGTCTGTTGACTTTCAGCATAACTTTACTTTAAGTCCCTGATACCAGTTCTAGAACATTATTCTTTGGAGATAAGCACAATCTAGAAAATGAATCTACTTCATAAAACATCAAAAATAAATTTAGAAAGATGTCCTTGCCCCTCAGAAAATTAGAAGGGACTGTTATTATAGTAGGTCCTATCAAATCTAGGGAGTGCATAGTCAAACACTACCAATACTCTTCAATCCTCATGCTTTTAACTTGCAAGCAGAATCGAAGGAGTACTTCTTCTAGGTAGTCGGAGCACTGACTAGCATTGTGATTCCCGAATATACACCGGATATGTAGTGGGGATGAGTGCTAAAACCAATTTTGCAGCAGTTCTTCAAATGAACCCTGTGAGAAATTGGGTCTCTAGTTGGCAGAGGTTTGCACTCTGTCCAAGTAGAGATCACAATCCTAGTCAGAACAAGTAAAGTACACTCTAAAGGTTTACCTGTGCTCACCCTCTGGTAGCTTGGCACAGAGCAGTCAGGCTAAACTAAAGTGGTAATGTGTAACATATTTGTGCACACACACAGTAGCACAGTGAAAACACCACAAAAGGACTCCACACCAGTCTAGAAAAACAGCCACCATTTCTCTGAGTAAAACAAGACCAAAACAACAAACATCCAACATATACAAGTCAAGTTATACATTTTCAAACCTTAAATCAAAATGCAGTGCTTAGAAGACAATAGCTCCAACCGGAACAATCTGGTCGCGCTGGGAAAACCCAAAAGTGCAGTCCGACCACAATGGAGCACGGGCTGGGTACAGGAGTCACTCAGCCCCGCTGACAGTACCCTTGTTGCATCAATGCTTGGTGATGATGCATTGATCCAGAGGAGGGTATGTGTCACCCTTGCAGGCGATGCGCTGTTTCCTGATCGGGCAACGATGTTGATGAGTCAATGTCCAGAAACAATGAGTACTGTTTCTGATACAGTGGTGCTGCGTCAGCTAAGCCAGGGCTGCTTTGTAAGTTGGGGCCGTTGCATCGTGCAGTAAGTGAGCGGTGTCTGTGGTTTCAGTGAAGGCAGTAGCAAAGCGGCATTTCTACAACAGGATGCGTCGGTTCCAAGTGACGTGCCGGAGTCATTGTGTCAGTTCTTGTGTTGAAGCACCACACTCACCTACAAGGGCCCAGGACTGGATTTGGCATCACTTGGTAGAGTAGGACTCACAGCAGAGGATCCCAAATGCTCGTAGCAAGATGCAGGTAAAGTCTGTGATATCCCCAAGACTCCAGAAACAGGAGGCAAGCTCAGTCAGGTTCTTGGAAAAACTTTAGATTGCAGGATGTAGAGAGTTAGATCTAGTCCTCTCCCTCCCAGGTGAGTAGTAGCAGGCAGCAGGCCAATACAACACAGCAAACAGCAAAGTGGCAGTGCCTCCTGAAAGCACAGCCGTCCTTCTTCCTGGTAGAATGTCTACAGTCAAGAAGTATTATGGAGTCATAGGCCTAGTAGTTATACCTAAAAAGGCCTTTGATGTAGGGTTAACTTCAAAAGAATTCTCTGAATTGCAAAAGGTTTCCTTTCAACCCATCCCTGGCTCCAGACTACCAGTAAGGGGTAATCAGCCCTTTGTGTGAGGGCAAGACACAGCCTATTCAAGTAAGTGTGACCTGTCTCTCCCTCTCCCTGCCCAGGACGACTATCAGTAGGGAGCTGAATGCAGATGTATCTCTTGTCACACCCAGCCCTTCCTGGCTGTCTGGAGAGAATGCACAAATGTAGCTGTCACCTAAACCCAGACGTGTATTCAGAGACAGGGTAAGGCACAGAATGGTTAACGTAAGAAAATGTCAACTTTCTAAAAGTGGCATTTTCAGACCTGCAATTTAAAACCCACCTTCACCCAAAGATGCATTTTTAAATTGCAAGTCCAGAGACACCAAACTCCGTATTTCTATTTCCCAATTGTGAATTACACTTAAAATACATTTTAAGGCAACCCCATTGCTAGCCTAGGGGAGGGACAGTCTTTGCAATAAAGAAAAACGAATTTAAGAGTTTTTTACTGTCTGGACATGTTAAACTTAAGAGTACATGCCCAACCTTTTAAATACATTGCACCCTGCCCTTGGGGCTAACTAGGGCATACCTTAGGGGTGACTTACATGGAATAAAAAGGAAAGTTTGGGCCTGGCAAGTGGGTACACTTGCCAGCTCGAAGTGGCAGTTTAAACTGTGCACACAGGCTGTGCAGTAGCAGGCCTGAGACATGTTTGAAAGGCTACAGTAGTGGGTGGTAGAATTAGTTCTGCAGGCCCACTAGTAGCATCTGAATAAAATGTCCTGGGCACACATAGAGCACTTTACTAGGGGCTTACCAGTAAATCAAATATGCCAGTCATGGAGAAGCCAATTGTAAGGAAATGCCTCCTTGGCATGGTTGCCCCCTGACTTTTTGCCTTTGCTGATGCTATGTTTACAATTGAAAGTGTGCTGAGGCCTGCTAACCAGGCCCCAGCACCAGTGTTCTTTCCCTAACCTGTACTTTTGTATCCACAATTGGCAGACCCTGGCATCCAGATAAGTCCCTGGTAACTGGTACTTCTAGTACCAAGGGCCCTGATGCCAAGGAAGGTCTCTAAGGGCTGCAGCATGTCTTATGCCACCCTGGAGACCTCTCACTCAGCACAGACACACTGCTTGCCAGCTTGTGTGTGCTAGTGAGGACAAAACGAGTAAGTCGACATGGCACTCCCCTCAGGGTGCCATGCCAGCCTCTCACTGCCTATGCAGTATAGATAAGACACCCCTCTAGCAGGCCTTACAGCCCTAAGGCAGGGTGCACTATACCATAGGTGAGGGTACCAGTGCATGAGCATGGTACCCCTACAGTGCCTAAACAAAACCTTAGACATTGTAAGTGCAGGGTAGCCATAAGAGTATATGGTCTGGGAGTCTGTCAAACACGAACTCCACAGCACCATAATGGCTACACTGAAAACTGGGAAGTTTGGTATCAAACTTCTCAGCACAATAAATGCACACTGATGCCAGTGTACATTTTATTGTAAAATACACCACAGAGGGCACCTTAGAGGTGCCCCCTGAAACTTAACCGACTGTCTGTGTAGGCTGACTAGTTCCAGCAGCCTGCCACACTAGAGACATGTTTCTGGCCCCATGGGGAGAGTGCCTTTGTCACTCTGAGGCCAGTAACAAAGCCTGCACTGGGTGGAGATGCTAACACCTCCCCCAGGCAGGAGCTGTGACACCTGGCGGTGAGCCTCAAAGGCTCACCCCTTTGTCACAGCCCAGCAGGGCACTCCAGCTTAGTGGAGTTGCCCGCCCCCTCCGGCCACGGCCCCCACTTTTGGCGGCAAGGCTGGAGGGAACAAAGAAAGCAACAAGGAGGAGTCACTGGCCAGTCAGGACAGCCCCTAAGGTGTCCTGAGCTGAGGTGACTCTGACTTTTAGAAATCCTCCATCTTGCAGATGGAGGATTCCCCCAATAGGGTTAGGATTGTGACCCCCCTCCCCTTGGGAGGAGGCACAAAGAGGGTGTACCCACCCTCAGGGCTAGTAGCCATTGGCTACTAACCCCCCAGACCTAAACACGCCCTTAAATTTAGTATTTAAGGGCTACCCTGAACCCTAGAAAATTAGATTCCTGCAACTACAAGAAGAAGGACTGCCTAGCTGAAAAACCCCTGCAGAGGAAGACCAGAAGACGACAACTGCCTTGGCTCCAGAAACTCACCGGCCTGTCTCCTGCCTTCCAAAGATCCTGCTCCAGCGACGCCTTCCAAAGGGACCAGCGACCTCGACATCCTCTGAGGACTGCCCCTGCTTCGAAAAGACAAGAAACTCCCGAGGACAGCGGACCTGCTCCAAGAAAGGCTGCAACTTTGTTTCCAGCAGCCTTGAAAGAACCTTGCAAGCTCCCCGCAAGAAGCGTGAGACTTGCAACACTGCACCCGGCGACCCCGACTCGGCTGGTGGAGATCCAACACCTCAGGAGGGACCCCAGGACTACTCTGATACTGTGAGTACCAAAACCTGTCCACCCTGAGCCCCCACAGCGCCGCCTGCAGAGGGAATCCCGAGGCTTCCCCTGACCGCGACTCTTTGAATCCTAAGTCCCGACGCCTGGGAGAGACCCTGCACCCGCAGCCCCCAGGACCTGAAGGACCGGACTTTCACTGGAGAAGTGACCCCCAGGAGTCCCTCTCCCTTGCCCAAGTGGAGGTTTCCCCGAGGAACCCCCCCTTGCCTGCCTGCAGCGCTGAAGAGATCCCGAGATCTCTCATAGACTAACATTGCGAACCCGACGCTTGTTTCTACACTGCACCCGGCCGCCCCCGCGCTGCTGAGGGTGAAATTTCTGTGTGGGCTTGTGTCCCCCCCGGTGCCCTACAAAACCCCCCTGGTCTGCCCTCCGAAGACGCGGGTACTTACCTGCAAGCAGACCGGAACCGGGGCACCCCCTTCTCTCCATTCTAGCCTATGCGTTTTGGGCACCACTTTGAACTCTGCACCTGACCGGCCCTGAGCTGCTGGTGTGGTGACTTTGGGGTTGCTCTGAACCCCCAACGGTGGGCTACCTTGGACCAAGAACTGAACCCTGTAAGTGTCTTACTTACCTGGTAAAACTAACAAAAACTTACCTCCCCCAGGAACTGTGAAAATTGCACTGTGTCCACTTTTAAAACAGCTATTTGTCAATAACTTGGAAAGTATACATGCAATTTTTATGATTTAAAGTTCCTAAAGTACTTACCTGCAATACCTTTCAAATGAGATATTACATGTAGAATTTGAACCTGTGGTTCTTAAAATAAACTAAGAAAAGATATTTTTCTATAACAAAACCTATTGGCTGGATTTGTCTCTGAGTGTGTGTACCTCATTTATTGTCTATGTGTATGTACAACAAATGCTTAACACTACTCCTTGGATAAGCCTACTGCTCGACCACACTACCACAAAATAGAGCATTAGTATTATCTATTTTTACCACTATTTTACCTCTAAGGGGAACCCTTGGACTCTGTGCATGCTATTCCTTACTTTGAAATAGCACATACAGAGCCAACTTCCTACATTGGTGGATCAGCGGTGGGGTACAAGACTTTGCATTTGCTGGACTACTCAGCCAATACCTGATCACACGACAAATTCCAAAATTGTCATTAGAAATTGATTTTTGCAATTTGAAAAGTTTTCTAAATTCTTAAAAGACCTGCTAGGGCCTTGTGTTAGATCCTGTTTAGCATTTCTTTTAGAGTTTAAAAGTTTGTAAAAGTTTGAATTAGATTCTAGAACCAGTTGTAGATTCTTAAAAAGTATTCCAACTTTTAGAAGCAAAATGTCTAGCACAGATGTGACTGTGGTGGAACTCGACACCACACCTTACCTCCATCTTAAGATGAGGGAGCTAAGGTCACTCTGTAAAATAAAGAAAATAACAATGGGCCCCAAACCTACCAAAATACAGCTCCAGGAGCTTTTGGCAGAGTTTGAAAAGGCCAACCCCTCTGAGGGTGGCAACTCAGAGGAAGAGGATAGTGACTTGGAGGAAAATTCCCCCCTACCAGTCCTATCTAGGGAGAACAGGGTCCCTCAAACCCTGACTCCAAAAATAATAGTCAGAGATGCTGGTTCCCTCACAGGAGAGACCAACACCTCTGAAATCACTGAGGATAACCCCAGTGAAGAGGACATCCAGTTAGCCAGGATGGCCAAAAGATTGGCTTTGGAAAGACAGATCCTAGCCATAGAGAGGGAAAGACAAGAGATGGGCCTAGGACCCATCAATGGTGGCAGCAACATAAATAGGGTCAGAGATTCTCCTGACATGTTGAAAATCCCTAAAGGGATTGTAACTAAATATGAAGATGGTGATGACATCACCAAATGGTTCACAGCTTTTGAGAGGGCTTGTGTAACCAGAAAAGTGAACAGACCTCACTGGGGTGCTCTCCTTTGGGAAATGTTCACAGGAAAGTGTAGGGATAGACTCCTCACACTCTCTGGACAAGATGCAGAATCTTATGACCTCATGAAGGGTACCCTGATTGAGGGCTTTGGATTCTCCACTGAGGAGTATAGGATTAGATTCAGGGGGGCTCAAAAATCCTCGAGCCAGACCTGGGTTGACTTTGTAGACTACTCAGTGAAAACACTAGATGGTTGGAGTCAAGGCAGTGGTGTAAGTAATTATGATGGGCTGTACAATTTATTTGTGAAAGAACACCTATTAAGTAATTGTTTCAATGATAAACTGCATCAGCATCTGGTAGACCTAGGACCAATTTCTCCCCAAGAATTGGGAAAGAAGGCGGACCATTGGGTCAAGACAAGGGTGTCCAAGACTTCAACAGGGGGTGACCAAAAGAAAGGGGTCACAAAGACTCCCCAGGGGAAGGGTGATGAGACAACCAAAACTAAAAATAGTAAAGAGTCTTCTACAGGCCCCCAAAAACCTGCACAGGAGGGTGGGCCCAGAGCCTCTTCACAAAACAATGGGTACAAGGGTAAAAACTTTGATCCCAAAAAGGCCTGGTGTCATAGCTGTAAACAGCATGGACACCAAACTGGAGACAAGGCCTGTCCCAAGAAAGGTTCCACTCCAAACTCCCATCCAGGTAACACTGGTATGGCTAGTCTCCAAGTGGGATCAACAGTGTGCCCAGAGCAAATCAGGGTCCACACTGAAGCTACTCTAGTTTCTGAGGGTGGGGTGGATTTAGCCACACTAGCTGTCTGGCCGCCTAACATGCAAAAATACAGACAGCAACTCTTAATTAATGGGACTAGAATAGAGGGCCTGAGGGATACAGGTGCCAGTGTCACCATGGTGACAGAGAAACTGGTTTCCCCTGGCCAATACCTGACTGGAAAAACTTACACAGTCACCAACGCTGACAATCAGAGAAAAGTACATCCCATGGCAATGGTTACTTTAGAATGGGGAGGGGTCAATGGCCTGAAACAGGTGGTGGTCTCCTCAAATATCCCAGTGGACTGTCTGCTTGGAAATGACCTGGAGTCCTCAGCATGGGCTGAGGTAGAACTAAAAACCCATGCAGCAATGCTGGGTATCCCTGAACTGGTGTGTGTGAAAACAAGAGCACAATGCAAGGCACAGGGTGAACAAGTAGAGCTGGAGTCTGGAAGAATGGCCCAGCCTACCAAGAGAACAGGAAAGTCAGTTGGGAAACCAACTGCAACACAGCAAAAGAAAGGGAACCTCTCTTCTCAGGAAGAAGTTCTGCCCTCTGAGGGAACTGAGCCTTTGGGGCTTGAACCTTATCAGGTTGAGCTCTTAGGCCCAGGGGGACCCTCAAGGGAGGAGCTGTGTAAGGGACAAGAAACCTGTCCCTCTCTTGAAGGCCTTAGGCAGCAAGCTGCTGAAGAGTCCAAAGGCAAGAAAAAGGGAACACATAGGGTCTATTGGGAAGATGGACTCCTGTACACTGAGGCCAGAGACCCCAAACCTGGTGCCACTAGGAGAGTGGTAGTGCCTCAGCTGTTCAGAGAGTTCATCCTAACATTAGCCCATGACATTCCCCTTGCTGGACATTTGGGACAAACCAAGACGTGGGAGAGGCTAGTCAACCACTTCTACTGGCCCAATATGTCCAACATGGTTAAGGAGTTTTGCCTCTCCTGCCCCACCTGTCAAGCCAGTGGTAAGACAGGTGGGCACCCAAAGGCCCCCCTCATTCCACTTCCAGTGGTGGGGGTCCCCTTTGAAAGAGTGGGTGTGGACATAGTTGGTCCACTAGAACCTCCCACAGCCTCAGGAAATATGTATATCCTGGTAGTAGTGGATCATGCTACCAGGTATCCTGAAGCTATTCCCCTTAGGTCGACTACTGCCCCTGCAGTAGCCAAGGCCCTCATTGGTATCTTTACCAGAGTGGGTTTCCCTAAGGAGGTGGTGTCTGACAGAGGTACCAACTTCATGTCAGCATACCTGAAACATATGTGGAATGAGTGTGGAGTGACTTATAAATTCACTACACCTTACCATCCACAAACTAATGGCTTAGTTGAGAGATTCAACAAGACCTTAAAGGGCATGATCATGGGGCTCCCAGAAAAACTCAAAAGGAGATGGGATGTCCTCTTACCATGTCTGCTTTTCGCTTACAGAGAGGTGCCACAGAAGGGAGTAGGATTCTCACCCTTTGAACTTCTGTTTGGTCATCCTGTAAGAGGACCACTTGCTCTTGTTAAAGAAGGCTGGGAGAGACCTCTCAATGAGCCTAAACAAGACATAGTGGACTATGTACTTGGCCTTCGCTCTAGAATGGCAGAGTACATGGAAAAGGCAACCAAAAACCTTGAGGCCAGCCAACAGCTCCAGAAGTTTTGGTATGACCAAAAGGCTGCACTGGTTGAGTTCCAACCAGGGCAGAAAGTCTGGGTTCTGGAGCCTGTGGCTCCCAGGGCACTCCAGGACAAATGGAGTGGCCCTTACCCAGTACTAGAAAGGAAGAGTCAGGTCACATACCTGGTGGACCTGGGCACAAGCAGGAGCCCCAAGAGGGTGATCCATGTGAACCGCCTTAAGCTCTTCCATGACAGGGCTGATGTGAATCTGTTGATGGTAACAGAAGAGGATCAGGAGGCAGAGAGTGAACCTCTCCCTGATCTTCTGTCATCAGACCCAAAAGATGGCACAGTAGATGGAGTGATCTACTCAGACACCCTCTCTGGCCAACAGCAAGCTGATTGTAGGAGAGTCCTACAACAGTTTCCTGAACTCTTCTCCTTAACCCCTGGTCAGACACACCTGTGTACCCATGATGTGGACACAGGAGACAGCATGCCTGTCAAGAACAAAATCTTTAGACAGTCTGACCATGTTAAGGAAAGCATCAAGGTGGAAGTCCACAAGATGCTAGAATTGGGAGTAATTGAGCGCTCTGACAGCCCCTGGGCTAGCCCAGTGGTCTTAGTCCCCAAACCTCACACCAAAGATGGAAAGAAAGAGATGAGGTTTTGTGTGGACTACAGAGGGCTCAATTCTGTCACCAAGACAGATGCTCATCCAATTCCTAGAGCTGATGAGCTCATAGACAAATTAGGTGCTGCCAAATTCCTAAGTACCTTTGACTTGACAGCAGGGTACTGGCAAATAAAAATGGCACCTGGAGCAAAAGAGAAAACAGCATTCTCCACACCTGATGGGCATTATCAGTTTACTGTTATGCCCTTTGGTTTAAAGAATGCCCCTGCCACCTTCCAAAGGTTGGTGAATCAAGTCCTTGCTGGCTTGGAGTCCTTTAGCACAGCTTATCTTGATGATATTGCTGTCTTTAGCTCCACCTGGCAGGATCACCTGGTCCACCTGAAGAAGGTTTTGAAGGCTCTGCAATCTGCAGGCCTCTCTATCAAGTCATCCAAATGCCAGATAGGGCAGGGAACTGTGGTTTACTTGGGACACCTTGTAGGTGGAGGCCAAGTTCAGCCACTCCAACCCAAGATCCAGACTATTCTGGACTGGGTAGCTCCAAAAACCCAGACTCAAGTCAGGGCATTCCTTGGCTTGACTGGGTATTACAGGAGGTTTGTGAAGGGATATGGATCCATTGTGACAGCCCTCACTGAACTCACCTCCAAGAAAATGCCCAAGAAAGTGAACTGGACTGTGGAATGCCAACAGGCCTTTGACACCCTGAAACAGGCAATGTGCTCAGCACCAGTTCTAAAAGCTCCAGATTATTCTAAGCAGTTCATTGTGCAGACTGATGCCTCTGAACATGGGATAGGGGCAGTTTTGTCCCAAACAAATGATGATGGCCTTGACCAGCCTGTTGCTTTCATTAGCAGGAGGTTACTCCCCAGGGAGCAGCGTTGGAGTGCCATTGAGAGGGAGGCCTTTGCTGTGGTTTGGTCCCTGAAGAAGCTGAGACCATACCTCTTTGGGACTCACTTCCTAGTTCAAACTGACCACAGACCTCTCAAATGGCTGATGCAAATGAAAGGTGAAAATCCTAAACTGTTGAGGTGGTCCATCTCCCTACAGGGAATGGACTTTATAGTGGAACACAGACCTGGGACTGCCCATGCCAATGCAGATGGCCTTTCCAGGTTCTTCCACTTAGAAAATGAAGACTCTCTTGGGAAAGGTTAGTCTCATCCTCTTTCGTTTGGGGGGGGTTGTGTAAGGAAATGCCTCCTTGGCATGGTTGCCCCCTGACTTTTTGCCTTTGCTGATGCTATGTTTACAATTGAAAGTGTGCTGAGGCCTGCTAACCAGGCCCCAGCACCAGTGTTCTTTCCCTAACCTGTACTTTTGTATCCACAATTGGCAGACCCTGGCATCCAGATAAGTCCCTGGTAACTGGTACTTCTAGTACCAAGGGCCCTGATGCCAAGGAAGGTCTCTAAGGGCTGCAGCATGTCTTATGCCACCCTGGAGACCTCTCACTCAGCACAGACACACTGCTTGCCAGCTTGTGTGTGCTAGTGAGGACAAAACGAGTAAGTCGACATGGCACTCCCCTCAGGGTGCCATGCCAGCCTCTCACTGCCTATGCAGTATAGATAAGACACCCCTCTAGCAGGCCTTACAGCCCTAAGGCAGGGTGCACTATACCATAGGTGAGGGTACCAGTGCATGAGCATGGTACCCCTACAGTGCCTAAACAAAACCTTAGACATTGTAAGTGCAGGGTAGCCATAAGAGTATATGGTCTGGGAGTCTGTCAAACACGAACTCCACAGCACCATAATGGCTACACTGAAAACTGGGAAGTTTGGTATCAAACTTCTCAGCACAATAAATGCACACTGATGCCAGTGTACATTTTATTGTAAAATACACCACAGAGGGCACCTTAGAGGTGCCCCCTGAAACTTAACCGACTGTCTGTGTAGGCTGACTAGTTCCAGCAGCCTGCCACACTAGAGACATGTTGCTGGCCCCATGGGGAGAGTGCCTTTGTCACTCTGAGGCCAGTAACAAAGCCTGCACTGGGTGGAGATGCTAACACCTCCCCCAGGCAGGAGCTGTGACACCTGGCGGTGAGCCTCAAAGGCTCACCCCTTTGTCACAGCCCAGCAGGGCACTCCAGCTTAGTGGAGTTGCCCGCCCCCTCCGGCCACGGCCCCCACTTTTGGCGGCAAGGCTGGAGGGAACAAAGAAAGCAACAAGGAGGAGTCACTGGCCAGTCAGGACAGCCCCTAAGGTGTCCTGAGCTGAGGTGACTCTGACTTTTAGAAATCCTCCATCTTGCAGATGGAGGATTCCCCCAATAGGGTTAGGATTGTGACCCCCTCCCCTTGGGAGGAGGCACAAAGAGGGTGTACCCACCCTCAGGGCTAGTAGCCATTGGCTACTAACCCCCCAGACCTAAACACGCCCTTAAATTTAGTATTTAAGGGCTACCCTGAACCCTAGAAAATTAGATTCCTGCAACTACAAGAAGAAGGACTGCCTAGCTGAAAAACCCCTGCAGAGGAAGACCAGAAGACGACAACTGCCTTGGCTCCAGAAACTCACCGGCCTGTCTCCTGCCTTCCAAAGATCCTGCTCCAGCGACGCCTTCCAAAGGGACCAGCGACCTCGACATCCTCTGAGGACTGCCCCTGCTTCGAAAAGACAAGAAACTCCCGAGGACAGCGGACCTGCTCCAAGAAAGGCTGCAACTTTGTTTCCAGCAGCCTTGAAAGAACCTTGCAAGCTCCCCGCAAGAAGCGTGAGACTTGCAACACTGCACCCGGCGACCCCGAATCGGCTGGTGGAGATCCAACACCTCAGGAGGGACCCCAGGACTACTCTGATACTGTGAGTACCAAAACCTGTCCCCCCTGAGCCCCCACAGCGCCGCCTGCAGAGGGAATCCCGAGGCTTCCCCTGACCGCGACTCTTTGAATCCTAAGTCCCGACGCCTGGGAGAGACCCTGCACCCGCAGCCCCCAGGACCTGAAGGACCGGACTTTCACTGGAGAAGTGACCCCCAGGAGTCCCTCTCCCTTGCCCAAGTGGAGGTTTCCCCGAGGAACCCCCCCCCTTGCCTGCCTGCAGCGCTGAAGAGATCCCGAGATCTCTCATAGACTAACATTGCGAACCCGACGCTTGTTTCTACACTGCACCCGGCCGCCCCCGCGCTGCTGAGGGTGAAATTTCTGTGTGGGCTTGTGTCCCCCCCGGTGCCCTACAAAACCCCCCTGGTCTGCCCTCCGAAGACGCGGGTACTTACCTGCAAGCAGACCGGAACCGGGGCACCCCCTTCTCTCCATTCTAGCCTATGCGTTTTGGGCACCACTTTGAACTCTGCACCTGACCGGCCCTGAGCTGCTGGTGTGGTGACTTTGGGGTTGCTCTGAACCCCCAACGGTGGGCTACCTTGGACCAAGAACTGAACCCTGTAAGTGTCTTACTTACCTGGTAAAACTAACAAAAACTTACCTCCCCCAGGAACTGTGAAAATTGCACTGTGTCCACTTTTAAAACAGCTATTTGTCAATAACTTGGAAAGTATACATGCAATTTTTATGATTTAAAGTTCCTAAAGTACTTACCTGCAATACCTTTCAAATGAGATATTACATGTAGAATTTGAACCTGTGGTTCTTAAAATAAACTAAGAAAAGATATTTTTCTATAACAAAACCTATTGGCTGGATTTGTCTCTGAGTGTGTGTACCTCATTTATTGTCTATGTGTATGTACAACAAATGCTTAACACTACTCCTTGGATAAGCCTACTGCTCGACCACACTACCACAAAATAGAGCATTAGTATTATCTATTTTTACCACTATTTTACCTCTAAGGGGAACCCTTGGACTCTGTGCATGCTATTCCTTACTTTGAAATAGCACATACAGAGCCAACTTCCTACACCAATGTTACCATGTTTTAGACACAGAGCACATACACGTTTGCACTGGTCAGCAGTGAAAAAGTGCACAGTCATAAAGCCAGCAAAAATGAGGCCAGAAAAAGAGGGGGAGGAAGGCAAAAAGTCTGGGGATGACCCTGCAGAAAGGACCATCTCCAACAATTGTGTAAACCCCACACCAGTGTCCCCACTTGAACATCGATCATGTGCACAACAAGCAAGTGGACAATACATATATGTAGCCAAGTGGATCTTATTCACCCTCTCTATGCTGATGATCTGGTAAGACATCTCAAATCCCAATCTCTAAAGGACACATCATACAAAAAGCATGTATTCTCATCATCTATAATGAAGGAAATCGCTAGTAAAGTCCTGTTGCCTATACTAAACAACCTCAATGTGTTTCTTCCTGAATGACCTCAAGACAGGACACACCCTCCTACTACCGAAGCTGACTATCCTACATGTAAACGTCCTACTGAATTGCCATCTCAAAACACATCTGCCAGTCTTTGGAAGATCATTCAGAAAGTCACCGACAAACAGTTTCTAGATAAGATGAACAACAATGCCATCCTTCAAGGCTACTGTTAGAAATGGGGTCTTTGGTTGGCAGTCAGGTTACCCTCTGACCAAGCAAGGACCCTCACTCTAGTCAGGGTAAAAGAGAGTCACCCTCAGCTAACCCCTGCTCACCCCCTTGGTAGCTTGGCACAAGCAGAAGGCTTAACTTCAGAGTGCTAGGTGAAAAGTATTTGTATCAACACAGAAAGTAATTCAATGAAATCACTACAAAATGACACAACACAGGTTTAGAAAAATAGGAAATATTTATCTAAACAAAACAAGACCAAAACGACAAAAATCCACTATACACAAGTCAAGTTGTCAAGTCTTCATGTAGTTTTAAACACTACGCTAACACTGTTAGCGTGAAAATGTACCTTAGGTGAGTCAAAAATAACCCAGCACGGGTGAGTGTGCATCAAAAAGGGCTTGCGATGCATTGATTTCAAGCACGAGCGAGACCTTGCGCTGTTTCTCCTTCAGTCAGGTCGGCATGCATCATTTCTTCTCTCTGCAGGAGAGGGATGCGTCAATCCGGTCAGCACTCTCGGGTCCAGGCAGGTCTTGCGTCGTTTTTACATGCCCAGCGGTGTTTGTGTCAGAAATTCAGCCACACGATGGTACGAAAACCACGCAGCGTGGGTTGCGATCTCACCGGTCTCCGTCAGCAATGCTGCGCATCATTTCTCCAGCCGCGGGCATCGATTTCAGCCACGAAGCAGGTGGTGCATCGATTTTTCAGGCGCAGATCGGAGTTGCATCTATCTTTTCCCCATACAGCGGTCTGTGCATGGATTTCTCACTCTTAGGCTGCCAGCTTCTCTTCTCAGGGTCCCAGGAACTGGATGGGCACCACTTGGCAAAGTAGGAGTCTCTCCAGAGGCTCCAGGTGCTGGCAGAGAGAAGTCTTTGCTGTCCCTGAGACTTCAAACAACAGCAGGCAAGCTCTAAATCAAGCTCTTGGAGATCTTCACAAGAAGGAAGGCAACACAAAGTCCAATCTTTGTCCTCTAGCACAGGCAGAAGCAGCAACTGCAGGATAGCTCCACAAAGCACAGTCACAGGCAAGGCAGCTCTTCTTCCTCAGCTCTTCTCCAAGTAGAGGTTCCTCTTGGTTTCCAGACGTGTTCTAAAGTCTGTGGTTTTGGGTGCCCTTCTTATACCCATTTTGCCCTTTGAAGTAGGCTTACTTCAAAGGAAAGTCTCTCTTGATTGTGAAATCCTACCTTGCCCAGGCCAGGTCCCAGACACACACAAGGGGTTGAAGACTGCATTGTGTGAGGGCAGGTACAGCCCGTTTCAGGTGTGAGTGACCATTCCTCCCCACCCTCTTAGCAGAGATGACTTGTCAGGAAATGCAGACTACACCCTAGCTCCCTTTGTGTCTCTGTCTAGTGAGAGGTGCAACCAGCCCAACTGTCAAACTGACCCAGACAGGGAATCCACAAACAGGCAGAGTCACAGAAATGGTTTAAGCAAGAAAGTGCCCACTTTCTAAAAGTGGCATTTTCAAACATAGAATCTTAAATCAACTTTACTAAAAGATGTATTTTTAAATTGTGAGCTCAGAGACCACAAACTCCACGTCTATCTGCTCCCAAAGGGAATCTACACTTTAATCATATTTAAAGGTAGCCCCCATGTTAACCTATGAGAGGGACAGGCCTTTCAAAAATGAAAAACTAATTTAGCAATATTTCACTGTCAGGACATATAAAACACATTATTATATGTCCACCCTTAACTGTACACTGCACCCTGCCCTTGGGGCTACTTAGGACCTACCTTAGGGGTGCCTTACATATAAGAAAAGGGAAGGTTTAGGCCTGGCAAGTGGGTACATTTGCCAAGTCGAATTTACAGTTAAAAACTGCACACACAGACACTGCAGTGGCAGGTCTGAGACATGATTACAGGGCTTCTTATGTGGGTGGCACAACCGCTGCTGGAGGCCCACTAGTAGCATTTGATTTACAGGCCCTGGGCATCTCTAGTGCACTGTACTAGGGGCTTACTAGTAAATCAAATATGCCAATCATGGATGAACCAATTACATACACATTTTGTATAGGAGCACTTGCACTTTAGCACTGGTTAGCAGTGGTAAAGTGCCCAGAGTAAGAAAAACAGCAAAAACAGATTCCAGCACAGATCAACAACCTGGGAAACAGATGCAAAAAGTTAAGGGAGACCACACCAAAGATGAAAAGTCTAACAGCTACCAGTCTGGGTTATTAGACACTGTGGTAGGAGCATTAAGAAGACTCAGCAGCCTAATTGACTCCCTGGAGTCCTGATGATGCTAAGAAAGGAGGGTAGGGAAAAGGCTATTATTTAATCATCACTGTACTTAAGGACAAACTAAGGAAAAGCAAAGCTAGGAGTGTGCCAAACAAGCTTTTAAATTCGTTTCAAATCACTTAATATGCACAGAAGTCAGGTGATGTGTATTCGGTCACTGTTCCCACCCAATTGCACTTTTAATCTCACCACTTCCTTCATTTTATGCTGAAAGATTGATGAATAATTGAAAGAAGGTGAACACTTACCATGATTCTGGAAATAGGTTCACTGTGGAGAGCAACAAATATATTGTACCTTGAAATGCCATAGAAAGGCACTATGAAAACTGCTGAACTGCCTCTGACAAGAAGTGCAGGCTCCAGATGTTTGCCAAATAGAAGACAGAGATAAGAGGTGATCTTACTTACGTTGTCTCTCGGATAATGAACCTTAATGCTTTGGGAAAGATAGATGCCGAGATGCTGTATGCAAATACAGTACCCTCTTCCCCCTTGAAGGATTATGTTGAGCCTAGACCTGGAACACAGACTCAGATCACAACTGTGCGTTGCAACCATGATACTGGCTGGAGAGCACTCATATAATTTAACCCCACCAACTGCAAGCTCTGAAGTAGCCCCCTTCTGCTCTTCTAGACTTCTCTGCATTGCACTAGTTGCTTCAACCGGAATCGCATGATAGTCCGGAGTTTGTGTAGGTGCAGCAAGAGCGAAGGTGCAAGAGCTGGGTCTGGGCGCTTAAAGATCTTTTGGGAAAGCAAATTACTTTACAATGAACCATTCCCCTAAGAATCCAGTGTCTGGTGTTGCCAGAGTGACACGGGGGGTTACTGTTGGCACTTCAACATGATCCAACTCAATATCAACCTACAAGAAAGATTAGGGTGGGGTTATAACCTAGCTGAGAGAAGAACACTTTGGGGACCTTAGGTAGGGCTTGTGATAGCCACATAGGCCTACATAGTCTATGGCCTTGTGAAAGAGGCAAGATGGGTTACGGATGACATATAGGCCCATATTTATACCTTTTTAGCGCCACATTTGCGCCACTTTTTGACGCAAAAGCGGCGCAAACTTACAAAATACAATTGGGGCATATTTATACTCCATTTGCGCCGAATTAGCGTCGTTTTTTTCGACGCAAATTCAGCGCAAAACTAACGCCATATTTATACTTTGGCGTTAGACGCGTCTAGCGCCAAAGTATGAGGAATGAGCGTCATTTTTTTGCGTGAACGCCTTCCTTGCGTTAATGAGATGCAAGGTAGGCGTTCCCGTCTAAAAAAATGACTGCGACGCAAATGCGTCGTATTTATACTCCCGGGCAAAAATCACGCCCGGGAGTGGGCGGGGCAAAAAACCCCGCATTTGCGCCTCTTTTTAATGCCTGGGTCAGGGCAGGCGTTAAGGGACCTGTGGGCTCAAAATGAGCCCACAGCTGCCCTCCCATGCCCCCAGGGACCCCCCCTGCCACCCTTGCCCACCCCAGGAGGACACCCAAGGATGGAGGGACCCATCCCAGGGACATTCAGGTAAGTTGAGGTAAGTATAATTTATTTTTTTTAAATATTTTTTTGGGGCATAGGGGGGCCTGATTTGTGCCCCCCTACATGCCACAATGCCCAATGACCATGCCCAGGGGACATAAGTCCCCTGGGCATGGCCATTGGGCAAGGGGGCATGACTCCTGTCTTTACTAAGACAGGAGTCATGTAAATGGCGTCTGGGCGTCGTTAAAAATGGCGCAAATCGGGTAGAGGCGATTTTTTGGCCTCAACCTGACTTGCCCCATTTTAAGACGCCCTAACGCCATTTTTCCCAACGCCGGCGCTGCCTGGTGTACGTGGTTTTTTTCCACGCACACCAGGCAGCGCCGGTCTGCTAGCGCCGGCTAACGCCATTCAATAAATACGGCGCCCGCATGGTGCTTCAGATTGGCGTTAGCCGGCGCTAAACTTTTTGACGCTAAACTGCGTTAGCGCAGTTTAGCGTCAAAAAGTATAAATACGGGCCAATTGTATTTTGTAAGTTTGCGCCGTTTTTGCGTCAAAAAACGGCGGAAAAACGGCGCTAAAAAAGTATAAATATGGGCCATAGTCCTCATAGATTTATGCAGGCCTTAGTGTCATAAGCCAGAGGAATACGGTCGGTGTTAAGGGCATTATGAAAAACAGTTGGATATGAAATATAAGGTTTTTTTTTCCACGAGCTGGTAGAGATAGCATCTCACAACCCTGGTGCCTCCATTGCATGGAAAGATGCAGATGGGCTTACCCTTTTACTAGCATGTATGTCGGGGCAGATGTGACATAAGAACAGAGAATAAAGAAGGCTTCAAATATGTTAATCAGATCCGCCCAATAATGACAATAACACTGACTGAAAATTAGCTCAGGAGAGTTGTGTATCAATAAAAATTAGTTTTCTTTAATTTTACAGATAAGACTGTCCGTTTTTATTGTTCATAGAGATACCCTCAAAAGATCGTATAGATGCTGTTGACTTTTGGGTTGCATGTTAGAATATCATTTAAAAATATCATCCCATTTGGTGTAGATTTTATATTATTAATTCCAATATAGTGATATCATTGTAAATGATATGTAGGACATAATATTTTTGTCAGGCATTATTTAATTCATATTATTCTGGCAATGTACCTAAATTTAAGCTTTCAGTCAGCTGTCAAAATCCTAGCAAGGCATTCTTCCATCCAGCTGTAATGGGCAAATTGAGTATCATCAATTGGGTAACGGAAACATCTGTTATTTGAAGTGATTAGAAGTGGCATAACTCTGGTAGTTAGCGTTACTTAAAGTGCCAGATGAACAATAAACTAAATATATAAATCGCACAAGCACATGGTATTTGTGGAATGCCCCCGGCGTAATATGCTCTGTATCACTATTGATTATGGTACACAGGAGTCTTGACCCTCAAGAAGAGATGTTGATCCCCCTCCTTCAGCAATGATGACAAAAAGCATCAGCAAGCAGGTGCAGCCACCTTAAATGGGCTATGCCACTGTGGGCCCAGTTGTTTTCTTCTGTAATCTGAAAACAAAGCCTTCATTTGCCTGCACTATAGTGATAACATTTTAATCGACCACTGCACTTTAAATGTAAACACGATTGCAGGTTTATTAATATATTTGTTTCCAATAACATGATTTATTGGGCCACACTTTTTATTCAGCTAAGATACATTACATAGAGGTTACAATGAATAAACCATGTTACAAAAATAAACCATACTTTTAACTTTAAGTTTACAACTTAACATTGCGCTGACAACTTAAAACGCATCAATATTCACAGCCGACCGTTGTAATAAGGGATACTACTCGCTTGTCAGTAGTAATAGTAAATTAATCCTTGCAACAAAAGTACTCTCAAAAGTCCTTTTATGCCTGAAGCTAATGAGGAATGCCAGATTTTTAATGAGTACGTCGGACCCACACTGCTTCTCAGAGCACGCGCACCAAGACTTTACCAGCTCAAAAGGGTTTGTGAGAACAACAAGTCGTAAGGCCAATTATGTTATTACAAGGACAAAAAAAGAAACTCCTTTTTGGTCTGAGACCAGATTAGCTCGCAGCCTGCTTGAAGTGCTTGAAGGCTTAAAATGACTGGTTGTTTCATAATGTCATCTACCGCTGGTGTCCGTGTGCATCAGGTACAACTGCCCTGTAACTGGCTAAAATAAATTACTCTTTTTGTACACTTAACTTCTCAAATGTAGATTTGTCAAGACTTACTCTAGAAAATGGTCGTAGGTTTCAAACTCAAATGTAGTTGTGACAGGAATCATGTTTAGGAAACTCAAAGTTAAGCCAGAGCTACAGCTTTAAACAAGTGTCGGCAAATCTTGTGTTGGCTACCAGTCTTTTGGGTATGTCAATGCTTGTTTTGTTTTGTCATGGTTCTTGTAAAACATTTTTGTTGCCGCAGCTGCCATACCATTGCCAACACCTTAGCTAGAAGTAAAAAAATATTTTGTGGTCTCAGAAGTACACATTGCATAATAGTCTCGAGTACTCAAGGGAGCTTCTTTGTGTGCAGATGTGCTGCTTGTAAAATAGCGGAATGTCGTCACTACTAGTGAAGTTAGCCAATGGAAGAAAGTGGGCTGACCCTTTGCCCCATTCTATATGCTGTAGTGGGCAGGGCAGAATTGTGAATGACACAGCAATAGTCCATTGATCAAGAGGGCTGACTGAAAGACACCATAAGTATATTATATTCGTAATTTTAGTAAAAATAAGAGATCTTGGCTAATGCCAGACCTATAAAACAAGAGCCAGATCACATAAAAAGAAGAGTGGGAAGTCCTTCCAGTGCCATGGTGTGGGCGGTTTGCGCTTATGGAATTTTGTAGAGCTATAATACCAGTTATTTACCACTCTTGACAGTGGTAAATGCTTGTTTTAAAATAGGAGTATCTTTTCAACTTTTCAAATGGCCTCTTTCAAAAATGTTGTGGTTAAATTTCCATTTTCTGGTCAAAGTAACGTCCGCTACTCCAATCTACCTTTCCCCAGAGCATTTCCAACAATGTTTTATTTGTCAGCTTCTGCTGCTAATTACTGACCTCTCTTGTTCAACAAACTGAAGTGACTGTAGGAGTGAAAAGCACTCTGCGCAGACCTCTTTCACAAAGGTAACATGTTTTAAAGAACAAATGCCATAATATGCATGGAGTTTTTATTTTTAACCCATCTTCCAGTAAAAGTTAGTCATTCCTCCGCACCTTTGTTTTTCAGTCTTTTATGGACACTAAACATCTCGTTTACATTTAGAACGTGGCTCCTGCAATGGAACACAGCAGGACACATTCTTATAAAGCACACCGCTGTGCATTAGAAGATGTCTCATGATACGTTAATATACAAATAGTGTTTAGAACATAAGCATCACAATCGAATGCCCCAACGTGGAATATCACCAGAAAAAAACGTGTTTTGTGCTCTGGCCCAAGGTCTTTGTTTATATATAGGAAATCTAGTACAGACAAAATGGTGACCAGCATAACACTCCAGAAGGGCCTAGCATCTTCGGGGATCCAGAAGGGATACAGATATGACTATAAAGAGGTATATAACATGTATGCTGTGAGTGTCGATAACACAAATAACATCAGACAGACAAAGGTCTTGATAAACTATGTAATCCTATGGGGCCAGTTAGTGACTTTTCAGCTAGCCTTGGACACCCTCAGGCCTGAGTCTCTGTCATGGCTTTGTTAACAGTCCTAATTCAACAACGGTGTCAGACAGACAGAGGCCCTCATTCTGACCTTGGCGGGCGGCGGAGGCCGCCCGCCAAAGTCCCGCCGTCAGGTTACCGTTCCGCGGTCGAAAGACCGCGGCGGTAATTCTGACTTTCCCGCTGGGCTGGCGGGCGGTCGCCTTCAGACCGCCCGCCAGCCCAGCGGGAAAGAGGCTTCCACGATGAAGCCGGCTCGGAATCGAGCCGGCGGAGTGGAAGCTGTGCGACGGGTGCAGTTGCACCCGTCGCGTATTTCACTGTCTGCGCAGCAGACAGTGAAATACATGTAGGGGCCCTCTTACGGGGGCCCCTGCAATGCCCATGCCAGTGGCATGGGCACTGCAGGGGCCCCCAGGGGCCCCGCGACCCCCCCTACCGCCATCCGGATCCCGGCGGTCGGATGGCGGTAGGGGGGGTCGGAATCCCCGCGGCGGTGCAGCAAGCTGCGCCGCCGTGGAGGATTCAATGGGGCGGCGGTACACTGGCGGGAGCCCGCCAGTGGTGCCGGTCCGACCGCGGCTTTACCGCCGCGGTCGGAATCCCCATTGGAGCACCGCCGGCCTGTCGGCGGTGCTCCCGCGGTCCTCCGCCCTGGCGGTCTTTGACCGCCAGGGTCAGAATGACCGCCAGAGTGTTATAATATATCAAGCTCTTTGATACATTTAATTGTATTGCAGTTGCATTTGAATAGCATTTAAAACCTCTGATGAGACATCAAATCATATTTGTGAACATATAGCACACCACTCCGTGGAAGAGCTTAGGTGTACGAGTTTAGGTCTGTTACGTAGCCTACATGGGCAGTGTTACCATGTTGTCCATGTGTACAAGAGGTGTGTTTTAATGGTGTTTTTGTTGCTGGGCCTTGGCATGTAGTGAAACTAAAAAGAGTGAAAGATAGGAGAGTTAAGCATTACATTGTAATGTATGGCTGGATGGATAGAAACTAAGTGATTGCAGCGTGGTCTACGTAGCAAGTGTTTTGGTGTCATGCGTGCAATGTGAGATTATGCATACTGGATCTCAATGAAAGTGTAGCTGCCCATAAGCAGGGTGTAGAAGTGTGTGAGAATGGACATGGTTGTGCATGGAGATTCTCACTGTCATTAACCTGATGCAGAGTTTATAGTCTAAAGCACATCTAATAGAAAAACTATCTAGGGGTAAAAGGTTCTACACTTGAGAGGTGCATCGCCTATAATACATGAACAGTGGAGCCCACCCAGGGGCAACAGTAGAGCAACTCACTGGATTGGGCATTATACAAACAGCCATGGCATTCGCTCTGAAGATTTTCTTCTTCTCCTCATTACGCAGCAATCCTCAGTGCAGGAGAATACAATGTCATAGATTTTGGATCAGCCTGTTGGGGAACCACCTAAAATCACAAGTCCTAACATTGTTTTAAATACCTAAAAATCCATCGCCCAATGTGGGAATGGATTGCCACTCACAAGACATTGATAGATTCAGAATGCCAAAGGACTGGTTTCCAATGTCACTGTCTAATGTTCACTTAATTGGGCCAAAGGTACTTTAGTGGTTGGTCACAGTAGCTCTGTTCGCAGTATAGATGTAGGGCGTTAATGGTCTGTATCTTGGGAATGGCTGGTCATGGTCGAAATATTTAACCTGAACACACTAGTTACTACCCTTGTTCTACCAGTCACATGCCTAAGACCAACTTCATCATCCCAAACCTGACATCGCTGACTTATTCAGGGCTATATCATTGTACCTCGGCTTTAAAGTGAGGGACCACATGAGTAGTCATCATAACTTGTTATTTGTTTGTCTGTCCTCTACCGTTGTGACTTTGACTCCTTCTACACTATCCTTCCCTTACGCAGCATGAATAATTTCAGGTGATTTGCAGTGTTTTACAAAACCAATTAATAAATACAAAACCACTCAATAAATAACCAAAAACATTCTACCTACTGAGAACTGTGGTTTGCGGTTAGTATCCAGCCGTATCGTTAAACATCAATATCTCCAGAACCACAATGAATCAAGAGATATATAAAATGGTTACAGAATCAAGATAAACATTTTCAGCCAAAGGATTATAATGCTAAGGCCTGTATAATAATAGGGGCGAATCCTTTAGTCCTTCTTGGAGTACACATGGATTATAGTGGCCTCCCCACAAAGTTAGTGGTGGAAAGGGTCATGCTATTGTGATGCAGGCCTGCATTTAAATCTTCATTCCTAAGGAAAGTATATATCTTTCTTTCATTTCTGGTTGGCAGGGCTGCAAAGCTTGTACCTCATGAACAGCTCATTTCCTCACAACAACCTTCAGTGTTCATTCTAGTCTGGAACCAACTACTCTCCTCAACCAGCAATGTAGCTTTCTATTTTCTCAAGACAGATCACTGTATCAAGACGTCCTCCAAAGTTGCTTCCACTTCCAGAATTATGTTCCTGGCCATTCTGTTCTTGGCCACACATGCCCTTGTGCTGTTGGGAGTTCTCCAGAAATCCTGATGAATATCAGAAATTGGCTCCAAAAGGCCAGCTCCTATCGACTTCAGGTGGGTACTAACGAGTCAGTCAATCAAAGGGCCTGCCTAGGTTCCATCCTAACTCTGGATGTCCAGTGTAGAGCACATCTTCCAATGCTTTCACCACAAAGGAGGTTTGGCAGCATCTGGTCATCACGTATCTTCAATGGAATGGTGCAGGCTTTGCAAATGGAGCCTCTGTGATTCCATTGAGGGCGGTGACAGATGGCTACCCAAACTAGATTCGAGGACAGACAGGTCAGACATTTCAAGCAGAGGTACCCTTGTTGCTGAGCAAATCCAGAGCCACAGCTACAGAAATCAGAAATAATAGTTTGGTTAATCGAGTGCCCTTGCCTGTCTGTGGCAGAGATCAGTCTCTCTAGAACCTCAAAGGTGGAGACTCTGTAAGGGGAAACAGCATGGGTAATAGAATATTCACGAAGCAACCCAGAGGCATACCTCCATCTTGTGTATATTCGCTCTGTTCTAGAGGCTGGGCATTGTCCACAGAAAACATGAATTTAACAAGTAGTACATGCATGTAAATACGGGGCAAAGTGAGAGAAACAGTGGGAGAGTTAGGGTATTTTACACAGAGAGGGTCAGTAGACTTCTCTTAAAGGGTAAAGGTTTAAAGCCTTGTGGTCCTCACTAGATGCTTAGCTGCGCGCAACAGTCAGTCTCTCCATAGCAAAGTTTTGGGGTCGAACCCACTCTGCTATCAGTGGAGGTACATGTTTGGAGTAGCTCCTGCTGGTGAGATACCAAAACATTGCTATCCGAATTTTGTTTGACACATTTATTGTGTCCTGAATATTAGTCACAAAAATACCATTCTAATAAAACACAAGACATTCTTTACTCAATCCGTCACATTTTTTGCATATGACATCCAGGACTAAATATATAGGTCAGATGATATTTCTGCTAATGATAATTCGACATAAAGTCGCTGCTGTCTAGAAATTATTTCCACTCTTCTCATCAAAAGTAAAAAAAATATTAATTGACAGCCTCAGAGGTTCACTGAATGTCAAGCACACCGAAGGAGAATAAAGTATAGACCACAACAAGTCGGAGAGGGATGGGATGGCACACCTCTTCTTGCCATGCAATGCCCTTCATCACTGTATTAGAGGTTCCATCATGCCGATTGGTGAATTAACAGCTCAAAATCAAACGAAATGCAGAATCACAGTCTTACAATTTACATTGCAGTAGAAGTAGGGACACCTTTGAAGTCATAAGCAATTCTATTAGTGCATTTATTTTGTTACTTAAATACAAGGGATCGTAGCCTACCATGTGCAGAGATTTTTGTTTGATCTGACATTTTGCTAAGCGTTATTTTGGATTCCATACATCTAAGAAATGGACATAAGCGCCTTTTTTGATTTTAAGATGTTACACATGTTCTATTTTCAAAGAGCTAATTTTCTCTGTCAGTGCTGCTGGAAGATAAGCTACAAGACAACATCAAAGTGCTGCCTTTCCACTCATCGAATGAATTTACTAAGTGTCTTTGGCTTTTTACTAAGAATGATGTTGTTTGTAGGCTTTTTGGAGTTGGACTCTAAGATAAGCCCAACCTGCACAGACACAGGTTACCATTCATCACGTGGTTCCCAACTTCTCAAATGTGTGTCATGTTAAACCTCTATTATGCACTTTATTAAAGATTTTAAGAATGTGTAAAAGGCGAAGTGGTGGCACACACTTATACAAAACAATAACAGAACACTAACTATTTTATGACTTTGACTAACAGTGACAGACATTTTCCCATACCTTTTGATCATATGATCCTACCTTTAAAGTGTTTTTAGATTTATGTTGAGAATAGAATTGCGCTATTTGCTGTAGAACCTATTTTAGGGGCTGCGTCGGCATTCCTTGGGGTGGGGGAACTCTCGACTAGCGGAACAGTCAGATGTGAAACTGAACAGAACCAGCTTTGAAATCATATTCATATTCTTATCAGGTACAGTACAGGAAAGTACAATTTTTGTTCTTGATGTTGACTTTATAGCGAAAGATACTGATGGTGCAAGTTGACTGTGGGTTTCTTACTTGGTGTACTAATATTGATGACCAGGTGATCAAAATAGACTGGCCACTGAGCAGTGATTCTTCCTTGAAACTGACTAAGTGTAAACACTTTTCCTCATTCATTCCTGTCTGCAGGCAAAGCAATTTGAGATGGTTACCAAAGTCAGGCATGAAGCTTTTTTTTTATGTAGACATTAGAGTAGGCTATGGTGCTCCTGGGGCCGTATTACAGAAGTGCCCTGGGAACGCAACTGGCATGTGCACCCGCTCTGCACACCCCCGGGGCACTTTGGTATTACAGAAGGGGGCGTAGATGCCTGTGTGGCCCTTCTGTAATTTTGATATTGCTGGCGCACGTATATAGTACCAGCGCTATCACCAGAGGGTATTCCCTCATTTGCCTGGGGACATGGCCCCGTGCAAATGAGGGAATCCCTTTGCCTCTGTACCCCAACCATATTATGGACATGGGCGCAGAGGCAAAGAAGCTGTCAGGAGGTGCACTGACAGTGCGCCCCCTGATGGCAACCCTCTGGAGGGGGCTAACGGGCTCCTATGGACCCTCAGACACCCCTCTGCAGGCAGGTGCAGTAACTCCCTGCACCTGTCTGCAAGAGGATGTTTAATCCCCCTAGAAGGTGCAGGCATGTTGCCTCCTGCACAGTGAAACACGGAGTGGCTTTTAAGCAGCAGATCCATTTTTCACGTGAATGTGCTACCCAAAGACAGCGCAGATTCACCGCTGCCCTGGGGGCAGAGCATTCATGCGAATACGCCCCATTTTTCTTGTTTGCACCGGGTGCACCTTTTAAAAGGTGTTCTCGGCGCAAACAAGGAAACCGGGCCGTATGTGTGATACAGCCCCAGGATGTTGTCTAGTGGGCACAGGCACTGAATTATTACTCATGTGTGAATATTGACCCTGTATATCACCTCTGAGGCTTTCAAAGAGATAGACCCTAGTTTTATATGTTACTAATGGCCATTCAAGAAGGATGCAATGTATTATAGGTCTGTGTCTGATATAATGCTATGTAGAAATAGCCACTGGAGGAAGATGGCATGGCTAGAGGTGTACACATGCTGCAAGAGTTTGAACAATTTATTGGAAGCTAGACTGATTCAGTCAAGAACGTCAATAGATCCTTTGAAGAATTCCTGGAGTAGTTGACAGCTTTCTATACATTTTGATTCAATTAAGAGGTTCAAGGTGGTTCAGTAGGTTAACGGTTTGTTTACATGCAGGTTGTGTTTTTAGTAGGTGGGCCACTACAGCATTGATCAATTAGTCAGGCACAGTGACTTGGTATACTGATCAATCATTACATGTGTTTAATTCGGGGGGTAATGTTTATCTGTTCTTAATTGCAGTTTCAAGAGAATGATGCTGACCACGTTTTGAAGGTATTTTGAGAATTTGAGATAGAATTCTTCTGCCACTGGTCCTAAAGGCTGCAAGGGAGGCTTTGATCTTGGGCTTTGGGAAGGCGTAATAGGTTTGTACTGGTGACTGGCTGGTGATATGTATTATAATATTTATTATATTTATGACATCATTTGTTCCATTAATACGATGGTGATTTTCATTTGGTGTAGTTTATAATGTCTTCGTATAATGCAAATAGCTTCTCACTTTCATTAGTGGTCTCGAAGTTTTCATGCATTAGATGAGTTCTTCCTAATTTCTCTTAGTTACGATTTTGGAGAGCAGTGTGATTGAAGTGTATCGAATTACCATTAATGATATTTCAGGATCCTTTCCCTTCTTTCAATGGCTGTTCAATTTGTTTAAAAAATCATGCCTGGTTTGCCTCCTGTTTTGGTTAATTTTTTTCAGAGATTACCATTTTGAAATAGCATGTATCCAGTAGTTCGTTGGGGACATGCCTTTTTGCTGTCTGTCGTGGGTGATAGCTTATATTTCTTAGAACATTATGTTATGCTGTTATGTTATGCAGATTTGTAGAGTGCACAATCCCCTGGGAGGGTTTCCTAGTGCTGAGTAGTCCTGAGCCTAGCCATACCTAGGCCTACTTGAGACAATTCAAAAAGCCAGGTCTTAGCTTTTTGTGAAGTTCATGCTTTAGCCGACATCTTTTTCAGTGGCTTCTAGGTTATTGATTCTGATGGAGGGACGCTTTGACTGTATGATTTGTTGCCCACAATTATTAGAGATTATGGAATGACTTTACCTCATTCAATGGAGACCACATCCAGTGTGTGACCTGCTAAGCCTGTGGGTTTGTGTTGGGAGAACTCAAAGCTGGATGTTAGTGGTTAGATTTTGTGCACTGCAATCCACATCTTTGGGTCTATTAATGTATTTTTTTAAATAGTGACTGAAGAGTTAATGATGTCTTTTAAAATGTCATCAATGTTCATCTAACATGTAATCAGTGATGTAATATGCAAGGTCATAAGCAGTGGTTGGCGAGGCTACAATTTATAGTTAGCTCAATAAACTATAACTTGCAAATGTCAGTGTTTTTTTGATTTTTGAGCTTTACACTGTGTTATTTTTAGTATAACGTCACTTTAATCTTTGTTTTTTTTCCCCGTGAATTTCTAGAGTAGTTGACCATTAACTTAATCAACTGCACACAGCCTTTAGCCATGTGCATCGGAGAGTTGATCCAGGTCAACATCATGAAGTGAGAGGGGTGGGGCCACCAATGGGCCAAGTCATGGATGAAAATATGTTGAGACACATCTAAATAGACTAAAATTATCTGATTTTACAGAGTAAAGCATTATAAATTAGAGTGTACGTGCGAACACGAGAATGCAGATACTAGCAAATAACCTCACATCATCCCTGAATTTGGGGGTCCCCATTAGTGCAACATTGTATTGCCTCGTGCTTGTTTTCAGTTAACCTTAGGTGAAAAGAGTGGTAGAATAATAGTAAACAAACTCATACATAAAAAAAGCAAAGATTATGTAGCAAAAACGTAGGTCTGCTCGATTGATTCTGGAATATGAAATAAAATAGCTCACTTTACCTCCTTCAACTCTGCAGTCTCCATCTCCACCCCTTCGTGCTGGGCCAGGGCTCGGTGTCCTCCATTTTCTCCACGGAGAACCAGGATATTGGGCTGATCCCGGTGATCCTACATTTAGAAATATAATTCAAAGTGCTATTGAAAATGTTTTAATATAAAAAAATCTCATTAAAACTACATGATGGTTTCATGAAACTTGGAGTAAAACTTTTGTTATAAATTGTTGTGTTTCATTTTGAAATCAAATGCAGGAAATATGTGTACCAAAGTATTTTTTGTGCTGGAACGTTTTCTGTTTTTTTTTTTTCTGGATTTATTTTTGGACAAAATGAGTAAAACTTACTTTGTTATTAAGAAATTTCTTAATTTTGACAGGTCAGAAGCTGCAAGATTCAGATGATTTCGACGATTATTATGAGGGGGAACATGGCGGCCAGCTGAAAACGCCTTGAATCCTCTAGCGCTCACAGTTGCAAAATGTAAGGAATACAAGTCATATCACTACATTCGGGTCCGGTGTTTTCTCTGCTGCCTGGGATCCCAGTAAACGGATGTCTAGAGAGAGGCAGCCTTCCCTGGAGTGAGGTTGCATGGGACTATGGTCTGAGGCAGCAGTGAGCCTCTGTGAGGACCAGCGAGCCTCAGTACAGATCTGCTTTCAGGGCACACCGAGTTGAGTCAGCACTGGAGGGGTCGGTCCAGCACAGCTTCGTGCAGAAATCACGCCGGGAGAAGAAAAGAGAGAAGAGAAAAGTAGGAACCATATGAGCTCAGTACACAGGCTCGGGGCAGCCGGAGGAAAGAAGTCCTGTGAGTCCCCCCTCAGTAAATAGAAGAGTTAAGGGGGCCAGGTTAGTGAAATCAGGGGCTGGAAGCTCTGTGGAAGTCCAACAGGGTCCTGCCACAAATAGATACGCTCTTAGAACTAAGAATAGTCTCTGAGGCTAAAGCAGTGACAACGGACCAGAACCTGTCCCTGGTCCTTTACTGCGTCTTATCAATAAGAGTGAAGGGAGCAAGCGGAGCAACAAGGATACAGGGAGGCATACTGCTCAGGGCGTGAATGTAAGTTTTGCATTGGCTTCACTCTGATCACAAGATAGACAGAAGTCTAAAGCTTCTCTGGGCAGAGAGATTAAACTAGCAGAGCGCACTAAGATTACCCCTTCCTTAAAATCCTTTTTTAAGGTGCAATCTAAAAGGCAGGCGGAGACTGAGAGGTCAGAAGGGGCCAATATCATTATAGAGGCATACAAGCAGGGTCCTGTGGAGAGCTTGGCAAGCACTAGAATCAGTAATAGATTTCATTTACTAACAAATGAAGGGTCACCTGGCCAAACTCAGCTTCAAGGCACACATTTGCAAACCTCAAGCACCGAGCCCCGAGACCCTGGGCTCTGGAAGTCAGCTAGTGATTGAAAGGGCACTAGTAAGCTTAACAGAGGAGATCAGAGTCAAGTTTGCAATATCAGAAAACAACCAAGGAAGAATACCATAAGTAAGTGACACTTTAGAACAGTGGTTCACAACCTGTGGACCGGGGATCCCTGGGGGTCCACAAAGCCTCCTTACAGGGTCCGCAACTGCTTAGAAAATTAAATAATATTAACAGATTAGGTCCTCAGCTTTCAGTAATGACTCAGTGGGGGTTCCCAGATTCCAATAATGATTCAGTGGGGGTCCCTGGGTTCCAGTATTGATAAAGTGGGGGTTCCCATAAGTCAAAAGTTTGGGAACCACTGCTTTAGAGGTTAAAATAAATACCCTAATGGGGAGAGTGGGGTGATGGAAGCCTCTACAGAACAGCTTATTAAGGAGATTGAAGCTTATTGCAGTAAAATTCGAGCATTAAAGACAGGGGAGAAAGAACTTCAAGATAAAATAAAATCCATGGAAAACAATGCAAGACACAATAATATCAAGGCATTAAACATTCCAGAAGGTTTAGAAGGAGAAGACCTTAAGATCTTCATGATAAACCTGCTCAAAGAGTTTATCCCTTTCAGCGATCCGATACAGCTTGAGGCTGATACACAGAGGATTCTTTGAGATCCTTTTACAAAGAAACCAAATAGTAAAACTCAAGGAAAATCCTGATAAATTTCAAGTGAAAGAAAGAATTCTGTAGCCTTAAAAGCTGGCAAGTTTGCAAAAGGAGGATAGTCTTTTCGGGTTAGGTCAGATATCTCTAGGGACACACATGGCAGAGAGTGGGAGTTGGAGAAGCACATTTCAGAGCTCAGGATCCTGGGGGCCACTGCCAAATGAGGTTGAGAAGAGATGCAGAACAATAAAATGCACAGTGTAAGAAACCCGAAGGAGGTGGAAAATCTTATAAAACTGATTAAAGTGTACCAGAATTCAAAATAGAGTACTGGGGAAGAAGAGGGTTTATAGAGAATACCCGACATGGTTTCAGGGAGGGTTCCGCCGAGAGTACAGAGGGTTCTTTTAAACACATGAAGAAGGTGGTTTGATCGGAGTCACCGGGTGGGTAGAATATGGGGAATAATGAAAAATAAAAAAGTCCTCTTTTGCATATAGGCAATACTTTAAAATCAAAAGGCAAAGCAGTAAAGAGCAAAGGGAAGACACGTCCCTTTAGAATATGATGTTAGATTTGGCAAATAATGTACTGTTAAAGGTACTAACTTGGAATGTGATTGGCCTTAGGTTTAATAGCAGGAGGAGGAAAAGTTTGGAATATCTGAGACATTCAGTTAATGATGTTTTAATATTACAGGAGACTCATCTTTTGCAAGAAGAATGGAAGGATATTATAAAGAGACAAAAGTGGATTCAGCATTGCCTGTGCACCAATCAAAAGTGCTGCGTTAAGGGAATGGCAATTGACTTATTTTTGGTCGATATTAGATTAGGTAAAAGAGTCAAAAGGGTGGAGCATTGGCTGGCTTACCTTTCAGATCATTCCACTGTGAGGTTAGAACTGCTTCTCCCAGATGGTCTCTAGACAGAACTCTATTACTGGATTTGGCAGTGAGAGAATCGCTTAAAAAGGATACAAGAGAGTTTTTCCAACTCAATAAAAGTTCTGCTCCTATACATATTGTATGGGACACATATAAAACTTTTATTAGGGGGAGGATAATAAGCCTGGCAGCAATTAGACATAAGGAGTTACAGAACAGACTACGAGAGTTAGAAGCAAAACTTGTGAGACTTCAGTGAGAGGTTGAACTTACATATAATTCCCAGGAAGAAGTTGTTGTACAAGATAAAATTAGTAGAGCAAGAGCCGATCTAACAGATTATTTGGAAGGTATAACACGAAGGCGATGAGAGGCTAGTAAATGGCCCATTATGAGAACGGGGAGGGATATGGAAGTTATTGCCACGGAAGATGAGGGTGCGCTATCTAAGAACAACATTAAGGAAATTGAAGATAAAGGGTCGGGTAAACATTGTATTGAGGATTCAGATATAGAGCAAGCTTTTACTAATTTTTTTCAGGATGATTATAGAGAGGACTTAGAAGACTCTAAGGCCCAGATAGAGAATTACTGTAGGGGTGCATACATGTCATCATTGAATGCTGAATTAAAGCAGGGCTTATATCAGAGGATTAGCACAGAGGATGGCCTACTGAATGAACTGAATGTAGTCCTAAAAGATTAACTTATTCTGGGTCTAATGGAATTACTGAACAAAGCTTTTTTCAAGGGTCATGCCCTGCCACAATCCTGGGTTGAAGCCACTATTAGCTTAATTCTAAAATCAAATAAAAACCCTAAGATCTGTGAGTTATATAGACCAATCCTGTTACTTAACTGTGACTATAAGATGTACACGCAAGTGTTAGAGAAGAGATTGGAAAAGGTGATCAGAACTTTAGTTGATGAGGATCAGAAAGGGCTCATTAAGGGCCGGCAACTCCATGAATTAAACCATGACTTAGTCAGAGTGATTGATATGACTACAGAAAATATCTGCACTAACAATCATGACCTTTGACGTTGCTAAAGCCTTCAACAGGGCGAACTGGTCCTTTCTACACTATTTCATTCAACTATATAATCTAGGGCAGCAATTTGCAAGGGCAATGAGGCCAATTCATAAAAAGCCAACAGCAGAGATTGTAGTAAATGGGAAACTAACAACACAGATTCAAATAGAGAGCGGAACACAACAGGAGTACACACTGTCCCCCCTCCTTTTTAATCTATACATTGAGCCCTTAGCAAACATAATTAGAGAGAATCAGACCATTATACCTTTTAATTGCAATGGATGGAGGAAAGAAAATGTGCTCTATAGGCATGACCTGATGGTATACACACGAGACCCTGTAGGTTCTCTGCCAGTGATATTACGTATCTTGGATGAGTTTTGAAGAGTTACAGGCTATCTGGTTAATCAACAAAAGACAGAGGTAATGTCTAGGAACACTCATTGGGATAGCCCGCTTGTGAAAAAAAAAAGAAAATACTTAGGGGTTCAGATTGTGCAAGACATGGACAAAGTGGCTCAGATTAACTGTGATAGAATAATGATAGTAACCAAGAAATTATTGAAATAATGGAGCTGTCTCCACTCTCCTTAATAGGAAGGTCCAATTTGATCAAGATGATGATACTCCCAAAATTCACTTTTATTTTTAATGCAATCTCATTGTTTTTTAAACCGGAATGGATAAAGAAAATGCAGGGGGAGATAAGTAGCTTTATCTGGTCATGTGAGGGGGTAAGAAGTGCCTGTAGTAAGATAATGGTGGAAAATAAAAGGAGGTATAGCAGTTCCAGACTTCAGGCTGTATTGCTGGGCCTTCCAATTAAAAATTGTAAGAATTTTGCTATCCAGTCGCCTGTCTCTTCCTCCCTTATTTCAAGTGCTATCTAGTGATCTCCCTCAGGGAGGCAATTTGTTTCTCTCCAAATTCGGTCACCCCAAGTATTTTAAGAGAGTCAGGCTGAGAATTTTGGGCACAGCTTGCAAGCTCTGGGTTCAGGTTAGACAGTTTTTGGGAATACCCAATTACAGTGAACTTGGCCAATATGGGACTCTCTGGGAACTTCAGAGTCCCTGCAAGCTGTCTTAGCAGGTCCATTAATCAATGTGGGCATTCAAAAGTGGGGTCAACTGATTGTGGAGATCTTGTTAATTTCCTGGGATTATCTGTCTGAGATCACAAAACACAAACTGTGTAGATTCAAGTTTCTCCACCTGGAAAGCTGGGCACATGGTTTGGGTAAAGACGGAGAAGGCAACAGGGATTGTAAAGAAAAATACAAGGAAGTCCTCCTCAAAGCAGAGAAGTCTCCAAATGGTACAACAAGAAATAGAGGTAAGCCTTCCACTGGGGATTTTTGGTGTGCTAGATGGTGTTGAGTTCTTGCCAAGGTTACGGAGAACGCAGGCATCACTATTATTTGTATTAATTCTTCTTGCATGAAGAAAGATCTGTCTGAAGTGGGTGTCTCTCATACCCCTGCAGTATATGGTTTGGCTAATCTCTGCTCAACAAATTAACTGCTTGGATCGAAGCTGCCTTTCATCTAAGAGGGTTGAGATGTGGGAAGAATGGAAGCAATGGTATAAGACGGGGCTCACTGATAGGTGAGAGCACAAAGGAACCTCAGATTTCGGTCGAATGATTACAAAAAGGAAAGCAACTTGTAAAAGGAGAAGTACCAGGGTGCACAAGAGATTCTCCTATTGATGGTTGCAAGAGGTTTTGGACCAGGTACTGGGAAACTGTTGCTTGGTAGTGGTACTAAAGCATTTCCTATTAGACATACTTTAGATCCTACCTCTCTCCCTTTCTTTTTGCAAATCAGGACTAAGAAAATAAATCACATTTCTTAATCTGTTGGGCTGAAAAAATCAGCTATTTGAGCTTTGGTGGCAGAATTTGATATTTTCATGAAGTGCAAAATTATGAATTATCGCCAGTTCCAGACAGAGAATGTTCAACTTCGCACACCTCTAATTCAGGACTTTCTTTCTGCCCAGAGGACCATTTCTGAAAGTTATTTTTTCCATGCTGTTGGCTTATGTAAACAAAAAGAATACATTCTGGATCAAGTGATAATATCTTTGGTGTGGGTAGTCTATAGTACAGTAAGTGGTATTACAATTTTGCCTAGGGAATAGCCAGCAGGGGTAATTCCTGCCAGCAGTAAATCTAACAATAGCAAAGCACATGATTTTCTTTTTAGATGTTAATAAGGCATTATTTGTTTCCAACCACAGGTAATACGCCCTAGTGCTAAAAATAAATTACATTCAGAAGTTACAGTGTACATTCCAGGGATAGTTGCTGGAACCCTGTGGGGAAAACATTCCCTACCATTCCCTGTGTGTGAGGTGACATACCTGGCCTACATCAGCGGTAAAGACAGTTGGTTATGTTTTGCCAGGACTTAAGACCAGTTTAGAGATGATCCGTTTTGGGGTGATAAATATGACCATCCTTCTATAGTCAAATTTCTGCTAATGTGAAATAATCTGTGTAAAATCACATTCAGTGAAGTCCATAAATACTTTCTTGGTCATGCCACAATCAGGAATTACAGCCCATCGTGGTAAATATCCTTTGACTAAAACTATGTATGGTCCTAGGCTGTAATGAGCGTAACACAAGTTCATAATAGGCAATAGTAGTGAATTTGCAATAATAACCATCAACAAAACAAACACTCTAAATTTTGCTCTACAGATGCTTAAATTACATCCTCAAATACATAAAACTATTTACCATCTTCTAGAATGTAATTCTTGAGACCAACAATAAACACACTCCCCTAGATTCAGTACGGTTTTGTATTCTCAGTTATGCTCCCCATTTGTGTCTCAAAATGAACAATAGATGATTTGAACAGTGAAATTCCAACGTATGATATTGTTAATATTCACTTCCTTCTTATAGCACTTTTACTACGCTTTTTGAATCATTGTACATACTAGAAGTTGTTATTACTGATCTGATACTGATGGCACTCCTTTGATGATGCTTAGGAGGGAAAATGCAGGGTTAGCCCTGCCCATAAATAAACCTGCAAGCAGCAGGCTGCATACCTGTTTGACTTTTCATCCTTGGCGTGGTCTCCCTTAACTTTTTGCCTATGTTTCCCTGGTTGTTGATGTGTGCTGGAATCTATTTTTGCTGTTTTTGTTACTCTGGGCATGTTACCACTGCTAACCGGTGCTAAAGTGCAAGTACTCCTATACAAAATGTGTATGTAATTGGTTCATCCATGATTGGCATATTTGATTTACTAGTAAGACCCTAGTGCAGTGCACTAGAGGTGCCCAGGGCCTGTAAATCAAATGCTACTAGTGGGCCTGCATCACAGCAGCTACACAAGTAGCTCTGTAATCATGTCTCAGACCTACCACAGCAGTGTCTGTGTGTGCAGGTTTTAACTATAAATTCGACTTGGCAAGTGTACCCACTTGCCAGGCCTAACCCTTCACTTTTGATTTTTTCAGCCCTTACAGTGTATGGTTAAGGTAGGACATATAGTAATGTGTATTATATGTCCTGACAGTGAAATAGTGCTGAATTTGTTTTTCACTGTTGCAAGGCCTGTCCCTCTCATAGGTTAACATAGGGGCTACCTTTAAATATGATTAAAGTGTAGATTCACTTTGGGAGCGGATAGACATGTGGAGTTTGGGGTCTCTGAGCTCACAATTTAAAAACACATATTTTAGTAAAGTTAATTTTAAGATTGTGTTTTTGAAAATGCCACTTTTAGAAAGTGAGCATTTTCTTGTTTAAACCATTTCTGTGACTCTGCCTGTTTGTGGATTCCCTGTCTGGGTCAGTTTGCAAAAGGAGGATGGTCTTTTCGGGTTAGGTCAGATATCTCTAGGGACACACATGGCAGAGAGTGGGAGTTGGGGAAGCACAATTCAGAGCTCAGGATGCTGGGGGCCACTGCCAAATGAGGTTCCCGTTACTCTAGAAGAGATGTAGAACAATAAAATGCACAGTGTAAGAAACCCGAAGGAGGTGGAAAATCTTATAAAACTGATTAAAGTGTACCAGAATTCAAAATAGAGTACTGGGGAAGAAGAGGGTTTATAGAGAATACCCAACATGGTTTCAGGGAGGGTTCCGCCGAAAGGACAGAGGGTTCTTTTAAACACATGAAGAAGGTGGTTTGATCAGAGTCACCGGGTGGGGAGAATATGGGGAATAATGAAAAATAAAAAAGTCCTCTTTTGCATATAGGCAATACTTTAAAATCAAAAGGCAAAGCAGTAAAGAGCAAAGGGAAGCCACGTCTCTTTAGAATATGATGTTAGATTTGGCAAATAATGTACTGTTAAAGGTACTAACCTGGAATGTGATTGGCCTTAGGTTTAATAGCAGGGGGAGGAAAGTTTTGGAATATCTGAGACATTCAGTTAATGATGTTCTAATATTATAGGAGACTCATCTGTTGCAAGAAGAATGGAGCATTGGCTGGCTTACCTTTCAGATCATTCCACTATGAGGTTAGAACTGCTTCTCCCAGATAGTCTCTAGACAGAACTCTATTACTGGATTTGGCAGTGAGTGAATCGCTTAAAAAGGATACAAGAGAGTTTTTCCAACTCAATAAAAGTTCTGCTCCTATACATATTGTATGGGACACATATAAAACTTTTATTAGGGGGAGGATAATAAGCCTGGCAGCAATTAGACATAAGGAGTTACAGAACAGACTACAAGAGTTAGAAGCAAAACTTGTGAGACTTCAGGGAGAGGTTGAACTTACATATAATTCCCAGGAAGAAGTTGTTGTACAAGATAAAATTAGTAGAGCAAGAGCCGATCTAACAGATTATTTGGAAGGTATAACACGAAGGCGATGGGAGGCTAGTAAATGGCCAATTATGAGAACGGGGAGGGATATGGAAGTTATTGCCATGGAAGATGAGGGTGGCGCTATCTAAGAACATCATTAAGGGCATTGAAGTTAAAGGATCTGGTAAACATTGTATTGAGGATTCAGATATAGAGCAAGCTTTTACTAATTTATTTCAGGATGATTATAGAGTAGACTTAGAAGACTCTAAGGCCCAGATAGAGAATTACTGTAGGGGTGCATACATGTCATCATTGAATGCTGAATTAAAGCAGGGCTTATATCAGAGGATTAGCGCAGAGGATGGCCTACTGAATGAACTGAATGTAGTCCTAAAAGATTAACTTATTCTGGGTCCAATGGAATTACTGAACAAAGCTTTTTTCGAGGGTCATGCCCTGCCACAATCCTGGGTTGAAGCCACTATTAGCTTAATTCTAAAACCAAATAAAAACCCTAAGATCTGTGAGTCATATAGACCAATCCTGTTACTTAACTGTGACTATAAGATGTACACGCAAGTGTTAGAGAAGAGATTGGAAAAGGTGATCAGAACTTTATTTGATGAGGATCAGAAAGGGCTCATTAAGGGCCGGCAACTCCATGAATTAACCCATGACTTAGTCAGAGTGATTGATATGACTACAGAAAAAATCTGCACTAACAATCATGACCTTTGACGTTGCTAAAGCCTTCAACAGGGCGAACTGGTCCTTTCTACACTATATCATTCAACTATATAATCTAGGGCAGCAATTTGCAAGGGCAATGATGCCAATTCATAAAAAGCCAACAGCAAAGATTGTAGTAAATGGGAAACTAACAACACAGAGTCAAATAGAGAGCGGAACACAACAGGAGTACACACTGTCCCCCCTCCTTTTTAATCTATACATTGAGCCCTTAGCAAACATAATTAGAAGGAATCAGACCATTATACCTTTTAATTGCAATGGATGGAGGAAAGAAAATGTGCTCTATAGGCATGACCTGTTGGTATACACACAAGACCCTGTAGGTTCTCTGCCAGTGATATTACGTATCTTGGATGAGTTTTGAAGAGTTACAGGTTATCTGGTTAATCAACAAAAGACAGAGGTAATGTCTAGGAACACTCATTGGGATAGCCCTCTTGTGAAAAAGAAAAGAAAATACTTAGGGGTTCAGATTGTGCAAGACATGGACAAAATGGCTCAGATTAACTGTGATAGAATAATGATAGTAACCAAGAAATTATTGAAATAATGGAGCTGTCTCCACTCTCCATAATAGGAAGGTCCAATTTGATCAAGATGATGATACTCCCAAAATTAACTTTTATTTTTAATGCAATCTCATTGTTTTTAAACCGGAATGGATAAAGAAAATTCAGGGGGAGATAAGTAGCTTTATCTGGACATGTGAGGGGGTAAGAAGTGCCTGTAGTAAGATGCTGGCGGAAAATAGAAGGAGGTATAGCAGCCCCAGACTTCCGGCTGTATTGCTGGGCCTTCCAATTAAAAAATGTAAGAATTTTGCTATCCATTCGCCTGTCTCTTCCTCCCTTATTTCAAGTGCTAACTAGTGATCTCCCTCAGGGAGGCAATTTGTTTCTCTCCAAATTCGGTCACCCCAAGTATTTTAAGAGGGTCAGGCTGAGAATTTTGGGCACAGCTTGCAAGCTCTGGGTTCAGGTTAGACAGTTTTTGGAAATACCCAATTATAGTGAACTTGGCCACTATGGGACTCTCTGGGAACTTCAGAGTCCCTGCAAGCTATCTTAGCAGGTCCATTAATCAATGTGGGCATTCAAAAGTGGGGTCAACTGATTGTGGAGATCTCGTTAATTTCCTGGGATTATCTGTCTGAGATCACAAAACACAAACTCTGTAGATTTAAGTTTCTCCAGCTGGAAATAATGTGTATTATATGTCCTGACAGTGAAATAGTGCTGAATTCGTTTTTCACTGTTGCAAGGCCTGTCCCTCTCACAGGTTAACATTGGGGCTACCTTTAAATATGATTAAAGTGTAGATTCACTTTGGGAGCGGATAGACATGTGGAATTTGGGGTCTCTGAGCTCACAGCTCACAATTTAAAAATACATCTTTTAGTAAAGTTGATTTTAAGATTGTGTTTTTGAAAATGCCACTTTTAGAAAGTGAGAATTTTCTTGTTTAAACCATTTCTGTGACTCTGCCTGTTTGTGGATTCCCTGTCTGGGTCAGTTTGGCAGTTGGTCTGGTTGCACCTCACACTAGACAGTGACACAAAGAGAGCTGGGGTGTAGTCTGCATTTCCCGAAGGGCCATCTGATGAGCCATCTGTGCTAGGAGGGAGGGGAGGAGTGGTCACTTACCCCTGAAAGGGCTGTGCTTGCCCTCATACAATGCAGTCTCCAACCCCCTGGTGTGTGTCTGGGACCTGGCCTGGGCAAGGCAAGATTTCACAAACAAGAGAGACTTTCCTTTGAAGCAGGCCTACTTCACAGGGCAAAATGGGTATAAGAATGGCACCCAAAACCACAGACTTTAGAACACTTCCAGAAACCAAGAGGAACCCCTGCCTGGAGAAGAGATGAGGAAGAAGCCTATGACTGTGCTTTGTGGAGCCCTCCTGCAGTTGCTGCTTCTGCTTGTGCTAGAAGGCAAAGACTGGACTTCGTGTTGCCTTCCTTCTTGTGAAGATCTCCAAGGGCTTCATTTAGAGCTTGCATGAGAAGCCTCTTCTCCTCCCTCATTGGGCTTTATCACTGCTGGCTTAGGTACTGTTTGCTCAGATGAGAAGTATTTATTCAACTGTCACTTATGACCTTGAGATGAAGATAAGGGTGAAATCAGTTTAAGAGCTATTCAGAAGTCTTAGAATGTTGTAGAGTTCATGACCAAAGAGCACTAATGAACTTTTATCGAATTAAGCCTCATGAGTGGAAATTCTGTCTGAACAGGGTGATAACAAATAAGAACTGAGATAGAAAAAGGGACACCTGAAATGCCTGTTTAGATGAAGGAATGCATTCATCTGCCTTTATCAATGTGGTTGGAGAGATTAAAGAATCTAGAAATGGTCTGCTAAATGTGAGGGTCTTTATACCAATTGCTGTGAATTAAAGGCCAGAACGTTTTTTAAAATGTATTTGGGTGCACAAAGTGACGTTTGGTCAGTAGAAAAGTTTAGTTCACCCATTGCGGTGATATATTCAGGCGTAACAGCATACAGGGTGACTGAACACAATAGGTAGGGTAAAAACCTTTTGTGGGTCAATAGACTAAAAGAACATAAAGTAATGCATTTTTTTAAAGGATGAAGCTCCCAATAGTTAAGTGCTCCTGATGTTTTGGCTTTGAATGATTTTGATTTCTAGAACTGACCGGGAAACAATAGCTGCAACGCCTCTTACTTAGTTGAAGCGGTCCTGGCAAGGACTTTTCCATCCATCAAGGAGACGATCCGTGAGATCATGTGCTGGACTTGTATCGTTTACTCTTGATCGAGTGTTCATTACTAGAGCTCGCAGAGAACTATACCAATTTCATTTTTGCACATACAATTCTAGGTTGATTAGGGCAAACCAACAACGAGTAATACAAATGCTCTGCTGTTGCTGCTGAAATGATGCATTTGATTGAAACGTACAAAGCATACAGATATAAATTGCACATGGTCTTTTTTCAATTAGATCTCTTCTCATCAGCTTCTACGCCTTTCAGCAATATTTGAACCAGGGAAAGGAGGGGTTGTGAGGGTTGCAGCGCCGTTTGAAATCCCTTAAACTATTCCCGAGCTCTTGGAAGCGCCCGGTTGAAGGTCTGTGGTTGGTAGATCGCAGGAGTTGCTTGCACTTTGCTGTACATTTCAGGGGTTTCTTTTTTTGGAGTCGTCAGGCATATGTGTGTGTCAGCTATTATGCTGACAAAAAGGCCTGTAGGTCGCCTTGCAACCACTCTGCTTTATTCAAATGCAACTATTTATCTTTTAAAAACACTTATGATTACAAAGGTTGCAATCTGACACTTCCTGAGTCAAAAAAACGTGGGTGGTCGTTTGTTACATTTACGGTTTTTTAATGAGATGTCATCACTGCTAGGTTTTTTTCTCCCCCTCACCTGCTCTTATAAGTCCTTCTTTTCTGTATTCAGGAAGCTTTTAAATTAACACCTTTTCTTAACTGATGTCATAACTACATCAGACTATTGGCAAATACATGTCTTTTTCATAGGCTGGAAGCAGCACATCTCCATTGTTAAGCATTGGTTTTACACACGACATTTCGGTCCAGTTTCATTAACAGAAATGTTGAGTGTAACATGGCTAGACTTCACTTTAACAAAACATTAAGTACATTAATGAATTGGCCTTCTCCTATGCGGCCAATCATACATTTACGAGTAGGAACATATTAGGGGAAACATTTCTGCAGTTGCCATGTGTACTGGAGGCTATTGGCTTTTTTAAATTGCTATTTTGTTGCAGAATCGTTTTTGATGTGGGAACCGAAGCAGGATTGTGTTATGTTTACGTGTGCTCAGTTGTATTATGTACAGCATGCCTTATCTTATTTCCCCTGATTAGCGGACAGGTCTGAATCCATGCCAGATTTTCAGGATATCTATATAGGATACATTTACATACGATGATTTTAAATTGAGGTCATTTACAGTGTCAGCAGTAGTTTTTTTTTAATTAGCTCTGGATCTAGCCCTCCTGGACTTTCAATTGACACCCCTAGATTAGGGTATTATTTGCAAACTTGTAAAACGTCTTTTGTTAGGGACAGGATTAGGATCAGGTCTTAACCTTAAAGAGCTTGAATTAAACCTAGCCTTAATCTTAAAATAGCTAATCCGCGGTTCTAGCCACATATTACTGGCCAATAGGTCGGTTGTGTCATACATCAATGACATATCCTGAACTGATAGTAAGTACAAGAGTGTCATATATGATGGTTTGTCCCAACTATAGCACTGAAGCACTTACTTATTTCCAAGTTCAGTAAAGCAACAAAAAAGCCATGGTTCGAATTTCGTGAGTCAATGGTTCTTTTTTAAAATGATTTATTCATACAAACACAAATTAAATGACACTACATCAAAATATGCAATACCGCAAAATCAAGGACCAATTGGGAATAATGGCTTAACATTTGAGCTTCACTTCTTCTCTCTTGGGTTTAGTAAATATACTTTCAGTACTTAATATGTATTACTGCTGAGACACTAGGCCTCACAATCAGGGGACACTTCAAAAGCCACAGCCACCAAAGAGGATGCAGGCTGCTTCTGAAATTCTTTTAACAGTAGATAGTTTGCAGGTTAGGGTTGGCAGGAAGCTCTGAATCCTCCCTACCCTTACAGGGGATAGGGACATTGCAGATGGTGCTATACTTCAGATGGCACAATCTGTCCTCAAGAAGTGACTAGTAGAAGTAGAAGAGAGGCAATCAAGTGCTGAAGATTCTTCAAAGGTGTTGGACCAGCAGGAAAAGGAAGGCACATTATAGGGAAAGAAGTAACCATTCCATTAGTAGATTTCTAAAGTATAAGGAGAAACCCAAGAGAAAATGATTTCCCATATTTCATCTACTCCAAGAGAATCACTAGAAGAAGATGCTTGACTTGATAAGAGAGCAACTGATGATTGTAAGTCATCACATGACCTTGATAAAGCATCATCCTCTGATACTGTGTCTACTTCATTTGACTTCTGTATCAGAAGTAAACCATATAACCCAACCCATGGCCGACATTGTGACCCCCTTTATTACAGACTCATTTAACCTCCTCAGAATAAGGCTGGTTTAAACACTAAACTGTATAATTTTGATTGGGTCTTGTTTATCAAACAATTAAATTTTATCTGTCCTCAAGAAATTTGGCTTCTCCCAATACAATATTAATGGTTACATTTTGTATTCCAACCTAGCTATTCCGTCAAAATCTGGTTGGGCTAAGGGTGGTTCACTTCTTCTTGTTTCGTTTTGTTACCTAGGGAAAATGTCATGTTTTTACTCTGACTCACTACATTATTTCCAATTGCTCTGTGTAGTGTGTGGTGGTTCACATAACATTTTTGTGGCTAATTGATTTTAACCAAGACACTACAGATATTATGAATTCTCATGACCGTGCCCTTGAGAAATGCTTGGATGCTGAAAGGAAAAATCTGTTTATTATAAGGGCTGGGGATTTTAATGTTCATCTTTGACCATCACCTTCCAATGTTGTCACTGGAGTATCAAATCCAAATGGGGAAGATCAATCCCATTTTTTTCATTAATCACACAGTGAAGCCTCGAATTGCATTTTGGTCAAACATAATATGTTTTTTCTCTCTGATGCTTGTCCCATTGCTCCCTCGTTGGCACATCCATTATTGGAAGGGTACTGTTTAGTATCATTGATTTCATCTTCTTTTCCAAAGATAATAGTGCATTTGCATCTAATTTTCCCCCTTTTAGTATCTATTTGCCTGGGCTATATGCCATGTTTAACTATCATAATGACCCCAACACTTAAGGGCATCAAAAACAAACGGGGTATTGCTAAAGCAGGGTTTTGTTATTCCAACACGTTTGCCATCTGATTTATTGACCCCAAATGTAGCAAGTTATTTTACTGTCTAGAACTTGCAGATGCCACAGTAGTTATAAAATCGTTTGACATTCTTTACAGAATGGCAAATAAACTTCTGAAAAATTGCCTTGTGTCAAGCAAAGGCACAGATGGCTAGGTGGTTAGAAACTTCGTGTTCTCGAGCTAACAAAATTGGTATATCTACTTTAAAAAATATACCACGAAATGGTTCTGAGGTACAGACTACAGACTAGGCTACAAAAACGCCCTACCTGTGGGATGAAGCCTGGGATTCATCATGGGTAGCCAGTGCTACAAATTACAATCATGCATTTTGGAAAGTGATTAATCCCCCCTTTATTAAAACAAGCCTTTGCTTCCGGACTGAATATCTTGTTTTCTGCAGAAAGTCGGGTGGCATATTTTCGTGGTGTTTATTCTAAGCCGCAGTCTGACACAACAACTGTCCTTTCTGGGGATGAGCCCTCAGATAATCTTCCTATTATCCTGACAATTGACATTTCTGATGGTATTTCCGCCATTCACATGGGCCATAAGGGCAAGGCCCCTGGTCCGGATGGGATGGCTATAGACGTTTATAAAAACAGCATCGAGCTCTGGACCCCTGTCTCGGTAAATGTTCTGAAGAGTACCATCAAGCACGGCCTGCCACCATCCTGGTTCAATTCTACAACAGTTCTTATATATATAGAATATTATATATATATATATTTTAGCTCAGAATCCAGATAACTCTATTCTTACAGATGTTCATTTCAGCTTTTGACAAGGGTTAGGTATCACTGAACAGTGTTCGAACGTGTACTCACTGATAAACATACCACAGCACAGAAAGGCTCTTTATACCTAGCCTTTATGGACCTAAACAGTGCATTTGACTGTGTTAATTGTTTAAAGCAGTGGTTCCCAACATGTGGTCCGCTGAACCTCAGGGGTCCACAACACATTCCCAGGGGGTCCGCAGGTCTGGGACCGCAGGAAGGCACTTCTCCAGCTGGGGCCTCTGGACAAAAACACTTGTGTTTTAATATTTCTTATTTCAGTTGTGCAGCAGTTTTAAAGGCACTGCAAAGTTCCTTGGAAACCAGCAGCTTTTGGGCAAAAATAAAAGCATGAAGCTAACTCTAGTGATTAATGTACCTGTTGGAGAGAGATGTGAGTTTTGTCTAGTGGCAGTTTTACCGCATCTAAGCTAGTGCAGATGGTTATTATGGCTGCTGCAAAGAACATTTATTATTAAAAAAAGTATTTTATGTGCATAGCACAGTATGTTACTGCTCTTGTTACAGAGATTCTTTTGTTACTGTGAGGTTCACAAGTTACAATTGTAATCAAGCACTGTGAGCAATGAACTGCCATCAAAGGGTTGCATGCAAACTGCATGGCACAAATTAGAAAGTTTGTTTTTTCCCCAGTCTCTCATTATCCTTATGCTGCTGGGAAAAAAACATGTTTGCTTGGGTAGAAATACATTCTTAATATTAACGTCAACACTAACCACTGTGTTATGTCCTGAATCCTGAGTTTGTGCTTCTCTACACCAAGCACTTTTTGAAAATGCTTACCAGTGTGGACGGCATGTAAATAATACACCTTGTAGTCACCTGAAAAGTGCTCCAACACCCTACACTGGTATGTGACATGCTATAAAACAAAACGAATTACATGTGACAGAGAGGCTATTGAGATATGAGAGGCCCTTATGGTTTTACTTCCTTTCCCCACCACGTATTTATGTGAAAAAGCTTTCTCAGATCTTCTGTACCTAAAAAATAAAAACAGAAATCGCTTGGGAAATGTAGAATGTGACCTGAGGATTCAGCTTTCCTAAATAAAACCAAACATTAAAAAGTTAGTCGCTGAAATGAAGCGCAAACCTTCCCATTAAAATGTTTTTTATTTTTGCACATTTTTTCAATATAAAATTATTATGGGGGTCATTCTGACCCTGGCGGGCGGCGGTTGCCGCCCGCCAGGCGGGAACCGCCATTCGGCCGCCCCGCGGTCAAAAGACCGCTGGGGCCATTCCAACTTTCCCGCTGGGCCGGCGGGCGCTACCTAAGCGGGAAAGGGGCCTGCAACACAGAAGCCGGCTCCGAATGGAGCCAGCGGTGTTGCAGGTGCGCGACGGGTGCAGTTGCACCCGTCGCGCTTTTTACTGTCTGCTAAGCAGACAGTGAAAAGCAGGCTGGGGCCCTGTTAGGGGGCCCCAGGACACCCGTTCCCGCCATCCTGTTCCTGGTGGTGAAAACCGCCAGAAACAGGCTGGCGGGAAGGGGGTCAGAATCCCCATGGCGGCGCTGCTTGCAGCGCCGCCATGGAGGATTCTCCCAGCCGGGGTTAATCCGGCGGGAAACCGCCGGACCCGGCTGGGCGACCGCGGCTGTACCGCCGCGGTCGGAATGACGTTTGAAGCACTGCCAGCCTGTTGGGGGTGCTTCCGTCATCAGCCACCCTGGCGGTCTATGACTGCCAGGGTTGGAATGAGGGCCTATATCTTTAGTAATTTGAGTATTTGTTTGGTCTGTACTTGTTTGTGTATTTTTTGAGAATTACTGTTATAATGTTTGAAATTTAAATGTAGTGGCGGCTCCTCCGCTATGGTGGAGGAGTGTCGCCCCCACCAGCAACACCATCTGCAAACCTTTCACAATAAAACGATAATAAACTATGTTTATTATCATTTTATTGTACAAGGGGCAGAGCCATGGGGCGTGACAGGGACCAAGGGGGAGTGCACAGCACTCCCCTCAGTGCGCATGTATGTTTGGCCAGCCATCTCGGACCAGCCAAACACACATGCGCACTGGGCTCTCTCCAACCCGGCACTGCGTTGCTGGGTTGGAGACAGCAGGCAGAGGCTCCCACTCTGCCTCGGAGCACCAAGCCACGACTCTCCGGCCAATCCTTACACTGTTTTCATTCTGCCAGCAGTATGAAATCTGCATTAGGATTGGTGGCAGGGAAGGCTGAGAGCCTGTGCCTGCTGTGAGGACTGGGGCGCAGCGTGGTGAAGGTGGCGAGGAAGATACTTTTTTTTTAGTTCCACCCCCCTCCCATGAGAGCTGCAACTGTTCAAGTGATTCAAATTGCTTGGGGTCCCCAGCTTCCATGAGTGATTCAATGGGGGTCCTCAGGTGTCAAAAGGTTGGGAACCACTGGTTTAAAGCATGTGTTTATGCTGGCTTCTTTTCTCTTCATGCTCTACATCAATGACCTTCAGAAGTGTCTGGATGCCAATGTATGCAATATTCCACAGCTAGGTGCACAGTCTATCCCTGTGCTTTTGTACGCCAATGACACTATAATCTTGGGTAGAATGGCCAATGGGCTTCAGTAACCTTGCACTTTTTCTGAATCAGCTGGGCCTAAAATTAAATTTGTCCAAATATATTTGTTATGATCTACATCCATAGGGCTATGAAAACTGGAACCCACATGATCTCTAGTGTTGAGATCAACAACTCTAGACTTTCTCATACCTAGGTGTCACAGTGGCTTATGCATGTAATTGGCACCATCTGCTTAACATTCAGAAAACACAATATCTTAGGATTACTGAACCACTTTCTAAGTCTGCCTCAAAACTCAAATGGAACTCAAAATTGGGCTCAAAACCTTTGAAAGAAATTGCTGACATTGCAAAGAGTTACTGCCTGCTTGTGGTTTCACATAGTGCACGTTTGTGGGGCTTTATTGATCTTTTTTGTATACAAAAAGGCAGAGAATGCCCTTTTCAAAAGATTGTCGTCTGTTCCCACTCTACCAGCTGTTCTACAAATATTTGTCAGTCAGAGCTTAGGCTCAACTATTTGGAGGATATCATCAAATTTTGCCCTTTAGAGCTGTGGATATCAATTTGAAGGAAGCCCGAAACTAGGTCAATCACTTAGTAATCAGCAACGTTTTGCAACTATATTCGACCTGGATAAATCAGAGCCATTCTGTGATCCCAAAGCTATCGCGGATGCTATTAATAGAATTTAGCTTGCTTTTCTAAAATATTTTTATAGATATTCCAAGGCTGAGTTGACAAGGCCCACAGTTACAACTCACTCTCTGTTATTTACCACTAATGCTAAGGAACCATATCTTATTTTGGTAGCAAATATGCAGCATAGATTTCTCCTGACGTGCTTCAGGCTAAGCAACGTTCATCTTTTGGTACGATTTGCCTTACTGGATGGACGAGCTGCTGCCTTGTCCTTGCGATCTGCTCTCTGCTCAGCCTACCTGCACTTTATATTTTTCTGTAAATTGTACAAAGCACCTAGGAAGCGTTATCTGATTCCTTTGCTCAGATCTCTAAATTTTAGACACGCTGGACCGGCTTTTTTTAAATTTACAACTGCTGTCATCATTAAAAAGTCATCAGAGTTCATTTGTGTAGTGAAGCTTATTTTCTTTCAGCAAGCTATTAAAATAAGGAGCATTTTGACACAGTAGGCATTATTTTGATTTATGCATTGTAAAACTGTGGCTGCTATCTATATGTGATGAGCATCCAACTGATGTATTGTCTCTAGGTTTTATATCTGTGATTGTGTACATGGAGTGGCTCTCAATTCTGATTAGCAATGTATTAGCTTGCAATTTTACATATTTACTGTTTTACTGGTTGTTTGAATGGTTATTAGCAGTGATTTTGATATTAGTCACTTCTCAAATTCTCTGAATAAATTCATTTTTTTATAAATGATATGAAGAACTGATTATGTATCTCTTAAGTTGTTTTTAAGCCAAAAAATAACAATTGAATTGAATTGAGTGCCAGCAGAATATGGAGTATTTCTCTCACCCAATAATCGGTGCAAACGCTTGTACTATGTTTTTGCATGTCTGTGTCATTTGCAAATTCAGCTGATATGAGGCGCCAACAACTTCCAAGGAATCCAGACTTTGTATTAAATATATTAGCAAAACAAATCGTTTTCTAAAAAATAAATATCCTATCAATTACTAAAATGGACAATTAAGAAAAATAAAGCCTAATGTCTATAAGCATGAGGCCACCTTATAGAATTAAGAATTATGCAGGTGTCACGTACGTGCGCCACACTGTGGAAATAGTAGACAGACTGGTGATTACACGAATAATGCTCACTATTCAATCTTCAATCATGAAGAACAAGCTTTTATCTTGAACATTTTCAAAGTCTGTCACACTGTTGGTACACAGACATCAAACTCGGAGGGCGATGTGTTTCTGTTTACTCTTTCCTTCCTACACAGAAAATTACCATTTTAGGGATTGATGTTAAGGTAGAAAATGGAGCAGCACATTCTGACAGATTCTACTGTCTGATGGATTTGCTGGAAATGGTTCGGTTGTTTCAAACATGGTGACTCATAAATATAAATTGAAATGCTTTTTTAGTCATGAGAGGCTAAGGCACTGCTGGTTTCAGAGATCATTATTTTTCTACCTCAGGCAAATTTGAAATCTTTCATCATGCATTAAAACTTTAGCACTTTTATGCATGCAGGGTAAAATGCATCCCGTGGATTTATGGCACTGAAAGTGATAACTAATTGTCAGATGGTATTAATAAGTAATACTCGGCCTCGGCAATTATGCTGCTGCTTGCTCCAGCTTCTAAAATTATCACGTGGAAATAGTCAATGATGTTTGTATTTCTTAGAATTACAGAGTGTGCTCAAAGGGGACCACTGGCCCTGCCCAGTATGGTGCATTCGTTGCTTTAACATTCACATGACCTCTGCAATCTGCCCATTTCAGCCGTGTTTACAAGGCATGGGAGCAGTTTGCAGGGCAGATGTGCACATTTGTAAAATATAAAAATGTTTGATTTAAAAACTCAGGGGCCTGAATTGCAAAGGAACATATATATGTGCATGTTTACTCACATGTATATTTACCCTCAGCTATTTTGCTTTCCACCATTTCCGAGAACAGTTACACCTAGATGTAAATTTACATGTCTCCGCCATCTCTGGGGTGGGGCGTCCTATAACAGAAGTTACGAGTGTAAAGTTACTGCCAGTCTGTTATCTCCTGTTAGTGGAAAACTCGTTTCCGGTTTGGAGATCTCCCTATTGGCAAGTATGGGGTTATTATTATTTAAAAAAATGTATATAAATAAAACACATCTGAATGGGTAATATAAATTTAATTGATTTAAAAATATGTATTATTAGCCTGAAAATAATTAAATTGAATTTTACAACATATTAACTTATCAAGCAAAAGATTTATTCAATAATGAAATACATATATACATTTAATTTATGATTATTCATTTTAAAACAATATTTAGAAACAAATATTCAACCTCACTCACATTTTGATGTGTACTTAATATTAGTAAATATGTTTAAAATGCATATGTTTATTTAACTTTTCAATTTTTTTAAAGTGCATGTTTATTGTATGCGTTTAAATTAGGCTTCTTACTACATTTTTAAAGCTAACCAATAATTATACCTACATTTGTATTATTTATTATGTATAGTACATGGTACCAAGTGATTTCAAAGCTCATATATCAGAGAAAAGTGGTGTTTACTGTGAATTATTTCTTGTATGAAAATAAACATTGCTAAAGCAGAACTCTGCCAGCAAAATGTGACACTGTCCCACACGGCACTTTATTTTACTTCTTTATTTGTATATGAATTGGTAAACATACTATGTAGTGTCAATGTAATACATAAAAAGCACATTTTAGAATGAATGTTTTAATGTCCTTACATTGTGCTTTGCATTTAAATTGTGACTTATAATAATGCATATTGTTGCATAAAACACATTTGAAATATTAGCGCATTATCCCCAACCAAATCAGACACTCCGCAAAATGTTTACAGACATTTCTCCAGTCTCAGCAAAAAAATAGATACTAAACATATGACGTTTAAATATTTTAAGTCTTTCTAAACTGCACTAAAACCAATAAATCAGTCATGTAATATCAAAAAATACAAGCAGAGTAACTTATAATATAATCCTATATTGCCATCAGAGGGGTTCAGGTGACATTATAAAACACTCAGCAGGTCCATGTAATGGTGACTCATTTGTATTTGCTCTCTCTCTCTCTCTCTCTCTCTCTCTCTCTCTCTCTCTCTCTCTCTCTCTCTCTCTATATATATATATATATATATATATATATTAATCACCTAATGGCCGCTTGCACATTGCGCGCTCTTACTGCCGGTGCCGATGAAGGAGTTTAGCGACCAAAACTCCTAAAAATGTCTCCAACAAATGTATCCATCACACTCCAGGAAGTTATTATTTCAGCCTTTTATTATTGTATCATAAAACGTGCTTCTACCACCCAATGTGTTTCAACCTAAATAGGTCTTGATCACAGGTGACGTTGTGAGTGGCAACTCGGAAGTCAGACCAGGAAATACAACTACCTTGGCGTGTGGTTCACCGAAAATAATTTGGCAGGGAAACAGAGAAGTGCTATCAGAAACAAAGCCACCACAATTACTTAGGAGATCACCCAACTGAATAATCAACTAAGAAGCGCGTCGGCCGACCGAATACTGAGGGTAACAAAGGCAACTGTACTCCCGGCCCTGTGGTATGGTAACCTGACATATCTTGGATCTTTAGAAGCCACTATGTAACAAGCTCACTGCAGGGCATACCAAAGAATTCTTCAACAACCGATGTACGTCCGACACTCTATGCTCAGATTGTAACTGGGCCTTGTGTCGCAGAAGTTAGACTGCCAAGCAGCCACCCGTAAATATTACACCAGGCTCAGGAAGGCAACACTACTGGAGATTCATCTTTGAAACTCCTGGCAATCCCTGAAATATGCAACTATGCAAAGCACTGAAGACTTTTGAAGTGGGTGACTCAATCCAGCTGGTAGTCATCATTGCATTCACACTTGGAAAACAACATTTAACAGAAGAGCAAAGGAAATCTCATGGGAGCAAGACTTACTGTCTGTTAAATTGTCATCACCAGTGCCAGCTCTAAATGATTCCTACTTGATTGGGGCTCCTCAGCCATATGTTTCAGAATCAATAAATGCAGAAATTTGACGGCAAATCTTTTATATGCATATACTAGCCTTGCCAATTAAAGACTTTAATCCTACCTGGCCCGCACATAGGATTAAAAGAGCCTGTAGGCTCTGCTCCTATCAACATGAAAGTTGGTTACATCTTGTTTGGTACTGCCCCTGTCTAGCCGCTCAGAGGAGACAGTTAATTAAACCTGTAGCTTTGGCCTTGTAGGCGTGCACTTGCATGGAGACATCTAGCATCTGCTTCTCACACTCAGTGGCCTGGGCCTTCGCTAGATGCACAAAATATGTTACAGCAGTCAGGCGGCTGTTATCCCAGTTAGTGGGGCCAGCTAGCACGGAGAACGAAGGTTTAACAGAAGGTTAAGTACTTCCTGAAGAAACCTGAGTCACAGATAAATTTGCAGCTGAAAGTTATTTGCACATTCCTTTTACTCCTTTTAACATAGAGGGGCAACAGTAGAAAATTCAGTACGTGAAGCAGAACAACTCACTAAGAGGAACAGTGTAGGTAATAGTATAAGCAGTACAGTTCGGGTTTATGCACAAAGCACTACAGTGCCTATTAGGCAAATACACCAGACCGTCAACAGCAACTAGGCTTGATGGGAAAATCAAGGTATCACCGATAAAATGGTATTTTATTGTGACCATATTTTAATTTAAGGTAGTATTTATTGATTTCTTTTTTTGTAATGGTTTCAGTTAATTGAACAATAAAGTTGTCTTGATTGACTTGATTGCCTACTTGCTTGTTTATTTAGTAAGTTTTTTATTTATTCGTGATTTAGTAGACCACAATTAGGCTAATTCAAACTTTGAAGCATAGTGCAACAATATTGACACAATAATAAACAATACTTTGCCATGCAAAACAATTCATTTGCAGTTATCAAGGTTCAGTAGCTCCGAGGTCGGCTTGCTTTTGACTACATGTTTGGGGAGAAATTAAATGCATTCCAAAATCATTGAATGTTTGGAAATTGATCAACATTATTCTCTAAAGTGTGCCACAGTGGCTTTTTGTAAACCTTAGAGAGATGCGCACAATAGCTTCTCTCTGGAGTGTGTATGTTCTCACCTCCCTGGCAGGTTTATATATAGTCTGCATTATCCTACACATTTTTCTTGGTTACTCCTGTTACCCATACAAATTAGACTGTTGCTTGGTTTCACATTTTATCTCAGGTTGCATATCCAGGTGTTTATCATCTTCAGTCTTTCTTGCCTGGGACAATGTGATCACGGGGGACTGAGAGATTTCAGCAATATTTGTATGTTTTCCCTTTCTACTGTATTTGGTTTTGGGGAACAGACCTTTTTTCCCTTTTTTTCCTTGCTATTGGGATGTTCTATGTTATTATACCTCTTTCCTTCCTGTAATTCTTGATAAATCATTATTATAAGATGACTATCGTCAGGTTTGTGAGTGTTTATTAACTTTTATTGGTTGATCCACCCAGTGTATTTCCCCAGTTATGGATCTGCTCCCATTCACCACTATACTCGCACAACTATGGAATGAACAAATCTTGTTTGCAAGGGCAATAGCTCACCATTCCTGCTTCTGTGAATCTGTAATGAGACTGCACTTGCAAATTGAGTTATTTGCGCTCCAAAGCTGAAATTGGAGGAACAAATAGCTAGTGAATTACCTACATAATCTGTATAACTCAGAGGAACCAAACATCACAATAGTTTGTGGGTATTCTGGTGCTCAACTGAGTCATAATCTCATTGCTTCTTCTTTTATCATCAGTGCTGCTGAGGCTATTGACATTATTTCGAGAAATAACTTGAGGTGGAGACGTAGCATATTCTCTTATGAGATGGATCCCTTAGTTTACACTGGAATACATATTGTGCAAATCATGAAACCTTGCACATTTTGATAATTATAACATGAAGGAAAATCGAATTGTGGTACTATAACAGATGGGGTTCTCAATTATACAGTCCGTGGTTCACATGTATAAAATAAACAAATAGAAGTGCAACCTCTGCATTTCACTAATGGAATATGTTTTACTAATATCTGATATCTAAGACTGAGTGAGACTATGGGCCTGATTACAACTCTGGAGGAGGTGTTAATCCGTCCCAAAAGTGACTGTAAAGTGACGGATATACCACCAGCCGTATTACGAGTTCCATGGGATATAATGGACTCGTAATACGGCTGGTGGTATATCCGTCACTTTACCGTCACTTTTGGGACGGATTAACACCTCCTCCAAAGTTGTAATCAGGCCCTATGATTCTTACTGATTAATAACCTTACTAAGGTACAGATTACCCTTGGTGGAATACCAGTTGAGCAGTCGTAAATAGCTACTTCTGGACGCACTTTCAGCATGTAGATAGGCTACATCCAATCAGAGGGGCAAACAAGGAAGATTTTGCTGGTTATATAAAATTGCCAATTTAACAATGGGACTAAATTCACCTTTCATTAACTGAACTTTGTCCAAGGCTAAACACACCCATTCAGGGATGGCGAATTGTATTGTGCAGCCATCACATTTTTGAATAGTTACACATGGTTTCTGCGGCACAATTTTCACATTCTGCAGGATAGCCTAATGAACTGAACTAATGTCCATGGAAAGCACAAGTATCTGAAGGTCACAATTTTTAATCCCGGCAAGGCTTTTGATGGAGAGTAAATTGAGCACAATTAAAATGGATAATAGTAACATTTGTCACTAACAACACTTAAAAATATATAAAAACAAGTTATCATCTGTTCATCAACACAAGATGATAAAGCTTTTGATTGTACCTTGTGAAGCGTTTAGAATTTTTTAGACTTTAGACAATGGCAAAGAGGGAAGCCTTCTGCCTCAGGCTTATAACTAGGCACCATACATTCTATGCCCAATTAAGAAATTTGAAATCTTGAAAAATTATGTTATGTTTTAAATTACTTTTTAGGGATTGGTCAATTTGCATTGCAGATACAATTTGTAAGGGTAAACAGAAACAGTCAGTTTGGATGTATCGGTTCTCAGGGTTAATATGATGTCTTTAGGCTGAAGGGGCAACAATTCATGATTCTTTATGTCTTTCAAAGCATCTCATGAATTATCTGACAATTGTAATGCTATATTCAGGTGAAAGGTGGTGGTGAATCAAGGATAGAATGCCTGGGTCAGGTCACGAGGACTGCCTCTTCACACTAGTTAAAGCACAAAATGGTACATCCCAGCTCTAGTCAACTGTTAAACTCTCTGAAGGAGCCTGTTTGTGCTCACTCTTAGGCGGTCATTCTGACCACGGCGGGCGGCGGCGGCCATTCTGGCTTTCCCGCTGGGCCGGCGGGCGACCGCCAAGAGAGCGCCCGCCGGCCCAGCGGGAAAGGCCCTGCAACAAGGAAGCCGGCTCCGAATGGAGCCGGCGGAGTTGCAGGGGTGCGACGGGTGCAGTTGCACCCGTCGCGATTTTCACTGTCTGCAAAGTACACAGTGAAAATCTTTATGGGGCCCTGTTAGGGGGCCCCTGCACTGCCCATGCCAGTGGCATGGGCAGTGCAGGGGCCCCCAGGAGCCCCACAACACCCGTTCCCGCCATCCTGTTCCTGGTGGTAAAAACCGCCAGAAACAGGATGGCGGGAAGGGGGTCGGAATCTCCATGGCGGCGCTGCTTGCAGCACCGCCATGGAGATTCAGCCCATGCAGGGGAAATCCGTCGGGAAACCGCCGGATCCCCTTTTCTGACCGCGGCTTTACCGCCGCGGTCAGAATGGGCTGGGAAGCACCGCCAGCCTGTTGGCGGTGCTTCCGTGGTCCCCGGCCCTGGCGGTCTTGGACCGCCAGGGTCGGAATGACCCCCTTAGTTAGAAAAACTGTTAGACAAATGGATGATTGTTTGGTCCTTTGTTAAATTGATTTTAATTTGTTTTCTTTTATGGAGAATCTTTTACTTAGATTAGTGTTTGTTTAATTTACCCTACTTTCTCTTCTTACCTGATCCTCCTCAGTGGTTGTAAGAAGTTTAGGGCTTGGTAGTTTCAGCCCCAGTTTGACACTCACCATACCCTCTCTCTGCTTTTATGTTCTATGTCATCGTTCATCCCCCAGAGCTTCAGCACCATTTTGGAAATTCTTTTGTTGTGGCTTGTGTTAGAGTGGTCATGTATCTTGCCTCGCCACACCACTTGAAGAGCGAATTGGCACAACCAGTCAGTGGGCTTAGAAGCAGGCGCATACAACAAGAGCACAGAAGGCACACTGATGGCGCGTACAAATCAAACCTGTCTGCATCTGTTCATGTCTTGTGTTGACCAATGCAGCAATTGGCTATTCTGTTTATAAATGAATCTTGGACAAATGACATATCAGCATTTAAGCTAGTGCCAGCTACTCCGATTTACAAGTTATTGCACCTTCTGTGCCTTCACAAACTAAGTGGCTGTCTCACAATTCTTGAAGAGTTTTACTTGATTAGGATAAGCCATTTATTCATGTTAACACCTTACTTATATTTGGCCCTGAGGAAGTCAATGAGATAAATTTCTCGGAGACGAAACACGTGTTGGCTGTTGGATGTTGTTGTGATGACCACATATGGAATCTTTCTGATGTGATGAACATGTATCAAAACCTTGCACAAGAATAAAGACACTGAACTTTAACTCTGTTTGGATTATATATTGATTTTCCCAAGACCAAGAACCTAACTGCACAGACTCTTATCTTATTTCATATGAGTGCCCTGGCCTTTTGAGTCAAACTGCTCATACACCTTCATTTATGAGTGGAAATCCATTTTTAATTTATTCACAGAATGTGAGTGTGTACTCATAAAGAGACATCCTTGTGTGGAATCTTTCACCAGTATGAAGAGAATTTCTGTGTGAGCACAGCTGCTTACAGGGGCACATATGTAGACATTCCAGGTGGATATTCCAACAAACAGTTATGAATGCCCATGAGCTGACATGCGTGTGGTGTTTTCACAAACCTTTTGCAGATTATTCTGCAATCTGAAAACGGCAGAGCTTAAGGGCCCGATTTAGGTCTTGGTGGAGAGAGGAAACTCTGTTGCACAGGTGACAGAGTTCCCTACCCGCCAAGGCTAAGATCCACCCACCCAGTTTGAATGCGGTCAGACCATAGTTTGACAATGGTGGGATGAAGGTACTGCAGTGTGTCTTTGAGAAGATAAACTGGAAAACCCGTGAGCTAGCCATGAGGTACAGCATGTTTGGAACTCTGAAGGGAGGCAGTGGAATATTGCCATTTTCTGTGCTCACCTATGTCAGTTAGTTTACTCCTAAGTCATGCTCTTGTGAGTGTGGTCAGGAAGCCTTTTGAAAAAGGTGTACATGAAGATAAAGGCTGCATAAATGAGAAGGAACCTGATTTTAGATGAGAATACTATAGCTGGGTTGCTCACTTGATGTTTCCCATGGTATCTCAGCAATCCTGCTCTATGCCCATTAATAACCAGTTCACTAGTAGACTTGTAATATGTCACTTGAAATGACTTGGGGGCCTGATTTAGAGTATGGATTATGGTTTGTACTTATCAAGGGGACAGAGTGAAATACTCTGTTGCCTTGATGGAGTGTCCACCCTCTGCATTAGATGCTTGCCTGCCCTGTGGACATATCTGAACACTGGAAGGAACCGCTGTCACAGCTATTTCTTTCAGTGTGTTAAAAGATTGATGGATAGTACAATCAAATTGATGGCAGTTCTTCAAACTTTTAACTTGATTTTGATAGTTGCGATGGGCACACTCTCCGCCAAACTGTAAATCAGGCCTTATGTCATTTGAGATGAGAACTTCAAGCAAGCATTCCAAAAAAATCCTAATCCCCCTTGTCAAAGGCTTTTCACTGTCTAGAAACATAATCACAAAGAAATTTTCATATTCTCTTCCATGTTCAATTATTTCATTCAAAAGTTGCAGGTTTGAGGCTAATTGTCTACCGAGCGTAAAACCTGTTCACTCTGGCTTCACAAGATTGACTTCTGAGGATTTGGAAAGAAACAACGTTTAGTAGTAAAATGCCTCAAGAAATCAGCCCCTTCACCTTTAAATAGTTTTGGGGGTTTTACAGGGGACAGGCCAGTTGACCCTCTCACATACAGACGTGCATAGAAACTCAATGAATCCAGACTAGAGTTCAACAGTAACCAACTGCAACTCTCCCCCATAAGGTGGCAAAGGTCTCACTAAATTACAGCTGGGGTGAACCTTTGGTAGACCACATTTTCATCACAACCTAGGCTCTGGTGTTGAATATCACTTCTAAAACATACAATACTCATAGACCGGCAAATAAACTGGGGAGACGGGGAGGGGGACACGTGGCAAGCTAGCCTGCCTGAAGAAGCCCCAAACGTTTTTAGAAAACTGTTAGAAAATTGCATTGGTTTATTCTTTCTTTAATTGTTTATAATTTATTTTAATTTCTTGGGAACCTGTAGATAGCCTATATGTCTGTTTTACCTAATTTCTTCTTTAGCTGCTCCTCCTGTGATTCTAAGAAACATAGGGCCTGTCTGCCTTAACTTCAGTCTGACACTCACTACTGCTCCTTCTGCTGTTCGGTGGCATCTCTTCACTAGTCCCCCGCATTCCAGCCAAATTTCAATAGTACTGAGATTGTCACCCCAGTGTGCAACAAGTCATGAGGACTGCCTCGTCACACTAGAAATCTGGATTACTGTTTAGTCTTTTAACTGCTTTTAACTTGTTTTCATTTATGGGGAATCTATTTTTACACTAGTGCCTATTTGATCTACTCTACTTTCTCTTCTTACTTGATCCTCCTCAGTGGTTATAAGACATTTAGGGCCGAATGACACCAGCCATTCTAATTTACAGGTTATTGCACCTTCCACACTAACACAAAAAGGTGGATGTCTCACAATCATACATAAAAATCCTATTTCGGTTTCATAAGTTAACCTCCACCCATGTGTCTTAACCCAGTACTCACAATCTTCTTGACTCTGTTTGGCATAAGGATTTTAAAAAGGGCATTGAATGTGTGGCCAAGTGTGATGATAAAAGGAAAATATTTGGTGAAATCTACTAGTTAGTCATTCAAATATGTTTATTTTGAATGGAACATCTATAAAAACATAATAATGAATATTGAAAATCAGTACAATATAAACAAAATATAAATGCTAACTACACTCAAAACAATTAAACAATTACCAAAAGATAAATATGTATTGAGATGCAATTTTAAATTGCATTTTTAAAAAGCAGCACTAAATCCTAATATCAGAGTACAGATAACATGAAACAGAGAAAATCATTTGGGTGAGAGTATCAGTTTGCAGTACCTTAATATGCTATTGTGGTTACCACCATCTTCAACCCGCTTAACTTGTGAAGCCTATTTTTACTTAGAAAACCATACATTAAGCAATAAAACAAAAATAAATCTTTGATTCAAGAAACTCAGAACAACAAAACATTAACAAGTCTGATTGAATGACTGCTTCCATTTATAGGTGAAAGATGCTAAAAAAAGTATACCCAGGCCAAATATGGTATACAGTACTTTCACATATAAAGGTCTGTAGTAGCTGTGTAATACTCAAATACAGACTCACATTAAAAAAGGAGGACTACTCTGTGAGCCTTTTACTCCTGCTTTGCCACTTCGAATTGTATGAATCCAGGTCCAAATCAATGATTCTATAACTCAATGTGTCACAACTGTGCATTTTATCTGGGGATAATCACAAGTTATCACAGGCCCACCGTTTCTAAACGAATCATACAAGCTTGAGACAGCGTAGGTAGCTCGCACGTTGCTGCCATAGAACCTCACTCAGGGCTTCCCCAAACTAGGTATTCTTAACAAATGTTTCAATAAGCAATTCTCATGAATAGTCAGTGCATATGTATTTAGGTACTCAATATTTCTGAGTCAACAGAGACAGATTTTGACCATGCGCTTTGGTGGGGATACTGCTGATCCTCCAAGTCTTGTGAAATATGCTGTGGCACTCACACGCTATGTAGGACAGCTTATCACTCCTTAGCATTTGCTTCACCCAGGTCAACCTACTCTGATCCCCAAGCAACCAAAATTCTTGGCCGTTTCAAGGAAGAATCATTCAGCCTAACATGTTGTTACTAAAGCATTGATGAGGTTTGCCTACCATGCATTTAGTCCTATTGGCATTAACACAAAGCTCTTTTAACTTCCAAAAGGCAGATAACTCATTTAGCAGAACTTACAGCCCCCTGTGAGTGTGAGAAAACAATAACATATCATCCACAATAACAGAGCAGCAACATTAAAGCCTCCTGTCTTTGGGGCATCATCCAAAAGACCTTCAAGAAACTCCATTAACTGATTAACTGAAAAGAGTGTAAGAGTCAGACAACAGCCCTGCCTCATCAGTTTATTTATTGGAAAATAATCCAATGGTTGCCCATGCAATTTCCCATCTTACCTTTTAACATCTTGCTTCAGGCATAAGTATTAGCATCCATAATGGTTATAGGGGGACCTTAAACAAGAAGTCCATGTAAGAAGTCAAGGGATATCATCAAATACATGCCTAATAATTACAATGGCCACATACAGGGACTAGTTCCTACAAATCTGATCAGTTGTGCTGACCATTTTCCTAAACCCAGCCTGACAGTTGGAAAAATATCATATGCAAGTGCCCACATTTCTAATCTTGAAAGGATCAACCTCCCAAAGATCTCTGTGTACCGTCAGTTAAGTTAACTGGACAAACATTTGTTCAATTGTTTCTGCTCCACTTCTTGTAGATGAGGATTATCCCCGCTCCAAGCCAAGAGGTGGACAACAGCTCCTCCTAATGTGGCATTAGGTAAAGAGTGGATGCAGATGCCCCCAAATCACTATCTCGACCTATACATTTCCACTGAAACTCTGTCCAATTCAAGGGCCCAGTTTAGAGTTTGGTGGACTGGTACTCCGTAACAAACATGACAGGTATCCTGTCTGCCTTATTACAAGTACAAAATAGCAATGAAAAATGCTCTCCTTTCTGATATACCGAAGAACAACAATGTTTTCTTTATTTATTACAAAATAACAAATTGCACATATAATAATAACCATTGTAAAATCAGAAACCTAACCTTCTAATCATACATATAACATGACAGATAAACATACCAAAAACAAACAAATAACACAAGCACAACACAGACTGATACTGACAACAATCAAACAAACATATAATGCATTATATAAGATAGACTGATGAGTGTGAACAAAAACATCACACAAATTAGGAATTCATCCTCAATATATTTCACTTTATATATGGAAATGTTGTATCTATTAGCCTCCAAAAGTCACTGTATGTCACAAGTCCTCCATACAAGACTTATTGTACAGTTATTTAACCATCCAATAATTTTTAATTCATGGGGACAGCACTTCAACAAAAAGCTGTCTGATCTTTCAAAATGGTCCGAGTATCACAGTCCGCCTTTGGATCTGTCCAACTTGTATACTCCGTTGCCAACTTTAATACTCCATTGTATGAATACTCCGTTGCCCATTTTTGTACTTCATTGCCAGCATGCATTTTGGTGGATTTAGACTTTCACACATACTTATCATCACACAGCAACCTTCATCAGGGCACGTATAACAAAGCACTAAAAACACAATGATTCATCTACATCAGAAAAATAATATATCATTTAATAATATGAATATCTATGTAACAACTGTGTTGTGAAAGAAAATAACTGAATTAATTCAAACTTTTCTGAAGACACCTAAAGAGGTTTAATTGATGAATGGATGTGGGTTATCTTAACCTTCAAAACCAAAAGGATGATGAAAAGATGAATCAAAGAGGAAACAGAGAGGAAAGTGAATTTTGTTTAACTAATACAAACTTTCCCTTGAAATCAGTACCAATTGCCATGAACAAATAAACCAAAAAGCAAGCATTTGCACCATCACCACAAAAAGACAAAAAACTCAAACATCAAGACATATATAAATCACCAGGTGTAAGAACTCCTCTCCCATATAACAACCACTTACCATACCTGGTAGGATTTTGTCTTACAAAAATTAGTCTATGTCCTCCTTGTCCGTTACACGACAACAAGATTGGATAAATGTCAGCTTCATCAGAGCTAACGAACGGGTCAATAACCGAAATGAAACTCATCAATATTCATCCTTCCATTAATTTTAGACCCAATAAAATTTACCAACTTCACTTTGTTATTACCCTAAGAGATAGCAGATACGGTAAATTGCCGATGTTACATCAAAATCATGCGTACTTGCAATAAAACTCATGGGCAATTTGAACAAAATAATTAACGGATCAACGTCCTGATGTAGAAAACAGCTCTAGCAAATCGGTGGGCTACAAGAACAAATAACGGCAAACCACGTTGCTAAAACCATTCAGTGTAGCACACCATATAGTGCCTGAATTTTAACGCCAGGACCGTTCACCAATCTCACTCTCTAGATTTCAATACTCACTTTATGAAGAAAAAGGATATTGAGCCTCTCAAACAACCGAATACAATCCATTGGAGCAAACGCGAGTATGCACTATTCCAACCTTCTTACATCTACTGCAACCACGCTGTAAATGAAAATAGAAATAGAAGAAGGCCAACTCAGAATACAGTCTGGCAAACCACCAGAGAAACGTGTCGGCCATATAAGGCACTCGTAATAAGGTGGATAGGTTATCTGTCATATTTTTGACTGACAACCTGTCTGCTACACTCTAAATCAGGCCCCAGGTTACTTCTACCACTCTCGGCTCTGTATTACTGTCTTCACCTCCAGCTGGATAAACTGTTCACCCATATCACAATCAGTGGGCTGTAGGAAACGTAGATGCTCTGGACAACATCCTCTTGCACCATCAATTTGGTTACAATATAACATAACTGAAAAATGAGCATCCCACCTTGACCCTGAGAAGTGAGAAAATGGGGGTGAACCAAAGTGACTTTATTGCACTTGCCAAACCACAACCAAAAAGCATGCGTAGCCACCGCCACAAGGTCAGGTCACTATTTACATTCCTGGGCTGGTTTCCTTTCTTCTGCCAGCGGTATATATAGCTTCGGATTTTATTGGTAACAACAAGTCCAACCTAGCTTGTCTGCACTCTTTATTGTACCATGGATATGCCTTCTCTCTGCCCTTGGGACTAAACTCAGAGATTAAGCCAAAAAAACAAATTACCTCTAAAATTTCCAATCAAGATTTGAGGCCCGGTGTGAGGACTTAATAATTAATGGAGTCAATGACCCCGAAAATGAGTTAAGGATTAATTTCCTTGCCCGTAGAAACCGCTTTATACCATGATCAGAATTCGATAATTAGTGAACCTTCAACAGTTTTCCCTTGACAGATATCGGCAAGTCAAACCTGCTGAAATGTATCAAAATAAAAGACACAGAAAAAAGGCAACACCTGTGAAACTCTGTGTGTTGAATACTGATTCTGCATGCTGTGCCTCATTTCCAGGTGAACAACCTGGAATATGAGCTATTTACTACAGTTCATATGTACCTCACCCCAGAAATTATATTTGCCAGGTGTGAAAACACCTAACTTCCATCCGGCCCACTTGTAATATGGCCCTATTTTTTTTGTGTGTCAAAGGATGATACTCCTAGGGTAGGAGCATCCCAGGGACCTGAATACCCATTGGGGGTCTGCACACCTTCTATCAGTATCATGCCTTCTTCACCCACACGAACAGATTGAATGGATGGTGGATTAGGGCATGTGCACGAATAGACCATTAATCCTAAAGTGGTTTGGGATCCGATCAGCTGTGTTGTAAGAGAATGTAGCATGGGTGTTATTTGGATGGATGATGTGAGGTGACCCAGTGATCAACTGTCTCTTGAGTTCTATCTGGGTATCCGAGGGATGATTGGTTCAGGGGTAGAAAGCAAAGTGAATGCTGAGTAGTGAGTATATTTGCTGAGGTCAATTTATGTATGCGTTTAATATGTAAACGAAGCAGCTATATCAGAATAAAAGACAGCACAGGCAGGAGTGATTTGGTGACAGCTCATCTCTGAGAGGGGGCTTACAATCACTCTGAAGTAATTCAGTGAGAGGAGGAGCTCAAGCAGACTGACCGACAAGCGAGACTGAGCAAAGATTCATATAGTGCACATGAAATAGGTGCTCAGCGGAGCAGCTCCTCTGAGTACGTAACATGGGAAAAGGTTTCCCATCTAAAGAATTGGGGGGTGGGCTTAAATTAAACAGCAGTGGACATCTTTTTGAAAGAAAGAACCACCAGACAATAATAAACAGCTTCTAAATGGATTTAATTTTCCAAGGTCGCAGAGTCCTCTCTGTGTTGTTTTTGAGTTGCATTTCTAATTCATTTGCCTACATCACAAAACAAGCCAGCTGGTGTGGGAGGAGTGAGGATGGCGGTAAGCGTGGATCCTAGCCTTAATAGCCTACATCCGGACTTCACGGCTAGTGGTTCACCACCACTGAGTAGTCATTTCTAGGTAGCGTCAAAGGAGTGACACTAACAAAAAATTAAGACACTAAGCCCACTCTACTTACTGGAAAATAGTGATATCTTTCTTATTCAAATAAAACTCTACCTCATCAATTCATTTGAATAATATATGTGTTTATTTCCATGGTAAAGAGCTATTGTGCAACAGTTCAGTGTCAATGAATGTATTCAATGTCGTGTGGCTCTGTTGTCTCAGATGGACAAATAACTGGTGTGACAACAAGGTGAAGACACAGAGAAGAAAGATTAGGACAAAAGAGCCACCTTCCCCTTACTCTTATCTGGGAGGGCAGCATTCCTATTAGCCCCGGTCCCATCAAAATATAGAAAGCCTATGAACCAGTGCAACAACAAATAAACATGTCAATTACAAAGTGACCATCTCTTCACTGCTGCCTTTTCAATGATGCCAAAAATAGCAGTGAGAGTCAGCAGAGACCGACAGAACGTATTACCACCGATCAACACTACTACAATATAACCTAACAAGAAAAGATAAGAATCTTTCATGCGTAGCCAGCAGGTCAGCAGGGTAATTCACAGGAAAAATGACACAATCTAGAACGTGCTTTTGCACTTATCCATTTTTTTTCTTCGCTTTCGAAATGCAAATACTTACCAGGCTTGGACATCATCCTTTCAGCCTGCCACGTGCATGGTCAACAAGCTCTGTGCCTTTTTAGTGACTGTATCACAGTGTGGCACTTTTAGGTTTTCAGTGTACATTCTGTGTGAGGCAGGTTACAATGTTTGTGTCTCAACCAACTGTAAGATGAATACTTAACTCCCAGCAACCAATATAGCTGTTTACTATGGACGATGAAAGATTTCTGTGTGCCAATGGTAGGGATCATGTCTGAATCGCTTTGATTGCTTGATGAGTCAAGAAACACAAGTTTTGAAGCCAGTCTTTACTGCTGTGGGCTGGGAATTTCGAAGCCAGAATATCAACCGGTCAAAATATTGTGACTAGAATATCGAGGGACCACACATAAAAAGGTACGTTTTTATAGATTTTCTATATGTAACTTCACATACATGTCCTTTGATTTAAGATAGATAAATAGATAGATAGATAGAAAGATAGATAGATAGGTGGATAGACATTACCTAGTGATGGTCGCCACTCGATAGTTATAGTTAGGACCTAGGGCCAGATGTAGCAAAACGGCAATTTGCGACTTGCAAATTGCGAGTCCCTGCGACTCGCAATTTGCAAGTCGCAAATTGCTATGCAGTACGGTGTCTCAGACACCGACTGCGACTCGTTATGGGGTCGCAATGACCCACCTCATGAATATTCATGAGGTGGGTCGCAAATTGCGGCCCCATAGCGAGTATAGGCACTCGCTAACATGGAGGCCTGCTGACGTCAGCAGACCTCCATGTTCGTGACCTGCTTTTAAATAAAGCAGTTTTTTTTTTTTTAAGTGTAGCCCGTTTTCCTTACAGGAAAACGAGCTGCACTTAAAAAAAAACCGAAACCTTTTGTTGCGGTATTTTTTCAGGGCAGGGAGTGGTCCTTTGGACCACTCCCTGCCCTGAAAAAATGTTTTTGGGTCCAGTCACAAACTGGAAGGGGTCCCATGGGGACCCCTTCCAATTTGCGAGTGGGTTACCATCCACTTGAAGTGGATGGTAACTGCGATGCCATTTGCGACCGCGTACGCGGTCGCAAATGGTATTGCATCCCACTGCGAGTCGCAAATAGGAAGGGAACACCCCTTCCTATTTGCGAGTCAGAAATGCATTTTGCGAGTCGGTTCCGACTCGCAAAATGCATTTCTGCATAGGAAACTGCGTTTTGCGACTCGCAAACGGCAAATTTTGCCGTTTGCGAGTCGCAAACAGTTTCCTACATCTGGCCCCTAGTCTCCATAGATGGAGCATTTTTTGTTTTGCCTGTAACTTTGGCACCGCTTGACAAATCTTCTTGTAATTTTTAAAACATATACTTTGGTCAGTTCAGCTTCTGTTTTGAAAGTTTCGGGGTAAGGTCCGTCAAGTGGGGACCAAGAAATTTGGGGGTCCCTAAACACGTTTTTCCCATTCATTTTTCGATAGGGTCTTTAGATAGGCCTACAGCCCAAACCACTGAACGGAAGTGCACAAAATTTGGCATGAAGCTAGATCCTGTTCCGCAGTTTAGGCTTTTTGTGGTTAGGTGCGAATCGGTTCAGTACTTTGGGAGTAATTTAAGGCCAAATAATATAGATATAACGGGATGCAGATCCTCCGCGGATCCAACTGTCCCCTTGCTGATATCTGATTTGCTGCCAACACTTCAACAAGGAAGTGTTGGCAGCCACCTTGGGATTCGGCTTCAGCCGAGTCCCAGAAAAAAGAGTACAAAAAAAAAGAAAAAGGGCCAGGGAAAAGTCACCCTCACCCCTTAGCTCTGCTGCTGCGGTCCCTGAGGGACCCGGCCAGTGGTAAAAAGTATTTAAAAAAAATAATAATCAGAAAAATCCACAGATGGATCCGTAGATTTTTCTGAGATATTAAAAAAAACTTGTTCTCCTGTGCTTTTTTTTTTATTTGCCCCTGGGTGGGCCAGGTCCCGGGGCCATTTGAGATTAATGTAGGAGAGGGCGCATGGGGCCCCTCTCCTTTTGTTTTCCCCGGGGCGATGAGCTAATGTGAGTGGAGCGGCCACGTGGCCCCATCACGTCCTGGGGACCACCACCACCCTGGGTAAAATGCTTTCTAAGGGGGGGAAGCCCTACAGCCTCTCCCACAGTCTTGTGGACCACCAGCTCCCTGGGGTGAATATGCAAATATGAGAGGGGGGCACACAGCCCCTCCGCACCCCGTGGACCACAACTCCCCGAGGCAAACATTTTTTAAGTACGTGGGGGAGGTCCGATGGCCTCCCCCACAGCTGCCGGGGACCACCGCCTCCCTGAGGCTACACTGATTTATGAGCAGGGCTGCTCGGCTCCCCTGATGCCCTGGGGACCACCAAATATTTTAAAAACCAAAAGGGGGTTCCTTTGGGACCCTCAAGCCCCTGGGACCACCAACTCCCCGGGGCTATTCTGATTTATGAGAGGGAGGCTGCGTGGCTGAGTCCCAAGATGGCTGCCAACACTGCTGTGTTGAAGTGTTGGCAGCCAATCAGATATCAGCACTAGGACAGTTTGATCTGCAGAGGATCCGCATCCCTAAATATCAATATTTTTTGTCATTAAATTACTACTGAATGGATTTGCACCAAACAACAAAAAGCATAATCTGCGGAACAGAATCTAGCTTCGTGACAGATTTAATGTAATTCCATTCAGTGGTTAGGACTGTGTGCGTGTCTAAAGGTGCTAAAGAAAAATGAATGGGGAAAACATGTTTTGAGACCCCCCCCTTTTTCTCAGCCCCCACTTGACACATCAACCCGAAACTTTCAAGACAGAAGCTGAACTAAGCAAAGTATAAGCTTGGAAAATTTCGTGAAGATTCATCAAGTGGCATCAAAGTTATAGGCAAAAACGCTCTTCCAATGGAAACTTGGTCCTAACTATAATTACCTAGTGGGGACCACCGCGTGGTAAAATATATATATATATATATATATATATATATATATATATATATATACACACACATGCATATAAGGTATAAATTTGTGGAGTTAGGAATAGTAAATCCATAACTCCCTGTCTACAATTATGGATTTTGTTCCTTGATATTATGGTCATGATATTGTACCCATCAATATTTTGGCTTCGATATTCCCTACTAAAAATGTCATGAGTCAGGCTGAAGGGCCTACAACTGTACACAATTGTTCGCTGAGTTATGCACCAAAACACCCCAGATTCCATAGCAGCCATATCAAAACTGCAGAAACTATAATGCCGATTGTGCTCCTTTTGTTAATATCTGCTGGAAGGCCGAAACTAGACCCTTAAGCTTCGGAGACGAAAATGTCTCAGTGTAGGTAGCCAAAGCGTGGAACAATCTCCCTCTGGAGCTTCGGTCAGACCTTGTCCTTTCAACATTCTGGGAAAAGCTCAGAACAGTTTTTTTAATTATTAATTTTACTTCTGATCTACCTTAGTATGTTTCTCCTTTACAGAGATAATTTTAGGAGTCATTTTAAGTCTTACAGTGCCAGTATGGTAGGAGTGAGCATTTAACTTTAAAAATAGCTGTCATAATAAAACATTTCACAAAAAAACGTGCTGCAGCACATGTACTGGCTGAATGCCAAATTACTCTAGAAATTACGCTATGGTGCAATTAAAGTATTAAATGAGAGGCCCGAACCAATTCCTTCCTTGTCAGAGGACTCAAGCCCCACGCGAACAAGCTTGTCCCTGCTGTGTGGCACACGTTTCACTCCTGTGGTGTTATAGAGATGATGAATAGGTCTCTGGCCAGCTGAATTTATGCATTTCCATGGCCATGCACGGATGGTTTTATATTTGCCCTCTAGATGGGGGGTTGTTTAGTGGTGGGGTTAGAGACCGCAAGGTTCCTCTTACATAAAGTTTCATTTGGTAGTATTTTTGATCCATGTACAATAAGGAACAGAGAAAATTCGCTTTGATCTAAAGATTTTTTATCTTTGGCATTCGGCAAAAATGAAGTCACCTATTTTTTCTGTCTTTTGGGGAATCAAATTTGCGGTTCTGCCCCTTTATTCAAGGTTCTAGGGGAACAGAAGATATTTGATCTTCTAATCATCACACCAACTCCAAAATCGAATTTGTCCGTTGGTGGTGAATTAACAAATTATATATGAAAGATGCATTCATGGGAAAAAGAGGGCAGTTAATGCAATAATCTAAAATGAGGAATAACCTGCTGGTATCACCCATATGGTCTAGGATTGCCCCTTTGTGGCAGACTTTTGAATACATGAAGTGTGTTCCACCCCGATCGCCCTTCCTTCATTTCAGATTGCATGTCGGGAGCAAAGGAGGAAGAAAAGCTATTATGGGAAGTGAGACACACTCTGATTAAGTGGGCATGGAATGAAGCTGAAAAAAGGCCCTTTGAGATTGCCTGTGACAGGATTCCAGTGTAGTGTTAAGGGCAGAGGAGGGTGCGGTGGGTTCAACTTTTGTCTATTTTGGCGGAATTACACAGGGGCAGAGGATGCTGGGATATGCTGCTCATTCATTTTGGGGAGACTGATTTGGTGCACATGATGGGGGCGATACTACTTAATGAGATGACAAGAATCTTGACAGAAAGAAAATGAAAGACAGTATATGTATATGTGTGTCATGTGGACAGCGTTGACTACAAGAGGCATTTGGGAGGCACCATTAAGCCGTTATGGAACAATAAAGCCAGAGGGAAGGTGAACAGGTAGGTGAGGGGATTTTGCTCAGTGGGGGAAAGAAGAGAGTAAAGAGGTAAAATTTGAGCAGTATGTTTATGTTCAGGGAAGATCATGTTCATTTATCATTCCTAGAGGATGGAGACTTCTTGATGTAACAGTAGTGTAGTTGTGCGGCAGTTGGAAGAGGCCTAATGGGATTCAGGCGACCATTGTGGCAGAAGGACTTCCAGAAAAATGTAGAACTGAATGTTGTAGAATGGGACAGAAAACACCCCTGCGGTGGGGGAGGGGGGCATTCCTGGGTGTAGGTTGGGGTACAAGCTGGATAATTGGTTTCGCTAGAAAAAATATTTAATGTTTAAAGTTCAGTCTACTTTCCATTCCTGAATGCAAATAAGCTTGTTTTAAACTTTTTTTTCCCTGCATGGCTGTATCCTTTGTAACTGTGCATGTACGTTGATATATCTAATACTTATTGTCAGTAGGTGTAAAAAAGGTGCACCTAGAAGAAGCAATATTGCATTCAATGCCTTCCCCGACATTGGTAAGCGCTCGCTGCGTATGCTCTTTATTTCTTGGTTTTTATACAATTTATATGAAAAGTACAGATAGCAGAGGTAGGCAGTTGTATCATGCCTTCTAAAACTGAGCTGTATCCAAGAGTGCTTTCACCCACCACAGCTCTGTAATCCTCCCTGACATCAGCAGTCAGGGTGAGTAAACCCATTCGGCTGGCCAATACTCTGCCTGTACGCTTCTGTTTCAAATCTGCTCACCTGCAGTACACTGACGGTTACTGATTTTAGGGGTACCCTCTTGCTTGTTTACATGTTGACCCAGCACTTTGGCGCGTGTTTTTCCGCAGTCACTCTACCAGTACCTCTAGAATCCCCGTTACTAGCTTGTGCTTGTTTTTGCTTCTAGCAGAAGCTATCTCGGGCTTGTTTTCATGTTAGTGTTTAGTAATCTGAGATGAACAGGCTTAGAGTTTAAATTTGGATGGAGTGTTTATTGCCCTGAGGTGTTGCTGCTTTTGTCGTTTATGAAAGGTTGCTGTTTTTATCTGTCTCTTTTGATGCGTGTTCTGACGGGCTAAGTTCCTTTGATTTAACATTCATGAATTTCCAGACTTTTGGGCATCCGGGACCATAATATAAAATGCTGTGACGGTACAGTGGTCATTTGCACCTCTTTTCGGCCACCCACGGCATTGTCATATTACAGAAAGGACTCTGGCATGCCCGTGGCATGGCCACACATTTTGCCCCATGCAGTGTAACGGGGCTTTTTCCACATTTGAAGAGAGCATGGCTTCACGCTTATGGGAGCACTCCTTTGCATCTGTAGGCTCCCTTTGGGAGTGGACAATGAAGGTGACACCTTGGAATCCACGGCAGGGGGTGCCATCACAGATTTCACCTCCTCTATGAAGGGTCCGTCTCCCCCTCTTTTAAAACACAGAATAGCAGTTTCACCATGGTCCTGTCTTCCACATATGGGTTCTTTACAATTCACACCTACGCTTTAGATTGCACACTCCTTTTTGAGTCCAGCCTCACTTAGAGGCATATTTACAAATTTTGCTGCATTATTGAGACACTTAATTGTACTCGTAATCATTCCTTTCCAGCCTTAAATCAATAGAAACTGTTTTAGCGGAGTATTCCACTTTAAAATAGGCATGTTCAAAGTGTATGGGAGTGTTTGTTTACTATATTCTCCTTTGTGGTAACATTCTGGAGCATAGGTTAAGCCAAGCACAATAGCACAGGGTTGCTAGTCATCTGTGGTTATGTGGCACTGTGCTGACTTGGGGCTAGCGATTCCAAGTCCCAAAGCCATCTGCTGTAGGACACCAAATGCCTCCGGTGTGAGGGAAATGGGCAGCTTCCCCAACAGCCTTCTATACTGAGGTGAGTGTGCACAACAATGGCGCTGCAGTGTCTTTGGTGTCTTTGTACATGGCACTATTCTCATAGCACAGCCAATCCAGAATGAAGCACCCAAAACATTGCCACAATTGGGGGGTTGGGTGGGGAATGTGTGTGTGTGTGTGTGTATATCTATATGTATATCCTTCATACTGCACTTCTTTCATTGCAAACCATTGCTAAACCACGTAAATACCTGATGTTACTATGTTACTATTATCCAATCGAATGCTACTAGCAGTTGTTTTTCCTATGAATCTGGCGCTGTGTTGCTTTTATTGCTGGTTTTTTTTTGTTACTTATATGTCAGGCTGTTTTGCTTGTGGTGTTTGCTTGAGATGGTTACAATGTTAGTAGAAGCACTGCTCACTGTTTTGCTTCTGGTATTTGAGGTGGTTTTACTTGTGATGCTGGTAGCTGTGTTACCTTACGTGTACGCAGCTTCTCTGCTTGCACGGCTGGTGACTTTTTTACATGTCATGCTGGTGTTGTACAGCATTTTATAATAGTTGTATTAACCCTGTAAATTATGCTAACATCGTTTGTTTCAAAGTTAAATATCCCTTTTCTGACATTACTGCATTTCCTTCACATATATTAAATAAGATGATCAGCGTTGACTCGTTATTGCACCTTTGTGCATTTCGTGCTTTTCCTGTTCTTCCTCAGCCGATCTCCAACCGCTTTGCTTCACTCCTGCGCCGACTGCTGCATTCCCATCACAGTGTTTTCACAGGATGAGCGCGAACAGCCATAATGATTGCAAACAGCGGCTGTTTGTACATTAACACATCACACGCCTGCTCCCCACAGAGCCTCCCCCGAAGTCGGGCCAGACGGGCCGCCGGATCCAGGTCGTTAACAGAAAACAATGTTCATTGAGTTTCCATCCATAAACTGATGACAGAGGGGGTATGTGCCCCAGAATGCGGAGAATTGGGGAAGCTGTGTCGAGCAAACGAACTTTGAAGATTCATAATGTTACACGTGTCCAGCATCACACATAACAGTGAGGTGAGTGCTGGGATTTCAGCTCAAGGAGACTGGGTCAACCTAGCACCTATCTATTAACATCAGATGGGGTACGGAAAGCCGTCATAGGCTTATACAGAGCAATATGTGTAAGAGTGCAGAGGCCCCTCAAGGACATCCGACGTAAATGGGAGGCAGACTTGGGGGCCCGATATCGGAAGGAGATTGGGCCCAAATATTGGAAAGGGTGCCGAAGGTATCCAGAAATGCTAGATTTCAGCTCATACAATTCTATGTTTTACATAGAGCCTATCTTACTCCGCAGAGACTGCGAGACCATCTTCAGGTACTAGAAACGAAATGCCCCCGATGTGGGACAGAGGTGGCAGACTTTATGCATATGATGTGGTCCTGCTCCCAACTGAGGGAATATTGGAACACAGTGGTGAAGGACGTTGCGGAAATCATAGAGCACGGTGTAGCATGTACACCTGCCCATTGCTTACAGCACTGGTTTTCTCAAACCCCCAAGAATAGAGCAACTAGTAGATTTCACCTCGCATTCATACTAGCTAAAAGAGAGTTGACGAAGAATTGGAAAAGCCCAACGGGTCCCTATCCTCCAAGTTGGGAGAGAGAGCTGAGAAAATGGGCGGAGTGCGAAAGATTAGTCCTATACACAGATCTCGGGAAGGGAAGAGGCTCTCCTGAGCTGAAGGAGGCCTGGGAACAGCTTATTGTTACATTAGATGATGAGCCTTCGCACTCCTGCACAGAAGAAGCAGAGCCAGATACTGCACCCACCAAATGACGAGACACTTCCCCCAAACGCCCACCAGACAACTGATATAGGAAACGGGGCAGATGCCAGATATATTCAACTAGTATTCTTTGTGTGACAGCCAAGGACAGCACGGATGGTAGAACAGTTGGGAATTTCAAGACAGGGTTGTGGCTAGGCGGGTGGCAGGGGTCTAGCGGGGGAGTTAAGAGTTACACAATGTTACACGTTATTTTATTGCAATATATTGTTGGGGGAAATACCACATTATTACGCACAGCATCTTTAGGCAATAGAACCTAGACACCACCAGAGCGGAGGATAGGGACTCAGTATTGGTGTACACCGGATTGCTTTCTATTAAGGTACCATTATTCAAAGAATATCACTGTTATGCAATCACCGACTTAATTAAGACTTTCAATTTGTAATGCATGTATTCTGTCATTCCTTTGCCTAATGTACCCACATGTGCGTAATGAGAAATTAATCAAATTTGTTTAAAAAAACAAAAAGGAGTCTGGGTCAACCTGAGCAAGAGGTACCAAGAATCGAATGGAGTGGCCATTAAGAAAAAAATAAAAGGATTTGAGCAGAGAAAAGGAGAGGGCCAGAGAGAAGGCAGACACTTGATCCGGGGTCACAGAATACAACTTTGAGACTTCTGGAGCAGTCTGTTGACCCAGGAATTTGTTCCATGGTTGCCAGGTCTCTAAACCCGCCCGCTGCTGTTGCTTTCGATCGGTTCGTGGATAGCCACCAGCCCATGTTAGCTTGAAGAGTGCCTCTTCTGTTGCCACTGTTGGTTCCATGCTCTGCCCCACCTCTCCCGTATTGTGTCTGTTCCAGTGCTGTGCCCCCAGTACCGAAGGTAAGAGGGTGGCGGGACGGCGCACTGTTCCTCGGGCCCTCTCACCCAAATTACATCGGAACTGGACCCCACCATCTTGCAAAATAATTTATTTTGTATACCACCTTTTTTTGTTTTGGATCTGTCAAACTGCTGGCACTAAAATGCTGTTCGTTGCTGAACATGTTGTTTATTTCACTGTTTATTAAGAATTGTTCATGTGAGATGTTTCCGTTTTACAACTCCTCTGCTCACATGTATTCCGAATCTGAGACTTAATTTTACCTGTTGCTACGCCAGCACCTGGTGTGACTTAATAAAACATGATATTTGTCTTTTATACTGGCAATATTGGTGCAGTGCATCAACAGCCATGTACAACTACGGGCCAATGGAATGCTGAGACATGTGTGTGTACAGCCAATAAAAAGTCACAATTTTTTTCCGCTGTTTGCCGTGAGACACTTTTGCGGTCAAATGGTAAATAGTACGTTCATCGCTCTCCTCAGCTGATTTCGCGATTATTTAGCGAATCGCAAAATCACCAAATTCTGGAGGGTCCGTAAATTAGCCACTAAAATAATGAAGCAGGGGAGGGTCAAATTATGCTCCCCGTTGACTAAATTATGAGTTAAGAAAGGGCAAATGAAAGTGCATAATGTCGAACATTTCAAAGCACTATAATTCACTTTTTTGTCTTTTTTGTACGTTAACACTGTGTAGGAAAATATTTCAGCTCATTAATATCAGTTTAAAACCTAAATACAGAAAGCTGCACCTCAAAAGTGACCTGCCTCTATGTGACAAAAGGCCTCCCTCTGCGTGGTGAGAAGTGTGGTAACGTTTTAGTTACTTTTGATCTGAGTTATAAACACACTTTGTCAGGTAAAATCTGCATATTGTGCAGAAGATAATAGATTGTGCAACAAGGGTGGTAATTCCATAACTACGCAGAAGATGACAGACTCCGTGACAAATCCACAAATATGCGGAAAACACTACAGCTGCATAATTCCAGTGACCCGAGTAAGACCATTGACACCTTCACGGGGGAAGATCTGTGTGTACAATTAATGGACTTATTTGTAATGTGGGCCCGAGCGAGGGCCTGCGCTTGCTGCTAATAGAGAGAATACACGCACACACTGAGAGAAAACACGCCTACATTAGTACGGCGCAATGCGCGACCGACCGAATGTGCAGCGCGCCCTTTATTAATAGGCTCCCAAGCGTTGCCCACCCTCACGTCTCTCTTCGGCAACATTGTTTCAGAGAGTCCGGGAAGCTCTTTACATCCCTCCCAGGTTTTATTCAAACAGAGAATGCTTTGAGAAGGAAGAACCGTGGTCCCAAAGAACACAACAGGCAAGCAGCTAGTAGGAACTGATAGCCAGAAACTGAAAAACAGAACTGACGAATAGACAAGAGAGGGGTATAGAAGAGAGGAAAAATATATATAGAGAGATATAGGTGTTCCAAATACTGATCCCTAGAACAGGGCCTAGTAACCTCTGGGCTAACACACAAAGCTGGGAGGTGGATTGGGCTGCAAGTGATACCTCTCACTTCAGCCTACCGGCTCATCAAGCCTCCCATTGCTCCTCGGAAGCTCAAGAGTACAGAGTGGCGTCTGTAGATTCGCCAGATCACCATCATCCCCTGTTTCACCCATCTGCATCCCCCTCTTCTTCATCCACCTCTCCACTGTTCCCTGCGCTCGTAGGCTCTACTTGTTGGAACCAGAACACATTGCAGGTGACTCGTTCTCCACTATGGGCAGTCACCATCGTCCCTCACACTGCCACCACTTTCCATAACTTGGGTTCATTTGGAGTCCGAATTTCCACTCTGGGTGTCAGTCTTGTATGACCACAGTGTCGCCAACTAGGAGTTCCGGGAGTTGGGTCCTCCTCCGATCACTGGCCTTCTCATTGCTTCTCCTGCATTTGGTCTGAGCTCTTTCCTGATCTAGCTCATCCGGAACCCACTGGGAATCCGCAGGAATACAATCCCGCGGGGGTTTCCGGAGCATCAATGCCGCAGGGGCGCATCCAATGGTGCTATGAGGGGTCTGCCGGTATACTCATAGAAATTAGTGCATTCACCCCTCAAGCTCCTCCTCTTGTTCCATGCCGATCCTCAGGGCCTTATTTAGGGTTCGCATAAATCTTTTCCACATCCCCGAATGAGAGTCCAACAGGACCAAGGTCAGCCTTCCATCTGGGAAACTGCCAAAGTCCATGCTGACCTTGGACCATAGTCTGACGCTGGGCTCTTCTGTGATGACCAGCACTGTGGGGTTTGGCGGTGATCGCACAGGGGTGGCACCTCCTTACTCGGACTTTCACGAGGGTGTCCATGCCCGGGAACCACACTTTGCTCCGAAGACGGGCCTTTGTCTTAGCAGCCCCTTGGTGACCCCAATGGGCCAGCTCAACCACACGATCCCACAGACAGAGGGGAATCACCAGCTTCTGGCTATGCAGCAGTATGCCATCACTCCCGAAGGGCAACTCGTCCCTCACCTTCCACACCACCTGCATGGCGGCACGTTCCTCGGGCTCCATGTTCCTGGTTCCATCTAGGAAATGCTTCAATTTCTGCCAGACCAGTGCTTTCTTCACTCGGCATACAACCTAGTCTTTGAGTGATGCTTCAGCTATCGTCGGCAAGGTGAGAGCTACTGGACATGCCGCCCGCACCACCATCCTCACAAAGCTTTCCACCCCTTCCCCTTCTTCCTCCAGCAGATCTCCGGGTAGAGGCCTGGGGGAGTGTCGGGACAGGTAATCGGCCAGGTTGTTCACCCGAGGCGGTAAATTACCTTGAATCTGTAGGGTTGAAGCAAGAGCGCCCATCATTCTATCCTTAGCAGGGCCAGACACGTCGACCCGTGAATAGTGAATGGAGGGGTTTGTGGTCAGTGATGACCTGAAACTCACGTCCACCATCTACTCAGTCCTGTTCTGCGGGTGGAAGTATGCCATGTGACCTTGTCCAACAGCGCCTCCTTTATGGCTTGGAAGGCATCACTGGCCTCACGGCCCCAGTTCCACTTAGCATTGGTCCTTGTGAGCTGACGTAGTGGCTCACCCATGGTTGCCAACTGAGGAATGAACGTACTGCGTTAGGTCACCATGCCAAGAAAACTGCAAACTTTCTTGGCATTGCGTGGCACCGGAGTACTGCGTATGGCCTCTGCCTTCTTGGGATCCACCTGTAGCCCTTTCCAAGAGATTATGTAGCCAAAAAAGTCAATGGAGTTTCTGCAAAACACACACATTTTCATGGGAAGAGTGAGGCCGGCATTCACTAGCCGTTGGAGCGTGGCTCGCAGCCGGCGATGGTGATCTTCCAATGTTTCGGAGGATATGAGAATATCACCACTCAGGTTGAGCACCCCATCTAGACCGGACAGTGTCTCTCTAATGGAATTTTTAAACACCTCAGCAGCTGAGTACACCCTGAAACTGAGTCGTCTGAATCACCTCCGCCCCACATATTTAGAAAAAGTGGTGATATTCTGACTTTCTGGGTGTAGTTTCAGCTGTTGATAACCAGAATTCAGGTCCAGATTTGAAAACCACTGGGCTCCGTTCAGGTCTGCTACGATGTCATCCATAGTGGGTGTAATGTGCCTCTCCCTTTTTATGGCCTGGTTGGGCAGTCTCATGTCGACCCAAAGGAGGATGGTGCCTGGCTGCTTGGGTTTGGGAGCGATCACTAATGGTTACACCCATGGTGTGGGCCCAGTGATCTTTTAAATCACCCCCTGGTCTTCCAGTGCCTGCAATTCTTTCTTCACCACCGGCCGGAGGTGAAAAGGGACTCTTCTGTGTCTGAGCACTGTGGGCGTCACTGGTGGGTCGACATGCAGCTTGAATTGCTTCCCCTTGAGCTTCCCCAGCCCCTCAAAAAGCTGCAGGAAATCACACAGCAGGGTCTCAGCATGTGCGTCATGAATCTGCCTCGCAAAGAAAACCAATTCAAGATCCTCAGCCGTGTGACATCCCAGTAGAGTTCCCTGGTCCCCTTCTGCTACATGGAACTTAGCTTTTGTTGAGCGAACTTGGCTGGAGATAGTCACTTCGATGGCTCCTCTCAGGGGCAATGGGTCACGTCCATCATATGTAGATAACTTCATGTTGCAAGGTGTCAACTCCAGCCGTGGTATCAGCCGTTCAAACAACATGACGTCCATCACATTGACTGACGCACCGGTATCAATCAGCACCGCCGTTGAAGTACCATTAATGGCAACAGTGCACATGGGGGGTGGACGCCTTTTTTCCTCTGTCCTCCTGCAAATGAGATTACAAAGACGTCCTTGTCCTCATCTTCCTCATAATGAGTGTCGCTTGCCCCTCTCACACCACCTTCCAGGCTTGCGTACTCTGCCAGCACCAGGTGTTTCACAGCTGCCGTCCTCTCCTGAGTACTCTTCTGTTTGAGCCTCCCACCTCTACATGCTCTTGCGAAGTGGTTTGCCTTGCCGCACTTGTTGCAGCTCTTCCCCTTCGCAGGGCACACTCCCGGCACCCGATGTTCCATCCTGTAGTTGCTGTAGTCCCTGTTGCCTGTCTTTGGAGGTTGAGGGGGCCGTTAAGGAGATTGGCTTGTCTGCAGTGTGTCAACCTGCTGCTGTTTCACAACCGCTGGTTGAGCTGCACCTGCCCTTATTTCTTCGTGCTGGTTAAGGCCTATGCAGGTGCTTGCCAACTTCCCTAGTCTAGCATAAAACATGTCCACTGACTCTGTGTCAGTTCGTTGGGCCTGGCGCAGCTTGAACCTCTCATAATCGGGGTTGAGTTGGGGATCAAAGTATAGGTTCAGGGTGGCCACTGCCGCGTCAACGTCGTTGGCTGCCCCCGTGTTTGGGAGCATGTTGAAGAGTTCATACAGCTCAATCAATCAATCAATCAATCAGGGAATTTGTAAAGCGCACTACTCACTTGTGAGGGTTTCAAGGCACTGAGGGGAGTAGGGGGGCTGCTACTGCCTTAACAGCCATGTCTTGAGATGTCTCCTGAAGGTAGAGAGGTCCTTGGTCTGAGGCAGCTCATCTCCTCTCATGTGTAGCATGAGGGACCTTCGCACAGCCCGTCTGTTTCTCTTGTGGCGCAGAAGTAATTGTCCAATCTGCTAGTCCAGTGGCGCCACCTCAGTGCTGCTGTGGCGGGGTCTGCTAGCTGACTGAAGGGGAGCAACACTGCTACTGATGAGTAAGGTAAGGGCACCGCTACTGGTTGCCTGGTCTGCGCAGCACCCTGCTGCCATTCACCGTCGGGGGAGGTGTTTGCACAGGGTGTCTGATGGGTCGACACCCCACTGAGCGATCCCGCTCTCATCGCCAATGTAATGAGGGCCCGAGCGGGGGCCTGCGCACACTGCTTATAGCGCTGTTCAGAGAATACACGCACACATTAGCATGGCACAAAACACGACTACCCAAACATGCAGCGTGCCCTTTATTAGTAGACTCCCAAGCGGTGCCCGCCCTTACGTTTCTCTTTGGCAAAATTGTTCGAGAGAGCCCGGGTGGCTCTCTACATTCTTCATATGATATGAAGGTCTCTGCACAACTGCTCTTGGGGGGCTTCAGTTGACTGATGTTGACTGATGCAAGAAAGGGTGATTTTGATCGCTTCTGAAGCCACTAATGAGAGAGTCTATATGAAAATGCCAATGAGATAATTGGGTCACAGAATTAGAGACTATAGCTAAACACTGAAGTAAGAGGCCTCTGGTCTAGTAAATGTAGGCTTCCTACATATTCGTCACCAATCAAAGGTCATGGAGGTCAACAGTGCTTGAAATGGAAAAATTAAAGTGGAGGTACTCTGTTCCAGCGTACCTGCTTGTTTCCGAGAAGTGAAGGTACTCTCCAATTAAAAGTATTACGTTTTTCTTGAGATGTGCAGGTACTCTCCCTCTCAAAATAAAACAATGGCTGGTACTCAGTACCGGACAGTACCGGCCCATTTAAAGAACTGGAGGTCAAGAAAAGCTATGTTGAAAATGCAGGAGACAAGCTCAAGAAGGCCCTCAATAACTGCTACGTCTGGATGCTGCCAATGAACATTTTCAAAAATAAATGGAACGTGTGCACAGATGTCAAATTTGCGCGCAAGGGAAACACAAAATCAAAAGGGTAATGGGGTATTATTGTACAAAAGAGAGATGGCTCCCTGGTATCGGTGGACGTTTTTCACTTGCCTACCAGACTCTGCATTTCTTGGCTGCTCACCAAATGATTTGGGGTGAAAGGTCAGCATTTTGAAAACGAAGTGAATGTCAGTTGCAGGTTAAAATGGTAGTTTGTTCAGAAAAAGACACAGAAGCAGGAAAGGGAGGCAGGAGAGTCACGAAAGTAAAGGCATAGTAGAAGCCAACACTGGCAAACCTATAGATCCGGGGTTACCAACTCGTTTTAATACATCCGGGGTTACTAACTCGTTTTAACACACCCGGGATCACAGCTCGTTTTATGTTTAAAGGAAGCAGAAAGTGCAAAAGGAGTACTGTTCTTCCTATGAAGCATCAAGGAAATGCAGGCATTTTGGAATTATTACTTTTGTTTAGTATTTAAAACAGAAGGCAGCTATAAGGAGGCAATAATGAATTAGGGAATAGCAAATGGAACTGAGGTGGAAGTTAGCAAAGAGGCTACACTAGCTCGAAAAACACACTATGACTGAGGCAACACACATACGAGGATAATAAATGTGTTTATAGATATTACCAGCTAATTTGTTCGACTAGTTACTAGAGATCGAAGTTTCTGGAGAGATGGAGAAAGGCAGTTCTACTCTACGAAGTTGGAAAAGGAGCTGATGAGCTTATGGATAAGATAAGAGGACTTAAACTGCGGCAGAACTAAAGGGGGGAATTTTTAAAGAAAGAATAATAAAATATGTATTGAATCTAGAGGGTAAATAATTCATTCTGTCATAGCGAGAGACACTGCTCCCAGTGAAGGGTCAATGCTTTCTTTTAAGTTGTTGCTATCTCATTTCTGTACTTTTAGTGATTGGTTAGTTATTTCCAGTCATATTTATGACCTGAATGCCTGATCCTTCTTCAGTAATGCAAATAAAACAAGTGTATTAAATTCTCAGGAAATAAACCATGTATCATTCTCATCGCTGTAAACATTCTACGTGTGTAAATACTTTAAATGTTCTAGAAGCCTAGATTGTAACAACTTTAATGTTTAATTTACTTTATGCAATTTGAAAATATTATTTTTCGTGCATTTCTCCTTCCCACTTCAGGGATGCAGCCCCCTTCAAGATGGCCACTTTTTTCTACAGAAGAAGTTTCTAATGTCTTCCATCTTTTATTTTGCTGGTATGGCAATAACAGTGGTGTCCTTTTTTCTAGGAACTCACTGTGGAACATTTACAGGTTACCTTGAGCCCATGAGGTAACAATAAGTGTAAAAACACTACATTGGGAATAACATTTTGGCCAGGTCTCATCTGTATTTTTTCATCTAATTATGACCTGTGGGGGAAGTAATGTGAAACATAAGGAAACGTTTGTTACGCCCGTTGCCAAGACATGGGCAATTACCACCAGCTAATTTCCGGTGGTTAGTGTCTGAGAGAAAGCCAGAGCAAATGCAATTAGTACTCAGTTTCTACCGAGAGTAAGAGCTAAAACAGACACCGTCGTTATTTACATTTGTACTGGCAGTTACTGATGTGTGTGAATTATCCAGTTGTATTCTTCTTTTATTTAGTTTACACTGTGGCAACTAGACATTCTTGTCTGTGGTCATCTGTCACTCTAGGTATTATAGGTGTCACTTGTGAGCATGTGAGCTTGTGCTTGTGACACATGTAAATAACAGATATCTGATAACATATAAGTTATAAGTCTGTACTCTTGGGTGGTGTCAGCATTTTGAGTGTATGCAGAAAAGTGTTTTTAATGCTTTAGTCAGGAATCATATGACAAGACAACCCTACAGCTTTGTCAATACTTGTCAATATTAAGCCGCCTAGAACTAATATGATGCAAAAACCAGTTCCTCAGTAGCCTAGAGTCAATGGAATATCTTACTGTAACTTGTAGAAGCTGAAATATTTGATCTGGTACCCTACAGGAACCCTTAACCCCAACTGAAAGGTACCAGGGGAACCTAATACACAGAATGAATAAAGTATTTTGATTTGTAGTAAATTAGATTTTTTAAACAATTTTTTTAAACTATTTGATTTGAACAGTGGTTGCATATTAAAAAAACATTTCAAAGAAGGTTGGGTTTTTTGGGAATGCTCGTTTGGTTTGTGAGTGCCCCAGGTGTAGGATTTGGCTTTGCTGCTTGTGGATTTGAAAAGAATGTACCCAAAGGCACTTTCAGAACTTTGGACAGTTCTATCCGTAGTGCTGAATTTTGTAAGATATCATTGTGAGAGGGTAGCCTCTTTCTAGCCTTGTTACCCCCACTTTTGGCCTGTTTGTGAGTGTATGTCAGGGTGTTTGTCACTGTTTTCACTGTCTCACTGGGATCCTGATAGCCAGGCCTCAGTGCTCATAGTGAAAACACCATGTTTTCAGTATGGTTGTTATGTGTCACTGGGATCCTGCTAGTCAGGACCCCAGTGCTCATAGGTTTGTGGCCTATATGTATGTGTCACTGGGACCCTGTCACACAGGGCCCCAGTGCTCATAGGTGTGCATGTATATGTTCCCTGTGTGGTGCCTAACTGTCTCACTGAGGCTCTGCTAACCAGAACCTCAGTGGTTATGCTCTCTCATTACTTTTAAATTGTCACTAACAGGCTAGTGACCATTTTTACCAATTTACATTGGCTTACTGGAACACCCTTATAATTCCCTAGTATATGGTACTGAGGTACCCAGGGTATTGGGGTTCCAGGAGACCCCTATGGGCTGCAGCATTTCTTTTGCCACCCATAGGGAGCTCTGACAATTCTTACACAGGCCTGCCACTGCAGCCTGAGTGAAATAACGTCCACGTTATTTCACAGCCATTTTACACTGCACTTAAGTAACTTATAAGTCACCTATATGTCTAACCTTTACCTGGTAAAGGTTAGGTGCAAAGTTACTTAGTGTGAGGGCACCCTGGCACTAGCCAAGGTGCCCCCACATTGTTCAGAGCCAATTCCCTGAACTTTGTGAGTGCGGGGACACCATTACACGCGTGCACTACATATAGGTCACTACCTATATGTAGCTTCACCATGGTAACTCCGAATATGGCCATGTAACATGTCTATGATCATGGAATTGCCCCCTCTATACCATCCTGGCATAGTTGGCACAATCCCATGATCCCAGTGGTCTGTAGCACAGACCCTGGTACTGCCAAACTGCCCTTCCTGGGGTTTCACTGCAGCTGCTGCTGCTGCCAACCCCTCAGACAGGCAGCTGCCCTCCTGGGGTCCAGCCAGGCCTGGCCCAGGATGGCAGAACAAAGAACTTCCTCTGAGAGAGGGTGTGACACCCTCTCCCTTTGGAAAATGGTGTGAAGGCAGGGGAGGAGTAGCCTCCCCCAGCCTCTGGAAATGCTTTGTTGGGCACAGATGTGCCCAATTCTGCATAAGCCAGTCTACACCGGTTCAGGGACCCCTTAGCCCCTGCTCTGGCGCGAAACTGGACAAAGGAAAGAGGAGTGACCACTCCCCTGACCTGCACCTCCCCTGGGAGGTGTCCAGAGCTCCTCCAGTGTGCTCCAGACCTCTGCCATCTTGGAAACAGAGGTGCTGCTGGCACACTGGACTGCTCTGAGTGGCCAGTGCCACCAGGTGACGTCAGAGACTCCTGCTGATAGGCTCCTTCAGGTGTTAGTAGCCTTTCCTCTCTCCTAGGTAGCCAAACCCTCTTTTCTGGCTATTTAGGGTCTCTGTCTCTGGGGAAACTTTAGATAACGAATGCATGAGCTCAGCCGAGTTCCTCTGCATCTCCCTCTTCACCTTCTGATAAGGAATCGACCGCTGACCGCGCTGGAAGCCTGCAAACCTGCAACATAGTAGCAAAGACGACTACTGCAACTCTGTAACGCTGATCCTGCCGCCTTCTCGACTGTTTTCCTGCTTGTGCATGCTGTGGGGGTAGTCTGCCTCCTCTCTGCACCAGAAGCTCCGAAGAAATCTCCCGTGGGTCGACGGAATCTTCCCCCTGCAACCGCAGGCACCGAAAAGCTGCATCTCCGGTCCCTTGGGTCTCCTCTCAGCACGACGAGCGAGGTCCCTCGAATCCAGCGACACCGTCCAAGTGACCCCCACAGTCCAGTGACTCTTCAGCCCAAGTTTGGTGGAGGTAAGTCCTTGCCTCACCTCGCTGGGCTGCATTGCTGGGAACCGCGACTTTGCAAGCTTCTCCGGCCCCTGTGCACTTCCGGCGGAAATCCTGTGTGCACAGCCAAGCCTGGGTCCACGGCACTCTAACCTGCATTGCACGACTTTCTAAGTTGGTCTCCGGCGACGTGGGACTCCTTTGTGCAACTTCGGCGAGCACCGTTTCACGCATCCTCGTAGTGCCTGTTTCTGGCACTTCTCCGGGTGCTACCTGCTTCAGTGAGGGCTCTTTGTCTTGCTCGACGTCCCCTCTCGCTTCAGGTCCAATTTGCGACCTCCTGGTCCCTCCTGGGCCCCAGCAGCGTCCAAAAACGCCAAACGCACGATTTGCGTGTAGCAAGGCTTGTTGGCGTCCATCCGGCAGGAAAACACTTCTGCACGACTCTCCAAGGCGTGGGGGATCCATCCTCCAAAGGGGAAGTCTCTAGCCCTTGTCGTTCCTGCAGTATTCACAGTTCTTCAGCCTAGTAAGAGCTTCTTTGCACCAACCGCTGGCATTTCTTGGGCACCTGCCCATCTCCGAGCTGCTTGTGACTTTTGGACTTGGTCCCCTTGTTCCACAGGTACCCTCAGTCAGGAATCCATCGTTGTTGCATTGCTGATTTGTGTTTTCCTTGCATTCTCCCTCTAACACGACTATTTTGTCCTTAGGGGAACTTTGGTGCACTTTGCACTCACTTTTCAGGGTCTTGGGGTGGGTTATTTTGCTAACTCTCACTATTTTCTAATAGTCCCAGCGACCCTCTACAAGGTCACATAGGTTTGGGGTCCATTCGTGGTTCGCATTCCACTTCTGGAGTATATGGTTTGTGTTGCCCCTATCCCTATGTTTCCCCATTGCATCCTATTGTAACTATACATTGTTTGCACTGTTTTCTAAGACTATACTGCATATTTTTGCTATTGTGTATATATATCTTGTGTATATTTCCTATCCTCTCACTGAGGGTACACTCTAAGATACTTTGGCATATTGTCATAAAAATAAAGTACCTTTATTTTTAGTATAACTGTGTATTGTGTTTTCTTATGATATTGTGCATATGACACTAAGTGGTACTGTAGTAGCTTCACACGTCTCCTAGTTCAGCCTAAGCTGCTCTGCTAAGCTACCATTATCTATCAGCCTAAGCTGCTAGACACCCTATACACTAATAAGGGATAACTGGGCCTGGTGCAAGGTGCAAGTACCCCTTGGTACTCACTACAAGCCAGTCCAGCCTCCTACATTGGTTGTGCAGCGGTGGGATAAGTGCTTTGAGACTACTTACCACTCTTGTCATTGTACTTTTCATAAGAGAAAAATATACAAAACAAGGTCAGTGTATATACACATAGCCAAAAAGTTTTGCATTTCCTCTTTTCACTCTTTTCTAAGTGCTGAAAAGTACTTCTAAACTTTCAAAAAGTTCTTAAAAGTTTAAAAAGTTTTTTCTGTCTTTCCAAAAAGTTCTGAAAACTTTTTTCTCTTTGTCTATCACTTTAACTCTCTCTAAAAAATGTCTGGCACAGGCCAAAAAGTTGAACTGTCCAAACTTGCATATGATCACCTTAGCTGGAAAGGAGCAAGGAGTCTCTGCATAGAGAGAGGTTTGAGTGTAGGGAAGAATCCTTCCTTAGAACTGTTAATTAATATGCTTAGAGTACAGGATAAGGCCATAAGTGCCCAATCTGTAGAAAAAGTAGCTAATGGTTCTCAATCTGATCCAGGGACTCCCCCAGGAAAAGGTTCAGGAAAGAAACTCCTCAGCCTGCCCATTACTAGACAGTCTAGCATAGTTGGTACAGAGGTTGAATCACACCATACTAATGGTGTGCTCTCACATTATACTGGTAGCCAAGCTGTTAGGGTGCCCTCTGTAAGGGACAGGTCTCCTTCTGTTCATTCCCATCATACCTCTGTATCTAGAAATGTCCCTCCCACCCACCCTGATGACAGATTGTTAGAAAGGGAGCTCAATAGATTGAGAGTGGAGCAAACCAGACTGAAGCTCAAGAAGCAACAGCTGGATTTGGATAGACAGTCTTTAGAAATAGAGAGGGAAAGACAGAAGATGGGTTTAGATACCCATGGTGGCAGCAGCAGTATTCCCCATAGTCATCCTGCAAAAGAGCATGATTCCAGGAATCTGCATAAGATAGTTCCCCCTTATAAGGAGGGGGATGACATTAACAAGTGGTTTGCTGCACTTGAGAGGGCCTGTGCTGTACAGGATGTCCCTCAAAAGCAGTGGGCTGCTATCCTATGGCTATCATTTAGTGGAAAAGGTAGGGATAGGCTCCTTACAGTGAAAGAAAATGATGCCAATAATTTCCAAGTTCTTAAGAATGCACTCCTGGATGGTTATGGCTTAACCACTGAACAGTACAGGATAAAGTTCAGAGAGACCAAAAAGGAGTCTTCACAAGACTGGGTTGATTTCATTGACCATTCAGTGAAGGCCTTGGAGGGGTGGTTACATGGCAGTAAAGTTACTGATTATGAAAGCCTGTATAACACAATCCTGAGAGAGCATATACTTAATAATTGTGTGTCTGATTTGTTGCACCAGTACCTGGTAGACTCTGATCTGACCTCTCCCCAAGAATTGGGAAAGAAGGCAGACAAATGGGTCAGAACAAGGGTGAACAGAAAAGTTCATACAGGGGGTGACAAAGATGGCAATAAGAAGAAAGATGGTGAAAAATCTCAAGATAAGCATGGGGATAAGGGTAAAACCAAAGATCCCACTTCAAATCCTAAACACTCTTCAGAGGGTGGGGATAAAACAAATTCTTCCTCTTCTTCCCAACCTGCACACATTAAAAAGCCTTGGTGCTTTGTGTGTAAAAATAGAGGCCATAGGCCAGGGGATAAGTCCTGTCCAGGTAAACCCCCTGAGCCTACCACCACTAATACATCAAGCTCTAGTGCCCCTAGCAGTAGTGGTACTAGTGGTGGGACTGCTGGCAACAGTCAAGCAAAGGGTGTAGTTGGGTTCACTTATGGGTCCATAGTGGAAACTGATGTCATCAGTCCCAAGACAGTTTCTGTCACACCTAGTGGCATTGGCCTTGCCACACTGGCTGCTTGTCCCCTTACAATGGATAAGTACAGGCAGACAGTTTCAATAAATGGTGTTGAGGCCTTGGCCTACAGGGACACAGGTGCCAGTTTCACTTTGGTGACTGAAAACCTAGTGCACCCTGATCAACACATCATTGGACAACAGTATAAGATTATTGATGTCCATAACTCCACTAAGTTTCTTCCCTTAGCTATAATTCAGTTTAGTTGGGGTGGAGTTACTGGCCCTAAGCAGGTGGTGGTATCACCTAGCTTACCTGTAGACTGTCTCTTAGGTAATGACCTAGAGGCCTCAGGTTGGGCTGATGTAGAGTTTTATGCCCATGCAGCCATGCTGGGCATCCCTGAGGAATTGTTCCCTCTCATTTCAAGTGAAATGAAAAAGCAAAGGAGAGAAGGCCTGAAAACTCAGGATCCCTCTCCATCAACAGGTAAAAAGGGTATCACAGTATCCCCTAACCACCCTACCATTCAGGATACCATTCCTGTGGTGGGAGAAACCTCTCCTGGGGTGGCACCTGTTCCAAGGGAATCATCAGCTGGCAAAGCTGGACTCCCTGAGGTGGAAGTACCTCTCTGTGGGATAACTAACATTGGTGAGAAAAAGAGCACCATTTTAGTTAACATGGAGCATCCCTCCAACCCTCCCAGAGAAACTTTAGTGCAGAAACTCTGCACTGCCTCACAACACTTAGGACAGCATCCCTGCCCTAGTGTGGAGCTGATTGGACAGCATCCCTGCCCTGCTCCAACCCAAGAGAAACAGCATCCCTGTTCTCTCTTCCAGCCAAATAGACAAAGTTTTTGCCCAGCTATGGCTTTACTGAGACAGCATCCCTGTCTGGCATTTCCATCATTACAAATAGGTTCAGTGGATAATTCCCACTGCTCTAAACTAAAACTTACTGATAGAAACTCTGAAAATACATCTTCACATTGTTGGTTAGCTAAAAAACTTCAAACAGGGTGGTTTACATCCCCACAGGGAAGTCACCATATAGTGGATGATAAAGGGAGTAACCAGTCTATTGCAGAGCTACTCTCTACTTATCACCACTTAGACAATAAAGTCTCAACTGGCCAAGGTTAGCCTTATTGTCCTTCGTTTGGGGGGGGGGTTGTGTGAGAGGGTAGCCTCTTTCTAGCCTTGTTACCCCCACTTTTGGCCTGTTTGTGAGTGTATGTCAGGGTGTTTGTCACTGTTTTCACTGTCTCACTGGGATCCTGATAGCCAGGCCTCAGTGCTCATAGTGAAAACACCATGTTTTCAGTATGGTTGTTATGTGTCACTGGGATCCTGCTAGTCAGGACCCCAGTGCTCATAGGTTTGTGGCCTATATGTATGTGTCACTGGGACCCTGTCACACAGGGCCCCAGTGCTCATAGGTGTGCATGTATATGTTCCCTGTGTGGTGCCTAACTGTCTCACTGAGGCTCTGCTAACCAGAACCTCAGTGGTTATGCTCTCTCATTACTTTTAAATTGTCACTAACAGGCTAGTGACCATTTTTACCAATTTACATTGGCTTACTGGAACACCCTTATAATTCCCTAGTATATGGTACTGAGGTACCCAGGGTATTGGGGTTCCAGGAGACCCCTATGGGCTGCAGCATTTCTTTTGCCACCCATAGGGAGCTCTGACAATTCTTACACAGGCCTGCCACTGCAGCCTGAGTGAAATAACGTCCACGTTATTTCACAGCCATTTTACACTGCACTTAAGTAACTTATAAGTCACCTATATGTCTAACCTTTACCTGGTAAAGGTTAGGTGCAAAGTTACTTAGTGTGAGGGCACCCTGGCACTAGCCAAGGTGCCCCCACATTGTTCAGAGCCAATTCCCTGAACTTTGTGAGTGCGGGGACACCATTACACGCGTGCACTACATATAGGTCACTACCTATATGTAGCTTCACCATGGTAACTCCGAATATGGCCATGTAACATGTCTATGATCATGGAATTGCCCCCTCTATACCATCCTGGCATAGTTGGCACAATCCCATGATCCCAGTGGTCTGTAGCACAGACCCTGGTACTGCCAAACTGCCCTTCCTGGGGTTTCACTGCAGCTGCTGCTGCTGCCAACCCCTCAGACAGGCAGCTGCCCTCCTGGGGTCCAGCCAGGCCTGGCCCAGGATGGCAGAACAAAGAACTTCCTCTGAGAGAGGGTGTGACACCCTCTCCCTTTGGAAAATGGTGTGAAGGCAGGGGAGGAGTAGCCTCCCCCAGCCTCTGGAAATGCTTTGTTGGGCACAGATGTGCCCAATTCTGCATAAGCCAGTCTACACCGGTTCAGGGACCCCTTAGCCCCTGCTCTGGCGCGAAACTGGACAAAGGAAAGGGGAGTGACCACTCCCCTGACCTGCACCTCCCCTGGGAGGTGTCCAGAGCTCCTCCAGTGTGCTCCAGACCTCTGCCATCTTGGAAACAGAGGTGCTGCTGGCACACTGGACTGCTCTGAGTGGCCAGTGCCACCAGGTGACGTCAGAGACTCCTGCTGATAGGCTCCTTCAGGTGTTAGTAGCCTTTCCTCTCTCCTAGGTAGCCAAACCCTCTTTTCTGGCTATTTAGGGTCTCTGTCTCTGGGGAAACTTTAGATAACGAATGCATGAGCTCAGCCGAGTTCCTCTGCATCTCCCTCTTCACCTTCTGATAAGGAATCGACCGCTGACCGCGCTGGAAGCCTGCAAACCTGCAACATAGTAGCAAAGACGACTACTGCAACTCTGTAACGCTGATCCTGCCGCCTTCTCGACTGTTTTCCTGCTTGTGCATGCTGTGGGGGTAGTCTGCCTCCTCTCTGCACCAGAAGCTCCGAAGAAATCTCCCGTGGGTCGACGGAATCTTCCCCCTGCAACCGCAGGCACCGAAAAGCTGCATCTCCGGTCCCTTGGGTCTCCTCTCAGCACGACGAGCGAGGTCCCTCGAATCCAGCGACACCGTCCAAGTGACCCCCACAGTCCAGTGACTCTTCAGCCCAAGTTTGGTGGAGGTAAGTCCTTGCCTCACCTCGCTGGGCTGCATTGCTGGGAACCACGACTTTGCAAGCTTCTCCGGCCCCTGTGCACTTCCGGCGGAAATCCTGTGTGCACAGCCAAGCCTGGGTCCACGGCACTCTAACCTGCATTGCACGACTTTCTAAGTTGGTCTCCGGCGACGTGGGACTCCTTTGTGCAACTTCGGCGAGCACCGTTTCACGCATCCTCGTAGTGCCTGTTTCTGGCACTTCTCCGGGTGCTACCTGCTTCAGTGAGGGCTCTTTGTCTTGCTCGACGTCCCCTCTCGCTGCAGGTCCAATTTGCGACCTCCTGGTCCCTCCTGGGCCCCAGCAGCGTCCAAAAACGCCAAACGCACGATTTGCGTGTAGCAAGGCTTGTTGGCGTCCATCCGGCAGGAAAACACTTCTGCACGACTCTCCAAGGCGTGGGGGATCCATCCTCCAAAGGGGAAGTCTCTAGCCCTTGTCGTTCCTGCAGTATTCACAGTTCTTCAGCCTAGTAAGAGCTTCTTTGCACCAACCGCTGGCATTTCTTGGGCACCTGCCCATCTCCGAGCTGCTTGTGACTTTTGGACTTGGTCCCCTTGTTCCACAGGTACCCTCAGTCAGGAATCCATCGTTGTTGCATTGCTGATTTGTGTTTTCCTTGCATTCTCCCTCTAACACGACTATTTTGTCCTTAGGGGAACTTTGGTGCACTTTGCACTCACTTTTCAGGGTCTTGGGGTGGGTTATTTTGCTAACTCTCACTATTTTCTAATAGTCCCAGCGACCCTCTACAAGGTCACATAGGTTTGGGGTCCATTCGTGGTTCGCATTCCACTTCTGGAGTATATGGTTTGTGTTGCCCCTATCCCTATGTTTCCCCATTGCATCCTATTGTAACTATACATTGTTTGCACTGTTTTCTAAGACTATACTGCATATTTTTGCTATTGTGTATATATATCTTGTGTATATTTCCTATCCTCTCACTGAGGGTACACTCTAAGATACTTTGGCATATTGTCATAAAAATAAAGTACCTTTATTTTTAGTATAACTGTGTATTGTGTTTTCTTATGATATTGTGCATATGACACTAAGTGGTACTGTAGTAGCTTCACACGTCTCCTAGTTCAGCCTAAGCTGCTCTGCTAAGCTACCATTATCTATCAGCCTAAGCTGCTAGACACCCTATACACTAATAAGGGATAACTGGGCCTGGTGCAAGGTGCAAGTACCCCTTGGTACTCACTACAAGCCAGTCCAGCCTCCTACATTGGTTGTGCAGCGGTGGGATAAGTGCTTTGAGACTACTTACCACTCTTGTCATTGTACTTTTCATAAGAGAAAAATATACAAAACAAGGTCAGTGTATATACACATAGCCAAAAAGTTTTGCATTTCCTCTTTTCACTCTTTTCTAAGTGCTGAAAAGTACTTCTAAACTTTCAAAAAGTTCTTAAAAGTTTAAAAAGTTTTTTCTGTCTTTCCAAAAAGTTCTGAAAACTTTTTTCTCTTTGTCTATCACTTTAACTCTCTCTAAAAAATGTCTGGCACAGGCCAAAAAGTTGAACTGTCCAAACTTGCATATGATCACCTTAGCTGGAAAGGAGCAAGGAGTCTCTGCATAGAGAGAGGTTTGAGTGTAGGGAAGAATCCTTCCTTAGAACTGTTAATTAATATGCTTAGAGTACAGGATAAGGCCATAAGTGCCCAATCTGTAGAAAAAGTAGCTAATGGTTCTCAATCTGATCCAGGGACTCCCCCAGGAAAAGGTTCAGGAAAGAAACTCCTCAGCCTGCCCATTACTAGACAGTCTAGCATAGTTGGTACAGAGGTTGAATCACACCATACTAATGGTGTGCTCTCACATTATACTGGTAGCCAAGCTGTTAGGGTGCCCTCTGTAAGGGACAGGTCTCCTTCTGTTCATTCCCATCATACCTCTGTATCTAGAAATGTCCCTCCCACCCACCCTGATGACAGATTGTTAGAAAGGGAGCTCAATAGATTGAGAGTGGAGCAAACCAGACTGAAGCTCAAGAAGCAACAGCTGGATTTGGATAGACAGTCTTTAGAAATAGAGAGGGAAAGACAGAAGATGGGTTTAGATACCCATGGTGGCAGCAGCAGTATTCCCCATAGTCATCCTGCAAAAGAGCATGATTCCAGGAATCTGCATAAGATAGTTCCCCCTTATAAGGAGGGGGATGACATTAACAAGTGGTTTGCTGCACTTGAGAGGGCCTGTGCTGTACAGGATGTCCCTCAAAAGCAGTGGGCTGCTATCCTATGGCTATCATTTAGTGGAAAAGGTAGGGATAGGCTCCTTACAGTGAAAGAAAATGATGCCAATAATTTCCAAGTTCTTAAGAATGCACTCCTGGATGGTTATGGCTTAACCACTGAACAGTACAGGATAAAGTTCAGAGAGACCAAAAAGGAGTCTTCACAAGACTGGGTTGATTTCATTGACCATTCAGTGAAGGCCTTGGAGGGGTGGTTACATGGCAGTAAAGTTACTGATTATGAAAGCCTGTATAACACAATCCTGAGAGAGCATATACTTAATAATTGTGTGTCTGATTTGTTGCACCAGTACCTGGTAGACTCTGATCTGACCTCTCCCCAAGAATTGGGAAAGAAGGCAGACAAATGGGTCAGAACAAGGGTGAACAGAAAAGTTCATACAGGGGGTGACAAAGATGGCAATAAGAAGAAAGATGGTGAAAAATCTCAAGATAAGCATGGGGATAAGGGTAAAACCAAAGATCCCACTTCAAATCCTAAACACTCTTCAGAGGGTGGGGATAAAACAAATTCTTCCTCTTCTTCCCAACCTGCACACATTAAAAAGCCTTGGTGCTTTGTGTGTAAAAATAGAGGCCATAGGCCAGGGGATAAGTCCTGTCCAGGTAAACCCCCTGAGCCTACCACCACTAATACATCAAGCTCTAGTGCCCCTAGCAGTAGTGGTACTAGTGGTGGGACTGCTGGCAACAGTCAAGCAAAGGGTGTAGTTGGGTTCACTTATGGGTCCATAGTGGAAACTGATGTCATCAGTCCCAAGACAGTTTCTGTCACACCTAGTGGCATTGGCCTTGCCACACTGGCTGCTTGTCCCCTTACAATGGATAAGTACAGGCAGACAGTTTCAATAAATGGTGTTGAGGCCTTGGCCTACAGGGACACAGGTGCCAGTTTCACTTTGGTGACTGAAAACCTAGTGCACCCTGATCAACACATCATTGGACAACAGTATAAGATTATTGATGTCCATAACTCCACTAAGTTTCTTCCCTTAGCTATAATTCAGTTTAGTTGGGGTGGAGTTACTGGCCCTAAGCAGGTGGTGGTATCACCTAGCTTACCTGTAGACTGTCTCTTAGGTAATGACCTAGAGGCCTCAGGTTGGGCTGATGTAGAGTTTTATGCCCATGCAGCCATGCTGGGCATCCCTGAGGAATTGTTCCCTCTCATTTCAAGTGAAATGAAAAAGCAAAGGAGAGAAGGACTGAAAACTCAGGATCCCTCTCCATCAACAGGTAAAAAGGGTATCACAGTATCCCCTAACCACCCTACCATTCAGGATACCATTCCTGTGGTGGGAGAAACCTCTCCTGGGGTGGCACCTGTTCCAAGGGAATCATCAGCTGGCAAAGCTGGACTCCCTGAGGTGGAAGTACCTCTCTGTGGGATAACTAACATTGGTGAGAAAAAGAGCACCATTTTAGTTAACATGGAGCATCCCTCCAACCCTCCCAGAGAAACTTTAGTGCAGAAACTCTGCACTGCCTCACAACACTTAGGACAGCATCCCTGCCCTAGTGTGGAGCTGATTGGACAGCATCCCTGCCCTGCTCCAACCCAAGAGAAACAGCATCCCTGTTCTCTCTTCCAGCCAAATAGACAAAGTTTTTGCCCAGCTATGGCTTTACTGAGACAGCATCCCTGTCTGGCATTTCCATCATTACAAATAGGTTCAGTGGATAATTCCCACTGCTCTAAACTAAAACTTACTGATAGAAACTCTGAAAATACATCTTCACATTGTTGGTTAGCTAAAAAACTTCAAACAGGGTGGTTTACATCCCCACAGGGAAGTCACCATATAGTGGATGATAAAGGGAGTAACCAGTCTATTGCAGAGCTACTCTCTACTTATCACCACTTAGACAATAAAGTCTCAACTGGCCAAGGTTAGCCTTATTGTCCTTCGTTTGGGGGGGGGGTTGTGTGAGAGGGTAGCCTCTTTCTAGCCTTGTTACCCCCACTTTTGGCCTGTTTGTGAGTGTATGTCAGGGTGTTTGTCACTGTTTTCACTGTCTCACTGGGATCCTGATAGCCAGGCCTCAGTGCTCATAGTGAAAACACCATGTTTTCAGTATGGTTGTTATGTGTCACTGGGATCCTGCTAGTCAGGACCCCAGTGCTCATAGGTTTGTGGCCTATATGTATGTGTCACTGGGACCCTGTCACACAGGGCCCCAGTGCTCATAGGTGTGCATGTATATGTTCCCTGTGTGGTGCCTAACTGTCTCACTGAGGCTCTGCTAACCAGAACCTCAGTGGTTATGCTCTCTCATTACTTTTAAATTGTCACTAACAGGCTAGTGACCATTTTTACCAATTTACATTGGCTTACTGGAACACCCTTATAATTCCCTAGTATATGGTACTGAGGTACCCAGGGTATTGGGGTTCCAGGAGACCCCTATGGGCTGCAGCATTTCTTTTGCCACCCATAGGGAGCTCTGACAATTCTTACACAGGCCTGCCACTGCAGCCTGAGTGAAATAACGTCCACGTTATTTCACAGCCATTTTACACTGCACTTAAGTAACTTATAAGTCACCTATATGTCTAACCTTTACCTGGTAAAGGTTAGGTGCAAAGTTACTTAGTGTGAGGGCACCCTGGCACTAGCCAAGGTGCCCCCACATTGTTCAGAGCCAATTCCCTGAACTTTGTGAGTGCGGGGACACCATTACACGCGTGCACTACATATAGGTCACTACCTATATGTAGCTTCACCATGGTAACTCCGAATATGGCCATGTAACATGTCTATGATCATGGAATTGCCCCCTCTATACCATCCTGGCATAGTTGGCACAATCCCATGATCCCAGTGGTCTGTAGCACAGACCCTGGTACTGCCAAACTGCCCTTCCTGGGGTTTCACTGCAGCTGCTGCTGCTGCCAACCCCTCAGACAGGCAGCTGCCCTCCTGGGGTCCAGCCAGGCCTGGCCCAGGATGGCAGAACAAAGAACTTCCTCTGAGAGAGGGTGTGACACCCTCTCCCTTTGGAAAATGGTGTGAAGGCAGGGGAGGAGTAGCCTCCCCCAGCCTCTGGAAATGCTTTGTTGGGCACAGATGTGCCCAATTCTGCATAAGCCAGTCTACACCGGTTCAGGGACCCCTTAGCCCCTGCTCTGGCGCGAAACTGGACAAAGGAAAGGGGAGTGACCACTCCCCTGACCTGCACCTCCCCTGGGAGGTGTCCAGAGCTCCTCCAGTGTGCTCCAGACCTCTGCCATCTTGGAAACAGAGGTGCTGCTGGCACACTGGACTGCTCTGAGTGGCCAGTGCCACCAGGTGACGTCAGAGACTCCTGCTGATAGGCTCCTTCAGGTGTTAGTAGCCTTTCCTCTCTCCTAGGTAGCCAAACCCTCTTTTCTGGCTATTTAGGGTCTCTGTCTCTGGGGAAACTTTAGATAACGAATGCATGAGCTCAGCCGAGTTCCTCTGCATCTCCCTCTTCACCTTCTGATAAGGAATCGACCGCTGACCGCGCTGGAAGCCTGCAAACCTGCAACATAGTAGCAAAGACGACTACTGCAACTCTGTAACGCTGATCCTGCCGCCTTCTCGACTGTTTTCCTGCTTGTGCATGCTGTGGGGGTAGTCTGCCTCCTCTCTGCACCAGAAGCTCCGAAGAAATCTCCCGTGGGTCGACGGAATCTTCCCCCTGCAACCGCAGGCACCGAAAAGCTGCATCTCCGGTCCCTTGGGTCTCCTCTCAGCACGACGAGCGAGGTCCCTCGAATCCAGCGACACCGTCCAAGTGACCCCCACAGTCCAGTGACTCTTCAGCCCAAGTTTGGTGGAGGTAAGTCCTTGCCTCACCTCGCTGGGCTGCATTGCTGGGAACCGCGACTTTGCAAGCTTCTCCGGCCCCTGTGCACTTCCGGCGGAAATCCTGTGTGCACAGCCAAGCCTGGGTCCACGGCACTCTAACCTGCATTGCACGACTTTCTAAGTTGGTCTCCGGCGACGTGGGACTCCTTTGTGCAACTTCGGCGAGCACCGTTTCACGCATCCTCGTAGTGCCTGTTTCTGGCACTTCTCCGGGTGCTACCTGCTTCAGTGAGGGCTCTTTGTCTTGCTCGACGTCCCCTCTCGCTGCAGGTCCAATTTGCGACCTCCTGGTCCCTCCTGGGCCCCAGCAGCGTCCAAAAACGCCAAACGCACGATTTGCGTGTAGCAAGGCTTGTTGGCGTCCATCCGGCAGGAAAACACTTCTGCACGACTCTCCAAGGCGTGGGGGATCCATCCTCCAAAGGGGAAGTCTCTAGCCCTTGTCGTTCCTGCAGTATTCACAGTTCTTCAGCCTAGTAAGAGCTTCTTTGCACCAACCGCTGGCATTTCTTGGGCACCTGCCCATCTCCGAGCTGCTTGTGACTTTTGGACTTGGTCCCCTTGTTCCACAGGTACCCTCAGTCAGGAATCCATCGTTGTTGCATTGCTGATTTGTGTTTTCCTTGCATTCTCCCTCTAACACGACTATTTTGTCCTTAGGGGAACTTTGGTGCACTTTGCACTCACTTTTCAGGGTCTTGGGGTGGGTTATTTTGCTAACTCTCACTATTTTCTAATAGTCCCAGCGACCCTCTACAAGGTCACATAGGTTTGGGGTCCATTCGTGGTTCGCATTCCACTTCTGGAGTATATGGTTTGTGTTGCCCCTATCCCTATGTTTCCCCATTGCATCCTATTGTAACTATACATTGTTTGCACTGTTTTCTAAGACTATACTGCATATTTTTGCTATTGTGTATATATATCTTGTGTATATTTCCTATCCTCTCACTGAGGGTACACTCTAAGATACTTTGGCATATTGTCATAAAAATAAAGTACCTTTATTTTTAGTATAACTGTGTATTGTGTTTTCTTATGATATTGTGCATATGACACTAAGTGGTACTGTAGTAGCTTCACACGTCTCCTAGTTCAGCCTAAGCTGCTCTGCTAAGCTACCATTATCTATCAGCCTAAGCTGCTAGACACCCTATACACTAATAAGGGATAACTGGGCCTGGTGCAAGGTGCAAGTACCCCTTGGTACTCACTACAAGCCAGTCCAGCCTCCTACAATCATTGGCTGGCTCCTTGCTTGCAATGAACGGTGTTCTGCTGACACTGACAATGAACAAACCCTAAATCGGTTCACAAAATCTAGTGCAGCACCCTAAGAATCCTGTCAACAAGGCTTTGTCTGCTCTGGGAAGCTATGCAGGAGAGTCAGTGGGGCTACGGAAGCATCATTTTCTATGTCTGAGTAAGTACTCAATCTCTACATGTGTTGGAAACACATGTAGACTCATCTATGATGCTACTTTTGAAATGTCTAGGTTCTCTGTATTGCATCTAGAAATTGATAAAAGGATTGCATGGCCTGAAAGAGACCTAAAACCATGGGGCTGCAACAGATACAACACCAGTGTTATAGATATAGAGTTGGTCGACCAGGGCAGCCCACAAACAAATATCATGCTGAGCTACGAGGGGAGTCCGCTTAACACTCTCTGCATCAGATTATTTTTATCATCGTCCAATAGGGTTTAAGCACCACCCGAGAGCTAGCTGCAGAAACTGCACACACAGCATAACAACAGATGGCAAATCTCACAGCCCATGAGTATTTCTGATGGAACCTTGGATCAGCTTAATATGAAAACAATGACAAAACTTACCCTATCGCATTTACTCGAGGGAAAGGTCCCCTGTGAGGAACTAGCGGGACAGATAGCAATAAGGACACCTGGACATAAAGGAAAGGGGTGGGATTCACATTAGAGGATTTGTTCAAGCGGTGGGACATCGACTTGCCCGTCATGGATACTCCATTGAGGATTGCTCTAATATATAAAAGTCAGGATTTCACACCTACCCAGAAGAGGCATGTGAGAGGGAAAGGAGACTAGGAGGTAGGATTTAGTTTAAATGGCAGCTGTGCAGTCAGTCCGCGATAGGCAGACGTATCCTGAAAACCCTTTCGCTTTAGTTGTATCTCCATTGAAGGTTACATTGGGTATGAAGTGCTACTTAAAATGGAGGAATGATTCTGGTTTTGGGGTGCTGCCAACTTAATTTTCGCTTCAATGAAGTGACCAAGAGGAAGTCTTTCAAAGTCTGTCGACTCCAGACTATCTTCCGAATGAACAGCAAAGACAGTGTCTCGAAATGTATATAACATATAAAAACAGGAGCCCAGGTGTGTTTCTTAACTACCTCCTATGCAAATGAAAACTGATAGTACTAAGAGAGCACTGGCATGCAGAAGAATAAGCAAGACAAAGTTCTATTTGTTCCTTACTTCTGTCCACATTCCAAGAGTGAGGGCTAATCATGTCCGCTTTAGTGTTGACACTTGTATTTTAATTATGTTTGCCAGGGCATTGATGGAGATTCAGACAGTGTGGTAATCCCGTGAAGGCATCGAGGAAAGCCTTGTGGTGCTTTTGGAATAAGCATGGAGCAGTAACTGTACTTCTAAGGCTATATTCTCCAGTTAAAATGACATTGTAGATAAATTGCTGAATTGTATGGATACTTAGCATGTAACATTTGAGCACGGAAGTACTTCCAATTAGGAAATATGAATGTGATGTCATAGTTAGCTATGTGAGAAGTCATGCACCCACGAAGACATTTGGGGGCATATTTATACTCCATTAGCACCGAATTTGTGAAATAGTTTTATGCAGATTCAGCGCAACACTAACTCCATATTTATATTTTGACGTTAGACACGTCTAACGTCAAAATATTGACGTTTGCACCATTTTTTAGATGTGTGAACTTACCCTGCGTCAATGAGATGCAAGGAAGGCTTTCCCATCTAAAAAATGGTGCTAATCCCATAGCCCCATATTTAGCCCCCGTGCTAAAATGATGCACGGGTGGGCGGAGGGGCTAAATAGTGGTGCAAAGCTTGCTTTGCACCATTATTTAACTCCTGGGTCAGACCAGGCATTAGGGGACCTTTGGACCCATTTCCATGGTTAAACACCATGGAATGGGTCTACAAGTGCCCTCCTCGAGCCCCAGGAACACCCCCACCCATACCAGAGGGACACCAGAGGATGGGAGACCCCATCCCAGGTAAGTATAGGTAAGTATTTTCTTTTTTAATTAAAGTGCCGTCAGGGCCCAACTTGGGGCCCCCTGCATGGCACAGGTTGCAATGGCCATGCCCAGGCCTGTGCTGGCCATTGGGGTATTGAGCATGACTCCTGTCTTTCCTAACACAGGAGTCATGGGTATAAATGGTTTTGCGTCAGAAAATGATACTAGGCTGGTTAGAGGCATTTTTTTTGCCTCTAACCAGCCTAACGTCATTTTGTGGTGCAAAATCCCCCTTCTACGCAACCAGCTAACGTCATTTTTTTACGCTAGCCCACCCTTTGCACCAGCTTGTGCCATTCCATAAATATGGCACCTGGCTGGCGCTCTGGAATGGTGCAAACCGGTGCTAAACCTTTTGATGCAAAACTGCGTTAAATCAGTTTTGCATCAAAAAGTATAAATCTGCCTCTTGGTATTTTTCCAGACTGCACCATTTCCACTTGGTCTAACCGCCTCCACGCCCCACTGACCCTGCTGTCTCCACATAAACATTGCAGGATCCATCCCTCCAACCCTCGTTTTTTGCCCAACTTTGTCAAATGTTGTTTCTGTTAAAGAGTTTGGTCACTTTTAAAAAGCAGCATTTTTACTGTGTGTCCAAACAGATTAAAAATAGCTCATTGCAGCCGTTAATAGAGCTTTCCTGGCTCCTGCGTGAAAACGCTTGTGAAAGAAAGAACAACCTTAGGATTGCAAGGGAGCCTTTTGTATTCTGCAAAGCATCTCCCAACCTAGCTAATATATCGATGGGAGGTCAAATTACGTTTTATTTATTTTCCATGCCGTGTTTGATGCACCCATTGATGTTCATGAGGCTCACCCGAGTTTCTTTTTTCAGTCAACCAACAAATATAAACATATGTGCTTTTTGTTAAGATTTATGTTGACGTATGCATACAGTTATGATGCGTGTGACAGTAATGCCATCGAACTCTTTGAATCTGCGCTAAGATTGAGGGTCAAGTCATATTGCCGATTTTTAATTCAGATGTTTCATGAAGGTTTTGAATCACACTTTTTTGTGCTTTTCAATGATTGCCTCTGTCACTCTGTAGTGATGTGCTGGCAGCAAGTCGGACTGGCCAATAGGGCAATAAGCAGTCCCCAAAGGGCTGATCTGAAAGATCAGTGTCTAGGCCCATCACATGAGCTAAGGTGGTGCAAGAGAGTCATGGTTTAGGCTGAGAGACAGCTTTAATGTTAACTCTCAAAGACTGGTGCAAGATTTGGCTTTACAATGAAGGTAAGCAGCGGCCGACAAGATGGCGGTGGGCACCAAGACTCCACCCCTAAGTAATACCACCTATTTGATGAAGGTGTGAGACAATATCAGCTTGCACTGTGCAATACCATCTGTATGACTGTTGATTTAGAAGTACAGAACTAAAAGTATAACACCAAACGCGTCATTTATTGTCTCACTGTAAATTCTGGCCCAAAACTCTCTATCACAAATAAAGTTTGCACATACTTTCCTGTTAGCATTTGTGCCTATTCAACAGCGTGGCAAAAATGGGGAACAAAGCTAACTAACCTTTAAAATGACCCATTTGTTGGTTGGAACTACCTTATTTTTTTAAATGATCCACTTGCTCAGGCGCTTACTCAAACGACTGCAAACTCAAGCCAATGCCTATTGAGCTCAGCTCTAAATTAGTGCTAACCAGGCACGAAGGCCACTTGAGGCTGTTTTACCACCAGTGACTAGGTCTAAACCAGGCCCTACAGGCTTTGCCTTCTGTAACATGACCAAAAAGTTCAGGACACAACTGATTCGCGGTAAAGCGTTGAGGAAATATCTCAAGGTGATTCTCGTGTCAGGCAGGGACAGCGGTTCTGTGAAACCCGTAAGGCAGCAGAGTCAGTCAGTGTTGAGTTTCCATGACCTTGATAAAGATGGCGGCGCAGATGAAAATGGTACGTATTGATCACATTTACGTGCCCCTCTGGAGGGTACTAAATGCCACAAATATGAAACTGAAACTCACAGCCTCTTCAGTGTATTGACTGTTCACAGGCTGAGTGAAACATAAATCTCAGATGCGCGTCTCAAAATAAGTATATTATGTAATAGGATATTTCCGTCAGTCCCATTTCAAGAGTATTTTTTGTTATCCAGAGGTTAATATGCTCAAGTTGAAGTTGTAAAACGTGATCCAGTACTTGAACAACAAGAGCAACCCTTTACTAATATTTATATATTTATAGGTGCAAAGGAAAAGCGTGCAGAAGTGAGAGATAACCATTCTTTAGTTAAAAAAAGTAAGGGTTTGGTGTGCAAGAGTGCTTCTGGTGGCAAAACCTGTGATTGGCAAAAAAAAAGCTTTAGCACCACAGGCACAGAGTTCCAATGTGCAAAGGATACTTTGTGATGCAGGAATGACTTTTCGACCCTAAAAATATATTTTGTAACCCCTTGCGGATCTACTGTTAAGAGAGTCTGAACGTGGAGTCCCCCTTTAATCTAAGTTGCAATGAAACGTTTCAATAGTTTGCAACTGCAGCAATGGATAGAACACCTGCCTTGTACAGCAGATGGTAGCCATTTTAAGGTGCCCATGACAGACAGCTGGACAGCTTCCACTTTGTGAGTACCAGATGCAGGCCTCAAGTAAGCACACACCACATCATATGCTTCTGGGTGTCCCCTTTCAGCATACCTTTTGTTTTTTCCTGAATGCAGAGTTTTCTGTCCACTTAAGGTGCAGGCGCTGCATTCAGAAAAAAATGAATTACATTATGGGATTGTGAATTCAGGGATGGAGGTCTGCTGTCCTTGCAGAGCTCCCTCACTGCACTTATAGGCATTTGGTACGATCTACAAAATAGAATCCTGTCCCAATGTAATTAATGAGGCAGGATTCTGTGAATCCTCCTTAGTGGTCAAATTACACTGAGATGAATATGTACATCCATCACAGCTCAAAATGTATTGGATCGGAAAGCTGCCAGTGTGCATAACTGCTGACTGCTTTCAACCTGACCAACAGTAAATTAGGTCTAACGAATGTTAGGTGTCATAATAGAATATTTGCCACTACTTAGCCTGATCTCTTCAGCCTCTTCCCACTTGTCATGGCTGCCCGTGGGGACATCGGCTATTCTGCTGCAAGTACTTCCTTCAATCAGATATGTGCGTATAAATCCAGTTACAAATGATACAATGTAAAACTTATCTGTTTCGTTACTGTTTTCTGAAGAGTGTGAGTTTGTGCTGGGTACTCATTCCCTCGGCATGTGTCATAGGGATAAACATTGAAATAACAACTTTACTATGATCTCGCCCCTAGAAAGGAAGAGTAGGGTACTAAGAGAACAAGTGACCGTGCAAAGCAGTTAAAGAAGAGCTTTATGGTGTGCATAGTTAAAATGAAGGCAGGCGAGCATCCATTTTAGTGACAGCCAGGCCTAGCGCTCCTTTACAAGCTTCTGGAGACTTCTGTCTCCTTTGTGCCTTATTATAAGTTGGACCAGAAAAAAGGATAGTTGTAAGCAGGGAACTAAAGTCAAACGCTCTCTAAGCGTGACTCCATTCCAAGCAGGCCATTAAACATCAACCCCTTTCTGGTATGTTCCTTTCTGAGACCAGCCCATTACTGTTCAAAGACCAGCACCCTGTTGCCTTGGGGCTCCTGTCCTAATAATATAAAAATAGCCTCCAACAAGAGGTCCAATGTTCAAAACTCATCTGGCTTAGTCATGCCGTTGGATTCTTTGCTCCTGCTCTGCTTCAGCTCTTTTTCGGTTTCTACTTCTGTTCTACTCAGGGTGACCGCCTCAGTCCAGGTTATTACAGACAGTGTTTTCAAGTCCTGGAATTTTGTGAGATAGCCTAATACATTCTTCGTGTTTTACTCCTGTTTTTCTTTCATTTAAATGATTAAACTAACACAAATAGAATCAATGATTCTTAGGTGAAAGGTTCAGGAATGGAGTAATGAACTGGAATGAGGGGGTCACCCTAGCTCTGGTCCAGTTTCTGTTCTTAAACTGCTCAAGCCTTGCCTGCTCCAGCAGTGCTCCATTCGTGTGTGTTCCACTTCCATCTGCTAGGACTTGCCTCAGTTCTGCTCCAGGTCTGCCAGCCTCTGCCTTGCTCCAGTCCGGGTCCTACTCCAACATTGGTCAGGCCTGCCAGCTCTGGGTCTGCTCTAGACCTGGTCTTATTCAAATTCAAATCTTCAGCTTCCGAAGAATTGTCCTAGAATAAAGTCCCAGCCATCTAATTGTTTGTGCTTTTGGCATTTACCTCATTTTGCTATCAGGTACTATTTTAGAAAGCTTTCCCTCTCTGTAACCCATGCTACAGAACTGACAGACAGTGTGGCTTCTGGCAAATGCTGCTCCTTCTTAGGGACCTCTAAGAAAGAAGTGAAGTGTCGAACCCCACATTCAGCTCTTGATAGGTTGTGATGTCAGGGAGTTTCTGGTCCCTTAGACTCCATGGATCAACAACACCAGGTTTGTTGTCTACCACCCAGCAGCAGCAAATCCAGATTCAAACCATACAGAATAAAAATGGTGCTTTATGGAAAACCTTAGCAATATGTTCACCTTTAGATTCCCCTATGGCCAGTTTAATGAGGAGGACACTCAGTGGTGACCCCTAATGGTGATGCTGTGCTGGGAAAGTTTATCTTTCATCCAGTTCAGTTTCACTCTGATCTTTCTTTACTTTATAAGCAGTCTTGCATACTCAGTCTTTTCCTTAGCTACATCCCTAGTGAAAACTGATGATCCATGTCTGGAGGATTATGCTAGGTTTTCTTTGCAATACTACAGTATTCTCACCATGTTCAGGAAACCCAGAGCTCTTAAGGGAGAGGGGTTTACTGTTATGGTTCTAGAACAGCAAAGTGGACAGCTGTATGAGGTAAGTTACAGTTCAGCTCCCTTTTAGTGAGACTCCATTCCAAGATAGCAACCAAACACAAACCCCACTTCAAAATGGTCACCAACCAGCAACGTAATTCCAGTATGTTCCAGGCCTGCCAGCTGAAGTTTCAGATCTACTTAATCCTAGTCTTAATCTCTGCTAGATAGGTGGCAGCTGTAGCTCTACTCCATTACAGGTCTTACACAGACCCAAAACTTCAAGCTTGCACAAAGTCCTACGTTCAGGACCCAATACATTATAGGTGCATTTAGTGTTGTCTTCTTGTGTTGTCTGCTTTCCACAAGGCATCCTCCCTGTAAACCATGTAACAAACAGGACAGACAGTGTGTCTCCCTCCCCTCAGAGTTTCTAAGAAAGAAGTAAAGCATCAACCCCTAGGCCCAACTTGTGACATGCTGTGGATGGGTCATTTTTTTTGTTGTCTTCAATCCACAGATTATGTCATGAAATTATTTACATTTTAGAGTAGGCACTGAAATGTTCTAGATGTATAATGTGTTAAGAACTGATGCCAATCTGGGGCCTGACCCTCAGGACTTTTAGGGGCTCATTATGAGTTTGGGGGTTAGACCACCATGGTGGCGATCTTTCGAATGGTGCCAGGACGACGGTCCTAAGACACTGGATTACGAGTTCCCCACAGGGCTGGCATGACTGGGGGAGAGGCATCGGGCAGCATAATGGAGCTACTGCCAGCCATGCTTCCCTACCTGTCAGCAGGATGGGCGGACTGTGCCCATGCACCACGTGTGCACAGGACACAGTGCGCCCACGAACCTACAAATTTGGGGGAGGCCCACATGGGCCCCTGCCTCACCCTCCATGGGGCCGTACCCCTTGGGGCCTCCAGTTTTGGGCCCTTTTCCTGCCTGACTACCAGGCTTTCCATAGAGGTGGGATCGCTATTGAAAGCTTGGTGGACCCGCAGGTCGTAATGGCCATGGCGGTCCCAATGTAGGGATCTCCAACATTGGCCGCGGTGGTCAGGACCGTCACGGTCCCCGCCGCACTGACTAAGGACTATGGGGGTCCACTGACGGTTTTCTTGTGGTCCAAGCGCCAAACTCGTAATTTGGCATTCGACCGTCAAAGTTGTGGTAGTCAGTCCTCCACCGCTACCATGGGGGTTCACAGACCTCCAAACTCATAATGAGACCCTTAGTTTTCATGTGAGAAATAAATGAGAGCTCAGAATGCTGCAAAACATCAGACATTTAAAAACCCTAAAGAAGGTTTCATTAAGGGCTTGGCGATACACAATTCTTTCATATTTAGAGGTGAGGATTCCATTTGACCAGTGTGGTATCAGTAGAGTTGCACACAGAATTCTATTAATAATATTGAAAATCACAAACGTTTTGTCAATTTTTTTGGTATGTATGGGTGCAATATTTTATATGGATAAAGGAATGCGTATGCTTAACAGGTCTGAGAGGAGAACCTTTCCTATGTGACCCTAAAGCTAAGTCAGTTAGCTTGAGGCACGAATGCAGTGTTTACAGACTTTCTGATAGGTTAGCATATTCCATATTTATAGCATATTTAAACCTACTTGTGGTTTTAAAAGTAGAGTATGAATAGTTCATTTAAATATTCTGATTGGTTGCCGTGAAAACCTGTGATACGATCCCAGAACTTTACAGTTACATCATATTGAAGAATGAAGTGCTGAAAAACATGAAGGAAGGACAGAGATCATACATCTGGAGCTCTTTGTGTGGAGAATAAGATTAGGAGGTGATGGGACATTGTGTAGCTGGTTCTGACCAATAGTGAGAGAGAACAAAAGACTTATGTGGAAGACATGACCTGCTGATTTAGTTCATGGACTTGTTTTGTGAGATGTGAATTGCACATCTTTGGTTATTTTATTCCATTTGTCAGAATGGGGAAGACAAAGAAGATCTTAGCAGAGAGCCCCTGTTGTCTTTAGAGCGCGGCACTTGCGTAAAGACACACCCTGACAGTCGTATATATCTCCAGCGGTAAAAAGGAATTTTTCCCTGAGTTTAAAAATCTGGGGCCCAATTCACAAACTGGTAAAACTAAACTTGGATATTTAAATCTACACCTCAATGTAGGTTAACTACTTTGTAGAACTTACGAAATTTGATTGTGTTTGCGGCAGGTTTACATGAGGAGTCCATTGAAAACCATATAATTTTTCCAATTGAGATCAAACTGTTTTTCTAATCTTCCCCCTCAGGGATTTTAAGACTGATTTATAAATCATACGCGCTTGAGAGGTAAGGTCAGTATTGCAAGGTGACCCCAAGGACTGCCTTGAGTTGCTTGTGCCCTGCTGTACAGGCTATTAGTAGGGTACGCTGAATGTTTGGCAGTGAGCATCTGCGATATATGTTGAATAATCAAATTTAAGCTATGAATTATTATGCTGCATTTACCGTTTGAGTTCAAACAATTGAGTATAGCATCCATATTACTTACTACTAAATCCCTCAGTCTATTTTGCCCCCACATGATCCTAATACTCCTTTTTTTTAAATCCATCCCCCATACCTCAATTCTCTTTTGCAGCCCTACTATGTAAATTTAGGGTCACATGAAGGACTGTGATCATTGATGCAGTTTACAGTGATCTTGAAATCAGCAATTAAAACACTTAAATCCAACGAGAGTAATATAAAATTAATATTATTGCTCTGACCAGAACCAGTAAAAGTTGGGATCTGTATTTCACCTGCTGAAAAAATGTCTCTAGCAAAAAACAGATTATTTTCAACTATCAAACCGCTTAGAGCTTCCCCATAAGGAGAATGGATTAAATCGGTGGTCATCCCTGTTTGTGTCAACATATCCACAGACTGTCTGGCTGCTAAATGTACACATATTTAGATGAAAATCTCGTGCTCATATGATAAAAGTATGTTGATTACATTTGGTGGTGGATTTTGTTAAAACATTATCTATCTGGTCAATTAATTCTGTCAACTGTTTGTCATAAATGTTATAATAGAAATCTTTAGGCGGAAGGGCAATGGGACCTGGAAGAGATAGGTGGAGTATTTGGTACCGAGACCTACAGCACGCTATCTGCACACCAGCACTGCCAGTTTTGACAGAAACGAGAATGGTGAGGTCCCCTTTTGGCTGGAGTAGCCCGGTGACAGTAAGCTTGGAAACCATCAATGCAGAAGTCAGCAGTCACACTGGTCTCTTGGCAGCACACTACATCATGTTTTTTTTACTAAAACCAACTAATCAGTGTTTGATAGCTCTGTTCAAATACCAGCTACGTTCCATGTTAAAAGGCTAAAGGCATTATGGGCTGTGATTACTTTTAGTGGATAATATGACCATGGAGCTTGATAAAGCTTGGTCCACAGCTAAAAAATTCCTCTCAGGAGAGCGTAGATCTTCTGATCTGTCTGCAGTTTGCAGTGGCGTAACATAGGCTCCTGCAGCTCTGCGGTGCAAGGGGTTCCTGGAGCTCCAAGGGACCCCTCAGCACAGTAGCATGGCCTGAGAGCTCCTAACTTAGTACAGAGGGGGGGCCCTCTATGTACTTTGCGGGGGGCAATTTTCATTACACCAATGGCGGATTGCAGTCATTGAATGTAATTGTTAATGTCAAGAGGGGGGTAAACGATTTTGTAGCTCGAGATTGAAACCAGTGTTGATAACTCGTCTCCCCAGATGATTAAGATTTATTGGGGTGGAAGGTGGACTGTAAAAATACCCCAGTGGGTGTGCCTGAAGTTTCCCATGGAGTTTAACATGATAGTTCAAACACTGTAAAAGTTCATTTACTAATATTTGGCTTTTTAAATGTATAACCATACAATCCTCAAAGGACTGTTTTGGCTAGAGGTCTAGGGCGGAATCCCCTCTAAAATAATAACATAGGGTGTGCATTTTCAGAGGGCGTTGTAAGTAACTGCCCCTATTCTTATGGCCAGTCCTCAATTTGCCTATGCTTAGCTGTGTGTGTGTGGGGGGGGGGAAGGGGTATCTTCTAGGCAGCAAGGGAACGGTGTTGTCATTGGCAGAGTTTTTTTCTCTGTTGGAAACATATTTTTCCCTTGTACAGAATCCCCATCCCCTACATCCCCACCAACTTTGTGAGTAATCCATTCCCTTCAACCCAGAATAGGTATATACACCAGTCCTTGGCTGGAATAAACATGATTCTTTTCAGACTGGAAATAGGAATTCTGAAAAATTTGTGATGCCCACAAACGTACTTGTGAGTGGATGTTCACAAACTTCTACGGTTAACCATGACTTAGAACGCCCTTGAATTCTCTGAATTCCACACGCATTGTAAGAGATTTACAGGTGCAGATATATCTGCACTGTTGTGATCGCTACACTTAAGCTTTTCAGGAATCCTTTTGTGAATTCCTGGCAGATGTAGGTGAGGTAAACTGAGCCACAAACGTACATTTATGACCAAATGTATCTTTGTGAATAGGGCCCGTTGGCCTGATTGGTCTATCTTCCTTTCTCATTGTTTGTTTAGCTTTCATTCATCATCTTATCTGATATGTAGTTTCAGTAGGTCTACATGTTGCAATTTTTACTCACATTAGTATCTACAGAGTGTACTCACAAGTGCATTTCAGATGTTATGCTGTGGAGGCGGTTGTAAGGTGTTTGGTTAGACCCCTGACATGACATGATCCTTAGGACTTCTGGATCTGCTTAGACCTTAGAGAAGCTGTCTTTTGAAGCTCAAGCTTATGCCCCTTTCTGTACCATAGCCTGCACTGGCTGATGTCCTGCATGGGTGCAGTCATAAATATGCACCAAAAGAAAGAGGCCCCACACAGACTCCATTCAATGGTCTGGGGGTCTCTGTCACATTTTCAGAGAGCAAGACCAACTCTTCTTCGTTGTATTGGTGTGCTCTTCTCTGTTGTATGGCATGGCCTGGGGAGCAGACAGCCAGTGAGGCATTGCTATGGGATAATGTCCAAGATCTTTAAAAGTAAAAACAACCAGTGCATGCCTCAAGGAAGCAGGTTCAGTATTGATATTCACTCACCCTTTAGGCAAACTATTTCCTTAAAAAAATTACTTTCCAGGCAGGGGTGAATGGTGGCCAAAGACTTCAATATATGTTTTATCTTAATGCTCACAACAGCTACCACTCAAGACTCTTTAAAAACAAATCAAGAAATGTGTTAAAGTGCCCTTAACATACAATTCAATAGTGTGAAACAATCTCAAGACATAGGCCCAAACAATGAGTTTGGCAGGCAAAAAAGGCCGCCCGCCAAACTCCTGCGATCAGGAGACCGCTAGTGCGGTCTCCTTCCCCTCGGTCCTATTATGAGTTTCCCACTGGGTCAGCAGGTGGAAACACAGTTTCTGCCCGCTGGCCGAGCGGGAAACGCAGAATAACATTGACGCCGCCTCATAATAGAGCCTGTGGCAAAGCTGTTGTGCATCGGGAGCACTGGCTGGCCACGGTGGCCAGGGGGGCCCCCACAGTGCCCATGCCAAGTGCATAGGCCATGTGGGGGCCACCTTGATGCCCCCAGCACCCCATCTCCGCCAGCCTCTACATGGTCAAACGCCGGCAGAGAGAGGGGTCATAATTCCCGCTGCCCTGGCGGGTTAGGACCGTCAGGCGACAGAAGAGTGGTGGTGCCGCTGGTCCAACCATGCTGGTAATGCCACGGTCGTAATGTCATGGGCGGTCAGGATGCGTCTAGAGACCGCCAGGGTCATCAAATAGGGCGATAATCATAAGGAGGTGCTGAGAGTGCCAGGATAAAAAAGTACTAGGGTTAAAATGTTAAACTGTAATGTTGAAAACAAGTTCTAAAACGAAAAAATAGATAACTGCCATGCAAAACTAGAAAAGAGCAATAAAGGTAGGCATGAGAAGAAACACTTTGTGGGGACAACAATCCTTTAAACCTTTGAGCTACAAAGGATTAGATTTAACACAAACAGCCCAAGTGCAATAGACATATTTTCATTGGCATATAGGTTCCGATCTCCTAATCACTTACTGATATATTCAGTCAGAAAGGCTATAAACAGCATCAACAAAAAACGAACTCTGAAGTGTCCAATGTTGGGCATCTGCAATTGAATAATCTATAGTTGTGCAAAGCTGGGCAACAGCCCTGTTGCTCACTTTGTGAAGATCTTTTTTAAACCTTTGCCAGCTGCTTGAAATTTGCAAATGATGCAGTTTGAAAATGTTGGTGAGATATCAAACACAATTGTATATTTGGGGATCAAAACCTACGTTTCAGAGGACAATTCTACTGCAGAAACAATAATTTTGCTACAGAAAAAGGCATGTGGGTAAATTCATCTTCTAAACCCTTTTTTGGTGCAATCATAATCACAAAGTTGTTCAAAAGCCATAAATGTAATAACTTTAACAAGTTCTAAAATTGTGAACTTTGCACAACTCACCTGGGAGAAAAAAATGTTTGACAAAGTGAATATCACAAATGGTAGTTTGAGGCTTCTTTGAGCTTTTCTACTCTTGCCGCGAATGGCCAAGGCCAGGCACACCACAGGGCTAGTGTGTGTTTTTGCATATGCAAATAAAGCCCTTTGACCACATAGTATCCCGGTGGCAAAAACGGAGCTTAGATGACGGAGATGATTGTTGAGAAATGGAATAATGTAATTGAAGTAGTGCGAATCTTGCCCACTCGTCCTTTACACACCCTTGCACAGGGATTGAAGCAGGCAGGCTGGGAGCCACAAAAATCAACTGTGCAGTCTCCGGCCATCTGTTCTTCCTGGACTCCTCAGCTGCCTGACAATGGTGATGATCTGAATATTCGTGTACAGCTTTGAAAATGGGTACAGTACAAGTCTAGCAATGGGGTTAATGACAATTGTATTCTCCAAGGGATTGCAAAAAAAATGACTGGACTTTACAAGATGGTGCAAATGGGGTTTGCAGAAATATCTCTGGCAGAATTTTGCTGATCCTGGGGTTTTCGGATAACTGTCAGAAATATTTCCACAAGATCACCGTATACGTTTAAAATATTGTGGAAAAGGATGCAGGTGATATTAATAGTGGACTTGCAATGTCCGCAGTCTTTTACGGCACTTTCTGTATTGAGGTACAATATAGCTTCCTTTGCACTGGAGGACCTCCACAGCAAGCATGCAGGGTAGCGACAGCAGGCACCCCACTGTCGAGCTGGCATTGCCAACTACTGCAGGAAAATTCCTGCCAGGGCCAGTCTTTCCTCTCATCTCCAACAATTAGTGTTTGTCATCATTTTTTATGACTTCTACCAGCAAGGGCAATTTACCTGCTAAGCTGCTATGATCATCCCTAACACACTCTTTCCAGAATATGTATCGGTAATTCAATATTCTTTATATAGCATTCCTTCTCAACAGAAGCATGCTCGAGATGAGCCTAGTTCCTAACTTTAAATATTTCTGTAAAGAACAATCTTTCAGGCACCATCAACTTACACTACTTAGACTCCCATCTTCAACTCTGGTGTCAAATTTAGTTGGCCTATTACCAATGGTTTCAGCTCTATCAAGTAAGTGGCATACACTTCATTCCTGTCCTAACAATCTGCTATACTGAACTCGTTTACCCCTTCCTCTCCAACAAAACTGATATCTATACTCCGGTCAGCCAGTCGTTCTTTCGCCCCATCCAACAGCTGTGCTGACAAACCATCAAAGGATGAGCTCTCACTTACAGAGTTGTACTCCATAGCTTCTCTCTATTTATCCACTTGCTCACCTGCCACTCGAGTCTTGCTTTAAAAAAATCAATTGTGCACCGCCCTCTATTTTATTCTATGGCAATGCCCCTCATTCACTATAATTCTGGAGATGTATTTTTTGCTTGACCAACCCACAAGTTACAGGTTCTCCTACAACCTACTTATCACACTCAAAACCTTATTAGAAAATTATCACATCATGTCCATGATTTTTGTTACATCAGCAAATGTTCAAGAATGAATGATCACATAATGTCAAAATGTATCACCTATGAGTGTGGAGACTCCGCAGTTGGGGCGGAGAACTCTGCACATAAAAAGATAGGCCCGTCTTTCATTCTATACGTGGAGCTCTCCATCCTGACTGCAGAGTCTTTGTGTAACTTTACCTTTGTGATGCAGGCCCTGAGTGTCTTTGCAGCTAAATTTGAGCTACACAAGTAACTTTACATATATACCACTGTAGTGGAAAGCAACTTGACGTATACATTTTAATCATCCACCACCATTGGGTCTTCATATTTTCATACAGCTACACCATCTAATTACAGGTCATGGGCTAATCTAAAAATTGACACTCACAACCTTTATCCACACAGTTTTCATTCTTTCAAATACTAATCAGTTCAGAATTTTTAAGCAACTCTAATGCTTGATTAAAGCTCATAAGTCTGTGTATCAGCATTAATCGTCGAGGGAACAGTGTATCCTGGTATTAATTAAGTATCCATTCACATACTTTGAAAATGGAACCAAAGTCCTGGTTAATAAGAATTTGTTGAGCGATTTTATTGCTAATAACGCTTCATTGACGTCACATCCACTGGATAAATTAGACCAGTGGGTAGCGGAAGAGGTTTTTTATCCATGTGCTATCACAATACTTATTATGGAGGCCCTCTGTCCAGCAGCAGCTAAAGGCTTATAACAACTGGTGTAGCTTGGGGCAGAAGAGCTATAAAGTTATCATAACATTCAGGGTACAATGTTCTATACTAAGCAGGAGAAAACAGGCAAGCGTTAAAATGTTGGGGCAGAGTGACTACATCTGCCATTATTGGTCCTCTCCCTATCCACTGTTGCCTGTGGAGCTCTTAAAATTGCACTGTCCTAATATACATTATAAAGAATTTTTCTTGGAATCCTTGTGGTATGGGTCACAATAGTGTTTCACTATTCAGAGACGTCCAACAAACATTTCATTTGCACAGACAGTGCATGCTGTAGGACAAGAACATCTGATTAGCTAATTCACAAGTATCAGATCTACTTATCATAGTTGTCCTTCTACGATTGGAGTATTTTTCGTTTTTTTAGATGATTCACACAAATGCCCAAAATTACTGATTGAAATGTAAGCAAGTCCTAGAATTCTTTACAGCCATACTCTTTTTTAGCATGAAGCCGTATTGAAGAATATTGTTTTTCTCTACCAAGAAAAATAGTATTTGGGTAGCAGAAAAGAAAAGAAAAATTGATATGTGCATTATCAATTTCCCAAAATCCCCTTGAAACACTGGATGCTTAAACACTTTTCCTTCATCTTAATTGTTGGTGTATATTCACATATTTAAAATGAGTAGAAATATTAGTTTCTCAGTTCTGGGAATATCCATAAAGCTATGACTTTCTGGCACACCATTAAGAATGGCTACCACCTTGCCCTCCTCTGGAAAGACGTGTTCTCAGTTCTAACCCTAAAGTTATAACTGATGAACATTTACCACGTTGGTGGATTTTCTGTTAATATGTTTTCTTTTGTAGATCCAAAAGTCAGAAGATTTTAATACCAAGTCTCAGAAATGACAATTTTTCGCTGTAAAGCTTGTTTTTGCACCTTTTGGTTGAATCTGTTCAGAAACAAGCTGTAAACGTGGCACTTACTCTTTACAAGCATGCCACTGAGCAAGTGATATGTGATCCATATAGTTTACAAGCTGGAACCAAACCCTGAGATTCACCCGAGATGTTCCTGTGTTTCAAAGGCATTATTTCATCAAGTGGGTTTCTGCAGCATGGTCTTAAATTACATCTATTGATGGTTGTCCTTGGTTAAAAACAAATAGCAAGAAATCAAGTTTAAAAATTGCATAGAACACTTAATCGATTTGTATTCAAATTTAAAAACTGCAAAGTTTATGTGAGCACCAAACTAAAAAAATAATAAAAACAACAAATGTTTCTCTATCCTATTTATAGATTTAAAGAAATCCCTCAACCATCCAACAATGAGTTAATTTCTTTTATACCACGTCTACCCTAATAGATTTAAAAAAAATCTTAGATACACTTTATTTATAATTCTTTAATTGCAGTTTTAAATGTAGATAAACTACTCACTTTTAAGGTACTGTCTTACGGAAGAGAAGGCACCAAAGCATTTATAGAGGATCCTGACACAAGTGTGGTTTGTAATTCTACAATACATACACTACTGCAGGTGCATTATATGTATGTAGATCAAATAGTTAGGAAGATTATCTTGTACTTGATTTTCCATAAATACACACTCCTTGTCAGCTGTTTCCTTTCGACGTTATCCATCCTAGTAAATATGTATCACATAACATCACTAAAATGAAACACCCTTGTTTATTGCTGTTGATGCGTTTCAACGATTTCCACCTTTGTCAAATTCATTTGTAATTGAAACAAAGGCCAACACCTGTTACTGGCACTGGCACCTCGTGGCAGAGGAGCAGCTTATGTTGAACTATAAAGAAGCATATATATATCAACCTTCACAATTTTCAAAGGTGATATATAAGGTATATATACACTACTGAGTTGTTTACTCATATAAGTTGACCATTACACTTTGAAGTAACTTTATTACTTTGGGTTACTTCCCAAAATCCAATTATATAGTTACTACAAATTCTAGGCTTACACATCCCCACACCATGAAAAAGTGGGAGGAGCCATACTTACATGTGTAAAGTTACTACTGCCAAAAAGGAGCAGTAATAAGTCCAGCACCACATATGGCCAACAACTGATACTGCAACACCATCAAATAGAAAATAATGAAGTTAGAGACTTAAATTGAATACCCTTAGGAAATCATACTAAATCAAACTGAATTTTTTACAATAGTTACAAATATATAAAAATATATTAAAAAATAGAAAAATAGAATATAATGTTAACAAAACATTTTCTATTTTATTTTAAAGTATTTTAATAGTCTTTTTTAAAAACGAATGTAATACTTATAAATGCAAAATAATTTTTTTAAATTAATTCTATACATCACTTTCAATAGTTTCTAACACATAATACACATACATTTTTACTTTGGTTGGAGATTGTTTTAATTCAAACTTCAGACAAATATTTTGGATCCGATTTGACATATTTATAATAATTAAATATTTCATTCAAAACTTTGTTAATAGTGGTTTAGCATTTTTTATTTTAGTCTACATTTTATATATATATATATATATATATATATATATATATATATATACATATATATATATATATATATACAAATAATTTACATTAATATTTAACCCAAGAACTATTTTTACAATTTTTTTATAAGGGTGATAAACTTTTGTACTTTTGTATATACTTTGCCAAAGGGAGCTCTCCGCCACAGGGGAAAAGATCTCCCTATGATAAAGCATAGGGGAAATATAAAAAGGTTTTCCTATACTTTAACATATCCTGAGTGTTTTCGGATGCCGGATGTTCTATTAACATCACCAGACCAACCCAGAATACCTGACCTATAAAGCAGAAGTCATTGAATAAATTAGCCCTATTTCATGGGGGCTGTTTCTAATGGTTGGCAGTCATACTGGAAAAATGGTGACATATGGAGCCTTGGAGCCAGGGGCTCTTTCTCTGTGTTTCTGTGCATTGAGGGCAAGAGGAGAAGGTGAGCTGTTATTTTGTGTATGTGCTGCCAGACCAGAAGAATAGAGGGTACCTGATGAGGACTGGACCTCTTGGAGACTGTGGTGGGTTGACTGCCAATGAAAACCCTTCAACTGAGAAACCTGGAGACTACCAAGTTCCGTTATTCAGAATGTACTTCTAAGCTAACTTTCCTTAAAGTGGCCTGCAAGTACATTTGTGTTTCTGTGTACCAGAGAGGGCTCAGAGGGAAACCCCATTCATCTGACCAATTGAATGAATCCAATCACCCAACAAATGATCCCAAACCACAAAATCATTTGGATGCTGTTATCACCCACAGAACTAAGTGAATGGTCACTATCCTAAGATTATTGTGCTGTGCTTACTTCACCCTTGAACTTTCTGCACTGCATTTCTTCACCTGTTTCCAGCCAGCCCACCATTTCCATCTCTAGCCTTGCAGCTAGATCAATACCCATCGTCACGGCCGGACAGGTCTTGTATTGCACCGGGCATTTTCCCGATGGGCTGAAGTCCTTGGAGTCTGGTTTTGAAAGCCTAGAGCCGCTCCTTTTGCTTCTGTCACTTTCTCCTGCTCCCCAAGGTTAATTACAGCAGGTACAAGGAGGCTTCAAGTGAGGGAGAAAGATTCAGAGGGGGGGAGGAACGGATACAGAAAGCAAAGAGAGAGAGGGAGAAAGAGAGAGAGAAAGAGTGAGAAGAGATAGGAGTGAAGGACAGAGAAGATGAGTGGAAAGTACAAGATTGCGCAAGGAGATGAAGCAAAAGGAGCTGTTTTGAGCAGTTTTGCCAGGGCTGCTTTTAGTTCCCCAGTCTGGCCCTGTCCTTCACCATGCCCTTTGTCTCTGTTTGCCTCTGGCAAATGTTCATTCTCAGAGGCAGGCAATACTAACAAACACCTGACTGTCACCTTGGGGCTCAGTGTACTGTGATGCAGCGCAAACCTATCAACCACTATGGGTCGTCATGATTGTCAGTCCAATAACATGGTTCACACCACTTACTCCTGGCTGACTGCATGGGTTGCTTTCTCCAGTGACACAATTCCATCTCTCTGGTGTACTTGCTACGAGATAGCACCTCTCTTATGTGTATTATGCACTTAAAATGTACGTTATGTTATGTGCATTAAAAATGTTATGCACACCAACTGTTTTGCAGTTCTAAAATTACGTAAACGTTGAAGTTTTTATGTTATACTTGCTTTTTAATGCTTTTCTATTGATCAGGGTTTGCAACACTAACACTACTGCAATGCTATTTTGCATTTCAGATGGCATCGTTCACATATTCACCAGCATGTTAGTGTAGTTATCTTGGTACTCATTTCTTTTTCTATAATGGTACATAGCGTACGTCTGTATTCAATTGGGTCCTGTGTAAATCATATTCCCTTTTGACAATAAGAGGAAAATGTATGTATCACCCAAAGCAATTGTCATATATTTTCCTAGCCAGGCCAGATTGAACATATGCAGTTTTGGAGGCATTCCAAGACTTGACCAGAAGTTAAAATGTGCAGTGAACAATGTTTTGAAGCCACCCTTACACTGCAAAAAGACAATAGGCGATTCAAGCCATCTCCAACAGGATTTTGGGACATCACAAAATATTTTTCAAATTGGATAACCAATCTATTCTAAACATAATTTACCAAATATACTGACTGAAAAAAAACATTTTTACAGGAAGAACTGAGGAGAAGCTTGTGTAAAATTCCATTACTGGCTTTAGCACAAAACTCAGGAGTATTATTCCTCGCAAGCAGAAATTCTCATATGTGGGTAGCAGAAACCTTTCTGCTGCTCAGTTATGTGTGCTTGTAGGAACGCTTTGGTAGAAAGACCAGCACTACACATGGGCGACCACTTGCACTGCAACACCCTCCCATAGTAAATAATGGAAGTAGGGACTTATAATATAACCCTATAGGAAATAATGTTTAATAAAATTAAATTATTTCAAATAGTTAAAAATTCTAATAAATATAAAATAATTTTAAAATCTTCACATTTACAAAAATGGTGTATATTTGTTATTTAATTGTGATACTTAATAATATATTTAAGCATTAAATATTAAATATATACTATTTCTTTTATTTTTTTAATATTAATTAGTATTTACTTTCATTTTAACCTATTATAAATAATTTCATTTAATTCAATATTATTTGCTTCGGGGTTATATTTAAAGCCTCTACTGCCATTTTTCAGAGGACAGTGCAGTACCTGTGGTTGGCCATGTGTAGTGCTGGACTTACTACAAATATGTAACTTATACAAAAGTGTAAATTACAACAAAAGTGTAGTTTGTAAATACCGAAATGTAGTAAACTTCCTCAAAAGTGTAAACGTGCTCAAAAGTGTAGTTTGTGAATCAGGACAATTTGTTAGCTGATATTTAGGGCCTGATTGTGAGTTTGGCAGACGGGATGACCTGTCCGCCGAACTACAGATGAGGAGTTTGCTGCCATACTGGCTATGTCCCCGCCAGGCCCAATATGACTTTCCCGCTGGGCTGAAGGGCAGAAACCAAGGTTACACCCGTCAGCCTGGTGGGAAAGTGGCAGCAGCATTGTCACCGGCTCATAATGGAGCTGGTGGCAATGCTGCCGCCCGCAGGGTGCGCCAGCATACTCGCAATGCTCACTGTCTGCTACCTCAGCGCCACTCTGCTGATTAAAACCTGGTTCTCCACCAGCCTTTTCATGGCAGTTTCTCCGCCATGAAAAGGCTGGCAGAGAACAGGTGCAGGGGGCCACAGGGGTCCATGGCGCTGTCCATGCACTTGGCATGGGTAGACCAGGGGTCCCCAAGCACAGCATCCTCGCAGTGCTCACTGTCTGCGTAGGATGTTGTGCTTGGGGACCACTCGTCTACCCTTGCCAAGTGCATGGGCAGTGCAAGGGACCCCTCACTCTTGCTAATCATATTTAGGGCCTGATTTACAATGTTTGTGCACTGGGTTTGCATCACAAAAGTGGAGCAAACTTGCACAACATTTTTTTTATTTCTTTCAAGTCAAAACAAGTATTGCACTGGAAAGTTGCCAGAGAGTAAAAGTGCTGTTTTGTGTTACTCTGCATCAAGGGGACGATACATTCATGGTACATGGGTGTTCCCATGCAACCACCTATGGGTTCTGTTGCAAAACCCCATCTGCTAACAATGGTAGGAACGGTTTTGCACCACAAAATAATGTCACTTTGAAGCAGGCATTAACAAGAAGAAATGCTTTTATTTCACCTAACCTTTCCCACTTACCATACATGCTGTGCTGCACAACACACATCCGAGTTGGGAAAAGTTTTAAAGTTAGTCTAAGCATAGTATTTTGTACTGGAAGGGTATCCTTGAAATACAAAACTTATGTTAGACTCACAGACACCTTTGCACTTTTGTGCAAAGGTATGTGAGTGACTCTCGGCAGCCTGACTGTACACAAGTGCTAGAAAGTGAGCAAGATTGTGCTATATCTCTATACTTATAGCGCTTTCCTGCTCTCGCCATATCACGCACCACAGCGCAGCAACTTTGATTGCTTCACCACGTTGTGTGATAATTTGGTTAATCTGGGTCATAATGTTTATGTTCATCCTCTTGGTATTGTCCTCATCCCTTGGCTTGTTTTCTGCTTTTAAGCCATGTCAGTGATACCCACATCATCTGTCAGTTGGCATTACAAATAGGATCATCATGTTCCAAATTTCAAATCTGTGTTCTGCTAATCAACAAGCACAAGGACAAGACTTTTTTAAGGTGAAAACACTGAACATTTATGTCTTTGATGACTGCCAGCAGTGAAGTCCTGCAATGCTCCTTGGTGTGACCTCTGACTTTTAGTGTCCCACCTTCCACATAAGTCAGCATTTCCAAGAATCTGTCTATTACACTAGACAAAAATATTTGATTAATATACCAATTTTACTTGTATTTCGTTGTGCGTTTATCACCTGTGGCAGCTAACTGTGTGATCTTTTTCTTAATTCTATCGGATCCTTAGTTTAGGTTGTGAACTGTTTTTTTCAACACAGAGATCCGGATGTGCAATTTACTAAAACAAATTATGCAACGCAGCACAGCAAGTAATGCTGCTATGCTGCGTTACATGAATGGGAGAGAGCAGAACAGTGACATACCTACTAAGATGTTATGCTGTTCTGTTCTCCCCCTGCTCTAACGCACTTTGGCCGCCATGCTCCAACACAGACACTCTTGTGCCATGGTGCAAGGTTGTCTGCATTGTGTATAAAGAGAGAACATTGAGGAGAAATGAAAACATTTCTAGTTGTCAGAACTGCCTCAGGAGGCACAGGATTTTGGCACAAATCTCTCTCTACAATTGTTTGTAAATAGGAATTTACGTCAAAACCCATGGGTGGTGTATGGGAACACCTATGTGTCACCCGTGAAATGCTTTTGTGATGCAAAGCAATGCAAGGCAGCACATTACTTATCTTTGCATTACTTTTGGGTACAATCCAATGCAAATTGCAACTTGGTTTTGATTGTAAATACCACCACTACACTTTGCATAGAGTTTGTGTTAAAAAATTTAATACAAACCTAGGACAAAGTTTTGTAAATCTGGGCCTGAGTTCGATTACGGCAAACCCTGTTTGGATACACCTGTATATCACGTTAAAAAGTTACCACATGATCCCAATGCTGCTGTCCATCTGGTACAGGGTCTTAGAGAAATCTGCCACATCCCCCACGCTTGATGTGGTGTGGTGTGATGTGGCTACCAGTATTTCAGAAGACTCACTTCAACATTCTGTTGATTGTGTACCATTCTCTCTATTACTCCAGACCTACTTTTGTACCTGATAGCTATGCCACATAGGCACCCTCAGATGTACTGTATACAGAGTACTGCTTATTTTAGCTGTCCTTCTGTTGGTGAGATCTGCGGATGTGAAGAGCCTGGGTGTTTTCTAGCTCTGTGGACCACCCTGTCTCTTTCAGGCTGACCAATAACCAATCATTTGGTTTTGGGAAGCTTCTCAGTGATGTCAATTTACACTCTAAAGGCCATTCTCATTACTAGATGTTTTTCTTAATTGTCACTGAAGTGGCTCTGCAGCTTTTCTCACTGTGACACACACATCAGGGGCTGGATTATATAAACTGCCCAGCTGACGCTAATTTGCTTCAAGGAGCTACCTAACAGCAAATTACATTTTACAACATGCACCATGTTCCTCCATTTCTTTTTGCAGTGGTCAGTTCCGTTTTTCGGCAGCAAAAATCACTGGACTCAGTTCACTAAAGTGACTGTAAACTAAGGCCCTCATTTGCAATTTATTAGGCTTTTGCGGTAATTCCGTGTTTATGGGTAGCTGAATTTTCACAACTGATGATTGTGACATTACCGTAAATTTACCATGAGTAGCAATACCGTGAAAACACTATTTATGCATGTATTCCCACATTTAAAGGTGAGGAGTTAGCACCGAAAACACGGATGTTGTGTGCACAAAAGCGGTATCAGCTCAGTTATTGATGCATTACCATTATATTCCTCTGCATATAACAGCCGTTTTAAAGGCATGGGAATCCACTCAATGCACAATTCGAATGAGTCGCTTTTCTCTCCCAAAAAACTCTACATTTTGGGCCTAAGTGAGATTCAGGCAACACAAAGTCGGATTCTCATTCGGAATTCGCACTTTGTCTATGTAGCACACCCGGGGAAGTTTGGAGAACCTGCCCTGGGTTTCAACAGTACAGTCGTGTGAAGTGTATTTCTTGGTAACACTGCATAGGGTTCTGTTTTTCCGCAAAGTGCACAACTGCAGTTCCTCTGTGGTGGTTTCTCAGAGATGTTTGGGTCCCACTCGATAAACATTGACTCACCACTCTTGCTCTCTTAGTGCGGGATATGCCACCGCTTTCACCAACTACCTGCTAGTTGGAACAGATCCCTGGCATAACTCTCTGACGAGGAAGGCATGCCAATGAAAACACTTCCCGAGCCAGAGGCAAAGTGCCAGCAAGCTCTGGAAACATTCAGTAATTTATTACATAGATCCTAAAGCCACCTGCTGCCAAGCCCCTACCAGCATGGGCAGCAAGCTTCTTTTACCAGCATCCAGTGAAATGAGCGTGGCACTCTCAGTAATTCAGAAAAGTACTGGTTCGGAAATGAGCTCCCGGGCAACCTATCACGTAGCCAGTTAAACTACAGCCAGGGTGAAACACATGGAGTAAATAAAAAGAATAATAAGATAAAATGAAATAAAATGAATAATAAATAAAATAAATACATACGGAAACACACTCGTAGCAACTAAACAGACCTACTACGGCAAGCATGTTGTTACCGTTGCTAACAAAAAGACAGATATTTCATTGTTTTTAAGGATCACGTACCGTTTTTCATGGTGTACCAGCTTGAGATGTGCAAGCAACACAACTGTCTTCTTTTTTAATCAGATGCAGGAGTGTCTTGCGCTGCGATGAAGTGGCGGGCAGCACATGGGGCAGCACATGCTGGGGGGGGGATGAATTCTAAAAAAAAAAAAAAAAACACTTACCTTTGTCGCCGCCGCCGTCATAACCGTGCCACTCCTCTGCTACAGCTGCAGGCACAGGCTACCAGCCTGCCCTGCAGCCAATCAGAATGCTGCTGTCATGCTGCTGGCAGCATGACAGCAACGTCTGAATTGCCAGGAGTGTCCAGCCAGGGCGCTCTGAGGCAAAGTAAAAGACTCTGCCTGCTCTCTCAAACTCGGCAACACAGTGCCGGAGTTGGGAGAGCCCAGTGCGCATGTGTGTTTGGCTGGCCTGAGACAGACGGCTGAACATACAAGTGCACTGAGGGGGAGTGCTGTGCACTCTCCCTCCGTCCCTGTCATAACCCTTCCCCTTTTACTATAAAACAATAATAAACTATGTTTATTAACTTTTTATAGTAAAAGCTTTGCAGCTGCTGCTGCTGGCGGGGGCGGGGAGGCATGCTCCTCCGCCCTAGAGGACGAGCCACACCTGTTTAGATGAAGTATAACACCCCCATTTCCCATGGATAATGGTCCATGACTTCAGTCAAAGGCAGCTCCTAACATTGATTAAAGAACACAAGAGTATGAAACTCAACTGTTCATAGAATTACATCCCCCCTCCCGGAGCTCATGTGAGTAGTCTACAATGTAATGGAAGTACATTTCCTTCTCGTTCTGTTACTTATCATTGTGCTGCGCTAGGCCTATATAGCATTAATTTGCACTGAATATTGCCAGTGGCATTGTTCTGAGGTTAAAGGCCTGTGCAACTTTTTAAAGTGCTACTTAAGTGGGTGGCAGAAAAGTAGTACCCCTTTACTAGGGACTTACAAGTAAATTAAATATGCTGGTTGGATGTAAGACGGGCCACTAGAATTATGCGGCAGGAGAGGGCCAAATTATGTGGCAGGGCTGAGTAAATTTCAGTAAAGTTAACACCCTTGCACCACTCATGGAACACCCCCTTGATGCAGATTTTAATAAAAAATGTTTCTAGCTAAAACAGTTCAAAAGTTACTAAAAATACAGCAACATGTGTTGCAATACAGTACAAGGCTTTTCACAAAGAGTGGTCACCTTCCTGTAGCTAATTACTCTATTTAGGTGTTACATTGATACAAATGAGGTGCAACTAATGCCCAGGGTGTTAACGTGTAAAAATGACAATAATATTGAAGTGATACTATTACAAAATGTGTTGTGTAACTCTGTGTAATTTGCCTTTTCTTGCCACATGATTTACATAACTCTGCCGGGTACGTTGGCTCTCACCTGCCGCATAATTTCAGTGGCTCTAGTTATAGCCAGCGTACAATCATTGTTACAGTTGAAATTTAAAAGGAAAATACTAAAGAAATAAATGAAAATCCAGTGTGTTCGGCAATAAGTGTGCTTTATTGATAACATAATTTTCAATTCCAATTAAAATTTCCAAGTGGCAGTAAAGGATGATCCCCAGTATTGCATATTCCCACTGATTTTGAATAAATTAGGATTGCTGATATATGCTTCCTTACATTGGATATTTGCCTTCAACTTAGAAAATTCTCCCAAACGTTCTGCTACCCACTTTTTAATTGACAGACCATGCTCCCTATGTGCATAAAATGACGGGGTAAATTAGGCCATACATAGCAGAGGCATTCCAGCACTTTATTGAAGTTTTTAAACCAAAATGTCTACCATTAGTTTTTGTTGCCATTAAATGTTGTTTTCCTTGTCACTGTAAACATAGCAACCACATGGTGCAGTTCATTCCCCCAGATACAAAGCACAAACAATACTAACGACCACACGTCGGCTATAGCGAGTTTTTGTTGTCTATCTTTATTATGAGACAATGTGCAGCTGTATCTAGCGAGTGTCCTGTGAGGAGGTTAGCACTGAGGTGAGAAGGAAGACTGAATGATATCAAGTTACAACAGGTTGCATTATCGGAAGTAAGGTATTGCGTGCACGTTACCATAGTGATAAGAAGAGAAGAATGACGTGGAAATCAATTTAAAGTCAGAAGAGGCTAAGTAAAGCCACAGCTTCCTGTGTGATGTAAAACGCCAGGCGAAATGGGCGTGGGCAGGACACTCAGAATTTCCAGTGCACTGTCATGAACTACAATTACTGTAATGCGTGACGCCACTCGGCTTTCAAAATTGAGCCCCAATGATTTTTAAAGTGTCTAATGCGCCACCCCCATGTAAAAAATGAATCACCCCCGCCCTTGAATGATAAATATATTTTCTGACAATAATTCCTTAAAATGAGCAGCTCTCAACACATTTAACAATTCAAACATTGTAGTTATGTTTACTTTTTTTCTTGAAAAATGCCTAAAATACACGATTGCCAATATGCTAGTGACAGTCTCCCTAAAAGTATAAAAATTTCCCATTGTGGTGCCACGCATTATCAAAACACTTTCCTACGGGCACAAAATGCCAAGGCCAAGAGGGTTGAAGTCGGTTGATAGGGAAGCTAGGCAATGGTGCCATCTCCCGCATTTATCACTCCCTAATTATCGACGCCCCTGACCACTTCTCCGTTCTCCGCCAGAGGTAGGAGGCCTGGGCGGGAGAGATGGATGATGATGACCAGCACAAGGTCCAGATGGCCCAAAGGGAACTAGCTATCTCTGTCCGATTGAGAATTGTTCAACTCAACTATCTACACATGACCACCCAGCACATACATTGCATCTGGAGGGCCTCACATGTCCACTGCTCAGGGTGCTCCCTAGCTGAGGCTGACTTTTTCCACATAGTTCAGGCCTGCTCTTTGGTTATCCTCTTCAGGGATGGTATTGGGAGGGAGATATACCTGGTCCTGGGGCACATTGTAGAGCTCAGTTCCAGGGTGGCATTGCTGAGATTGTTCCAAAATAATGGGACAGAGATTGGAGAGGGCATTTGAGGAGATGGCCACACTGTTGGCCAAAAGAGGCATTGCCTGCAAATTAAAAGCTACCGGATCCCCTTTCATTGATGGATTGAAGAATAGGGGTGAGCTGGTGTGCTCATTTGGAACAACCAATTTACGAGGAGAGAGGATGTCTGCCGAAGTACCACAAAATTTGGGGTAAGTGGTGGGAATGCCACAGTCTGAATGGGGGATCCTAAGACTATACTGTTACAGGTTAAATTATGCTTACTGCATTACACCTTAGGGTAGCAGAGACTGACTGTGTAATGTTCAGTTTGAAAATCAAGAAAATGTGGTTATAAAAAAAAAAAATCCAGTCTGATGGATTTTGAGGGTCATCTGGATCTCTACTCCTACCCCCCAACTTTGACACCTACAGAAGTGGTTCCCAATCTTTTGACTTCTGGGGACACCCACTGAATCCTTATTGGAACCTGGGGAACCCGAGTGAATCATTATTGGAATCCAAAGACCTCCCCCCCACTGAGACATTACAGGAAGCCCGGAACCTCAGCCTAGCAATGTCAATGATTTGAACTGTAAAACAATACCCAAAAACACAGAAAAAAGAATTCACAAACAAATACACAAATGATGACACATATTATTTTATTTGCAAACATATGTATATACAAAATCTAAATTTTAATTTTAGTAGAAAGGTTGGAACTTTTCTAAATTTAACTCATCGTACATGCTATATTCTATTTGATGTACCTGCACTGCTCCCATGAATCAATCTGAGGAGACTGATATAATTTTTAGCCTCCAAATCTTTCACTTTTACAGTACATTTTAAAATTTTGAATTGTACATTTAGGTTCTTTAATTATATACACTTTATTAATCTGTTAATATTATTTAATTTTCTATGTAGTTGCGGACCCCCAGGGGTCCCCAGACCACAGGCTGGGAACCACTGACCTACAGGATGAATAATGGAATCATTACTGATGCCACATTACAGAGTGGCACTATGTATTTTTCACTAAAAACTGTTTTCTACATGTTTTTTGCTTGGTTCCCTAGTTGCACATTAAATGTTCCTCTTGACCAGAGCCTGGCGTTCACCAGCCCCAAGATCAATTCAGGCCCCCCGTGAGATGCATGGCCTACAGTTTGAAGACCTCTAGACATGTGGGTGCTGTTAAGGTGCTCATATATCCCAGAGGAGCCAGCTTGGCTGGTTTCCTCATGCCACCCACTTCCCCATAAGCACTGTGCTGCCACCATGTAGTCCAGATTGAGTGCAGACTGCTTTAGGTTGAAAGCTAGTGTGCTGTGTTGCTTTCCTTTTAAATCCTGTAGTCATTATTTCCTCTTACTGACCGTAGTGATGGGTAAACGTATGTCAAATCAGCCCAGCCAGGTAATACAAGCAATTACTAGTTGAACCAAATATTTGCTTCACCCTTTGAGATTGCCTAGCTGCTCTGCATGTTGCTAAGTGAGCCAGAAACCAAAGTGTTATTTTTTCAAACCTAGCATTGTCCAGTTGTTAAGTTTTCACAATATTACTGGTTGGAGTGCTGCATTCACACTTTACACATTGCCTCTAAGTTAGGCCTGACTGCTTTTGCACCAAACTACCAGAGGGTTAAGCATAACTTAATGTGGGGTTTGCATGTGACTTCACACTGACAAGAATTGTGGTTTCTGCTTGAGTGGGGTTTCACCCTCCCTTAATCAATAACCCAGTTTCCTAAAACATGAAATTGTGGATTACAGTAATGCACTACTGCCTGTATTACAAAAACAATATGTGCACTGCCACATAAAGATTGGATAGAGCCTGTGGAGTCTTTCAACTTGGTATGGATAGCACCAAGGCTAACCTTATAGTTAAAGTCTGTACTGCTAAAAGCTTGTAAACTTTTTTTAACTCTGTAAAGGTGGCTATTGAGCTAAACATATGCTTAAGATTCTAATACAGAAACAGAAAAATGGGCAGATAAAAGTTGTCATTTGAATCACAGTGCATTGTGCAATCTCACTACAAACAGCTCAAGCTGTCTGTCAGAGACAGATTTGTTTACAGTACTCAAAAGAGCCAATCTTACTCAAGATCAGACCACTTTCGTGTCAGCCTCAGCTGCCTTGCTCTTATTTTTGACTTTCCTCCCTTTCTGTGTTTGACCAACCCAAAAAGCTTTTTGGTTTCGCCTTCGGTAGATTTGTCATTTTATCTTGCTATGAATGGAACACTGCTTCTAAGAAAACACAGCTTTGTTGAACAAAACCACTTTGCTGCATATCAATGCCATCTACCAACTGTAGCAAAAAATAGACCGGTTAATGAATATATTTGTCCCGGTAAAGCATTCCATCACGGTGATGCAAGTATGAAGAAATAATACCTTGATATTTTGACATAACAATGAAGAAAGAACACATTGATTTGATCCTGTTGATTATTTATACCTTGCTGAGAAAGGACAACTACTTCTTTGCAGTTTGGCTGCAGACGGTACATAAATTAAATGGGACATAAAAGAACACCCTTCTGTCGTGGATTGACAACAAGAAACTAGGTTTGTATCTAAATTAATTGCAATATATAAAATCGTTCAGGAGAGAAAGACACAGAAAACCCTGGACTGAGTTTGCAACAGGAAGCAGGTGAACATTACCATCTCAGACAACTGGCACAACTCTGTCACCCAGGAGGTAGAGCACATCAATGACAGGTGAAGGACAGGAAAATAGAGTGAATGCAGTGGGGTGTGGTGAAAATATGATCCTGTCTGCTCATACACCATCAATAATTTTAACTTCTGAGGCAAAGGAAGACCAATGCATCGTTGGCCAATCATAAACAAGTAAAGGTTGAGAGTCGGTAGGAATTTAAAAGACTGCCCTACTATGGATCCATTCATTCCTCTCCAGCACCGCAACTACAGGTGCAGCTATAAATAGTGCAGGAGGTGCAGTGGCACCAGGGCTCAGCAGTATTTCACTACCAAAATAGTGGGCTCATTTTCCTTGTTTGCACTAAGGCCTTTGACACCCTTTCTTCTCTACCGACAACAGCCACTAAATACAAGCACTGGCAAAGCTAATAGGCCTTGCCTTTTTGAACAACTGGCTTTGCCAATGCTTTTTAGAGTTGATGCACAATACTGGTGAAAAGCAAAGTATGAAATAATGTGTAAAGCTGCAACTTGTGCTTAGTGTATACACGCCATGACAGCCACTGTGTTTCACAGTAGAAGGGCATGCATGATGATGTACTCACACATATGCCTCCACACATGAGCACACCTACTGATTGGTTTGGGTGACACTGTGTTTTTTTAATTAAGGATCCAAGAAGGCACGTGATATTTAGATTGATAAATAAAAACATAACTGTGCAAACTTGCTTTTCTAAAAGGGTTGCAATTGGACTGCAAATGGCATCAGCTAGGACCTCAAAAAATTATGTTTCTTAATTACTGCAAGAGGTGGGGAAGCAATGCAGAGTGGGTGGAGGAGCAATGAACAAAGGGAAGAATAATTTATACAAGCATGCAGACAAACGAGGAAGAAGCAATAGTGAGGGTGGAGGGAGGAAGAAGCAACATGGAATGCATGGGTTGGGAACAGATGGAATACAAAACATCATTCAAGTGAGAGAACAATCATGGGGAGGAGGGAACAACCCCAAGTGCTCAGGGAGGCTGTGTGGGGATTTGGTGAGGTGAAAGCTGCACATAGGGGAAAAATCCTCAAAACAGATGCACTCTCATGGAGTTTTTAAAGAAAAAAAAAAACGTTATCTAAATGTGAGCAGTAGAAGGATACAAGTCAGTCAATCAAAAGGATATTAAAGAGGCTGGGTGAGGAGGGAGTGACAGATTCACGAAGACTAATGCAAGTCATTGAATAAGAAACAAGCAAAGGACAGTGATAGTATGGCCAACCAATGGTATGCAGTGGGAGGGTGGGCTCTAAGCATGCTGTAAATTTATGATATGGTCCACGAGGGGCTTTTACCTGCATCTAGCTAAAAGCTGTCCAATAGGCAAGACCTAAAAGAAAACAAGTGAAGTGTTGCAGTCCACTACAATGCAGGACTTCTTCAGCTTCCCAGTGGTTGTCAGACTCCAGCAGAGACTAAAAGGTTTTCTAGTCCAGAATACACAGAGCAGATACTAATAAGGCAGAACCGCGTGGCCACCTCCATAATCCAAATTACAATTTGGGTTTTGTCCACTCCATCACCTGCACAGAAATCTCAGTTTAGGGAACTGGCATTCATCTCTGCCACAGTGTGCCACCTAACTCCTCTCTTCCTAGCAGATACATCACCCTAGCTCTATATATGTCACCCAAGATTGCCACTCAAGAATCAGCTTGCAAATCAACTACAAGTGTTGTGAAGTGGTCATAATGCAGGAGATGGGCACATATAACACTCAAATCATTAATAAATGCTTTGCTAAACATTTGAAAAGTGGGTCAGCACAGGGTCTGAGGGGAATTCACCATACCAAAATATACTGATGTGGTTGATCAATCACACAAAGCATTGGTAATTCCTTATCTGGGGTAATTAATGGCGCACCCCTTTTTTTATGTATGTCTTACAAGGTAAAGATATATTAGAAAAGTGTTCAGAGCTGCCCTCGAACCAAATTTTAATAGTTTCAACCAAATGACAAGCTCGATGCCTCCAAGAAGGCAAGCATTGGAAAGGAAGGACAGTTGTTTATGATCCATTCAACACCTGTTGGGAAAAGGGCAAATGGAGGAGAATCTCACCAGATTAGGTGGAATTCGCAGCTTACGTGGAAAGCCTGCATCAATGCCATACGAGATCAACTATTTAAATTTGAGAAGGTTAAATTTAGATTATGTTTAAACTTTAAAAATAGTTTGGTTTGTGTGAGCGTGGTTGGTAAACATTTGTAATTCACAGTTATAAATATTTATCAAATAATCACAACTTGTTTCAAAATTAAATATGTAAGCATCTTATTCCAACTTTGTTTAACATTTGTGGTGAGTTATAACTTTACAAAAGTTGAAATTATTTTGCTAAAGAGTTGTAAATGACTTTAATGATCTTTTACCAGCCAATCCTAACTTAAATAAAAATCTATAGCTTTTATTGTTTTTATTTTTGGTTGGGTTTGTGTCAGCTTCTAGTAGGAGAGGGAGATCGGCATTTGAATTCAACAATATCTCCTTTGATCTCATTGGGAGTCTCCGGGAACAGCCCATGCAGAACAAGACAGGGAAGGGCTGACACTGCGTTTGGGGATGCCGGAGGGATTGTGATGTCTCCAGTGCAGTGGACATTGCAGCTGAAACGTGCATGGCAGGGCTACTTCAACACCAAAAGATTGGAAGAGACAGTGAATAAGATCCCTGACCACTGTGCGTGAGGGACACCAGCACATTTAGCCAATATGCATTAGGCCAATTCCTTTCTGCTCTGCTGCTTCAACTCTGCTTCTAGTTTCCTGGTCATATTTTAACTGGACTCATCCTAAAAGAGATGCTTCCCATTTTTCTGTGAGCGGTGATTGAGACCTCATCTGTAATCAATGTCTATGCACTGTTAATTGTTTATTTGTTTTCTTTTTCCTGACTTGTCATTGCATGCTAACTTGATTTCCACTTGGCCCAGAGAAGCTGCTATCCAGTGTTTCTGTCTTTGCTGTCCCTTTGCACAGTTTTCCTTTAGTCTGTTTTCCAGTGCATGTGATGATTCAGCATCAGTCTTAGGGAGAGGCATTTATACTGTCTACTCTCATCCAGTCATAGCAATTTCTTGGTGCTTGATTGTTTAACAGTTCCTACAACATTTACCATGCATAAATGTGTAATTGTTATGGGAAGGTAAAGCGGTAGAAATGGTGACAGATAATGTGAATTGGAAATAGGCATCTTGACATATGAATCGCCTGATTTCAGTCTTTTCGGAGGAAGGACTTAGAGGGAGAGGAGAGCACATGGGAAAAGACATCACCAGCTTTACAGCTATTCACCCAAGCATGTGGTTTATATTGCTTAGCAGAATTCCTATTGCGTCACTTAGGAATCCACATCTGTGTTAGTTAAACACCAAATAAGTAAATGTAAAAATTTTAAGATATTTTGGTTATAAGATTTCCATTTAAAAAAAGTCCTTTTGTGCAACCATCTTCTAATTATTATCATTTACCCAGTCTGTTGATGGCGCCAGTGCTAGACTGTATGAGGGGCCCCACAAGTGTGTACACCAATTCTGGGGCCACACAAGTGTGTGCACGAATTCTGTAATACCATAGTGCTTCGAGGGTGCACAACTTGGGCACACACGCCCGTTGAACATCAGGGGCTCTATGCCTAACGTGGCCCCTGATTTATGGCAGTCAGACAGCACAGTCAAGTCATTTTTTTTCAAAATTTATGAAGTAAAAGCATTTCTGGGATTACATGTGCAACTGGATAAATAAATATAAGATAAAATAATACGTTTGTGAACGGGTGCATGTTCTTAACCTTGGATTATGTAAAGTAGCTCTCTATGCAAGTGGCCTCTTCATTTGGACGAAGACCATGGTGAAACAGCACGGTTTCCCCATGTAAAACTCTGCAGTACAACTTCAAATATAGTTATATTATTAGCATCAATTGGTTTTTAAGAAAAAAACAGACCTCTCAAACAGCTGACTTCCACTACCTAATAACGATAATGTGGCCCAACAAGGCCAAATTCGCTGCACCATATTTACAAAGTGGCGCAATGCATGCATTACGCCACATTATGCCTGCTATTGTCCCTACCCTGCACCATGGTGAGCCGTATATTAAATAGGGTGCACACATGGTGGTGGTAGGTGGCGGCAAAGGGGGCAGGAAAAGTGGCGCTGCATTGGATGCAACACCACGTTTCTTAAATCAGGGCCTAAAATTCGAAGGGGATGGGAGAGTGGAACAAGACCAGCCTCCAGACGTGAGCACAATTGCATCAAAAATTATCATTGCCTTATTACAGAAATATGTGATTCAATAAAACATGTCTAAAGATAGAAAAATGGCTGATTTTAAAGTAAAATTGTAAAAAAGCTTAATGAAATGGCGCCTAATAGTCATGGACAACATAATTAGACATTTGGGCAGAGAGACGCCACTGCTGGGGGAAAGCCGATTCGACCAGGGATCCTAAAAAAGTAAGCTGAGAGATCAGTCCTACTGTGGATAGAGAGACAGAAAATAACTGATATAAATCGATATAAATTGATTTTAGGTTTATAAATTGAATGTTGGCACTTCTCTTCGTTCTCAGTTTAAAAAAACAATAACGGGATTGTCAACTAAAGAATATTTGAGTGCACACTTCACAGTCAGAGCTCCTCTGAAAATGTTTTAAAACATCTTGCGCAGTGCTGACGAGCGTGGGGCCACACATAGCTCTGACGTGCTCGATATCACATCGCTAAAAGAGTAGCAAGCACCTCAAACCACCGTGTCACCTCCCGTAAAATGGAGCACCATATATCTGTGCTATTATTGGACTTCGTGAATAGCCCGTAAATAGCCCCGATAGGGCCTGGGTCGTACCACTCTCCCAATAATCCCAGGAGTGACACTCCCTTGTTGGACTCCCCCAAAACCCATTGGCTGCTAGGTGCCCCGCCCTCTGTGTTCCCCATCAGTGCTTCCTCAAACAAATAGGTCCTCATTACCACTGGCCGGTATGGGGTGCTATAATCATTGCACCTGAAGAAATTCTGTTGGTATTTTATTGGTTGCGATAATTATACCTCATTTTATGTTTTGGCCTTAAATGTAGTGCGGAACATAGATTTGGATGTTTGCTGCACCAAATTCTGCACGTCCCAGTATTTACCAGGCATTTTGTATCTCCTTTAACTTCCAGCAGATTTGAGGTAGTGCCAACTTTATCGGAACCTGTAATCACGAGGTATGATAAAAATTGCAACACTCATAATTGCACTCCCTGTGCAGGAGGTGCAAGTCACCTGGCCACCGGTAATGTGTGTCCTAGAGGCGATACATCTCACACACACCCCTGGTTGCTAAACTCCATGAGGAATCTAAGGAAATGGGCGCTAAATTTAGAACACACGTTGACAGCCGCGCAACCAACCTTCTGGCTGATATGAGAGTTGACAGTAAACTGGATGCTTCCTGCTGTGTCACCATCCCAGCCTCAATCTGCTTATCGCTTCTGACAGATCCGCGCGCGTGCAAAATACACCTTATAAATTATACATCGGCCTAATAAAGTGACGCTGTTTATGAAGATGCATCACTGCCGTTTACCTCCCCCTGCTTTTCTCCCTCCTTTTCAAATCAGCCATTACCTCATCGAGAAACTTGTAGAAATCAGATTTCAAGTTGAAACAGCAAAGCCATTACATCAGGGAGCGAGCTGCAAATAGCAACCGTCAACAAATCTCCCATCTCCCCTGTGCAGAGAGTTAATTCATCAGTGCTCTGCCTGAGGACGCCAAAGCCAAATAAAGCCGGCGGATAGAACAGGAAATCCAGGCCTGGTGAGCAGTGTGCGCGCGGGTTGCGCGAGGGGCACGGGGCGGGCACGTGCTGTGTCCGCGGTAAGCTGCCGGGCACCGCGCACGTAGGAGGTTCTCGACTGAGCTTGGCTGATCTGCAGCCTGGCGCCCGGCGGGATGCCTCAAAGGGCGCTGGTTATAGATGCACGTTTGCCATGACAACCCCCCACATCGCCTGAGCCACAGCAGCCACACTGCTCACATAATTCACTGCTCATTAAAGCCACATGCTTCACGCAGGGCGGCGTTTCTAACCGTAAATAGGGATCTATTCTTAGTCTATCGCGTTTTATTAGATTTGGCTTAGAGGCCACTTTAGCTGTCACACCAGCCTCATGTTTTTTTAAAAAAATAACAAAAGTACAAAGTACATACAAATGTAATACATACAAATACAGGTAAATCTTCATTATCTGCCCTGATCCAGTGATTTACTTATTCTGCTTCCTCCAACCACAGCACACAGCAGAAGACGATGAGCGAGTTAATTTAATCTTTTGGCTGTCAGGACCGAGAGTCACGGCACTTTTTGTTATCACCCGTGTAGCGACATCTGAAAAGGATTACAATCCATTCTCAGGGCAGGTGAGTAAGTGTTACTGGACCACTGTATTTTTTATATATTGCCATTTATCTTGCATATTGCATGTTTTTGGAGAAAAAAAACGGAACCTTTTGCCAATGCTAGACATATTGGCTTCGCCAGTGCTTGTTGTTCAGCGAACTGCTGTATAGAAGATACAGTATTGGGGTGCTGGCCTACAAAGGGAAAGCGCATTAGCCAACAGATCTTCAATGGTTCAAACATGGAGAAAGATTTCCAGAGTCCAATGCCAGTGCCGTGAAGCGCCCCAAACCCAAGCCTGGGTGCAGGGATAAGTTACATATGTTTCACAGAACCGGAACTGTGCCAGATCACCTATACCCAGGGAGACTGGAATTATCTAGCAGAGGAAGGCCACATTTTGTGGGAAATTGTGTGGCAGCATCGACTAAATTCTGTAGCAAGGAAAGGCAAATTACGCAGAAAGTATAGGCAAATCATGCAGTGAAAGACAGTTTATGCAACGAATTGAGACTATTGTCTAGCTATTTGATATTTTAAGGTGTATTAAACACACTGACACAAGAAGGAAGTCAATGCTACCCTGGTTTTGTCAGAAAGCAAGTCACACACATCCAGTAGATCCAATAATTATACAATTTTCCACTGAAGGAAATAAATGGCCCTTTATTTCAATTGGTTTGTCTAACTCCCAGAGTAAAACAGATTGCATGAAATGTACACCACATTGCACTTAGCAGAGAACATATGAAAGTACACATTTGTATAATAATATGCGTGCCTCATTTATTCGGCGCACCCCACTTTATTACATACCGTTGTTCATTTTTGTCTTAACACTGTGTTCACAGTACAGACCCCTGGTAAGCTCCTCTTCCTATTACAAACAGCTCCGCATAACAGCACGGTACCTATCATAGGTATTATGTATGTGTTTCACAAGGAGATCATTTAGGGTTCAAGACATTGGACAATGAAAAGCTAGGAAACTTCTTTGAGATTCTTATACAATCGGAGTTCTGGAATGAAATAATTACTTTTTAGGAACACTCTGAGGTGAAGATGAATTTGTGAATAGTGAATTACAAATAAACGAAAGAGGGCCAGATTACTAGTGCCTTGGTCATTTCCATCTCAAGCTTACCCCTTCTTTACAGAGGGATCGCAATCATAAGTGGTGTGACACTTATTGCACCTCTTGTTACATTTCTGTAGCTCAAACCTGCTTGGATTTTAGGCAACAAAATTCCCAGTAATTACTGGGATATGCAGTTTTGGCGCAGAGGCAATGATTCCTGCATGGTGTTTTCCAAAAAGCCAGAATAGGAGATAAGTGTAATACCTAGATAAGTTCAGAACACCTCAGCACCGGATTTTATCTTATGCAATAATTATCACATCTGTGTCCAGAGGAGGGTTTGGAATATTCTTTCCACCCTATTTGAATCATTTGCAAGAATTTAAGGCCTTTGTTTCCTGCTGCAGACAAAAGCCTTTCCCCGGTCCATGAAATGGGGATGTTTACGCTATCTGGGCAATATTGCCACCAGTAAGGTGCTATTTGTGCTCGAGCACTGAACATCCTTGCCCCACTCTTGCCCAATAGAAACCAGCAAGGGCAGTGCTGCTACTGCAGAGTCCCCAGCATCCAATTGGCAGCAACAGATTACTGAAGGTCATATGTGCTTTGTAGGTCACACTGACACATCTGATACCGCACCTCAGGATTGAGACGCTTCCTTGGACATCAGTGAGCCGTGGCCAGTGGGAGCAACTGCTGTCCCAGTGGTCTAGTTTGCTTTCTGTTTAGCAGTGAGCTCCGCTTTTTACATCCTGCCAAAGTGATAGCAAATAATCTAAAAAACTAGGAACAACACGTGGCTTCTGAACGTTAGGACAATTTAAGCAAATTAGAAACAATGAGTTCCAGGTTTGTATTTTCGGAGTGTATTGTTTTATGTTTATGTCTTATCTGTTTCTAAAGTTAAGGAAACTTCATATAACAACATTTTGTGAATGCTGTGGCATCAAATATCTGACCATAGCACGAAAAAGAGGAAGCACTTAGACATACGCCATTCAGTACCTACATTGTTTATGACAAATGCCACCTTGCTCCTGCTTTATCACTTGACAAAAATACGAATGCCAGTTATTTTCATGCACCGAGTCACAATTAGAAGGAGCTAATAAAAACAGAGCAAGAGCTTTTAGCTTGCCAGTGTCTTTTAGCCATGTTGTACAGCACCGTTATGGCTGTTCAGCATGCCTAAACGCTACTGATGTGGCATAAAATGGGGAGAGTAGAGAGGCATTATTTAGAGTGACACAGAGTAGAGTGGCATAGAGTAGAGAGGCATAAAGTGGAGTGGAGTGGTGTAGAGTGGTGAGTGGAGTTGCACAGAGTAGAGTGGCATAGAGTAGAGTGGCATATAGTGGAGTGGCAAGGAGTGGAGCAGTATAGAGTAGAGTGGAATAGGGTGGCATGGAGTAGAGCGTGTGGAGAGGCATAGAGGGGAGTAAAGTGGAGTGGAGGAGAGTGGCATGGAATAGAGTGGCGTAAAATAGAGTGGTGTAGAGAGGAGTTGTGTAGAGCAGAGTGGCATAGAGAAGAGTGGCTTAGAATGGAGTGTCTTGGAATTGAGTGGCGTAGAGTGGAGTGGTGACATGGCTTAGATTTGAGTGGCGTACAATGAAGTAGCATAGAGTGACATTGAGTGAAGTGACATAGACTGGCGTAGACTGAAGTGGAGTGGCACAGAGTGTCATAGAGTGGCGTGGAGTAGAGTGACATACAGTAGAGTGGCATGGAGTGGAGTAGAGTGGCATAGAGTGCCGCAGAGTGGAGAGGTGTAGAGTAGATTAGAGTAGAGTACAGTGGCCTATAGTGCAGTGGCCTACAGTGGAGTAGTCTCGAGTGAAGTGGTGTAGAGTGCCACGGAGAGGAGAAGGGTGGAGTGGCATAGAGTGGCATAGAGTAGTACAGATGTGAGTTAAGTCACTTCAAGAAATGTGGTTGTTGGTTGACTGGGATGTGAGCCCTAATCAAGAAACAGCTACAATCCCAGGCAAGGTGAACCACAAAAAGTCACTAAATCAACCTGTGCTTAACCCTGGATAGCTTCGCAAAAAAAACAGTCAGGCCTAACTTAGAGGCAATGTGTAAAGTATTTATGAAGCACACAAACAGTAATAAAGTGAAAACAGAACACAAGAAAAATCCCTACCAATTTGTAAAAATAGAGTAAATTCTAAATAAGTATTTGACACCAAAACAACAAAAATCCAACCATTGTGTAAACCAATTTAACCATGTTTAGGGGAGGGAGTCCAAACACTTTAGCACTGTTCAGCAGTGATAAAGTGTACAGAGTCCTAAGGCCAACAAAAACAAATTTGAGCAGAAAAATGGAGGTAAGTAGCCAAAAGGTGTGGAGGAAGACCACCCTAGGAATGACAGATCTAACTGTAACTTAAACAAGCAGCCAAACTTAAAATCAATTCAAATGTCTGAGGCATAACGAGAATGAATGGCTGAAAGACAACAAAAAAAGGCATGTGGTAGCAAGCATCACATGTTGTCAGTGAGTTATTTATACATTATAACTGCTTAACTCAACCCATGCACAATGCAATTTTACTTTAGTTGCACAAGTAAGCCGAAAGATGGAGGCATAGATAACCAATGTCTAGAAATGCCTTTGAAAACGGATTAATGGAGAAAGAAGTACGAGAACTGGAAACAGAGGAAGTGTCCTAAAAAGTATTCACATACAATTACAAGCAATATAAAAATGTAAAAAAATGAATATATAAAAAGGGCAGCAGTGAAAGAAATAGTATCTGAATTATAGCACGAGCAGCAGACAGACACTATTAAGATGAATTAATCTGTGCTTGGTCCATACTCCACACAAAGAAAATAAAGTGATGCATGCCATCACTGCCATTTAGGAGGCATCAAAGAAGAGTAACAATTATATCAATGAATAGTAAGCAATGGGTGGACTCCAAGCCCTTTATTGTAAAGAATACACCTGTAGGCGAGCAGCACATGAGCTGTCAGCAGGTGAGAGTTAATGAGTCTTTGAAGATTTAAAAAGCAGAATCTATGTACCCATGTGTATTAGGGCAAAAATAGTACTCTACAATGTGATATCATTTAGCAGATAGTATCCTGGTCTTCTAAAAGAGCCCACCCCAATGCTTTAAACACAAAGACTCAAATGACATTATTTGCCTTCCTAAATGGCATTGTGTGGTTCCATAATAGTCAAGGATCATGCAATGACCCTTTATGTAAAGTCATTGGTACCAAAGGCCATGTTGTGTCACTTCCTGTGATGCCATCGGTGCTAAAGGTCACATTACATCACTTCCATTTCAATGGGGTGTTTAAGTTACATAATGTCACTTTTGCCACCCTGGGTATTTAGTGTACCATCTCCATTGACATGCTGACATGCTGACGTGTGAAAAAGCAATGGCAATATGGGAAGTGTATACGGCAAAGTAGACAAATGAATATGCTCATTGATGTCACCATGTTATGTCACCAACTTCTTCCCCAGAAGAAAGAGAAACCAAAATATAAAAGAGCATGAGCCAGTACTTCCATAAGGAATGGGGGCAGACACATGCATGTGTTGTTACCTAGTTACCAGCACTACTCTGCTTTCTCCAGTAAATCATGCTCCCACAGCAGTCATCACTGATTTAGAACTTGGCGGATGGGTTAGTTTGTCACAATGGTGACAGATATCCCGTCTGCCAAAATGAATCCCATTATAGCCTATGCAATTTAGTTTTCACGGACAGGATATTCATCACCGTTGTGACAAACTAACCTATTCGACAAGTTCTAATTCAGACCCTAAGTCTTCTATACACCTCGTGCAGCTGCCATCTGAAGAACAGCAGCAGTAGGTGTTCTGAATAAAAGGGATGGAAAGGCTCAGGCTGCATAAGGAGGCCAACAAAACACAACTAAAAGGTTAGTGAAAGGAGCCAACATTTACATGAATTTCACAATTTTATTAAATTAGTCAGTGCTTTTTGATGACTCATGGTGACCCTATTTTCTAGAGCAGAATCAATCTGTGTTTGGCCCAAATTTCTCTGGTCTCTTTTCTGGCTGACTGTACACCCTTTCCTGAACCCATTGAGTTTGAGTTTCGGATTCCAAGAACATCTAGCCAGATTCACACATTCATGCTTTTCCTGGTCTCTTCTTATCCATGACAACAGCTCACAAATGACAGAGATAAAAGTTCTGAAATGTATTCACCTATGATTTACCCACATGTGAAACAAATGTCTGCCTATGATGGAATAAAAAAAAAAATAGAGGGGTATTTTGAAACATAATGAAACCCACAGTTTACTAGTAATACTCCCATGTGGAATATTTATGCATGCAGAATGTTCACTAGTTGGGAACTTCTGCATAGAGGAATGTAATACAAAGGTGCAATACTATATTTAACATTTTTATTATTTTATTTTATTATTTTGGGGAAAGTATTGTTTACCCACGGAGTACCTCTACAACTACACATCTTTTTATTCAGAGAGACGAAGCTCCTCATTCCCATCCTGCAAATGGTCTTATTGCTCTCTTTTATAACAGCAAATGTGCAAGTGTTTCAACAGTGAGAAGGTATATGTGAATACTCAAACACTTGCAACTTTGTATTAAACTACTTGTCACCTGTGACCTCCTTGGAATGACAAAGAAATGTGTCCCTATCCTTAAATTTGCAAATGCAGAAATTTCAATATAATGAGGTAATTTCTGAATTTATAAAAAATGTATATGAGAAAAGTAAATCCCACAAACCCTGACTGGGACATTCCCCTGTTAAACGGATTTCTCTAAATTTAAGTGTGCATCTAGTTTTGTGGATCGGGATTATTTTCTCTTGGATTTCTGTTAATGACTACATCTACCACTATGTGCTCCTCAAAAGTCATGCCCCACTGTTAACTTCCCTAACAGCAGCATAGGATTCCATACATTTGCTACCACCCTTCATCAATCATAAGACGACCTCTGACAATGACAAAACCTGCTCTTACCAGCTCTTTCAATGATTTCCCCCTTTTCACTGCATGTACCACTCATCTTTGTGAACTCTCCCTTCTCCAACCCAAATATTCATTTTAAAACTTTGAGACTCACTGTCCGCCCTAATAATTCACTTCATCATTAAAAGAAATGCCAACTCTCACTTGCCCAGGCTTGCTCCAACTTACATTCCACCCTGAATTCCTGTTCTAAGTCTGCTTTAGAAGCAACATATGACCTTTCAGTCCACAATATCAATGCTGTTTTAAGTTCCATACTCCCTCATATGGGGCCAGATGTAGGAAGAAACCAAATTGCGACTTGCAATTTGTGAGTCTGAGCGACTCGCAAATTGCAAGTCGCAATTTGCTATGCAGAAAGGTGTCTCAGACACCTTCTGCGACTCGCAATGGGGTCGCAAAGACCCACCTCATTAATATTAATGAGGTGGGTCGCAGTTTGCGACCCCATTGCGAGTCTGGGCACTCACGGGGATGGTGGCCTGCTGGAGACAGCAGACTACCATGTCCGTGACTGCTTTACAATAAAGCAGTTTATTTTTTTTTCCATCTGCAGCCCGTTTTCCTTAAAGGAAAACGAGCTGCACTTGGAAAAAAATACCGAAACCTTTAGTTTCGGTTTTTTTCAGAGCAGGCAGTGGTCAATAGGACCACTGCCTGCTCTGAAAAAATATTTTTGTGTACATTCACAAAGGGGAAGGGGTCCCATGGGGACCCCTTCCCGTTTGCGAATGAGTTACCATCCACTTGAAGTGGATGGTAACTGCGAGTTCATTTGCGACCGCTTTCGCGGTCGCAAATGAACTTGCATAGAGTTGCGAGTCGCAAATAGGAAGGGAACTTCCCTTCCTATTTGCGAGTCGGAAACGCATTTTGCGAGTCGGTTCCGACTCGCAAAATGCATTTCTGCATCGCGTAGAGGCTTTTGCGCCTCGCAAACAGCGTTTTTCTCCGTTTGCGAGTCGCAAAACCCTTGCTACATCTGGCCCATGGTCTCATATGCACTGCTCAATGTCTCCTAGTCACCCCCTTTTTAGTTCTGGCACTAGCCAAGAGATTTTTATTTGATTTATCATTATATTATAATATATTTACTTACAGAGTTTTTCAGACAGCTTTCCTCATCTAATGATCTGTTATTGTGTCTTTCACATATTTCTTCCTACTACTACAGTACAGAGTATGGGCTGTGGATCAGCCCACTTCAGCCTTTGGCTAACTTCACTGTGAGTGACAGCATCCTGCCCCTTTGCAAGAAGTGCATCGGCAGACAAAGCACTTATTTTCAGTGCCAGGGGCTACAATGCCAAAGTGTGCTCTTTGAGCTCAAATTCATGTTTTTTTTTAACCAATTGTTTTTTTAATGAATGATGAGGGCACAGTATCTTCCCTAACAATAACGTTTTCTTAAGACTGTGACAGAAAACAAAGCACTGACAAAACCAAAATCCTGGCAGCCAACACAAGACCTGTTGTCCTACTACCAGTACTTGCTGTAATGCTACACCCCCTCTGGGGACCGGTCACTCACCCAAGAGCCAGAGTACTGACACATCTTTTCTATTCTAGCTCATAATTCTTGTACTCCCAACCAGCCACTTTAGTAACCGTCAGCTTAATTCCCCTATTCTTTCTGATTGGAGTGCGGAAACCACGTCCTTGTGCCGCTCTCACTTCAGGACTCTACATTAAGTAGATCTGTTAGCTGGTGGGACACTGGGGGGGGGGGGGCGTGGAGGAGTCACCTGCATCTGAATACCTGTGACAATATCAAATCTAGGTCTTAATCACATCCACAATATCAACTACCACTACATCGCTCAAGGGAAGTAGATTAGATGTTAAAACTAGTAAATCTATGCTTACCTTAAAATATGGTGGTAGTCGACACTGTGCCGTCAACTTTTCCGTTTGTCGATCTTGTTGACATTCATAATGTGACATATACTTGTTAGCATAGCGGAGGCATTTTAATGTTTTCATTTTGTTTACAACTGTTAGAAAAGGCAGAACGGCTTTGTGACGACAAGTTACGGTATCATAATTTTTAATATCAATGCACCCTAATAATATAGCCGAGCAGAAATGAAGCTACGCGATGAAGATGCACTGGTTATGTAGAATAAGCCTGGCGCCTTAGATGCTGCAATCAAGCCCTGTTAATTGGAAAGGATCCACTTTTCCAGAAATCGTCACATATTGCAGATCTCTGGGTAATGAGACAATTTTGCATGCGCCAGAAGATTTATTTCAAATTAGTCACGCGAAGACATCTGGATTAACAAGGCACAGATTGAACAGATGGCACTGCACTCGAATTAAATGCCCAGAGGTCTGAGGATCTCAGTCTAATTACAGTTACAAGGGCCAGAGCCTCACCAACAGGCGCCGGCCTGCTCACAAAATAGGACATAAATAAAAGAAACACATTAACAAATATATGAATGACAGATTCAAAATCATTTGGTATGTAATACAATTTCTTTGTCCACTTCGGGTTCATAACCCGTGATTTAGAGCTCATGCCTTAAAAACAGGTTGAATACAAAAATATCTACAGAAATATAATACTGCGAATATATTTTTTTGTTAGATAAGTTAAACAACTCTCACGGTCAGTAACTAAATACCTAAAACATAAGCATTTACTTCCATAGGTCGCCATTTCAAAATGGTTCTTCTATCTTACTCTATAAAGAATGGTACAGCCAGTGCCCCCCACCTGCTGCTTTGGATGGCCTTTGGTAAGGTGGAAGCTTTACCCAGAAGCTTTCTCTGCTGAGTTACTAACCAGAACATAGGTGTTTACATTCGTAAATCATAGGGACGAAAGCCCTTTGTTACCTGCAGTAGGTCACATACACTGATAAATGTTCTTTACTGTAGAAAGGAGATGTACTACTTTTGAAAATTCAAAAACATTTCCAGTAGTAGTGGCATATCCTAGTCTCCTGTTCGCCTGCGTGGGAATCTATACATAGCATAGATTTAAGCACTGAAACAAACACATTTGTTGTCTCTGAGTGAAACAAAATACAGTGGAGATATTCATTTCCCCATAACCCCAGCAAATCGGGCTGTGATCCATTGTCATTCCCATCTTGGAAGGAGAACAATATTTCCAGCCATTTCTGTGTGGAAATGGAATGGATTTCAGTTTGTAAATGCCACAAACATACAAAAATGTAGGTGTTCACACAACTCACAAGGCTAATCACGTCTTGTATTGCCCACTTTCTATCTATTGCATCACCGCTTTCCACCCCTTGCATGGGAGTTACTACTGTGGATTTCTCCACTCATTGTAGACAATTCACAGTAAGAAAGTTCATTACATTTTGCCGGGAATCCCTTTTTTTTCTTAATTCCCGGCAGAGTTAAATGAAGACCTTTAGTAATATGAATGTAAATTTATGGGCAAAAACACCTTTATGAACTGGGCAACAATTTTCTCAGAAATCTTGACCAAAAAGATGGTTTCTCTCATTGGTAAGACAGTGGCTAACAACTTCCTGAATAGATAGGATCACTTGAGATCTGGGTGAAGAGCTGGGTACGGCAACAATACAGACTGAAGAGGAACTACTGTACCACAAGGAGGTGGTGATTCGTGCTGTGTTTAGGTTGCTGCAACTAGTGGTCTAAGTGGGGGTGGGGGAGTCCTGAGGGGCATATTCTGTACACTCTTTTTTAATTTTAGAAAAAAAGGTCCCCTGCTTTTTGTGAAAAGACAACTTTCCCAGAATGGTTGATTCAGGCAGTTGAAATGCTTCAACTGAAGTGTAGGTAGGGTGTCTCCTTTGCTGTGAAACCAACAGAGGTCCAGACAGCTAAACAAGCCTTCCTGCCAGGGTGCCTCCTTTCCAGAATTTTTTTTAAATGTGCGCATCCGGTGAATCTCTAAGTGGGAGTGTACTTGGAAGTGGGTATTGGCTTTAATTGATGGAATCACTTGAAGCTTCCTGGCCACACATGTATTCTTTTCCAAAGGCACTGTAAGGGAGCTGCCAACTAAGCTGTGAAATGTGTGCTTTTAAAAGACAGTTATAAAAAAGTTGTTTTCTGATGACACACATTTATTCTGTTTGAGAGGTATTGCAATGGAGCTACCAGGTAAGTTTTGAAGTGTGTACTTTTAAGAAAACAGTTTAAAAAATCACATTACGTATAGTCTTCTTACTACAAAAGTCTTTGTTTACTGTGTGTAATGCAAGTTTAAAATAATGACTTACCTGTTCACAGTGCTTTCTGTCACAGACTGAGACATTGTAGCACTAAACATACACAAATCACTATTCTATACTGCACCAACCAGCAATCAGTTCTGTGGTTCTCAGGTGCAGTGCATTAACTAATAGCGGTTCCTTAATATACGGTAATGAATTACAGCCCCATAGCTCCTGCCCCCCTAGGCCAATGACTGTCCAGGATACAGTGTTGGCTGAGTTCAATATTTATAGGCATTGCAGCTGGAAAGAGTGTTGATTGCTGTTAGGATAGACTGGAATGTGAACATTTCTATTGCAAGACAGGATGTCGCCTTCTTGAAAAGTTTTTAAAGAAATGTTTCTGCAGGCTTCTACCCACAAAACTGAAAGTGTGCTGAAATAAGTGAGAGTTGAATGCAACAATAGACTATAAAAAGAAAGTAAATTGACAAAACCGGAATGACGAAAGGTCGCTAGATATGTGCCTGGCTCAACTGATAAAAAGCACAGCTCTTCCCTTATGATTTACGAGATTAAATCCGTTTTTTAATGCTGCTATAAAGTGCCATCTGACATTTCTTATCAGTACAAGCCAACGCAGGCCGCTGTAATGGTTTAATATGTTAGGACCTCTCTTGAAAGCCTTTAAACATTACATCCTTGTGTCGTTTCTCGCAAGCACAATTCAGTTCACGTTTTTATGTCACATAAATTTTGTAAATGGACACCAAGATTCAAATACTTTTTTTGATAATCTCACGATTTAATCCAAAGTAGCATAAGTAATATAAGCCCCTCTACCAGATGCCACTTAGTGATAGTGAGTTTTGACAAATGTGCTCAAAATCATAAAACAGGAGGCACCTTTTAAAGGAGACTTGAAGCAATCAAAAGGATACCAATACATGTGCTTACTAGGAGCTATGGCTTTCCAGGTTTCCTTCAATATAGTCTAAAGAGGAGGACTCGTACAGTAGCACAACTAGGTGCCTCAAATTAAGGGCAAATAATAAGCATATTGTAGTGTTGGTTGAAACCAGCAGCGGCTGCTGGGGATAACGCTTGGTGGTGCGGAAGGCTTCATGCGGGGGAGCTGTGCAGGGTGGGATAGTAAAAAAATACACTTACATCCCGCACAGCGTTCCTCGCCACCTCAGTGCTTCTCTGCTTCTTCTCTCTCCACCCAATCCAGATGCTTCTCTCATGCTGTTACCCGGTATGAGAGAGGCACCAGGATTGGTCTGAGCGGGCTGAAATGCCGCTCAGTTGTGGACTCCGCGTCTGCACTGGTTCTTCAAACAGTCTGTGCAACACAGCCCGGTTGAAGAGTTCTAAGTGCACGTCAGTTTGGCCAGCTTAGGATGGCTGGCCAAACCGACAAGTGCAATTAGAGTGAACGCTACTCCTCCTCCCCCTGCTGACGAGGATGGCCCCGCCCTGCCCTACACTCAGCAGACTGGCTGAGGAGGAAGCAAAAAATAAAATAATAATACAATGGTTGTATTATCGTTTTCTTTTTCTTCTGCCTCTCAGCAGTGGGGCGACGCTCCTCTGGCATAGCGGAGGGGCAGTTCCTGGTGGAAATGCCTGCATGCTTTAGGGAGCTATGCCTGTGCCAAGCATAATTTATGCAAAGGGGGTGTTCACCCGTTAGGGGGGCCAAAAAAATGGCGCAAGGAAATCTAAGAGATTTCCGTGCGTGATTTTGTACAGCACTTCTAACGCCTTCTCAGAGCAGGTGTTAAAAGGGGGTTTCCATGATTTATAATGGGCCCCTATGTTCTCTGCAGGAGTAGTGCCAATATGTTGGCGCTACTCCTGCAGAGTACATCAATAGTGTCATGAAAAATGATGCCATTGCCCCCTACTCTGCGCCATGGTGCACTGTATTTTAAATACGGTGCACATATGGTGGTGGTAGGGGGGTGCTAATGGGCGCAGGGAAAGTGGCGCTGCACTCAGTGCAGCGCCACTTTCCATAATTCTGCCCCTCTGTGTTTTTTTTTATTAACAGAAATTATGAAAGCACTTTTTTGCCGTTAGTATGGATATGCAACACTTTTTGGTTCAGGTATGTCTGCAACCACTATATATATATATAACTTCTCTTTGCCCGCCTTGCTGTTTTGTCTAAGATCATGTTTTAGTACACCTGGGGCCTGAGGGAAAGGACAACTAAGTGTATCCCCTGTATAGTAGCCTTGTCCCTCATCTTTCCATCCTAGTCATGTATGGAAAATGGTCATCCATTGCTGGCTGCACCACAGGGGGAACATGGTGGTCCTCAGTTCCTGTTACTGAATGTCACTCTGTCAACTGCCTTTGTAGACTAACTCTTTGTCTGCCCAACCTGCTTCTTACTGTTTCTGACGAGGCAAGTGCTTTTTTTTCTAATCCAGTGGCTATCTTACTCCCTTCATGCCTTTCCTTTGTCTACCTGATTTCAGTAGTATGATTCCTAATAAAAAATGTTACACTAGCAGACAATTTCCTGCCTTCCTACTACAGCTCTGACTGATCCATGAAATGTAGCCCATGTCTCTGGATACGTTTAGCCCATGTCTGGATTGTAGGTCAAAATATTTCTAGTTGTCATGTCCATAGATTAGGATTTCTTAGTCTGCACTAAATGTTTTTTTCTCCTCCACATGTCATATGCCAAATAGGGGCATATCTATTAGTGATGTGGCAGTTGCAGTTGCAGTGGCACTGAGACCTAGGTGATTTTAGGGTGCCACCACATCCTAAAATCATCACATCCAAAATACTAACCAACAACGAAAGAATTAGTGTCCATGGCAATCTTACTACACCACTGCCCCCAAAAGCACAGAGGTGTCCATTTAGTCAAGTGTCTTTTGTCGAGGGGATGGGTGTGTGCCAGAGGGGGAGGCCACAGCTTTGGCAATGTTCCACTGTGCAGGCTAAATATCATGAGTGAAGGAAGCAGGGTCAAAAGTTATATTAGTTTAGTAACACGCTGTTTGTTATGAGCTCTTCTCACTTCTCTAGGTGTGCCAGTACCGACACAAGAGTAGGACGCTCCTGGAAATATCAGCCCAAAAACAGCAGAGGACTACCTGCAGTGCCATAACAGAAAGAGTGGCATTTGATGATGTTTCCTTCATATTGTTCTCTAAAGCATGACTGTGCTCTGCAGTTGTAAGTTATAAACAGAATAAAGAGCTATCAAAATAAGTGTGTTTTGTTGACGGAGCCCATCACTTAGGCTGGCTCATGTCATGCTAACCAAAAATGTACGTAATGGTTGGCAAACGTCCATGGGGAGTGCGCTAGAAGGCAAAGATTGTGCACATGTCTCATGGTTTTATATTACCTACTTATGCTACACTTCCAACATCAGGGATGAGCCTCTTCCCAATATCATGGCCACTTAAATCTTGGCAAACAGCAGTACCAAATCTGAGAACACGTGAAAAGGTTTGGGCAGGGTCTTGACTTTCCAATCCAAAGTTGATTATTTAGGCCTTTCTCAGTAATGTGAGAATATTGTACCAAGAGAAAATTTAGTGAGTGCTATCAAATTCAACCCTGTACCTTGGTGGTTCCTAAACTGTGTGCCCCGGCACCCGGTGCACTGTTGGAACTAGCTTGGGGTGCCAGGCACATATTGGGAACGTGGTAAATGTAGTTAAGAAGATTTAAATGTAAACTTTGTAAATTAGTCTTTTGCAGCCTAGAGTAACCCATTAGGAATGTCATGTGGGGCATTACAGAAGCCCCATCTGTCAGTGTCTGGTCTCCGGAGAATGATTTTGCCCAGTGCGATTACGTTCATGATTGTAAACTGTGGAGAGGGTGGCCCTTCCTCCGATTCTGTAGAGGCGGTTTAACTAACTAGACCAGGTGGGTGAGCTCAGTCTTGGCCATTTTTACCATGCTATTATCTCTATTGTCGCGATTGGTCTAGGAACCTCCCTCACCCCAGGATCCCCTCTCTTTCTGTTAGGCTGTGTCACTATTCAAAGAGCTCAGAGTCTGAGGGTTTACCAGTTCCAGGCCATTAGATGAAACTGACTTATCTTTCGCCATCTGTTTACTCACGTCAGCTCCCGGACACAGTGTGAGGATTTACTCACCGTCGATTTGTGACCCCCACCTTCATGTGTTTTTTTATCAAAGTTTATGGGCTGTTTAGACCTTTATTGTGGTGCTTTAGATAGTACCTATCTCTTTGGGTGGTGTGCACCATGTGTGTTTTCTGCCACATTGATCCGGTTTGCCTCGCTGCCTTATGTGAGGATCTGGTCCTGCATCTGTCTCCCGTGCCAGGGTTGGGCTATCCACATGTCCCTGTGCCCTTTCATGGTGACTCGTTGCTGTCGCGTCACCACTGACTCCTCTGTCCGCATAGTGCTATATGTAGTCAGGCATCCATTGGTGGGCCTCACGCACTACTTATGGCATTCCCAGTGTGTTAAACCCACATGGTTTTCACACATTGGAGTGGGTCCGTTGTCCCAGTGTTTTAAACCTGCATGGTTTTCATACATCGGAGTGGGTCCGCCGGCACAAGGGACATCCTACGAATTTCAGGGGCCCCAAGCCAAACGTATTTTGGGGGTGCCCTGTTCAGAACAGCTTTGAATATATGATCTAATTACAGCTGTTTTGTGCCCTGTTTGATCAGGTCCCTCACACATTAACAAGCACACTTGTCCAAATTCTAAATGTATCTAATAGTTCAGCCTATAAATGTGCGTTTTCAATATTGTAATTACAGCAGCAGCTCACTAACATTGTTTCAAATAATCTCTCCGACCCTCTCCCATTTGAATATGTGAGGTCCTGTTTCAATCTAAAAAAAACTTTTTTTATTGATGTTGCATTGTGTTGAAAAACATAAACACAACATTTCTCTGTGCAATGTTAAAAACATAAACACATTTCTCTGCAAAATGTATGTAACAGACTCCCACACATTACCCGTATCAAAAATAAAGGAAAACAGTATTTAAAATCATCTATGTTTAAGAATCAATCAAGGTGATCAGGTCTGGTCTGTCTTCAGAATAGAACCAGCTCTATCAGGGGGCCCCCTAAAAGGGTGAGGCCCTGGGCCAGAGCTCACTTCGCTTTAATGATTATAATACCTTTATCGGCTTCATCCCAGTTATTTTCAGGGAAAAAAATCTAAGTACTCCTGAGGCCGGGCTTACACTGCCATCGGAAAAAAAGGTGACATAATGGGGAGCCATGGGCAATGGCCAATAGGTCAAGGGAGCTGCGGGTCGAAAAAGTTTGGGAACCACTGCTGTACCTCATAACAAGGACAAACTGCTTTCTTTCACTCATGAGTTTTATAGCAAATTTATTAAGGATTCTGGATCCAAAATGACACCATTGAAAGAATTTTTGATAAAAGGGAAGGAATATGTGCAGGGGGACTGAAAACAAAATACATTTCGTTCTATTAAACATACAGTCATCAATGACCCACATTTAAACCATTTAAGAAGGATGAAGAATGTATTCTTACAGTTGACACCCGCTCTTATGGCTTATGAACTGTTATTTCACAGGGTGCAGGCCATTCTCAATGGAATCTGACATTTGCTTCAATAACTTTATCCAAAACAGAACACTGCTATGCCCTCATAGAAATAGAAATGTTACTGTGTTTTTGGGCTGTGAAGCATCCTTACAAGTGGGGATCAGAGTCATATAGACATGTCCAATTTAAAATGTCTCTTGAGGATTCATTTTTGGTAGCGGTAGGTGGAGATCATGGAGTCCCACTACGTGGAACTCTGCAAAGTGGCAAAAAAATGGAGCTGGCCTATGTGGAGTTTCACGGGTGGGTGTAGTTTCCCGTTGCACCTGTTCGCGTTGCATTTTACATCAAACACAACTCGAAGTACGTTCTCGTGTTCAAAATCGCATGCGAAAGGCACCTGGCAGTTCACATGGGTGCGGCCATCTTGTTTTTCAGTCTGTTCATGGTGTTGGGCCTGTTATTAAAATTCTTCTATATCTTTTCTATCCTCAGCCCTGCTAATTAATCTACCCCTCATTTTTATTCATTGCATTAGTGTGTGTTTTTGTGTCTGTGTATTTTATGTTTTTTTGTGTTTTCGTGACTTTTTGTATTTTTGTTTATTTTTCCCTTTCCTTCCTTCCTTCCTTCCTTCCTTCCTTCCTTCCTTCCTTCCTTCCTTCCTTCCTTCCTTCCTTCCTTCCTTCCTTCCTTCCTTCCTTCCTGCCTTCCTTCCTTCCTCCCTCCCTTCCTTCCTACCTTCCTTCTTTCTTTCCTTCCTTCCTTCCTTCCTTCGTTCGTTCGTTCGTTCGTTCGTTCCTTCCTTCCTTCCTTCCTTCCTTCCTTCCTTCCTTTCTTCCTTCCTTCCTTCTTTCTTTCTCCAGTTTCTTCTAGTTTTCTTTACCCCACCCAGCCCAGTGCCATGGCAGAGCACGGCTGCGCTGTCGAACAAGGGAGCGGAGGCTCCAGGCCCCCTGAGCAGCTGGTAGGAGCAGCAGCCAACCTAGTGGGTTGAGCGCTGCCAAGAGGTGCAACCCAAGCCCATCTTTTGTGAGGCAGAGGTGGCAGCACTGGTTTTCTATATGCAGCACCAACCCCCTTCATGCTGGCAGCAGGCCGCAGGGTTGGCAGTGGGTACCCCTGAGGGAGCATCGACTGTGTTGGGGGAAGGTGTGCAGGTGCGTGCGGCACACCAGCCAGGTCCAGCGCACCACCCAGCAGCTGAAGCACCGCTGGGTGGATATCCTCATCCATGAGCAGAACCTTCTCGAGCTTCTAGACTTCGAGATTCCGGGGCTCGGTGAATATTAATTATATTATTTGTTGTGTTTGTGTTCTACAATACTATTTTTTTTCCACATAGCATGCTGCTCACACTCATAGTTTAGCCTATGCTAAGAATGTTATTATGTGATCCAGTTTGAGCTAGGCAGGTGCTCGGAGCTACCTAATTGTTCTCATCGGCGCTCGCTTTGGCTGATTATTTAAGAAACCATTGCAATGCAGACTCCTCTGTCCTCCTCACCATAGTCAATTAGTGAGATCAGGGAGTTAGCATTCTCTGTGGCTTTTATCTATGTAGATCGTACAGTCCTGTGCAATTTCACATTGTGAAGTACTAGTATGCATCTATGAATTGCAAAAAAGGGAGACTGAGTTGGTCCATCAATTAGGGTTGAGAAATGAGAATAGGATCAAATATTATTCATTGCAATGTTTTGGTTAAGGACATTTGGAATAGGGATTTTGGGATTAGTATACCCAAATCAACGATAGTCAACACTAGTACCATAGGAAATCTGATTTTGATAAGTACAATGTTACTGCATTTGCCTGCTATGATAATTTTGTGGAGATTATCTGTATCACTAATCTATTTTTGTAATCTTCTTTATTTCTTACATCAGCGCCCAATAGCAAGAAGAGGGGCAGCGCCAAAACGGGTCAAGGAAAAGCTGTGAGGAGGAGGCCTAGACCAGCAGTGCCACTGCCAAGGGCTCTGATCATCCCAGTGAGTCCTATTATTTGTTATTATAATTTCCCTAACTTTTACCTCTGCCCACTATTATACTACTTTTAATTGTGCCTTGTTTATTTTTATACTGTCTCCTTTTTCCACCTCCCCTATCCAATTTTTGTTTAATTCATGTCATCCCTGCATTATCTTTTTTCTGTCTTTCATTGACCATTATTATTCCATCCCTTCATTGCACTTCAATGATTCCGAGTCATCATCATCATGGGCTGTAGCTCTGCCCCTCTATTACGAAAAGGTTTTGGTTGGCTTGACTACCTGGCTTTTCTAATATTGTGAACCAAAAAATGCCCAGAGTGATATTTTTGATAGAAGATACTGCAGTGCAAACCGATCTGTAGTGATGTGTTGCGGTTGCAATTTTTTGATAAAACAAATTAAGGGGATGTGTATCTGGCATCTAAAAAATGAATAATGTTTTTTTCTAGCTACACCGACCACCAGTGGTACCACCTCAAGTGTTGCTGCAGAAGGAGAGTCAGTTGGAGGGAAGAAGTGGCGGTAGGGACAGTCAAATTGCTTGCTTATTGACTATTACTAATATACTAACTAGCTATAAGGGTGTTGTCATGATCGTGAACCCTGTGTTACCAGCTACAGGGGTGGTTGGGTTATGGCCTCTTCTATCTGCAATTCAGAAAAAGTTCACATAATATGCTAAAAATGATGGCTTGATGAAACCGGAAAAGAACGGAAGGTTAAAAGAAATAATTTGTGAAATTTGTGAAAGGAAAGGGTGCTTTGGTGGGTGAAAGGATGCGTGGGTGGGTATTGGTTAAATGAATGGATAGGTGAATGGATGATTGAAAGAAAGGGTGGATAATGAATGGATGGATAATGGATTTGGAATTTTTTTGAAAGACTGGATGAGAGAAAGTAAAGTTTCAATCATGGTGGCTATATGTGAATAAAGTAGGAAGAATGAAAGGGTGACTAAATAATTGCTTGGATAAATAAACAAGGGAACTCATCTGGAGAGGGGCATGCTGCTCACCTACTTTGCCTACTTTGTTTTATGGTTATCAAAGATATGGCTCAAAGTGGGGGGTATTTGAATTTGTGTTGTAATCCCTTGACTCACTGTATTTGTTAAGTGAGGCAGATATGTATCTCACCCATCATCATTCATCAACCCCCTCCCTGCTCATGGCATTTCACCACCCATGATCGAAGAAGTGCCATATGGTCCAATTTTTGATTGCAGTGTTAGCTGTGCAATGTGCGTCTGCTTCAGTTAATGTTTCATTAACAAAGTTTACAATGCATTGCAAACTGAGCACACTAGATGTGTTTCCCTTCGCCCACTCGGTCACCTCTTACTACTTCACTCCTTTATTCTTTCCTAAGTTCATCCATCCCAGCCGAGTAAAAAAAAAAAAAATCCATTCTTGCCATGTGCCACATTTTTGGGCCATGTGAAGTGTTTCCAAAATATATTTCATGGTGTCTCATAACAGATTTATTTTTCACCTGTTCAGATTTTTCCTTTTAGACTTTCACTTATACAGTGACTGAATAAGCCAAGGTTTAGGCAAATGATGAAATGATGATCAGTGACACCCCTCTATTCTATAGCAAAAGCTCTACCTACCCTCCTAATCCATCTGCCTTACCCTGCAGTAGAGTAAGTCAAGTTTCCTTTCCTTACTGCCAAGCAAATTAATTTGTTGTAAATAATTTATGGTGGTGGGCGAGACCAGTGAGTAAAGCGGGATTAGTGAGTGCCTGACTTGATTTCAAGTTTGGTGTGAGGGATACTCTGTGACGAATGTGCCAAATCCAATCTAAACAGCCTTTTTCTTTCCTGCAATACATCATTTTCATTTTCATCTACATACGGCAGACAGAATAATATATCTGCATTTTATAAGTGACATGTGTGACGTTTCAAATTTATTATTCATCTACCCCTTTGGAGTCAGGGTAGAAACTAAGTGAAAAGCATTTGGAGAAGAGCCATTGGAATTAAAGAAAGATAATTGTCAACTACAGTGCTCCAGCTCCAGACAGTAGCAAAGTACCGGAAGCACTGGCTGGCATGCCTCCATTAATTTGGCACAACAACTTGTACTCCATAGAGCATAATGACTTACTCATAAAGGAGAGATAATTGATTTTGATTTTTCCACTAAAAGTGTCTGTTTAGTTACTAAAAAAAGTACTTCAAAGAAAAAAAATCAAATCACAGTTTTTTTTTAATCTGGTGTTATTCTGCCTTAGTTCTTTTCTGCCACACTGTCAGTGCTTTTTATGTGAGGCATGTGTGAGTAAACAAATATAATTGTCTCTGTGACTCTCCTAACCATAATCACATCAAATTCCAATGTCCCTAGGGGACCAGCAATGAACTGCTGCTGTGCCACCCACTACCTACTTTAAAAGAAGTGTTTGCTCAGAGCATTGTTTACAATTTGGCTAGCTGCCCATCAGTGGTGGCAGAGGCTGGAGACAATACAGGTGGGACACTGGCTGCTGGTGGTCCTTGCGGATGAAGAGGCAGAAATAGCTCCTTTTGACCCAAGACCCTGTTCAGCAGCACACCAGCATCCAGCCTCCTGGCCATTACATCGGCGGTGGCAGCAGGTGTAGTCAGGCCGGCCCTGACTGCTCCTGCTGCCGCCCCTTCCGCTCTGACAGGGCATTAGTCCAGAACATCCTGCAACGGATGGACTGTATGGAGAGCCTCGCTAGGATCGAGCAGAGCCTGGACTAGCTCCAGATCCAAATAGACAATGCCCTCTTCTAAGCCCTTTTTTAGTGTTTTGTTTTGGTTGGAGGGACTTATTGTGGGTGGAGAGGGTGGGTACGGAGTTGGGTCTGGGTTTCACTTTGGACTTTAGTTGGGCTTTTTGGAGATGGGGCTATTTGTTTGGGGAGAGAGGTGGCCCTGTTGTGGATGGAAAGGGTGAATTTTCTATTTATTAAAAATAAAAGGAGGTATTTTACTTCATTTATGCCTCAAATGTTTATTTTGGTGTTTTAGTTTGCCCTGTTGTTTTTTAGTGTAGTCTGTTTTTTTATCTGCTAAAAAAGTGTATGCTGTTTACTTATACCCTTGCTCTACCTCCATCTGTAACTATATTGGCCACTAGGAGATGGTTGCTGTTGCCTATTTTGCCTAAAAAAGCTAGACACACACAAACATCTTCTTCAGTAGAAGCTGATCACTAAATACACAAGTTCACTTCAATCCATTGTCTTTCTCTTACCTGAATAGTTGAAGCGAGGGCTAACACCTCTGTCTTTTTACTGCAATGTTTTCCCAAGGGGGAATTTTAAGGGGATGGTAGTAGTAGTAGCAGCGTAGCATGCTAACAGGGAAGACACAAGGTGCCACTCCTACCTATGCAAATTCCAACTGGATTAATCAAACTGTTATCCATCACTATCAACTAGACTGAAAGAAAACAGAGAGTTAGTGGGTCATATATTATGTCATAACTTCAGGAAGACTGAGACCAGACCACAACAATGACAGTATTAGACACATAACAAAGAAGACCTGATATGATAATAAATTATAACAATGTCAACTTCTTCTGAGTAATGGGGAGCTAGTATTTAAAAACGAAACTTAGGAAATTTAATCCTCGAGTCAGGAGAAGTGGGCTTAAAGTCAGTAGTGGTTGGACAAGGTTAAACGTTTACACAACACACAATGCTAGGACTTAATGATGTTGATAGGGCCGTTGTGGAATATTGCTCAGGTAATAGCAGGTCATGCAGTGAGCTGGTGTCGCTTTCACCACATCCGCCCCACCAAGTGTGTGATCCATTTATGGTGTGGAATTAAGTCACACCTCAATAAATCACACAACCTGGGAAGAGAAGGTTAAGAGCTTTATGAAGGGATGGGAAAGGGGATTTAGGGAAAGGTGTGACAAAGATAAACCCTACACAAAAGAAACCACAACAGTATTCATCAGGGCTTTGAGCAGCACACCATCATCAATCTGTTGTGAAAGTAAATGATGAAGGGATAAGCATGACACTGTTCATTTAAATGCACTGCAAACAGTCCTTCTGCCCCAGAGAGACCCACAATAGTATATCTCTAAATGTTATGTCTTTTAGGTTTGAAAAATGAAAATTATGGTGGATTGAAGATAACCCACCCAGTTCTAAATATTATGATTGTTAAAAGGAAAATGATACTGTATTGCCAAATTGGGTGGTGCATCTGATTCTTCTTGGATTTCCCATCACGCTTGGGTGCCTGGCTAAACCTGGCTGGTAGGTAAGCTAGTGTTGAGCTTTCACACAGTTTTGTTTGTGCAGAAGATGGCTAGGAGAAGGCATGCCTATTGAAAAACAGTAACTGTATTATAGAGTAAAAGAGAAGGACAAAAGGAGGCAAAGTAAGCTTCATGAGGAGTGTGCCAAGAAGACTCAGAGTCAGAGCAAAAACATATAGAGGATTTTCACGTTTGAGTTAGCAGTGCAGCAAACACACACTCAGCAGCATTTCTCAAATCAATGCACCTCTCTCCAGTCCACAGAGTTGAGTGAGTACTAGGTCTCTGAGGCCTTTCCAACATCATGGTTTCTGTTCAAAGTCTATAACTTTTTCCTTCTAGCTGTTGAGGTAGTCAAGTCCCGCACTAAGACCTTCTATCCTCCTCCTCCTACTGATTCTGAGTAACTTTGTACCAGTCCCAAACCAAATGAGGTAGACCTGTGTAGTGCACTGCTGTTGAAGAACACAGTATTTTGCGTAGATTTGGGGTTGGTAACTAAAGTGACTGGTCAGGTGTCTGATGGACAAGAAAAAAGGAGTGGACCCTGCAGGTAAATTTCACTAAGTTTGAAAGGCAAATCACTTTCAGGAAAAAATGACCACCCATCAACGCCCAAACATTGCAAAATCTAGTTTACAAATGTTGTTAACTCTCTTCCTTACTGTCAGCCACAACATATATCATCAATCATCACTCACAATCACTCAATATATCATCACTCATTAGTGCAATAGTTAGTAGCTACCTCTCCCAATCCAAGCACAGTGGCTGATACAAAATATTTTTTGATGGTAGTAACACATTGGAATTTGGCATAGGCACTGGCAGTATTTTATTCAATGATCTTCTGGGGCAGCATTGGTAGATGATGTAAAAAATAATATTTAATTGCATATGAGGGAAGCAGGAACTGCCTCCAATGTCCTGAACGGAATGTGGGGATTTCTTCACTGCACATGGGTCCACCTCCTATCCAACTACATATGTGACTAAAAATGGTGGGAGAGCATAAGTCCAACACAAATATAATGTTCCACAAGCTATTAATCTTTGCAAAGAAGGAAGTTCAACAAGATTTAAAAACTTCAATGGTGGCACTGGCATACTCAGTCTGGGAAGTAGAGTTCGTCCTCAAACTCAAGTGGTTCACCCAGACACTGGTCAGCAAACACACTTGCTTTTGACCAGTCACCTTCTTCCTCTTCCTGTGGTGTATCGAGAATGGTGTAATCAGGTGGTATAAAATTCTGGTTCATTTTGATCATGGTTAATCTCTCCATGTTTTGAGGTGAGAGACTGGTCCTTCTCGCTGTAACAAATGCACCAGCTGCACTGAACACATGCTGAACACATGCTACAGGACAAGCCAGATACTTTATCACCAGCCTGCTGAGCTCTGGCCATTGGCGCATATTCCCATACCAATACACTAATGGGTTTTGATCCACATACACCTCTTTTAGTCATCCAGATACTCCTGGAACTTCCTCTGAAGTGTCATTTGTGCTGCCACTTGCTCAACCTCTTTTGCCTGGATGGTGGAGTAGTACCCTTCCTTTTTCTTGCTGGAGATCTGGGAGCCATTGATTCTAAAAGAGGAAGTTCTTGCTTGGCCTGAAGCTCGACCTCCTGTTCTGCTCCAATTTTGTGAAGATCTACTATTGCTAGCTGCGGCTGCTGCCCACTTTGTTCTGTTTCCTGAAATGATTGGGTACTACTTTGTGAAACTGACAAATCCAATTCAATGTCACTGCTTGTCAGCGTCCCCAAGACTGCAGTGGCTGCCTCTCTGACAGACATGGTCTTGAGCTTAGGTTGGGGTGGTGCTGTAGATGCAGGAGTGCTGCTCCCAGGTTCCTCCCCGGAGGCCAGGGGAATGTTGCTCCCAGGTTCCTCCCCGGAGGCCAGTGTGGCAGGCATATGTCTCCCAAAAAAGGTTGCGGTCGGCACGCAACCGGTGGAAAGCTGCTTCTTTTCACTGATCACTTTCTTGGGAGCAACTTTCTTTGGGGCCATCTTAAAGCTCTCAGTTGGCAGTGGCACTAAGCTGCACAAGCAGAAGACATTTTAGGACTTAATTGTACAGGCCTTCTCTTTGGCAATACAGCGGGTGATGTGACATCTCTTTTCTTGTGCACCTAATGGCAACTAAGCAGGAAATACATGTAGTTAGTGAAAGGTGGCATTGTTGCAGGTTGAAATAGTACAGAAAAATTAAATATTAGTGCAGTTGGTTACTTATGTAATAAATACCAATTTAATCAAACATTATAAAGTCAAACCACACCACCACACTATAAAATTTCATTTCAAATCAGGCAGCACAACATTCAGATATAGCTCTTTGATTTATCTCCAGCTGGTTTAAAGGAGACTCCTGTGGTAGTCAGAGTGAGGTGCATGGGTAAATGTAATAAACCCTAAAATAAACCTATGGTGGGAAGGTGGTCCAGGGGAAATGGAATAATCATTAAAAAAATAATTATGCTGCTGATTTGTCTGCAGTACACCGCAGCTAGGGTGTCCAGGAGGAAATGAAATTATTATACACCTAAAGAAACCGTATTCTGTAGTATGGCTGTGAGCCTTTAGTGGATGGATGGATGGAGGAATGGATGCAGTTGGATGGATGGATCAAGGTGAGATGCAGAATTAAATAAAATGAAATAACATATTCAAAAAATAAAACAATAATTTTTTTTAAATTACAAAACTAAAATTAAAATTAAAATAAAAACAAGAAACTTTAATGAAAATTTAAAATAGAAGAATACAAAATTAAAATAAAATAATAAAATAAAAAGCACAACTAAATAATGTAAAATTTTAAAAAACCTAAAAAAATAATAGAATAAAATATTAAAATATAAAATTACAACTTAAAATAAACAAATGATCAATAATTAACGATTTTTGTATGTAAGCCTATGGCAAAGACACACTGGATGGATGCACAAAAGGGCTGGCAGCCACCTGGTAATACAACAACAAGGAGCAAGAAGGCATGGCAAACAAAGAACACATGCAAGTCTATGGAAAAGGGACACTGACCGGATAGAGAAAAAGGCTGCAAGCCACATTGTCAAACAACAACAAGGAGCAAGGAGGCATGGGGAACAAAGAAGAACCCATGCAAGCCTATGTCAAAGACACACTGGCGAGATGCATAAAATGGCTGGCAGCCACTTGGTAAAGCAACAAGGAGCAAGGAGGCATGGCAAACAAAGAACAAGTCCCCGCCTATGGCAAAGGGACACAGGCTGGATGGACAAAATGGCCACCAGCCACATGATCAAGCAACAACAAGAAACAAGGAAACATGGGGAACAAAGAAGAACCCATGTAAGCCTCCAGCAAAGACTCACTGGCTGGATGCACAAAATGGCTAGCAGCCTCACAATAAAACAACAACAAGGAGCAAGAAGGGATGGCAAACAAGGAAATAATGCAAGCCTATAGCTTGGATGGATGGATACAATGGCCACCAGCCACTTGGTCACACAACAACAACAACAGCAAGGAGGAATGGGGAACAAAGAACACATGCAATCCTATGGCAAAGGGATACTGGCTGGATGCAGAAAATAGCTGCCAGCAACATGGCCAAACAACAACTGCGAACAAGGAGGCATGGAGAAAAAATAACACATGCAAGCCTATGGACAGAGATCACACAAAATGACCCCTGGCCACACAGCATGCAGATCAAAGACACATGGTAGACAAAGGTAAACACACAGTTGCACAGGCACACATACACACACACAGGGCCTAAGGAGGCATAGTGGTAACACGGAAGAAAACAATAACAATAATTCAGCAAAGCAAAACACGAAAAATAACTGAGCTATAAAAATGTCACAACAACAGTACACATCCTCCTACGCCATCAACAATTACTCCACAACATATACACTTTTTGCCAAAAAAGTGAAATGCAAACAATAGCCAGCCCTTTTAATTTAATCCAATGCCACCCATGCCCTAAATTAAGTTTTAAAAACAGATACCACTGAAATATGTATTTCATGCACTGATGACTACTATTACTGGGTCTACTGGCTGGATGCCCCTTTGAAAATCTATGCCACATAATAAAATATTATTGCACATGTCATAAACATGTAGAAAAGAACAGGTACTGAGTTGTGCAACAATTCTTCTTTACAAAATATGAAAAATACATGAAATGCAAAATAAATAACTAGGCCCATACTTAAACTCCCGACCACCCACCACTATCATTTTTTAACATCAAATTAATGTACAAAGAAATACTGGTGGATGTCCAAGCAAAAAAAACAACACCTTTATAGACTCGTTTTTGAACTTGTGTGTTTTCACAAAAACAAAGTCTTTAAATCCAAAGTTATATCCAGGAGACAAAGAGAGTGATCCTTCCACCTTGAAATCCAGTTGAAAAGTGACCAGGAGATGGACAAAGCATTGGGAGGAGCCTGCTGTACAGGAAAATGAAGTTGGAGTCTCTGGGGCTCTTCCCTACTGTTTGAAAAAAAAGAAAAAAGTTTTCTCAATCTAAATAATAACTTGAAGGGTCCATTGGAGAAGAAAATCCACTCAAAAACACTTTTTGACTAGATTTAGATGTATCCTGAGTAGAAAATCTACTCAAGATGCACAACCGGAAGCAGCACAGGTAAATATGAAGTCTCACGTGCATCCAGAAACAGCGCAAGCGAATGCAAAGTCTTGTGCATGCTTGGTAGCGGCCCTAGAGTATCATGGCGCTCACAAGAGAACCCCAAAACTAAACCGTGCATGTTCCAACCAACTCCGCTCCACACCGGGTTGCCGAAGTCAGGGACTCCTCTCTACTTGGCATAGTGCAGACTGCTCGAATTTCACAAACTCTACCGGAGCAGCTGAGTTCTATGTCCGGGACAAATTTTTGGTGGTCCAACATGGATATAGAAGCTGATGCATGGGGTAGACATTGTGATGTGTGTGTCATGTGTGATACAAGTTCTTCCACCACATGTATGCACCTTGTACAATAGCCTGAAAATGTCAGGCAAAAGTTGACCCTTCACATAGCCAGCCCCTTTAAAATGTAATCAACTTGCAAGAAACTTATTTTGGTTCTAAGTGACTACCACACGAAGTGGTTGGAAGTCACATTTATGGAAAGTCCTACTACCAGGGCAGTCATTAACTTTCTATTGGAAATATTCTGCAACAAAGTTTTTCCCAAGTGCCCTGTGGCTGATTATGGTGTTCAAATGATTTTTGCTGAAATGAAAGAATTTCTAGAATTTTAAAACACTAAGCACATCACTACTGCTCTATATCCAGCAACATAATGGAATGGTTCAACATTTCAATTATTATTTGAATGGGAGTGTGAAATTGGCTTTATGCATAAAACAGTGAGGGAAAGCTGGTGGGCATAAATAATACGTTTTTATGCCACCATAGGTTCAAGTTAATTTTTCTTTCTAAGATACCAGCATTCTGGATCTCATATATGCCAATGGTGGTTATAAAACAAATGTAGGTCATCAGGAAAGAGAAAGGAAAAGTAATAAAATGTAGATAAATCATTTCAACAAATTAAGTCCAAGGAAAATATGGCATTAATCACGAAACAAAACTAGTGACATAGTGAGAATACACCTTTCTAGTTCTGTTGGCCAAGGCAAGACTAAGGGCCTGATTATGACCTTGGAGGATGGGATACTCTGTCACAAACGTGACAGATATCCTACCCACCATTTTACAAGTTCCATAGGATATAATGGAATTTGAAATACAGCGGACGGGGTATCCATCATGTTTGTGACGGAGTATCCCGTCCGCCAAGGTCATAATCAGGCCCTAAATGTTCATGAGCCACCGATATAGTTAAAGTGAACAAATTGAGAGTAGTTGCTCAATATGGGAAGTGTTGGAATATGAGAAGCGTGGCCTTACGCAACAAAACCTTTTGAGTTTCACCACTCTTCTGTGTCCATAAAGACAGCTCTTGAACCTAATTTGCATACTGTCCTCATCCTGAGATCTGAACTGAATGATACCAAAAGTGGAGAACCATGTTTTCTCTCTGATACCTTTCACGGGGGTCCTTGTAGAAGTCATTCCAATGCTACATGCAATTTTTATGAATTTGACGCAGATGAAACATCCTACCACGAGATTCACAATGACTCTGTGGTGAGTATGATCAAATGTTTCGCCAGAGGTTTTAAAACTATTGTGAATTGATGTTTCTTTCTATATACTTATTACTTTTGTTGGTCATTATATTTTTCATTTTAGTCATTTAGTCAGTTATACTGTTCAAATATGGTTGTGTCATAGTTCTTTCAGAAACAAAACATCTCAGAATATTCTGTCAGGGTCTGGTTTAGAATTTTGAGGAATTGTTTATGAGGCCAGTTTAGAAGATAGGCTTGGTAAGGGGCAGTTAGAGCCCTGTGACTTTCTGTTTTACAATGTGAGGAATTGTATGTGAGACTGTTTAGGATGTTGGTTTGAGTAGAGGTTATTCGGATGCCTGTGAGCTTATGCTTTAGAATACTGAGGAACTGTATCTGAGACAGTTTAGAACATTGGTTTGGGTGGGAGGTGTTCAGTTGCTTTAGAGCTTCTGCCATGGAATACCTAGGAGTTGTATGTGAGACAGTTTAGAACGTGGTTTGGGTAGGCCTTGTACAGCTGCCTGTGAGTTTCTGCTTTAGAATATTGAGGAATTTTATGTGGGACAGTGTAGAAAGTTGGTTTGGGTAGGGGATGTTCAGCAGCCTGTGACTTTCTGCTTTAAAATGTGAGAAATTGTATGTGAGACAGTTTAGATTTTTGGGATGTTCAGCTGCCAGTGGGTAATGTTGGTATTCCTGTCATGGAGGACTCTAGAGTGGATGTATATGGATTCTGTTCTCAACAATTAAAGCCTAGAAGTTGACATTCTGGGCTCAGATTGTGCTTCTTTCTTTTTTTTCATGATTTTTCAGGTCTTATAACATACAATACATAAACCAGCCTTCCTGTTTCCCCCTTCGTTCCAGGCCACCCTCCATGGTCCAGAGAAAACAAAATATTTATTTGTCGCATGTCCATCCTTTCCATACTTACTCAAAGGATTGTGCTTCTTTCACCTGTGTTGTTACTAGGAATTCAACTAGATGTGATTTCAATGCTGGTTTAAAGCTGAGAAGGAGGGCAAATATTTAAGCTGCTGTGGCAGGGAATTCCAATGGTTCAGGCCAGCCACAGAAAAGCATATCCTCCTATGGACTTTATCTTAAGTCAAGGACTATCTACATCAACCTTTTATCTTGTCTTTGCAAGGTTGCAAAGGAGGGAATGACACGATTATTAAGATAAACTGGTGCTAGAGGATTTTAATGCTTTCACATCTAACCCTCCACTGACAGTATGATGCATGTATGCTCTTTGACCTGGAGCCTGTGTAATGCTTTTCTCATGTCAGAGATGTGAACCCCTTCCCTTTTATGCTGCTTTCACTCTCACATCACCATTCTGAACTCTTTGTAAAAGTGCAGATTGGACTACTGGAAGTCTAGTGTGTAGGTGACTGCAGTAATCCAATATAACATTAACCAGAGAACCCACCACAAGGGCTTTTGTATGCAAGACAATAAAAGGAGTAGAGGGCTCAGTTTATTTACCTGGTGGAAGCCACTTCCCAACTACCATTCCCTCGTATGCATCAGGTGCCAAATTAGGGTTAAAAGTGAATCCCAAGTTAAAAAAAAAAAAAGATTTATGCAAGTGCTGTTTTTTACTTCAATGCGATGTGAGGTTGCAATGAGTTGAGCCCAGATTTGTCTTTAACTCCAAACAAAATGAAGTCTGTTTTTGAGCTATTTAACTGTAAGTGGTTATCATGCACCCCACTTTTGACCTTTAAGTTTAATTCATGCAAGTAAACAAATTATGTGACTGGCTATATTTTAAAATATATAGCCTGATCACTCTAACAGTTTGCAATGTGTGAAAAATGTGGATCTAACCACACATCCAGTGTTAGAAATGGGGTCTCTAGTTGGCAATCAGTTTGCCATCTGTCCAAGTAGGGACCATCACTCTAGGCAGGGTAAGGGGAGCACACTCCTAAGAAAACTCCTGCTCTTGGTAGCTTGGCCCAAGCAGTCAGGCTAATCACAGAGGCTATGTGTTAGGTATTTGTACCCACACACAGTATCACAGTGAAAACACTATAAATGGACACCATGCCAGTTTAGAAAAATAGCCAATATTTATCTAAGTAAGACAGACCAAAATGACAAAATCCAACATACACAAGCAAAGATATGATTTTTTAAAAAGATTAAATCACAATAAAGTTCTTGGAAACACAATAGCTCCAACTGGTGCTATCACAGTGTTGTCACAGAGTCGTTCCCAACAGTCCAACGCCACTCGCGAGAGAGTGCGGCGCCTGTCACAGAGTCGCTCGGACCCCAGGTACAGTACCTTAGAAACGAGGCAGAGCCAATGATGAGACACTGAGTCAAGGAAGTGAGATGTTGCTGGAGCCATTGTGGCATCAGTTCCGTACTGCTGCACAGGAGGTGAGGCGTTGGTTCCTTACTGCTAAGCAGGGAAGGTGAGGCATTGGTTCCTTACATAGGCAGCGGAGGTGAGGCAGCGTTGGCGGCAAGGCGGCAGTTCCTTACAATGTGGTGAAGTCGATAAGTCCAGTGAGTCAAGAAGATGAAGCTCTTCACAGTGTTGTGGTCATGTCACAGGTCAACAGGCGCCACAGCAGAGTCAAGGTCATTAGTGACACAGCACTCGGGACTCAGGATGTTGCAGGACTTCAGAGGAGCGGTGGCATCTGGTGTGTAGTGTCAGTCGCGGTCATCGCACTTGAGCAGGGACCACAGCCTTGGGTGCAGGCAGCAGCGTGGAGTCAGGAAGCAGCACCGGTTTTGGAGTCGTCTGGAATTGATGTGCCAGTTTCTTTTTGTTTTATGCCAGATTTCAGTTCCAAGGGCCCAGAGACTGGAGTGGGCTCCACTTGGCAAGTCAGGGTCCTCATCAAGAGAACCCAGGGGCTGGCAGGTGAAGTCTTTAATGTCCCTGAGACTTCTTAACATGAGGCAAGCTCAGTCCAAGCCCTTGGAGAAAATTCACAAGCATGATACACAGCAAAAGCCAGTCTTTGTCCTCTCCAAAGCAGAAGCAACAGCTGCAGGTCAACCCAGCAAAGCACACAGAGCAAAGGGACAGTACTCCTCCTCACAGCTCTTCAGCTCTTCTCCTTGGCAGAGTCACCTCTTGATCCAGAAGTGTTCTAAAAGTCTGTGGTTTTGGGCCCAATACTTATACTCATTTCTGCCTTTAAAGTAGGTAAACTTCAAAGGAAAGTTTTTGTAGTGTAACAGACCCTGCATTTCCTGCCCTGGTCCCAGGCACAGTCTAGAGGGTTGGAGACTGCATTGTGTAAGGACAGACACAACCCTGTTTAGGTGCAAGTGTCGGCTCCTCCCACCACTCTAGCCCAAGAAGACCCATCAGGATACGCAGGGCACACCTCAGCTCCCTTTGTGTGACTGTCTAGAATGAAGTTACAAACAGCCCAACAATCATCCTGACCCAGACGTGTATACCACAGCCAAGCAGAGGCATAGAATGGTTAAGCAAGAAAATAACCACTTTCTAAAAGTGGCATTTTCAAACACGCAATTTAAAAACCACCTTCGCTAAAAGATTTATTTTTTAAATTGTGAGTTCAGAGACCCCAAACTCCATATTTCTATCTGCTTTCAATGGGAAATTACACTTAAGAGTTATTTCAAGGCAATACCCATGTTAACCTATGGGAGAGATAGGCCTTGCAATAGTGAAAACCGAATTTGGCTGTATTTTACTATCAGGACATGTAAAACACACCATTACATGTCCTACCTTTTAAATACACTGCACCCTGCCGATGGGGCTAACTTAGGGATGCCTTACATGTACTAAAATGAAAGGTTTGGGCCTGGCAAGTGGGTGCACTTGCCAGGTCGACATGGCAGTTTAAACTTCACAAACAGACGCTGCAATGGCATGTGTGAGACATGTTTATAGAGCTACTCATGTGGATGGCACAATCAGTGCTGTAGGCCCACTAATAGCATTTGATTTACAGGCCCTAGGCACACATGGTGCACTGAACTATGGACTTACTAGTAAATCAAAAATGCCAATCATGGGAAAACCAATCATTATCACAATTTACACAGGGAGTACTTGCACTTTAGCACTGATCAGCAGTGGTAAAGTGCCCAGAGTACCAAAACCAGCAAAAACGAAATCCAGCACACAGTAGAAAACATAGGATTCAGAGGACAATGATGGGGGGAAACCACACCAAGGATGCCAGGTCTAACACCCAGCCTCTGCCTTGTCATGTTCTAGTATAATACCATAAAAAAGAAAATGATTTTCCTACAGATTGCATAGCACTGGAAGTGCAGGTTAAGTGGAATTGTCTCAGTTTAAGGTCAGGCTTGACAGTAAAGATGTCTGCAAGAGATGTTATTACCATTTTTCTAAATAAAAAAGAGTGGTCTTTGACTCTGCCTTTGGTTTTTTTTTTCCACTCATCTCACACTATTCATTGTTTGGTACATACTTCCACTTTCATTAGTGCACACACTGTTTTACATCTGAGTAGTAATCTCAGTCACACAATTATTGCCAAATTTAATGCATTATGGGGGTCATTATGACCCCCGCCCTCGACGATAACATGGAGGAAAGTACTGCCAAAAGGCTGGCAGTACTTTCCTCCATATTATGACATTGGTGGTTTGGCTGAAGCCAAACTGCCAATGTTCCACACCAACCGCCATGGCGGTAACGGCTGTCGCGTTGGAGACAACAATCTCCAGCCAGCGGCTGTTACTTGCCCGCCTTCAGGATTATGACCCCGCCTACCGTCATGGTTTTCGTGGCTACCTTACCGCCACAAAAACCATGGTGGTAGGCACTATCAGTGACAGGGAATCACTTCCCTGTCACTGATAGGGGTTTCCCTAACCACCCACCCCCTCCACAGGTTCCCCCCTCACTCCCCCCTTCCTCTCCAGACCCCCCTAGATTCACGCCCCCCTTCACACACGCATACACACACCCATTCCCACATTCATCCACGCATGCATGGATCCATTCACACACACATCCACGCACACTTACATACATACACGCAGACACGCATTCACACTACTCAACATACACGCACTCACACCCCCAAACATGCACACACATACAACAGGCAATACACACCCGCATACACGCATGCACAGACATACACACACCCCCCCCACACACACACACAACACCCCCCACCAATCTCCCCTGTCGGAGCACCCACTTACCCGTGTCCAGCGGGAGACGGGACTGAGTGCTGCTGCCAGCAGCAGCGTCCTCCAGCAGAACACCGCCAGGCCGTATTATTCTCATAATACGGCCTGGCGGTGGTCTACTGGCATGGCGCTGCTGCTGGCAGGAACGCCACCTTACCGCCATCCCCCGGCATGACCACATCTGGATTTCCGCCATCCTTCTGGTGGAAATCCAGCTGTGGTCATAATTTGGCAGACGGCTGGTAGCCGTGGTGACGGTCTTTTGGCGGCCGTCGCCACGGCGGTAGGCGGTTTTTACTGCCAGGGTCATAATGACCCCCTATATCTTTTATGTTTTGTTTTATATAAAAAAACAATCATTTTTGGGGATTTTTTCCAAGCACCAGCAGAGTCAAAATGTCTGGCTTTAAAGTGTTCAACACCATTTGTACATGCAACAAATACTAACCACATTTGTGAATGTCTGTGTTTACATGTACTAGCGCAATAAATCCAGAATTTTTGGGCTTGCCACCACTTGTTCAATATTCTTTTGCCTAAGCATATCTTAATGGCATTAATAGAGTGCTTCCTATATCACAACTGCCATTGAGGATAATCAATTCAGACAAGTGCTAAGGTATACCGTCTCTGATACCTCTGATAAATCTTGCAGGATTTACACAGTGAGGTGATGATTATTGGCGTCTGGCTGAAGGTCACTCCAGACAGTCACGATCCATAACATGCAATGGATGGAAACCGCACTGAACTGTTTGTAGGTCCTAGCTTTTCAGATGAGTTTTGAAGTGGGCAGGGCCAACTGTCATCAGCCAATGAAGTTACTTTGTGGTCAGGAGGTCAGAGTTACTAAAGGTGCATATGGCATTGATCTTCTCCAAGCATAAGTGATTAAAACCTGTGAGGCGACTTGCACAGCTCGGTGCTCCAGTAATTGCTGAAACCTATGACAGGAAAAGCAAGAATCCATTGCTACCATTATCCTGCCATTATCCCCTAGGCAACTCAAGGGTGTGCATAACTGGAGAATGGCTTCTGTCATGTGCAGGCAGTAGTATCTCAGATAGGGCAAGTAGGAAATGTTCCCTCTACTCACGTGATGTGTGGGGGAAGGATTATCCCCTTCACCCCACTTTGAAAAGGAAGCTGACACCTGTAGTGCCATTCTTTACTCATAAAATTGTTAAATAATATCAGTAAGTAGCCGATTTATATTAAAATTCCTCAGGAAACAAAGTTTGTCAAGAAACCCAAATCTTTATTTACAGTGATGGTGGGATATCAAACTAGAATGTTTAGTATACCAATAATATTTAGTAATTTGTATAATTAATGATTAGTGATAAAAAAAGCTTTGCTTCCACATTAATCAGACATATGCCTGAAAATAGCACCATATTTTCGCCTACAACGTTTACTGTAACAAATTGCCATAGCATGCCCATAGGTGCACAGCCCACCCTTTATAATCTTCAAATAGAAGTATCAGGGAGAGAGAAAGGTGAGCAGCTCATACTTCAGTCTTTCTTGAATACAGGGATCACAACATGCATGGCTTAAGTAATGTACATAGCACTCTGTGAAATAATGCGTCACATATATTCTCTTCCAGTTCAGCATACACACTGATTATATTGATTATACAAGTGGGAGGATTTTGTGGGAAAAGAGGGAATGGCGCACACAAAAAATGTATATGTCCATTATTTGATGCAGTTCAATGTCCTGTCCCAAACAATAAATTAGGACGGTGCTCAATCAGGGATCCACCCCAACCCTGTGCCGTGACAATCCAATGATTGCCCTTAATTTGCAGAAGAAATAAAGCACTCATCTTAAATCCTTCTTTCTTGTGTTCGTAATGTATGAAATCACTTCAACTTCAGCCCACTTCAGCCAACACGTGTTTCGTCAGGGATGTAACCCAATGACTTCCTCAGGGCTGCAAGATACACACAAAACATATATAGAAACCATAGCCAAAATGTTCTGTTCAAAATAAATTCATCAGATCCATACATGTATAACTATATATTTGGAAATCACGTGTATCAGAAAACCTCAAAAGAATAGAGAAAAAATTGTTTTTTTACTTTCTTTCTTCCAATTCAAGTGTTATAATGTTATAAAACTCGTACGTCGGAAATTGCGCCCTGTCGTTATATTGGAGTCATAAGTGCAGTGTATCTGGTGCCTGTAATAATAACCAACATTGGCAGACATGTTGTAGCATGCACACACATGTGGAACCACTTTTTATCTCCGAAAATCCCCATTGAGGTCCTTATATCCCCAATTTGAAACTGATATGATCTTGTAATCTGTACCTTAGCGCTACAACGTTTCGAGTACTTCCTGCTGTTCCTTATATCGACTTTCAAACTATTGTAACTGTGTCCCAAGAAGCTGTTCAGAAATCATATGAAAATAAATGAATCCACGGAGGTCAATATAAGCACCGGAAACAGTAATTATAAATGTTTGAAAGTTTCCCCTATACTGTGCTTACCTACTAAATTCCGCAATACTTCGTACCTTGTTCACAGTCTCTTATCGCTTGATTATTCCGATGCTGTCCTACAGGCGGACCAAAGTCTATATCAGTGTTTACTCATGGTTATAAACAAAGGGAGAGAAAACTACGAAAATGACCAGTACTCTTATCGTATCACAACCGCCCATCTCCCACCATATAAATTATTCTCTGATTCTCAAAGAGTATCCTGAAATCATTAACAAGTCTAATCAGTAACACCAAACACCCCACTTGAATATTATTGAAGCTTCATCCTATCCAGTCAACATGTATCACCTAATCCCTCCTCAGTAATGTAAAACCGAAAATATTGCTACTCCAATCGTACCGGAACCGCCTTGTCACTCACCTTACAAGTCATTCTCTGTTTCGACGCGAGTACGCTTCACATTATCTCGTGTTAAGCGCCTTACTACCTCCTCCCATAAATACGCCGCTTGCATGACCATAGAAAACGGATGTGATGATACATGGTGACTGGATGGTCAGAAAAATCTGAGGACTTTATTACATTGTTTGTATAATGTAAAGAGAGTAGGGGCTAAGACACGACTGTTGTACTCCCTTCTCTATTCTGATATGACTAGTCACTTCACCCTTGGTGCCCCATTGTACCTGGTTGTAGTTAGTCTCATTCAGCATTATTAGCATGGAGATAATATTGTTAGGGAAACCCATGGTGCCCAGGATCCCCAAAGCTTATTGAAAGGGATTAGATCAAAAGCTGATGTAAGATCAACAAATGCCACATAAAGTTATCCCTTACCCAACACCAGTTTTTCCAGTGTTCTGTGCAGAATCGAATAATTTGATCAATTGTGCTGATTTTCAGGCAAGAGTATCATTATCCTGGCAGTATCCTCTTTTCATTTGCCCAGTCTGTAAGTTTGCCTAGTATCTGGTGGCAGAAAAGCTTCTGGAGGCCATTAATCAGACAGATAGGCCGATAATTGGGGGGATTTTCCTGACTACCTTTCTTATAGATTGGCACAATCTCAGCATCATGCTAAGATTTTGGAAGCTTGGCACTGTAGGAGGCTGGCCTGGCTTATAGTGGGTACCTTGTGGTACTTACACCTTGTGCCAGGTCCAGTTACCCCTTATTAGTAGAATAGAGGTGTTCTAGCAACTTAGGCTGATAGAGGTAGCTATAGCAGAGCAGCTTAGGCTGAACTAGGAGACATGCAAAGCTCCTACTATACCACTTATATCATATAGCACTATATCATAAGAAAACACAATACTCAGAGTTTCTAAAAATAAAGGTACTTTATTTTAGTGACAATATGCCAAAAGTATCTCAGAGGATATACTAACTTGGGAGGTAAGTAATATACACAAATTATATACACACAAACCAAAATCAGGTAAGTAACAGTTAGAAAAGAAGTGCAAACAATGTAGAATCACAATAGAACGCAATAGGGAGAAATAGGCCTAGGGTCAACACAAACCATGTACTCTATAAGTGGAATGTGGACCACGAATGGAACCCAGGCCTAGTGTAGTTTGTAGGGGGTCACTGGGAGTGTAAGAAAACACAAAGGGTGTCCAAGATACCCCACCCCAAGACCCTGAAAAGTAGGAGTAAAGTTACCTTACTACCCCAGAAAGAGAGTAAAGTCGAGATAGGGGATTCTGTGAGGACAACTGACTGCAAAGCACTGAAGACGGATTCCTGGACCTGAGGATCTGTAAAGGAAGGGGACCAAGTCCAAGAGTCACGCAAGTGTCCAGGGGGGGCAGGAGCCCACTAAACCCCGGATGAAGGTGCAAAAGGGCTGCCTCTGGGTGGAAGAAGCCAAAGATTCTGCAACAACGGAAGGTGCCAGGAACTTCTCCTTTGGTCAGAAGATGTCCCACGGCGTGCTGGAGGATGCAGAGTTATTTCCACGCAGAAAGACCGCAAACAAGCCTTGCTAGCTGCAAGAGTCGCGGTTGAGGATTTTGGGTGCTGCCGGGGCCCAGGAAGGACCAGGAGGTCGCCCCTTGGAGAAGGAGACAGAGGGGGCGCACAGTAACACAGGGAGCCCACGCAGAAGCAGGCAACACCCACAGAAGCACCTGAACAGGCGCTTAGAAGATCTGAGGACAGCGGTTGACTCAGAGTCACAAAAGAGGGTCCCACGATGTCGGAGTCCAACTCAGCGAGTTGGGCAATGCAGGATGGAGTGCTGGGGACCTGGGCTAGGCTGTGCACAAAGGAAGTCTTGCAAAAGTGCACAGAAGCCCGAGCAGCTGCACTTCACACAGTACACAGGATTACTGTCTGGCGTGGGGAGGCGAGGACTTACCTCCACCAAATTTGGACAGAAGGGCCACTGGACTGTCGAACACACTTGGACCCAGCTCCTGTGTTCCAGGGACCACGCTCGTCAGGATGAGAGGGGACCCAGAGGACCAGTGATGCAGAAGTTTGGTGCCTGCGTTAGCAGGGGGAAGATTTTGTCGACCCACAGGAGATTTCTTCTTGGCTTCCAGTGCAGGGTGAAGGCAGACAGCCCTCAGAGCATGCACCACCAGGAAACAGTCGAGAAAGCCAGCAGGATGAGGTGCTACAATGTTGCTGGTAGTCTTCTTGCTACTTTGTTGCGGTTATGCAGGCGTCCTGGAGCAGTCAGTGGTCGATCCTTGGCAGAAGTCGAAGAGGAAAGTGCAGAGGAACTCTGGTGAGCTCTTGCATTCGTTATCTGTGAGATACCCACAGGAGAGACCCTAAATAGCCCACAGAGGACGATTGGCTACAGAGAAAGGTAAACACCTATCAGGAGGGGTCTCTGACGTCACCTGCTGGCACTGGCTACTCAGAGCTGTCCATTGTACCCTCACACCTCTGCATCCAAGATGGCAGAGGTCTGGAACACACTGGAGGAGCTCTGGGCACCTCCCCTAGAGGTTCTGGTCAGGGGAGTGGTCACTCCCCTTTCCTTTGTCCAGTTTCACACCAGAGCAGGGCTGGGGGGGGATCCCTGAACCAGTGTAGACTGGCTTATGCAGAGAGGGCACCATCTGTGCCCTTCAAAGCATTTCCAGAGGCCTGGAGAGGCTACTCCTCCCAGGCCCTTCACACCTATTTCCAAAGGGAGATGGTGTAATACCCTCTCTCAGAGGAAATCCCTTGTTGTGCCTTCCTGGGACCAGGCTGCCCAGGCCCCAGGGGGGGCAGAAACCAGTTTGAGGGGTTGGCAGCAGCAGTAGCTGCAGTGGGGACCCCGGAAAGTTAGTTTGGCAGTACCCGGGTTCTGTGCTGGAGACCCGGGGATGCATGGAATTGTCCCCCCAAGTCCAGGGGGACAATTCCATGATCCTAGACATGTTACATGGCCATGTTCGGAGTTACCATTGTGACGCTACATATAGGTATTGACCTTTATGTAGTGCACATGTGTAATGGTGTCCCCGCACTAACAAAGTCCGGGGAATTTGCCCTGAACAATGTGGGGGCACCTTGGCTAGTGCCAGGGTGCCCACACACTAAGTAACTTTGCACCTAACCTTCACCAAGTGAGGGTTAGACACATAGGTGACTTATAAGTTACTTAAGTGCAGTGTAAAATGGCTGTGAAATAACGTGGACGTTATTTCGCTCAGGATGCAGTGTCAGTCCTGTGTAAGAATTGTCTGAGCTCCCAAAAGGTGGCAAAAGAAATGCTGCAGCCCATAGGGATCTCCTGGAACCCCAATACCCTGGATACCTAGGTACCATATACTAGGGAATTATAAGGGTTTCCAGTGTGCCAATCAGAATTGGTAAAATTAGTCACTAGCCTGTAGTGACAATTTTAAAAGCAGAGAGAGCATAAACATTGAGGTTCTGGTTAGCAGAGGCTCAGTGATACAGTCAGGCACCACACAGGGAACACATACAGGGCATACTTTATGAGTAGTGGGGTCCTGACTAGCAGGATCCCAGTGACATATAGGCAAAAACAAACATACATACAGTACAAATAGGGGTAACATGCCAGGCAAGATGGTACTTTCCTACAGAACCCCCCCAAACGAGGGACAATAAGGCTAACCTTGCCCAGATGAGTCTTCATTGTCTAAGTGGAAATATCTGGAGAGTCCATCTGCATTGGAGTGGGTAGTCCCAGGTCTATGTTCCACTGTATAGTCCATTTCCTGTAGGGATATGGACCACCTCAACAATTTAGGGTTTTCACCTTTCATTTGTTTTAGCCAAAGTAGAGGTTTGTGGTCTGTCTGAACAATAAAGTGAGTACCAAACAGGTATGGTCTCACCTTTTTCAGTGCCCAGACAACAGCAAAGGCCTCCCTCTCTATGGCAGACCAATGCTTTTCTCTAGGGGTCAACCTCCTGCTGATAAAAGCAACAGGGTGATCCTGGCCTTCAGTATTAAGCTGTGATAGCACTGCCCCAAACCCTAATTCAGAAGCATCAGTCTGTACTATGAATTTGTTGGAGTAGCAAGGATGTTTTAGGACAGGTGCAGAGCACATGGCCTGTTTGAGCTCATCAAAAGCTTTTTGACAGCTAGCTGTCCACAATACCTTTTTAGGCATCTTTTTGCTAGTGAGATCATTAAGAGGGGCTGCTATGGAGCCATAATTCTTGATGAATCTCCTACAGTCTCCTGTGAGGCCTAAAAAGGTTCTCACCTGGGTTTGAGTTGTAGGGGGAGCCCATTCCATAATAGTCTGGATCTTCCCTTGCAGTGGTGCAATATGTTTCCCACCTACCAGGTGGCCCAGATAAACCACTTTCCCCTGCCCTATCTGGCACTTTGATGCCTTGATAGTGAGGCCTGCCTTTTGCAGGGCCTCCAAAACTTTCCATAGGTGGACCAGGTGATTATCCCAGGTTGAGCTAAAGACAGCTATATTATCTAGATATGCTGCACTTAAAGCTTCCAACCCTTGCAGGACTGTGTTCACCAACCTTTGAAAAGTGGCAGGTGCATTTTTCAGACCAAAGGGCATTACTGTAAATTGATAGTGCCCCCCAATGGTTGAAAATGCAGTCTTTGGTTTAGCATCTTCTGATAAACTAATCTGTCAATACCCTGCAGTTAGATAAAAAGTGCTTAGATACTTGGCAGAAGCCAGTGTATCTATGAGCTCATCTGCCCTGGGTATAGGGTGAGCATCTGTCTTGGTTACTTGATTGAGCCCCCTATAGTCAACACAAAACCTCATCTCTCTTTTTCCATGTTTACTGTGAGGTTTAGGGACAAGCACCACTGGGCTAGCCCTTGGGCTTTCTGAAGGCTCAATCACTCCTAAGTCTAGCATTTTCTGAACCTCTTGTTTAATGCAGTCCCTGACATGGTCAAGCTGCCTATAAATCTTGCTTTTGACAGGTAAACTGTCTCCAGTATCAATTGTATGCTCACACCAAGTAGTGGTACCTGGTATCAGTGAGAAGAGTTCAGAAAACGGACTTAAAAGATTTATACAGTTATCTTTCTGCTCTGCAGTAAGACAATCTGCAAGTACTACTCGCTCCACTAAGCCATCAGCTTCAGTGGTGGAGAAGAGATCAGGGAGAGGGTCACTCTCTGCTTCCTGTCCCTCTTCAGTTGCCATGAGCAGGGTGGGATCAGCCCTGTCATAGTAGGGTTTCAGGCGGTTGACATGGAGCACCCTAAGGGGACTCCTGACAGTGCCAAGGTCTACCAAATAGGTAACCTCACCCTTTTTCTCAACTATTAGATGTGGTCTACTCCATTTGTCCTGGAGTGCACTTGGGGCCACAGTCTCCAATACCCACACCTTCTGTCCTTGGCGGTACTGAGTCAGGACAGCCTTCTGGTCATGCCATTGTTTTGCAGCTCCTGGCTGGCCTGAAGGTTTTTACTGGCCTTTTTCATATCCTCAGCCATTCTTGATCTTAGGCCAAGTACATAGTCCACAATGTCCTGCTTAGGATTTTTTAAAGGTTGTTCCCAACCCTCCTTAATAAGAGCAAGGGGACCTCTCACAGGGTGCCCAAAAAGGAGTTCAAAGGAGCTAAAGCCCACTCCTTTTTGGGGTACCTCCCTGTAAGCAAAAAGGAGGCAAGGTAAAAGGACATCCCATCTCCTTCTGAGTTTTTCTGGGAGTCCCATTATCATACCTTTGAGAGTTTTATTAAACCTCTCAACCAGACAATTTGTTTGTGGATGGCAAGGGGTGGTAAACTTGTAGGTTACACCACATTCCTTCCACGTTGCTTTGAGGTATGCAGACATGAAGTTACCACATCTGTCTGACACCACTTCCTTAGGGAAACCCACTCTGGAAAAGATTCCCAGGAGGGCCTTTGCCACTGCAGTAGCTGTAGTGGTCTTTAAGGGGATGGCTTCAGGGTACCTAGTGGCACGGTCCACTACCACCAGGATAAATCTATTGCCTGAAGCTGTTGGAGGGTCAAGGGGGCCAACTATGTCAACCCCTAACCTTTCAAAGGGCACCCCAACCACTGGAAGTGGAATTAAGGGGGCCTTTGGAGTGCCACCAGTCTTGCCATTGGCTTGGCAGGTCACACAAGAGCAACAAAACTCTTTAGTGTCCTCTGACATATGAGGCCAGTGAAACAGGGGAACAAGCCCGACCCATGTTTTCGTCTGGCCCAAATGCCCAGCCAAAGGAATGTCATGTGCCAAGGTAAGAAGAAACTCTCTGTACTGCAAGGGAATGACCAATCTCCTGGCAGCTCCAGGTTTAGGGTCCCTTCACTAAGTATACAAGAGGTTGTCTTCCCAATACACCTTATGGCTATCACTGACATCCCCATTCTGCTGCTTGACAGCTTGCTGTCGTAAACCCTCTAGTGTGGGACAGGTCTGCTGTGCCACACTCAGCTCTTCCCTAGCAGCCCCCCCTGCACCCAAAAGCTCAGCAGTGTCTGATGCCAGCTCATCTGGTGTAGGTTCTGCACAGGGAGAGGATTCCTCTTCCTCAAAAGGGAAATCTTCTGGACAGGGAGGGATAGAGGGCAGGGATTTCCCCTTTCTACCCCTAGCTTTTGGGAGCACTTGGTCCATTGTTCCAGGATCCAAGTTTCCCTGTCCTTTTTGCCCTGAGCCCTTGTCAAAGCAAAAATATACCCAGGAATGCCCAGCACTGCTGCATGAGCCTCCAACTCCACTTCAGCCCAAGCTGATGTCTCCAAATCATTGCCTAGTAAGCAATCTACATGTAATTCAGTGGCTACCACAACTTTCTTTGGACCAGTAACCCCCCCAGTTGAGATTCACAACAGCCATGGGGTGGCTAAGTGTGTTATTATGAGCATCAGTCACTTGGTACTGCTGACCAAGTAGGTGTTGATCAGGGTGAACCAGTTTCTCTATCACCATAGTTACACTGGCTCCTGTGTCTCTGTAGGCCTCAACCTCAACACCGTTGATTAGGGGTAGTTGCTTGTACTTACCCATATTAAGGGGACAAGCAACCAAGGTGGCAAAGTCAATGCCACCATCAGAGACTAAAACAGCCTCTGAGGTTTCCCTAACAAGACCAACCCCAACTACACTGCCAATAATGAGCCCAGCTACACCCTTGGATTGGCTATTTGTAGTAGACTTCCCACCACCACTACTATTACTAGGGGCACTAGAGGTTGTAGTTGGGGTTATGGTGGTGGGAGGTTTGGTGTTTTACTTTGGGCAAATGTAATCACTTTCCCAATGGCCTTTTACTTTACATAAATAACACCAAGGCTTTTTCTGATTGTTAGAAGAGGATTTGGACCCACCACCCCCAGAGGATTTTTGTGGGCCTGATGAAGACTCAGAATGTTTTTTTATCTTTGTCCCCACCCTTGTCAGAAGACTTACCATCCTTCTTCTTGCCATCCTTGTCACCCCCTGTATGAACCTTTCTGTTCATTCTTGTTCTGACCCATTTGTCTGCCTTCTTTCCCAATTCTTGGGGAGAAGTCAGATCTGAGTCTACCAAGTACTGGTGCAACAAATCAGACACACAACTGTTAAGAATATGCTCTCTCAGGATCAGATTATACAGGCTTTCATAGTCAGTCACTTTACTGCCATTCAACCAACCCTCCAAGGCCTTCACTGAACAGTCTACAAAGTATGTCCAGTCTTGGGAGGACTCTTTTCTGGTGTCTCTGAACTTAATCCTGTATTGTTCAGCAATTTTGGGAGTGAGATCTACTGCAGACGATGGAAAAGGTTTAAGACAGAGAGAGAAAAAGTTTTAGAACTTTTGAAAGTACAGAGAAAAACCTTTTTCAAACTTTTTGAAAACTTTAAAAAGTTTTCAGAACTTTTCAGAAACTTTGTAGAAAGTTTTAGAACAGAACAGTAAACTGTTTTGGTTCAATGTGTGTATATATTGAAATATTTGGTATATGTTTTTCTCATGAACAGCACCAATGACAAAATGGTAAAGCAGTTACAAGTGCTTATCCCACCGCTGCACCACCAAAGTAGGAGGCTGGCCTGGCTTATAGTGGGTACCTTGTGGTACTTACACCTTGTGCCAGGTCCAGTTATCCCTTATTAGTAGAATAGAGGTGTTCTAGCAGCTTAGGCTGATAGAGGTAGCTATAGCAGAGCAGCTTAGGGTGAACTAGGAGACATGCAAAGCTCCTACTATACCACTTATATCATATAGCACTATATCATAAGAAAACACAATACTCAGAGTTACTAAAAATAAAGGTACTTTATTTTAGTGACAATATGCCAAAAGTATCTCAGAGGATATACTCCCTTAGGAGGTAAGTAATATACAAAAATTATATACACACAAACCAAAATCAGGTAAGTAACAGTTAGAAAAGTAGTGCAAACAATGTGGAATCACAATAGAATGCAATAGGGAGAAATAGGCCTAGGGACAACACAAACCATATACTCTAAAAGTGGAATGTGAACCACAAATGGACCCCAGGCCTAGTGTAGTGTGTAGAGGGTCACTGGGAGTGTAAGAAAACACTAAGGGTGTCCAAGATACCCCACCCCAAGACCCTGAAAAGTAGGAGTAAAGTTACCCTACTACCCCAGAAAGACAGTAAAGTCGAGATAGGGGATTCTGCGAGGACAACAACTGACTGCAAAACACTGAAGATGGATTCATGGACCTGAGGACCTGTAAAGGAAGGGGACCAAGTCCAAGAGCCACTCAAGTCTCCAGGGGGGGCAGGAGCCCACTAAACCCCGGATGAAGGTTCAAAAGGGCTGCCTCTGGGTGGAAGAAGCCAAAGATTCTGCAACAACGGAAGGTGCCAGAAACTTCTCCTTTGGTCAGAAGATGTCCCACGGTATGCTGAAGGATGCAGAGTTGTTTCCGCGCAGAAAGACCGCAAACAAGCCTTGCTAGCTGCAAGAGTCGCAGTTGAGGATTTTGGGTGCTGCCAGGGCCTAGGAAGGACCAGGAGGTCGCCCCTTGGAGGAGGAGACAGAGGAGGCGCTCAGCAACACAAAGAGCCCACGCAGAAGCAGGCAACACCCACAGAAGTACCTGAACAGGCACTTAGAAGATCTGAGGACAGCGGTTGACTCAGAGTCACAAAAGAGGGTCCCACAACGTTGGAGTCCAACTCAGCGAGTTGGGCAATACAGGACAGAGTGCTGGGAACTTGGGCTAGGCTGTGCGCAAAGGAAGTCTTGCAAAAGTGCACGGAAGCCCGAGCAGCTGCAGTTCACACAGTACGCAGGATTACTGTCTGGCGTGGGGAGGCAAGGACTTACTTCCACCAAATTTGGACAGAAGGACCACTAGTCTGTCGAACACATTTGGACTCAGCTCCTGTGTTCCAGGGACCACGCTCATCAGGATGAGAGGGGACCCAGAGGACCAGTGATGCAGAAGTTCTGTGCCTGCGTTAGCAGGGGGAAGATTCCGTCAACCCACGGGAGATTTCTTCTTGGCTTCCAGTGCAGGGTAAAGGCAGACAGCCCTCAGAGCATGCACCACCAGGAAACAGTCGAGAAAGCCGGCAGTATGAGGCGCTACAATTTTGTTGGTAGTCTTCTTGCTACTTTGTTGCGGTTATGCAGGTGTCCTGGAGCAGTCAGCAGTCGATCCTTGGCAGAAGTCGAAGAGGGAAGTGCTGAGGAACTCTGGTGAGCTCTTGCATTCGTTATCTGGTGAGATACCCACAGGAGAGACCCTAAATAGCCCAAAGAGGACGATTGGCTACAGAGAAAGGTAAGCACCTATCAGGAGGGGTCTCTGACGTCACCTGCTGGCACTGGTCACTCAGAGCTGTCCATTGTGCCCTCACACCTCTGCATACAAGATGGCAGAGGTCTGGGACACACTAGAGGAGCTCTGGGCACCTCCCCTGGGAGGTGCTGGTCAGGGGAGTGGTCACTCCCCTTTCCTTTGTCCAGCTTCACGCCAGAGCAGGGCTGGGGGGGGATCCCTGAATCGGTGTAGACTGGCTTACGCAGAGAGGGCACCATCTGTGCCCTTCAAAGCATTTCCAGAGGCCAGGAGAGGCTACTCCTCCCAGACCCTTCACACCTATTTCCAAAGGGAGAGGGTGTAACACCCTCTCTCAGAGGAAATCCTTTGTTCTGCCTTCCTGGGACCAGGCTGCCCAGTTCCCAGGGGGGCAGAAACCTATCTGAGGGGTTGGCAGCAGCAGTAGCTGCAGTGGAGACCCCGGAAAGTTAGTTTGGCAGTACCCGGGCTGGAGACCCGGGGATGCATGGAATTGTCCCCCCAATACCAGAATGGTATTGGGGTGACAATTCCATGATCCTAGACATGTTACATGCCCATGTTCGGAGTTACCATTGTGACGCTACATATAGGTATTGACCTATATGTAGTGCACGCATGAATGGTGTCCGCGCACTCACAAAGTCTGGTGAATTTGCCCTGAACAATGTGGGGGCACCTTGGCTAGTGCCAAGGTCCCCACACACTAAGTAACTTTGCACCTAACCTTCACCAAGTGAGGGTTAGACATATAGGTGACTTATAAGTTACCTAAGTGCAGTGTAAAATGGCTGTGAAATAACTTGGACGTTATTTCACTCAGGCTGCAGTGGCAGTCCTGTGTAAGTATTGTCTGAGCTCCCTATGGGTGGCAAAAGAAATGCTGCAGCCCATAGGGATCTCCTGGAACCCCAATACCCTGGCTACCTAGGTACCATATACTAGGGAATTATAAGGGTGTTCCAGTGTGCCAATCAGAATTGGTAAAATTAGTCACTAGCCTGTAGTGACAATTTTAAAAGCAGAGAGAGCATAAACACTGAGGTTCTGGTTAGCAGTGCCTCAGTGATATAGTTAGGCACCACACAAGGAACACATACAGGGCATAATGTATGAGCTCTGGGGTCCTGACTAGCAGGATCCCAGTGACACATAGGCAAAATCAAACATACAACATGCCAGGCAAGATGGTACTTTCCTACAGGCACCCTCCAAAATGCACTTGGTAAGTTTAGTGAGATATGGGACCCAGACAAGGGGTTCAAAGGCATGCAAATCTCCCAGTATTTAATCCAGTCCCAGGACCTTCCAATCAACTATCCCATGGATAGAGTCGTCGGACTATTCAAATGTAATCCGCAGTGGATTTGGTGCTTCTTTCTTCGCCAGTCGAGCCATATCTGCTGTCCACCCAATGGGCACCTTGCGAGATTCCAAATATAATCCACCAAAGTGCTCAACCCATATACTAAATCTCGTTTTCCATTTTTCCCATTTGATCACTGGCTCTTTTGTAGATTCCAAAAAATGGACTTGCACTAACAATCTACATTATATATTTTTTTCAATACTGGTGATCTTAAACTCAAATATCACCGATATTCGAATTAACACTCAAATTTCAACACCCTCACCAGTGACATTGAAACAAATACCCAAAACACACACCTGAAAAAAACAGAAAACAGACTGCCTTCCTTTCACTTTTTTCAAAAGTCACTCGAGAAATGTATTTATATTTTTTCCTTAGAAATGACAATGGTTTCCAGATAGAGTTAGTTCTCTGGTGAGTATTCCCACAATCCTCATTTCAGTTGCACTTTACTGTTGTCGATTTACCAGTTTTATCTTGGAATTTTCAACTGGCCTATGTGACATAACCTATTTTCCCTTGGAGTAGTGAATATGAAGAGATTACTGTTATTGTTTTTCCAAGGTGACCACAGCAACTGTAAGTAGGCATGTGATGAGCCGCTACTATATGATGGCTCACCGTACACTATAAAGATTCTTAATTTATTCCTCACGTGATGATAGCAGTGCTTCACGCTATGTGCATGTGATATAACGCCATGAGCAATTAGTTTGTGAAGACGCGCAAGAAATTCCTTAATAAAGACGCATGCCGGCAGCATGGTACCTTTGCTGAGATGTGTGCTTCTGAAACAAGCACCACTAGCATAGTTCCTTAAGCAAGAAACATGCTACATGCGAATCCTGTGATGTGATGCCCAAGGTACACTGCACCAGCTGTAACAGGGAGAACGTTACAAATAAGTAAACATTAGATATTTACTTTTGAATCCTTAGCTGCAGTCATTGATAGACCTAACTCTCAATTGTCTTTGACATGGTAACGTGAAGCTTAATCTACTAACGTAGGGTCTCTTCGTATCGAGGCACTTTGTGAGCTTCCTGATGTTAGCTCACCGTAAACAATGAATTTTCAGATCTTGATCATCTTCACGTTGCTAATCTTGTTGCCAGTGTAATGATGAAAGTAGCTCCATGTAGATATACAAGACCAGGTTTATTAATATAAATTCCTCATGCAAAGACAGTCAAGGCGGCACCCTGCAGCTTCTGCTGTTCCCTGACAGCCCTCCTCTCAACATTCCTAGTCTTCCCAACATTCCTTGCTTATCCTTCTACAATCACCAGTATTACACTATATGCATCATCAGCCCTAGACACCACAAATAGTAACAACCTTTAACAGCTGTCTGGAATCGGGTATAATTCCTTCTCTTTAAAAGGAAGTCCTAATCAATCCACTTTTGAAAAAAACACCTTTCGATGCATAAGATCCTATTAACTTTAGATCAGAATGCCTACTTCACTTTCTGTCTAAGTTGCTGGAAAAGATGGTTATTTTACAACTTCAAGACCATGTGAAACTGAAAGCAAGCTTGGGTATACAAACAAGCAGGTTTACTCGCTGATTTACTATGCCAAATTAATATAATCTCTACCTGTATGCTGAGTACACTGAGCTTATCATTGGACTTTTGCCTGTTGCCATAGATCCCTGGCTTTTTCGACAGCAAAACTGTCTTGCCACAATAAGATAATGGATGCTGACCAATCCTTTGAGATCGAGTGGCAGCAAAACTGAGATCCTTCTTAGTAAACCTGTCCACCAAATTATGGGCCATAAATGGCCAGCTGAAATTAGCACTCCTGGAATGCCTTCGGTATGTGTACGGAATCTACGGATCCTCATTAGCACAACCCTAGATGTAAAATCGAATGTCATGCACACTATGAAATCCTGTTTCTTCATCTGCACATACTGCAAAACATTTCGGCTAACACTGACGGAGAATTAAGAGTCCCGATGGTTAATGCTGTGATTCTATCATGGTTGGAGATTGCAAATAAGGTTTTATTGACTGTGTCAAAATATTTGATTGCAAAACTTCAAATCGTTCAAAATATGGCGGCTCCTTGCTTAGAGGAGGAAAGAAATTTGACTCAGCTTCAGTGCTTAATTTGTGCTTGTTGTCTCCGGTGCTGAGCACCGGCACTTATTTTTGAGGGCCGGGGCTTATTCTTGTGCCGCAAGCATTTGCTGTGAGAAAATACAGACGGAGGAAAGGAAAAACGAAAAAGCGTCACAAAGGGAGAAAGTAGAAAGCTGCTAGAGTGAGTTGAAGGGGCAGGGAGTGGCTATAAATGGATTAAAGAGGCCGAAGATGGCTTCAGGATTACGCCGCCTCAATATTCCGTGTTCCCACATTTAATTGAAGCAGCTGCGTGTTTAAGAGGAGGGCTTTGGGCACCGGCACGTTTTTATTTACAAATTGAGCACTGCTCAGCTTTACCTATAAACAACACCGGGTGCCTTTCCGGTAAAGGATAGCCTTTAAATCATTAACGATTGTGCATGAAGCTGTTACTGTTTATTCCTCTAAACCAGATTTTTATCAAACATGATTTTTCTTCATACACACCTCAACCACCTTTTTGCTGAGATGAGAAAATCATGTTGCAAGTAGCCACATCTTGGATCTCTAAATACGGCAATGCTCATTTATACGTTGCCCGGTCAAAATTGTGGAGCTCATTGCCACTACATCTCCGCACTATTTCTTATTTGGGACAGTTAGGAAAAACTTACACACTTATTTATTTTGATCTTTTGTCATGTCTCGCCCAGTGCCAAAAAACCACTCTGGTGGATGTTTGTGCTTTATAAATACCCTAATATTAATCCTAATCCTAGAGCATTTTATGAAAAAAGCATAACTTTGCTGCCCTATGCTATTAAAGGTCCAGATAATTCTTTGTTGACAAGCAGATTTCAAATTATATTTCCATATTTACTTTCTAATTTTATGTGAAATATTTTTAGTTCAATTATCCATTATATGATGACTTTGTTAAAACTGGATCAGCAGGTCAGAAAATGTTGAATCTGACATGATTTGATAATAATTAGGTGAAGACGTGAAGTGTTTCTTCAATTAGCTCATGCTATGAGTAACCTGACCTTTTATTCAAAATGTTATTCTGTTTCTCAGAAGAGCATTTAAAAAGCGCAAAAAGCTACTAAGGAAAAAATGTGATCATGATGACACCATTCTGCTCAGAGTTGTATGGATTTCTGTGATTTACCTCAGGTGTGGAGTGTTTTTTCAAGTGTGTCTTAATAGTTTACACCTGCCAGCAGAGTTGGAAAGAATGGCAGCTGCATTTCCTTGTTGAAGGTAATATCTGTCCTCCTTGCTCAGACTTACTTCAGTGATAAAAGGTAAAATGGTATCTGATCAGACATTTACACACAAGAATGGGAGAAGGGCAGGCTTTAGTGCTGGTGGCGCTCAATGCAACAGTCTTTTTAAAAACCTCTTCCACCAACAGTGCTCCTCATCAATCCACAGCCCCTAACACGTATTTCATTTGTTTTATAGTGCTATTCTAGTGTAGGGTGTCAAAGTACTTTACATCACACACAGACATATTGTACAGAGCCAATGACTCATATGTGTCTAAATCAGTCTATAGGAAATGTTACAAAAGGAAACGAGATTGCAATGTGTGGGAGTCATATGGTACTGATACTGGTAGGCAGTATTTTTTAAGAGTGTTTGTCCTGGTGAAGCACAAACTCAGGATTTAAAATGTACCACAGCGGTTGGCTTTACTAATGAGAATGCATTCTTCCAAAAATGAACCCTCTTTTAGCAACATTAGGATAATGAAAGACAGGAGAACAGTCATAACATTCTAACATATACCATGCAGTTTGCACACAGCACTTTGCTGACAGTTCATAGCTCACTGTGCAAAATCCCTAATAACTTATGAACTCGCAAGTAACAAAAGGATCTCTGTGACAAAAGCACTAACCTACTGAGGTATCTACCTAAAATACAGTTCTGTGATCTGCATGGTACTCATTCTTTGCAGCAAGCATATTAATCCTCTGCACCTCTTTATCATGAGTGGAAACTGTCACTACACAAAATTTCAAATTTCGATCTTTCTCCAGCAGGAGTAATAATCACCAGAGTTATCTTGACATTTTTATTGTTGCCTGAAAACTGTTGGACACACAATGAACTCTGAGACAGGTGTTTTTTTAAGCCTGTGTTATTTCGAAAAATACAACAACCCCATCTCCCTGGGGTGAGTGCCAGGTGTGGCTGCACTGGTTGCACGGCCCTAGAGACGGCCCTGAAGGGAAGCATATTTATAAAAAAAAGAAATTTAAATTAGTAGTGGCATACTGAATGTACTCCTGCAAAACCATGTTTATTGGTTGTGCAGCATTGTGTGATGCATGAACAAGGGGCTGATGGGGAAAAGGGGCCTACAAAACCGTAAGCACAGGAAGGGACATCTAAAGGATTTTTGGAGCTGGAAGCCCTGGGCGAAACAAATTTTCCAGCCCCCTGTTCAGAAAATCTTTGAGTTTATTAACCCTTTCAGCTCATTCATGCACTCTTAGGCCAGTTCACAGGCAGCTCCATCTTATGCACTATTATAGTCCTGAGCATAAACATATTCTCTGAACTCCCATTTATACCTAATCAGTCATACACATTACACATCTTCAAAATGCAATTCCCCATATGGATTCCTTGATAAGTACGACAGACTACAAATTGCAAGAGGCTATTTGCTTACAGGAACTACAACCCAAGTCAGTCAAATATAGAAGACAGACTTGAACACTAGTGAACTCAAAATAAAGAAAGATATTAGGGACTTTAAAAAAATGCCACTCACTTAAGAAAGATGTGGGTTGTATATTGTAGCATCCTCTGGAATATTTAGGCCATCTGCACACATTTTGTGAACATCCAAACACGTTGCAACATTTTAAGGTAGAGTTAGTTGTGGTCAGAACAGAAGTTTTAAGCTCTGAATTTAGAAAAGTGAACTTTTTTCAGATACATCTAATCATATGCTTTTAAACTTTTGATATCACCTCTAGGTCTCAGATTACACAGATCTTAACACAGACTTAAGCTCCACACAAATAAGCTATCCTAAAGATACACATGCAAAGGCTGCAGACTCAGGCTTCACCACCTGGGGGTTGAGGACATCTTTAAAAATAAGATCTCTGATATAATTTTCAAATGACATAGATTGTACAACTAAAACTGTTGACAGCAGATCACTTCCACATTATACCCAGATCTCACAGACTTAAACCACAGAAAAGTATGTCAATATATGTTTGATAGCAACACCATCCCTCTAATTACATATATGAGAGACTTAGGTCCATATTTAGAGCTTGGTAGATGGAATACTCTATGACAAATGTGGCGAACATCTAATCTGCCCTATTACAAGGTCATCATATCTTATGCAGTCATAATATGGCAGATGGAATATTTGCCTTGTTTGTGATGTGATTATCTCGTCTGTTATCAATCGTCTAATAGCAAGGCTACTCTTGAGTTACATCGACCTCACATGCTCAAATACCTGCTCAAATACCTGAAAGCAAAACTATCCCTCTGGTTACCCAGACATTATAGGCTCGGACCGCCTATTAAAGAAATCTTACATGATATGACATCAAGATACCAAGCTAACATATCTTTTAGGATACATAAATAGAATTACATCATGTTACATTGATCTCTCAGGCAGAGGCTTCATACATTAAAGATATACCTCAAGGTTCAAACGTCTTACAGGTTACAGTCTCAATGTAAGACAGAGGTAATATCCTAGATTTATATCCCATGCTCAGACATTAGACAGCACATCTTTAAATGTACTTATACATATCATGGAAGAATGGCATCTTGCAGGAAAGTAGGTATTTGGCTTACACAGATACTCCAGGCTGCGGTTTCTGACACCAAAGCTCTCCTTTAAGTACTTATATGGAAAATTTCTAGCAGACTGGGAGATAAATGCTCTCACTCTCACTGAAGACTGGATTATGGCACACTATTATAGATGCAAAACTTTTAAAGACTACAAAACTCTGTTAGAATGTATTGGATCCATATCCATAACACTCAAAAATCTCTCAATTAGAAATAAAACGGGTAGCCTGTATTTCGCAAGTTCCTTTTATTAGAGGTATATGCATCTGGCACTGAGACATTATTGCATTGTTGGAATACTGGACACAAACTTTTAATGAAAAAGACAATATGAGGATGAAGAACAACCACAGTGCAGACAACAGTAGAGCAAACATCTCAGGAAGTAATGTAATGTTACTCTAAAAAACAGAAGCATCAGCAGTTCAAGCTGCTCTCAAACACAGAAACTGCCAAGCATAGAAGGGGATGAAGTCTTCAAGGTACCGTCAGACACATAACAGACCATTGTGGGCAACAGCAATGCAAGCGTCCTTGACATAATGTAGATGCACCATGAGTTCAAGCATCCCTCACACACAGATGGGAGCATCAGGTACTAACCTCAGACACTTAGACGAGGGACAGTGTTAGCGCGCCTGGTCCTTAATAAGTAAACTTACAAGGGGACGCGCACTAGTCAATAAACCTTTTGATTTGCATGGAGTATCCTAGCTATGGTATGACCAATGTTTCTCTATAACCAATCCACAAAACCAATAACTATTAAGCTAATCATCAATCAGCAGTTAAAACATCACACCATGACCTTCCAGTCATGAATAACCACAACTAAATGTACGTTTTAACAATTTTATTTCCCTATTAGTTACAATACTAAATCATGAGATTATTTCAAACTTTATTCGAATCAATCAAAGTTACTTTATTAGTAATAACCAATAACACAATCTAATCAAAATTCGAGACAGAATACATTCTAAAGAAAAAACATAAGTCAACAGGTGAATCAAAGGTGAATACGTCAACATGAGTAGCAAAGTTCAGCAAATCAGTCTGTCAATCGTTCGTCTCTGAGGTTGTCAGTGTTTTAGAATAGGAAGCTCACCTAATCCAGATTAGCATTAGCATGTGGGGCTTCATGCGGAAACAGTTTAGAACATGAATTTGGAAAAACAGCTAGCTAAGAGAAAACTATTAGACAGCACAGTTGGTACCTAGAAAGGAAAGGCACAAAAAGTAATTCAATCACATTGTCATAGCTACCTATCCATGGAATGGATCAGCAACAAAGTCAGTCTACATCTTCAGGTCATCAATCGATCAGCATAGCATCAGTCTCTCCTCTTAGAGAGTATAAGCCCAATAACAGAATCTCAAATCTCTTTTCCCTCTTATCGCATAAATTTTGGAAGAAGGTCTCTCTCTCTCTTTCTCTCTCTCTCTCTCTCTCTCTCTCTCTCTCTCTCTCTCTCTCTCTCTCTCTCTCTCTTTCTCTCTCTCTCTCTCTCTCTCCATCTATCTGAAGTTTTTCTCCCTAGGTCACGTCATTATATCAAAGTCACCCAGACTATCCCCCAATTCCTAATTGGTCAATTAATCACACGATTCAGTTAAGCAGATTTTATTAAACAATGTGCAGTTCACGGTTAGTTCGGCCTATCGGTGGCTTTCATTGAACGTTAATATTCAGCTTCTGCATAAGGCCTGGCAAAACTAGGTCACAACTTTGGCTAAGTTAAGCTCTACAATATAATGCAAAACATAAGTTATATCTCTCAATATGACATACTACTACATTATTTCAATACATTGTCAATAAGTCACACATGTTAGTTGCTCTTTTAATATAATTCATGAATCTTGGTGACTACTCTCCGAGGGCACATTTTCAAACGTGCACATTATTTTTCTACGTTAATCATTTTCTACATTTTTCAGTATTCAAAATACATAAACATTCATTAGTAATTTCTAATTTCTAATTAATATATTTGCGTTAACAATCCCTCCTCTGATGACTAAATATGTCATCACACTACTTTACCATCAATAGTTTTCACAGTTCTGTTTCATCAGCATTTTGACTTCTTCTCAAATATTCCCTATAAATTCTTTCCCTGTTTCGTTCTTCCCTCCTCTGATTATTTTTAGACCTTTTCAATTTAATCTTTTGACACAACTTACATGAAGCTCATAATCCTAATATTCAAGCAATCACAAATAATATTCCCTGTATGATTTTTAATAATACCTTATCCCAAATATTACTGAGCCAATTTCCCACTGAAACAAATCCCTTTCCAACCTTTTCCCAAACACTTGGTTCTTTCAATTCCTTCAAATCTTTTCTTGAGTTAGTCAGGTTAGTAAGTAAGGTCCATATGTACGAACACTTTTTGCCATAGACACAGAATGGGTAAAAACCTTTGCTACATCTGGCCCTAAGTCTCTTATCTCTTTGCTATTGTTAGGAATATAAGAACAACAAACATTTTACAGACTCTGCCGTCCTTCGCTAAAAGTATGTCTAGACGATTTTGAAGAGTCATAGCTCTATCCTCAGTCAATTCAGTATCTATCAGGAGTATTGCCCCTGTAAAATTTGTCAACATGTTATCCACAATAGTACACAACTTTTGTATTTTGATCGAGTTCAAGATGACTCCCAGTGAAGGAATCACTGCACCAAATATATCTCCCACTACTGCAGAAGAGGATTCCCTCCTCTGTCGCTTATGATGTAACTCAGTCAATTTCGGAAACTTTTTCAAGTCATCTATCTGATAAATCTTTGGGAATACTATCCCCAAATAACATGTCCCTTGCCATCCTCTTGGAAGACGGTAATAAGCATTAAGTCCACAAATATAATAGATACCCGGAATCTCAGGGCCCTGACCATTCAACATAAAAGTCAACTTACTCTGAAACAAAAACACATGCCTACATTCACTCGTACCCACAAATACAGTGTCAGTGCGTGATTTTGGCCTACATATACACAAAGCTTCCCTACCTGTAATGCATCTAGTGCTAATTTCCCTTGCAATTTAATTGCAGTGTAAGCACAATCATTCTCATAAGTCCTTTTCTCTAACCCTTTTTCTAGTTTTTTTTTATGCCTTTCTCCTGTGAGCAGTATGACCATGAAGCTCTTCTCTAAAGGTGTAAGCAAGCATGTGAGATTTTTTCTGTGTGCATATGTGGTTCCAAACGTAAGTGTAGGCTCAAAGAATCCTCTAACCAATACTATATCATGATCCTTATAGCTTCTTGTCAACATCAGAACAGTGCGCGCTCTACGGGCGACAAAAATGCAAAAACCCAGCCTTTATGCAAGAACATAATTCATGCATTGTGTTTATATGCAATATGTTAACCTTTTGCATTGCAGACTTTAACCTTGAAAAACACTATTACTGATGTTTGCAATAACTGTTCATTTGCAAGGTATTGCTGCAGACTTACTGAGTGTGTTAGGGTGTAGTCCCTTTCTAGGACCTTCTAGAAGCTTTCTCTGCAGCATGACTGGGTGTGGTATGTGGGCTGGGCCAGAATCTATATAAGGGAGCCAGCCCAGCTCCACGTGCTCACTATTCAGAGGTCCCGGTGCAGAGCAGCAGCAATTTCCTGAGCTCCTGTTCCGGAGGCCTACCTTGACGTCCAGGCTGGGCCCCCGTCCCCGTTCTAAAAGACTCTTGAGTTTTGGGCCTACTCGTGAAACTTTCAGAGTACGCGAATCATTGCTCTAATGTAAAACTTGGTGTTCAGATTGGCAACGGCTTACGAGCGATCATTACATGGCATTTACATATTCTTGTTAGATTCGGAAGTGTGCGCGATTCATTTTCCATATGTAAAACTTGGTGTTCAGATCGGCAACGGCTTGCGCGATCATTTCATGACATTTGCATATTTTTGTAAGAATCGGCAGTGTGCGCGATTCATTTACCGCATGTAAAACTTAGTGTTCAGATCGGCAACAGCTTGCGCAATCATTTCATGGCATTTGCATATTCTTGTTAGAATCGACAGTGTGCGTAATTCATTTCCAGCATGTAAAACTTGATGTTCAGATTGGCAACAGTGTGCGAGATCATTTCATGGCAATTTCGCAGTCTCTCCACATTCGCAAGCAAAATTTGACCCGCAAATTTTACTCTCAACTGATTAATGGGTCTGTTCTGGTGCACATAGGACTCTCCAAATCTCAGTCGAATATTTTCTCTTACCCACTTAACACACACACACCGATTTGTTGATTACGCCACGTGGACAATTTTTGAGCACAAAGCGCCACTCACATGTGAAGTTGGACGACTTCCCTACTCTCATACTGCAGAGTACGCACACTCCTACTAAACTTTACCTGGAGCACGCAGACTCCCTACTTTTCCTCACATACGTCACAATCCACCTGCTATTTTGCACAACCTACCACTTTCACACTATCACTAGAACGCCGAGAACATACCCAACTCTACTAACAGGATCCAGTATCCTGGGAAAGTCATTTCAGGGCTTAAGGGGACATCATTCTTGCTACAATTGCCATTACGAAAAACAAAATCCAAATCACAATAATAATAATGAACAACTAACCTTAACTCAAACTACCACCATGACCATCAGTCACCACATAACTAGTTCTTAAAGGAAACTAACCATCAAGCTGCTACCAAAAACTGTTAGCGTGCCTGGTCCTTAATAAGTAAACTTACAAGGGGACGCGCACTGGTCGATGAACCTTTCGATTTGTATGGAGTATCCTAGCTATGGTATGACCAATGTTTCTCTATAATCAATCCACAAAAACAATAACTATTAAGCTAATCATTAATCAGCAGTTAAAACATCACACCATGAATAACCACAACTCAATGTACATCTTAACAATTTTATTTTCCTATTAGTTACAATAGTAAGGCCCTCATTACAACCCTGGCGGTAAATGCCGCCTACTGCCGTGCTGACGGCTGCCAACATACCGTGACCGAAGCGGTATACCGCTATGGGTATTATGACCCACACAGAGAAATCCGCCACTATACAGACACCCACATAAGTCCGCCAGACCAAAGGTCAGTGATAAATTGGCAGTACCAAAACCCACATCGTTACGCCAACAGGAATACGTCCACAGTATCAGGACCCATGAATCACCACAGCGGTCTTTCAATCGCGGTAAACCATTGGCGGTACACACCGCCGCACTCAAAATACACACACACTAACAAAACTACACCACATTGGACAATTCAAACTACACACACCTGACACACATACACACACCACACCCACACACCCAATCCAATATAAAACACACACCCACATTACCCACAACCCTTTCAACGAAAAAAAAGATTGCCAACAGAGAGAGACACAAGCCAGGAGCACCCACTCAATCTGAGCCACAGAACACCATCACTCATCACCCATACACCATCCACACACCTCACAGCACACACCCCAACACATCACCCCACACATCACTCAACACATCCTCACACATATCACTCACACCACATCCATGGCACTGCAAAAACACCCCAGGTTTTCAGAGGAGGAGCTAAGGGTCATGGCGGAGGAAATCATCCGGGTAGAGCCACAGCTGTTCGGATCACAAGTGCAGCAGACGTCCATTGCTAGGAAGATGGAGCTATGGCGGAGAATCGTGGACAGGGTCAACACCGCGGGACAGCACCCCAGAGCAAGGGATGAAATCAGGAAGCAGTGGAACGACCTACGGGGGAAGGTGCGTTCTGTGGTTGCAAGACACCAGGTAGCTGTACAGAGGACTGACTGGCAGTGGACCCCCCCAACTAACAACATGGGAGGAGCAAGTCTTGGCAATCAGGCATCCTGAGGGCCTCGCAGGAGTAGCAGGAGGACTGCGCTCTGGTAAGTCAAAGCTTTACTACTATATCCCCCACCCTACCTGCATGCCATCACAAACTCCTACCCTCACCCCATCACTCCACCACCTCACATATACCCCACTATCACAACCCACCCATCCCAAGACCAAGCTCTGCATGCCACACCAATTCATGGACCCCCATCACAGACCTGCATTGACACCCATCACCACAGAATGCCCATTATAGAGAATCAACTAGCCCACAAAATCACCACGCACACAAGGCAAAGCTGACCGGGCTATCACACCCATACAGGGAAACACACCCATGCACAAGATGGCACACGCAGATACAATAACACTGCATTTGCATCCCCACAGGACCCCTACTCACTGGGGAGGAGGTGCCACCAACATCCAGTCCCCCCACAGAGGAGGCCCACAATGATGACAGCAGCTCTGCATGCCTGGATCACGATGACCAACCTGGCCCACCAGGGACCGCTGGACAGTCGGTTACCCTGCCACAGTCCCAACCCACCACAGAGCCTCCCCCCTCAGGAAACACCACCACAGCACCCACCCAGCAGGCCCATGCCATAGTCCCCAGGACACGTCAATCAGCAGTGTGTCCGCCACTACAGGGACCGCAGGCAACCCCACAAACACAGGACGATCAGGGACCTGGGGTCAGTGGCAGTGGCCACACAGTCCGGGGGACAGAGGCACATGACAACAGGGAAGCTGGGAGGACTGCTGTGCGACAGGGGGAGGACAGGCCCAGGGAACCCACTCTCCACGAGGCACTCACCAACATCCTGAGAGCATACCACCATTCCATGGGCCAGATACTGGCCAAGTTGCAGGAGACCCAGCGGCTGCAGGAGGGACAGTACCTGGGGATCAGGGAGGACCTCAAACACATCTACACCATCCTGGTCACCATTGCAAGGGTGCTGGCTGACATGGCCAACACCATGAGGGAGGCAGTGACACACCAACGGGACCCTGACACTAGCCACACCGAAGAACTGCCATCCACCTCTGCCGGCGCTAGTAGACAGGAGGCCTCGCCACAGGACCAACAGGCCACCAGCACCCCACCCCCTGCAGAAGGTAAACCACCCCGCAAACAGTCTCTGCGATCCAGGCAGAAGCCAGAGAACATTGCCAAGACCCCCGCCAGGAAAAAAGACTCTCCTGATTGTCACCCTTCTGTCCCACTCTGTCACCCTGTCCACCTTCAACTGCCATTACTCCCCTTCCTATGCCCCATTGGACAATGCACCTGTGATACCAAGAGACTGGACTCTAACTGGACATTCCTCCACCATCACCCTAGCCCATTGCACATCTCCCTCTACTTATTAGCACTTAACTAAACACCCTTAGAACAAATACAAATCTGGAGTCAAATGATTGAAATATGTATTAGTACAACATTCTGAAAACATTGCAAGTCATGTGTACAGTTATATATACAATGGTATGACCTTTAGTGTGCAGCAATAAACATACTAGGAGCCAGAGTGGGCCACAGAGATCTGAAAATAGAGATGCCAAAGGGTACAGTAAGTGGCCATAGACATAGGGAAATCAGGCTGCCATGTACAATGTCCAACAGAAAACTGAAAAGTACAGTGAAGTTACAGTGTCTTACCTGTGTGTCACTGGAAGTACTGCTGTATGATATTGCTTCTGTTGTCCACATCTTCTTCCTCTGCCTCCTCTTCCTCACTGTCCACAGGCTACACCGCTGCCACAAGACCATCTCCAGGCTCATCCTCCTGCAGAAAAGGAACCTGGCGTCTCAAGGCCAGGTTGTGCAACATGCAACGATGATCAGGCACACCTTCTTGTGTAAGTAGTACAGGGATCCACCTGTCAGATGGAGGCACCGGAACCTGGCCTTCAGGAGGCTGAAGGTTCGCTCAATGATCCTCCTTGTTCGCTCATGTGCCTCATTGTTTGTAACGTTCCTCTGCCCTTGTCCTGGAATTCCTCACTGGGGACACTAGCCATGAGAGGTTGGGGTAACCAGAGTCACCTGCAAATATCGAGGGACAACTGTTAGACACACACTAACCCTTAGGGACAACCCCATACCTAGATACCAACATATACTGGGTGGGGACCTTGGGCTCACCTATTAGCCACACACAGTGCCTCTGGAGTTGAGCCACCACATATGGGATGCTGCTATTCCTCAAGATAAAGGTGTCATGCACAGAGCCAGGATAGTTGGCATTTACAAGAGATGTACTGGTCAGCCAAACACACCATCTGCACATTCATAGAGTGATAGCTTTTTCATCAATGGCACCAATGATGTTGGGGATATGTCCCAGGGCATAAAAGTCAGCTTTCACTGTGGCCAAATCCTCCACCTGGGTGAATACGATGTAGCTACGCATGGGTTTCAGCAGGGCAGACAACACTCTGGACAACACGTTTGAGAACATTGGCTGAGACATCCCTGATGCCATGGCCACTGTTGTTTGGAGGGAACCACTTGCCAGGAAAGGGAGCACTGACAGAACCTGCACCCTGACACCCCTGATGTTCCGCATCCTGGCGGTGGCCTATTCGGAGTTGGATGGGCATTTGAAGGCATCACAGCAGCCACAAGGGGGTGAGTACAGATTAAGAATCCAGACTTTGAGCGTGTTAAGGGTTACCTGGGTGGGGGATGTGGACTGTGGGTACCCCTAGGCCAGGGCAAACATGGCAGGGTAGGTCCCTTGTTGGGCAGGCTCTGAAGCACTCCTACCCCAATCGTGTTAGTGGGCACCTACTACTGGGCAGGGTCCTGTGGGTTTCAGGTGTGCAGCTAATGGCGTTAGGCAATGTACCCCATGGGCTGGGGACTATCTTTGTAACTGGTAGTGCATGGCCTAGTGCATAGGGCTGCTCCCTGTGTGTTGTGTACGTCAACGGTAGTGTTGTTGCTGGTATTGACCAACTGTATCCTCTGTCTCTCCCCCTCTTTTTGTTTTGTCACCCTGTCCTGATGTGCATTAGCATCACCTGGCAGAGGAGCAGAGTCACCGGTGACGGAGGGAGCTGCATCCCACATGGGCCTGGAGGCCGAATCCACCAACGGTGAGGGCACCAGTGGGACGGAGGGCGAGGGGAGCACCATGACGGGGACATGAGGGTACACCACAGACAGTGACTCCTCCTCCGATGGAAGCTACCTGGTGGTGGCGGACACCCCTGTGCCCACCCCAACAACAGGTACAGCTGCCACCCCCCCAACAGCACCGCCCTACCAGCAGCCCCTCAGCGTGTTTCCCGTGCCCGCTCACCCAGGAGGGTGGGCATCTCCTTCGCCCCAGGCACCTCAGGCCCTGCCCCAGTCAGCCATGCTGCCCTCAGTGAGGAGGCTATTGACCTTCTGAGATCCCACACTGTTGGGCAGTCAACCATTCTGAATGCCATCCTGGGTGTTGAGAGGCATTTGCAAAAAACAAATGCATACCTGGAGGGCATTCACTCTGGTGCGGCATCCCAACAGAGAGCATTTAAGGTTCTGGCCTCAGCACTGATGGCAGCCATTGTCCCTATCTCTAGCCTCCCCCTCCAACTTCCTCTACCCAGTCCCAATCCCCTAAACCCCAGCCTATCCCAAGCACACCTTCAGACCAGCATTCACCCAAATTAACACACAGAAGTGGTTCAGGAAAACACAAGCACCACACTTCATCTCACAGGCACTCACACAAGCACCATCCCCATGCAGACACCCCAACATCCACTGCCTCCACTGTGTCCCCCTCCTCCTCCTTGTCCACCTCCCTTCCAGTAGCGTCTCAACTCACACCTGCATGCACTAGATCCTCATCCAATACCTCCATCACCAGCACACCTATCACTACACGCCCCTCAGTGGCAGTCACCACCCCCACATCCATGCACAGGTCCCCTGTGTACTCTCCCACTGTGTCTGTGACCCCTCCTCCCAAATTACACAAACGCAAGCACACACCCACCCAACAGCCATCCACCTCACAACAGCATCCAGCCCATGCACCTGCACCCAAACACAGCAGACTGACACCTTCTACAACCACTCCCTCTTCCTCCACTCCCAAACCTTCACCCTCTTCCTGCCCCAATATCAGTAAGAAGCTTTTCCTGGCAAACATTGACCTCTTACCTACCCTTCCCCTCCCCGTTCGTCCCCTCGGACCAGGGTGGCCAAAACACTGCCCAGCACCTCAGCCACCAAGGCCATGTCCTCTGTGGTTCCTGCAGCTGTCAGAGGCTTAAAGGGGGCACCAGTCAGCCCAGCCAGTGTGGCACCAACCCCTGCCAAGGCAAAGAACATTCCTTCAATGGCAAGGTGAAGAAGGGGACAGCATCCAACAAGGGGAAAGAGCCACAACCACCCGGCAAAGCCACCTCAAAGACTCCAGCTGCGAGACCCAAGGTGACACCACCATCTACCAAGGGCAGGAAGGGGCACAAACCACCAGCCAAGGCACTTCAGCTGTCTGAGCCTGTAGGTGAAGGCCTGGTGGCTACCAGCACAACCGCCAGCACTGCCACCTGCAACGCCGCAAGCACCGCCGCAAGCACCGCCGCAAGCACCGCCGCAAGCACCGCCGCAAGCACTGCCACCTGCACTGCCACCTGCACCACCGCAAGCACCACTACTGTCAGCAACAGCAGCCCCAGTGGGCAGCCGTCTGAGGCTGCAGGGGAATGGCTGGAGCCTCCCCCCACCACCGGCAGCACCGGCACCTGCACCACCGCAAGCACCGCCGCAAGCACCGCCACCTGCACCGCTGACAGTTGCACCACTAGCAGCAGCAGCAGTCCCAGTGGGCAGCCGTCCGAGGCTGCAGGAGAAGGGCATGGGCCTCCCCCACCACTGGCAGCACCCCCAACACCACCGGCACCACCACCACTGTGCAGCCATAGCCGCCGGCGGACGGGCTGTAGCCCTGCCTCCATGGACTATCATGCATCCTGACCACTGCAAATCTCGTGGCTCTGACACCCAGACGAGGGACCCCCCAATTGCTGCATCCCTGGGCACACAGCCCCCTCCAGAACCAGTGAAGAAAGGCATCCACTCACTCTAACCTTGGCAGGATGAAGCCCACTGGGCACAAAGCCTCCTCCAGAACCAGTGGAAGAAGGCATCCACTCACCCTATCCTTGGCAGGATGAAGCACACTGGGCACAAAGCCCCCTCCAGAACCAGTGGAGAAAGGCATCCACCCACCCTATCCTTGGCAGGATGAAGCACACTGGGCACAAAGCCCCCTCCAGAACCAGTGGAGAAATGCATACACTCACCCTATCCTTGGCAGGATGAAGCACACTGGGCACAAAGCCCCCTCCAGAACCAGTGGAAGAAGGCTTCCACTCACCCTATCCTTGGCAGGATGAAGCACACTGGGCACAAAGCCCTCTCCAGAACCAGTAGAAGAAGGCATCCACCCACCCTATCCTTGGCAGGATGAAGCACACTGGGCACAAAGCCCTCCTCCAGAACCAGTGTGTAAGGAAATGCCTCCTTGGCATGGTTACCCCCTGACTCTTTGCCTTTTGCTGATACCAGTAATGATTGAAAGTGTGCTGGGACCCTGCTAACCAGGCCCCAGCACCAGTGTTCTTTCCTTACACTGTACCTTTGCTTCCACAATTGGCACAGCCCTGGCACTCAGATAAGTCCCTTGTAAATGTTACCCCTGGTACCAAGGGCCCTGATGCCAGGGAAGGTCTCTAAGGGCTGCAGCATGTCTTATACCACCCTGGGAACCCCTCACTCAGCACATGCACACTGCCTCACAGCATGTGTGTGCTAGTGGGAGAAAATGACTAAGTTGACATGGTACTCCCCTCAGAGTGCCATGCCAACCTCACACTGCCTGTGGCATAGGTAAGTCACCCCTCTAGCAAGCCTTACAGCCCTAAGGCAGGGTGCACTATACCACAGGTGAGGGCATATGTGCATGAGCACTATTCCCCTACAGTGTCTAAGCAAAACCTTAGACATTGTAAGTGCAGGGTAGTCATAAAGAGTTTATGGTCTGGGAGTTTGTCAAACACAAACTCCACAGTTCCATAATGGCTACACTGAAATCTGGGAAGTTTGGTATCAAACTTCTCAGCACAATAAATGCACACTGATGCTAGTGTGGAATTTATTGTAAAATACACCCAGAGGGCATCTTAGAGATGCCCCCTGAATACCAGTCCGACTCCTAGTGCAAGGCTGACCAATTTCTGCCAGCCTGCCACAACCAGACGAGTTGCTGGCCACATGGGGAGAGTGCCTTTGTCACTCTGTGGCCAGGAACAAAGCCTGTACTGGGTGGAGGTGCTTCAAAGGCTCACCCCTTTTGTTACAGCACCCTAGGGCATCCCAGCTAGTGGAGATGCCTGCCCCTCCGGCCACTGCCCCCACTTTTGGCGGCAAGGCTGGAGGAGATAATGAGAAAAACAAGGAGTCACCCACCAGTCAGGACAGCCCCTACGGTGTCCTGAGCTGAGGTGACCCCTGCCTTTAGAAATCCTCCATCTTGAGATTGGAGGATTCCCCCAATAGGATTAGGGATGTGCCCCCCTCCCCTCAGGGAGGAGGCACAAAGAGGGTGTAGCCACCCTCCAGGACAGTAGCCATTGACTATTGCCCCCCAGACCTAAACACACTCCTAACTTTAGTATTTAGGGGTACCCCAGAACCCAGGAAATCAGATTCCTTCAACCTGAACCAAGAAGAAGGACTGCTGACCTGAAAGCCCTGCAGAGATGACGGAGACGACAACTACTTTGGCCCGAGCCCTACTGGCCTGTCTCCTGACCTGAAGAAAACTGCAACAGCGACGCATTCCACAGGGACGAGCGACCAGCGACCTCTGAAGCCTCCGAGGACTGCCCTGAACCAAAGGACCAAGAAACTCCAGTGAGCAGCGGCCCTGCTCAACAACAGAAACAACTTTTGCAACTTTCTTGCAACTTCTAAAGACTTCACTCTTCCCGCCGGAAGCGTGAGACTTCACTCTCTGCACCCGACACCCCCGGCTCGAGCTCCAGAGAACCAACACCACAGGGAGAACTCCCAGACGGCTGCAACCTCGTCAGTAGCACGAGACGACCCCCCTGGACGCCCACAGCGACACATGCAGAGAAAATCCAGAGGCTCCCCCTGACCGCGACTGCCTGTAACAAGGAACCCGATTCCTGGACCAAGCACTGCACCCACAGCCCCCAGGACCAGAAGGAACCAAACTTCAGTGCAGGAGTCACCATCAGGTGACCCTCTGCCTAGCCCAGTTGGTGGCTTGTCCGAGAAGCCCCCCTGTGCCCTGCCTGCACTGCTAGAGTGACCCCTGGGTCCCTCCATTGTTTCTAATATAAAACCCGAAGCCTGCTTTGCACACTGCACCCGGCCGCCCCTGTGCCGCTGAGGGTGTGTTTTGTGTGCCTACTTGTGTCCCCACCAGTGCTCCACAAAACCCCCCTGGTCTAATCTCCGAGGACACGGGTACTTACCTGCTGGCACACTGGAACTAGAGCACCCCTGGTCTTCATAGGCGCCTATGTGTTTTGGGCTCCTCTTTGAACTCTGCACCTGACCGGCCCTGTGCTGCTGGTGCGGTAACTTTGGGATTGCCTTGAACCCCCAACGGTGGGCTGCCTATCCCCAGGAACTTAGACTTGTAAGTGTCTCACGTACCTGTCAAACTAACCATTACTTACCTCCCCCAGGAACTGTTGATTTTTGCAGTGTCCACTTTTAAAATAGCTTATTGCCATTTTAACTAAAACTGTGCATATTACTGCTCTAATTCAAAGTTCCTAACTTACCTATGTGGAGTACCTTGTATTTAATGTATTTACTTCAAATCTTGATCTTGTGGTTCTAAAAATAAATTTAGAAAATATATTTTTCTATTAAAAAAAAACTATTGGCCTGGAGTTAAGTCTTTGAGTGTGTGTTCCTTATTTATTGCCTGTGTGTGCACAAGGAATGCTTAACACTACCCTCTGATAAGTCTACTTCTCGACCACACTACCACAAAATAGAGCATTAGAATTATCTAATTTTGCCACTATCTTACCTCTAGGGGGAACCCTTGGACTCTGTGCACACTATCTCTTACTTTGAGATAGTATATACAGAGCCAACTTCCTACATAGTGGAAGAAGGCATCCACTCACCTTATCCTTGGCAGGATGAAGCACAGTGGGCACAAAGCCCCCTCCAAAACCAGTGGAAGAAGACATCCACTTGAGAGACTGTGGACTTGCACTCCCCAGGACCAAGCAGTCGGCAAACCACCCACTGGAGAGACTTGAGAGACTGTGGCCGTGTACTCCCCAGGACCAAGCAGTGGGCAAACCATGCACTGGAGAGACTTGAGAGACTGGGGTCTTGCACTCCCCATGACCAAGCAGTGGGCAAACCACCCACTAGAGAGACTGTGGCTTTGCACTCCCCAGGACATTGCTGTGGGCATGGAGCCCCCTCCAGGAGCAGTGGCGTTGTACCATCTTCTGGCTGAGGAGCCCCCCTTTCCCTGTCCCCCTGAGGTGCCTGTGTGTTTTCGACCTGATCCCCCTGCAGAGTTCTCTCCGTTTTGAGGCAGGAGTTAAGTGTGGGCTTGGCCTATGTGTTTTGGCCCCGTGGGACACGCACTATTTTTGTATGGACATTTTCCCTCATTTTGTATATATTGTACATATTGTACGTACTGTTTATTTATTTATAAACTTATTTTTCTTCAATTCTAATATTACACTAATTTGACTCAATTCCTTTTGTCCTTGCATTCTTCCAGAGGGTTACGGGGTGTATATGTGATGTTGTTGCTTGTGTTTGTGTGTATGGTGTTGGCGGTGAGGGTGGGGGTGGGGATGTTGCATGTGTGTGTCACTCTCCTTTTCCTCCCCTCCTCCTCTGTCTACTAGGTGCTGTACTCACCGTGGTGGTCGTCGCTGCCATTGGTACTCCTGATGTATGAGAAGATAGACCAGCATGGGCAGGAAGTGCAGCTCAGACTCCATGGCGTCCTGGTTCTTCCTTGAGTGTCGAGAGGTGAGTGGTTTCCCTTCTGTGTACTGTTTCCGTCCACCGTGCTTTTGATGGCGTTGGTACCGCCCCGGAAAAGCTGGCGGATGGGTGGGTTGTAATGGGGTGGGCGGTACATTGTCTTCCGCCTCGCTGTTGGCGGTTACCGCTGCGGTGTTTGTTGCTACCGTTGTGGTGGTCGGAGTGTTAAAGTGGCTGTATGTCATGGCGGTTTCCGCTGTGGTCGTGATTCCATTGTTTTTAGGGCCGGCCTGTTGGCGGTATTACCGCTGCTTTAATACCGACCACCAAGGTTGTAATGAGGGCCTAAATCATGAGATTACTTCAAACTTTATTCAAATCAAAGTTACTTCATTAGTAATAACCAATAACACAATCTAATCAAAACTCAAGACAGAATATATTCTAAAGCAGAAGCATAAGTCAGCAGGTGAATCAAAGGTGAATACGTCAACATGAGTAGCAAATTTCAGCAAATCAGTCCATCAATCATTCGTCTCTGAGGTTGTCAGTGTCTTAGAATAGGAACCTCACCTAATCCAGATTAGTATTAGAATGTGGGACTTCATGCAAAAACAGTTTCAAACATGAATTTGGAAAAACAGCTAGCGAAGAGAAAACTATTAAACAGCGCAGTTGGTACCTAGAAAGGAAAGGCACAAAAAGTAATTCAGTCACATTGTCATAACTACCTTTCCATGGAATGGATCTGCAACAAAGTCAGTCTTCGTCTTCAGGTCATCAATCGATCAGCATCGCATCAGGCTCTCCTCTTAGAGAGCATGAGCCCAATAACAGAATCTCGAATCTCTTTTCCCCTGTTATTGCATAAATTTCGGAGCAAGGTCTCTCTCTCTCTCCCTCTCTCTCTCTCTCTCTCTCTCTCCATCCATCTGATGTTTTTCTCCCTAGGTCACATCATTATATCAAAGTCACCCAGACTATCCCCCAGTTCCTAATTGGTCAATTAATCACACGATTCTCCTTTAACCAATAACCCTCATATTTCAAATCTATGAATTCAAGTATTACACAGTTCCCATGTAGTTGATTGGTTCACTTTAAGATGCCCTCATCATCTGGCTCGTCAGGTATCGAAAATGTTGCATCTTCTTCTCTAGTCAGTGGCTTCATTGTTCAAGTCCTGGGAAAGTACACTCTGAATGCTTTACACAGTTTTCACATAAGAGGGGGTGCCTTGGAAGGAGGGGGCCCTGGGCAACTGCCTACTTTGCCCATGCCATAAACCGTCTCTGAGGACAGGCGTGAATCCCTGAGGCAAGGTCATCCATAGTGTGTCATTGCAGCAACAAGACTTATTGTCATCCACACAGAGGGGAAAATGGACACAGTATATCCACACTCATGAGCTATAGAGGACAATAAGGTGCAGGTGTGTCAGAAATTAACTTTGTGTGTCATAGACATCCAATTGCATGGCTGGAGGAGGGCACAGCTTAAGTACGTACCTTTCAGGATGAAGTATTGGCTGCCATTGAAGAGATCACATGAATACTGCCGCCCATTTTGATGTAAATGGCTTACTTATTCAATTTTTGAAGAGTCTGTCTTGCTGTGCTTCCACAAATGCAACGTATACACCGGGCAGGAATGGCATATTTCAACAAAAACACATTTGCACTACAGCTTCTAAAAAAGTAAACAAACGTCCCCCTGGTGAACCTAGTTCTACATACCTACAAATCTGGAAACTGATCATGTTTTATAGTGTCCAAGATTTAGCTGTAAAAGTTGGAAAGATGACACCATTTTTTCTGCCCAGTGAAATTATCTTTCTAAGGGAGAAGCCGTTACAACACACGCGCTCCAGCACCTATAAGCTACCACAATGTTATGGCATAGAGGTATACCTAAGCAATCTATATACCTCAGTGATATCTCTTTGTAATATGGCCAGTACGAGTCAGACACAGGTATGTAAATTAAGAATTATTCTTGTTAGTTACATTATATGACAATACAATACCTTATCGTAAGGGCCCTAAGGACGTTGAATACTCCTAGCCAGGTGATCCGTTCACCTCACGGAAAAAATAAATAGGGAAGGTATATCACACACAATCCTCAAGCCAGGACAACAATCATCTCCCTTTTCTGTATTTGCTCACATGCACTTTCCCTGTTTCTTTATGCAAATAGTGCCTTATCTTGTGTCGCCACCTTCTTTACTATTTATTGGTCAATCCTATTGGCTCCCCTTCAGATGTCTTCTCCCCTTGCAGAGCCCTTGTTTTCATCTTTATTCCTATAATCCAGTTCACATTTTATTGTTCTTGATATCCCGCATTCTCTAGCCCTTTCACATGGACCCCTCTCAGCTGAAGCTGTGCTTCTCCTTGGCCCAGAAGGATGTCACTATTGTGTTCTATGTCTTCCAAGAAGATGCGCCACTGGCATCTGGACCCACCAACGAATTTAGGCCCCAGAATTCTCTACATTGTCATGCTCCTGTGTCAGCAAGCCTCTGCGTGCTTCAACACAGCAAATCAGTAAGATATCTGATGAATATCATGGATTTTATTCCTCCGCAACCCCTTCACACTTACACACACACAAACAGTGCAAAAGGTCTGCTAGTTCTTTTCTATGAAGGAAGTATTTTTGAAAGAGACCACAACATTGAAACAGATAATTCACTACCACTTACAGCTCATGCATTGAGCAAACACTTTGACCCATTTTCGTGAAGGAAGCTTTCGTGCACTATTTCAACTCAAAGTTACTCAAATGTCATGTTATCTAACCACGTGGCACAAAATTCAAGACTCTTGGCCTCATCACCGGCTCAAGGCAGCCCCTCATCTGCCACAATTGACTCCATTTGAGTGCCCTGACCGTGTTGCTTTCATGATGCTCATCCACAACATTTAACCCATCCACCACAGCCAACAAAACTGCACCAAACAATGACATTGTTCCTTCAATGTTTTCCTTTCATCTACTTTATTAACCGCAACTGGCTCAGCAGCTGAAGTCAACTCAATTATTTACTTGCTTGACCTCCTCCTAATTAATATTTGATTAATGTTTAAAACCATTCCCTTATTTTTTTTATTTTTTTTGACTATGAACATGTCTCTTGAGGCGTAAGAGTGCTTCAGATGTTCAATTATTCCTTGTTCATTTTTTATTCAAATGTTTACACGTTTGTCTACATATCGGCTGTTATACCCACTTTTCATCCTAAAAATACAGTTTCACAGTAGTGGTTCTGCACAGTATTGCATACATTTTCACAACATTAGCTATGTTTTGTGTATGTTGTTCATCTGCTTCTATTATGTGAGTTACATGCTTTACCCCATGTTCAGGTAGATTGGTACACTGGCCTTTTACCTCCAAATGGTACAATGAAAAACAACTGCGTCATGATGTACTTAAAAACTCAGCGACAGAAAGTGAATCATCTGCAAATAAGAAAATAAATAGTGAAAACACAATATCCAAGAGGTACTCACAAGGCTAGATTCTGTCCATTGCTCAGGGAACTACCTGATCACCAAAGACAAACCAGCATCTTAACCATCACAAAAACCTCTATAAATGGCTCGACTATTTGCTGGTGACAGGGCGCAGCTGCGGAATATCTAGGCCACTCCCCGTGGATCATAGAGTGTGGATGTGAGTGGGGAGGTGATCGGGAATGAAGCTGAAGATGGCCCCAGAAGCCCTCTGGGACTCGGAATGCTAAGATGCACTGAGTACAGCTCTTACTGGATATACAGTTGAGAATTGGGGAACTATTTCTACTAGGGGGAGCAAATGAGAAGCGATGATTGCTGCTAGAGGCAAATACAGGGGCAACAGTATAGTATCAGAGGACGGTTACGAAGGGACTAAGAATTGCAGGAGAGTAAGCCGGCAGTGGTACAGGAGCACAAGGCCCTATTCCCAGGAAAGCAGTGAGAGTGGGCAGAAGTCAAGAGAGCTGAAGGCAACACCGAGAACCGTCTGGATAAATACACCTGGAGGGATTAATGACAGAGACTAGATAGGGAGTGGGACAAGGCAAGTATATGACTGGATTGAGTGCTTAAACGAGAGGTAACGGTGCCTCAGATATTACAGTTAACATGCTCAGACGGTACGGTGGCCACACCGGAGGGCAATCATTAACACATTTGGGAATACCTGTGGCATATTTACAATACGAGAGGGTCAGCCTCATATAAGTCAATAACAACATACCTGGGGACGGCTAGGGGATACTGAAGGTAAATGAGAGATGACCGAGGTTGGTATAACGTTGGAAGAATTAGAAGAGACATTGGGCTCACTTACTACCCACGGGTAAGACCCCATGGCAGCGATAGACTTTTAGCAGAATAATTATCAAAAGTTTGCCCCACAACTTACTAAAAATATGTTAGAGACATTTCAGGAGGTTAAATAAATAGGTATATTGCCACACATGATTCATGAAGGGATTATATGTATGAGGCAGAATCTGGTGGGGAACCCAGCTGATCCTTCATTCTATAGGCAACTCTGATTAATTTTGATACTAGGGGTCAGATGTACCAATGTTCTGAATTGAGACTCGCAATTTGTGAGTCGCAATTCAGGATCCAGGATGGTGTCCCTGACACCATCTGCGACTCGCAAGGGGGTCGCAAAGGCCCACCTCATTAATATTAGTGAGGTGGGTTGCAATTTGCGACCCCCTTGCGACTCGCAGCACTCACAGGGATGGTGGCCTGCTGGAGACAGCAGACCACCATGTCTGTGACTGCTTTTAAATAAAGCAGTTTTTTTTTTTTTTAATGTAATGCAGCCCGTTTTCCTTAAAGGGAAATGAGATGTATTACAAAATGAAAAAATGAAACGTTTCAGCTTCATTTTTTCAGAGCAGGCAGTGGTCCATTGGACCACTGCCTGCTCTGAAAAAATTGTTTTCCAGGCCATTCACAAAGGGGAAGGGGTCCCATGGTGACCCCTTCCCTTTTGCGAATGGGTTACCACCAATGTGACACTGGTGGTAACTGCGATTGCTTTGCGACCGCGTTCGCGGTCACAAAGCAATGCCAGACAACCAGGTTACCGACTCGCAAAACGGAAATTGGGCATCGCGATGTGGGTTTTGCAGGTCGCAAACAGCGAAATTCGCTGTTTGCGACGTGACAAACCTTTACTACATCTGACCCGAAGATCCTGAGTAAAGCTTTATCTAACAGACTGGCCCAGGTAGTGGGGACATTAGTGCTTGTAGATCAATGCTGATTTATTCTAATCCATAAATATCCACACATTTACACATGTGCTAATCTTGGTAAAAGATTGAAATTAAAATGTTGACATTAGTTTCAGTAGGTATTGAAAAAGCCTTTAACACTCTTCACAGTGCTTATTTGCTAGAGGTCTTGCAAAGGATGGGCTTTGGTCTGGTATTCAGGGTTTGGGTGTGACTTCTGTATAGGGAACCTGCGGCCAGCGTGAGAGTAGGAATGTTCATCTCTGAACAATAGACAATTGAACGGGGGCACCTGACAGGGCGACCTCCTTTCACCCCTTTCTGCATTGGCTTTAGATCCCTTGGCGATTCTCCTTTGAAGGGAGTTGCAGGTATGGAGAATACTAATAGGGGATACCTCTCATTTAATCTCTTTTTATGCAGATGATGTGCTCTTTTAATTAAAGTCCCCCGTCCCCCAGAGATTCAGTGCCAATTCTTTTGACACACGTGGAAAGGTGGTGGGCCTAAAACTCAATTGATGCAAGACCATCTTATTTCTAATTGGTCTATTATCAAAATGTCCTGAGACGCAATTGCCCATTCTCAGCTTAAGTTGGGAATCAGAGAAATTCAGGTATTTAAGTAGTATGGTTGTACTGATCCTAGCCCAGCAGTACACGTTTAACATGGGAAAGGTTCTGGATGGACCTGGCGCATCCTCCTGATCCTGGAATTCCCTCCCATTATCGATGATGGGCTTATTGGCGGTTGCAAAAATGGTCCTTCTTTGGAGATACCGCTATCATCTACAGAATGGATTATGCCTGTTAAAAAAGGAGATATTTAAGAAATTGAATATTATTTTGGTGTAGGATAAAGGGAGAGTGGTCCTGGGTGTGGTGGAGCTGGATAAAGAGGAGCAGGAGTCTTCCTGACCTGGAATTGTATTATTATACAGCACATACTCAGCAAGCAGCCAAGTGGGGAGTGGAAGATGACAACTGGGAAAAAAGACTGCTGAGGGAATTTGTTGTGCTGACTCACTAATGGAGTTGTTTTTCCAGAGAAGCTGGGTCTTGCCGGCCTATTCTTAAGTCATTATATAAATAGCATGAGTATGGGTGTAAATAGCTGCAAGTGTTTTGAAAAGATCAACATTATCAGGCAGCTCTGCATCAGGTATCTCCAACCTTTCTATCATATCAGTAAATGTATGTCAGTGCTGCAGTGGAGAAAGTATGGTTTCAAAGTATTGGGGACCTGTGCCCTGGAGAGATCTTTATTCCCTTCTTGGAAGCCCAGGAAATGGTCGGGTGGGTTCGGCCAATTCTTATAGGTTTGTGGGTACAGCCTGGGAAAAATGCATGAATTTTCCTAACACTCCACCTGTGGGTGAAGCTTTGGAGTCGATCTTGCAACTGGGATCAGGCAGACATTTGGTAACTCACATGTATATGACACGGGAAGCAGACTGACCAATGTGCGCATCAATGGTCAGGTTCACCTGGGACACCAACATTAATAATGAATTCACAGATGAGGAATAGATGATAAGCGAAGGGTCGGTAAGAAAGGCCTTGGTAAACCTAAATTGATGCATTTTAATTACCCACACTGCACATATATAAGACTTCTCCCAACTTAAACAAAACATATCCACGTAGGTGGTCTCAGTGCCAGATTTGTGGGGTAGAAAGGGCTACCTTTTATGGACACCTTTGCATGGACATGTCAGGAGATCTATTACTTCTAGTAGGGGTCACAAAATGCTTGCAGCAAACAACAGAGATCTGGATCGATGTCTTCCCCAAGCAGTATCTCTTGAGAGTTATTAGTAAACCCAAAGAAAGTAAAATGCAGGGTAAATTCATACAGTTGGGGCCAATAGCAAAAAAGGTGAGCACTCTTGCCTGGATGGGTACCAGATGCCCTACTGTTGATACCTGGGTTAAGTATATGTTGGAATGGGCGTTGGCCCAGGAAATTAATATTACAGGTATTAGGAATGATTACAGAATGGTGAAAGACATTCAGTTATGGCAAGAAATGACACTAGTGCTTTTGGGCGGCGGAGCCCTGCAGAGAGGACTAACACCTATGTTCCTAATATATAATAGCAATATAAATGCATTGTGTTCAGTATGTTTAAAAAAAGGCAAAGATATCTTTGCTGTTGAGACGATTTATTGATGGGAAAAATGATGTGCATTATTTGGGGGCTTAAGGCAAATGTTATTGTTTTTCAATACCTAACGAAATTGCAGTTTTGCTGTTCTTTGATCTGTGAATGATGGTAATAAAATTGAAAATAAAATATTTTTTTTAAATCGATCATGAAAACCTCAAACAAAAGTATGTCATCTACTGTATAACCCCAACCACAGTATTGTTCAGCTGACAGGATCATCACAATTAATTTTTCAATGAGCAAATCAGAATTCACAACTCCACCAATTAATAGACCTTCGTCTCTCCCAACCCTCCAAAAGAATTCTCCTAAGTGGACCACCTAAAACTACTGCCACTCCTCTGATCCCATGCATAGTGTCAATGCTCATACAGAAAACTACTTATGAAGATGACAGTCTTCAAACCGCAATCGTGACATCTCTTTCTGGTGATTCCTTTATACCATTCATCAACAAAGTCAATAACTCACTTGCAAAAAGCATCTTTACAGGCACACTCAAAACTGGAAAAATCTTGCTGCTACTGAACAGAGCAAACATTGACTAACAACCTCACCTTTTACTAGCCCACCCCACATCTACCCTTCCTCAGAATTATGACAGAGAGGCAGTAGTCATCCATCTTCTAGACTAGTTCACAGGCATCACCTCCCTATATGTTGGACCGTAGTGCTGCACAGGGACAACAACCATCAGTTTGTGGCTGAGCTCTGCTCATCGCAGGCAATGACAACCTCTGCCTCCTGACTCGCGTTTATCTGTGGATGTCATCTGACACCGTAGATCACCACAGACCATCATTAAACACCCTGTCAATGCACATGAGATTTTAGGAGACAATAGTATGCTGTTTCTCGTCCTGTCTTTCCAACTTTTATCTACTCAACACAATAAATACCTTCATGTCACAGGGGCTATCACTGACACGGGTCAAGTGTACCTCAAGTGCTTCCCACCTATTTATCTCTCCTGCACTGCTCTTGTCGGCCAAACTGAGGTAATTTAGGAGGTGTATAGGCGACACAGAGTGGGTCCGTACAGAACATAACATTTATCCAAGATTTTCATCCAGTACCTGGAGCCCGGTCACCTTCATCCTGGTCCCAGAGAATATTGAAAGCCTAAGCGCCTCTCTCATTTCATACCATATAACGAATTACTTCCTTGTGGAAAATAACTTGAGTCTAGAGCTCTGAATGTGTCACTCACTCTTTTAACCACTGATACTGGGCACAAGCATTCGTCACTGACCACTTAGCTGCTACTTCATGGTCAAAAAGCTGACCTTGATCATTTGTTTCCCTGGTGAGCAATGAAGATAACCCGCACCTAAATAAATGAAATGAGGCGGAATACTCATTGTATTTCACAACAGCATCTGCTCTAGTCACCGTGAGACTAAGGGGAGATTATTTAAGTGAGATAAATGGGGTTCACTGTGAAATTTCATGTGATGGCATCTTTGCTTACCTTACTATGTTTTGATGTCAGTGTTGGGCTCTACTTTCAACTCCTCAGAGAAGAATACTAAAATGGGCTTTCCAGTGAAATTACCAGGATACTCAGTTTGTCACACCAGTACCAAGCATCCTTGCAGAAACAAATCGACATAGGAATTGGTACATCCCCTAAGCATCTCTAGTAACCAATCACGAATTTACCTTTCCTCTGATTAAAATAATTGGGGATGAGTGAGAGCGAGGATATATTCTTAGGCAGATTCCACTTGGTGTCTCCCAGCTCAGCTTCCCTCTTCCGCTTGGGAATGTGTGAAGAAAGAAGAGGGTTTTAACTATAGTGGCCTAATATGGGCACAATAAAACATACTTCCTGCACATTCCCTGTCCTAGACAAACTCTGGACGAAGGAAAGTGGACCCATGTGACTGATCACCATTCTAAAACCAGGAACTTTCTATACACACAACACTCGTTAAATCCTAAACACAAAGGAGACTCTAGGATACAAACAATGACACTGAAGAGAGCAATAAAAACTGTTATGAGCAGTTGGTCACCTCACTCGGCTGTAGGTTTACCTGAGAAACTGTGACACAGAGCCTTAGGGGACCCTCTTTCTTCCAAAACCATGGACAGCCATCATTCTGCAAAAAAAAATCTAGAGAGACGAAAAGCAAATCAGGGATAATTAATGGTATTATGGTAGAAGCAGATTAGCATGGGACGCTGCACTAGATGCCTCTCTTTAATACTAGCAGCTAATCTGTGCCGAGAGTAGGAGGTGTCTATTCACTCTAGGAATTAGCCAAGGCCCATTTATTGTGTGTTTAGAAATGAAAAGTGCAGGAGGGATTAAGCTCTCGGTATGTACAATAATAATCACAATGTTTCAGTAGCAAAACATGTTCTGAACAAACCTCAAGATTCTTGTATGATGATGTGGAGAGTGTTATCCTGGAGTTATAGTTCATGCTCCTTGGACTGTAACCTATTCGCACAATACTCAAAGGTCAAATATGATCTTTCTCAAGGCTCCTGAATTCAGTGATTCTTTGTGTTCTAGGTGGGCAAGGCATGGAATCATGAAATTGCATCTTGTCTGGTCGGTTCTCTGTGAGATCTGGTGGAAGCCTCAAATCAAAAATCCTTGCCTCCTTTTTTTTAACCAAAGATGGCATTCTCTTTTTTCAAAAATACCTTAAGAAGCTGTGAACAACCATAATATATCCTAAAACGCATTTTCATATAGGTGCCTGACGTCTAACAGTAACCTTACTGAAGAAAATGTGAACCTATGTTTTTGGACCGAATTTATTACGTCTGAATAAAGATGTATATGGCAGTGAGAGGCAGTAAACACCAGTCTTAAGAGTGATCTGTGAACACACGCATTTGTGTGGCGGGTGTATGCGTTACTCAGGAGATTTTGAGTGCTCAACCCAGAGTATCCGCTGATTCCTCACACTCACAGTCCACAGGGTCTTAGAGGTGAACCCCAAGTGTGTGGAATTAACCCTCCCGCCTCTGAAGCCTCCTAATAAGGCCAACAGTCACGGGATGTCAATTAAGGCAAAATAATAAAGGAAGCCAATGCAAGGATTCCTAATGCGCAATTTAAGTTTAAAGTCACTATAATTGTTATCTGTATAAATAGCTACAGCCCAGAAAAATAAGGTATATATTTTCCATGGACATTGCTCTTTTCACTCCATAGGCCACATTCTCTTTTTATCAAAGCTCTTACCCTCTGATTAGTAATGACAGAACGACACAAGCTGAGGTTTTCTAATCTTCAAAGTCTCACGGGTACCAAAGTACACGGACATCTTAAGGGCTCATCGGGAGAACAGCTCTTTGAAGCGTGTCTGTCACGCACCCAGGCAACGCTAAGGCCATGTGATTCATTTGGCTAATGGCTGGGTCATCTGTTTACCTAGAACTCAATCTAAATCAGAGGGGTCAGCAGAGAAGTGTTTTCCCAACGCAGCCTATCTTAACAAGGATAAATGCATGTTTAATAGTAAATCCTTTCTCAGAGGAGCTCACTTACGTAGCAAATATGTGTCAGAATTCTACCAAATGTACTAGCCAATCTTTCAATGATGGAAAAAATGTACTACGTTAGCAAAGCAAACATGCAGCATATAAAATACGTTTTTTCTCCAAAATGAACAGTGAAAAACATAATTTCAGCCCACATGGAAATATATTAGTCCAAGCTAAATTATATTTTGCCGATTGAGCGTTCCCTTTTCCTAGGAGCACGGCCATTTAAGAGAAAAGCCGTTTCAATTTGTCCCCTCAGATGGTGATGTCATAAGGCAGTGGCCTCCACATGTCCTGCGTTAATAACTGATGAAAAGACAAAAGTCTGATTTGGAGACAGATGGGATGGCAAAGATAAGGTTACACATTGTGATAAGCTGCTAAACCAGGCTCTTGAAAAGTGTAGTTAGAACCTGATAGTATTGAAAAAAAGAATTAGGTCAAAAAAGGTCCACAGCAGCTGCGGTCAAAAGCAAGACTGTGGATCTCAACTGAAATGATTACAGTTCACAGTTATGCTGTGGCACTTGCAAGTGCAAAGCGACAGTGACACGGGTGTTGGTCAAAGTGATGCGTTTCCTCCATTAGCTGAAAGAAAGACTGAGCTGCAAGTGTTGGTTTTTATCAACAGCATAAACAACCTAAAAATAGCAGTACAGGCAGCTAACCTCCACACATAGCCAAGAACAGACTTCTCATTCACTGTATAAAACGTTAGTTTAAAAACTGACCAACGGAAACGCCCTGTCACTATCATCCAGAGCCCCCATTTCCAAGAGTTAGAATTATCTAACTGATAAGGGCTTCATTTGTAAATGTTTTCAGCATTTAACCTTTGCTTCAACCAGTTCCTAATTTGTTTAAAAAAAGGAAGTGCAGCGCTCCAAAGTTTTTACTATGAGTCCTCCACTATACAACGGAGATGCTAAATATTAAGGCCGCCTCTTCTTGATTCCACCTCATTCCTTGAACATCCCCCATCCTACACTTCCTGGGAGAAGAGTCCGGAAGCACACTGGAGGGGATGTGACCACACAGACACAGCTGCTGATCTTCGAACTGGGGAACCAGGTTTGAGCCCCGGTCTTACCTCCAAATCCTGTGCTTCTGGGCAAATCATTTAAATGCCCTCTCCCTAAAAATATGTGCAATGCAATCTGGCTCTCATATAAGGTGCTCGGATGCCCTTGGACCAAGTTCTTGGTATCTAAAACTGCAAAACAACAACGTAAAGTGAGAGCTGGACGTTAATGCAGTGTCTGATACTGCTTTGGGCTGACTCTGTGCCTGATTTTTATATTGGTGGACGGGTTTCTCCATCCACTGAAATATAAATCCTATAGGAAATAGTGAGATTTGTATTCCTGTAAATGGGATATCTGTCACCGTTGTGATGGAGTAACACGTCCGTCCAAATGTAAATCAGGCCTATGTCTTAATTGAAGAGCGTGAGCAGCGTTATTTTATCGCCTTGACAACGGTAGATGATTACTTGTCACTGAAAATTTAAAAGCATTGCTATGCTTGCCTGAAAATACAGCAGCGTTCGCTGAGGTCAGTAAGGTAAATAAAAGAGCGTAACACTGTAACATACACAAAGCAACATAAGAGCACAAGCAAAACATAACAAGCACAGCATAACAAAAGAGTCAAACTATGATCTCAATGCAACAATCATAGTAAAACCCCAACATCCAACTTATTGCGTTTAAGCAACTCAACATTACAACAGCACATAAAAAAAAAACACACAACATATCACCACCGCAACTGTCGTCACAACAAATATGTGCAACCATTCTTATCACACACATTACTACCTCCAGAAACCCCCTTTCATAATACGGTTGTAAAAGGTGTTCACACCAAGACTTGCACTTACCACCAAGGACATAAGATAGCACCTCTCAAAAATGTTTTGTGATTCACCCCCTGAATGTTTCTCTCAGTTTTGGAGGTTCTATTTCAACTGTGCTTTTCTTCCCTTTTTACTGTTTTCCTACCCTACCTCTTCTTCCTTTCTTCATTTTCTTTCTGTCGCTTGCTGTGGGCCAAAGATTGATGATGAAAAATAAGTTCTATTCCCCAAAAATAGGTGCCTGAGTATACCACCTGGATACATTGGCACACATTACGCAGTACCAATCAGGCCAGTCTCTGCTTATTTAGAAGAAGAAGTTGATAATAGTGTAAGGTCCAAGGAGAAGATCCCAGAAAATATTCAAAACCTGCTACTAACCTGTGATAGGTGTCTACGTTGTTGAATGTAAAACAATGATACTGTTGTACAATTACACCAGCTACATTAATTTAAGAGTACCAATCACAGAATCATACAACTAGGTCTGGACTATTTTTTTTGTTTTTTTTACAAAACATGGAAGCGAAAAAAATTAGGAACCTCTCTGTGCATTTGTTTACACTTCTGTGAAATTTCACACTAATTTACAAGTTTATATGTGGATGAAAACCTGCAAGAACTATATATTACTGTGATATTCGCGTAGCAAAACTTATTTGTGAAAAAGTGGCAAACATTTTTCTGCAGGCAGATTACACACATTTCGGCCCATATTTATAATTTTTTAGTGCCTCATTTGCTTCATTTTTTGACGCAAAAGCGGCGCAAACTTCCAAAATACAATTGTATTTTGGAAGTTTGCAACGTTTTTGTGTCAAAAGGTGGCGCAAATGCGGCACTAAAAAAGTATAAATATGGGCCTTCATGTTTTGGCATAAAAGAATACCTATCAGTACACGGTGTGCACAGCGGATATGTATGATATATAATTCACACACTATCTTGTCCATGTGGTCTCATCAATTTTGGCATGATAAACTGTAAATTCAAAAGTTGAACAAATAATTACTGAAGTAAAGTAAAAACAGATTCTAAAATAAAAGTGTTACAGAATTGCAAAAGTTCCAATGCAGTACATTAAAAGATATACGGCGCTGTGTCCTCCCCAGCCCGGAAGCCTGCACAAGAACACGCCACATGTGGAGCTCATAGCAAGAGTCTTTATTCATCAGAGTACAACATTGAACTAAACTTCTCCTCATCTCATAATCGTTAACAATCACATTAACACCTCCCAACTGATTCTGTAATTCGTTCATTCAGTCTGCTCAGGAAGTGGGGTCCTAGTGCTCACTGTCCCAAGACACTATAGGTCTGATTTAGAGAGATGGATATACCGATCTCCATATTAAGATTCAATTATTTCTAATGGAAATTGTAAAACGTTCCACAACACCGTTAGCCTGAGGCCACAAGGGTGTACTTTTCTGATGCTTGACTTTGAGTCTAGTTAGAAACTCCTTGAACTCCTTGGTATTAAACCATTGTCAGACTTGAGAGTGCCTGGTATGCCCTACACTGAAAAGATGTTGTCCAGCCGCTCAATAACTTTGTTGTGGGTTGTTAATGTCAGCCTGTACCAGAGGAAAACAGGAATACTAATCAATGACCACCAATAGATGGTGCCCATTTGTGTGGGGCCCAAATATATCTACAGCCACTCTTTCCCATGCCAGTGCAGGAAGATAAGACATGGTTAGTGGATGTTGGGTCACTTTCAGGGAGAGGCAGTTACATAAATGACACTCTTTTAACTCCCACTCAACACTTTCATCCAAGCGACACCACACCATGCTATCTTTCAGGGCTCTTTTGGTGGTGACAATGATTTACTTTTTCAGACCCTTGGGTATGACAAACCTGGAGCCTCTTAGCACAATGTCTTCTTTTGTGACAGACAGTTCATCTTGTACATTCCGATACTTTTGAAATTCAACATTGTCACTCAGAGGTCGAGCACTCTGTCTCGACAATTGCGCTTTAAAAATGTTTTTAAGGGCAAGTATGTCTTTATCTGCATTTGTAAAGGCGACAATCTGTTTGATAGATAAGGCCTCTGGTGTGCTGGACTTTACAATGAAGTTGTTGTATTCTTCAGCAGTTTTCAATGTTGAGCTGTGCTGCAGTAGCGGTACTCATGGGAAATAGCCTGAAGGGTTTTGGTTCTTGTCTGGCTTATGCACAATTGTATTGTTGTATTCTTGTAAATGCAACCCCCACCTCCCAATGAGAGGGGGCATCTTGGCTTTGAGATTTCTGAATATGGTAAGCTGCACTTGGTGGTCTGTAACAATTGTGAAGTGTTTTCCATACAGAAACACATGAAAAGTGTTCACAGGCTCACACCACAGCCAGACTCTTTTTTTCTGGCTGGGAATTGGCATGTAATGGGTCAGACAAACTCTGGCTGGTGCATGGCACAACGTGCCTCTGAGTATTTGGATGTCCATTATGCTGAACAAGGATTGCCCATAGCACCAGCAGGCTCACATCAACAGTAATGTCAGTGTGCAGTTCAGGATCCATGTAGGCCATATAAGTCACATTTTCTATTGAATGCTTTATTCTTTTGAAACTTTGGTCACATTCAGAGGACCATCATAACTGGACATTTCACTTGGTCAGGTCTCTAAATTGGGCACTTACTGTAGCAAAATCGAAAATGTACCTTGAACCATAGCTGGATATGCCCAAGAAGGACCATAACATAGTGACATATTGTGGGAGACTGGTGTCTGACAGTGCTCATACTTCTGGATCAGGAGCCATCCCCCTATCAGAAAATATGTGCTCAAAGAATTTGAGTTTTCTTTTGTGAAAATCACTCTTCTCTGCATTTAAATTCCCATATCTCCATTCTTTGGCTTCAAATTGCCTCGCTGCCGTGATGTACCTGTAATGTGTGCTTACTGAAAGTGTAATCTTTCTTTTCTCGATTGATCCTTTCCCTTTTCTACATATCACTTAACTTCTTTCTCAAGGGCTCTGCCTGAACAGAAATATCCAAAGAATTGTAACCACTGCTTATGCTCAGATCACCCGTTAGAAGGATAACATTATGACTTCGGATGAGTACAACAGTGGGTAGGGATGCTCTGGTCCTATACGTGGGTCTTTGTGGGATGTTGTTGGTAATGCTGCTCCCGTGCAATTGCTGGTTTCCTGGACAAGTCATAATGATACCCATATAAGGACACTCTAACAACTATGTGCAATGTCAGTAGCAGTGGTAAAGGCCCATGGTCCCCCAAGACCCATCGGCTCCCCAGCCAGCATCCATCCTGGGTGCAATCAGGAGCCTCCTGGATTCTTTGCCCCTCCTGGGGCACCCAACAACTTAAAAACATTGGAAGATGTGGCGGAAGCCCATGACCCCCATGGCCCTGCCGACTCCCCAGCTAGCACTCATCCGAATGCCAGAGGGAGGCAGCAATTTCTTTTTTTTGGTAGGTGGTCCCCAGAACACTGCTTTGCTTTGGGCCTCCGGGATAAGAATGCCAGAGCCACTATATGGCTCAAGGAGGGGTGGTCCCATTGCCCTTTCCATGAAAAAGTAATTAATCAGGTCGCAGGAAATGTGTCTCAGAAGGCCATTACTGGTTTCGGGAAGGAGGGCTCCACACCCCTATGCCTAGATAAAAAAAATTATGTGTCAGGGAAAAGGGGATGGGGTACCCAAGGCCATTTGGTGACTCTGGAGTGAGACACACGCAATCCTTTCTCCCCTTTTGTTTATAAATTATTTTATGTCAACAATGTGCCAGGCCTTGGCCTATCCCAGGGAGATTATAATTGAAAAAGACGGGGCCTACCCTTTAAAAAAATGTTTTACTATGGTACAGCGGTACCATGGTACCACCATGATACAGTAGAACAACAAAACATTTGGAGGGGGGTTTGGTCCCAGGGATTCCTCTTCCCCCACAAAGTCTAGGGTATCTCTATTCTGTCCCTATATGTTTTTTTCTTTTTCTTTTTTTTTTCCTACTACATGAGGAATGAGTCCCCAAGTCCTGAAATGGCTGCCAAACATCTTTATGTTGACAGCAGCCAATCAGATACTTATCTTTTGATCTGCCAGTACCGCTGTAGTTCTGCGTTGCTAGATAGCTATAATTCTTTCACCTCTATTTGTCAAAAACTATTGAATGGATTTACACCAAATCCCAAAAAGCACACTTTCTAGGTAAAGATCTAGCTTTCTGCCAAATTTGGTTAACTCTGGTCATCTGTTTCAGCTGTAGCACTGTCTAAAATTCCTATTAGAAATTCCATAGGAAACGCATTTTAGAAACCCCCTCTTTTTCTCATCCCAAGCTTGATGAATGACTTGAAAAGTTTCTGGGAAAGGACAAACCATTTTCTGGAAAGTCTCATGAAGATTAGTCAAATAGCATCAAAGTTATTAGCAAATCAAAAATCCATTACCTATGGGAACTCAGTCCAAACATTATAACTACACACAGCAGACTTGGCATGTAAGTAGAAATTTACTCAAGGGGCTCGGTTTGTTGTATATTAGTTTGGTACTTTTTGAGAAATTCAGGTTTAAAGAGTGTTCCAGCCTGGGTAGCATGCACATGTTAGTATTTAGAACTATTAACAATTAAGGGGTGGAGGAGATAGAAGTATTAGGTTGTGTGACCACTCGGCTTCCAATAGTAAATGAACAATAAAGTGGAGTGAGGTCCCAGAGAAGACCACAATACTTGGAGGTGTAAGGGACCACTGACGTCCCTAATTTACATTGTTTTGTTTTTAACCTTATCCAAATTTCTGATAATGCAATAAATCTAGCAGGAACTTTTAGGTAATTTTAAAGCAGTCCACATAGATCCCACCAATAATTGTACGTAGAAGTGCTCCCTCCCCAAGGAAGGTGAGCCTGCTTAGTCACACTAGGCATTTTGAGTGTTGACCTGATGATGAAGCATGCCACTTGTGAATTCCAGTGTGTGAGGGTCTCGTAAAAAACTCCTAGGTGCTCTTTGTCAAAACAGGCATTTCTAGGTTTTAGACCTGTATGAATCGTTAATCCATGGAGGATTCAATAACCCACTTAAAATAATTAAGGTACGCCATTGGACCACAGAACTTTTTCTCTTGTCATTCATTGCAGATTCACGGATTTGGGGTGCTGGTGTCTGAAAGTCAGAAAATGTTCTTTTATTGCAGTTGTTACCCCACACAGTGTACTGAGAACCATTGGACACAACTAAAAACAAAAACGGCATAATGGGCAGGGAAAGCCTACCCTGACTCCTGGCCCATGGGGTGCAGGGTCCAAATGAACACCTCTTTGTGTTAGGATAAATATTTTTAAATATTTTATTATGGGATTCATGAATCCTGAGTGGGATCTGTGAAATCATAGTCCCTCCATGGGTTCTAAGGACCTTTCTATGGTCTCAGGTTTAAAGAATCCTGATTTTTGTTTTTAAGGATTTGGTGCACTAGATATGCGCCTGGTCAACCCCTGTTGTGCACGGCCTTTGGAGTTGGGCACCAAAGACCAGGTGCTGTGGTCAAATCCTGCTGTACGTGGCCAAAAGCTGTGAGCAGAGGGATGTGGGCCCTCATTGTGAGTTGGGTGTCCACATCCAGACCCTGCCAAAGGCCATGCACTGTTGGGTTTGGTCACCTATGACAGGCTGAGCAATGCCTGACCAAATAGACGCAAGGATGCATTTCATGCTAAAATATAGTGCAAAATTACAGATATACATTTACCACAATGACGTCATTTTGCAGAAATTTCATATAATTATGTGAAAGAAATTCTTGTGAATTTTGCACATTCTGTGTGTTTACGTGTGTACAGAATGGAAATAGTGTGTGGTCTGGAGTCAAGTTTGGCTGCACATGGTGAAAGTGATAAAGGTACAGGGGTTACCTACCAGTAAAGTTTCAGGTGCAGTCAGTAGTCCATGCTAAACAAGGTAAAGGATGATAGAGGATCTTTTCTAAGTAGACTGCGGCTGAAAGTCAAAGCCTTTTGTCCAAAATCTCTCAGAAAAGCCAAAGCTTCTGCTCACAATAGATTATCCACCAGCAGATGCCTGGACATGTGCCCATGTTAAGTAGTTGTTTCACAACGCTATTGAGACATCCTATGTAAAGTGAATGTTTATTTACAGAAATTCCCTGAAGATTTTGAGATACTGCACATTGTTTAATAATGTAGAATATAAGGGTGACCCACTAAGAGAAAGTTTAACTCACAGGGTGCATGTAATCATGGCTCTAAGATTGTATGCCATTCTGGTCACGTCAGAAATGTGTGTAGTGTAATTCAGTAAACTCGGGTGGGTTGTCCATAGGGCCTAGCTAAAGGTGTCTTATCAGTGGCAAATCCATACCTCAAAATTGTATGTTAAATCTTTGAGTGTGTTTGCGTTAAGGTGAATAAAGTTAAAACACTTTTTTGGATGGTGTTCATGGTTTAAAAAGTGGGTGACCTGTTAAGGTCTATAGTGGCATTTTGTTTGGTAGTCAAGTGAATACGAGTAAACACAAGTTGACGTTCAGAAAATGTGGGTGAGTTGGCACCTGGTATGTGTCGTGCAAAAGGTTATGTTCATGATTGGTGATGGAAAATTCAGCAAATACATATTGTGTTGATTTACTTACAGTTCACAAACCCTTTAGGGCACTGTGACAATCAGTGGATGATGTCATCAATGATATTATCAATGATGTCATTTGAGAAGTTACCAGTGATGCCATCAATTATGTCATTTAAAATGTCATGTGAGATGTAATATCCAAGGTCATCAGCAATGCATGTCAGGGGTACAAGTTATAGTTAACTAAACAGTAACTTGTGAATTTCAGTGGTTTTTAAATGTCACCTATTTTGTTACATCAACCGTTGTTTTTCTCAGTAAATTTCTCTGTTTTATGTAAGTTAAGTTCTTATCACTACAGCTAACTATAACATCACTTTAACCATTGGCTGGTTTTTAGCAGTAAATGTCTGTGTTTTTGATCAATTTCTAAACGTAGCATGTGTAACACTTTCTTCAAATGGGCAACTCCACTGAGCATGCTGCCTAACCATGAGCAGTGGGAGCTGGGCAGAATGTCTGGCCTCCGGACACGTCTTGAGTGCAACCCTTTGCAAACTACCTATAGTTTTGTAGAGAAGAGATTGGACACAGGACTTTGCCTACATAGAATTTGATAATTTTTGGGGTGTTGTTTTTTTAACGTTTTTTAAAAAACTTTTTTGTTTGAAGCTTTATTAAACTTCTCACACTTTTTTTAATCATTTGTAACAGTGTTGAACCACTGCATTTTTTTAAATCAATTTTATATTATTTTTTTGTGCGGTTGGCCACATGACCTAGCCTGTAGCCAGGGCCTGTGCCCAACTTGCTGCAGTGCAGTCAAACCCCGCTGCACAAAGCCTTTGTGGGAAGGGTAATGTATTTTTTTTATAATTATAGCATTACTGTAGTACTATCAGGACAGCAGTAGTAGTATGGGGCCTTGCTGGAGCCTCACTGTGTCCCGCAGTATATGTGACATAATAGTCTTTTTTTAAAGAAACAATGAAATACTTATGGGTTCCATGAGGCCCTTCCAACATGGACCTTGGGGTCATAGTTTGCTCACCCTGCCCCTTATATGCTCCTTTTCTCTGTAACTCACGATTCGGAGCCTCAGTCCTGCAATGGCGAGCACAACATGTTCTATGTTGGGGCTATCCTATGAGATTGTTTTCGACAGCAGTACCAGTACTCCAGTACCAAAATGGCCAGCGGGATAGCAGGCTCCCTCAACCAATCAGGTTTCAATAATGTTTTTTTTAATGTTGATCCTGCTGTACGTTTCCTGAGAGTTATCCCCTTCCTTCCCAACTTAAGCCCATCTTCAAAGGCTAATTTATTGAAAACAGCTGAGTGTATTTACACAAATCACAAAAAGCATGCTTTCTGACTAAAGTTGTATCTTTATGCCAAATTTGGTGTGAATCCATACTGGCATTTCTTTCTTTATGGGAGACCAAAGGTTTCTATAGAAATTAAAATGGAAGATCACACTTTTGCCTCCCCCTCCCCACCCCCCCTTTTTCTTGCCCTCCTTGACATATCGACCCAAACCTTTTCTGGAAGGAACCAAAGTGGATGAACTTTTGGGGGGGGGAAGTTTTAAGTTATTAAGAAAAAGAAAAATGTCTTTCCTATGAAAATTCTGACCATTTGTTTCCTGCATCCCATTGGCAACCTGTAAATGCTCCTCAATAATGGATTTATTCCTTTGTTTCTGTCCCTACAGCCACTACCTAGGCAACTTTTTGATCTTTTCTCTTTCGTTTTCCTCTTTTTACCTGCACAATAATCGTCCCATCCTTTTTTCTTTTGATTTTTAGGAGTGTATGTACCTTTGCCTTGATTTGCAAATCTTCTCATTCTTACATGAAGCACTTTAACATATACAATATATATATATAAAGGTAAAAACTAAATGAGGTGGTAGAATTTGCTGTCATTTAATTTCATTATGTAGAACACAGGCTTTCAAGTGCACAGTTTAACTTCACTGTGCAGCCTCGAAGTCTAGTCTTACAAAGAAATCGTCTGCCCTTTCTGCTGCACACGATGCTTAAAATCATAAAGCATAATTAAAATAGAATAATTCCTTCCTTTATTCGAGGACAGTCTCCTAATCTTTCTGTTTTTGTAGTGTAAGTTGGTTCAACTGCATGCGACAGAGCCATGAGAATGCTGGCAATGTTATCAGATATGCTAAGCAGGAAATGGCAGAACAAATAGGGGATACATCGGTTATTAGCATTAGCCTTTAATTACTCTATGCAAAGTGCAGCTGTATTTCCTAATCTTCTCAGCAACACGTGTGTACCTTTTCTGTCTAAATGGAGTTCTGGAAAAATGTTTTAACACAAGCCCCAGTTTGTACAGAATGAGCGCGGTTATACCAAATGTATTGACTCAAAAGCTGCATGTTTTCTCAGCTAAAAGCTAGGAGCCTGATTTGCAAAGATTTTGTTACGAGTAAATGTGATGTACTCTTGTTTTATCCCAGAGTTACTTCTGAATCCCGGGAGTAAGCCATGATTGAGTATTACCATCTTACTCCGGAAATTCCAGAGGACAGGAGTACTACAAAAGAAACACCCACTTATTCACCAGCCAGAGAAAATCGGGCTCCATATGTTTTATAGGCAGCTCATTTGTGAACAAACTCACAATATATTTTAAATTCTGGAGGTCTGAAGCAAACGCATTACTTCTAGAGCTGGGTGAAATTTAAATCATGCCAACGTATTTTGTGTAATTTCGTGACTTTTACTTTTTGCCTGTTAGCAAAATTCCTACACTGCGCTATTATGCAACTTTATTTACTAACCACTCGCTGTAAACCTTTTCCACGATTGCAATCAGAACATAAGCAGCTGTTGTTTTCGGTGCTTTTGTGATTTTTACACAATTTTTTGTGTGAAATGCATTCTTGCGTCATGAAACATTTGGCACTAAAATATAGCAAAATAATGGATTCACATTTTTGTTAATTATATGTACTTTTGTGTAAATTTACCAATATTTTGCGCCATTGCACGAAAGCACATTACGTGAATTTTGCACACCCTTATAATTTCTGTGCAACAGGAAATTTGTAAGTGCTTGTGAAAAGCTCCCAGCAGACTGCCCATGCAGGTAATGAGAGACGAATCGCTCAGACCATCCGGTCCAAAAGCAGCGCATTGTCATTCATTGTTCAAAGATTTTACCTATATCCATGTGGCAAGTCCAGCCATTCTCCTACAGTGAAAATAATTATACTGTGATGTAATTCAGCCTTTTGATTCTTGGTTAAACAGTGTCAGTTATGATGTTTTCTTTTATGCTTTATTGTTATGTATGAAGAAAATGTAGAAGTGAAGGAGTAAAAACATGCCTTCCATTATCTTTCAGAAGACTGGAATATTTTTCTCATTTTCACTACCATGCGGATCCCTTTTGTTTATATAAGTATCGTGAACATAAAATATTTAAACTGGTTGTAGAGGGTGTAGTGGTTGGCAGACTGAACGGAGGATGTGTGGCCTAACCTCTAGAGCTGCCGGCTTTGGAACTGGGGAACAAGCTTTGAGTCCCAGTTCCAGCTCCAGTGCTTAATTTGTGCTTGTTGTTTCCAGAGCTGAGCACCAGCACTTATTTTTGAGGGCCGGGACTTATTCTTATGCCTCAAGCATTTGCTGCGAGCAAAAGACACATATGTGGAAGACGGAAGAAGGAAAAACTAAAAAGCGTCATAAAGGGAAAAAGTAGAAAGTTGCAGGATGAGCTGAAGGGGCAGCGGGTGGCTGTAAATGGATTGAAGAGGCCCGAGATGGCTTCAGGATTACGCTGCCTCAGTATTCAGAGCTGACAGATTTAATTACAGCAGATCGTGTTTAAGAGAAGGGCTTTGAGCACCGGCACCTCTTAATTTACAAACTAAGCACTGATCAGCACAATATTCTGTGATTCTGGGCAAATCCCTCAAACTCCCTGTGCCAAAAAAGAATAAATTAATTTTACCTTGTATCGTGTAATCTGGTGCTCATGTAATAAAGCACACCAATGCCCTCCGCCTGAGTTTGTGTTATATAGTACTACAAAAAAAAGACCCAAGTATATTTGGTTCTTTACCCATTGATGTAACTTATTGTGTGGGAGGCTATTGTTCTTTAAGTTTCATTCACCTAATACATCCATCATAAATCAAGAACTGGCAAAGTCAATAGGTCTAGTTTGCATTGGTATGCACAAGCCACAGCCATTACCATTGCAAATGTGTGTGTGCAGTTGGAGGAAGTCACTGAATGATCATAAGAGCTGCAGCAACCCAATGTCTGGGGTGAGGAGCTGCTGGGCACTCACTGAGTCAGCAATTTTCCGTTCACTGGGGAGAAGAGCCACTACGCACAATCGCCTAGTGAGCAGCATCCCAGCAGCTGGGGCTAGGAGCCATTTGGCGAGGATTAAAGCAGATTCGCGCAGCGCGCAGAAAGGGTTCAAAGGACCAGGAGCAGGTGAAAGGAATGTTAAAGTATTCAATGTGGAGGGGCATGGTTTTGGCACCGTTCAAGATGGTGGTGCTGTGTTAAGCTCTGGGGGAGTGGGGAGTTTCCTCGATGAATGGCCCTCATAAGAAGGGCACTGAAGGTGGGAAATATCGTTCAGCTCCTCTGGAGAGGTCAGTTAATCACTTGGACTGCCTCTTTCCTGACACCTCTTCATGTTTTTTACCTACGGCTGGCCCCAGGGAATTACCCCTTCATCGCTGACGGCCGCCCATGCCATTTCATGTGGTGTCTCTGCCAGCGCCTCTTTTGAATACAAGACTTTCAACGTGGAAAAAACGGAAATTATCCTCATATCTTATGAGTCTCTTTAATTAGCCGTCTAGGTCTATGTCTTGATTACCAGAGACTAGGCTTATCTTTTTCTGAGGTGTTTTTTACACGTGTATCAATGCAGGCAGTAATGTAGAATTAATTTCTCGCTACACAAGGAAATTTTACAAAGTGTCATATACATCTTTTACTGACCTTGTTTTGCCTAAGCAGATTTATTTTATGATGCCACCTTTTTCTAATGCATGCAGCTCCACATAAGGACTTATCTTCCTTAGCATAATCAACATTCTGTGCAGTTTCCACTGTAATGTTGCCCTTTTATACTAGGATATTATTGCAAACTATAATCTGTTTTACTTTTTGTCTCATGCTCACAGAAATGAGATAGACCCCTTATTACTAGTTGTACTTTCTGAGGTCTTATTCTTGAGCAGCTTTTGTATAGCAAATCTTTGGATTCTCCTTCACCAGACAGAGTTATATGGTATATGGGGAAAACAAGAAAACATAACCTTTCAGCTCTTAGAGTCAGACTGTGCTCTACAAGGTATGAAGGAATCCCAACTAGAAATCCAATATTGTCTCTAAAACTATTTCAAAGGCCCTGCACTCTGTAGAACTCCACTGGAAGATCCCCTTTCTCTGGTTAAATCAACTCCTATTTCCATGAAAGTGATACTTTATGGAATGTGTACCTTAAAGCCCTTTATGGATCAAACTAATAGCACTCTACAACATCTAGATGATAAATAGTCCTCTCTGGGCACACCAGTTTCAATGGTAGATCAAAGGATTGATGATCTACAAGATACACCCTCACATATAGCACATCTGGAATTAGAGATCTCAACACTTATAAAAATACACTGCGGACCTTAAGAATCGTACCCGAAGGGTTAACCTCAGAATGTACGGCTTTCCTGAAGGTACGGAAGGCTCTTTTCCTATCACTTAATTTCAATCCTTTCTTCCAATGCTTCTAGATATGCCTTCCACAACTCATTTTAACAGTCAAAAAGCACACAGACATTGAATTTTAACTAAACTATGAGAAATTATTCTAATCTTCTTGCAATATAATGATCTACAAATAATGGCTGCTGTCAAGACCAAAAAGAAAAAATAATAATATGGTCAGGATGTAGACTTTATTACTGCCAGGATGCAGAAGAGGTCACAGCAGATTGTCAGAAGTAGTTTTTGCACAAGTGACCTGCTCTAGGAGCCTTGAAAACCAGATTTTGGCCCTCATTATGACTTCGCCGCCCACCAAAGTCCCACGTCGGGATGACCGCATATGCGGCCATCCCTCCGCGATACCTATTACAAGTTTCCTGCTTGGCCCGCGGGCGGAAACAGCATTTCCCCCCTACGGCCCAGCGGGAAACACACCACAACATTGACACGTGCTCGTAATGGCAATCTTGCGGTGCGTCGGGTACAACAGCACCCATCGTGCTTTTCACTGCCCATAATTCGGGCAGTGAAAAGCATGACGGGGCTGTTCGTAGGGGCTCCTGCACTCCCCATACCAAATGCATGGGCAGTGCAGGGGCCCCCATGGGGCCCTTGGCACCCCTTTTCCGCCAGCCTTTGCATTGCGGTGGGACCAGTTTGCAGCGCTGCCCTGGTGGATTGAGACCACCGGCACAGCCAGGCGGTTGGCTGGAGGGAACCTGGCAGTACCGGTGGTCGGACCGTGGTGGCTCTGCCACAGTCATAATATGGTGGTCAGACTGCCCCTGTCGGCAGCGGTTCTAACACCACCGCAAGTCTGGCGGTCCATGGACTACCAGACTCGTAATGAGGCCCTTGGTCTTCTCCATCCCTGTTTATTTAAGGTGAATTATAAAGATAAAACAACTACTTATTATGACCCCAATCCAATTGAATTTTGATTATATCACTAAGGGGGTCATTCTGACCCTGGCGGTAATTACCGCCATGGCGGAGGTTGGCGGTAGCACCGCCAACAGGCTGGCGGTGCACCACTGGGCATTCTGACCGCGGCGGTTCAGCCGCGGCCAGAAACGGGAAGTCGGCGGTGTACCGCCGACTTCCCGCTGCCCTTGAGAATCCTCCATGGCGGCGGAGCGCGCGATTCTGACACACCCTACCGCCACAGGATGGCGGTAGGGGGTGCCGCGGGCCCCTGGGGGCCCCTGCAGTGCCCATGCCAATGGCATGGGCACTGCAGGGGCCCCCGTAAGAGGGCCCCACAAAGTATGTCAGTGTCTGCTATTCAGACACTGAAATACGCGAAGGGTGCCACTGCACCCGTCGCACCTTCCCACTCCGCCGGCTCAATTCTGAGCCGGCGTTCCTCGTGGGAAGGCTGTTTCCCACTGGGCTGGCGGGTGGCCTTTTGGCGGTCGCCCGCCAACCCAGTGGGAAACCCAGAATGACTGCCGCGGTCTTTCGACCGCGGTACGGTCTTCTGGCGGTTCCCGCTTGGCGGGCGGCTAAATTATACAATTGTAAGATGTAACCCATTATTTTTTCCCTGGCGTGGGAGATTGGAATCTATTAAGCTGATCTTGATACCTATAGTATTATGCATCATTTCTATGATCTCATTTCATATATCAAATCTCCATTTTAAAATAATAGATTCCCTATTCTTTATATTTCTATGGAAGAGAAAACAATGTCAAATAGCTTTGTAATCCTTAAAAAGAATTACAAAGGAAGATGGCTTCAACCTCCCACATTTTAAGCAATAGTACTATACTTTCTCCTTAAAACAATCAGATTACTTGCTTAATTCCACTCAAACTCACACTTTCCATCCTATTTTTATAGTTCCTCTTTAGAAAAATCCCTAGTGGCCCCTTTAGATCTCACAGAATTATTATCATTTACAATTCATAGTTTCCATCTGCGTACTCCTGTTGTTGCATCACATTCTGTCACCTCTACTCAGATTTCTGTCACTAATTTTCAACAACAATCTATTTGGCGTAATCTTATCATCCAAAACAACAATCATTCTATATATTGGAAAACCCTGGAGGGACAGAGGAATTCACTGGATTTGTCAACTCTTCAATACCGATTAGATCCTATCCTTTTCTGACCTTCAGGACAGATTTTTCTTACCCCCTTCATCTCAATACAAGTTTCTGTGCACCTCTCTAACCAATTTGATGTCTAAGATATCCCAGTCAGCTAGTTCTAGCACTTAATCTGCTCCATTATTTCCACTTTATCCACTAATCCTAAATCTTCTACTATCTATAAAATATTACATTCTGCTAATGATAGACCTAAATCTAAGATGGAGTTAGCATGGAACACAGACTTATTGGAATGTTGGCCTACCAGTTTGTGGGACAAAAGCTGGTTTAAAATATATAAAAATGCCAGGGCTGAAAATCCTTTGCAGACTCTTTTTTTCATTTATCATTGAATATTACTTACCCCCATTATCTTGAAACATTTTTCTAATGATTTAAATCCATCTTGTTGGTCCTGTAATTACTTATACGCTGATTTAAAGCATATGCTGTTCAAATGCCATGCTGTTTACCTGCTTTGGAAACAAGAAGGCACCAAATTAACACAATTTCTAAATTTAATATCCCTTTTTATTTTTCAAATATTTTCTTACTTAGTAACCCCCTGGACTGGTCTGTATTTGCTCAAGGCCATACGTTGGTGGACTCACTAGTGGCTGTTTCTTTTATCTTATAACATCTAATTGGAAACATGTGCAGGATGTCACTTTCCAATCTTAATGGGGCACTATGGGCATCATTCCGAATTTGGTGGACGGTTTAGGCCTTCCACTGAACTTTTGACGGGGAGGTTAACCCCATATTGGCTACCTCCCCGCCGCGTCCATTAAGAGTTTCCCGCTAGGTCAGGGGGCGGAAACCTGAGTTTCCGCCCACTGGCCTAGTGGAAAAAAACGTCCAGCATTGTTTCCGGCTCATAATTGAGGCTACGGCGATGCTGTAGGATTCAGGGTGCACCAGCACCCTCGCAATGTTCACTGTGTGCAAAGCAGACTTTGAACATTGCAATAGTGCTGGCCAGGGGGACCCCTGCACTGCTACTGCAATAGCATGGGCAGTGCAGGGCCCCCCTGGGCTCCCCCTGCACCCATTATCTGCCAGCCTTTTCATGGAGGTGCTACCACCATGAAACCGCTGAAGGAGAACAAAGTCATAATCCACAGGGCAAAGCTGCTTGCAGCACTGCCCTGGCAGATTAGGACCACCGCAATCAGAGATCCTGGCGGTGCTGGCAGTCCGACCACGATGTGACCGCCATGGTCATAATATGCCGTTTGGACCGCTGCATTGACAGCAGTCTGGCCTCCACCGCAAGTCTGGCAGTCTAGTGACCACTAGACTCGTAATCGGGCCCTTTATGTTTTAACCACAGACTAAATACGAATTATGTTTCTTCCATTGCTTTAGCTATAAAAAGAGACTTCGAATTATCTTCTTTTTGTCGCATCTAGTTTACTTGCTAGTACGAACATCTTAACTCCTGCTGAGGTGCAAAAACCACCTTAAATTGATATGCATAATAACTCTCTGTGTTCATCTATAGACTTTATTACTGTATTACATTTTTTCACTTTTATTTTATCTCTAAACTTTATTATTATTTATACAGATTTATCTAAGAATATGTTTTCACCAGTTTCCCCTCCCCTCCTCTCCTTATATCACCCCTTACTTTTATAGTTTGTTCCATTTGACCCACAGCAGATGAATAGATGTTATTTTTTATCATCAGAATTATATGTAGTTTTTATCATAGTTCTCAATGTATTTTCATATTGTCATATTTTAAATTGTTGGTTCTATTTATCATTCTTTCTTTTATCTTCACACAACTGCTAACTCACCACATTGCTCCTTGACATGCTATATGGCCTGTCTGTTCCAGGGAACCCCAACATAATGCCAGGTAAGTACCCGAAACCCTTCTCTTCCAACTACTTATCTCACAATTGATGCCACTCTGTTATTCCTCCAACCATTTCCAGACCAGCAAAAGATCACACATTTGGGCCCTCATTTCAACTTCTTGCCGCCCGCCAAGTTGAAACCACTGCGCGGCCGCCAATAAGGCCGCACTCCCGCGATGGCTATTTGGAGATCCCTGCTGAGCCGGCGGGCGGAAACCTAGTTTCCGCCCGCCGGCCCAGCGTGGATCTTGGCCACAATACAGGAGCCGGCTCCAAATGGAGCCGGCGGTGTTGCGACGGGTGCAGTTGCACCCGTTGCGCTTTTCACTGTCTGCTATGCAGACAGTGAAAAGCTCCATGGGGCCGTGGCAGGGGACCCCTGCACAGCCTATGCCAGAGGGGCCCTGCGACTCCCCTTTCCGCCAGCCTTTTCATGGCGGTTCATACCGCCATGAAAAGGCCGGCGGGAGGGGGACTCATAATCCCCTGGGCAGCGCTGCAAGCAGTGCTGCCCTGGGGGATTACAACCATCGGGACCAATGTGGCAGGAAACCGCCGGTCCCGGCGGTGTGACTGCGGCGCTTCCACCGCGGTCATAATCCCATGTGAAGCACCACCAGCCTGTTGGCGGTGCTTCCATTGAAACAGCCCTGGCGGTCTTTGACCGCCAGGGTTGTAATGAGGGCCTTGGTATCTAAATACATGTTACACTTACTACCAGCTTCACCTACTTAAATCTACTTAGTAACATACCATGATATGAAGCTCTCTCCATCTCCTCTCCCTCAAAAATGTTATCCTCTAAATGAGGACGAAACCTACAAATATATTTATTGCGAAGATTAAACATTTTTTTTGCCTGTATTTTACTTTTTTTTAAGGGCAGATTTGTGCAATAGGTTGTGTTTTTTTAACGGGTTTCACTGGTGGGCGATGTGGCAGGGGGCTGACTCTTCAGTCCCACCAATCCTTGCAGCAGCAAGGTATGTTGTCTGTGTTTGAAGTCTTGCTGGCTTCTGCGTTTAATAGTAATTGTAGCCAAGAATAATGTGTTTTTAATTTTTATACATCAAAAAGTAAAACATAATTAAAAAATATTTGTAGACGTTCAAAAATATTTTTCAGTTGATTTTCCTATTTTTCCTTAGTTGGTGTTAGTGATTTCCCTTGCCTCTATTAATTTCAATGACAATGTGTTGCAGTGCTAGTGGTTGGCTAAATGTGGCACTTGCTTATTCTAAGGTGTGGCTGGAGTAGATTTCAGCATGTTTAGTCATACTGTAATCGGTGTAATATTTGAGACTATCAATCGTCTTACTCTTTTGCAGGTTTTTTTGTTATATGCATGCCCCCCAACTCCCGCCTTAAACTTCCCTAAACCTCACCTATTTAGGAGTAAATATTTTCCATTTGTGAACCACACCCCCTGACCCCCTGGCTTTCCACGCGTAATGCAAAAAAGTATACCTCTGCACTCATGACTGAAATCTCTGAATGTAAGAGATAGCACAGGTGGAGGCATAAATCTCTGGCAAGATATTTGTGAGTAGCATTTGTGATCATGTAAGCTAGTAGCTCCGGTGTATTACCTCCCATACTTAAAAGTCCATTTAAAGAAAGAGTGACACATAATATTTAAGGGTGACAGTATGGGGCTCATGTAACTGCAAAAAAATAGAAAACGATGTCACATGTAGTTAAAGAACAAATAGTTGGGCCCTTGCTGTTCATGTAAGACAGAAGACAGGGATGTATCCCAGCTTGTGTTTCTGTATGAGTACTCATCTAATTAACTCAGCCTAAAAGTAACTTTGTTGATGTTTTGACCCCTCTAATTTGATGAGGTTTTCACCAGGACAAAGTCTAGGACAGTTGAGGGGGCAAACCTTTCAAATTAGTAAAGTAAACCAGTCATGTTGTTTTGGGTGTTGCAACATTAACATGTGACCTCAATGTCACATATACTGTTGCAAATATATGTTCATTAACATGTGACCTCAATGTCAGGGGCAGCTCCTCCATTAGGGCAGAGGAGCGTCACCCCCCACCCCCACCAGCAGCAGAAGCTGCAAACCTTTCACCACAAAGGGATAATAAACTGGGTTTATTATCCTTTTGTGGTGGAAGGAGCGGGGCCACAGGGGTGACGAGCACAGAGGGGAGTGCACTGTGCACTCCACTCAGAGTGCATGTGTGTTTGGCCGTCCTTTGGCCAGCTGTCTCAGGACGGCCAAACACACATGCATTCTAGGCTCTCTCCAGCCTAGCAACATGGCTGCTGGGCTGGATAGAGCCTGCACAGTCTCCCAGTCTGTCTGGGAGCACCCAGCCAGGGCACTCCCAGCCAATCCTGACGCTGCTCTGAGCAGCATCAGGGTTGGCCACAGGGCAGGCTTGAAGCCTGTGCCTGCCTACAGCCTGAGGAGATGGAGGAGAGGTGTGGCGAGGTGCGGGTAAGTTTTTATTTTATTTTATGTTAATTCTTTTTTACCCGCTCCCTCGCGCTGCCCCCTGTGTGTGCCCCTGCCCCCCTCCTCATTAAAGATGCGAGCCTCGACTGCTCAGTGTCACATATACTGTTGCAAATGTATGTTCACCTAGGTTGTAAAATGAATGAGGGAAACACTAACACAGGGGGCTGTTCTGGTCAACAGGTACACTCCTGTGTGACAGGCACCTTCAGGTAAATCCACTGTGCTTGCTTAGATTTGTAGTTTCACTGTTCTTGTTCCTACTAAACAGATACGTCCATCAGTAGTTGTTAAGCACAAGACTGGGCCACTCTGTTGCCTTGCATACAATCTTATTTTTATTTTTTTCCCACTTCTCTAAATGGTAAAAGCCAGTTCTACAGTTTTTCAAAACAGCATGGCTCCACGTGGCTGATAGAGATGCCAATTGTCAATAATCCCCATGCACAGGATTGCTCGGTGCCCCCACCATCACAACACTTACCTGATCTAGATCGACATATTCGTTGAACATTCATGTTATTACACAAGAAATTGATTCATAGTGCACTTTTTCCTTTTTGGTTCTGTCTATGTATAGCACATCACAAGAATAGGGAAGAACATATACCCAAGCAATGATACCAACCTACCGATGCATGACATAGCCTAATGGATTTAAGTTGACTCTGAGGCTGATATTGGGTCTTCTGTAATATGTCTCTATCATTCAGTGGGCGGGGGGGTTAATTTCACAACTGGTAACACCCTTCAAAGACAGTAATAATGCTTAATAGTCTGACTGAGATGGAGGTTTTAATTGAAGATCTGCCAAAAAACTCAGAACTTAGGACCACGTCTCCAGATGTCTAAATACCAGATTTGGGATTGCCCCTAAGTCTGTCATGCCATCCAGCAGAAAGACTTCACTCCCCACCTCTGGGCCCTTCATATTGAGCCATGTCAGCTACATTATTGGATTGGCCACTATGCTTAAAGTCATGAAAGATAACCAGAGAAAGAGGTGTAGACCTCCAAGGAAAGGTGACCATACATTTTGTAACGTACTGTGACACAACCTGCAGTATGTTAGGGACTCGAGATGTGTGAAGACTGATATTGTGCACTCACTTAGGGCTATATTTCCAGTGCTCGCATTGGTGGTAGAAACTACAGCATTCAACATAGACAATAGCAGAACTGTAGCCAGAGATTTCTCCCTTGAAGTAGGTACTTCCAGATGGTCATCTGCAGTATTCAACAATTTGATGTTAATGTATCGCCTGGATGCTGGGCACTTTTAACTATACAATGTCCTGCTCTGGGCGATGTGTGAGATGTGGGGCACCTCGAAAAATGAGCCTCGTGCCACACCAACAGTCTTGTCAATGGTAAAACATGGACATTAAAGAATGGTGGTAACTGTACTATATCAGGCCTTGTTACAGAGTGTTGATATAAAACTAGGACTACTCAAGGAGTGGTAGGAAGACAGGTTCGGGAAGCTACAACATGCAAAAAAGTGCTGGGATTTGTGCAAGGTGTTTCAATGAATGTCAGATTACGCTCACACAGTTCAATTATATTCATCACACAAACACATGACCCCAAGTCAAATAGCACAAATGTATCCAGCAGCCACTAGCAAATGCCTTGGATGTGCCAAATAGCAGATTTTTACCACATGGTTCTGCAATGCCCAATAACTGCTGTGTTCTGAAAGGATTTCCCTGGTTGTGTCTCAGCGGTTACAGGAGTATTTCTGCCATGTGATCCACTCAAATGTTTGCCAGAGGTTTGATCCTACTTGGAAAAAGCAAAGCATGCCACGTGCTTACCGACCTCGGCTATGGTACTGGTAAAGCATCAGTTGCCATTGCATGGAAGTCTCCCATCGCTCCACTGATTTCACAGTGGCACAACAATCTGCTAAAATGGGCAAGTGCTGAGAACGTTACGAAGGCATGTCCTGGGACGCTTCGCATGATGTGAACAGATATAACAAATGGGACAAGTACCTACCTAGACAAATCCCTATTCTGATGATCATCCTCCTTGAAGCAGGAGGTGATGTTTCTCTGGCGTGGTAGCTCTAAGTAATGGATTGGTTGCATTGTACTTAGCTTTTATCAGTGAGTGAATGCATACTTTGATGACTACGCAGACATAATCAGATAGTGTTTCCTGCCTCCAGCGGGGGAGGGGATGGTAAGATGTTCCATTAAATGAACAGACACCCACTACTAAAAGTACTCATAGAGGTTTACCTTTGCATTGTTCTGTTTCAGTTGGATATATAATGCATGTTCTTTATTATTACTTTTCCCTTTTTTGTTCCTGCTCTTACTTGTTCTCTCCTACTTATTCCTGTAATCATCTGTCACTGTGTTGTATGGGCACTTATTTCTGGGGTTTGCAAAGAGCATGTTGTCTCTAAGAACAGCGACTTGACTTGGCTCTTCTATGAGATCGCTTGTTATGATATAAACTACACACATGGTTGTATCTGTGGACTGAGTATTTGTTGTTGTATAAGCTGTGCAGTAAACACAAATTTAAAAAAAAACGTTTAAAAAAGTAGCTGCTTCCATTTCAAAGACAGCATTTTCTGGGAGAAACCTCCACTTCTGGAGCAAGATCTCCCACTTTCACCAAATGCCAAGTCATTTGGATCGCCCTGGGCATCAAACTCACTTTCAAGGAGCCTTTCTCAGAGTAAACCATGATGGCCTGGAACTAGCTACCTTGACTAAAGAAAGTCAAATCATTCCTCCAAGAAAGTGATTTCAGAACTCCTGTTTAAGCCATCATACTAACGCATCTGGATGGTGGCAGTGCTCTGCGCCACTACCTCTCATACTCCACAATGGCCTCCATTAAGAGCATTCTACAGCACCACAGCACACCTCTTCAAGGGTCTGAAGAAATAGAACCACATCAACAGAACCGTCATGGAACTCCATTGTTTTTCCTTGCAGGACCATAGCATCTTCAGAACTAGCTCTATTATCTGCAGAGCTATCACAACTACCACAAACAACTACCTGATATACAAGCTCAACTCCTCCCATGGCTTTTGGCACACCGACAATCAGATCGGAACATCATCAGAATGGAGATGAAGGACTGCAACAAAATTACAAGGCAAAGATGGCCTCTCCACGTCTGCACCTAGGATCTGGACCATGTCTGTATCAATCAGAGCTACGCCAACCCTCCTCCATTTTAGGAAAGATCTGATGATGAACAGTCCAACTCTACCCTCCGATCCCAGGTTTTCCTCCAGTCCACTCATTGACCGTATCATTGCATTTGACCCTGTACAGTGCTCTAATGACATTTTGGATAGGATGGTGCTATACAAATACGCTATACATACATACAATATGGCAACATTTCCACCAACACTTTTGTGGACGGAAATTACAACAAACCTAATGTATCAATTGGTTATTCTTAATATATATATATATATATATATATATATATATATATATATAGATAGATAGATAGATAGATCGTTATAGATAAAGATACCGAAGACAATGAGTGCAAGGTATATAAGTGACTCGGGGAGCAGGATCACCAGAGATTGGGATATTTGGGATGCACAACAAGATTACCTGGCTTAAGGATTTGTTAGTGGAAAGAAACAAAAATACACTCCTTTAATAGCGTATTCTATATCCACACTCTTACAACCAGACACCTTGGAGAGGGAGCCTAGGATCCCAAGAAAATCGGAGTACTTCCGGCTACGTCAGGGGTGTGAAGTGCTATACAAATGCTGCAGTACAGTCCAGTACTTGGCACTTTTTGCAGCTGAATTGACTACACGGGCATTAATTCAAAGGCTGACCTGATGCAGGTCTATGGTCTGTGTCTTTTCACGCGCAAGCCGCGACCAATGTGTGATAAATGATAGCCGGAAGTGCTAACCTAGAAGCGAGTAAAAATAAAAAAGCTCCCCTTGTCCTTGACCTCCATACGTAATTCCCCGCGTTCTGTACATCAGTCAGCTGCCTGCCAACTCCCCTAATAATATTATACGGGACATGTTTTCAGCGATATTGTTTGATCTTCCAGGTCACATAGCAGATGGCGACATGCGAATTAATTGATCTATCCAGTCGCCAAAAAAACGGGGATTGCTTTCTTTCTGCATCACTTATTCTAATTATTCGAAACATTTTGGCAATAAACAGTCATTCTGTGTTGCCTAATGTTTTCGTTGAAATTAGAATGTCGTTACTGCCTCGGAAGCTTGTTCTGTATTATTTGCTGTACATCTGTAAACCACGCTGATTTTTGCTACACACATTTCAGCAGTGTAAGAAAACTACTTAACAGAATCAGTTATGCTTTCGACTATCAATAGTTTTACCTGGTAGTGTACACAGTGAAAATAAATACGTTACCCTTGCAAGACAACAGCCATTCAGAAGTCTAGGAAATGTTATCCTATTTTTTCAGGTTAATAAATAGTGGTTAGGTATGTTTTGCATGTTTATAACTATGGCAATACAAGTCACTCACAAAATAGAGAACAATAAACCTTGCAAGTAGCAGGACAACACCTTATTGTCCTGTGCTTACAGCTGTTATTTGCCCATGTTGCAATTGTGGGGGACAGCCAAAGGAGGGGTACACATAATAAGCATAATGAAGTCGAAAGGCGATTGACAGATGTTAATGCTCAGCATTAGCACCAGCAAGAGTAAAGAGTGCAATTAGCAAACCAGTTTTTGCTCAACTCAAGGAATATGTAGACATGGGTCAGGGTCACTCAATGAAGTCGACATGAGCAGCGCTTTAAATGAAAATCTAGGAGTGGAGGTACGCCGGCTAACGCCATTCCAAAGCGCCATGTGGGCGCCTTATTTATGGAATGACGTTAGCCGGCGCAGCTGACTGGTGTGCGGCAAAAAAAATGACCCACACCAGGCAGCGCCGGTGTAGGGGAAAATGGAGCTTAGGCGTCAAAAAATGGGGCAAGTCAGGGCTGAGGCAAAATATTGGCCTCAACCCGATTTGCGCCATTTTGTTTGACTCCCAACCCCCATTGAAATGACTCCTGTCTTAGCACAGACAGGCGTCATGCCCCCTTGCCCAATGGCCATGCCCAGGGGACTCATGTCCCCTGGGCATGGTCATTGGGCATAGTGGCATGTAGGGGGGCACAAATCAGGCCCCCCTATGCCACAAAAAAAAAAAAAAAACTTACCTGAACTTACCTTAAGTTCCCTGGGATGGGTCCCTCCATCCTTGGGCGTCCTCCTGGGGTGGGCAAGGGTGGCAGGGGGTGTCCCTGGGGGCATGGGAGGGCACCTCTGGGCTCCTTCCGAGCCCACAGGTCCCTTAACGCCTGCCCTGACCAGGCGTTAAAAAATTACGCAAAAGCGGCTGGACGTCATTTTTTTTGACCCGCCCACTCCCGTGCGTCATTTTTGCACGTGAGTTTAAATAAGGCGCACATGCCTTGGAGTCATTTTTTAGACGGGAACGCCTACCTTGCATATCATTAACGCAAGGTAGGTGTCCACGCAAAAAAATGATGCAAACTCCAAGATCTTTGGCGCTAGACGGGTCTAACGCCAAAGTATAAATATGGAGTTAGCTTTGCGTCGGATTTGCGTAAAAAAAAATGACGCAATTCCGGCACAAACAGAGTATAAATATGCCCCTCAATCTTTAGAGTACCTGTTTGCGCCTGAGAAGTGCCAGTACTCTCCCATTGACTGTATTGTAGCAGTGCTGAGAAGTGCAGGTACTCTCCCTTTCAAATTAAAGAAGTGCAGGTACTGGGTACTGGAGAGCACCTGCCCATTTAAAGCACTGTTGTATGAGGGGATGTGAACGAAAATAAATATGTAGGCATGGAGAATGGGGAAAATGAAGATGGGGAGGCACGATAGCAGCAAGGCTTGATGCAGAGAAGAACATAAATGAGGGTAAACTAGGGATAAGCAGAGATGGGGATATTGGGTCACAGGCACATTGACGCACGGGGTGGAGGGACGAAGGATCACAGACATAGAACAGTCTGACGTGGAAACTCTGACCAGAGAAACACATGGACAAGAAAGTATGGGGAAAGAGAGACATGAGGACAGGGAGAACGGAAAACGTAAACAGTGAAAGATAAGCAGTAGGCAGACAGGATCACTGCGCATAAAAAACGTGAATTTACACTCAAATGGAGGGATGATGGCAAGAACTACAACCCATCCCCAACACGGGGCACTTCACAGAAATAACCCCACAACCACCAGGTGGCACTGGTTATGCTCACTCAGAGTAGGTGGAAAGTTACAGGAGCCCTCCCTACCCGACACCACTGCAGAAAAACTAATAACCTACAGATTACACTGACAACGCACAGAGATCAAGTGAATAATGCGTCTGTTGAACCCCCCCCCACTAGAAAATTCCAGATCCTACACTCCAAGAACTCCATCAGCACAAAGAGGTCAAGGAATTGGTAAACACTGGGGCATCCAGAAACCAAACCATAACATATGTTCACCAGCCTAAAAACCAACTTAGCAAGCAATGTGGGCCAGCTGTTGTGTGCCTGTCTTTAGAAGACCAGTTCCTGTTTCTGACAAGCAAACATACTTGTGAGCTAAACAAACACATATTTTTCAAATATTTAATATTTTAGTTTCATGGGTGCGAAGTAAAGCCTTTAGTTCATAGTGTAATGAAATCAGAACCCCTGGGCCCTCATTAGGAAAATGGCAATAGCTACTGTCAAGTGGTAATCGCAGTGATAGCTCAGCAGTGCACTGCCGCTTCACTGTCTACCAGAAGTCAGAATCCACCAGGCTGCTTCGCTATCAGTAAAGCACATCTAGCTAAAAAGTCTAATAAGCAGGGGCATAGTTTGGTCAGTAGGGCTGGGCGTAGGGGGGTGAACTTCAGATTTCCAACAATCATGCTGGCATATCAAGTTAGAATTAATTTTTACGAGAAGCTGTTCGCGTGAGAGGGGCTTAAGGGGCAGCAGAAAGCGAGAGGAATGTGGATTAGTAGGGGTCCTAAGTGAGAGAAACCCCAATATTTTGTATATATAGTAAAATAAATATTTTTGCAGACTTTCAAAACAGAGCAAGGGAACAGAATGGGTGCGTTTGTGTGTGTGTGTAAATGTTCCTGGTGAATTCCAACAAACACCTCACCATACTGGACTGAAAGGACCGGTACCCAAAAATGTACCAGAAAGTACATTTATTAGCGGGATGTAACACTGCAAACACTCCCCCTGAAGCCACGCCCCTGATAACAAGCCATAAAATTCTGCCAGCTTTTGACCGCTAAGGTAGGCCTCTCCTGCATATGGGTGTGCCCTATACAAAGGAGGTCCACTGCATCCTACTGCCTTCAGTGTTAAACCTTTTACTATTACCAAACTGGTGAGAAAACGGGAATCACTCCTCGAATAAGATCAGGATGTTTCTGTTCTCGTTTGGGCCTTTCAGACCGATTCAAGGGACTGTCTTCTACAGGTATCCTTGTGGCACAGATGGTGCCAGGATACCCTTCCCCCACATGGGAAAAACCTGTGATCCATGCCCCACATCCTGTTTCAAAGGATACCACTCTCCACCCTTCTGCTCAGCAGAGACCATGGTAGTAGTGGCCATGGAGTATAATTGTCTAGCTGTCAATTTTTGCAGCCTTCCTGGGTAGTGAGGGCTCTTCAAATGTCATCTTATTTTCTAGAGCATTAACGTACATCAGCCACGGACGCTAAATGTTCTGTAATCAAGGGTTTATTTGAGCATAGTTAAAATGGATATTCCGTTGTCCTTTAGCCCTCCAGACTTTCTACAATGGAAATTTTCTCAAGTCAACAAAATAGGTGCTAGCCTGAAAGGAACAGATACATTTAACTTATCAGCCAACTCAAACTTTAAAAGTCATCATTCTAAAAGGAGAGACTTAATAAACATCCCCTAATTTACACAGGTCGGCATTAAAGAGCAGGATTCATTGTGTATGCTGATTGCGTTGTCATTTTTGGGTGTCCTCTGCCAATAAAGTTCTATTGTAAGTAATGTTTTTCCTGGTCATGTTTAAGAAAATGACTGCTGAGCTCAACACCATAGATGCTGTATGATGCCTGCTGAAACCATATTTTCCACCAGGTCCATAAATGTTCGACATGTTAGCGCCAAGAAGGTGAGCTCGCATTGTTACCATTCTGCACCGCTGCTGTGGCAACTTCCTTTTTAGATGTCATGACGGCTTGTGTAACCGCCTAGGTCAGGGATTATTTTGAAGTTAATATGATGACCATTGATTTGCTTGCAGACATTAATCCAATCAGCCAGGCATAAATAAAGCTCTCTCCCGTACATCGCGTTGTAAACCGCTCCACCTGGCTCACGAGCCATAGGCTTCTAAGGCGCTTAAATGTAAAGGCTAACCAGATCTGGGCTCAGATATACCGACTTGCAGTTCAGGTGCAGGCTCAGGCCTCAAGAACCTAAAATCCTTACTTGACGACACGCATTGTCACTTGCTACCACTGAGTTAACACTGAACCACGCATTCACAGTTCTCAGTGCAATTCTGGCGGGAACAGTTAATGAACCTGCATAAAGGAAATGGGTGCTTTAAATAAAAAACTGTCACTGTGGTGACCAAACTGGATCGATGATGACTTGCTTGAATTTGAAAATAGTATCTGCCCCAATCTATACCGGAAACTGATGTCGTATACGTTGATTTTTGCCAGGATTGCATTAAAATAATATTTGGTACAATGTATGATGAAAATACTGCTCTTATGCATGTGACAATCAAGTATTTTGTAATAGGGGAGAACAATTATTAATTCAACATGAATTGTTTATTATTTGGAGCTGATGTATTTTGGAAATAACAAGCCAGTTTTTTAAAAGCCTATTTTTTGACAATATGCCTTTGATAAAAGGATTTTAAATGTATTTCGCATATGATTAAACGGAGGACCTAAACATATTTATAGTCAGTTCCTATAAAATCTCCACCTGTTTTTTTGAAATGTTAAAAAGGCTGAAAGGCCTGTTTTTACAAGTCTTAAAGTGAACAAAAAGAATGAAAAAAAGAAATAGGGAGAAGGATGCCGTTTTATCTGTTTCAGTTTTGAGGTTTGTCTGAATTCACAATCAGCTCCCATGTATTTGCATTTATTTGGCTAGATTTAGTTATGCATATGCGCTGCCTAAACGTTTAATAGATCTGGCGCGGGTACATTTCCAGTGCGGTAACCTTTGTCACAGGGATGACTTGCATTACCTAAAACCAGGGAAGGTGCCTGGTTTTCCCTATTTGCTGCATTTGCAGGCGCTTATGTGTAAAACATCTGGAGCCTGATGCTCAAAAGGCTTGGTACTGGAAAGTAATTGAGAATGACTTTGCGAATGGAAAGTTTGAATTCGCCTTGCATATCTGCTTTGCGATTCATAATGGGAATCCGAATAGGAATGCAAGCAGTGCCACCTCTCGTGAATCCCGAAGGAATGGTGGCGTTCCTGCCCCATGCAATTCACAAGAGAATGCACAGCTGCTTTTCAACTAATGCACGTGCTGCACGGCATAAAATGGTTTGCGCCTGTCGAGGACGGCCAATAACCACTGTCAAATTGCAAATTGTCAAGCTACGTACACGCTCTTTGTGCTGACTGGGGACCTCTGGAGGAACAGACAAGTCTGACACGCTACGTCATGTTCTCAGGAGGGCATATACAGTGTGGCACTGTTCACTGCAGGCACAACGTGAACACAAATAGGGGGATGGAGGTCTGATATCCCATGCAAGCCTCATCTCAGCACTTGCTTGTTTTTACACAAGGTCGCAATCCGATTCCTACTTCATTAATATTCATGAGTCAGCCAATGTTGCAATTGTCTTGAAAATACCCTTTGCGATGCAAGGGCATTGAGCATCCCTAGCACTATAAAAGGGATAAGCTGGTTGCAGCGCACTGCAAACATCGTGCAGAAACCACCCTCTTGTGAGGATCAGGTCCCGGGTGTGCTTTCTCGGATGGAGCCCACTGATCAACTGTGAAAGTTTTATAAATGATCTCATGCTCAATTTAAGCAAGTGGGCAACATTAGATGTACAGCCATGTATTATAGACACTTGCATTAATGACCTAACATTGTTCAACGCATCAAATAATTAAATGTCATGCTGTGTACTCAGCAAATATCAGTAATAATGACATCTTGACTGCTCCCGGCAATTGATAAAGACAAACAGGAGCTACAAGCCATTCCTTGGAAGAAAAGATTCACAAAACCTTTGTAGGATTATAAAGTACCTTGCTTTCTTAACAAAGGCAAAGCTTGACTTTAGAACTGATTGCTCCTGCATCTATGCTTTTTTCTGAATGTGGCCCGAGTCTGATTCACGAAGAATTTGCTCAGGTAGGGTAACCACTTCAAGCCAGATCATTAAGAACACCGTCTCCAGTACTGAATTTTTCACCTACAAATCATTGTTTTCAGGTGTGTTAGTCTAATTGGTTCAATGGAAATGAAACAAGGCTACAAATCCCAGAAATCATTAGGTTATCACACAGAAGTCAAGGACTGGAAAGAGTGTCCTTATTGATCCGGAGTGTGTTGGTGATCCTAAGCCCAGGTTAAGTTCAGTCTTAGAACTAGGGAAGTTTTAGCTTACAAGCGTCTAAATTGTGCAAAAACAGGTATAAATCCACTGTCAAACACAAAATACTTGCATAATCTACTCTCTCCTCACAGTTTCTAAGTTGAGTTTCACTAATGGGCATTCTAGGGGGCTGTCGAAGGGAAGTCCATGCTTTCTCGTTGGCGGTGCTCAAAATCAGTATAAAGGCACTTCTCATGCCTATCAGCACATGATGTAAACTACAACTGGTTAACTGTTGTATAAGTATTTAGGAAAGTGAAGAAATGTGCACTGAGTACCCGAGTTTCCCAAGTGAGGGGAAGTAAGAAGAAGAATGTTAGAGAAAAATAATTTTGAGTGAAAATAAAACGAAATTCAAAAGGTGAATACAAAAAAAAACTCCATCTTGGACATGAGTAATCTTTCCAATAAGTAGACTCCACACGTAATATTAAGAAAACTCGAGTATGTGTCTTATTATGTGACTTATTCAATGGGAATGGACCACATAGCTGGAAATGATTCAAAAATATATTTTGGCCGTCATCCTGTATGAGGAGCACACCACAGGGCAGCAGGGAATCCGCTGCTCAACAGAGTTGAGTGGCGACTATTAGTTTCCCACCTGCCAATCAGGTATGAGTAGGGAAACAAATGACTTTGTAGATCGATATTCCATCCAATCTAGAGGCGGGAAGTTAATCGAATTAGATCAGTATGGTACCCTACCCCTGCAGCACACGGCTGACTATGTGATGTAACAGAATAGAGGGTGTCATTCTAAGAAGACAGGCCTACTGAAATTATCAAAGGGCGGAAGAACACTTTTAAAAGTAGGCCTATTGACTTTGTCAAAGGGTCAGCACATCATCATATATACAATACAAATCTACTGTCATCTGAGAAAGTCACTTATAACGATAATCAATTGTATATTTTATAAATCCACACATTGGAATGTTAATGAAAGTGGTTGTCATAAAATATTTTCTATAAAGCTTTTTTTTTAAAAAGGAATCAATGTCTTTGAGTCTTTTTAAAAACATTTTTGGCCACAAGAATCAACCATAAAACCAACCAAAAGGGGACTCCATGCTCCATCTGAACAGCATACAGCAGAAAGTGCTTAAAAAATATATGGTACTCTCTCCTGGGTTTATGAATTCAATGATTCAGGAGATTTACTTTGTATTTTGAATGTTGCTGAAGGTTGGGGGAGACTGCAGACAAGCTATAGCCCTCCACAGCATCTTTTTTTTAAATGGTGGTTCCTGCTAATGCTAGGGGCACCACCAGCATAAAAAAATATTTAAATATCGTTTGCAGGGCACTATGGGGCATGCCCCAGCTGGAGTAGTAAATGTGAAATGAACGGCTACTACGCTCATTTCACATTCATGTTTTTTTTTTCTATTTGTGGAAGAGGTCATGCAGCAATCTCCGTGAACCTGCTGAAGGCCCTGGGGACCCCATAGTCTGGGCATCATTTTAATATTTTGGGCTGGGGGTGTGCGCCCTCCCTGCTCAAGCCACTTAAAAACACAATGGACTCCTTTCACCGGGGCTGTTCTTTTTTTGGAGGGGAGGGGTGTATGTTCCCACTCTGCAAGCTTCCCAAGCTCTCAGAGACCCCATTCTCTGTGATTGATGTTTATTTTTTGGGGAGGTGGGACTAATGTTCCCTTCCCGAGCCTCTGAAGGACCTTGGGGACCCGATCTTAAATCATGATTTATGGGGGACATGGGGCCACCCTCCCGAGTCTCAAAAGAGCCTATCCCCTGGGGCTGAATTAGTTTTTGTGGGAAGTGAGTCATGGCCCACCCTCCCAAATTCACTGAGTGGCATGTCCTGGGGAGCCCAAAAGCAGCACTGTCCCTGAGTCTGCATCTCCCAGGACACTGCGATTCCCTGCCAGCATGCAAGCAGTCAATGGAACTTCAACTTCAACTCCCTGATCGCGCTATATATTGTTATACTAAATATAGCTTGTACTTTTAAATGATTTAGAATTGTTTCTTTATTTTTTTTACAGTCATTTGTAGTTTCATAACGGGTTGTTGAGTTTGTAGGGGGATAGGGAGGGAAGTGTACTAAGTAATAATTAATTAACAAGTAATTAGTAATTGTGCATTATTATTTAATTGATTTCAATTATGTAACTGATGGAATACTTAGTTATTTTACTTATATTTTAGTTGCAGCCTGCAATGGTGGGATGTTAAGTACTAATTAATTAATAATGTAATAATAATTGTCAATTATTTAATACATTAATTTTTAATTATCTAAAAAAAGGAATACTGAATTACTGTACTAATATTTTAGTTGTGGGACGGCAGGTTTGTAGAGGTATAGGGTGGGAAGTATACTAAGTAATAATTAATTAGCAATTAACTATTAAGTGTTCATTATTATTTGATTGATTTCAATTATGTAATTGATGGAATATGCATTTATATTACTTATATGTTAGTTGAAGGCTGCAAGGGCAGGATGTTAAGTACTTACTAATAATGTAATAATATTGTTTAATTAATTATTAAATACATTTGTAATTATTTGTAATTATTTAAAATATGGAATGCTGAATTACTGTACTAATATTTTAGTAGCGGGATGGTAGGTTTGTGGGGGTATAAAATTGGAAATTATTTAATTTATAACTAATTTAATATTTATTATTATTTGTAATTTAATTATTTACCTGAATTTTAAATATTTAAACTGTGGACTATTTAATTATTTTAATTATATTTCAGTTGGGGGCTGCCAGGTTTGTAGGGGTCTAAGGTGGGAAGTGAATTAAGTAATAATTAATTGATAAAATAAATCCCTATTCCACTCACCAACAGGGTGAGGCAGATAAAAAAGTTCATTGCTTGCAGTACACCATTTGTTGTACACGTCCTGGAATGCCCATGCAGCCTCTGGCATGTAGGCTGCACAATACACCCGGTATGTAATGGGGTTCTGGAACATGCTAGGGCAATAGAGAACGAAGATGAACACTATCCTGTCGCTAGACACTTTCAAATACCTCATGGTTGTGACAGGAAATTGCTGAGATACTTTGGACTCAGGTGTCGAAAAATCATAAAATGTTACTAGACCTGCAGGTTGAGTAGCTTGAATAATCTACTCGATCTAATTGTAATGTACTTGACCCAGAAACGGGTCTCAAATTGTGTGATCCTAGGCAAATACTGTATTAAATAGTCACATTTTTCTTCATTCTCACATATGTGAGTTCAGCATTTCTGCTGTAAAAAATCCTCTTTTGTTTGATTAAATACACTAAACGTTTGCTCCATGTGTAAAAAATCTAGCCCACATATAGGGTACACATGATCCAATCATGACTTGCCTCCTAGTTTACTAATAGCCTTGCCATCAGGGCAGGAGTTTTTCTCAGTTCATGTTTAAAGTATCACCTTTAATAAATATATTACTAAAGCATGATGTGGTAGCACACTGTCATTTACAGACAGTACATTTCCAAGAAATGTCCAAAGTCTTCCCACTAGCTGGCAGGTTTACTGATAAAACTAGATAGTGTATTAGCAATAATCTATAAAAATTGAGTTTCAGAAAACATTTATCATTTGCACATCACCAAGTAAAGTGTTCTGACTTTTTTCATCCTATTAAAATATTTGTTTTCATCACACAGAAGTACAAAAAATGATCTTTCACAGCAACTGAAATATATTTTGAAATGTTTGTAAAGTTGACTTAGTTACATAAAAGGTATGTTAGGAAAAACCTGATACCAACAGCCTTTCATTTCACATAGGTCAGACAGTTCACCTTACCAAATCCTGGAACTCTGCAGTCACAAGGAAAAGTATTTGCATTGCAAGATGACAAACTGACTTTTGACCTCTGTCTATGAACACAGAGCAAATGTGACAAGAATAAGATTTAAGGGCATCTTAATTGCTAATTCCATTTCTGACTGAACAGATCATCTGTTCTTTGTCCACTGGACAGAAGGGGCTTGTAGGATCTAAGGGAAGAAGTGTGCAGGTGATTCTTGTTCCACACCAAAAGTTTAAGGGTTTGAGGGTGATCCATCAAGCAGGGGCCAAGAAAAAAGGGGTAGGGGAGTAAAACAAATGTGTTTCCCATGTACATTTCCATGGGTAATTTGAACACGACTACAGCACGAACCCCTAGACGGAATTACACCAAATTTGTCAGAAAGGTAGGTTTAGGTACACAGATTATGCTTTTGGATATTTGGTGTAAATCTGTTCTGTAGCTTTAGAGAAATTAAAGGGAAAATACCTTTGTATATGTAGGGCAGCGGATCCATTGCAACGTTTTCGTGGCATTCGCTGTGTTTTCGTGCAGGACCAAAACACTAGGAATGTTGTGATTGACTGGCCATAACCTGACCGGAAAGTTGCGGCCACCATTTTAGGTAATGGGACACGGTCCCCGGGGCTGAAAAATTAAATCAAAAGTGGCATAAGGGATCAGGGTGGAGGTAGCCTGATCCCAGGGTTGTGATACAGGGGTGTTTGAGGGTTAAATTATGACCATAATTTTTTTTTTTTTTTTCACGAATTCGCAAATACGTAGTGATGCTCAGCGCGGCCCCTTTGTAACAGTGCGACAAATTCACGAATATTGGTGACAAATTAAAACAATCACAGAGTCATTCATACACTAATTTATTCTCTCATAGTAGCACTCAAAAACTCATGTACCCCTCACAGCTCCAATAAGACCCTAATGCACCCAGTCACAAACCAACTCAGACCCTCATTTACTCACTCACAGACCCACTCAGACACTCATGCACCTACTCACACACCCAGTCAGACACTCATGTACCCAATCACATACCCACTCGGACACTGATGCACCCATTCACAGATGCACTCACTCATTCACCCACTCACAGACTCAGTCAAACACTGACGCAGCCACTCACAGACACACTCAGAGACTCAGGTACCTACTCACAGACCTACTAGGACAATCATACACCCACTCACACACCAACACAGCCACTCACACACACATTCACAGACCCACTGAGACACTTATGCACCCACTCACAGACACATTGCAACACTCATGCACTCAATAATAGACCCACTCAGACACTGACACACCCACTCACAGGTACACTCATGCACCCATTCACAGACTCACTGACACACTCATGCACCCAATCACAGACCCACTCATAGACTCATGCACCCACTCACAGACCCATTCAGACACTGACGCACCCACTCAAAGACATGCTCAGAGACTCACGTACCAACTCACAGACCTACTTAGACAACCATACACCCACTCACACACTCACTCAGACACTCGTGCACCCACTCACAGATCCACTCACAGACTTATGCACCTACTCACAGACCCACTCAGACATTGACGCACCCATGCACAGGCCCACTCAGTCACTCCTGCACCCAGTAACAGACCCATTCTGAAATTCACACACCAACTCAGAGACCCACTCAGACATTCATGCACCCATTCACAGGTCCACTCACAGACCCTAACCCACCCACTCACAGACCCACTCAGACACTTATGCACCCACTCAGACACCCCCTCAGACACTCACGCCCCTACTCACAGACCCACTCAGACACTCATGCACCCACTCACAAACCCACTCAGACACTCATACACCCACTCACAGATCCAATCACTCACACACCCATTCACAGACCCACTCAGACACTCATGCACAAACGTATAGACCCAGTCAGACACTCATGCACTTACTCACAGACCCACTCAGACACTGACACACCCACTCACAGGCACACTCAGACACTCATGCACCCATTCACAGACCCACTGAGACACTCATGCTTCCACTAACAAATCGACTCATGCACTCCCACACCCACTCACACACCCACACAGACACTCACACACCCATTCACAGACCCACTGAGACACTCATGAACCTACTCACAGACCTACTCAGACACTTATGCACCCACTCACAGACCCACTGAGACACTCATGCACCCACTCACAGACCCACTCAGACACTTATACGCCCACGCACAGCCCCCCTCTGACACTCACGCACCAACTTACAGACCCACTCAGACACATGCACACCCACTCACAGATCCACTCAGACACTCATGCACCCAATCACTGACCCACTCAGACACTCATGTACCCACTCACAGACCCATTCAGACACTGATGCACACACTCCCAGACCTGATCAGAGGCTCACATACCCACGCACAGACCTACTTAGACTATCATACACCCACTCACACACCCACTCAGACACTCACACACCCACTCACAGACTTAAGCACCTACTCATAAACTCACTCAGATATTGACGCACCCACTCACACACCCACACAGACACTCCTGCACCCATTAACAGACTCACTCAGAAACTCAAGCACCAACTCACCGAACCACTCTGACACTCATGCACCCACTGGTAGGCCCACTCAGACACTGATGCACCTACTCATAGACCCACTCAGATCCTTATGCACCCACTCACAGACACACTCAGACATTGACCCACCCACTCAAAGACCCACTCAGACCCTCATGTACTCACTCACAGACCCACTCAGAAACTCATGCACCCACTCACAGACACACTTGGACATTCATGCACCCACTCACACTCTTGTGCACTAACTTACACACCCACTCAGACACTCACAGACCCACTTAGACCCTCACACACTCACTCACAGACATACTCAGGCTTTAACGCACTCACTAACAGAGCAACTCAGACACTCACATACCCACTAACAGACCCACAAAGACACTCATGCGCCCACTCACACACCCACTCAGACCCTCACCCCCCCACTTACATACCCACTCAGACCTTGATGTGCCCACTCACAAGCCCACTCAGACCCTCATCCATCCACTCACAGACCCACTCAAGTACTCACAGACCCACTCACAGACCCACTCAGACCTTGACGCACCCATTCACAGTCCCATTCAGACCCACAGGCATCCACTCACAGACCCACTGAGACACTCATGCACCCACTCACAGACCCAGTCAGATGCTCATGCACCCACTTAGAGACCCACTCAGACACTCATTCAACCACTCACAGATCCACTCAGACACTGATGCATCCACTCGCAGACCGATTCAGACCCTCGTGCACCCACCTACAGACCCACTCAGATCCTCATGCACCCACAGACCCACTCATACACTGACACACCTACTCACATAGCCACGGAGATACTGACACACCTACTCACATAGCCACGGAGATACTGACACACCCACTCATAGACCCACATACACAGCAAGTCAGACTCATGCACCCACTGACAGACTTATACACTCAATCACAAAGCTACTCACAGACTTGTGCACCCATTCACAGACCCACAAAACATCTTACACACTCTCTGACAGACCCATACACCTACTCATTCACCCACTTACCAACCTATACAAGCACTCGCACATCAATTTTGAAACCATACAGATTATAGTTACAAAATACAATTCAAATTCACTCAAAAAATCAAAAGTTACAGGGGCATAAAAGTTAGGAAATAAAATGTAAAAAACCTTAGAAATTCACTGAAAAAACAAAGGTTACAGGGACTTATAGTTAGACTCATGTTTCACTGGTACAAAACGAGTGAAATTCAGCAGTTATATTTATCTGAGATAACTGTAACTTGCACCCCCGTAGTGCACTGCTTATGACCTCACATATTCATGACATGGTCAGTGACATCACTGATGAAATCACTGATGACTTCTCATATGACATCACTGATGACATCATCAACACAACCACTCACACCCCCACTCACACCCCCATACAAGCTGACATAAATACACTCACACACAAATACAGCATGGTCTGCTGTGCAACATGGCTTAAAAAAAGCACTATGACGTGGTCAATGTGGGCCACATCATAGCACTTACTTCTCTTTACTTTAAGCCGAGTTGCACAGCAGTCCACGCTCAAGGTATAAGGCTGTATCTTTAATTTGGGTGAACCTCCCACATGCAGTCCATGCTAGAGATCTCATTTCAGGTGAGATATCATTCACAAGCAGGGGCCTGGCATCATCTTTCCACACTCGGAATTCTCCCGCATGAATAGTGCATGAGGAAAATGACTAATTCTATAGTGTCTGAGGTTCAGAGAAGTAGGCAGTGCTTTTAAGAGGCTTCAATCCAAGGGGGTTGCACCCAGACAATGACAATCATTTTCCAGGTGAACTTGGGTGGAGGCAAAATGATGTGATCCCAATGGTGTCAGCTGGACCAATCCTAAGAACGAGCTCTCCTTGATGTAAAGCCATCATAACAGGTAGTTTCCCTTGATGTCTTTCTTGTATTGGTGTGAGAGGACACCAATATAAACACTTCAGTAAATACCACATGTAGCATGCCTCTGTTGTGTGATGAAGTGATAGGACTCTTCACAACTTGGGAAGGTTTTTTTTATGACTCACTGCACAATGTTATCTGAAGAGTAACCCTTGTTGAGGTTGAAAGTACGATCCCTTGCTTCAAGAAGCCATGCTGTTTATTGAGATTTGTGTAACTGTTTGGGGTGTTATTCTGCCTTTCATCTCGACCCAATCAGTTTGACTTGCACTTCCCTAGTGCTCTTTCATTGCATCTCTCGTTTAAGTTTAATAAGTTTCTCAGGACAATAGTGGCCACAATGTCTCCAATATTGCTCAGTCGGAGATGCTTCTTAGAACATGGAGTTAATCTTCCTAAACCTGTCTCTTGGTTTCTACGCGCTGTTTGTATTAATGGCCATGAAAAGGTCTACAAATGTATATAATACCTGATGTCGATCTATGGGGTGAAAATTCCACTGCAGCATTGGCTGCTGCCCTACCAGATGAGAATTCGTTTTCCATATAAGCTTTGCAATTTTTCAGTTTATGTTTTTTCTTTCCAATATTTTAATAGAACGTGTACAAACTGAGTAAATTTTCATCCAATAATTTCACTTGCTTTCAAAGGAAGAGGATATGTTTATAGGAATCGGGTTCTGATGCAGCATATTCCGTTGAAAAACACTACAATGAAGTCATTCTCGATAAAGGGCATCATTTCATATTCATTCTTTTCTCACAGCTCTTATCATTCTTTGCTTAAGCATCTTCTGCTGCCATTTCCTCGGCTCAGTTAGTTGAAACTGACATGCCTTTGGAAAGCTCGCTTACTTCTCCTTCTGGAACAGCAGCTTGCACGGTTGTCTTTATGATGTGAAGCAGTTGGTGTTGGTGTTTTACGAGTCCACGCTTCCCAGTCTGTGCTTCACTAAGGACCCCCGACTTCATCCTCAACGGGTGGTCAGATTCATGCTAGCCTATGCCACCCGCAGGCTCCAGTTTGCCAACTTCTGTGATCTGCTGCCACAGATTGCACTACATTTGTCACCTTTTCCCACCCAAGGAGATCTTTTTAGAGGATGAAGTCAGAATTAAAAATCAATGTTCCATATGACTTCCTACAAACCGGCAAAAAATTCGCATAGGACAAAAAATATTTTACCGTCCTTCAGTGTACTGCATGAGAAGCAGTACTGTTTTCTATTCCTCTGATTCACTGCATAACATAATTTGTTTTCAATGCTTTTATTTATGTATTTACTTTTTGTTAATTTCAGGATTCTCTTTTGGAAAATATTGCCCTAAAAAAGGCACAAAACATTACTGAACAACTTTAATCCTGTAGTGGGATTTATCAAAATATACACATTAATCCTCTTATGTCTAGGGTCTCTGGTGCCTGGAAGGGAGATAGAGCTTCAGAATAGCAGAATATTATTTGTTTCGTATATTGATGTAGCATGGAAGAAGCTCCAGTGAGCAGAAAAGCACTTTGGAAAACACCTATTGTACTACAACAGGGGGAAAACGTAAAGGGCCAGGCAACACAAAACCTAAGTGAGATTTATCAAGGAATGCATGGCTGCCTTGTGTGCCCCTGAGTGGCGTGATGAATCTAGAGGATCACAAGGCAGTGCAAATCTCTAGCAGGGAGGCATTCCAAGGGTGGACCGTGGGTGTTTCCACAAATGGTTTTGGCACATTCCTAGATTTTACCATTAATGGTAGACCTAGCAATGCATCAAAATTCTACACCTCCCCAGGTGAGGTGGAATGAGGAGAAATAGTTTTATTTCTTCTAGAATTTTACTCTTGCTATGTCTGCTGCATTCTGCAGCACACGTAGAAAGACGAAAATGCCTCTCAGGTTCTTCCTGCACAAAAACAATCCAGGCGCCCTGGCACCATGAAACAAGTGTGACTTTGTTGGTGCTAGGCAGCCAAAAGTGTGCCAGCGGTAGGAAAGTACAACAATACACCATTTAATGGTAAATACAGTTAATTCCTGTCCTTCCATGCAGCAAGGTGGCTTGCCGAACTGCGAGGCGTGAAATAATGATAAATCTGGCCCAAAGGATCTGCTTCACAATTGAAGTCGTAATACTCTGGTTGAGTGGAGCACGTTTACGCTTCGAAGTGATTTATGACTGGTTTGCTGATTTTGAAAACTCCTTGCCATAGGTGAATGGAACTTACTGTTTTCCAAAGGTGCATGAGTAAGCAGATGCTCATAATGCTGAAATCCCACAAACTTTCCATTGAAATTTTCGAGAATACACGAAAAATTAGGTGTGTGTGACGTTTCACCGCATTTGCAATGTATTTCCCTGACTACTCCTCTTACTCTCCACCCCAGGTGCTGGAGATCTTACAATTATGGGAGTTGTCCACACTTTGTGTAATGTCTGCACACATGAATGGAAAACTTGCACGTTGATTTTAGACACCTCTAGCTTTAAGTAAGGCACGTGGTAGTAATGAATACTTTAATACATCAGTCTTAACACCAGTGCTTTAAATGGGCTCTTACTCACAGGTACTGAAAACCCACGCTTCTTAAATTTCAAAGGGAGCGTGTCTACTGTTCTAAGTGGGAATTTGATACCTTAAAAAGAGCGTGCTGATACTTCTCAGTATGCACACAGGTACTCTGGGGCAATGAGTACCTACACTTCTTTAACTTCATTTCAACCACTGTTCACTGGTTCAAGAAAAATGTTTTCTGGCTAAGGAAGAGGGACGGCGCATATAATGGAAAAAATTGTGAAATTACTTGTAAGAAAGTTTGCATTAGTGCCTAGATTAGTGCGGAAAGGGAATATACTAAAGGCTGTGTAGATGAAGGACTTTCTAAAAAAGGAAAATGTTTTCTCTTCGGAGCTAAACAAACTGAATGCAAAATTAACTACTATGGAGTGCGAGGAATTTGGAACCCGTCACACAAACACCAACACAAACAAATATCAGCTAGTAAAGAGCAAGAGCAGAGGTATGTAGTCCATCCAAAATATGAATGTGTGTTTATTTTAATCCCAGACTCACAGAGAAGGCTGGTAATAACACAATTGAAAAACACTGCACAAGCAACAGATGTGTTCATCCAAAAAATAATTATTAATATTACATTGATATTAGTTTTGATAATTTTATGAAAGATTGTTGTCTTCCAGTTAATATAAATTAAATATAAAAATGTCAGTAAATATATTGGACGATTTCCTGTAGGTGTAGCAGACTGCCCGACCGGAAGGCCACAGATAAACTGTCCATATTAACAATTTATGGCCACATTCACTGCCCTACAACTTGTCAAGAACTAATTTCTCCAAAAGAACTCAAATAGTTTGATAACAAGGACTAGTAAATTGATCCAAAGTGTTCGATTTGATTGTAAATCCGCAACTGCGATTTGAATCAAGAGATCCAGATTGAAAGGCCCACAGTAATTGACTAGTAGATTTATTACTAAGCCAGTTGTTAGCTTTGTGTGATACACATGAATGAATGAGTTTTTTAGGATCTTTTCACACACAAAACTATCTAATCTCTTTACTTTTTTATATTTTAGACGTTTTTGCTATTCTCCCACTATGAATGGAGAACACCTCAATGAAATCCGTAGTTAAAATGCAGCACAGAGTTGGCAAAAGGTGACCATTGGTATACATCACTGTGCGGGGCATTCATAAATGATGAAATAGTTCCCAAATGTAGAAAGGCTGTTCTCGGATTAGGTATCAGGCAGACTGAATGGCTGATCCTGATAGGTCATTTGATCTTCAGATTGAAAGTGATTTCTTCATAATGAAAGACACCTCCTTGTGAGATTTATTCCTATGTAAAGCTGTTCTGTTAGAATGTTACAGTCCTACTGGGGCTTGTGAAGCCCCTAATAAATGTTACAATTTATTGCTACTAACTTAAAATTTCCAAAGCTGTTAAGTGTAAATACTGGCAATGAGAATTTTGAAATTTGGAATTCCAATCTTGAGTGTGAGCATTCCTCTCCGGAACCTAGTTTGTCTCAGGCAGAACTAAAAGGTACGATACCACATTAGCTACAAGAACAGAGAATGTCACCGCACATCCTTTTTGTGAAAGTTTTTTAATTGGCTATGAAGCACTATCAAGTTTGGGAAAAGACAGAAAGAGGCGAAATCTGTCACAACATTCTCAGTCCAGGCTAGGCTGATGGATCTCACCAGCAATATAAAGAATGTTTTTTAGTACATCGCAGATGAATGCTTATGAGGGAAATGTACATAAATGAATGTCATTGTTTGGATACTTTGAAAACCCTAATGGATTTCACTATGCGGTGGGTAGACGAGCCTACTTCTGGACTAGGCAAGTTTTGAAGTTACTCTCTATGCCAGTCTGCATGCAGCAACACTTTTGGCCAAACACAATGATGATCATGAAGAACACTTTAAAAATAAAGGAGAACCAGCTAAGAAAATGGACAAAGAATAAAACGTGAGACCTTCACATGTACTATAAATGAGACTACAGGAGCCACTTCTACTTTTTGGGGTTCACAAGCAACATGATCAAAAGTACCTAATAAACTCAACTCTATCAAACACACGTGAAATTGGAGCTTGGTGGTAAAAAAATTGTTGTTCATTGCGAAGATTATTTTGTGAGAGACAGAGCCCTTCCTAGGAAAAACATAGCTCCTAGTGACAAGAACTGATTTCAGAAAGCACACCATTCCATCTATGGTAAGTTCCACAGACAGCTGTAACACTACACTTATAATGATAAACACATGAACTGTGCTGTGTTCGCTGACAAAGATGTGTCCTTCTTTGAAAATAGGTAAAAGAGTGGAAATATACACATCAACAAAGAGAATACACGTTTTGCAGTAGCACAGATCACGGCCAGTGGTTGTATTGTGTGTTTTCCTCACAGCTCCAGTAAATACGACCACAGGTCACGATCCATATCTTCTGTACACATGTAAGTACGCTTTGGCATGGGGTGTCACTGAAACACCATTAACATTTACGGAAAAATGCATTATTTTAAGAGATGTTAAAGTGAAAGGGTTAATGATAGGGACACATTATAGAAACACAAAAACCTTAGAAATCCAGTGAAAAAACTTTGCTTGACAAGATTGTAAGGGTTACACAAAAACCTTCAAAGTCCATGAGAAAGCAGCATCAGTCCCCTGTGCACTTCTCCAAACCACACGTAGCGTCACACATAAAACATTCAGGGCCGGACAAGAATTCCAAAACAACCCTGGCAAATTTTCTCAGACCAGCCCCGTTATGGTGCACGGCGGGTGAGTGCAGCAAGCCAGACTCACTACTGCAAGATGAGTAAGGGGGGTTCCCAAGAAAATCTGTGAAAAAAATGGCAAAAATAGTGCATTCTACAACACATTTGTCAGTATATATTTAATTGTATTCGGTTTAAAAGCATAGTCAATGATGACCTTACAGTGCACCAGGATACAACAATGATTGTTGGGGCCCTTCAGTGATCCCATCACAATCACCCTCCAACAGTGCCCCTCAACTCTCCATGACCCCTCTCCCACATGTATTTCATTTGTATTGCAGCGCCTCTCATACCATTGTAGGATGTCTGAACACTGTACATCACACACACATACAGAGATAATTAATCATACATGTGTAAACCAGTGTATAGAAAATGTTGCAGAAGAAAAAAGGGAATACTATGTGTAGGATTTACATGCCATCCATACAGACAGGCATTTTTTACGAGTGTTTGATTAGAAGAAGCACAAACTTAGCATTCAAATCCTACCACAATAGTTGGGATTGGATTTACTAATAAGAATGTATTTCTACCCAAACCAATTTTAGCAACGTTAGGATAACGAAAGAGTGGGGAAACTAATACCTTTCAAACCTGCACCACACAGTCTGCGTGCAAACCTTTGTATGCAGTTCAAGTTAGTACAGTAGCCCAATCCAGCGTAATATCTCTATCCCAAACTCTGTCTCTTCCAGCACTACCAAATGATGCACCCAGTTCATGATATTAAATATCCGCTCCATGCTTAGTGAGGCCTCTGTAGGAAAAGCTGTCTGTGGCAGATCTTCCTTCGCGACATGGATGAGATGCTGACCATTCACCACTCTTTCTGGACAATATGAAGACTGACTGATCTCTATGAATCAAGTCAGAGACAATCAAGGAGATCATGTTGGTTAGTATTTTGCACAGACTCTTACAATTCAGACTGAGCATTGTGAGCATCTCTGTGACAAAAGCAGTAACCCACTGAGATATGCACATTAAATATAGCTTTGTGATCTGCATGGTACACTTTCTTTGCAGAAGGTATATTAACCCTCTACACTACTTTAGATGAGTCAAAACTGCTGATAGACAAAACCCCAATCTCTCTCCAGCAGGGAGATTAAACACCAGAGATATTAACCTTGACACTTTTGTTGTTGCCTCAAAACTGCTGGATAATAAGGAACTCTGCAGTGCGAGTGTATAGTGAGTGATTATGCTTGCCTGGCTTGCTGATTTTGATACTGGAGGCCTGTATTGCAGTACTGCTGCAAAGCCGGGCCCCAGTAACAAGACTGCCCCCCCCCCCAGCCTCCCAGGGAAATTACGGAAGACACCATTTATGGCATCGCATATGATATCACCAAAGGCGCCGTTGATGATATTACCAGCGACATCACCGATTGGTTCTAATTGAAGTTTGAACATTTTTTAATAAGTACTTAGACAAACCACTTCAGAAACGCAAAATCTTCTGCTAGCATTAAGTTGTGCCTCCCTATTCGAAACACAATTTCTCACATTAATAGTCAGTGAACTTGTAAATGTATAATGTGTGCAGAATCAATTATTTTTAGACTGTCACTGAATCATAACTGTTATATAAAGAACATAAGACACACCCCGCTGCTGCTTTTGTCTGCCTGTGCTGATGGCGCCACCCTACATGAGATTGCTTCTACTGGCTACCAGCCAGGGTACAATTGCAGCACCTAGAAACATATACAACTATAAGATTTAGGGGCACATGATGAGTTCTGAGTTCATTCTGCTGATTTACTGCCGTCCTGATACATTTCCCCCAGACAGAACTAAAAGAAGCTGTAATTTCATGAAGGCCTGCCAGCGGGGAATGGACCTAGAATTACTGATTTTCCCAGTAGTGCCCTATTTCTCAGCAGTAACTCAGGGTTCCACCAGTTATCCCTGTTAAACCTCTCCCCTCCCCTGGAGGTTAGCGGTACCATTGATGACAGTTACTCAGGGCGCCAAGGAGGACATAACGGGCTAGAGACCAAGGCATGTGTAATGCGCACCTTTGAGCTCAAAACTAAGGCCATGTACCTCCCACTTCTAAAGTCATGCAAATTAAACAAAACTGCACATCTCTGGAGAATCTTGCCTCTTGCACTTGTGTAAAGTGTGATGATAAAACGACTGTGCACATTTTGAAATGCATACCTATGAAAGATGAAGAAACATTCAATGGAATTGTGTTGCAGAAGTAGATAGTAAGTACTGCTGTTCATTCCAATAACCTTCTTGAAAAATATAAATTTGCATAAAACAAACTCAATAGCTCCTCAGCAGAAGGCAATCAATGGTAGGCAGTGACAGATGGACATCTTTGATTGGATGAAACATAACTCTTCTTTTAACAATAAATAAAGTCACCTTTCTCGCTTTGTTTCTAGAGGTCCCTAGTTTCTTGAACTTTGCAGAAGTCTTTTACTCTTAGCAGAATAACCAGACTGCGTTCCCCAGGGAACAGGCAAAGCAATTTCACACCTGTAAGTTGACGAGCTAATTTCTTCTCTTTTCTTTTCACGCCAATTTCGAAAAATCCTATAAATTATTATTTTTAAAATGTACAGAAAAGAAATAACGCCCTGCACATATAATCTAGCAACATGTAAGAGCTCAACCATATCATATCGTTTGCTTAGTTTGCTAAATATGTGTCAAACATTTTAGGTCACAACTTGAACTTTCGAAAAGGCAAGGAGCCCATGGCCTAAAAACATATCACTTACTACAGTGTTTTCTTTAAATTACACTTTGGAATAAGGCTATGATGTTTGCAAATATATGGGGTGTAAGTGTAATCTAACCTGTACTTCACTAATTGAAAATATGATAAGGGAGGAAGGAGACTCCAAACAAACCAACCTTTGCTTCACTGACCACTGCCGTCACCTTCACCACTTTGTTGCAGTGAAGTTTCCTCTTCACTAAGTCTTCCACTTGGACGTTGAACTTCATGAACGTCACATACATGAAATAAACCGTCAACAGCAACAGGCTTTCCCACCAGGTGATGCGGTTATCCAGGAAAAAGGAAATGAGCATAAGCAGGCCCAGGATGTAGAAGGAGACGTCCCTGAACAGGGGCCACCAGGTCAGGTTCAGAACCTCTCTGGAAAAGAGTGCGCACATTCCAATTACGAAGAGGATGTTGAATACCGCAGAGCCGACGATCGTCCCTATGCCGACATTGCTGTGAGATATGAAGACTCCTATCAGAGAGGTGAAGAGTTCTGGAGCTGAGCCACCGGCAGCCATGAAGGTTGCACCCGCCACATCATCCGAAATAGACAGCTTCTCGGTGATGACGGTCAGCGAAGGGACAAAGAATTCATCGCAGACAATGGCAAGGGCTATAAACATGTAAATCATTCCGAAAATATGGAGGATCACTGCGCCCCTCCTTCGATCTGCAAGGGAGAAAATGTCTTCTGGATAATCTACTTTCACTGGAGGGACGACTTCAGTCTTGTTGCCATTTTCAGATTCCAATTTCAAAGTGGAGGGTGCTTCAGGGGCGCCATTTTGGGTCAGCTCTGCAAAATCCAGAAGACGTCTTTGATGTACGTGCACTGGCTGTTGGCTAGCTGGGGTAGAGGGCAATTCTGCTCCCTCTGGGTCTATCTTAACAAAGGCACTAACTGAAAAGGACAAAGTGCTAATGGCTGTTATGCTAATTAAAAGGCATACTATCCTCGCAAGCTTCAGTTTTTTCCGGACAAACTGGTGCCTCTGTTTGCAGCCAAGCGATGTCTCTTTTGTGCATGGTGCTCCCGGGATCCCACCAGCAGCAGCCTTCCAAAGGCTCATCTTATAGCCTTCAATGGACACTGTCCTTTTGGGAATTCAAAAGCAGGTGGACTGCTCTGTCATCTTTACATTCCTGGATTTCACAGTCAAAACAACATCAAAGCTCCAGTGTCCTGCTCTGTCTGCATATGCTTGACAAGGAGACTGCTTCACATTCAGGCTTAAAAAACAGAAAGGATTTACCATTAGCAAATGTTGTGTAATTAATTATATTATAGTACACATTTCTGGGCATTTTGATAGACACTAGTTCAATTTGTGCAGAGATAACAATAGAGAATGTAACCAAAAAAACGTTTTGTTTATGATTTTAGTAACATTGTTGAATATTTTTATGTATGAGTGAAATGCTCATTGAAAAGTACACTGTTATGTTATTCATTTTTTATTTTGGCAGTCCCCTAAAGCTCACAGGGGACATGTGCAGAGATGGCTGAAGATTTCCAAATTTGATGGCAAGACAGGAGGCTAGCATTATGCATAACATTCTATTCACTCTTTCTTAGCAGTACTTTAAGGCTTCAAAAACAGAACCTTAAACACATCACAATGTAAAATAGAATCCTCATTCCATTAATAGTCTTTGTCCTCCATTTTCTTCCTCTTTTGTTTGCTGCTTCTGAGCAGATAAATGTCATTACTTTTGGTTAAAATTAAATGTGCTGTGTGTATGAATAAATTAATTAGTAATATTATCCAATTTATGGGTATATTAATTAATTTTATGGGGAATTTTGTATCTTAATGTTAAGAAATTGTAAGTTTTATGGGAAATTGTTCAATTTTAGGTGGTTAATGGTTGTTAGTAAACAAGCAAAATGCCTTTCTGAGGTAACTGGATTCAGAGATGGTTGAAGCCTGCAGGTGCTAAACCGACATGAGCATTTCAATGCAAGCAGGGCATTTTGAAGAGTCATTGTATTTGCTGGCACATGCTTTTATGAAAGAAAGGCCATTGGGAACTAGGCAAGTCGTGTTTGACGATTGTCAGCACAATCGCATCACACAAAGGTATTGCAGAAGAGCTTGCGTTTGACATGTAGTGCCAGCGAGCAGAATTCAAAATGAATCAGGGCTTATTTTTAAACACTTCAGGTTGCTTCTAGAGGAGGTAGATCAGTCAACTCATTTCCTAGCAACCAAATGCATTTCTATGCAATTGTTGCTGGGACGGTTGAGTAAGGAGAATTTCATTAAGGAAGTAAGGAGATCGTCGTATAAGTAGGAATTTAATCAAAGTAAACATTTTAAATAAATAGGAAATAAGGAGAATTGTCTAATATGGCTGATCAGGAAAAATTAGATACACGTCAAGAGGGCTTAATAAGGACAAATTTAACATGAGATAGCTCAAGAAGCAGTGAGACAGGTTTTTGGCAAAAAGAAAGTTGGGAAAGGATGATGAGGAAGAGTATTTTTCAGTATTTGATGAAGAGGAAATGAAAAGAGGTCCACGAGGAAAATGTATGAAAAAGAGAAAACATATGGATATTATATCCAAGAAAAAAGGAGTACTATGCAGCTCAAAAGGAACAGGTGTCCACAGAGGCACACAGAAAATTCAGTTTAACACTGAGAGTGATGACATTCAAAATGATGGAATGGAATTAATTGGTGAAACATAATATGGATGAATATATTCTAGACCTTGATTATAAGGATTGTATGCATGAGGAATTTGAGGAAGGGTAAGAATCCAGGTTGAAAGAATCTAAGGAAAATAAAACGGTAATTGGCCTATTGGGGGATAAACTATTTGAACTAAAAGATATAAGACATCCAAGAAGAAAGGAGTGGTGGCCCTTGAACCATGTGGCTGATTATATCAAAAGAAGAACAAGAAAGCCTTTAGAAAAAGAGAAGAGGAATATTATGAGGGCAGGATGTTTGCAACCAGTTGTTGATGAAAAGGTAACTTTAACTCCAAACCTTGACCCAAAATTTGTTACAATACTTCTTAAGCTTGGCAGAGATCCCAGTAAGGTTCTGAAGAGATCATTAATACAGTGCCAAGACAGGGTTTTCAGTATTCTGGGACCATTGGTGAGAATTTTTGATGCAGTGGAAGAAGCTTACTTGAAGGGAAATGATTTATATATACATCTATTGAGAGGAAGGTGCCAATGTGCATGTTGTTTTCTGGGCAATGTAAATGCTGGATTATTGGCAGAAAGACGCAAAATGGTGTCATTGCAAACTAAACTGAAATTAAGAAATTTAGCTAGGAAAGAGTCAAGTGAGGAGGCAAAGGGACTCTTATTTGTTGAAGGAATGGTTACATTTTTAAGTAAATATGTTTAAACATTCACAAGTCTAGACAAGGCACAGTTCTCAATGTGTAGAGTATTTATTGGGAACAGTTTTTATGGGAAGGCTGGGAGGAGAGGGCAACCTTTCAGCTGAGCAAACTTTAAGTCCCAATATTCAGGTCACCAAGGAAATGGGAACTATAAAGATCAAAGTTTCTATCCTCAACATGGGAGAGGAGGAAGATCTGCTAGAGGATGTGTGCAAGGTGCCAATCAGAGAGAACATGAGTATGAGGACTGTTATTGGTGCTATCCATACAAATGTGGAAGAAAGGTTGAGGTTTTTCAAAGAACAATGGAAGAAGATTACACAGGATGCATTAGTCCTAGCAGCAGTCAGAGGTTGTCAAATAGAATTTGATACAGAGCCACAACAACTGAAAGAACCAAACAAATTGGTTTTCCAAAACAATTTGGATAAGGTAGTAGAGGAAGAAATGTTTATCAAAAGATGCAATACTAAAGATAGGGAGGAGAAGAAGAGATATGTGAGTAATTTATTTCTAGTACAAAGAGAAGGACAACTAATGAAGGCTGGTAATACATTTGAGAAATTTGAATCAGTTTGTGACATACAGGCACTTTAAAATGGAAGGGATTTGCCTTATGAGGAACTTTCTTCAAGATTTAGGGCCTGATTTAGATTTCGGCGGACGGGTTACTCCATCACAACAGTGACGTAAATCCCGCCCAGAGAAATATAAATCCCATTATTTGCTGTGGGATTTATATTTCAGAGAGCGGGATATCCAGCACCGTTGTGATGGAGTAACCAATCTGCCGAAATTTAAATCAGGCCCTTAGATTGGTTAGTGAAGATAGAACTCAAGGATGCCTACTTCACGATTACAATTGCAGAGGAAAGTCAAAGTTTCTTACAGTAAAGATGAAAAGGACAGTTATATCAATTCAGATGTCTTCCCTTGGTTTATCAGCAGCACCATGGTGTTTTACAAAGGTTCTAAGACCTCCAGTGGCTTTTTTATGAGAAAGAGGAATAATGATGATTGTTTATTTGGCCGGTATTTTGATGATGAATCAGGATGTGGAGGAGTAGAAGGAGGTTGGTAAGGGATTTGCTGGAAACTTTGCGATTTATAACAAATGTGGAAAAATCAGTTTTAGCTCCAAGACAACACATAGGGGCTGATTTAAGAAGCCCTAGCGCCTCCTTGCGCCACATTAGCATCATTTTTATTGATGCTAATGTTGCTCAATGAAGCCAAAATCGCAGCACCAGATTCACAAAAGTAGTGCAATGCATGCATTGCGCCACTTTGTAACCCTTTGCACTACATTATGCCTGTGCCAGGCATAATATATGCAAAGGGAGCGTTCCCCCCTGGGACGGGGGGCGGGTGAAAAAATGTCACAAAGAAATCTATGAGATTTCTTTGAATAATTTGTTGGGCACTTTTAACGCCTGCTCAGGGCAGGCGTTAAAAGGCGGCACACCATTGTTTTCAATGGGCTTTGCAGGATTAGCATCAACATTTTTTATGCTAGTCCTGAAAAGCTCCAAACTAGCGTCAACAATTTTGATGAATATTTTCAGAAAATTCAGGAAATGTTGGGTCCCCTGGGTCCCCTGGCTTCTTGGGTGACTTATCAGTTACCAAATTACATAAATTGGAGGCCAGATCCGGGTACAATGCAGTGGATGCATTCCTTCAAGATTGGAGAGGAATAAAGGGTTATGCATTTCCACCTTTTTCTATGATTCAGAGGGTGTTAGTGCACTTGAGAAGGCAGAAGAATCAAACAGTAATAATGACTCAGTCTTGGAAAACACAGGCTGGGTTCCCTATGATTATGGAGACGATGAGCGAGAAACCTTAATTAATAAAGAAATGCATAGGACTTTTAAAAGGAGAAGAAGTGGAGGATCATTTGTTGGTGGAGTCTGGTTTGCTCAACTTTCTAGTATGGAAAATATCAGGAATTCAGGAACATTCTCACGTCTTTCAGGAACAGATACAGACTTACTTAGTGAGTCACAGGAAGCAGGCACAAGAAAGAAGTACAGAAGTGCATGGCAGTTATGGTTCCATTGGTGCATTGTAAGGGATTTGGATCTCATGGAAGCAGATGAAGTAGAATTAGCACATTTTTGGCATATATGTTTGAAAAAGGTTTATCATATACAACAGTTAATTGCTAGAGGTTGGCAGTTGCAGTAAGACATTCTTTAAAACAAGGTTTATTATTTGGTATAAGTTCATTGGTATGCAGGGTGGTGAAAGGAATTAAATTGAGAAGACCATCTAGAGCAAAATATCAAAATGCATATGTTGGACATGGCTCTTCTTAGGGGATTTCCCTGAAACTTTTTGCCTTTCCTCCCGAGTTTTTGCTGACTCTCTTTGTGTGGCCTTAGGACTCTGGGCACTTTCCCACAGTACTGTAGTGGGAAAGTGTGTGCACCCTTCCTACACATGCCAGGATGGGGCGCTTATGTGATTGGTTGAGGGACTGTACCTAGGAGTGCCCTGTAAAAAGGTACACCACATACCCGGGGTGGGTACGGCCCTGGCCACTAGTGGGACGCTGTTTCACCCTCGAGAATAGCCTGACCAACATGTAGTAGGCCTGACAGTGCAGGCCTATGGAGGCGCAGGTGCACCTGTGCACAGGGTGGCATCTCCCCTGCTATGGCCTATCCTGAGTAGGCCTTACGCTACCCCTAAAGCACCCCCCCTGGACGGCAGAGCAGGTGGTGTGTGGAAGGCAGGGCAGGTACACAAGGGTGTTCCATGCCCTGGTAGGAGAGAACCCCCATGTGAGTTTTCCCTACCTAGGAGGCTGGCTCTCCCTGGAGTTTTTGCTGATTTTGTTTGAGTGGCCTTAGGGCCCTGGGTACTTTACCACTGTAAGTACAGTGTAAAATTGTGCGCAACCTTCCTACATATGTTACAAAACTGCGCTAACCATTGTGTGTGCACAATGGTGGTTTAATATATACTGAGTCTTGCACAGCTTACCAGTATTTGCACACTTGCACATTGGTGTTGTCATATATACTGGGCCTGGCACAGCTTACCACTAGGTGCACACTTGCACAATGGTGTTGCAACAAGTCCTGAGCCTGCCACTGTAGGTCAGTGTATGTGAACTTTCACAGTGGTGATTTATTATATACTGAGCCTGGCACAGCTTACCAGTATGGGCACACTTGCACAATGGGGTTTTCATATATACTGAGCCTGGTACACCTTACCAGTATGTGCACACTTGCAGAATGGTGTTTTCATACATACTGAGCCTGTCACAGCAGACCTGTGTGTGCACATTTGCAGCTTTTTTGGTGTTCTTAAACTTGTGTCCAGCCTGCCCCTGTAGGCTTGTGTGTGCATCAGGGCACATGTGCCCAGGGAGCGTAGAATACCCATGTGTGTTTTCACTCCCAATGAGAGCTGCTTTGCCCATAGGTTAAGATGAGGGAAGGTTACAATTAATCATAACTGCAATGGAGCAGCCTTATGATGTTTATTATCATTGGATTCACAATGACAAATCCCTTCCTACGGTAAAGGTGTTTTTTTTAAATAATACCTTGGAAATGCCACTCCTAGAAAGTGGGTATTTCTATGTTTGTGTGCCTTTTTAATTCAGCTTCATTCCACTGAAGGCTGTGAGAAGCACATCTGTGCATTTCTTAGCGACAGCTATAAAACTTGGGCAACTAGAATGACAGACTTCTGCTATTTGAGGACCTGGCTGGATAGACTGGATGAGAAGTTGTGAAACTTGCCCACTTAGAGCCAGATCATGGCCCCACTAAAGATTAGGATCTGCATTCCATAGCCAAATAGCAGACAGGACTGAAATTTAGAGGAAACATCTGTGGTTCAAAGGGAAACCCTCTAAATCACCCCCAACTTCAAAAGCTCACTTCAGTATAACTACTGGTACGACAAATCAACAACTTTGAGACACAGGAATGTGGGATGGAGACGATGGACTACATGGTGCACACTTCCAGAGGAATCTTTTGCTCACAAGGAGTAATTACTGCCCAAGGAAGGAATCGCGCACCCTTCCTGCATTGTGCCTGGCCTGGGCAAACTCCTTGCTGCTGTATGGCACTCTGAAGTGTGCTCTCCAAGGGCTTGTTGGCTTCCCCCTGTTCTCTGGTGGTGGTCTCAGAGACATCAAAAACTTCCCACGAGGAACCTACACCTCCTACCAATGTCATCTGGAAAGCCTACAACGTCTGCTGGACATCCACCTGGTAGAAGCAATATGAGTGTGGAACTAAGTATTGTGCCTGGAGACTGGATTTGCCTGGAGCGGAGCCTTCAACGTGCTGCCCACATTTAAGGAGTGCAGCCTTTCATTGTGGGGGACACGGCACGCATAAGCATCTGGTTGGAAGTGAGTTCATTTACTGGTTGCGGGACTCCGCGTGGCTTTCTTTTGTCAAGTGTGCCGCATTTCTCTCATGCGACACCCGACATCATGCTCATTGTGTGCGGTGTCCGATTCCCTGGTTGCGGCCCTCTGATGTGAGGGCATACCTGGAGCAGTGCTGCATTCTACCTCTGGCAGCACCGCTGAACCTGCATCCCTGTTTGTGTGACTGGATTTGTCTGGTGCTTCTCAAGTCATTGTGCACCAGATGTTGTACCTCATTCCAGGGAGGGATTGGAACTCTTTGTGTGTGTGTGTTCAGAATTGTCTGGTGTGACTCAAGTCATTGTGCACCAGATGTTGTGCCTCATTCCAGAGAGGTGCAGCATTGGTCACTTTGCATATGTGATCGTAATTGCCTAGTGCGACTCAAGTCATCGCTCATCAGATGTTATACCCTAATCCAGGAATCAAATCATATCAGGATTTATAGAGTGCAACTACTCACCTGTAAGGGTCTCAAGGGGCTGAGGGGGTTGTCCTCTGAGCTTCAGTTGAAGAGACAGGTTTTAAGGTCCTTCCTGATTTGAGGTTGCAATGGTGACTGCCTGAGGTACAGGGGCAGGGTGCTCAAGCTCTTTGCTGCAAGGTAGGCAAAGGATCTTCCACCAGCTGAGGTCTTCCGTATGACATTTAGAGAGAGTGTGTTTAAGAATTAGCAGATGATTTTAATTTATATTAAAGAAAATTAAAGACAGATAAAATACATCAAGTAGAAGAAGAAGACGCTATAGGAGAATCAAACAAAAGAGGAAGAAAATGGAGGACAAGGACCATTTATGGAACTGAGGATTCTATTTTACATTGTGATGTGTTTAAGGTTCTGTTTTGGAAGATTTTAAGTATTAATGCTCAGAAGAAGTAAATACAATGTATTATGCATAATGCTAGCCTCCTTGTCTTTAATAAAACTGTGATTCTTTATTCCGTTAACCTTTAAGATTCTGATTCTCCACAAAGGTGCTTCTCATGACTTCTTTGAAGATCCACCAGGAAGCTGGCAAATAGTGTACAGGGGTGGAATGCATGCAGTTCCTGCACTTTTCTTTTATATTTCCGTAGCAGGCACTTAAACCAGTCTTCTGGGGAGAAAAGAAGGAAAGAGTCATGTTGCCTTGAAGAAAGGCATTGGTCTATGCTAGACAATCTTACTTACTCAAGATCAGCATTATGCTCTGTATGTAATGTATGCCGCTTGATCGGATGAGAGGTGCATTATATTGATTCTATCAGAAAGAAAGTGTAGAAGCAACTGATGCTGCTACCAATAAGAACCACAAGGGGGACAAATGGTAGAGTGTCCACATGCACCCCTGTGCTCTTCAAACAGTCCTTTATTCCTGCCCCAAAACAGACTTCTTTAGAGTCAAAAATAATGTGAGAGGCTGCAAATCAGAGAATTGACTTGTGGTGAATGACTCTTAGGTCAGAGAGAGAAAGACATGGACTGTCTAGGCATTAGTTGTGTGTGGGATGCCATATTCAAGGCCTAATCACAAACTAGCAGAAAATAAGTCAACACTTGTATTAGCAGTAATGAAAGTCCAGTTTAGTCTACATTCAGCCCTGGATTTCACATTGCTGCAGTGTGAGGAAAGTGTAAGTTTGTAGGGACCATGCAATGGGAGCATTCACAGACCCTGCTGGAATCTTGGTGCAGGTCCCATTCCGCCTGCTTCCTTAAGCCCACCTTCAATGCCGGGGATCAGACACTTGTGGAGGGTATGAGTATCAGTGAAGATCAGCATCACCAATTCACTTCAGACTGAAATTATGTTTACTACAGAAAGTATGGTACCTGGTCAAAATATCACCAAATCTCATCTTTAGAGAATGAGTTGAGGAAACCAAGGACCAAAGAAAAGACCACTTTTACACAGAAAATGGTAAACTATGTTGTATCCTGAAAAAATATATCATAACTTTACCATTTCAAAACACCTTTCCTGATTTCCAACTCTATTTCTTTTCCCTTCTTTTTCCTCTTTTATTACTGAAAAGTCTTGCTCACATCTAAGCACTACTCCTGCTTGTTCCTGCACTGCATCCATAGACACTAGTTTCCAAAATGAAGCCCACTTTCAGACAAATCTGAAACAATCCTAATGTAAGCCATTCAGCCCTCCTAGCTAGAAAACACTAGTATCTCTTTCTTTTACAAATGTTCTCTCTACAGCCAAATACCTGGGACACACCTCTATCCTGAAAAGCCCTCAGCTTTATGATAATACCAAAACATTCTTTAATTTTAATTCATTAATTTGACTGTTTGGAATTAATGAAGATAATATGTTACCTTGTCCTACTCCTACCATAACTCAAACGCAAAATTCAATTACGTTATTTTAAAATATTTTGGATTATAATAAATTAATACTAAGTCTAACGTTATTTTAGACTACGTCTAATTAATTTTATAACTCACAAGAAAATCCTTATTGTAATCCTAATGCCAGCACTAATACTGTATTTCAATTTAAGACAAATGAAAATAATATATAATTCATTAAATACATGCTTATCCTAGCCACAGACCAGATTAAATAGAACTAATTTTAATAATTCTAAACATTATTCCAACTTTAAACATAACTGTGATTCGTACTGATGTGGGTCTGAAGGGCAGTGAGGAAAGGGAGGGGGAAATTGGAAGTGAGAAAATTTCAGAATGGTTACACTATGTAGCAGTTTGATCTGTAAACTTACAGAACACTTAGACTGCTCATTTCAAATGTATCTTTAAGTGCCTCATGCAATATCGAAATAGAAGTAGAGAAATAATCATATATTCAGTTAAATTAACGCATAGTATACCCATGCAGCAAAATAAATTAAACAAATGTAAAAAACAAATCTACACTTTATTCTAACTTTACACTTACCTTTGAAACATACTGATTTATATTAAATGAAACATAAATAAACACATGAGTAATGCAATTTATTTTCTAACCCTAACCCTAAATTTAAATAAAATGTTTTTAAATTAATTTAAATAATAGGACATCTAACATAGATTAAACATACGTAAATTAATATAAATTATTTAGCTAGATGTCCAAGGGTCTTGAAGGATATCAAAGAGGCAGAGGAATGCTAAGAAGACAAGAGAGATTTGTGTTATAGAAGTAGCAAACTAGAATTTTGTGTAGTCCCCAAAATCCACCTCCACACCTTGTGGGCAGATAACCTGGGCTTAAAAGAAACCCCCAGATATGAAGAAACCCAAAAAGCAGACCAGAATTCAGACAAAGAAAGCAGTCCTTGGGTGATGCTGCATCAATAGCTTTCATTAACCAATAGTGGAAGATAAAAACTTAAGATATGCAACATGTTCATTCAGTCATGCCACTGCTGTGACGAGAGATGAAAAGCACTCTGAGTTTCCCAAGGCCGTTTCCCCTCAGTATTGAAAAGACCCAAAAGAAGAATGATGTTGTTTTTTTTTAAGCTAGCACAGCTGTTCCAAAAGTAGTTACAGTGGCCGAGTCAACACACTGAAATTAGGCCTTTCTTAGAAGGAGAAACTGTTTCAAAGTTATCCATTTGGAAAAGAGAAAAAATGATAGATCAGTGTCTGTCAAAATTGGAATTAGTCTTATTAGTTGCCTTGATATTAACAAAGATGGCAGCTTTTTTAAAACAAAACTATGTATGAATATATTGCAGCATGAGTGCATGGCCCCACAAATGGCATGATTCGGTCAGATTCCTACTACAGTTTAAAATCTCATAGTTGAAATGGTCAACATCATTGGATTTTTTGTCACATGAGAAGCTGAAAAAAGTCACTGAGCGACAGGATCATCACTTAATTGAAAGAGAGTGAGATCTACTGCGCAATTCCACCACCAAACTGTCAGATGAGAAAAGAAAATGTCCACCTGAAAATGCTGAGAAAACTATGCATGAGAAACAGAATCCCCATCTCACTGAAACAGATAAGAAGTGTGTGGCTGGTTCACTATCAAAATGTCAGACAAGGAAAGAAAAATGAATTATGAAGACTGTGGAGAACTTTTCTGCAAAGGAAAACATATTTGGTGAAGGAACATGTTAATAAGAAAATTCCTAGCAAGAGGAAAAAGAGAGAATGCTGTGTGTCACATTATGAAACCTTTGCAGTATTCGATAAAAGGAAACTCCCTTTTGGTCCCTCCCTAAATATGGACACTACTGCAAATTTAACTGCAAACCTAAAATGAAAAGCAGGCCCTAATGTGGATTTAGGAGAAACTAGACAAGTTGCATACACTGGAAATCGATAGTCATGTACTTGAGAAAGTTCATGAACCTTGAACGATTTCTGAGTGGTTTACTGAGGCACATCAGGTGCAGATGAAGACATTCAACCTGACTGTTTCATCTAGAAACCCAAATTCATAATATCAACATACATACCTGAGCTAAAGTCACTGAACCAATTTCTGCAAAGAGATCTACCAGTGCCAGGAAATACCAGAGCAAAAACCTCCCTCTTTCATAACTACCATGCTCATGCCACCCCAAAGTACTGTAGCCAACAGCCTGGGGACAAAGCAGATACCTGGGGGAAGAGAGAGGATCTGACTTCAACATCCTGCAAAATGTCAAATTGTTTGATATTTTAAGGAAGGTATGCCCAAGTTCGAAGACAAAAAGAAATAAGACACTTGACACCAGACCAAACATTGTATGAACAAAATGAGGACTATGTTTAGTTGTTTGTCAGAGTATTGTATACAAACAAATCGTCTGACTTAAATATTGCCTCATACGTATAATTTACAAAATTGAATTCCCATTTGGGGTTGATTTCTTTTCATATGGGGTGATATTTTTGTAGACAATCTTTAGGACTCCATTTGTATATCAAAAGACATTCTGACAATGATTTTCTGATACTGCTCCCTTGACTGAGAGAAAATTGGCCATGTCAAAATGCAAGGTCTAAGAATCGTATAAGGAATTCAATTAAAGGAGTAGTTGGCAACCACAGCCAGCATTGTGGTGTGCAACAAAAAATGGTCAGTACCTCAGTATGTAAATATTAATAGATAACTGAGGTTGAAAACTCTAATCCAAAATTCACTTTGGAAATCTACAGCTCAATTCCCCAGTAACAAAATAGTAAATTGGTTGTCCTCACCCTCCTCAAAGTACACTTCACAGCATTCCAAGAAGTATTTCTCTAAAGGGTAATGTATTTGAGTTGATCCTTTACCGTACTGAGTCTCTCTAGTTCTTCCTCTCTTATCAGACTCTTCAAGCACACTCATCTTCACTGTGAGCGGTGGCTCCGATACACAAAAACTCTTTAGTTCACCTGACCCTAAAGGAATCCCTTTGCCCTTGACCAATGCCTCGAGGATAGACCAAAGATTTGCAAATAAACTTTGTGGTTATAATTCCTATGCCATAACTTATCTATCCCCTGTCCCAAAGCTTGATCAACATCTGAGTATTTAAATGTAGCCAATTCAAGTCATAACCTGGAAGAGTGAGTAGGTACTTCTCATATAAAGCTGAGGTCGCCCCAGATGACAGTTTTGAGATGTAATAGGAAGATCCTGAAATCTGTAACCCACGGCGGCAGGTGTGAGAAGTACTGCTGTGGGGTAACTTTCATAACTTATCTGGCACAGGCCTTCCTGCCATAGCGGGTTTAATCCTAGCCGATATTTTCTATCCAGTTACAAATGGCAGAACTTTTATACCCTCTGATAACGGTGTTGAACTTTTTCTGGCGGGGCTGAAAGTCCTACAAGCATTCCATTAGACAGAGTACATCTCAGAAACAAATGCATGGAGCCACGGATAAGTGCCATCAACACGTCCCAATTCAGTCATGCTTGCAATAAGGTCCTTATGCAGGACTAGCTGCTTTCCATTTCATCTACATATTGATTCTATGCCTACTCAATCACTACAAGCCACACTGCTTCTGACTGATGTTAATCATGGTGCCATAAGTACTGGCATCATTTTCTGTTGCACTGTGGTGAATGCAGTGCAAGACGACACTCACTTTATATAAGTCTCTTAGTGGCCACCGTTGTTGGCACAGCAAGTGCTGTGTATCTCTAGACACGTTTCAGGATATTATTAGTTTTCTGCAGAGAGTAACATTTAAATGTGAGGGTGCTGGCAATGCTGCTCGCGGTCTTCTCAGTGTCCTTTACCACTCCGAGAGCACAGGTGCACCCCAATGATCTAGTCAGCCCTACAATTTAACAAGCAGCCAATCAAAAAAGGGGTGGAGAGAGCATACTTCTTGATATACCAGTACACAACTCACTAAGATGCATTGTGGTAAATGCACCCTTACTAAATAAAAATTTGAAGTAGAATTAGAATACTCTGTTTATTGCCTGCTGGAGTGGCGAAGGCTTCAACCTCAAAATGTATGCAATTAAAAACAAGTGGTTGGCATCCTGTGGCCAAAAGAGTAGACACGTGGTGTCCAGTCACAAGATTTTTATGCAACACAAGCCTTAATGACTTCCATAAGTCTGTCGATGCTGTTGATGTCCTTATGTTTTCATGACTGATGAACCTTTTGATACTCTGTTCTTTGATATCAAATCAAATTAGTTTTATGTTGCTTATATTTTATATCACTGCATCTATACCCATATAACTATTTACAGATTTTTAATCGTATGTAAGCCTGCCGTCGTCTTAAATAATGAGCCCGCTTTTGGCCACACCACTAGACAGATGCCATATTTTCTCTTTATTAACACTTCAGGTACTTGTGGCACCTATCAAAAACAAAAGGAACTTCTGACAAGCCTCACTCCGTGAGGAATTAAACAGAAGAACAGTACTCGAGCGACCACAACTGAGCTACATATGTACTTTTATTAACCCCCGGTGTGGTTGTCGGCGCTCTTTGAAAGTGCTTTTTTGGGGCACTGTAGTATGATAGTGACAATTAATTCTCAGGGTTTGACAGGGAAGGTAAATTTATTACAGACGGAGAGTATGGAATGTTAAAACTGTCATAGGAGGAGGCTAAGATGCATTGCGTTTATTTCAATATATACATTAAACCCCAACGGATCATAACAAATTGTTTACATAATAGGATAGGCGAGGTATCTCTGGCTGAACGTGTCCACCTAAAAATGCAAGTTCCACTTGGCGTTCCTCTGTTGTAAATTCCAGTTGTAAATGGTATTTACTGGATCCAATTGTGGCCCATGCGTTATTGAACATGGGACTAAAGGATCCTCATTAGATCCAGATTCAGTACACTATAAAAATTTTCACTGACTTGTACCTCAATGAAATGGTACAAAAGAATTCATTTGGCTCTGCCAGCTCCCCAGAGAAGCAAAAGGGACCAAGTAGTGTGTTCAAGTGGATGGAATGTCATTTCTGGCCAGTGCTCCGGTGGCATGTGACAAAGGAATCTCTCACGTCCCCTAATCTGTGGATGAGGTGGTGGGATGTTTGAGGTCCCAACAAGCCCTGGTAAATTTTAAGATTGTCTAACGGGGCCTGTAAGCACTAGCTACAATTCAACCAATATTCAGTCTAATTCCGAATGCTGTGCATCATTCCACCTTTGGAATGATGTACCGGCCTTGCAAGGGATCTGGATTCATTTACATGAATCATACCCTCTATTCAATTAATCCACCCCAACACTGTAGTTCTCCAACAGAGACTAGTGGTTTACATGGCTAGCAGGGAATTTCTTTGCAAGTACACAACCAATCACTGGCAGCATGGTTTCCACCAGGCATTATGTACTGTCCTTTTTCTAACCTTCTACTATATACCCAATGAAAAGAAACAACAGGGATTGTACTGGTTAATTGAAAAAAAAATCTGAAATCATTGTGCGCATTTAGACACCAATAACCAGATACCAGATTGGAGATGCAAATTGAATTCCCTGGGATTGTCTTCATAGTAGTTCATTTGACATCAGACATCCCTCACACAAGCCATTGGTTCGTCAGAAACCATGTGTAACAGGTCACTGCATCCCCCTACGGGGTATGCATTAGGAAGAGATGCCAAAACTATAGCAGAGTATATGTCACTCAGTGGCTGCTGCGATGGCAAACAACAGGTTTTAGAGGTCGCCTTCCGCCCATACAAAAGCAGATTTTGCTGTACATTGTTTGAAGTGTTGAATGATAGTCTGGAAAATATCCAGCTATTGGCCAGTGCCAAGAGAACAGTTCTGAACTACTGACCAGCCGACTCACTGTGTGTCACATGATATAGGCTCCTTTCACACAGTCGCCCAGTGAGATGCCGATATCACATGGCGGCAGACAATGTGAGCTGAAAACCCTGGCAGAGAGTGTTTCCAAATCACATTGTGTGGAGCCTGAGCATAGCTGAAATACATCAAGAATGCGTAACCTCCCTAGGGCATCAGAGGAAGCCTTTTAAGCCTTGTTGTTGTCGTTGTTTAGGGGCTTAGAGTGCCTCTCAGACAGTGACACCTGCACAAAGTCACACCCCCTACTACAATGACCGAGCCCCTTCTGAAGCACTTATGGATAGGATGTAATGAGATCAAGTCCCCACCTGATACCAGACCCTGCCTCTCCAGGTTACTTCACCTCACATGGTGAGTTTTTTTGGAGGTTGTCAGGTCTTGAACTTTCATTTTATTTTCTATAATGGCCAATGCCTTAGCCTATTGAGTATGTAATTTTTGCATGGTCATATTATTTAATTGCAGTATTTGGTTTCTATTGGAAGATCACTGGATTGTAAGTGGCTTTGTTCACTTCTTTGGCTTAAAAGCAGGTGGAAATAAAACTGCTGTTAAGTCACGGATGTAGCAGCCGATTCCTCTTCCTTCAATGACATCATGTAGGTCTCCCAAGAGCCCAAGGAAGCAGTGAAATGGTGGGTCCCGATAGAAAACTTCCATGGATCTCCAGAGACCAGAAGAAGAGGGTGGCATGCCGGGTGACAGACTGACTTCCCTGCCCTCCCTCAAGCCTCAGCGGGCCTTAGGGAGGTTGGAGAATGGAGGATAACTGTGTGTCTCCGAGAGGCAGGGGAACAGAGGATAACTGTGTCTCATGAAGCTAGGGGAACTGTAAGTGCCTTTTCCTCTCTCCTGCCGGTACACCAAGATATGCAGCAGGCAGCATATTTATTTCTATGCTTGGCAGCAGCACTCACACACCCGCTATCAGCACAGTGTTTGACCTATGCTTCCTCGTGCAGCCTTGTTCACAAACATCCCAAAACAAAAGTCAGAAATGTGCTCCTGCGAGGAAAATCCTATCAAAAATTAACCCTGGAGCGGTGCTTGATATTTATGACAGACACAGACAGTAATTCCCTGTCATAAATATATCTGCATATACAATGATACTAGACATGCATTCCTGCAAATAGATGTGCAATTTGTAAACAAGGATTTGTTTTCTTCAGTTTTTGTGCGAAGAAATGTGTTCTCCGACACCTCGAGCAATATTAGGTATTTTCAATCCATATTCCCCCCTGCAAAAGCATCTACTCCTGCCCTTGACTGAAGTATTTTTTTTTAGCATTTTCAATGAGGAAACTGACTTCAAATGTTTGGTTTCCATCCACAAACTTGAAGGTGTGTGAATATTCACTAACGTGTGATGATGATCTTAACCAGAATTCACCACACACCCTTTTCTACAACTACATTTGTTCACACGTTAGGCTATAAGTAAATGCATGGAAACTGAACCATAGTGGCGGCATTTTCATATAAGCAAATCTCATCTGTGAAGTATAATTCTACCTTCCATGAACATGGAATCAAGAAATATTTTACCCTCCCAAGCACATTTATGTAGCTTTGTAAACTGAATCTAAGTGTGCTACTGAGTCGAGCACCTAAAAACCAATGATCAATGCCCTCATGGCAGGAGGCATGTGAAGAGAAGGTTAGAAGGAGGTGGTGGAGGATGGCAAGAAGACTTTAAAAAAAAAAAAAAAGGAAAAGGAGGGGTTAAGCAGGCCAGAGAGAGGTGGTGAAAATTACAGAATGCCAGGTATATTTTTTTAAAAATACACATATATATATATATATATACACACACACACACCTGATAAGAGTCTAGTGGGACCGTGGGTAGGGGGAATAAGTAACTTCATTTTTTTATAGCTCCTCGTGACATCCTTCCCATGCACAGCTGATTCATGGGGGCACACACACAACAAAAAGAATCGTTGATGGGGTCGGCGTCAATAATGTGAAGTTGTCCACTTCTGTGTTCCCATACTACAACATGCTCACAAGAGGAAAGGTCGCACTTTGCTCCCGTTACCCATGTCATCACTTGGAACTTCTGGGGTGGGGGTCAACAAACCCCATTATCGACAACTGATCTACCCATCTAACATTCTATACTGCTCGTTTTTTTTTTTTTTTTGTTCTGAAAAAAAAAAGCTTTTGTTTGGCTAAAACAGGTATTGTTTCCACTTATTTTATTTAAAAAAAAAAATGACGAGAACCAATTATATTAGCCAGATGGTTGTGGAATTTGCTTTTTGGTAAGTTAGCCATCAAGATAGTTCGTCATAAATTATTGGTTCCTCAATTTTCCCCCAAAAAAGACATCCACAAGTGCAAATCCGTCTCATCTTGAAGGATTAAACTGACACCCAAAGGCGAACATTGCGGAGTCTGCACCAAGCTCAGAGTCTTTTCCTCCCTCTACCACTGGCACAGCCGTTCTCAAGGTCAGTCCGACACTCGCTCTGGAAATCATTCCTAAATGTATTCCCACACCTGATCAGAAATTCATTCCCTCAGAACTTTCGAAAATCATTCCATTGGTCACTTCAGCAATCAGCCCCAGTGTCACTCCACGTCCATTCCCACAGCCAGTCCCGGCGTCACTCCCGCAGTCATTCAGTGAGTCATTTCGGCAATAAATCTCACTGTCTCTCACACCGTCACTTCAACAGTCTATCCCACAGATATTCCCGGGGTGGTCCCCACAGGCACTCGGATAGTCGCAGTCATCCCTCTGTCGCTCATGAAGTAGTTCCCTCCGCCTCTCAGTCATTCCCACAGACATTTCCACTGTCATTTCTACAGTTGCTGGCGGAGACATTCATTTAAAGAGGCCACTCCCTGAAAGATGTCACAGTAGAGTGCGTAATTCGCGCCGGGGGTTGCTGGTGGGGCCCACCAGCATTCATTTTTCGGAAACAGCTCTCATTTTATTTTAACAAACTTTAATTCAGAGCGAGAGAAGCATCAACACGAAGGGGAGAAAGAAGGGGAAAAGAAAGACGAAAAGCGACGCTAAAGGGAGAAAGCAGGGATAACAAAGAACATGCAGGAGTAAGATCAAGAGCCATGGAGCTTCTTGTGCTACATTACAGAGGCTGAGGTGAAATCACGACCAAGCAGCCTTGGTACTGAGCACCAGAACCTTCGAGAGGGCCAGACGCGGGCTTCTGAACAAAACTCTGAGGCCCGGCACTCACTCTTTTACAAACTACACACTGCAACAGACCTCAGACACACAGCTGCCATCATCAAACATTCGAGAACATTTATTGCTGCTGTCAGTGATGCAGCATTGGGCAAAGAACTGTGTTTTTGTCTCTACACAGGATGGGCCCTTCAATCTTGAAGAGCCCAGTTTCATAATCTCAAGCACACTACATCCCGTAACGAATGAGGCAAACATTTTAATTATCTGTGTGTTTCTTTCTGTATTCGAAAGGCTGACTAAGACATTTGAAGCGAGCCTCTTTGTTTTTGGAAACTCGCATTTGTCAGAAACAACCGCCTAGAAGCGCGGCGGATAGTATATGCAGACGGGCCCAGGTGCGCAATCCACGTATCGACGAGATAAGTGCGTCTCGTGGGAGGAAAACTCCTCATTGCCATAAACAGGACGTCGTCTAGATCCGTTATTATGATACACTCCTCTGTCGGTGAAACAAACGGTTCCTTTCCGCTTGTTCCCTGGCACGGAGGCTGCTGCTGTGCCCGCCTCCAGGACTGGCAAGGAGAGGGCAGAGGGTGTCTGGTGCCCAGGGAGAGAAGCAGCCGTGCACATGCCTGCACCCATCAGCACCTGTGCAGAGCGTCGCCCCCGGGAAGCAGCGTTCCTGCATAAGAACCGGGGAGCAACAAATACATCAGGGAATCTTTGACCTTTCTGTGGGAGCAGAAATTCTGTACTTCCCTAAATCCGAGAAGGCAGACTGCCATTTGTCCTGGGCGGGGCCTGACGGAGGTGCGATCGTTTCCCTCTTCTCTAGAGGGACAGGTGTGCCCAGGAAAGCCTGTCTCTAGGAGACATTGTCCACGAGTCTGCAAAATGATGTCCTGTATTAGGGGAGTGCTGTGCTTTAGAAGGGTGTCCATATAAGCGAAGAAAAGTGCGCCCATGTGTGCTGAGGGGAACCCTGTGTAGGCTAAAATGAGTCTGTGTAGCTGTGTAACAGTGGCCAGGCGTCTGGAAATTGGTGTCCTGTGCCTAGAGCGGGGTGATGCCCTCACTTAGGGAGTACTTTCCATGTGCCTTGTAAGAGGATCCTATGCATGGTGAGTGGGTGCCTGTAATTAGGGAGTGGTGTCCCCGTTCCTAGTAGGGTGTCTTGTGCCTGGGGATGGAGCTGCCTGAAATTAGGGAGTGGTGTCCTTGTGCCTTGTAAGGGTGTCTTGTGCCTGGGGACAGTGCTGCCTGTAATTAAGGAGCGGTCTCCCTGTGCCTTGTAAAGATGGCCTGTGCCTATGGATAGTTATGCCTGTAATTAAGGATGGGTGTCCCTGTGCCTTGTAAGGATGTCCTGTGCCTGGGGATGGTGCTGCCAATAATTAGGGAGGGTGTCCCTGTGCCTTGCAGGAGTGTCGTGTGCCTAGGTACAGTGCTGTCTTTACTTAGAGAGCGGTGTCCTTGTGCCTTGTAAAGATGCCCTTGCCTGTTTATGGTGCTGCCTGCAATTAGGGAGAAGTGTCCCTGTGCCTTATAAAGACATCCTATCCCGAGGGACAGTGCTGCCTGTAATTAGTGACTAGTGTCCCTGTGCCTTGTAAAGGTGTCCATGCCCGGGGACGGTGCTGCCTGTAATTAGGGAGGGGTGTCCCTGTGCCTTGTAAGGAAATCCTATGTCTGGGGACAGTGCTGCCTGTAATTAGTGAGTAGTGTCCCTGTGCCTTGTAAAGGTGTCCTTGCCTGGGGACTGTGCTGCCTGTAATTTGGGAGGGGTGTCCCTTTGCCTTGTAAAGGTGTCCTTGCCCGGGGACGGTGCTGCCTGTAATTAGCGAGTAGTGTCCCTGTGCCCTGTAAAGGTGTCCTGTGCCTCTGTACAGTGTTACCTGTAATTTAGGAACGCCATATACTAGATACAAGTACATGTGTCTGGTGAGTACAGTCCTGAGTCTGGTGGGGTGATCTGTGCCTACTGAGTGGTGTACTGTGTCTGGTAAGCGGAGTCCTGTCCTGAGGCTGGTCAGGGGTGTTCTGTGACTAGTGAGCGGTGTCCGGTGTCTGGTGAGGGGTGCTCTGTGTCTAGTGAGAGGTGTCATGTGTATGGTGAGCAGAGTTCTGTGTCTGGTGAGCGGTATCCTGTGTCAGGTGAGCGGTGTCTGGTGAGCGGTGTTCTGTGTCCGGTGAGCAGAGACCCTTGTAGTGCATGGTGTCCTGTGTCTGGTGAGCAGGGTGCTGAATCTGGTGAAGGGTGTTCTGTGTCTAGTCAGTGGTGTCCTGTGTCTGGTGAGCAGAGACTTGTATCTAGTGCATGGTGTCCTGTGTCAGGTGAGCAGAGTCCTGAGGCTGGTCAGGGGTGTTCTGTGACTAGTGAGCGGTGTCCGTTGTCTGGTGAGCGGCGTTCTGTGTCTGGTGAGCGGTGACCTGTGTCTGGTGAGGCAAGTCCTGTGTCTGGTTAAGTGTGTCCTGTGTCTGGTTTGGGATGTCCTTTGTCTGGTGAGCGGGTTTCTGTGTCTGGTGAGAGAAGGCCTGTGTCAGTTGAGCAGTGTCCTGTGTCTGGTGAGGCAAGCCCTGTGTCTGGTGAGTGGTGTCCTGTGTCTGGTGAGCAGTGACCTTTGACTGATGAGCGGTAACCTGTGTAAGGTGAGCAGTAACCTTTGTCTGGTGATCGGTAACCTGTGTATGGTGAGCAGTAACCTTTGTCTGGTGAGGCAAGTCCTGTGTCTGGTGAGCGGTGTCCTGTGTCTGATAAGAGGTAACCTATGTATGGTGAGGCAAGTCCTGTGTCTGGTGAGCGATGTCCTGTGTCTGATAAGAGGTAACCTATGTATGGTGAGTGGAGTCCTGTGTCTGGTGAACGGTGTCCTGTGTCTGGTGACGGTTGTTCTGTGTCTAGTGAACGGTTTCCTGTGTTTGGTTTGCAGCGTGCTCTTTCTGGTGAATGGCGACTTTAGTCTAATGAGCGGAGTCCTGTGACTGGTGAGGAGGGTCTGGTGAGCGATGTCCTGGGTCTGGTGAGTGGTGTCCTGTGTCTGGTGAGCAGTGACCTGTGTCCGGTGAGGCAAGTCCTGTGTCTGGTGAGCAGGGACTTGTGTCTAGTGCATGGTGTCCTGTGTCTAGTGAGCAGAGTCCTGTGTCTGGTGACTGGTGTTTTGTATCTAGTAAGCAGTGTCCTGGGTCTGGTAAGCAGAGTCCTCTGTCTAGTGAGCGGTGTCCTGGGTCTGGTGAGCGATGTCCTGTGTCTGGTGAGTGGTGTCAAGTGTCTGGTGAGCAGTGTCCGGTGAGGCAAGTCCTGTGTCTGGTGAGCAGGGACTTGTGTCTAGTGCATGGTGTCCTGTGTCTAGTGAGCAGAGTCCTGTGTCTGGTGACTGGTGTTTTGTGTCTAGTGAGCGGTGTCCTGGGTCTGGTAAGCAGAGTCCTCTGTCTAGTGAGCGGTGTCCTGTGTCTGATGAGTGGTGTCCTGTGTCTGGTGAGGGGTGTCCTGTGTCTGGTGAGGCAAGTCCTGTGTCTGGTGAGCAGTGTCCTGTGTCTGATAAGTAGAGACCTGTATCTAGTGAGTGGTGTTCTGTGTATGGTGAGCAGAGTCCTCTGTCTGGTGAGGGGTGTCCTGTGTCTGGTGAGCGGTGACCTGTGTCTGATAAGTAGAGACCTGTGTCTAGTGAGCGGTGTCCTGTGTCTGATGAGCAGAGTCCTCTGTCTAGTGAGCGGTGTCCTGTGTCTGGTGAGCGGTGTCCTGTGTCTGGTGAGTGGTGTCCTGTGTCTGGTGAGGCAAGTCCTGTGTCTGGTGAGCAGTGTCCTGTGTCTGATAAGTAGAGACCTGTATCTAGTGAGTGGTGTTCTGTGTATGGTGAGCAGAGTCCTCTGTCTGGTGAGGGGTGTCCTGTGTCTGGTGAGCGGTGACATGTGTCTGATAAGTAGAGACCTGTGTCTAGTGAGTGGTGTCCTGTGTCTGATGAGCAGTAACATGTGTTTAGTGAGTGGTGTCCTGTGTCTGATGAGCAGAGTCCTCTGTCTAGTGAGCGGTGTCCTGTGTCTGGTGAGCAGTAACATGTGTCTAGTGAGTGGTGTCATGTGTCTGATGAGCATAGTCCTGTGTCTGGTGATCGGTGTCCTATGTCTGGCAAATGGTGGCCCTTGCCTAGTGGGGGTACCCTTCTGTCTGTTGAGGGGTGTTCTTTCTCTGGCGAGCGGGTCCCACATCTGAAGAGGTGGTATATGTGCCTGATGGGGTGTGTCCTGTGTCAGGCGAAGGACTCCTGTGTCTGATGAGGGATGTCCTGTGCCTGATGAGCGACACCCCCTTTCCTGGTGAAGCGTGCCTGGTGAGGGGTGCTCTGTGCCTGGTGAGAAGCGTCTGGTGAGCGGTGTACTGTTTCTGGTGGGGGGTGTTCCCTCGCTAGTGAGCAGAGTCCTGTGTCTGGTGATGAGTGCCCTGTGTCCGGTAAGCACTAAGCAGTGCCCGTGTCTGGGAAGGGTGTCTGTTGAGGGGTAATATCCCTCAGGTGAGTGTGTCCTACGTCTGAAGAGGTGTTATATGTGCCTGGTGAGCGGTGTTCTGTGTCTGGCAAGGGGAGTCCTGTGCCTGGTGAGCAGAATCCTGTGTCTGGGTAAGGGGTGTTCTGAGTCTGGTGAGCGGTGTCCTGTGTCTGATGAGCAGTGTCCAGCGTCTGGTGGGTGCTGGCCCTTGCCCTGTGGGGGGTACCCTTCTGTCTGTTGAGGGGTGTTCTCTCTGTTGAGAGAGTTCTGCGTCTGAAGACTTGACATATGTGTGTGGTGAGGGGTGTCCTGTGTCAGGTGAGCAGTGTCTGTGTCCGGTGAGGGACTCCTGGGTCTGGTGAGGAGTGTCCCGTGTCTCGTAAACGATGCCCCGTGCCTGGCCAAGGGTGAGTAGTGAGGGGTGTTCTCTGGTAAGCAGTGCCCCGTTCCTGTGGCGCGGCGTCCTATGCCCGGTGAGGGGCCTCTTTGGCTGGTGAAGGGTGCTCCGCGCCTCCCTGCCTACTGAGTGGTGCCCTGTGTTGTGTGAGGAGTGTACCTGTGTCTGGAGGGCGCTCGTGTGCCTTTGGAAGGCAGTGCCCAGGTCCCAACAGGACCTGTCCCCAGGCCGTGCACCGTGGTGGGCTCCTGACTCTCCCCTAGCCCTCCTAGGGGGTCGGTGCTTACCTGTACTTATGGAAGGGTGGATGGTTCCACCTAAGTACACGCCTCGGAAGGGAATCCTCTAAAACTGTGCAGTTGGTGCACAGGGCATTACTCAGCGTCCAACTTGCAGTAGAGTCTGAGCAGTGTGTGTGTATTTCAGCTCCTGTCATCCTGCAGTCCGTGCTGTGTGTTTGGCTCAGTGTGCCTGGAGGGCCCATGCCGTCCTTGGAGTGCCCCTGCACCTGTCTCCTCAGCCTGTGGGTGAAACACGGCAAGTGCCACCACCTGTTCTTGCCCCCTCCATCCCTCTCATGCCTCTCAACTCTCACCTGCTGGCTGTGCTGGCTCCGGCGGTGGATCTGTGGGGAGCGCGGGGTCCGCAGTCTCTCCCGGCCAGACCAGGACAGGAGCTCCGGGAGATGGACCTGCTCAGCAGCGCTCCTCTCTCATCCGCCGCCTCCCTCCCTACATCAGCAGCCAGTCCTCGTCTCCCAGCGCCCCGCCCTCCCTCACTCCCGCCCGACGCCAGCCTCTTCCCAATCTGTCGCCTCTCTCCGCTCACCGCCTGCCCTTCCCTCCAGTCTCTGGTCAGCCTCCCCCAACCAGTACTGTTCAGTCCACCGCGACAGAGATTTATCCCAGGCACCATCAATCCGTCCGAGAGGCAGGACCAGCCCGCTGAACCCTCTTTACTGCCACCCACCCACAACATGGTACCTCCCTTCTCCAACTGCTGCCTATCCACTATAAATAATCAGGGCCACTGGAATTATGCGATTGTGCGGCGCTTTTCGCATAATTATAGATTTGCCGTATTTGCCACATAATCCATCACCTCCCGCATAAACTGACAACACCACCCATATAACCACCCACATACAATTCCACCAATCTATCGAAATACAATACCCTAGTACGTGAACCTATCTACAACAATACCCACCTAACCATCACAAATCCCACCCATGCAACTATCTACCTAGAATGCCATTGATCATACTACCCACTTACAATGCAACATATTCTGATATATATTTTCGTGGGAGCTTCTATACAGCTGCCAAGCCATGGCAAATGGCCACTTGCTAAAACACTGCCTTAGGTTATCCACCTAAAATAAAAATCAAATACCTTTGCATTTACAAATGAAACCCACCCAGCTAATATTTGGCAATGTGTCATATCTTTAAGTGCCAACAATCATAACTTCTCATTCAACTGGCAACTGACAATAAAACCTATACGGCTATTTTACCTACCCGTAGTCCTATCCACCTAATCATCCTCCCATAGTACCACTTCTACAACTACACATGTACAATGCCATCACCCAACCGTCCGATTACAATGTTTCATATGCAGACACTCAGTTATTTACAGGTTGCACAGAGTTACAAGGTCACCTCAAGGCCACTCCAGATGTTCCCCTGGAGTGGTCATCATTTAATGTAACCACCTACAACACCTCCATACAACAACCTGCCTTCAATGTCACCCACCCAGCTATTATCTGCCCGAGCCACCATTGAACCACCCACTGACACCACAACTACCAACCCACAGTAACATCCACGAACCTAACCACCGACATTACCAGGTTAGCAGAGAAGCACCTGCAATGCCACCTGTGCAATTACCATTGTACAATCCCAGTATTCAAAGATTCTTTCTTGTGTTTACGCAGCAGTTCCGTATAGCACCAACATATCGACTACAGCACCGACTTAATTGTCCCAATTAAAATATCACTCACACACTGTCCACTTTGCAGTGCCCCAATCTATTTATCCCTTGCAGCACAGACCCACCTATATCACCCACCTCCAATAGCACCTCCCACTACCCTCAGAGCTGCATGCACACACACTGTCCACTTTGCAGTGCCCCAATCTATTTATCCCTTGCAGCACAGACCCACCTATATCACCCACCTCCAATAGCACCCTCCCACTGCCCTCAGAGCTGCATGCACACACACACTGTCCACTTTGCAGTGCCCCAATCTATTTATCCCTTGCAGCACAGACCCACCTATATCACCCACCTCCAATAGCACCCTCCCACTGCCCTCAGAGCTGCATGCACACACACAGCGTATTTCTTAGGTGGCACATTCGATCTGAGCACCTGCATGCTGACATCACATATCTTAATGAAACCACGTTCTCACCTGTTGACAGCCAGTGGAACTGGAAGACGCAGTCCTGCAGATAGCCACGAACATCTTGCATGCAGTTTCCAAATGCTCCCATCTTCGGACCCGCCCTGGCACGAGCCTTGATTCTCACAACCAGAAACTCCCCAGGTGCCCCTCCCAGGCAGCTCTCTCGGATGTCAGCCCATCTCCGGAAACAGGCACGTACATAGGATAAAACAATGTCCCTTGTTTATGTTCTCTCGTCGCTTTCCCCTGTGCGTATCAGGTCAGCATTCCCAGGGCTAGAAGCAGAGGGTGTTCTGGTGGGGTGGGGGCTTGCACCGGTCAGCCCAACACCACTCTTCTCACGTACAGGCATACACTGTGCGAGCCAGCAACACACTCCACATCCGGGGAGCAAGGGTGCTGGTGGTGCTGATGTTGCTAATGCAGAGAAGGTGGGGGGTTGCCATGGCGACCTAGGCGGCATATTTGAATAAAAATTGATGGGGATGCCAATCGCAGATTAGGGAAACTCCTTCGTCAAGATTTGAAATTGCTTTTGTATTGTCCAATTGTTAGACGAGAACAGCGGGCGCAAAGTCAGCAAACAGAGTCACTGTTGCTTTATAACAGTCCATATCTGTGTGGTACGGAAACTGCTACTTTTCCTTATGCTCACCTACACCATACCTTAGTTTAAAAGGTGTTCTGCAATTAGCTGCATTCGAGATGGCAGTCCTCTCTGACGATCATTTTTTCCACAGTAAATGTTATATATAGCAAAAGTGGCAAAGCAATGTAAATAGCAACGCGCTACTCGCAGTGGGGCTGCTGCTAGTGGTGCGACAGGCTATGCGTGTGCGTGGGAGTGCCGTGGTTACTGTTATGAGTGCCAGGCTGACCATTTCCCTGGACGTCTTTAAAGGTACTGTTTTTAGGCCTGGATATTCATGGCATAACCAAATGTAATCTGGATTTGTGGAATGATTTTGCTGTAATCGAACTAGTCAGAAGATAACACCCGAAAACAATTATTTGTGGATGTAAAAGTCTGACAGTGTCGTTACTGAACTGGATTCATGTGCCCCTCTAGTGTTTGTGTATGTTTGTGTGCATGTGTGTGTGTGTGTGGGGGGGGGGTGTCTAAGTCTATTTCTTGTGTATCTCAGTATTTCTGTCGGTCTGCATGTTGGCTAGTGAGTACACAGACCCATGTACAGTGTCACAGTGAGTGTGTGTGTGTGCATGTGCATGTATGCAGGTCGATTTGTCTGCGCTTGTCTATCTGGGTGGACTGTGCATGTGCTTGTGTCTGTATTTGTGCCTTTCTGTAACAGGTGGGCAAGGTTATGCGCTCGAGTCTGTGTGTGAACGAGTTCCACCTCGATGTTTTCTCTGGGGTAATGGGGCCAAGCACACTGAGATTTGGTGGGACTGTGTGACTGTGATGTAAGAGCCCCTCCAGGGTATTGTGTACTCCAGTCAATACCCTTCTCTGCCTGAAGCACAGTATCTTACCTGTAGTTTCAGGGATCCTGTGAGGAGCAGACAAACTGCAGGAACTTGGCCCATGAAGGTCATTGAAGGTCACTGATTGCCAGTGGGGGGGACACCAACACTCATTTTTGGGACAAGAACATATTTTTTATTATTAGTCTCTGCCCCAGAGCAAAAGACAGAAAGTCAGAAAAGGGAAAAAGAGAACGATAGAAAACAGTTATAAAAGGAGGAAGCAGGGGTGAGAAAGAACCTGCCCAAGTGAGATAGAGAGACAAAGTGTAGGGCGGTGGGTGAGAGAGGCATGAAGCAGAATCAAGAACAGGCAGCCTTGGAATTCAGCAACCATAGTTCCTCAGAAAATCTTTTGACCCATGCACCTGTTTGTGTATTTATTTAATTAAAAACGGAATCACTGCTCTCTTCTCTACAACCAGCCCAAATATACTAATTCTTTCCACAACATGGTCTCTTTAATCAATTCCAGGAGCACTACACACCCCTGTCCCTAGCAAAGGTCTTCTCAGATATTAGACCCTGCGAGTTTCAAAGCTACACCCTGGTATGGGCTGGATACGCTTTATAACAATTATAGTATAGCTGAGTGTATAATGTCTATTCCTATGGGTTGCTTCCCTGCCACTCATGCGTTGGCTCCTCAGAAAATTACCCATGGATGGTTGTATAATGCTTATCTCCATAAATTGTTCTCATGCCACAATTGGATGGGCTCCTGACAGCATTTACCTGTTACCTTATGTGCACCTGCCAATTTACTGACCAGGTTTAGAACAGGTCTCTGAACGAATAAGGGCTTATATACAACCGTGACTGTAACCACCATTCATGCCAAATGGGGTGCGCAGGAACCTGATGTGAACTGGAGAACCTCTAGCATCATCATTGTATGGGGCTTTGTGTAAGTCTATTAATACATTTACAGATCCATAGCTAAATTTCACTCTCCTTTTCTGCACTCGTAAGTGCAGCTTTAAGTTCTCTGTAGCACCATCTGAGACGTTTCTGCCGTACAAGCAGAACATGAGAATACTTTCCACCAGTGCTTAATTTGTGCTTGATGCTTCCGTGTGGGGCACCAGCACTTAATTTTGAGGGCCGGCCCTTATTTTTTGCCGCCATCATTTACTGTGATCAAAAGACACACATGGGAAAGGCGGAGGAAGAGAAAAATGAAAAAGCGTCACAATGGGAGAAAGCAGAAAGCTGCAAGAGTGATCTGAAGGGAGAGGCTTTAAATGGATTGAAGAGGCCTGAGGTGGCTTTAAGATTACACTGCCTTAGTATTCCGTGCTTGCACATTTTATTGCAGCTGCCACGTGTTTAAAAGGAGAGCTTTGGGCACAGGCGCGCTTTTGTCTACAAATCAAGCACTCGTCAACCACTGAAGGTGTGGGGTAGTTAAAGTTGAGGGTGAGACTTGATCATTGTACACTCAGTTGTTGATACAGGCTAGGTGGGGATTCGTGCGATGGGAAATGTGTAATGAGTGTCTCTATAAGGGTGGCTCTATTAAACAAGGGGGAGTTGTTCTTTTAACAAAGAGGCTGAGTCCGCCCAGGTAGTATCATCTTACCTGGGTGGGGCTAGGTGGTCAAATGATGAAGCATGACACTATTATGTGTGTGAGACCACCTAGCCAGTAAAGGAACCACACAGTCTCGCTCTAGGGGCATGGCTAGGCCTTAAGTCCAGATGATGGTAAGAGATGCTGCTTCAGCCGTGGTCAGGATTTTGTGAAGGTCTGTGAGCCTTGATTCCCACAAGTGACAAAAAGATGAAGGCCCAGATTTAAGAGGGCCAAGCGCTACTTTAGCATTGCCTTAGCATCATTTGTTTGATGCTAAGGCAGCACTAAAGTGGCCTTTTCCCCGCATCATATTTTAATGTGGCGCAATGCATGCATTTCGCCACTTTGTAACTCTTTGCTCTACATTACGCCTGTGCCAGGCATAATGTATGCAGAGGGGGTGTCCCCCCATTAGGAGGGCAAAAAAAATGGTGCAAAGAAATCTAGGAGATTTCTGTGTGTCATTTTTTTTCTTCACTTTTAATGCCTGCTCAGAGCAGGCATTAAATGGGGGCACACCATTGTTTACAATGAGCTCCTACGTGCTGTTCAGGATTAGCGCCAACATTTTGGCACCAATCCTGAACAGTACATCAATAGCGTCAAAAATGTTGATGCTGTTGCCCCCTACCCTGCGCCATCTTAGATACGGCACACACATGGTGGTGTTAGGAGGGAGCTAAGGGGCACAAGGAAAGTGTTGCTGCACTAGGTGCAGCACCACTTTCCTTAAGTCTTAATAATTTCTTACAAATATTGTGAAAGTATCATTTTCCGCATGGAATCTTTACTATTCTGAGCTAAACACAGAGTTCTATCTCTTTATGTAACATATCATCCTCATATTGATTTCAATTAGAAAATAGTAATGTACTTCCACGTGTACTAATACATTTCCCTGTAGACACAGAATGGGAACAACTCTTTGAAACATAAGTCCCGTGCATCTTTATAGAATTTTTCTGGTACAAAGTGATTGTGCACGCGTGTAAAGAAGAGTCGAAATAAAGACTGCAAACCTGCCCTAAAAGCCCTCCATTTTCTAGTCCCTCAACATATGTGATCCTGGGAAGGTCACTTTACCTTTCTGCCTCTTTTTCCTTAACTGTCAAAATTAGGAGCTGAAATGTTTTCAATTTACAGAGCGAATACTGCAAACAAAAGCCACCTTTGTAGTACACACCGGAAACGGAATTGTTTCCACGTGTAATAAAATCCATTAACTCAGATGAGACTTACATGTTTATTACGTTTTAATGGACTGCATTAAATACTAAAAATTGATCAATTCTTATCAGTTCGTATGTTACAGGACACACTACATAGGCGTGTGGCTTTCGCTTCACGCAAGGGGGTAGCTGTCAATTATGCAGCTGTGGTGACCCCAGGGCCTAGAGATCTCACAGACTCAATGAAGTCTGACTATATGGTGTTCTGTTACCCAAACAGTGGTGAATAGGACCTTTTTTGTTTGCACTAGGACCCATGGCACCGTTCCTACGCCACTGGCCTTGCAGGCGCGCAAAAAATGGGGTGCTGTGAAAAAAGTATCATGTTTTTTCACCAAAATGCTTTGCAGGGCAAAAGCCTAACATGATCATAGAGTTTCTGCTTACATCACACTCAGTGGCAATGGGTTTATGACTAAGCCTTCTCTGAAACAGTAGGGAAAAATAAAGGGGCAGTTGAACAAAGCCATGTACCATCCCAAACCTTGTAATTCACGAAATCACAGGATGTGCAACCTCTCAGTGTCTTTCTTGCATGTTGTAAACACACTTGGCTATTTGATAGGTGCTTACTGAGCCGCAAAATGGGGTTCAAAAAGTAGAATGAATTACAATTTGGAAGGGCCATGTTTAGGGCATCCCTTCCCAAACTGCAATTTGGAGTGCTGTGTATCAATGGTTTTTGGCAGGAATTCTGGTTGAACACCATTGATAGGTTACTGGCTCCTTAAAGAAGGTGGTAACCCATTTACAAAGAGGAAAGGGTCTCTTTAAGACCCTTTCCCCTTACTGAATGTCATGTGAAAAAGAAGTAAGTTTGGGAGTGGGCCGTTGTCCAGAGAAGCACTGCCAACTTTATTTAAAAAAAAAAAAAACAAATCTCTCTCTATACATATGTATATGTGTGTGTGTAGCGAAAGCAGAGAGCAGCACTCCTCTTGCAGATCCCAAAATTAATTTATTATTACAATGAGCAAAAAAGGCAAAAAGCTGTCAACGTATTTTGGTTGCTCTCTTACTGGAGGTCGAGACGTGAATGTAAGTGCAGCATGTGTGGATGCATTGGCCAGCAGCACCACTGGCGCTTTGGCAACACATCCGCATTGTGGAAAAGGACATATATATATATCTATATCTATCTCTATATATATATATATATATATATATATATATATATATATATAGATAGATAGATAGATAGATAGATACATATATAGATAGATAGATATTTTTTTAAATTACATTCATGTTCTTTAAGGAAAATGGGCTCCATAAAAAAAAAGTTTTATTTAAAAGTGATCCTGAAGGGCCGTGGTCTTGAGCCAAGAAGATGGCGGGTTTTAGTGCGCTTCTCACACTAAGTTGGGGATATCCCATTCCATCCTGCCTGAATATCTTTGCATCAACACAACTAGAGCCATGGGGAGGTGAGCCGGGGCCCTGAGAGTGCGGTGGGTCTGCTGACTTACCTTGCCACCTTTGGACAAGCCCCTAAGCAGCAGTTGCCCCTTGAGAAAGGAGCAACCCACACTCGGAATTGCAAAGTGGGAGAGGTGGCCTCTGAGACCAGGCCATGCCCCAAGACCCCTAGCAGCAAGCGACGGAGGCGGAGAGGGACTGCAGCCTGCTCCATTGTGTGCTAGAGGAAACTGGCGGTGCAAGCAGCAGACAGCAGACAAGCTGCTTAGACTTGCTTGCTGTGCCCTTGTCACAAGGTCCTGTGGCCAGAAGGAGGGACCAACACAGAGCCTATGCAGCCCGAGGGACTTGGAGTGTAGTGGGGGAGGTGCCCCGCTGGCCCTGGTCCTAAATACTCTGTGTGACACTGCAGTGGTGCCTCCCTCATCATGGGAGTAGGGATCCTGTGCACCTTGGGGCCTCTTCATTCTAGCACTGCACCATCATGTGGTGCCCTCCATTGGGGTGCATACTGCTCCTGTCAGCTGTGATTAGAAGCGTACTTGTGAACACTGTCACTTCGGCAGGAGAGGTCTGCAGCTTGGAACATCATTGTGATCAGGCCTGGCTGGCGGCTCCTTCTTAGTTAGCCTACCATGGGTAAAGACGAATCACCAAAGAGAATCAAACAAATAAAGTAAATGAATATGTCTTCATTAAAACTCACGTATGGAACAACATAGGGAGACGAGACCCCCTGATGCCTATCTCCCTGGAGACCCGAGGGGAGAGTGTGGAAACCCACACTACCAGATCTGCTGCAAGTAGTTCGAGTTACTAAAGGTACCTTAGAATCGAAGATTGATGGAGTCTCTTTCGAACTGGCCGTCATGCGAACAGAACTAAGGAAGGTTAGTGATTGGATGCGGTCAATGGAAATGACCATAGGCACTTTGAAGGATTATGTTTATGCACTCAAATCGACAATGTCAATGCTTAAGAAAGGCACCACCGTACCACAAGCCCCAATGGAAGATGCAGAAGGGTGATCCCATTGCAACAATCTATGTTTCGTCAGGGTGCCAAAGAGCACAGAGGGCCCTAGTGCTGACCTGTTTGTGGAGGGCTTAATCATGAAATATCTCAAACTAAGTGAGCTCTCCAAGTTCTTCTTGGTGAAGCGAGCTCACATTGCCCCAATTCCCCCTTCTATACCTGGACAACCCTGGGAACAACCGTAGCAAAGTTATTCAATTCTGAAATCCTCAATGTCATCCTTCAGACAGCCCACCAAGCACTTTGAAAATTATACTATCAGGTTTTTTTCAGGCTTCGCTATGGCCGTCCGATAGCAGCGACACTCCTTTGATGAAGCGAGACGCCGCATGCATGAGATCAAATTCATGATGCTATTCCCTGCCAAATTGCAAATTATAGCAGATGAGAAAATCTGGTGTTTTTTATCACTAAAGGAGGCCTGGGATTGGCTCGAGGAATGGAGACTGGTGACGTGCTGATCATCAAGAAAAGGGCTGGAACCACTCCAGGAGAGGTGACCAGACTTACAACCTGATGGTAGACTTGGAGCCCGGACTCCTCACTGTTACCATTGGCTGTTCGACACCTGGTAATATCAAGCTCTCAATTGCTCATTAAGAGCTCACAGCCATGGCACCAGCTGCAGAGTGATAGCTGCCCTGGGCATTTGGGTCTATAAAAACCGACTGTTACTGAGCTGCTGCCTAAAAATGTAACCCATACATCAGTACTCTTTTTACTCTGAGGCACACAATTCCTACTCTTACTTAGACCACTTCACGAAAAGCTCTTATATTCCTCGAGTTTTGATCATCTGTTTCCTGGCCTTGGGAATTTCAGATCACTCACATCTCTGACTGGACTTTTAAGAGAAAAGGAAGTCTCCGTAGCAGCTGCTAAGCATAAGGGAAAGTGACAGTGAACGCAGCAGGTTGGAGACCACCTCCATCAGCTGGAGAGGGTTTAATATAGTACAGATGACGCAGGATTTACACCACCATATTGAACTTATCCATAGGAAATACCTTGACCTTGCTACCAATGCAGCGTTTAAACATTATGCCACCGTGCAGAAAAATATCTATAAGGTGAGTAATAAGGCTGAGAGGTTTTGGTGTGGCTGGGCAAGAGGGAGAAAGCGGAGAGATGGATTGGGGAAATTCACATGGAGAACCAAGAGACACTCACCTTCAACATCTGCTTCATGGAGGAGTTTGCCCACCACTACACTGGACTGTACGCATCCACAATGACTTAGAGGAGAAACAGGCCTTCCTGCGAGATATCCCACTCTTTAACATCCTTGACACCGTCAATGCAGCACTCAATTCACTTATTACAGTTGAGGAGACAGAGGATGCGGTTGGAGCACTGTAATCTGGTAAGGTCCTGGCCCCTATGGTCTGCCAATAGAGATTTATAGGTGCATCGCTAGCAGGATTTTTGGCCATCTTATCCAGATGTATGAGACAGCACTGCTGTTTGATGGAGAAACTCCTTCAGCCATGATTGTAGTTTTCCACAAAGCAGGAAAACCTACACACCTATGTAGCTGCTATCAGCCCATCTTTCTCTGAAATGCTGAGGCAAAAATCTTGGCCAAGGTGCTAGTGAATTGCTTATCAAGAGCAATAACGGCCCTGGTACACCCCAATCAGTCTGGCTTGATGCCTGGAAGGAGTACCATGATGACTCTTCCATCTATTTGGGTAGCTCGCCAGGACGGCCGATGTCAGGACTCCAGCAGGGGTTGTCTCCTTAGACGTGTCCAATGTGCTTGTTTCACTAGAGTGACCCTATCTCTTTCAGAACCTAGAGACAATGAACACTGGACCGTAATACCGGCAATGGATGAAACTACTCTATTCTGGTCCCCTGGCATGCGGAAGAGTCAATGGTAAATATTCCCCTGTATTCTTGCTGTAGAGAGGAACTAGACAGGGCTGCCTCTATCACCCATGACATTTGCTCTAGCAGTAGAACTCCTGGTGTGTTGGGTGAGAGGGGGTTACCCTTAGCAGTGGCGTGGGGTAGGATACAGATTCGATGGAGAAAATGAATTTTTTTGCAGATGATATCCTAGTATATGTCTCCAATCCTGAACTAACTATTGATATGGTTATGCAAGTTATGCATATATGTGGCAAATATAGTGTATTCCACATAAACTGGCCAAAATCGGTCCTTTATCCTCTCTGCCAATCTAGGAGTACCTTCTTATCTCAAACATGACTTCCGATACTTGGGGTGCCACATCAACCAATCCCCGAGGACTTCCTAAAGGATAACCTCTACAGCATACTACAAAAATTCAAAAGGGATGCAGTACGCTAGCAAACACTATCACTCACATTGCTGAGAATGGGGACCATGTACAAAATGATTATCTTACTTAAATTCCTATATGTGCTGCAGAATATACCGTATGTCATCCCAGATAGTTTCTTCTGGAGTGTGGAGTGTGAACTAAGGCAGCTCCACAGGAGGTCTGGCTCCCCAAGGACTTCTTTGACCAAGCTCACTAAAGGGCTATGTGAGGGTGTGATAGCTCTTCCAGACCATCACCTTTATTACTGTGCCAGCCAAACTGATAGCAGGTAACGTTTGGCTCTATATGGATCAGAGTGAACCATCAGTGAGAGGGCACTAATGGGGCCAGTAAGACGCTAGGCATCCTGGTATGGGTAGAAAAGCAGAGCATACTGGGCAACCTATATTTTGGTGACTTCAAGGGTTAGGATGGGGTCTCTTTCAGATGAGATGGCTTGGGACTTTGACAGGCAAACATCCCATTGTGGCATTCCTGGAGACTGCCCCAGCCACAAGGCCTCTTTGGTTTCTGGCAATGGAATCTTATTGGGATTAGCTCCCTCAGAGATGTCTCGATGGGTATTGTCACAAAAGGGTTCTGCGTGCTCAGAGAAGAGTAAATGATGCCTGAGGGGGAGGTCATCTGATACTTATGACTCCAAGGTGCCATAGCTAAGGATATCCCAGGGGCAACCACATAACTGAGGTCTGCCCATTAGAGGATACAATTATGGATTAGGTAGGTCGAATTAAGACCAATTCTGGATGGCAAATTTGTAAAGCAACCTAATAGTATATAGGTCGGTTTGCAAAATCAGAATCGATTCACGAAAATTAGGTGCACAATATGCATCCACTTTTTGCAAATTTATTCTTAGTAAATCTGGCCCAAAGTTCTTACTATCTTTGTAGCAGCAACTAAAGGAAGGATAGGCTGATGAAAGTTGGTAGGCACTAGCAGCACAATTTGTGTGTGGATTATTTCTAATGACCAGATGTGGGGGTTCATGCAGGGCCTGCCGCTTTTCCTCACAACTGAGGACTATGCTTATCTAAACTAACCCAAGGTGAAAGCCCTAAGTGGACCAATCCACACAGGATCCTACCAAGGCATGCTGTGAGGCGTTTCACCTCTGTAAAATGTCCAGAGTTCCACCAGACCGTCACTGGCATTTCCTAAGCAGATTCTAGACTGAGGCAATTCACAGTGCTGCCTACATTGGCCACAATGGCCTCTAAAACTGCCCAGAGCTAAATGTATTTGTGGAGGGCCAACAGCCAGGCTTTGTAGTCCTGAAGTCTGTGCCTGAGGTGTGAAATTCTCTTGTACCATTTGGCCTGAAAGGACTATGGGGCAAGAATTGGTGATTTCATTTCTTGTCGGTGACTAATGAATGACTTCTTGATCCCATGGGGCAAAGCCCGCTCCCTCATATTTTGCTTGCGTGGACCTGACCTGGGCAAGTGGAGAAGGAATTGGCCAGAGAAGGGGTGGAACAAGAGTGACTGAGAGCGAAAGAAGACAGCTGTTTTAACCCTCTCGCCTCAATGTTGCCTTCGAATGATTGCAGTCAGAGCCTCGCCTGATAAACTACTTTTTTATTTTTAAAGCAAAAAATGTGATGCTGAAAGAATGGCTTGGTGAAAATATAGGCAGAACTGGTTACTGAGCACAAAATCATCGAGGCACAAACTGTGGTCTTGATACAACTTTACATCTTTTTTGTGTAACAAAATATTACACACAGGTGCAGTGCAAAAAGGAAATGTGTGACCTGTACTCCATGGTGTTACGTAACAACTATACAAAAATGGAACACTGTGCAAACAAAACTCTTACATTGTACTTGTGGCAATGATAAATGAAAAAAAGCAGCTTCTCCCTCTTCCTGCACTAGACCTCTTTACTTGTAATGCATTAAACTTTTCTTTTGTACCACTGTCTTCTTGTGAACAATCTTTGTAGTGGCTCTTACACACAGGACGCCAAGACTGGGATTATTACAATTGAGAAACATATGTTGCAAGCTAGCAATTTGCATGTCATCTTTTCAAGTTGTCCAGAGATAAACTGAAATGTTACATTTTTTTTGATTTTCTTAAGCTCTGTACCTAAATAACACATGCAGGGTTTGTGTGCTCTTTCAGGTATGTCTGTAGAATAGCACAATTTAGACTCCATTCTTTACACGTTTTCATTCTGCATTTACACATTTATTTTTTACATTTTATTTACTTTGTGCCTTTATAATATTAAAAAGTGTGAAACTTTAAATGCATTGATGAATTGCGATTACTGAGAAGCTGAAAGTTTTATAACGTATACATTAATATTCATTTAATTTGTTTACACGTGTTCATTATTCACGTTTGCCATCTATGCTTTAAGTTGTTTTTGCAGAAGTAACCTGCATTCTTTTATACGTGTTTTGCATTTATTTTGACAGTTAAACATTTGTATGCATAACCATGTATTCAAAGTACGCATTGGTCAGGCTAACTTCAACTGACTAAAGGCCTTAATTTTAAAAGGTATTTTGCTTGGATAGTGTGTTCCTTCTATTGCAGGTGCATTTTAAAACTCACACAGTGTCACCTGGTGACATACAATATTGACTCCCCTCACACGGTCTCCCAGTGAGGAGCCAATATCACACAGTGGCAGATAAAATAAAGTGAAAATCACTGTAAATAGTGATTTTCAGCATGTTTTTGGAGGCTTTTAATTGCTGATGTCCATTAATCGGCGTGAAAACATCCCAGGACATCTGCAGCAGCCTCAGCAAGCTTGTTTGTTTTTGTGAGGAGGGTGTTTGGGGCCAGGTTGGAGGTAAAAGTGCCTCTTAGGTGCTTCTCGGCACAAGGTCACGCCCCCTCCAAAACCCTGCCCCCTCCTAAGACTGTGAGCTTTTTGGTGAATTTGGCAGATCTGAAAAAGGAGCATTATTATATATGTTAGCTTTGCTGATAGTAAAGTCTGATAAGCAAAGTCTTGGCAAGAGACAAGCAGCTGCAGTCTCCTATTTATCATGTATCAGGAATGAGGAATGTTCAAGGTTGCAGTAGCTGAGTTCTGTGGGATGGGAAATTCAGGTGATATTGCAAATGCACATGACACACAAGGAGCAGATTGGTTCCTGGAAGGAAGGGAAGAGATAGCATTGGTACTGAAAGTTCTGTTTGTTTTAATGAAAAATTACTTAGACTTTGAGGGGTACTGACCACACTGCTTTCTTTACTCTTGTAAGTGTGAAGCTTTATGCTGAACGCTTATTCCTCTTTCTGGAGGACTTCTACTGAAGACTTCACTTTGCTGACACCTTCTCGAATTTCACAATTTCCCTGAGACGTCATTCAAACCATCCTCGTTCCTTACTTAGAACTCCAATTAGATGCATTTTGAATCATTTCATGTTTAGGAAAGTAAGCAGGGGTTTCTTAATGGAATACCTAAGTCCCACCCCTGCTGTCTAACCTCTGGCAGTGATGTCACTTCCTGCGGGGTTACGTGACCATATTGTGACAGCATCCTAACCATGTTTTAAAAGCATAAGCACATGACTAGGGCCATGCAGCAGCCCTCAATGAACCAGAGCCCCTGGAGAGCAGGTGACCATGATGTGTTGTAGAGGAGTATGCCCCATTTTTTTTAATGCTTACAATAAGGAGCTCCTAAGCAGCCTATGCCAAACCGAGGAGCCACAGTCCAGAAAGAGATTGCTCGGTCATTATACACATATACAGCCAATTCATCAAAAAATGCCCTCAGATGGTGGTTTGAACACTACAAATAGATAATGTCATATCCTGACACCAGGGGCAATGGATCAATCAGAGAGCGCAGCAGAGCAACCTTAGAGAGGGTGGTCATGATGTCACCGGTTTTGACAAGGAGCTCTACCAGCGGATGGAAACGCACAGCCTCAAGGATTTGCCACAACTTATATCCCCTATTAGGACTCCTGCACCAGCAGCAAAGCCTCAAGTAATGAAGCAAATGCTAGAAACAATTTAATCGACATAGAAGATGGTGAAGAATCTATAACAGCTCCTAACTCACCATTGTATAAAGATATGGGATTTCTGCAGTATCAGATCCGGGGGCTATCATCGTGCAACAACCGAGCGCAAACTCCAACATAGGTTACACCTCGATGGACCTCAGCAACTCGCAAGATTTCAGAGTCACCGCCAAGTCCCACAAAAATAACAAGGTTAGTAAACATAATTTTAGACACTCACTTATACCACATATATAGCTATATTTAATTTTGAACTAATAGTCTGTCTTTCTTTCTTTTTTGAACCGGTGAAAGCATCAGCAAAAAGAGCTGTGGTAGAGGAGACAGTGCCAAAGGTTAAGGCCATACATTTTTACTGCTTATGCTGTTCAAAACAGACTGAAATTTCCACAATCCAAAAGAAAGAGCCACATAAGAAATGTGTTTGTACCCATAATATTGCAGATTTTGAAAAGGAAACTTTAGGCACACCCTACAATGCAATATGTCTTGTTAAAGGTTTGCTACGATTGTTGTGAGCACTTGTCAATATGACTTTAATAACCTCTAGTAACACCAATAAAATTAATGACCAACAGCAGGAGGCTCACAAATGGCTATGTAACTCATACACTTCAAGAACAATCTTTCATACATGTAGCTTGCTAGGCCCAAACAAATTATATAAACTGTTATGGTTGGTGTATGGTTTGTCCGAAGAAAATAAAAATGTCCACCCTGATATGATTAAGTTCTTGTCGACCAAGCTTAAAGAGATCCGATGTCCGATTGAGCTGTGCTCAAAACTTTGTTGTATGCATGGTTTGTTTATGTATTTTGTTAGAAGGATGGCAGAAAGGGCTATAGAAAGATGTGTGTGCAATGTTTATTTTGAAAATAGACTAGTCAGCTCTTTAGCCCCACGAAAACAGTTTAAAAAAATGATGAGTCCCTCGGTATTGTGTCATTATTGTATTATTTAACATTCCATGCCTACTCACCTTTATGCCAAGCATCAGAATGTCGGTGCACAAGATTCTTCTGAGTTACGTCCAGGATACATATGTTTTTCCAGAATAGTGTATGTGTTGCTTCAAGAAAGAATAGCTGAAATACAACCTGTAAGCTATCTGAAGCTTGGCGAGCTGCCCACGGCGATGCAGTGTGAGAGTTTTAAGTGCATAGCCAACTGGTGCATCATTGCAAGGCTACCGATAACGGATGAATACTGGAACGCGTACAAAGCTGTATGAGAGAGAGTTAATACTATCATCGACGACCAGCTCACATATTGCCTTGGAGCGTCTGACCAACAATTATTTCAGAAAGAAAGGTTTTGTATTGGACAACTGCGAATTGTACGATTTTTTGAATGTCATCAGTACCCTGAGTGTACAAAGTTATAGGAGGGGTGAGCGGGAAGTCCTGTCTAAAGTCATTGAATTTATGGCTGTAAAAATATAAAAAGTTGTGACTCTGAGTCAAAGTATCTGCTGGGCCCCTAGTAATGTATGTGGCATGTGTCATATTAAGTAAATGTAGTGAAAAGTCAGCAAACTGTCCAACAACCACGACAAAACGTGTACTATGAAACTGTAAAGTATACCCTCTATGTGTTGCTAACATTCATTATTTTTAATGACACATGCCCTTACATAAGACCATCATCTTTCATTTCATGGGATGCAGGGGCTGATAACATGTCCGGGTCGGGTTTTATTACTGTACAAGCGGGGTCAGAAGCTTCAGAAGTACGGAAGCTCTGTTCAGAGGGGCTCTAGTTGAAAATGAGCAAGTAAACACAGTGCAGGTGAAGGACTGGTTATCTGGGGAAGAGGCATATTTACTCCACAAGCCAGCCAGGAGGTTATATATATATATATATTGTTATAGGGAAATATGTTAATAAAATAAAACAAATCATTTTGACACAATAATATAAGTTTAATCGATTTTCAGCTGGGAAGAACAGGCAGTCTCACATAGAGGCCATGACTGAAGTTCAAAGTTCTGGTTCAAACACCAGTAGCATTTATACTGTAAAAACCACAAAAAACTGTGGTCAAGAGTTCAGCATTTACGTAAGCAGTACAGATAAGGTAATGAGGTGCCTCTGGAAAGAAGCACTTGCACTTGTTGGCCTCATGGGTGGGCAAGTTACACTGACGTCATTCACCATATCTATCTTTCTGCACAACAAGAGATTATGGGGGTCATTCCGACCCTGGCGGTAGTCTACCGCCAGGGCCGGGGACCGCGGATGCACCGCCAACAGGCTGGCGGTGCATCCATGGGCATTCTGACCGCGGCGGTACAGCCGCGGTCAGAAACGGGAAACCGGCGGTGTCCCGCCGGTTTCCCGCTGCCCTAGGGAATCCGCCGCCATGGGGATTCCGACCCCCTTACCGCCATCCAAACCCGCCAGGAACCGGATGGCGGTAACGGGTGTCGTGGGGCCCCTGGGGGCCCCTGCAGTGCCCATGCCAATGGCATGGGCACTGCAGGGGCCCCCTAACAGGGCCCCACCAAGATTTTCAGTGTCTGCCAAGCAGACACTGAAAATCGTGACCGTCGCACCCCTTCCACTCCGCCGGCTCCATTCGGAGCCGGCATCCTCATGGAAGGGGGTTTCCCGCTGGGCTGGCGGGCGGCCTTCTGGCGGTCGCCCGCCAGCCCAGCGGGAAACTCAGAATTACCGCGGCGGTCTTTTGACCGCGCAGCGGTATTCTGACGGCGGGACTTTGGCAGGTGGCCTCCGCCGCCCGCCAAAGTCAGAATGACCCCCTATATGTTGCGTGCTGCTCATGGTAGCCCTCCCTTGCAAATACTTATCTGACCCTTTACACAGTTCCCCTTAACACGATATGAATGACTTGTGGTTTTTAGGACCCCTGTGCTAAGGAAGGATACACCCTTCTGTTCCACCCTGTTCATGCTAAGTGAACATTTTGAAAGCAACAGTTGGTTAAGAGGCCCAAGCCACATTAGAACTCTCATTCTAATGTGGCTTGGGCCTCTTATGTGTTTCAGCACAGCTAACTTAACAATGCAGCATGTGTATATGTTTCCTAAGTAATAAGTGTTTGTTTGTCCTAAATATGACCTGCCTTTTCTATTGATCCCACAGTCTGTCTTTTTTAACATGTCATGTATTAAACCTTTCACTACTTACATTGGTTTACAACTATCTAACCTAAAATGTTTGTATTGGGATTTGGGAACTTATGTTTGTTTGTATGTGATGTATTCCTATTCTTCCTACATCATTCCTCCCTCTAGTTGATTATTCAACTACTTTTCCTACCTTCCCTCTACTAATGAAACTAGGGGAATCATCACATACCCACTACTCTGTCCTTCCCAATTTAGCTGCCAACCTTTTGCAACATGCTATTATTACCTGAAAAATAAGACACATCAAAAGCAACAACACAATCAAAGGCAACAAGGCCTTGAACAACCCCGACATCCAGGACGGCACCCATTCGATCCAGCCCTCGAACCACCCATCAGGGGCACCCCCCTCATCGATCATTTTCTTTTGTAAATCATGCAATGTCTGAATGGCCTGAGTTAATGTCCCATTGTCCGCATCATTGGCCGGCACATAAAGATCCAATCTTCTTACACACCCCTCCTTCCATGGCCATCATTAAATCAAATACATATCTGTGTTGCATTAACATCAGCCTAAGGGCTCGAAGTTCTTCCTTGATAGCATTGAACCCATCTTCAATTGCATTTATGGTCTTCATCAATTCAAAGTGCGTGATCTGCAGCCAGCGTGCAGTTGCCTTCGCCTGAATGAATGGTAGGATGCTACCAAAAAATATTTGGGCATCATTAAATAGTCTATGTTCCTGTGGAACGTCTTTCCACACTTCAGTACCAAGAAACTCAGCAGCTCGTTTTGTCCGTTAATGGTGAAGCAAGGTTGTTGGATGGCTCATGGGATGGTCATGTAACTGAGAGATGTCCACACCTGGGGCCATATTTATACTTTTTGATGCAAAACTGCGCTAACGCAGTTTTGCGTAAAAAAAATTAGCGCCGGCTAACGCCATTCTGAAGCGCCATGCGGGCGCCGTATTTAATCAATGACGTTAGCCGGCGTTAGCCGCCGGCGCTGCCTGGTGTGCGTGAAAAAAAATGACGTACACCAGGCGGCGTAGGGGGATATGGAGCTTGGGCGCCCAAAAATGGGGCAAGTCAGGCTGAGGCAAATTTTTCGCCTCAACCCGATTTGCGCCATTTTTTTCGACTCCCAACCCCCATTGAAATGACTCCTGTCTTAGCAAAGACAGGAGTCATGCCCCCTTGCCCAATGGCCATGCCCAGGGGACTTATGTCCCTTGGGCATGGTCATTGGGCATAGTGGCATGTAGGGGGGCACAAATCAGGCCCCCCTATGCCACAAAAAAATAAACAAAAATACTTACCTGAACTTACCTTAATGTCCCTGGGATGGGTCCCTCCAGCCTTGGGTGTCCTCCTGGGGTGGGCAAGGGTGACAGGGGGTGTCCCTGGGGGCATGGGAGGGCACCTCTGGGCTCCTTCCGAGCCCACAAGTCCCTTAACGCCTGCCCTGACCAGGCGCTAAAAAACGGCGCAAAAGCGGCTGGACGTAATTTTTTTTGACCCGCCCACTCCCGGGCGTGAGTTTTGCCCGGGAGTGTAAATACGGCGCACATGCCTCGGAGTCAATTTTTTTGACGGGAACGCCTACCTTGCATATCATTAACGCAAAGTAGGTGTCCACGCTAAAAAATGACGCAAACTCCATGGACTTTGGCGCTAGACGCGTCTAACGCCAAAGTATAAATATGGAGTTAGTTTTGCGTCGGAATTGCGTCAAAAAAACGACGCAATTCCGGCGCAAACAGAGTATAAATATGCCCCCTGGTATCACCAGGGAGGGGATGTGCAAAGTCACTAGGGAGCAGAGGCCATTCCAGTTCGGGGGTAGTTGCATGTGGAGCCGGGCCCCACACATCCAGTAGTGATCCATCAGGCTGGAGGTGCCGCCCTGCATATCAGCGTTGTAGGTGGTGATGTTGCAGTTGAGGTTACTCCCCACCTTCATTGTCCCATTCCCTCTGAAACAAAGAGAAAACGGTGTTAATTTCATTGCTATTATAGGGTGTATGGTAGTCCCTGTCCATGTATATCTCTGTATGTTCGCATCCCATATTTCCTGACACTGGCCTATTATCTTATTAAAGCTTAGTGGACCTTGTATCTCTGTACCATTTATCATGGGCAAATACTGATCTTGTGATACTAATAACTGGCCTGCCTGCGCAATCAAGAAGCAGGGGTTTAGCTCGTGCAGTAACAGGACTAACATGAGTTGGCTGTAGCTGTGCTCTCATTCTGCATAAAAATAGGTGCAGGAGACAATGTGTAATGTTTGGGGATACCTTTTTAGGGAGATGCAATTTATCTACTCCAGCAGCATGGGGGATGAGAGAGCATACATAACAACTGGTGTTGGATGTGGATGTGCCTATACTGTGAATGTGCTGATACCACACATTGTCAAACAAAGCAATATGGAGAGGGTGATGGTCAGTATCATTATCAACAGTTCTACGCATGCGTGTAATAATTGATATAGGATAAAAAAAAAAGAAGAATTGTCTAAGATTGAGGCTTTAGAGGGAGGTTTTACTCCGGTTGCTTCTCCTGTTCTCCCCCCTCTTTTTCCTGCTCGGTGTCCAAAGGGATGGATGGCACTGGGAAGGGTCCATTACATTTGCAGTTCTTCCATTGTCTTGCAAAATTGCTAAAGTTCCCAAAGGTAATGGTGTTTGTTGATTCTTTACAGGAGATCCGTTGGCGCGCTTCTTGGCTGCACGTGTAACCTGTTTAGAGAAGAACTTTGCAACTTTGGTTAGCTCAGACATGTATTCATTCATTTCAGTTTGTACAACTCCAGGTGCACTCTCAGTCTCCAACTTATGTCTGGTTGGTGGCACAAATGTGCTCATTTTTTCTACCTGTCACTATTAGATGAGGAGTCAAATAGTGCTCTGATCCTGGGGTATTTCTCAAAGCAAAGAGGGTTAACAGACTTGGCATTATGGTGAACACAAGGTCCTGCTTCAATCCACCTTGAGAATGGGCAGACTACAACTATAAGATAGCGATAATGATTGCATCTGTCAATCATATCAATGTAGTCAATGTGCTGTTCCTTAAAGGGACCTTGTGGGCGAGGTATTGTGGAAGCTATTACCTTAAAGGTGGGATTTGGTGAATACTGCTGGCACACTGTGCAGGTGTGTGTGTACATTATAATAATCTCATGTAAGTAAGGGACAAACCAATCCTGACGTATTTGGAGGGACATATTGTCTTTAGCAGTATGTGAAGGAAGATGTAGCTGGTTTAGAGCTATCAGTAGCAATGCTTGGGGCATGACAGGCTTCCCTGTTGATATTTTTCTGTATATTAAATCTGTTCCTGTCTGTGTGCATACTCTGGCTTCCCACAACTGTTTCTCATGCTCTGGTGCATTTTCTTGTATCTCTCTTATATGCAGATGAGCTGTCTCTGTGTAATGTCTGGATGCATTCAAAGGGTCTGAAGATGTCAATGTTTCACTAGCTAACAAAACCGTGGTATGTGTATCACTAAGAGGGCGTGTTGCTGCATCTTTGGCTGCCCAATCAGCCAGGACATTTCCACGGGACACAAAATCTGAGCATTAGTGTGGACTGCGCATTTCACTACTGCAACTGCATGTGGCAGTGTTAAAGCTTGTATCAAGTCCTCTAAAAGGGGACGGTGCATGACAGGGCTTCCATCAGACTTGAGAAATCTCCATCTATTCCACCGCATAATGCTGGAATGCACTGTTGTAGTGACATAGGCTGAACCAGAGTATACTGTTATTGTTTCTCCTTCCCCTTGTTTGAGAGCTGCCCCTAAAGCTACTAATTCAGCAGCCTGGGCTGAATATTGAGATGGCAAAGTTATCTGTTCAGTTATCTGCAGTGTGTCTGAAGAGTTGTGCTGCATCGCTCTGACCACTGCAGCACTTGTATGTCTTACTCCTGTGTCCTGATCTATTGTGGAAGTTTCATCCACAAAATATACAACACTACCTGGAATGGGGTCTTCTGTTGCTTGGCTACACGCATCTGGAGTATATGTGGCACAATCATGGGAATCATCATCAGTGTCTGAAATGGGGTGTGCAAAGAAGGTAGCAGGATTGATTTGTGTGGCATTTAACCACCTTCAAGGATGTTAGTGATAATATTATCTCATAGCCTGATACTCTCCGTGTTGTTAATGTTGTTTTAGCTTTCTGAATTATTGCAAACACAGCAGGTTCAGCATACAGGGTCAAGGGTGCACCCATGACAATGGGAGCACTTTTCTCTTCTACAAAGGCTGCTGTGGCTAGTGCTTGTTCACAAGGGTAATTACTTTTCATGACAGAATCAAGTAGGCCACTAAAATATGCAACTGGTTTGTGGCCTAAAGGATACTTTTGGGTGAGGACAGCCGTCATCACCTGGCCATTACAGTGGCAATTCCTTCCTCTGTTTTCTTGGCTAGTTTCTGCTGGACCAATTTAGCTGCTGCTTTCTCTATTTTATCTTTCTCTCTCTTTTCCTTTTCTTGTCTCTTCTTACAAAAATGTATTATGTGTGCTTGTATCTCTCTCCATGGTTTGGCCTCTAAGGCAACTATATTATCTAATTGATCCTGCACTTCAGCTGGCAGACGCTTTTTCACTACATTGAAAAATAGTATTGCATTCTGTCCGGTGACATCCCAACTCTCCCCCACTTCCTGTGTCCATTTTTCCTTCATTCTGCTAAGGAATTGGTGTGGGTCCTCATTTGGCTGCATTGCTTGTGCCATAAGGGACCCAATGTCTGGCCTGTCTGGATACATTTTCCTCAGTTGTTTCCAAACAATTCTCCTTACTCTATTAAAGGGTGCCTCATCACATTTTGGGTTAGTCAATGTCACATCCCTTTACTCCTTCCTTTGTGAACAGTAGGTCTGTCTCATCTCCTATAAGGGAACTTAGTAAACTCTTAATGTCCCCTTTTGCAAGAGTAATCCCTGCAGTATGTTTCTCCAAAGCTGCTATCCATTTCCCAGCACCCTCAGAATGTCGTGGCAACTATTTTTAAAGATTTTCTTTGTCCATCTGGAGCCACTGTATATATTGAGGCACCCCTGGGCCCTTGAATATCAAGGGCAATTGTGACAGGACTGTAGTCCTATTGCCAGTATGGTGACGAGAGTCATACTTAAAAGCATATCTCTGCCACAATCTTAGGCTTTTCTGCATATAGGGATAATCCCAGTAAGGATCCACTGTGGCCTAAAAAATGCACATTTCTGCATTAGCCATGTCTCAGGGTTCAAAGGAACCCTCTTGCGGCCATGGTGTCATCTGTGATGCCAATCCTTCTGTCCAACCTGCTAGGTTGTCAGTAAAAGGGACAACATTATACCAACTATTTTCATACTGAGCTACTATTTAATTGGGTGTCAAATTATTGCCAGGGCATACAGGGAATGCATGTGCCATGTCTTTCCTCAGTGTCATTTTTCCTGCCTTATCAAATGTTCCCTTTCTCTCATACGGGCGTGCATTCACCCCATCAAATACTAATCTCTGTAATTCTCTTGGCTTCTTTTGTAAAGTCTGTCCTGTCTTATTGTTTTCTTCTCCCTCACATGCATATTGTGACTGTTCCTTGTTATGGTCCTCAAGAAGGGACATTCTTTTAACATGTTCAGTGATGTCATCTAATGCCCCCTCTGATCCTTTGTAGGATTTTTCTAAATCCAGATCTTTTTCACCTAAGCTGCTGTGTGTGGAGACTGTGTCATCTAGTCCTTCTTGTTCAATCATTTGTGGCCTAGTGAGGGCCCTTGACTGCCTCAGGGGCCCTTCCTCCTTTTCCCAAGTCGCTCTTTTGTCTACCCGTCCATATTCCTGCTCTGTGATCCACTTGCCTACACTATTCTCTTCTGCTCCTGGGTACATGAACCTCCAGCACTCTGTGGGAGAACTTTCTGGTGTGAAAGCTAACCTTATTGTCTTATTTTTAATATTGGTACTCGTTTTTTTTCAAAACACCTTCTTTTTTTCTAGCCCCATCCATTCTCTGTGCCTCTCTTGATCCCTCATTAGGTATACCTTTATTTTTTCTAGTGGGGGACATCTCGTCCTCCAAATGAAGTGTAAATGTGGCATCTAGTGTCCCTATGTATTTAGTACTGTCCCCACCTGACATTTCCCGTGGTGTACTGGCCATTTGAGGACATGGAGATGCGTGAACATATTCTATATGTTTAGAAAAAGATTCTAATGGTGGGCTATACTCTGGGTCTGTATATCCCACAGCAGGGGGATGTGAAGAGGTGGGTAATGAGTGTGGGGCACCAGGTTGCAACGTATACATGCCCTGTACCTCTGCACTGCCTAACCTTAATTGCTCATCTTGATAGGGGGGTGGAGGAGCCGAAGGGAGGGTCTGAGGCTTTGTATTTGACTCATTCATATTTGTTTCACAAAAGACCCTCCATAGGTCTAGTGTGATCTTCCTTTTCTCTAGTTTATTTCCCTTTAATTTACTCTGTAGGAAGGTGGCCATGTGTTCTATTATTGTATTATCAAATGTGCCCACTTTGGGCCATACATGTGCAAATTTTAATGTTGCTTTGTGCCATTCCTTACAGTATTTTCCTATCCTGTCCCTGTCTCAAGAGAACACTTTAACCATGTGTTCTAAAGGAGACCCCATGTCTGTTTAGTGAACTTAATCTTTTGTACTATATGTTTTACACTCTAAATGGGCTTCTATTTACTTCCTATGGTATTTCCAGACTTCACATAAACTATTATTAGGCTGTGAAGGTGAACATCAGATACATATATATATCCCTAATCTTTGAAAGACTTTGTTCATTTATATATAGATATATATGGTAGGTGCATTTATATGTGGCCTAAGTGGTTTGTTTGCCTGACACAACAAACAATAATGTTATTGTGATCTATACACATGTTTATTAATTACTCATGTCCTAAATTCCACACTGGGAGGTCCCCAATAAATGCATACAGTAGGAGGTCTAATACTAAATATGAGTCTGTTATTATTGCAGGGAATTCATGTGACTGTTGCCCATGGTTCCACTGAAAAATTGCAGTAACTTCAATATATTCACTTTCTGGTCACAAGGTAGCCCCAGTGTCACACATGAAAAAATTAAAACAAAATGTATTTATTTTTAGAGGCCTTCAAATGAGTGCCTTACTCTTGGAAAGACAACTGCAACAGGTTTTGTACATTTCAAAATAAACTCTTTTATTCTAATTATGTGAAGATCCTGTTCACATCTATATGAAAGGTAGTTACATATATTTGTATGTATAGTAGCTGATTATTCTCCTTCTATTTGTATACCTTCAATATATATGTGTATGTCCCAGTCTATACTATTTGATAATTCATCTAGCCTCCAATCTTAAGGCTCTATAGTTTCATAATGGGGATAAGAGTAGTGTCAATATTTGTTATGGGGTTCATGAGGCTACTACACTACTTTTAACTTGGAGAATAATGTCCTTGTATTAGTTCTTTTAATAATTATTTATAATTGTCAAACATGCATTTCTCTTATGTCAATGTAGGTTGTTTTAAGGCCTAGAGGTGATATACTATAAATACCTAGGCATTCATAAGCTTCTGACTTAAAAAATGATTCTATGGTATTGATATTGCTGATCTACTAAGGTCAGTTCTGTTGCAGAGGGCGACAGCCTGACTGTTATAAACATTTATAATTAATTCAGGGATGTGGAATTAATTAGTTGATTTTTTTTGGGACCTGCCCAATCCAGTCAATTACTTTACTTTTGAGTATACTATTATAACTTAACCTTCATAAGAATAGGAGGTCTGATACTTATTCCTAAATTATACACTAAATAACAAACTTATATATTGACAATATGTGGCCACATTTCTGTCTATACATGCATATACATACACATTAAATTTTAATATATATACACAGCAATTCTTAATTTCATACAAGGGCAAACAAATACTACTGGTCACTTCCCTCTGGATTCATAGGGGGGACAACTTTTCACTATTTTCAACTAAAAAAATGGTGACTTCCAGATTTAATATCTGGGTTAGGTTGGCATGAGTGTTCTTTAAAACATACACTGATTGCTCAGCCCCCAAGTCCAACACTACTCCTGACCACTTTTGACTTACTTAGTCAAGCTCCCTGTATCTTCCGGACTTACCACTGGGATCCCTTAATATTATCTCAATTCATACACAATCTTGCATGCAAACACAAAAATTACATATATTACAGTGTCAAAATTGTAAATGTCTTTATAAAATAAAAGGAGCAGACCTCGTACTTTGTCCACCTCACTACATTCCACTGAGACCCATCTGTCCCCACGAAATCAGAGATTTTTACATAAATGTAGGCATCTCCCTTACCTCTTTAAAATGTGCACAAATCACCTTGTGGAGACAGGCAGGGCCCCCAGTTCAGCAGTTGGTGAGATCAAAGTAGAGCTCCTATCTGGCTCGCCAATATGTTAGAGGGAAATCTGTTCATAAAATAAAACAAATCATTTTGACACAATAATATAAGTTTAATCGATTTTCAGCTGGGAACAACAGGCAGTCTCACATAGAGGCCATTACTGAAGTTCAAAGTTCTGGTTCAAACACCAGTAGCATTTATACTGTAAAAACCACAAAAAACTGTGGTCAAGAGTTCAGCATTTACGTAAGCAACTACAAGCAGTACAGATAAGGTAATGAGGTGCCTCTGGAAAGAAGCACTTGCACTTGTTGGCCTCATGGGTGGGCAAGTTACACTGACGTCATTCACCATATCTATCTTTCTGCACAACAAGAGATTATATGTTGCGTGCTGCTCATGGTAGCCCTCCCTTGCAAATACTTATCTGACCCTTTACACAGTTCCCCTTAACACGATATGAATGACTTGTGGTTTTTAGGACCCCTGTGCTAAGGAAGGATACACCCTTCTGTTCCACCCTGCTCATGCTAAGTGAACATTTTGAAAGCAACAGTTGGTGCAGCTTTAAAGAAAAACTCTCATTCTAATGTGGCTTGGGCCTCTTATGTGTTTCAGCACAGCTAACTTAACAATGCAGCATGTGTATATGTTTCCTAAGTAATAAGTGTTTGTTTGTCCTAAATATGACCTGCCTTTTCTATTGATCCCACAGTCTGTCTTTTTTAACATGTCATGTATTAAACCTTTCACTACTTACATTGGTTTACAACTATCTAGCCTAAAATGTTTGTATTGGGATTTGGGAACTTATGTTTGTTTGTATGTGATGTATTCCTATTCTTCCTACATCAATATATATATGTAGCCGGTTCCAATATGGAAACTATCGTTTTTCAATTCGGATACCGGCTCCCGCCGCCATTATATTATTGCATTAGCTATGAATTGTGCTTTGTTTCCAAGGGTGCTTATATATTTTACTAGATTGGCAGCAACTTACTGAGTGATGTTCTTCTCTGCAAAGGGACAGATCACGGAGCGCTGAGTACAGCTCCTTTCTGGTATGATTCCCGAGCTCACGTAGCAAGAGCCTCTGGGAGCTGTAGTTCTTGGATACAGTGATGTCAGAGCTGCAGCTTTTCTGCATTCCTTGAACGCCGAGCGCGTTGGATTGCCGATCTCCACAAATTTTTGACAAAGCTTTCACTTCTAATTGGTTTTGACATAAGCCAGACGAGGCATTTATAATTTCAACAAGTGTGAGATCATTTCGAATCCTTGCTGAACCGTGATTTCGGAAGTAACTGGAACGCAACGCTTCATGAGCGTTATAGGGTAATGTGAACATTTTATCACGCTTTTTTGGACATTGTGTATATTTATATTTAGGTAGGATATTGTGGTACATTAAACGAAGCACATTCAAGCAATAGTGACTACGCATACAGTGGCAGAGGTGTCACCAGTACTTATTAGAAAGTATGGGTGAACGTGTCTTTTGCTTCTTTTATTTTGTAAGCAGTATTTTTTTGGAAGCGCTTTGCTGAAACCTATTTCTGGAGACGTGGATAAATATGAGCAAGATGAGTGGAACTCGTCAAAAACGTTTGGAAGCTGCCAAGAGTCTCTTTAATAAAACAGATGAGTTATCCTTGGGCAATTTCGGGAATTTGACCCATGATGATGAAACGGTTAGGACAATTAAACAATAATTGACATTCTATGAAAAACTGTCTAAGAAGGAAATTAATAGAAGTTGGGAAGGGATGTAATTGGAGAATTATATAGAAGTGGGAAGAGACCCACGTGGTCTTATGATTTTGACCACTCCTTCAAATCAGAATCCCAACCCAGAGCTTCTGGTGGAATGGTCCAAACTGATGGCAGACACGTGCAAGGCAATGATTAAACTTTTGGTGAAATATGCTTCTTTGGAACTAGATCAGATATTGGAAGAACTGGCTAAAACTAAAGAGATCCTGGATAAGCATTCTGAACAAGAAGTAATTAATAATATTTTGAGTCAAATGAGAAAAGGTTTGAGAATTACGAGGAAGAAATAAAACAGAGGAAGATACAAAAGTTTCTAAGGGATAAACAGGATTATGCCCAGGGAAGAATTTTGACCTTTGGGCGGAGATTGGATGAGGCCATTAAGCTATATAAACAGGTGGGATCATTGAGGAAAGAAGAACTGGCAACATCAGGATCAAGTTCTGAGATTTTTTCTTCTGATAGTGAAGATATTCAGGCAACATCCTGTAAGGATTCTCTTCCATTTACATCATTGGAGGAATATTGTTTTTTACAGAGGAATCAGACTGCATCGGGCAGAATGCCAAAAAGAAAAGGAGGAAGCAACGCAGGAGAAAAAGGGTGCAAAGAGGCAATTGGAACAGCAAAAGATTCAACATTGCAAATGAGATTTACAAGACAGGCGAAGAGAAAATGAAGAGTGATGATTCCCTTACAGTGATTAATCTCTCTGAACATCATTTAACTGCAGCTGAACAATCCGTATTAGAACTTGGTTTATCCTTTTGTCTCACAGCCGATTTAGATTTTTGCAGGACTAGAATTGATTTGTTTCTCTTTGTACGTAAGTTATACTTACAACAAGAAAGTAAGAGAAGACCTGATGATTCTATTATTACCTCAAATAGAACTGATTTAACATCAATGGAGTTGTGTTTGAGTGACATAGAAGGGTTATTAACGTTAGCTGAATTGGAGGAAACTGAGATTACTGGTATGAGTGAAGAAGAGTTTCTAGAGTCACTATATTTAGAACTGAATAGGCTAGCAAATACTCCATTTCGACTGAAATCTGTTTTTAATCCATCTATTATGCATGACTCAATAGACACTTTCCATGAGGTTATTATTCGAGATCTTTTTGAGATTTGGCGCAGGGCCAGGAATAGTGATTGTGTATCCAACTTAAATAATGAACAGAAAAATGCATTAATGACCCTCATTGAGGATCAGAATATTGTTATCAAACCTTCAGACAAAGGTGGTAATGTTGTTTTGTGGGGTGTTAAGGAATACTGTAAGGAGGCAGCGAGACAACTGGATAGTAAGAAAATGATGAACGAACATCTGTTATAACAGGTCTATAAGTCAATATCATGCTAAATTGTTTGATTGGAGAGATGGGGATTATTTACAACAGGAGAATGTCAGTTTCTTCTTGTTAAAAAACCTACTGCACCCTGTTTCTATATGTTACCAAAGGTACACAAGAATAGTAAGAAGCCACCAGGTAGACCTATTATTTCTGCCAACAATAATCTTCTAGAGCGTACCTCTATGTATTTGGACTTCTTTCTTCTCCCGTATGTGTTGGCGTTACCCTCTTATTTTAGGGACAGTATGAATTTCATTTCCAAGATTGATGGAATTCCTTGGGAACCTAATTTTTTGTTGGTTACCTTACACGTAGAGTCCCTATATACATGTATTGAGCATGGTCTGGGGAACCAGGCTTGTAGGTATTTCTTTCTTGACAGACCACTTAGTAAATATGATCATTCCATGATGTTATTGGAAATGTTGGAATTTTGTTTGAGTAACAATTTTTTCATCTTTAAGGACATTTGGTATCGCCAGTTGGTTGGGACAGTGATGGGAAGTTGCTTTGCTCCAAGTTACGCTGGGATTTTCATGGGCTGGTGGGAAGCCACACAGGTGTGGGTGGGGGAGAATGAGAAAGGGACTAGATATATTTCAAATTGATTAAGATACATAGATGACCTTTTTATGATTTGGGAAGGTACACAAGGAGAATTTGATGAATTTCAGGAACATATTTTCTGGAATCCCCTGAATCTTATATTCACTAATAAGGTTCTAAGGGCAGCCAGCGATAAAGTGGTGAACACTCGTAGGGAAACTCTTTTGATTAAAAGAAGTAAGAAAAAGGAAGACATACCGGAGATGAGAGTAATAACAACTTTTAATCGAGAAAGCACAGCCATTAAGAAAATGGTGATGAAACATTGCCATATAGTCAAGAATGATTTTTTGATTGGGAAGACTCTTCCCCCCTGTCCTCGGTTTACATACCATAAATCGAGGTTGTTACATGATACTTTGGTTCACAGCTATTTACGTGGACAGGACAATAAAAAGACTGGGTGGCTTAGTGAACAGAAAGGTTTCTTCAAATGTGGAAAGTGCAAGGCATGTAAGAATAGTAAAAATGTAAAAACATACAGGACGGCCTTGGGGGAGACCAGGAGGATAAATAAATGTATCTCTTGTGGTTTGGATTGTCGCAGTTATGTTTTACAATGTCCGTGTGGATTACAATATGTTGGTAGCACTATTGCCCCTGTTAAGAAGAGAATTTTGGAACATTACCGAGCGATCAAAAATAATGATGTTTCATACCCAGTTGCTAGACATTGGGCCAAGGTACATAATCAGAATGCAGACTCCTTAGCATTCTTTGGGATAGACAGAATTGTACAGGCTATACGTGGAGGGGCTAGAGAGAGGCTTCTGAGAGTGAGGGAGTCAGAATATATTATTTTGCCTGGAAGTAAGTCCCCTGGGGCCTAAATGAGGATGAGGAGCTTTATGTACATGTTAGTCTGATGGGACAGAACTGACATGATTGTTATTGGTCTTAGGTCATGATATTTACTGTTTTCTGTTTATTATATATTTTTTCCACTTCTATTATTATTATATTATTTTATTTCCCAGATATATTCAGCATATGGTCTTTATTATGAAGATGTTTCTACTTAGTGCTTCCTTTAGGTTAGACATTAGTATTGTGAATTGTGTATTTTTCTTATTATCTAAATATATATTTTTTATGTACATTTTCTCTTTATTTGAAATGGGTAGGACATTCAAGAATGGCCACTTAACCGAGATTTGGAATTTCCACACCTTTGATAATAATTGGGTTATTGGAATTGACATTAACAAATTGGGGAAAGTAACTCATAATATTTTCTTTGTTCTTTTTTTAGAGTATTTCTTCAATGTCCATGAATTGGGAGTATTTATTTTGAAGGGGGATTGGGCACAGTTATTCAATTGGGCCATGATGAAGACACTTTGGTGTTGAAACGCGTAGCCGACAATAAAGATTGGATTTTATGAAGCAGACACGTTGGGTGCGACTTCCTTTTGGAGTCTGACTGACTGTAGGACTATGATTATATATACATATATATATATATATATATATTTACAGGTTAAAGGACTACGATGACGAAACAGTTTTGGGTGCCTTTAACAACGAAAAGCTACAAAAGGTACCAGACGATCCAAACAATGTGTACAGGGTTGAAAAGATTCTGAAGTGGAAAGGTGGCAGGACTAACAGACAGGTCTTTGTCAGGTCTTTGTGGAAGCGATGGTCTGAGAAATGTAACAGTTGGGTGCTGGACAGCTTACTGCAGGGTGTGTGAGTGCGCGGGGCCTCGCTGAAGGCTGCAATATGATTAAATTACTTGCCATCCAACGCCTCGAAGGACATGTTCTACAACAATCAAATTTCTAATTATACCATGAAACTGGCTAAATCTAAGGATCTGAAAGGGGACTGGGAGATAGCCCTAACTGGAATCCAACACCAGAGAACATGGAATACATTTACAATGCTTGAGGCAAAATTTACTACAAAGCATGATCAGGACCTCTTGATCATCCACGCTGCCTTTCCTCATAGCTATTACCCCAGTGTCACTGCCATCAACAAATCCATAGCCAACATCAATAGCTGTTTGAATATTCAGCTACTATTAGATAACGTTAGAGGGAAAGTGTTTCTTAGGGCTCCAAATCGTGACACAAAGTTTAGCTGTGCAAGTAAATTAAAAAGGGTTTTAGGCACAGTACAACATATAAAAAGCCAAATACAGCCGGGCTGTACATGCCCCAATATTAACGGAGAGTTCTATACACTCTATGTTTATACCAACATTGTAGAGCCACAGAGGGTCAAGGATAGTTATGGGAAATTGTTAAGATGGGTCCAATTGAAGGGGAAAATAACGCAGTGATCAATATTCAATATATCAACCAGCCTACGCAGCGATTTCTAAAAACCATTATGACACTATGTCAGTCATGATTTTCGATGATCAATCTGAGCCTGTGTTCTTTAAATACGGGAAAGTTATTAATAAGCTTCATTTAAGATCACGACACAACAGCAAATATTAAGAAGTTATCATGGTGATCATGAAAACATCCAGTGACCCCGCTCTGTACAGGGACTATTACGCGCACCAGGCTGGGTATGGAGGGCCACCATTCTTTCAAGCGGCCCCTGCTATGTACAGGGCAGGACTTGGAAGCTTTTTCTGTAGTTTGTTTAGAAGAGCTATGCCTTTCTTGAGAAGAGGCTATGAAATTGCAAACCCCTACGATAAAGTGGCTGCCTTGCACAGGATGTGGTGGGATCTGTGACTTCTACTCTTATCCAACTCATGAACAAACAACCCCAATAAGGATTGAGACTTCTGTACAGGCAAAGCACAAATATTCAAAGGAAGCGAAGGTCTTCGAGGGATCCAGCTGCTCCCTATAAAAAAAGGAGGCAGTCTTCAAAAAGCACTCACAAAAGTAGATCCGTAAGATGGAAGAGAGCCTCAAAGAACAAGGTAACACCCAGTAGCTTAAATATTTTTAAAACGCAACAACCTGAAATATGGACTTTGTATTTTGTGCATCATGAGACTGTGCCAAATTGGAGTTAGACATGGGTTCTCTAAAACCCACTCAGACCAGTATTGAAAACAGTTTTTTCATGGAAGTATTACCTCTGGTCGCTTTGATGACATTAGCAGCAATAAAGCTTTTTGTGTCAGGGTCCACGGATATGTATCTGGATCTCAACATTACTCTGCTGCATCTTGTTTGTAAATCATAAAAGCAGACAGTGTCAACATACCGGCCTCCACTAAAGTGGCAACGATCGCTTACCCCATCACAATCATATTTAATCAGGTGGACGTTACCCTTGGCGATTGACTCATCATAAAAAGTGATAACATGCATGTCTACAGAGCCTACATCAAGAGTATTCTAAGTTACAGCCGCAACACCCTGGACACACAGCTTTCAGCAGGGCTCTTCTACAAGGACACTTATGCACATTTTGAAGACAAGGAGCTGGATGGTGACAATGAAGGTTTTGTGAAAACAGCAAGCTTTGTGGGTGGCTGTAGACAGTTAGACCTCCTCAGGCATATACATTCAGACCTTTCTTCCAAGATAAACTGCTCATCAAAAGTATCAATCTTAAAATCAAACTTAACCGCAACAAGGACTCGTTCTGCCTCATCACCGGGGATGCAGAACAATATAAACTGGTCATACTGTCCACTAGTTTATTTGTAAAAAGAGTGAGTGTCCGCAAATGTTAGACTAGCTCATGCCAAAACCTTACAGCTATCGAACACCAAGTACGCCATTGAAAGAGTAGCTCTGAAGATATTCAGCATCCCAGCTGGTACCAGATAAACACAGCAGCAGCGGGCAGCTACCGAAACTTATTTTGGTTTTGTTTTTGTTCACAACACAGCTTTTAGCAGTCTCTATACCTCAAATCCTGTCAGTTTCAAACACTACAAAATCAACTACGTAGCACTGTTCCATGAGGGGGCTGTGATTCCTGCAAAACTGTACACACCCAGCATTGGAGACATTAATTTTATAAGGGAATCTCTGGGCCTGGTTTCATTAACTGGGAAGCACCTGCGTGACTCAGGAGTCGCTGTGTCAAGAGAAGGAAATGGGATGGGTTACACACTGTTCGCTTTTGATCTGACCTCTGACATGGAAGATGGCACCACTACAGCTTGATCAAAAATGAAAATCTAAAAGCAGAAATATGTTTTAGTCAGCCCTTGGCTATGAATGTGAGCATTGTATATACTTTATCAGTGAAATGTCTGAGAGTATGACATTAATGTATATTTGAATGACCTAGTTAACAATGAGAGTATTGTTATGAAATATGTGAAAGAAAACTCTAGGTCTACATCAAACAATAGTAAAACAGAATACAGAGTTTGTCAAAAGTGCAGGGTCATGTAACGCTTCTTATGTGCAATGGTGACTGTCTAAAATAAAATAATAAAAAGCTGAATGCAGACTCAGTATCTTCATTCTGATGCAAGGACACACATTTGAAATGTTTATTAAAAGAGGACAGAAACAATTTGAAAAAAGAAAAAGGTTTATTTACAAAACAGTTTTTTCATAGTACAAGCATCACACTGATGAACTTACTAAAAAAATAAAAAAAGAAGAATGTCAAAATGTTAACTATGGTAAAACTATGCAGACAAACACAGGCACACATATACATCATTTCAAAAGTCAGAAGAAACATCAGACATTTAACCACATTTTCATTTTGGACAATGTTTTTTTTTAGATTCCAGAGGCAGCGCGGTGGTGTTACAAGCAGGAGATTGATGGGGCAAGAAAGGGGGTGCTGGCATCTTAGGGAGGGGGCTAAAAACAACAGGTGTTGGAGTACTTGGGAGGCTGTAAGTCTGATTTTTGGCATTACTGATGATGTTGAAGGAATGTTAAGTTCCGCAGAGTCTTGAACTAGGGCATCTCTCACCGGTTGCTGGCATTGGGTCATTTTGTTAAACACACCTGCTTTGCCTCTTTGTGGAACTGCTTTCTTTATAACCTGACCGTCTATAGGCCTCAAAGACTTCCATTTTTAGAATGATGTTCCGACCTTTCCAGGACTCGTTGAGGCTCTGGCCAACACTTTTGCTCAAGGGTCTACCTTGTGCTGAGGTTTGGCATAATTGTGAGCTTCCAGGGGAACTGTGAAGAAAAATTAATCACTGTCACATTTCCATTATACTACACTGCTGTAGCACACTCTCTGAGAGCACAATGGAATCCTGCGGGGTTTTGGATTGTACAAAACTGTCCCCACTCCTAGGGCTCATGGGGTAAACTTGACACTTCATTTATATAAGCCCACCCCATATTCACCTGTAATAGAAGGGCTATGCTGTCCGATGCGTCTTTAGATTAGATTTGTTAGCATTCCAATAGCTATCTCCACTTTCGTCTCATAACCTGTAAAAACACACACATAAGAATAGATTAAAAAAATAATCTATGATGTTGATACAATAAAAATAGCATCAGTCTCATAACTATAGTGCTCCTAACATCTGTAACTTGCTGACATTCAACTGATTACTCATGACTTCATGATAATTTTGGGAAATCCTGTGTGCAGAACAGACAAATTTGTTTTAAAAACAAATCTAACAAACAACACATGTCATAGTTGATTAAGTCATTTCCAAAAATATTTTTGGCGTGTTGTTTCCCAATATTATAAATCTTGTAAAGTTGCTGGAACTGGCATTCTTATTGAACTTCGTAGCAGAAAGGGCTCATTAAGACAGGGGCTTTGAAACAGCACTAAACATGTCTGGCATCTAAGCACAGGGGCTGCACTAGATCCTTTATTCCAACATTACAGAATTACTCAAAGCATATTAGAAATAACTCCTAATAAAAGCTTGCACTAAATACGTACAGTTTTTTTCTACACCTCCGCCCCTCCTGCCCCGTCCTATTTCTTAGGGCTTTCGAAAACACATTCAAAGCATGTTGCTAACCTTTAACCCCTGGCAAACCCATAATTTAAACAACAGATTTTATTTGTACATTTTTGTAAAACACAGATTTTCACATAAGCAATGCAACTCAATGAAACAAATGACATGGTTCAGCTACTGTGCCCTCAACCGCAAAAGAGGTCCTTGAGCCCTCACGGCTGCCTTGTCAAAATTTGACATTTTTAAATAAGCCTGTTACAGAATTGCTCAAAGCATATTACCAATTCAACACACATTTTACATCAGAACAATTTGTGCTATAACACAGAACATTAAACATTTACAAGTAAATATTCAAGAGCTACAGTCTTCTGTGCAAAAAAACAAACAACACAGCCCTTTAATTTTTGAAATTCTTACATTTGCAGGTGTTTGGGGATGGTACATACAGGCTGCTGTTTCTCAATCACAATGGCTCTAACCCTTGGAGCTTGCTTGAATCTGACTACGAAGTCAGATCCCCCCATTACTATCCTGTTCAGTGACTCGCTGAGGCCTTTGTCACAACCAATGCATCAGGCCATGGTCTATCGCAGCCTGAATTGCAGTCCGGTTCAAAGCCTGCTGCCGACTTTTAACTCCTGGCAAACCATGGTTTAAACAACAGAATTTATTTCCACGCAGCCTGCAGCATCTTTAGCAGATGCAACGTGGTGAACACTCTCTAAACCACAGCAGGGGTCCTTGAGCCCTCGTCATTAAAATAAATAGTTGTCCCTATGACACCCCTATTTTACACTTGCATTATCTTAATTAAAGACTGCTACCATGGGCTGCCTTCTCAAAATTTACACTTTTACATAAAGTTAATACAGAACTGCTCAAGACATATTAGAAATAGCTCCTAATCAACGCTTGCACTAAAACACACAGTTTTCTTTCACTACTGCTGCCCCTCCTGCACCAGCCCTGTTGCTCAGGGCTTTTGAAAACACATTCAAAGCATGTTGCTGACCTTTAACCGCATGGCAAACCCTTGGTTTGAACAATAGATTTTATTTGGACATTTTTTGTAAATTCTGATTTCCACATGACATGATCTGCAGTATGCTAAGCAAAGTCACTATGAGGTTAAGCTAACACATCGTTTTTATAAAACCATAAAAGAAACAGACATTATTCTGACCAGGAAAAACAGAAACTGGGCTACCCTATGCAACACACTGAATTGAAAAAAAGTGGAAAGCTATATGGTATCATTGTTTCCACCTTCAGCAGAAGTTGTCCTGTTTTGCCTGGTTACTCCCCATAATTCAGCTCAAAGCTGTGCTCCATCTTGCTTGGGGCCTCTCAGCCCACAGACTTAAACTCAAGGTTTTCCTGCTGCTTGTGACTGTGTGTGTGCAGCCTTGGCACAGCATTTTATACTTAGTGGACCTTGCTAATTATGCATGGGTCCACTGTGGGGAGTTGAGGAGTACCAGCCATCTGCGTATGGGTTCTATTTCATAGCTGCTGGCTGCTTCTGAGTGTTTGTGTATGGCCTTTGGGACGGCATTTTATACTTAGTAAAGCTTGCTAATTATGCATGGGTCCACGGTGGAGAGTTGAGGACTACCAGACATCTTCGTATATCTTCCATTTCATAGCAGTTGGATGCTTCTGAGTATGTGTGTGCAGCCTAGGGATGACATTTTATATTTAGTAGAGCTTGCTAATTAAGAGATGGAAGCACTTTGGGGAGTTGAGAAGTGCCATCCATCTGTGTATGGGTTGCATTTCATATCATTCTTGCTTCAATTATGAATTTGTCTAGGCATTTCTAACAAAAGACCTTTTTAAAGTCAAATTTGCACCATACAAGATAAGACAGATGGGCTTAGGGAGACAGTGGGACCCTGTGGGGGTTCCTTCTGTGTGTTTGCCTGAGCCTCTCATTGAGGAGCACTCCACTTGTCTCATCAAGCTTTCATGACTGCAGCTGTCTGTACATGTCCTGGCTCGCTTTGTTAGAGACTCACATGTTGTGCACCCCAGCAAGTGTTGCAGGTTTGCCTGTGACAAAGCCCTAGACATAGGGCAATGGGGCCCGTACCTGTTATGACAGCATCCTAACCACGTTTTAGGACCATGAGCACATGACTAACACGTGACCAGGGTGATGTGACAACACACATGACCAAAAACAGTCATATGACCCCCCAGAACGTGATGTCACTATTGTTCGAGGGCCCCCAGGGCCCAGAAGTACCAGTAACGGAAGTGACATCACTTCTGGGGGCGGGAAAACTATAACTTTTTGCATGATAAAAAGGTATCCCTCCTTACTACTCACCTATTTCTAATTCTCAGTTTTTGCATTGCCGTGGTAGTTATTGCCTTGAATCTTAACCTGAAGATATTGAACCAACTGAGATATTTCAGCTTGCCAGCTGTGTTCTTGAAACTTTTAAACATTTTCAAGACATGCATATATATTGGTTTAATTAATGATTGGAAATAAAACTACTTAACTTCAATTATCGATTCCTGGTCCTCATTGTGTCGGAATACAGGCTTCACAGAAATTTAAATAGTTTTTTATTAGTAACTCCCTCAGCATCTTAGTCAACTTTAAAAGATTTATTAGATGAGAGGTAGTAAGCCACGCTCCTGCGTGCTCTCCAATTGTTGCAGAGGAGGGTTCAGGAGGCAGAGGAAGTTACTGTATCCATGCGAGACCCCAGTCTTACCCAAGTCCATTCTTAATCGCAAAGACCATGTCCTGATTCAGAGGAACAGCAGTATTCCAGAATTTTGGAATTAAGTTGTAACATCAGAGGAGTAAGTACCAATAAGGTAATACATTGCAACTGCTCATGTCTAGCTTGTGTTGTTTTGCTGAGATTGCATAGGGTGGGGCGGAGATGTTTTAAGTTGTTGTGTGGATGTTGAAGTGCTTAATGCAAAGACGTTGAAGTGGTTATCGGGCTTGATGTAGCCTAAGATCCAGGTATAGTAATAAGTTATCAGTGTAGAAGACACTGTCTTGCAATTGTCTGCTAAATTTGGTGGTGTTTCGTCCGCTACACAATTGAGATAGGGACAAAAATGTTTGTGTGCGAGTAAGGTGTGGTTGGTGTGGTGGATCCTTTGACGCAGGGGTGAAGCTACATTAATCCAGGTGATTCCGCAATGATAGAGGTTTCACTCAAGTGTGAGTCAGAGTAGGCCAGAAAGTGTTGCTCCAGACCATCTCTTTTTCAACTGAATACTACTAATTCTTTAGTGGATCAGACAAAGCTGTTGAAATTTTGCTTGCCATTTGTTTTGTTTTTGCTTTTATTGAAATGTTCACAAATAATTGTAAAGAAGGGAGAGCTGCTGTGAGGAATAAGAAGGACGCCACAGAGCACCACACTGAGAAGGGATGGTTGGTGTTGGTGTTGTACTGTTATTGAGTGTTAAGAACAGATTAAATTTAAGAGAAAAAATAATGTATTTCTTGTTTGAAAGTGTATCTTATTTGTGATTATTGACATTATTGTTGAAAAATGAAAAATGTTAAGGCTATATGAAATTTGATTAGGGGAGATGTGAGAATACCTGTTCGAGAGGGAGAAGAGGCATCACCTGAAGATACACTAGGTCATTATATGGCCATAAACATAGGGCTTCTCACAAGTATTTGGCTTGGTCAGTGGCATGGGATCACAGAGAAAGATGGAGCATTGATGTTTTCACACTATGGCACATTTAATTTGAAAATCATTGAAAACTTGAGAAGGGTATTGTATGAAATGAAGTCACCTCCCAGACATGCACAGTTTGAAGCACTTAATGTTTGAGAGCATACAGCTCATGTTGGGATAAGAGAAAAATATCAAAGAAGATTTCAAAAAGTGGTGCATAGCTGTGCTGATGTTAAATGGGATACAGAACAAAAGAGGTGGGGAAATTATATGAAACAGGGAACTAGATTGTATCCTGCATTAATGAGTGGAGAGCTTGAGAAAAGGAAAGAAAGAAAAAAGTGAAGAAGGGGGAAAAGACCTGAAACCTAGAGAATGCAAGTGAAGACAGTGATAGTGATTCTGACGATGATCACCTAGATGTGTTGTTATCAGCGTGTCCAGCTTCATACAACGTGGCCCAAACGAAAGGAGTGAATGGAGCAGTTGCCAGTGTAGATATGGGAATAGCTACGGCACCCATAAATATAAGTCTGAACCTGACAGGCGAGCGTTCAGGGATTAGTGTCCATGTGAACTCCATTGTTCCCAATGCCTCTGATGCAGTTGCTGTCCCAGTCACTATTGGTTCTGCGGTTCCTTCTTATAAATCATATTCTGCAGGAATCATGACACACACTTTGAGAGTCCCTGCTGGAGGAGATATGTCAGCTAATACTCCTGTGGTTCCAGGAATGGGAAGAACTCCTTTAGTTTTGGCTCAATTGAAAACCTCTTGCATTGCCTCTCCAGTCTCAACCATGAATCAGACAGGACCTACTCCTGTAGGCAACTTCAAAATTGCTAAATTCTTACATGTCTATTTTTAATTTACCTCAGAGTGTTACCAACAATAGTCCCAGAGAAATGATAGAGCCCCTATAGTTCAAAATAATATGAATTCCAGAGCATTAGATGATTTGATTAGATATCATAAGGGGTCCCCAAGAGAAAGTGAACATTCAAGATCAGGCAGAGAAAAAAGTCAGTCCCCAATGAGGGAAAATGCAGTGGATGTGGTCAAGCTAAAGCTTGAACTGGATGAGATGATACAAGGAAACCTTGACCTCTCCCAATCAGATACCTATCAATAGAATGAACTTGTATTCAGTGTAAAGATGTTACTAAGTGTGCAGGACAAGCTCATGATACATTGTTTGAATTAGCCCAGATGAGGTAGATATAAATCAAACAAATTAATTGCAGAAAAGTTATCATGTGTGTTTTAATGAAAATGACAATTGAAGTATAAGAACATTGGGAATGAAAATCCAAATTAAGGAGTTAATTAGTAGGATATAAAATGAAGTAGGTTAGGTAAGATGGAAGAAAAAGAAAGAGCAAAAGAAACCAAAGAAAGTGTTACTTCCCTCTTCAAGGGACTGAGAGAGTGCTTCAAATTTCCCATTGAGGGAAGTGGCGGGGTGAGGTTATGTCCATGTGCCTTGGAGTAGGAGTGATTTTGCGTCATTTACTAATGATTTTCCAAAACGGAGACAAAAACCAGTGAAATGGTATAAACAAATTAAGCGATCTATGAAAATATCGCAGGTCTTGTGGGTGGACTAGAGAAGGCCCCTCAGAGAAATTCGATAACAAATGCCCCTTCACCATTAATGATGAAAAGGTATCAACAGGTGAGCACATTTTTCAAAAGGAAAATACCACCTAAACACATTGATTGGGTTAAAAATGGTAGGATGACTCAAGAGCCCAAATAATCGGTGCACACCTTTTATGTGAGATTGTTGCAGCTTTTTAAGCAGCATAGTGGAATGGAGACTCGAGAAACTGAAGATGTGGGAACTTCTGTGTCCCCGTTTGTGACAGGATTGAGAGCTGAGATGAGATTATTGATTCAACAGCATTTGATTTGTTGGCAGAAGAAGTCAGTTGATGAGATCCTGAGATATGCAAAATATTGTACTGATGAACTGGAAATGAAGCAGAAGCGATTGAAAGAAAAGTTGACGTAGCACAAATGAAAGCACCACAGATAACAAGTCTGAGTCAAACGTTTGTAGACAATGTTGGTTCTATGCAAGGAGTGTGTCAACAGGGAGCTCCAGTGATACAATGTGGAAATGGGTTCCTGCAACAAGGCTGTAGTGCTCCAACTGGTCTGAGTACTGAGAATGGTGTGGCAACTTTGTAAAGATCAATTCCCTGTCATTATTACGACAATCTAGGCCACTGGAAGTGGGGATGTCGTCTTAATCCCAACAGAGTGATGAATGATAGCCAGGTTCAAAATTCAGGGTTTATACACCCTTAGAATAATACCTCCATACAGCCACAGAATGTATTGAGATCAAGAAGGCAAAATCCTAATGTGTCCCAATCTCTAGGGATGCAGGTTCCACAGGTGCTGGTGCCACAGCAAAATGCAAATGGTCTTCTATTTAATTCTAATCAAGTCCCAAATTTAAATCAAAATACTTGCCAAATTCAAAATCCGTTTCAACAGTTTCCCATGTTTGATGCCATTGAGAGCTATGTTTCTGACCAGTCACAATGACGGTGCCTGAGGGGGGAGGAAGATTGCGCACTTGCCACAGTCTTAGAGGTAGATGAGAGTGGTCCATTCCCAGTAGGTGAAAAGATTTTTTTAAAGTTCCAAACCTACTCCTCTCAGGAACAATAATCCAAGTTGTAGTAGTCTCAATTAAGCAAATGACAAACCCTGTGACAGAAGAAGTACCTATTAAAATAGGGACGTTGAGGAGAATCACCAGTTTGTGGTGTGTGATTCGCTTCCTGTGAGCTTACTAGGATGCGATCAAATGTGCAATTTAATTTTCTCTATCTATTGTACCCCAAAAGGTGTAAAGTTCCAGAACCCTGATGGGGATGTAGGCTTTAAATTGATATTGATGAGCAAAAGGCCAGAGGTGGAGTTGTATCCTGTGATGACATCTGAAGATTAATACATGTCTTTTAGAACAAGTTATGTGAGCCACTGTGAACCATTGAACTGTATCATCATGCACATAGTGTTCCATTATACTTGCTAGTTGTTTTTAATTACTGTTTGAACCTGCCACCTGCAAGGTCTTATATCCATTGTATATAACACGTGATTTTGCCCAGGTTAATTTGAACATTTCATGCTTTCTCACGGGACACATGCCTTCTGGAATACTCTTTTCTTTCAGCATAAATACCCTCTTTGCACTATCATCGGCACTTGGCCTCATTCCAGTCCTCCACAAGTGATGTTCTTGTACTCCCAGGACTTCCAGCACTCTAGTTTTCTACAGTTCATCTGGTAATTCCCTTGGCTCCAGCTCCCTCGACGCATCCTTCATCTCCGCCTCCTTCAAGAGTATTCTTGTTTCCTCAGTGACTTCATGAGTCAAATCTTCAAGACCTTCATCAAACTTCTGACAAGTTTAAGAACTTGGCTAAGTACTTAATATCAGCTTAGGGCACACTAATCTTTTTTAATAGTAAGCAGGCTTGAATATCATCATCTTCAAGACTATAGACTTGTCTCCTGTTCTTTCTCTGTGATTTTCCTCCATCCCTCCTTGCCTGTTCGTGCTCTAGACCCTCCCCACATCCTTGGTACTTGAACTGTTATTTCAGACGGACAAGAGACTTAGGCCCTCATTATGACAATGGCGGTAAGTCTGGCTTACTGCCATGCTGACTGCCGCCAACATACCGCCGGCGCAGCGGTTTACCGCTACCCATATTATGACACACACATAGCAATCCATCACTATACAGCCACACACACAAGTCCGCCAGCCCAAAGGTCAGTGATAAACTGGCCGTAGCAAAACCCACACCGTTACGCCAACAGAACTAAGCCCACAGCATTATGACCCACGAATCACCACGGCGGACATTCAACTGCCGTAAACCATTGGTGGTACATACCGATGCGCTCAAAATACACACACACATACAAAACAACACCACATTGGAAAATTCAAACTACACACACCTGACACACATCCACACACCACATCCACACACCCACACAAATATAAAACACACACACACACTACCCACAACCCTTTACAACAAAAACAAATTAACAACAGAGAGATAGAGACACCAAGAGCACCCACAGAACCAGAGCCACAGAACATCATCACCCATACACCATCCACACACCTTACAGCACATACCCCAACACATCACCCCACATACCCTCACACACACCACACACACTACACCCTTGGAACGAAAAAGACACCTCAGGTTCTCAGAAGAGGAGCTAAGGGTCATGGTGGAGGAAATCATCCGGGTAGAGCCACAGCTATTCGGATCACAGGTGCAGCAGACATCCATTGCTAGGAAGATGGAGCTATGGCAGAGAATCGTGGACAGGGTCAACGCCGTAGGACAGCACCCCAGAACAAGGGATGACATCAGGAAGAGGTGGAACGGCCTACAGGGGAAGGTGCGTTCCACAGCAGCAAGACACTAGATAGCAGCACAGAGGACTGGCTGTGGACCGCCACCTCCTCCCCACAACTAACAACATGGGAGGAGGAAGTCTTGGCGATCAGGCATCCTGAGGGCCTGGCAGGAGTAGCAGGGGGACTGGACACTGGTAAGTCAACTCTTTACTACTTTCACCCCCCCTACCTGCATGCCATCACATACCCCCACCCCTACCCTCACCCCATCACTCCACCACCTCACATACACCCACCATCAGAACCCACCCATCCCAATACCAAGCCCTGCACGTAACACCAATGCACGGACCCCCATCACAGATCTGCATGGACACACATCACTAAAGCATGCACATTAGAGAGAATCACCTAGCCCACAAAAACACTACTCACACAAGGCAAAGCTGACAGGGCAATCACAACCATAGAGGGCAACACACCCATTTCACATGATGTCACACACATGATAACAATAACACTTGATTTTTCATCTCCACAGGTCCCCCAATACAGCGTCATCTTAGAGGCGGTGCCAGCAACTTCAAGGCCACCCCCAGAAGAGGCCCACAGTGATGACAGCAGCTCTGGACACCTGGATCTGGATGACCAACCTTTCCCATCAGGGATCTCCGGGCAGTCGGTTACCCAGGCACAGTCCCATACCACCACCGAGCCTCCCCCCTCAGGAAACACCAGCACAGTACCCACCCAGCACGCCCATAACTCTGTCCCCAGGACACGTCAATCAGCAGTGTGTCAACCACTACAGGGACCCCAGGCCAACCCACAAACACAGGACAATCAGGGACCTGGGGTCAGTGGCAGTGGGCACACTGTTCAAGGGACAGAGGCACAGGACAACTGGGAAGCTGGGAGGACTGCTGTGTGACAGCGGAGGACAGGCCCAGGGAATCGACTCTCCCGGAGGCACTCACAAACATCCTGGGAGCATACCACCATTCCCAGGAGACGATGGGCCAGATACTGGACAAGTTGCAGGAGACCAAGCAGCTGCAGGAGAGACAGTACCTGGGGATCAGGGAGGATCTGAAGGACATCCACACCACCCTGGTCACAATTGCAGGGGTGCTGGCAGACATGGCCAACACCATGAGGGCGGAAGTGGCACACCACTTGGCCCCTGACACTAGCCACATCGATGAACAGCCCTCCACCTCCGCTGCCGCTAGTGGACAGGAGGCCCTGACACAGACCAACAGGCCACCAGCATCCCTCTCCCTGCAGAAGGAGAACCACCATGCAAACGGTCCCTGTGATCCAGGCGGAAGCCAGAGAACATTGCCAAGACCCCCACCAGGAAATAGGACTCTCCTGATTGTCACCCTTGTGTCCCACTCTGTCAACCTGTCCATCTTGAACTGCCATTGCTCCCCTTTCTATGCCCCCTTGGACAATGTACCTCTGATACAAATAGACTGGACTCTATCCTGGACTTCCCTCCACCACCAACCCAGCCGATTCTACTACCCCTTCTACTTCTAAGCACTTAAATAACTACCAGTGAAAAAAATACAAGTATGGAGTTTGTCAAATGATTGAACTATGTTTCTGTTTAACAAGCTTGCAACACTGCAATACAACTGTACAGGAATAAATACATTGGAATGACCTGTAGTAGGCTGCAGTCAACACACCAGGTGCCAGAGTGGGGCACAGATATCTGAAAATAGAGATGCCAAAGGGCACAGTAAGTGGCCATAGAACTGGGAGAAGCTGCCTGCCATTTACAATGTCAAACACAAAACTGTCAATGTAAAGTGAAGTTACAGTGTCTTACCTGTGTGTCACTGGAAGTACTGTTGTATTATTGCTGTTCTGTTGTCCTCATCCTCATCCTCCTACAGAAAAGGCACCTGGCGTCTCAAGGCAAAGTTATGCAACATGCAGCAGGCCATGATTATCTGGCAGACCTTCTTGGGTGAGTAGTACAGGGATCCACCAGTTAGATGGAGGCAACGAAACCTGGCCTTCAGGAGGCCGAATGTCCTTTCTATTATTCTTCTTGTTCGCCCATGTGCCTCATTGTAACATTCCTCGGCCCTTGTCCTGGGATTCCTAACAGGGGTCAGTAGCCATGAGAGGTTGGGGTACCCAGAGTCACCTGCAAATATCGATGGACAACTGTTAGACACACACTAACCCTTAGGGCTAACACAATACCCATACACCAACATCCACTGGAAGGGAACCAGGGCTCACCTATTAGCCACACCTGGGGCCTCTGGAGTTGAGCCATCACATATGGGATGCTGCTATTCCTCAGGATAAAGGCATCATGCACAGACCCAGGATACTTTGCACTGCAGTGGGAGATGTACTTGTCCACCAGGGACACCATCTGCACATTCATTGAGTGAAAGCTCTTTCGATTTCTGTGCATCTGTTCATTTTGCTGGGGGGTGGGACAACTGCAATATGTGTTCCATCGATTGCCCCAATGATGTTGGGGATATGTCCCATTGCATAGAAGTCAGCTTTCACTGGGACCAAATCCTCCACCTGGGGGAAAACGATGGAGCTGCGCATGTGTTTAATCAGGGCAGACAACACTCTGGTCAGCACTATTAAGAACATTGGCTGTGACATTCCTGCTGCCAAGCGCACTGTCACTTGCAGAAGCCAGTTGCCAAGAAACGGAGCATAGATAGGACTTGCACAAGAGGGGCGATCCCGGTGGGGTGACGGATAGCAGACATCAGGTCAGGCTCCAATTGGGCACACAGCTCTGTGATTGTGGCCCTGACCGGGCTATAGGTGAGGATAATGTACCTGTCCTCCATTGTTGTCAAGTCCACCAGGGGTCTGTACATGGGGGGATGTCTCATCTCCTATTCATCCACAGCAGTTGTAATCTAGGGGGTAAAACGGTGAGCAGCTGGTCAATACTCCACATTTCCAAACACTACACTGCATTGCATGTTGTGACTGGATTAGTATATTGTTGGATAGGCCCAAATGGTGCCTATGTGTACTGTGATGCAGTTAGATGCCATGGCCTGCCCCCCCCCGAAATGGCGTCTGCCTGTCCTGTGTGGATGGACATGTGATAACGAAGTAATGTCGCTGACGTTGTGCGCCGTTGCGTTAGGCGGTCGAGTACTGCCATGCAACTCCTCACTGGCTGTCATTCGGCCCTATGGGTTACAGTGGCCAGTGGTGATGTACGCCAGCGGTGAGGGTATGCACTGTTGCGGACATGACTACCATTTTCTATCTGTTCACTCACTTGCTACCTGACCTTCAACAGGAGAGGACCTGCCCTGCAAGTGCTGCTGTGACCTATGTCTGGAATCTACCATGGCTCGTGTCACTGGGGAAAGGGCCCCTGCCTTCACCACTGCGGAGTTGGAGAGACTGGTGGACGGGGTCCTACCCCAGTACCGAATGCTGTATGGGCCTCCAGACCAACAGGTGAGTACACTGTGAGCATGATGCATGGGGCATGAATGCATGGAGTGCTGTGTGTGAGGGCCTCATGTAGAGGGGGCATTGGTGGAAGGGTTCTGGCCCCGTGATGCTTGTATGGTGTGCAATGTCTGTACGTAAGGGGATTGGTGGGCTATGGTGGGTCATGAGTGTAACAGGCCGGACGGTATGACTGATACCTTTTTCTATGTGTATTTTTCTGCAGGTCAGCGCCCATCAGAAAAAGGGTATATGGCGTGCCATCGCCAAGGACATGCGGACCCTGGGGGTCTACGGCAGGCGGAGCACTCACTGTCGGAAACAGTGGGAGGACCTGAGACGCTGGGCAAGGAAGACGGCGGAGTCCCAACTGGGGACTGCCTCCCAACGAGGAAGGGGTGCACGTCAAACCCTGACACCCCTCATGGCCCGCATACTGGCGGAGACCCATCTGGAGCTGGATTGCCGCTTGAGGGCATCACAGCAGCCACAAGGGAGTGAGTACAGTTTCCCAATATACTACTTGCGCGTGGTTGGGTGGTCTCTGGGTGGGGGATGTGGGCCTGTGGGTGCCCCTAGGCCAGGCCGGACATTACAGGGTAGGTCCCATGATGGGCAGGGTCTGATGAACACCACCTTCTACCAAGCTAGTAGGCATCCACTACTGGGCAGGGGTCTGTGGGTGTCAGTTATGCTGCTATTGGCCTTAGGTATTCCTGTCCATGGCCTGGTGACTTGCATTGCTACTGGTTGTGCATTGCCTAGTGCATAGGGCTGTTCCCTGTGTGTGTGTGTCGTGTACGCCAACAGTGGTGTTGCTGGTGCCAATGATCAAGTCTATCCTTTGTCTCTTCCCCCCCTTTTTGTTTTGTCACCCTGACCTTATGTGCATTAGTGTCATCTGGCAGAGGAGCAGTGGCACCCGTGACGGAGGGCGCTGCATCCGACAGGGCCCAGGAGGCCAAATCCACCAACGGTGAGGGCACCATTGGGACAGAGGGTGAGGGGAGCACCATGGCGGATACAGGAGGGGACAGTTCGGACAGTGATACCTCCTCCAATGGAAGCTCCCTGGTGGTGGCAGACACCTCTGTGACCACCCCTACTACAGGTACAGCTGCCACCCCGTACCGGCACCGCCCTCTCAGCAGACCCTCAGCGTGTTTCCCATGCCCGCTCACCCAGGAGGGTGGGCATCTCCTTCGCCCCAGGCACCTCAGGCCCTGCCCCAGTTCGCCCTGCTGCCCAGAGTGAGTAGGCTATTGATCTCCTGAGATCCATCTCTGTTGGGCAGTCAAGCATAGTGAATGCCATCCAGGGGCTGGCAGCCCATTAGCAACAAACAAATGCTTTTCTGGAGGGCATTCACTCTGGCATGGCTGCCCAACAGAGATCAATCCAGGCTCCGGCCTCCTCCCTGATGGCAGCCATTGTCCCTGTTTCTAGTCTCCCTCCTCCAACTTCCTCTACCCAGTCCCATTCCTCTCAACCCCAACCTATCCCAAGCACACAGGCAGACCAGCATGCACAAAAGACAACACACAGGAGTGGCTCAGGCAAACACAAGCACCACACATCATCCCACAGGCTCTCACACAAACACCATCCAGATGCAGACATACCAACATCCACTGCCTCCACTGTCTCCCCCTCCTCCTAGTCCTCCACCTCCCTCACAGTATGGTCTCCACTCACACCTGCAAGCACTACATCCTCATCCATTACCACCATCACCAGCACACCTATCAGTACACACCCCTCACTGGCAGTCACCACCCCTACATCCATGCACACGTCCTTTGTGCCCTCTCCCACTGTGTCTGTGCCCCCTCCTCCCAAAGTACACAAACGCAAACACTCAGACACCCAACAGCCATCCGCCTCACAACAGCATCCAGCATCCACCTGCACCCAAAATCAGCAAACACCTCCTACAACCACTTCCTCTTCCTCCACTCCCAAACCTTCACCCTCTTCCCGCCTCAATGTCCCTAAGAAGCTTTTCCCCTCCACCATTGACCTATTCCCTACCCCTCCCCCGTCCTTCATGTCGGACCAGGTTGGTCAGAACCCAGGCGAGCACCTCAACCACCCAGTCCACGACCACAGTAGTGTCGACAGCTCTGCAGGTGGGAGAGGCTCCAGGGAACCAGGCATCAGCACTGAAAGTGTGCTTGCACCAGCTGGCAAAGGGAAGGGCAAGGAGGCACCACCAGCTGGCAAAGGGAAGGGCAAGGAGGCACCACCAGCTGCCAAAGGGAAGGGCAAGGAAGCACCACTAGCTGCCAAAGGGAAGGGCAAGGAGGCACCACCAGCTGGCAAAGAGAAGGGCAAGGAGGCACCACCAGCTGCCAAAGGGAAGGGCAAGCGTGTTGCACCAGCAGGCAGGAAGGACAGGAGGCCTGGTGCTGGGACTGATTCTGAGCCCCCACCACCAACCATGGCAGTTCAGCCGTCTGAGGCTGCAGGGGAAGGGCTGGAGCTTCCCCCACCACTGCCCCACTGCCACCAGCACCACTGCCAGTAGCCGCAGCCCCAGTGGGCAGCTGTCCGAGGCTGCAGGGAAAGGGCAGGAGCCTCCCCCCACCACTGCCTGCACCGCCACCAGCACTGCCACCAGCATCGCTAGCAGCACCACTACCAGCAGCAGCAGCCCCAGTGGGCAGCCGTCCGAGGCTGCAGGGGAAGGACTTGAGCCTCCCGCCACCACTGCCTGCACAGCCACCAGCACCATCACTGCCACCACTGAGCAGCCGTCACCGCCGGCGGGCAGTGTGTAGTCCTGCCTCCATGGACTGTAGTGCGTCCTGGACCCTGCAAATCCTGTAGGAGTGACACCCAGGTGAGAGACTGTGACCTTTCACTCTCCAAGATCTGCATCACAGGGCACAAGGCCCCCTCCAGAACCAGTGGAAGAAGCCATCCAATCACCCTATCCTTGGCAAGATGAAGCACACTTGCACAAGGCCCCCTCCAGAACCAGTGGAAGAAGCCATCCACTCACCATATCCTTGCCAGGATGAAGCACACTGGGCACAAGGCCTCCTCCAGAACCAGTAGAAGAAGCCATCCACCTACCCCATCCTTGCCAGGATGAAGCACACTGGGCACAAGGCCCCCTCCAGAACCAGTTGAAGAACCTATCCACTAAAGAGACTGTGGCCTTGCACTCCCTAGGGCCAATCAGTGGGCAAATCACCCATCAGAGAGACTGTGGCCTTGCACTCCCCAGGACCATGCAGTGGGCAAACCAGCCACTAGAGAGACTGTGACCTTGCACTCCCCAGGACCAAGCAGTAGGCAAACCACCCACTAGAGAGTCTGTGGCCTTGCACTCCCCTGGACATCGCACAAGGAATGTAGATAGAACTGTCTTAATACAGTGGGTGGAACATTGTCTTCCGCCTGGCAGTTGGCAGTTACCGCCATGGTGCTTGTTGCTACCGCCGTGGCGGTCGGTGTGTTAAAGTGGCTGTCTGTCTGGGCGGTTTCCGCAGTGGCCATAATTCCTTTTTTTTTTTACTGACGGCCTGTTGGCGATATTACCGCCGCTTTGTCACCGACCACCAGGGTTGTAATGAGGGCCTTTATTCTGTGTTTTTTCAAGGAATAGTAGTGCCAAGAAGAATGCTCTTTAGAGCGGCTTGATATTTGTATAAATCTTGTAAACTCCAATCTATGTTTCCAGCATATCATGGGAGTGTCCCTAACTCTAGCCTATGTTTCGAGTATACCTTTAGGGGTGTCCCTAACTCCAGCCTATGTTCCGAGTGTAACCTTGGGAGTGCCAATAACTCCATCCTATGTTCTGAATGTAAACTTGGGTGTGCCAGTAGCTCCAATTTGTGTTCCAAGTTTATCCTGGGATTCTCAGAGGCTCCAGCCAGTATTTTGAGTTCTTCTTCGAGAGTCGCAGAGATTCCTATCTGGAAACTTGTGTTATCCCACTCTCATGACGTTATTTTGAAGAAGTGTGTAAGTGTTTGTAACTGAAGTTAATGCATTGTTTATGTATGTAGAGGCCTACTAGTGTATTGATGGTAATTGCCTCTTCTTGTTGTTCCCAGTGTAATGCATCTTGATGAAAACAGAGGTTCTGGTCCAGCGTGCATCTACCTTCGCAAACACAGAAGGTCTCCAGAGTGACACATCCTGTTAAGCAGTCTTGCGCTATGCTGAGCAGATCCAGTACGAAAAGTCTCTCTTTTCATACTTTGTCCCTACCCTATTCTCCCCCCCAGGACAATGTGTGATCTAGGAGTTCTGTCCCTTGATCTGGATTAGCAGCTTAGTTAATACCTGTTGTTCTTTGGTACAGAATCCAGTTGTGATTTTGCTTCAAATTCCATGTGAGGATGAGTGGTTCACTTTCATCAATTTGTGTCAGGCATTTTTCTCTGTCCCTTTGCAATAGGGCAGCCAGTATCTTTTCACTTTCTGGTTAAAGAACTGTGTTTTGGCATGGTACAGAGTCCCACAAGGGTATACAGAAAATCCCTCAATTTCTGCCCAGATATTCCAAAAGAACCTCGAGGCTCTGATCATGCTTGGTAATTCTGCCCTTATTCAGTAGATTGACAATCTGTTGGTAGCATCTGATACTCAAGAAGCTTGCAAATAAGACACCATTGCATTGCTGAACCACTTAACTGAGAATGGTCATAATGGGAGTCATTAAGAGTTTGGCAGACAGAAAAGGCGCCTGCCAAACTTCTGCGGTCAGGTTACCACCAGTGCAGTCCCCTTCCTGTGGGCCCCATTACGAGTTTTCTGCTGACCCAGCGGGAAACAGCCCACAACAGTGTCCCTGGCTCATAAAAAGCACCTGTTGCACTTTTCACTGTCTGCAGGCCATGTGGGCCGCTGCCCTGCCCATGCCAAGGGGGTCATAATCCCCACAGTAGCTCTGCTCACAGCGCTGCCCTGGCGGATTGGGACTGCCAGCACCGCCAGGCCACCGGGCAGCCGAAAAGTGGCAGTTCCGGTGGTCCGACCGTGGTCTGAAGACCACCAGGGTCATAATGACTCGCAAAGTGTCCCCAAGTAGGCTGCAATATAGTCAGAAGGAAGTTTTGTATTGCAGACTCACATTGAGGAAGGTGTCATGAGAAAGGATAACAGTGATTCTTAAAATGAATCTGCCAACCATCCAGAGAAAAGTCAGGATGTTTTTGGGAATGGTGGGCTACTGTCACCAGTGGATACCCAACTTTTCCCTAGTAGCCAAACCTTAGTAGCGACTGACATACAAGGATGTGTTTGATCCGATACCATGGGATAACAACGTCTTGGTTGCCTTGCTAGAGCTGAGAGAAAATCTCTGTTGTGCCCTGGCACTAGTTGTGCCTAATTTCAATAAAAGCTTCACTCTTCATCAATGAGCGAGAGAGCGCTGCTCTCTCAATGCTTACAGAAATGCACAAAAATGCAAGACACCCTGTGGCATACTTTTCTGCTACCCTTTATCCTGTAGATGCGGGCCTGCCCGGATGTCCTAAAGCCATGGCAGCAGTTGGTGTCAGCATAGAACGATGTGAGAGCATTGTGGTCGGACATCTTTCAACTGTTCTTGTAACACATTCAGTTGAGATACTGTTGACATGTACTTACACTCAGCATCTTGCCAATAGCCACTTGACAAAGTATTAACAGATTATATTCACGGCTAACAATGTCACCCTTAAGAAGTGTGCTGCTTTGAATCCTGACACTTTGATGCTTCTTCCAGAGAATGAAAATGATGATGGGTAGGTTGAGCACGATAGGCTCGATGTCACTGAACTATGTACCAAACCAAGACCAAATTTACGGGATGAGCTACTGGTAGAGTCTGATTACATACTGTCTGTGGATGGGTCAAAGAGGCAGTGAGGGAAATTTGAGAGCCGCATATGCAGTCTATACAGTTTCAGGAGTAGTAAAAATGTCCTGGCTTCAAGGGGTATTTGCTGCATAAGTGGTTGAATTGATAGCTCTTACTAGAGCTTGTTGTGTCTCTGACCAGTAGAGAGTGACAATATTTACAGATAGCCAGTATGGCTTTGGAGTTGTTCACGACTTTGGACTGCTATGCCCACAAAGAGGATTTATGACATCATCTGGATCTCCTGTTCCCAGTGGGAAACACATTATGAAGTTGCTTGAAGCACTAGAGCTGCCTGTACAAGTTGTGAAGTGCTCTGCTAACTGCAGTTGTAGCGATTATGTGACAGTGGGAAACAGTTATGCTAATGAAGTCATCCGTTATTGCGCATATTGTTCACAGACCTTCAATGGTGAGTACTTGAATGAATCTGAAGGTGAGACCAACTGTAATCTTTTATTGTCAATTACAGATACTTGGGAGGAAGTGAAAAGATTGCAGGAGGAGGTGTCAGAGGCAGCACAGCAGGGTTGGACCAGAACAGGATGTGTGAAGAGAGATGATGATATATGGGTTTCTATAGATGGCAGACAGATGATGCCCAACAGAATGTTTTCCCCAATGGTAAGACATTTCCATGGACTAGCATATATTGGGAAGGACGCCATGGCCAGGTATTAAAACAACATTGTTTTAACCCATGATTTAGACTGATGACTGAAAAACTGTGTCAACGAAATGCCTGTGTGCAACAGGATGAGATATGTTCTAGTGATTGTGTACATCAACTTACGTTGGGTGGTTTGCCTACCCAACCAGAAGAAATGACAGTCTTGCAGTAGCCAAACTGTTGATGAGGGAGTTGATAACTAGGTTTGGTTTCCCGACTTTGCTGGAGTCAGACTGAGGGGCTCATTTCAATAATGAGGTTCTGAGAATGTTGTGTGCAGCATTGCAAGTGGAGCAGAGGTGACACTGCAGTTATCGACCAGAGACTTTTGGAATTGTAGAGCAGGTGAATGGGATGTTGAAAGCCAGATTGGCCAAGGTGTGTGCATCAACATCTCTGAAGTGTCCAGATGCTTTGCCTCTTGTGCTATGGATCTTTGCAGTGTTTCTGACAGAAAAAAAGGACTGTCTCATGAGATAATCATGATCATGCTGTGAGGCTGCCTGTCGTGCCTGGAAATGCTCTTGTGAACATTACAGATAACATGGTTCCTTACTATTGCAAGGGACTAGATGATGTGGTCTGGTCTGTAACCCAACAGCCTGAAGCTGTTACCACATCTCCATGTCTGGAGCAGTGCCATGATCTCAGTACTGGCAACTGGGTCTTGGTGAACAAACATCTTGGAAATCGTGTTTGGAAGCTAGATGGCAGGGATCGCATCAGATCATCCTAGTGACAAACACTGCTGTGAGTGTCTTCCCAACTGGATTCATGCAGCCCACACTCAAAGAGTGGTGTACCCTCTTGATGATGTGACAGTACTTCTTCCAAAAGTGCAACCCACAACTGAGAGACAGCAAGAAGAGGGTGCACACAGTACTGAGGCTCGGCAAGTGCCTATGACAGCACATCTTCAGTCTGGTGGGGGTCCTGATGAACTGACATTTGAAGAGTCTTGGCCTGAACTGCTATCGGAGCCAGACTCAGACGCTGATGAAGGGTCTAGCATTGTATCACGCTGAGCAATGACTGAGGAAAGTTGGCCCAGGAGGCAAGAAAGAGGAAAATTCTTGGGCATATTTATACTCTGCGCTGACATAGTGTCATTTTTTCACACTATTTCAGTGCAAACCTAACTCCATATTTATATTTTGACGCCAGACCCGTCTAGCACCAAAACATTTGAGTTAAAGTCATTTTTTGCTGTACGGAAAACTACCTTGCGTCAATGGGATGCAAGGTAGGCATTCCTGGGCAAAAAATGACTCTAAAGTCTAGGTGCCTTATTTATCCTCCTGTGTAAAATGGTGCATGAGAGGGAGGCGGGCCTAAATAACGGCGCTAAGCTTGCTTAGTGCCAATATTTAAGGCCTGGGTCAGGGCAGGCGTTAGGGGACCTGTGGGCCTTTTTCCATGGTGGAACACCATGGAAAGAGTCCATAGGTGCTATTCCAAGGCCCCAGGGACACCCCAAACTACACCAGAGGGACAGTGGAAGATGGGGGACCCCATCCCAGGTAAGTATAGGTAAGTATTTTGTGTTATTTCTAAAAGTGCCAATGGGCACCCTGAAATGGGCCCCGCTACATGGCACTGGGTGCAATGGCCATGCGCAGGGGACCCTTGTCGTCTTGCTGGCCATTGGGGTGGTAGTTGGGACTCCTGACTTTTATAAGACAGGAGTCATGTGGTATGGTAGGTTTTGCATCAAGAAATGACGCTAGGCAAGTGAGAGTCCTTTTTATTGACTGTAACCAGCCTAACATAATTTTTTGGTGCAAAACCCCCTTCTCCCATAGCCCCACTCCCACCCGGCTAATGTCAATTTTTTCAACGCTAGCCCAACCTTTGCTCTGGATTGCGCTATTCCATTAATATGGCGCCCTGCTGGTGTCCTGGAATGGCGCAAGCCGGCGCTGTACTTTTTGAAGCAAAACTGTGTTAGCGCAGTTTTGCCTCAAAAAGTTTAAATCAGGGCCTAAGATTGCCTGCGGAATGAGGACTGAGTACTGTCTGAGAGTTTTCTGAGGATTCTGACCTGAGTGACATTGAAAGTGAACAACCAGAAATCAGGAGATCAAAAAGAGCAAGAGTGCTATGTCGGAGGGACTCATCCTCAGAATGGACTTATTTTGCTGATCATGATGACGAAGGGGAAACCTGTGATTTGAAAGACAAAAGTGAGATCCCAGTTGAGCCTCCGTAGATTTGAATTGCAACACGAACTAAGTTTGAACTTGCACTCTCATTGAATGAATTGGTTTGAAGGACTATTGATATGATCATTTGAACAAAACTTTGATTTGTAAATAATAAAAGAATATTGTCTGAAAGAAGAAGATGGGGTAGGCCTAAGGAAGTCTCACAAAGATTCTATACATAATCTCACTGTACAATGATTGAGCTTTGTTTTGCCATTTGCACAAGTAGAAACATATAGAGAAGATTGTTTGCTGCTAATTTCTACCCAGCTGTGTGATTCTAGAGAATTCATGTAAATTAATAACACAAATAGGCATAGATATATATTAGAAGGAGTGCTGTTTGTTCTTATTGTAGGTTTATCCTCACCCACATCTCCCACAGTAGCTGGGATTTAGCCTAGTGTTATCCTTAAGACCCTGAACCCTGCCAATAATAGCTTGCACGCAGTAGATTATAAAGTTTTGCATGTGGATGCATCTAAGGGAGATAATTCTTCAAACACTTATTTTAAATTACTTTTCGAATATGTTGACACTATGGATGCAAAGAACTGCTAGGTCTTTATGCAGTCCCTTGCGTCAGCCCCAGAGGGAATTACCTATTACCATATTCCTCTTGCGTATGGTGTTACATGTAGCCTTATGCTGAGTCTGTTTTATAGAACAGAGCATTTCCAATACTATTATTTGAAAAATGGTTTCCTATTTTCTGAAGTTCCTTTGGTGAAGAGTTGAATCTCCATTTCTATGTTAAGACAATGAAGATGGTTGGCAGTTTCCTTAAACCGATTTTGACAATGGACATCTTATGCCCATAGAAACAATTTGACATGTTCTTTAACCGAGAAGGAATTTTATAGTTCAATAGAAGACAGGAAGAGAGTAATGGATGAAAGAGCAAAGACAGGATGTGATGAGAGATATAAGGGACAGGGGGATGAGGAAGAAGTGAGCATCAATATTTAGGAGTTAAGCCCGTATTGGTTTGAGATTGGGAACACAAGGAAAGATTATGCATGGGTAGGAATAAATATTCCCTTAGCATTAAGTTCATAGGTAAAAGTGATAGCAACCACATTTGCGAATACGGAGAGGTTTGGATTCTGTTCTTGTGAGGACGAGATCCTATGACTCTTGGAATTTATTTTGTATGTGGGGAGCATGCATATTTCAAATTGCCCAAAAGATGGTATACGTTATTTGGGCGTGGTTTTCACAAAGATTTATCCTGTGGAACATTTGAATGATCCTGTGTGTTAAACAAAAATTTGAACCAAACGAGGTGTTAGTGGTGCTGAAACTGTTGAAGACATTTTTGGTGCAGTCATTCCAAATGTAGGTGTAATCTTGAACGATCTCAAGATTAGAAAACTATCCACTATAATAGATAAATTGTCCACAAACACAGCAAGTTTGTTGTTGGTCGTGGATACTGAAATGATAGCTATGAGATCCACGGTTTTGCAGAAATCGTCTTGGGCTAGACATCCTTCTCCCGATAGAGGGAAAAGTCTGCAGGATGTTAAAGGTTCAGCAGTGCTGCACCTATATTCCCAACAAGAGCAAGAAAATGAAGAAATGCATTGAGAACATTACATACCTGAACAGAGATTCAGTTAGAAGCTACAGCATTTTGGGAAGCAATTAGAGAAGAGTTTTCTAGGATTGGCAGAATGTTTGGAAATCTATTGTTGTGTAGCCATTTTAGTTATGGCTCCATGCACGATATTTTAACACACTAGGCCGCTGTGCACTTTAACCTGGATATATTTTATTCGGCTTCATCTTATTATTGTCACAATAACCATTTTTACAGTCTTGTTTTATTTTCTGTTTATCCACCTGTTTTCACCTAGGCCAGCACTGTGTTCTCAAACAAGACATTCTTGATCACTCTGTGCTTCTTCCAAGGCTACAGCACGGTACATTGCTGGTAAACGTGGTGGAAGTTTAGTCTCCAACAATCGTAGAAAATACACATCGTTACGCAGGGACATTTTCTCAGAACATCAGCTGTGTTGTTATAAAAACACTTCCTTGTCCCTTACACGTTGGAGTGAGATTCCAGCCAGTGAACCACGACTGTATGCTGATTGCTGAATGCTTCGCTACAGATGCTAACGTAGACTGCAGGCCTCTGCTAAGGTATCGGGGTTGATGTCTTCCCAATGGAACCAGAAGGGCAAAATTAGAGCTTTACATGCTGTGCACAATCAGAACCTACGTTGGAATTAGTACATCGATTATAGTGACAATATGATAGTGTTGTTTTTATGCTTCACTCTTCTTGTCACAATTTCAATACTGTCATGTTGTGTCGTCCTGGTTATTGCAGCTCATGATTTGCTATCTAAGATGCAGTCGTTTTTTATTAAACTCATTATTGAACCATATACTGCTTCTGTTTGTCATTTATATATGAGATTGAATTGTAAATGAGAGAAACGGATGAGACCTGAGTGACCACGACTTCCCTGAGAAGCCAAGTATCTCATGCGCTCGGCTGCCCAGTCATCACTATCCTTGGGTAGAGTTGAGGCACTGCTACTTGGCCGGAGCAAAACCCAGATTGGAGCGACAGCTGTCACCCACAGTGGGTAAGACTTAGGGGGTCATTCTGACCTCGGCGGTAAAAGGCGCTTACCGCCGGTCAGAAGACTGCCATAACACCGCCGCAGTCGCGGTAAACCGCCACGGTCATTCTGACCCGCAACTTGCAAACCGCCAAAAACCCGACATCAACAAAATTCCGCCACAGCAACGGCCAGCGAAAAACTGGCGATGACCAAACCTCCACCGTCACGCCAACAGAAATACGCCCATGCCATTCCGACCCACAAATCCCTGCAGCGGTCTTTCAACCGCGGTATTCCATTGGCGGTACACACCGCCGCGGTCAAAATACACACACCTTTACAAAACACTACCACATTGGACAATTCAAAATACACACACCTGAGACACATACACACACCACTCTCACACACCCAATACAATATAAAACACCCACCCACATCACCCACAAACCCTTCCGACCACAATTGCAACTGAAGGGCAGAGAGAGACAGCACAGAATAGAGTAGACCATCACACAGAGGCAAATCACAACATCACCCACACAATATCCACGCACAAAACACCATACACCACCACACTCACCACACTCTACAACACATACACCACCCCTCACCTCATCCACACCACCTCATGGCACCCCAAAGACACCCCAGGTTCTCTGACGCAGAACTCAGGGTCATGGTGGAGGAAATAGTTCGGGTAGAGCCCCAGCTCTTCGGCACACAGGTGCAGCACACCACCATTGCCAGGAAGATGGAGCTATGGCAAAGAATAGTGGACAGGATCAACACTGTGGGACAGCATCCACGAAATCGGGATGACATCAGGAAGCAGTGGAACGATCTACGGGGGAAGGTGAGTTCCATGGTATCAAGGCACAACATCGCAGTGCAGAAGACTGGCGGCAGACCCCCACCTACTCCCCCAGAATTCACAGCATGGGAGGAGGAAGTCTTGCACATCCTGCATCCTGAGGGCCTCGCAGGAGTAGGCGGAGGAATGGACTCTGGTAAGTCAAATCTTCACTACTTCATTCCCCCCACCCCACCTGCATGCCAAATCATACCCCCACCCTCACCCCCACCCCCATCACACCAACTCCTTGCAAATGGCTCACCATCACAACCCACCCATCCCAAAACCTAGCCCTGCATGCGTCCCCAAAGCATGGACACCCATCACCAAAGCATGCCCACTGCACATACCCATCTCCCCCACAAGCCACCGTCACAAAAGCCCCCACAAGGGAATGCCAGCACTGGGGTACACGGCCACCCACCCATTACACGAAATGGCACACACAGAAGCAATAAACATACTCGTATACCCCTGCAGGACCCGAACGCCACCACACCGCCCAGGAGGGTCCAGAGATGTCCATCCCACCCCCAGAAGAGGCCCCCAGTGATGACAGCAGCTCTGTCTCCCTGGACCCAGATGACCAGCCCGGCCCATCGGGGACCTCGGGACAGTCGGTTCCACACAGACAGCCACAGGCTACAACAGACCTAACCCCCTCTGGGAACACCAGCACAGCTCCCACCCAGCGGGCTCATGCCTCTGTCTCCAGGACACGTCAATCAGCGGTGTGTCCACCACTACAGGGCACCCAGGTTGACCCACCACCCCAACAACAACAGGGACCTGGGGGCAGTGGTAGTGGGCACACGGTCCGGGGGACAGAGGCCCAGGGAAACAGGGGAACTGGGAGGGCTGCTGTGCGACGGGGGGGACAGGCCCAGGGAACCGACTCTCCAAGAGGCCCTCTCCTCCATCATGGGAGCATACCACCGCTCCCAGGAGACGATGGCTACGGTACTGGCCAGGTTCCAGGAGATCCAGGTACTGCAGGAGGAACAGTACATGGGGTTCAGAGAGGAACTGAGAAACATTAGTTTCGCAATGGGGACCATCGTCGTGGCCCTTAACCAGATAGTCACCACATTGCGGGACCATGTGGCACCACAAAGGGCCCCTGTCACTAGCATGGACCCAGACCAGGCTACCACCTCCGCCGGCGCTAGTGGACAGGAGGCCCCCACACAACGACAGGCCACCAGAACCCCACCTCCTGCAGAAGAAGAACCACCCCGCAAGCGGTACCTGAGATCTCAGAAGAAGACAGAGTAGGATGCCAAGACCCCCGCCAGCAAACGATACCCCCTGATGTCATCCCACTGTCCCACATTGTCACCCTGTCCAAACTTAAACTGCCCCTGCTCCATCCTTCCACAGGCATATGGACAATGCACCTGTGAGACTGAAAACTGGACTCTGCCATGGACATTACTCCACCATCACCCATCACCGTTTTACAATCATGTCCCTAAATTTAGCACTTTAATAAAATCACTTATTGCACTTAAAAAATCTGAAGTCTGCTTGTATTTTGAACAAATGTATTAGACATAGCGGTGCCAAAATGTTCAGTTACATTGTGATGACAACATACCACTGTCACACAGCTGTAGTCCATGGGTAAACAAAGCAGAGGTCACGCAGTGGGGCTCACAGCTCTGAAAACGGAAGGGAAAGTCACAACTCAGTTAACAGGAACTGGGGGGAAACACAGACAGTAGAGAGGCAGGAGACTTTAAGTAAATGTAAAATGGCGGGGTTGATTCGTACCTGTGTGCTACTGAAACTACTGTTGTATCACTGTGTCCCTGTTGTCTGTGTCGTCCCCGTCGTCTTCCTCCTCTTCACTCTCCACAGGCTCCACAGCTGCTACAACACCACCATCTGGACCATCCTCCTGCAGGAAAGGCACCTGGCGTCGCAAAGCCAGGTTGTGAAGCATACAGCAGGCCACGATGATATGGCACACCTTCTTTGGTGAGTACATTAGGGATCCACCTGTTATATGCAGGCACCTAAACCTGGCCTTCAGGAGGCCGAAGGTCCGCTCGATCACCCTCCTAGTACGCCCATGGGCCTCATTGTACCGTTCCTCTGCCCTTGTCCTGGGATTCCTCACTGGGGTCAGTAGCCAAGACAGGTTGGGGTAACCAGAGTCACCAATTAGCCACACACGGTGTCTCTGTAGCTGTTCCATCACATAAGGGATGCTGCTATTTCGCATGATGTACGCGTCATGCACTGACCCAGGGAACTTGGCATTTACATGGGAGATGTACTGGTCAGCCAAACAGACCACCTGGACATTCATCGAATGATAACTTTCTCTGTTCCTGTACACCTGCTCACTTTCACTGGGGGGAACCAAAGCCACATGGGTCCCATCAATGGGGCACCAATGATGTTGGGGATATGGCCAAGGGCATAGAAATCACCCTTCACTGTAGCCAAATCGCCCACCTCAGGGAAAACAATGTAGCTCCGCATGTATTTCATCAGGGCAGACAACACTCTGGACAAAACCTTAGAAAACATAGGCTGAGACATCCCTGATGATATGGCCACTGTTGTTTGGAATGATCCACTTGCCAAAAAATGGAGTACTGACAGAACCTGCACCAGAGGGGGAATCCCTGTGGGTTGGTGAATGGGGGACATCAGGTCTGGCTCCAACTGGGCACACAGTTCCTGTATAGTGGCTCGGTCAAGTCTGTATGTCAGTATGACATGTCTTTCTTCCATTGTCGACAGGTCCACCAGCGGTCTGTACACGGGAACATTCCTCCATCTCCTCGCAAGTCCCAGCGGACGGTGCCTAGGAAGGACAACATGGAGCACATAGTCAAGCAACCCACAGGTACGTAACCACACCTTGCACAGAACATGATTCGCTGTGGATTGAATGGCTTGTATGAGTGGCAATGCAAGGCCTAGGCCTGTGTGACGCAGTAGAAATTAAGCCATGTGGGCCCTTGAAATGGCGGCTGCCTGACCTGTGAAGTGTGACAATGGGATGTGAGGTCAATGCGCTGGCGTGGCACACCGTCGCGGTAGGGGGTCGAAGACCGCGGAGCAAAGCAGCATTGGTTAACATTGAACCCTATGGGTCTCAGGAGCCAATGACGATGTGCGCCGGCGGTCGCGGTACGCACCGCCGCGGGCGTGACCGCCATTTTATATCTGCTTAATCACTCGAGACCTGATCATCCACAGGAGAGGACCTATACTGCAAGTGCTGCTGTGACCTCGGTCTGGAAGATACAATGGCTGCTGCGACTGGGGAAAGGGCCCCTGCCTTCACATCTGAGGAATTGGAGAAACTTGTTGATGGGGTCCTCCCCCAGTATGCGCTACTCTACGGTTCTCCAGACCAACAGGTAAGTACACTGGGACCATGCTTTGTGGGCAATGCCTGTGTTGAGTGGGGTGGATGAAAGATGGTGGGGAGGGGAGCGAATGAGGCATGCATCGCACGACAGATGAGAGCATGTGCCATATGGCAAGGTTGGGGAGGGGGGGCCACTCACATCGACCATGCAGAAAATGATGTTATTTATTTTCCCACTCTGTCCATGTCACATAGGTCAGCGCCCATCAGAAGATCGACATTTGACGTGCCATCGCCAAGGACGTCCGGACCCTGGGGGTCCACAACAGACGGGGCACCCACTGCCGCAAGAGGTGGGAGGACATCTGCCGCGGGAGCAGGAAGACCGCAGAGGCTCTGCTGGGGATGGCCTCCCAACGTAGGTGGGGTGGCTCCCGTCAATTGACCCCCCTGATGTCCCGGATCCTGGCGGTGGCCTACCCCGATTTGGATGGGCGCGTGAGGACATCACAGCAGACACAAGGGGGTGAGTACCAGCACATTCTGCTATGTTAGCGCACAGTGGAGGTGTCTGGGTGGGGGAGGAGGGCTGTGGGTATCTCTAGGCCAGGGCGATTTCTGTAGGCTAGGCCCCTCCGTAAGGCATGGCCCTGTGCCCCCGCCCCCCACCTCTGTAGGGTGCTAAGTACAGCTATCCATGGCCCTGGGTCACCTATGTGTGCAGTTGTCGTCTATAGGCTTGTAGGCCAAGTCACAATAATTGAGTAGTGTACACCGAGTGCGCGGCGTAGTGCAGGGGGCCTCTGTGTCTGTCCTCTCCGCCAACGGTGTCGCCAATGCATGCACTCAACATGTCATTTTTTCTCCCCCCCCCTTTTTTTTGGTCTTCCTGTTCATGTGTGCATTAGCATCATCAGGCGGAGGAGAAGTGGCATCGGAGCACGAGGGAGCTGCATCTCACATGGCCCCGGAGGGCCATGCAACCGACTCTGAGTTCACCAGTGAGACGGAGGGCGAGGGGAGCTCCACAACGGGGACCCGTGGAGGCGACACAGACACGTCCTCGGCAGGGAGTTCCCTTGTGGTGGCGTCAACATCCGTGCCCACCGCTACAACAGGTTCAGCCGCCACCCAGCGGACCAGCTCCACCTCCAAGCAGCCCCTCAGCGTTCGCCCCGTGCCCGCTCGGCCAGGAAGGCGGGCATCTCCTTCGCCCCAGGCACCTCAGGCCCTGCCCCAGTTACCCCTGCTGCCCTCAGTGAGGAGATCATTGACCTCCTCCAGACGCTCATTGTTGGGCAGTCTACCCTTTTGAATGCCATCCAGGGTGTAGAAAGGGAGGTGCACCGGAGCAATGCATACCTGGAGGGCATTCATTCGGGTCAGGCTGCCCATCAGCGATCGTTCAACGCTCTGGCCTCAGCACTGACGGCAGCCATTGTCCCTGTCTCCTGCCTCCCCCATCCAATTTCCTCATCCCAGTCCCACTCCCCTGTTCCTCTGCCTATCCCAGCCACACCTACAGACCAGCCTGCACACACATCAACACCCAAGGGCAGCTCATCCAGACATAAGCACCACAGATCACACAAGCATTCATACATGCAACATCCACATGCAGACATGCCAACAGCCACTGCCTCCTCTGTGTCCCCCTCCTCCTCGTCTCCCTCCTCCCTCCCTGTGACGTCTCCACTCACACCTGCATGCACACCACCATCAGCCAGTACGTCCATCACCAGCACACCCACCAGAACACTCCGCACACGTGCAGTCACCACCCCCACTGCCATTTACACGTCCCCTGTGTCCTCTCCCAGTGTGTCTGTCACCCCCTCTTCCAAACCACACAAACGCAGGCAGCCACCCACCCAACAGCCATCCACCTCACGACAGCCTCCGTCACAAGCACCTGCACCCAAAGACACCACACTTGACTCTCCTACAACCACATCCTCTTCCTCCACTCCTATACCCACAGCACCTACCCTTCCCACTGCTCCTAAAAAGTTTTTCCTCTCCAAAATTAACCTCTTTGCATCACCTGACCCACCCCCTCCATCTCGTAAGAGTCCAAACAGCACCTCAGCCACCACGAGCCCTGCACCTACAAGGACCATAGTCCAGGGCTATTGGAGTCCACCAGCTTCTAGGGCAGCAACATCGGCCAGCAGCAAGGGGACAGCGAGCCCACCCCCTGGGAAAAAAACTAAAAAAGGGGAAGGGCCGGCGCGAGAGGCCAGAGACAGCAGCCCCCAAAGGCACTACCCTGGCACCGTCACCTGGCACATCCACAAAGGGAGGCAAGGGACCCAGAGAATCGGCGAAGGAGGGCAAGGGCAGCAGGGCAGACAAGTCCGGCAGCAGGCGAGCTGCCCAGGAGGGCCCCACCAGCCCCATTTCGGGTGTGAAGGAGGACACCCACGGGCCCAGAACTCCAGCACCGGAGGGCCCCGCAAGCGAAAGGTCGGATGGCGACTGAGCGGAAAATATTGGCCCGATCTGGTTCCCTGGGAACACATGTCAAGCACCGCTGAACAGGGCCCCGCCATGACAAGCACCGCCGAACTGGGCCACACCGTGACAAGCACCGCTGAACAGGGCCCCGCCGTGACAAGCACCGCTGAACAGGGCCCCGCCGTGACAAACACCGCTGAACAGGGCCCCGCCGTGACAAGCACCACCGAACTGGGCCCTTCAAGACAAGCACCGCTGAACAGGGCCCCGCCGTGACAAGCACCGCTGAACAGGGCCCCGCCGTGACAAGCACCGCTGAACAGGGCCCCGCCGTGACAAGCACCGCTGAACAGGGCCCGCCGTGACAAGCACCGCTGAACAGGGCCCTTCAAAACAAGCACCGCTGAACAGGGCCCCGCCGTGACAAGCACCGCTGAACAGGGCCCCGCCGTGACAAGCACCGCTGAACTGGGCCCTTCAAGACAAGCACCGCTGAACAGGGCCTCACCGTGACAAGCACCGCTGAACAGGGCCCTTCAAGACAAGCACTGCTGAACAGGGCCCCGCCGTGACAAGCACCGCTGAACAGGGCCCCGCCGTGACAAGCACCGCTGAACAGGGCCCTTTAAGACAAGCACCGCTGAACAGGGCCCGCCGTGACAAGCACCGCTGAACAGGGCCCTTCAAGATAAGCACCGCTGAACAGGGCCCTTCAAGACAAGCACCGCTGAACAGGGCCCCGCCGTGACAAGCACCGCTGAACAGGGCCCTGCCGTGACAAGCACCGCTGAACAGGGCCCCGCCGTGACAAGCACCGCCGAACTGGGCCATTCAAGACAAGCACCGCTGAACAGGGCCCCGCCGTGACAAGCACCGCCGAACTGGGCCCTTCAAGACAAGCACCGCTGAACAGAGCCCCACCGTGACAAGCACCACTGAACAAGGCCCCGCCGTGACAAGCACCGCCGAACTGGGCCCTTCAAGACAAGCTCCGCTGAACAGAGCCCCGCCGTGACAAGCACCGCTGAACAGGGCCCTTCAAGACAAGCACCGCTCCACTGGGCCCTTCCTGTCAAGCACCGCTCCGCTGGGCCCTTCATCTCAAGCACCGTTCCGCTGGGCCCTTCCTGTGAAGCACCGCTCCGCTGGGCCCTTCCTGTCAAGCACCGCTCCGCTGGGCCCTTCATCTCAAGCACCGCTCCGCTGGGCCCTTCATCTCAAGCACCGCTCCGCTGGGCACTGCCGTCTCTGAACTGCTCCGCTGGGCCCTTCCTGTCAAGCACCGCTCCGCTGGGCCCTTCCTGTCAAGCACCGCTCCGCTGGGCCCTTCATCTCAAGCACCGCTCCGCTGGGCCCTTCCTGTCAAGCACCGCTCCGCTGGGCCCTTCCTGTCAAGCACCGCTCCGCTGGGCACCGCCGTCTCTGAACTGCTCCGCTGGGCCCTTCCTGTCAAGCACCGCTCTGCTGGGCCCTTCCTGTCAAGCACCGCTCCGCTGGGCCCTTCCTGTCAAGCACCGCTCCGCTGGGCCCTTCCTGTCAAGCACCGCTCCGCTGGGCCCTTCATCTCAAGCACCGCTCCGCTGGGCCCTTCCTGTCAAGCACCGCTCCGCTGGGCCCTTCCTGTCAAGCACCGCTCCGCTGGCTTTGCACTCCCCAGGATGGATCAGTGGGCAAGCCACTCACTGTAGAGACTTGAGAGACTGTGGCTTTGCACTCCCCAGGATGGTACAGTGGGCAACCCACCCACTGTAGAGACTTGTGAGACTGTGGCTTTGCACTCCCCAGGATGGTACAGTGGGCATGGAGGCCCCTCGTGGATCTGGCGTCGTGGACTCAACTGGCTGAGGTGCCCCCCCTTCCCTTCCCCCTGAGATGCCTGTAGTTTTACTATCTGATGCCCCTGCAGTGTTCTCTCCAATGGAATCGGGTCTCGTGTGTGGGCTTTGCCCATGTGTTTAGGCCCATTGGCCCACGAACAATGGATGATAGCCAATATGGGCTGGACTTTTGACCTATGTATATATTGTTCATGATGTAATATATTTTATTTATATATTTCATATTTCACTTAACTTCTATTATGCTATGATATACTTCATTTTTAATGATCATTTTATTTTGTCTTTGCATTCTTCCGGCGGGTTTGGGGGGTGTCACTCTGACTTGTTGCTCTGCATTGATGTGTGTGTTGTAGTGGGTGAGGGTGGGGGTGGGTGTGTGGCGTATGTGTGTCCCCGTAATTTTTTGCCTCCCCCTCCTGTGTGTCGTAGGTGCAGTACTCACCGTTGTCTTCTGCGCCGGCGTTCGTGCTCCTGGTAGAGGAGCAGGTAGACAATAGCTGGTAGGATGTGTAGTTCTGGTTCCATGCTGTCCAGATTCCTCGTGGAGTGTGTCGAGGTGAGCGTTTTCCCGTTCGTATTCTGTTTCCGCCGTGTTTTTATCGGCGGGGCTCCTGCCCCAGAAAAGGTGGCGGATTGGTGAGTTGTGATAGGGTGGGCGGTACATTGTCTGCCGCCTGTCTGTTGGCGGTGACCGCTGCGCTGCTTGTCTGTACCGCCGTGGCGGTCGGAGTGTTAAAGTGGCGGGTTGTGTTGGCGGTTCCCGCCAGGGTCAGAATTCCATTTTTTTGGCTGTTTGCGGGTTGGCCGCCGCTTTTACACCGACTGCCAGGGTTGGAATGACCCCCTTAGTCTCCCACACCGCGGGCGATTCTTTCGCTCAAAATCCAGTAGTCTCATTAGAATAATGAGAGCCTACGCGACACTATTAAATGGAATCGTGGATTCTGTTTTGAGACCTCTTATCATTTTATTACTATCTGTGTGATATGTCTGTTCATCATTTTCAAGGTATATAAATATGTAAAGGCAAGAATAAAAGTAACATTCAAAGGGACTAAGAAGAACTAGAAGAGATCTGGAAATGAAGGAGAGTAAGTGTAGATTTTATGGTAATATGGAACACCTGGAAAATACTAGATGAAAGTTATTGAAAACGTCAAGGCTTTGACCTGCTCTCACCTGATATGCACTCACGTATGTTATTGTGATGGCTAACATGGCCATCTGAGAGGTATTGAAGCACTGTAATTTAGACTCCATCCTTTGTACGTTGTTATTTCACAATTACACATTTATTTTTGACATTTTATTTACTGTGTGCCTTAATAATATTAACATTTGTGAATCTTTACATCCATTGATGAAATGTGATTACTGAGAAACTGAAAGTTTCATAACATGTACAGTAACGTTCAATTAAATTGTTTTCATGCATTCATTATTCACGTTTTACATTTCTGCTTTTAGTTGTTTTCGTAGAAGTAACATGCATTCTTTTATCCATGTTTTGCATTTATTTCTAAATTTATGTGTATGCATAACCATGTATTCAAAGTATACGTTAGTCAGGCTAACTTTAACTGACTAAAGGCCTTAATTTTAAAATGTATTTTGATTGAATAGTGTGTTCATTCTTTTGCATGTGTGTTTCAAGGTTTGTTCGCTGGAGAAATTGAGCATTGTTATATGTGTTAGCTTTGCTGATATTGAGGAAGAGACATCTTGACAAGAGACGTGAAGACCTAATGAGCTACTGAAGTCTCCTTTTCATCATGAGTGGGGGATATTCAAGGTTGCAGTAACTGCATTCTGTGGGGTAGGAAAGTCAGGTGATGTTGCAAATCCACACAACAGACAAGGAGCCTATTGGTTCCAGGAAGGGAGGGAAGAGATATCATTGATGTGGAAAGTTCTGTTGTTTTAATTTATGCCAATGCTGTTAGAAGCAGGCAGACTCCCCTAGCTTTAGAAGGAGGCAGACTCCCTTAGACTTTGAGGGACACCAACCTCCTTTCCTCCTTTACTTTTGTAAGTGTGAAGCTTTATGCTGAACACTTATTCCTCTTTCTGGAGGACTTCCAAAGAAAGCCTTCACTATACTGACACCTTCTCTCATTTCCAAATTTCCCTGAGACTTAATTCAGACCATTCGCATTCTTTACTTAGAACTTGCATTAGATGAGTTTGGAATCATTTCGTATTTAAGGAAAGAGAGCAGGAGTTTATTTACGGAATACCTATTTCTAATTCAAAGTTTCTGCATTGCTGTGGTTATCATTGCCTTGTATCTTAACCTGATGAGATTGAGCCGACTGCGATATGTCAGCTTGCCAGCTGTGATCCTGTTTTTTTTAACATTCTCCTGACATGGATTTATTTGATTGATTATTGACTGGAAATAAAACTACTTAACTTCAATTATCCATTCTTGGCCCTCACTGTGTGACTGAATAGATGTCACAGAAATGTAAATTGTTTAATTTTGTTAACTCCCTCTGCATCTCAGTCAACTTTAAAAGATTAATCAGAAGAAAGTTTGAAAACCACACTCCTGCACGCATTCACCTGTCAGTGCAGAGAATTATGCAAATAGACAGCTGTACAATATATACCACAAACTGCAATATATATAGCACTTATTAATGTGTTTTTACTAGCCAGTGGATCCAAGGAATCCGTTACATTAACCTTAGAATCAGGAAAAGTTGAGTTAAAACCTGCAAGGATTCAAACTTATCCTTTACAGGTTACATACAGCTGTTTGAAGCAGGTGCATAATTCAGTGAGCTATTTTGCAAGGTCTATAACCTGTTACCTGTAGGTTACATAAGTATCTCTGCAGCAAAACAACTAATCAACTGACATATCTGATATGAAATATAAAGCTCTGACTTACATATTACACGTAATGCTCTATAGAAGACACTTGTATGATACCAGGCCAGTAGTCACTGATCACACACAACTCTCTCCAGCAAGTGCATTAATCACCTAAATTATCTTACCAGTATTGTTAGACTTGGCATCCTTGGCATGGTCTCTCCTAACTTTTTGCCTCTGTTTCTCAGGTTGTTTACGTGTGCTAGACTCTGTATTCACAGCTTTTGTTACTCTGGGCACTTTACCGCTGCTATCCAGTGCTAAAGTGCAAGTGCTCCTATGTAAAATGTATGTGTAATTGGATTTCCATGATTGACTCTGCTTGTTTGTGGATTCCCTGTCTGGACTAGTTTGACAGTTGGGCTGTTTGCACCTCTCTCTAGACAGTGAAACAAAGGGAGCGGGTTGTAGCCTGCATATCCTGATGAGCCATCTGTGCTAGGAGGGAGGGGAGGAGTGGTCACTTACACCTGAAAGGGCTGTGCCTGCCCTAACACAATGCAGTCTCCAACCCCCTGGTGTGTGTCTGGGGCCTGGCCTGGGCAAGGCAGGATCTCACAACCAAGAGAGACTTTCCTTTGAAGTAGGCCTACTTCAAAGGCAGAAAGGGGTATAAGAAGAGCACCCAAACCCCTGAAAATTAGATCACTTCTGGAATCACGAGGAACCTCTGCCAAAGAGAAGAGCTGAAGAGCTGAGGAGAAGGGCTGCCCTGCCTGTGACTGTTCTTTGTGGAGCTATCCTGCAGTTGCTGCTTCTGCCTGTGAAAGGGGACAAAGACTGGACTTTGTTGTGCATTCCTGCTTGTGAAGAATCTCCAAGGGCTTGAACCGAGCTTGCCTTATGTTGTTAAAGTCTCAGGGCCATCAAAGACTTCCCCTGCCAGCACCTGAGACTCCTGCCCTGCCAAGTGGTGCCCTATCCAGTTCCAGGGCCCTTGAAAGGTGAAGCTGGCAGACCAAGACTGAAAATCCATGAATAGCCCGCTGTGCGGGGAAATTTTCGACGCACCTTCCGTGATGCAGCTGAGAAACGATGTGCCACCAGCTTCCTGGCTGAAATCAACCTGTATCGCGGCTGGAAGATCAATGCAACATGGCTGGAGAAACGATGCGCAACACTCACTAATGGAGGCTGATAATGACGCAAACCCCACGCAGAGCGGTTTTGTGATACCGTGCGACCGCATTCTCAAAGCAACATCGCTGGGCATGGAAAAACACTCGACCGGAGGAGGAACGACGCACGGTCTTGCTTGCGAGTGAGAAATCGACGCATTGCTGGCTTTTTCCGACGCACACTCGCCCGTGCAGTGTTATTTTGACGCTACCCAGGTACTTTAGTACACTAACAGTGTTCTTACTGTTTTCTAAAGGATTTAAAACTTTTATTCTTTTAAAATTCATTTCTTGACTTGTGTATGTTGGATTTTTGACGTTTTGGTCTTGTTTTGTTTAGATAAATATCCTCTATTTATCTAAACCTGTTTTATGTCATTTTATAGTGTTTTTACTGAATTACTGTGGTTGTTGGTACAAATACATTGCACATTACTTCTGAAGTTAAGCCGTCCTGCTTGTGCCAAGCTACCAAGGGGGTGAGCAGGGGTTAACTGAGGGTGATTCTCCTTTATCCTGACTAGAGTGAGGGTCCTTGCTTGGACAGGGGGTAACCTGACTGCCAAACAAAGACCCCATTTCTAACAAGCATTATACCTTGAAATAACGGGGATACACAAAGGTCTAACCAGCACATGCTCCAGCTCATAAGCTATCTTAAAAGCAGTCTTTTGAGACCAAGTAGGTAATAATAAACAGCTTTACTGTAACATTGTCAATGCTGCCAGTTTCATTGGAGGCAAGGTTTGTATATACTCTTGATTAGGTTGATTGTAATTGACCCGTGACCAGTGATTTACACACTTGTGGCTTGTGCATTCATAAAATAGGGTCTATTCACAAACTGTGCTTTGTAGTAAGTTTATTAGTACTATAAAAGTACTAATAAATTACTACAATATGCTATTCACAAACCTAAAAATGTAAATCTCCATAGTTAATTTTACTACATAGTAGCAAATATTGGAGGGTCTAGAGGGAGTGGCTGGGAAAATTAGCATACTTACTACTAAATGAAAGGGGTTTAGGGAGGAGTAAGGAGGGTTTTAGGTAAAATTTGGGAGGGGGTTTAGGAAGGGACATGCACTCACCCACAAACAAATAAGCTTATAGCTATCTACAAACTGCATGTCTAAAGCTACTTCAGTCAAAAAGAGACCCAAAACAGTGGTAAATTTCTCCAGCTCAGAAGAAGAGTAAGTCCAGCACCGTAAATGGCCAACTGGTACTGTAACACTCTCTAATGGAAACTAATGATGGTAGAAACTTAACATAAAACCCCATAGAAAATAATGTTAAATTAAGCTATTTAAATTAGTTGAAAATAGTTTGGTATTTAAAAAATCTACAAAAGAGAAGCATATTTACTATTTAATTATAACATATTGTAGCATCATTTTGTATTTAATAAATTAATGTAACAATAATTTATATTAGATTTTTTTTTTTTTAAATAAATTCAGTACAAATTTTTTATAATTATTGTTGAGCAATGCAAACATGTATTTTTTTATCTTTAGGTAGGATTTTTTTTTTTTAAATATAAACTTTGAAAAATACTTTTAATTAAATTTAAAATATTTAAATTAACTGGAAAACCGATTACAAAGTAAGTTAATATTGCTGTAGCATGTTTTTGTTCTATTCTACATTTAAAATAAAAAAACTGAATTTTAAATTAATATTACCATAATTTGTTTTTGAGCTAAATAAATGCTTTGACTTTCCCCCATACTTTACCAAGGGGAAACTCCACAGTCGGGGTGGAAATATTCCTATGGTAAAGTATCAGGTAAATAAAACATGTTTATTAAACTTTATAATAAAGTTCACCTCATGGAGGTCTTTGAGAACCAAGTTAGGGAATGTTTGGTTCTGATGCATTTTCTCAAAAGAGGTGCAAATTCTTCTGTCAAGTTTTCCAAGCAGTTACTAACTTTTTCTATGGCAGCAGTGATGTCAAGTAGGGGAACCCCCAATGCGAGACTCAAGTGAGTCTTGATTGCAAGCTTCTTAATACTCATGTTTGTTGTGTCCCTAAACCAGATTTTCCCCATCCTTGGTTGACAAGACTTTAATGATGAAGGTGACTCTTTAGGGGATTAAAAGGTTGTCGGACAAATGTACTGGGATGGGATTATCGGTTGTTAGGTGAGGAACTTATGAAATGATCAGCTCTACAATGGAGTCCTTGAAGTGTGTGAGTTACAGGCAATCTTGCAGGAGATCATTGTGGCTGGGAAAGAAGAAGAAGGCATCCGCTGGTTTGATGTCCTTGGCACCCCAGTGAAGATTGAAGTCACCCAAGAAGACGATATTGTTGGGCTAATTAATTTGATTGTGATGAACTCCATGAATTCTACGACAAAAGTGTTAATTTCCCTCTGAGACTGGAACTGGTGTGGGCGGAGATTTCAAGAGACAGGCACACGGATTGATAGCAATTCAAGGGAAGGAGCCTACAACTTAGTGAGTTTCTGTGAATGACTGTTAAACCCCCACCGTGCAGTGGAGCCCAAAAAAAGCTCCACTATGCTGCTTGTGGCAACATTGAGCCAGTTTTCAGTGTGAAACATGATGTTGATGTTGAAAGTTGTGATCATTTCTGAAATCTCAAGACAGTTTTAGTTGCTGACCAGCAGTTATGAAGCATGACACAGAGGAGAGCCAGAGAGTTTCGACACAGGGTGCCCAGGGGGTGTGATGGGCACTTGTATAAGGGTTGTGTGATTTTGGGTTGTTATGTGAGGTGAGTTGGGAGATCTGCTGTTCGTGATGATGGTGGAAATGGGTAGGTAGTTATGAGCTTGGTTGTTTGGCAGTTTATTTGGAATTTTTGTAGCTTTAAATTAGAGTTCATATGCCTTTTTCATGGAGGGGCGAGTATGCCCGTGTGGATCCAAGGGAGTGGTGTCTATGGGAATACTGCATCCTTGTGGGATGTTATTCAAATGAGGGTGTTGCTGCTGTTGTGGGCAACATTTGTGGTTTACAAATGAATCGCTAAGCATAGACTAGGTTTGTGTTAAAATGCTGATTGTGAATGAATGACTTTTTTCTTCAGATGGTATAAAGAGGACACGAGTCCCAAATAACAGGATAAGGTATGGGTTTGAGTTGAACTCTTGAGTCAGGTCTCAAGTAGGTCTTGTAATTCAGATGTACCACTGGTAGGGAAAATCAGTATGGAAAAGGGGAACAGTCCAGCATGGGAGGTGGAGAAGGGGTGACATATTTGGAGTGCGTAGTTGCTGATTCTCTTTTTGAGACAGCAGATCTTCTTATTCATGTGGGTTACTATTAGGGCAGCGACCACATTAACATTCTCATAGCAACAGGAGAGTTCATGTCATGCAAGGCAGTAGCTCCCACCGGACTCGGGAATGTGACAGTGAAACTCGGATTGGAAATGCAAAATGACAGCAGATAGCTTTATGCAAAATAGTTGCACTGCCATTGGGCATGTACGACAATTATGTCTAGCCCTGGCTTTGTTGTTGGATTTTTTTTTTTTTTAAAGATGTTTTTTATTGAGTCAAATACAAGAACATTAACTTAACATTGCCAGGACAAAGATATGCAGTTGTGAATATATATGCATAAAGAATATTGTACTTATAAATGCATGTTAAACATGTACATGAATTAGGCATATACAGCAATATAGTATCAAAGACTCCAAGTTTGAATAAAGAAAGAAGAAAGAGAGAGGGAGAGGGAGAAGAGCTATAGGGATAGAAAAGAGAACCAAGTGATAGCCATGTGGAGAGAGAGGTAATAGACATTAGTTACAGCGCATGTAAGATGAAATAAGTATATATAAGAAGAAAAACAGGAAATATATTGATTTTTTTTTAAAAAGGAGGAGAAAAATCCATTTCCTTCGCAGTACGTGATAGATAGTTACTTAATGGCAACCATAGCTGATGACGTTTGAAGAAAGTTCCTGTTGAATCAAGCTTGTAGCTGTCAAGTCTATGATGATAACATACAGAATTCCACCACTGCCTGAGAGTAATGTTCTCTGAAGATTTCCAGTTAGAAATAATAATAGAGATTGCAATAGAAAGCAAACGGTCCACCAATTTTCCAAGAGGCCTGACTGAACTCCAGATATTGTGTATGCCACCCAAAAACAGTAATTCATATGACATTGGTAAGGAGATCTGAGCTATTGCTGAAATGCAAGACCATATTGAGGACCACAAAGTAGATAGGGATGGACAGGAAAAAGAAATTGGAAAGTCAGTACCCTGCTGAGTGTGGCAGCGCCAACAATTGTCATTTTGTGCAAGTTTGAGTTTGTAAAGGCGTACAGGAGTGTAGAAAAGTCTTTTATAAAACAAATATAGGGTCTGTGTGAGGCTTGCAGTGCATGCAGCGGAATGTATCTTATACCACATTTTATCCCATAAAGAAGTTGGCCAAACAACACAAAGATCTGATTCCCACAATGTCTCAATAGGGGATTTGAGACTAGGTGAAACAGACGTTCTTAAAAGTTTATAAATTCCAGCTGCCCTAGGATAATTAGAAGTTACAATCGGGTGTGGAGATGATGCAAGAGAAGAATGATTATGATATATAAGTTTATTGAGGGCCTCTTGGACTAGAGTAGAAAGAATGATATATTGGGATTTCATGCGAATAGGGAGATTATAAATTGCTGAGAGAGTAGTAAAAGGGATGATAGAGTCTTTATGATATAATTGGGAAATCAAAGGAATACCTTTAGTCATCCAAGCCTTCCAACACAAGGTTTTACCTTGTTTCCTAAGCTAACTATTGTGCCAAATAGGACTGTTAAAGAATTGATTAATGGGGTTAAGATGCGAAGTAAAAAAAGGTTTCAGTAATTTGACTGAATGGGGGATAGTGCTGGGCAACCAGAATTTTGGGGGGTTAGACATAAATATAATGTGTTTATGGGAAAAGGGAGAAATAAATGTTTCTTCCAAAGAGAACCATAGCTTTTGAGGGGCATCAATGAGTGTAGATAAATAGGGATGTATTTGCTTAATGCCAAAAGATTTGTGATAAGTTATAAAGTCAGGGAAATTAACTCCACCTTGTACTTTAGGAAGTTTTAACTTCGAGAGAGAGATTTGGGATTGTTTACCGTTCCACAGGAACTTGGATAGAATTTTATCAATTGAACTAAAAAATAGTTTAGGTATCTTAATAGGAAGCATCCTAAGGAAGACGTTAATGATAGGGAGAAGCATCATCTTAATGGTGTCCAAGCGGCCCCACCACGTGAGATATAATGGAGACCATTTCTGTGTGAGATCTACAAGCTTTGCAGATAAGATTTCTAAATTAGTCCTTAATGTATCCTTGAGAGTAGTGCAGTACCATACCCTCAGGCATATAATCTTAGAAGAATTCCAAGATAATCCTGCATCAAGGAATACAGAGCCAGTGCAATGAGCATTAAGTGGTAAGACCACTGTTTTGTCTATATTAAGTTTATAGCCAGATACATCAGAATATAAGTTGAGCTCATGCAGGAATGCAGGAAGAGAAGTGTCAGGGTGAGACATGAACAAAAGAATATCATCAACATATGCCATAAATTTGATGTGTGCATTATTAATTTGAAACCCCGTAAATTGTTCAGATGTTTTTAATTGGTATAGAAAAGGTTCGAGAGCCAAAATAAATAGTAAAGGAGATAATGGGCATCCCTGACGAGTACCCCTTTTAAGAGGGAAAAAGGAGATCGGATACCGTTTGTTATAACCGAGGAACATGGTGAGGAATAAAGAATGGATATAAAATGTCGGAATTTAGTACCTAGTCCATGCCATTCCAATGCTTTCGACAAGAAACCCCAGTAGACCCTGTCAAAGGCCTTTTCCGCATCCAATGATAAAGCTGCCAGAGGAATCTTAAGTTTAGATGCCTTGTTAATAATATTTTAAAAAGTACAGGAATTATCTGCTACATTTCTATTAGGGATAAAACCAGATTGATGAGAATCAATAAGGTCAGGTATATATGGGAGTAAACGGAGAGCTAAAACTTTGGCATAGAGTTTACAATCAGTAATAATTAACGATATGGCTCTATAATTTTTACAGTCAGTCGCATCTCGATCTTTTTTGGGAATAAGACAAATCATGGCCTCCGTAAATGAGCCAGATGCAGAACCTGACATTATAAAGTGATTAAGTAATTGAAAGAGTTTGGGAAAAAGAGACTTAGCAAACTGAATAAAGCATTCTACTGTGAAGCTATCTGGGCCTGGAGCCTTACCCTTTGGGAGAGATTGTAAAGCTGTATATAGTTCGGTAAGTTGTAGGGGTTGGTCTAAATATGAGAGGTCAATCTGCAATGGGTCTCTTGGTTTGAGATTAGAGAAATATTGGTTGAGAGATTCAACTGTTGGTATGTGTTCTGGAGTGTACAGGTCCTTATAGTAAGAAGCGAAACACAATGCTATATCTTTATCTCTAAAGTGTTTAACACCATTGTTATCTGTGATAGATTTAATAGTTGTTTTTTCTTTTCTTTGTTTCAAATATCGAGCTAGAAGAGAACCAGCTTTATTGTTACCACCATAATATCTGCCATTTATTTTCAGGAAGGTGCCGCATGCTTGTTCAGTGGTATATTGGTTAAACTCCATTTTAGCTGAGACTAGTGCTTCAAGATGTGATTTACTAGTTTTGTGAGTATAGTATTCGTGTTCTAGGGACTTTATATTTTCAAGGATGGAAGTCGATTTTTGTCGAGCAGACTTTATTTTTGAGTGAGCGTAACTTATGATGAAACCCCTAGAGGCTGCTTTGAATGCATCCCACACAAAATGAAATGATAGTTGATCACTATTGTTGATGTGAAAGTATTCTTCTATAAGCTTACTATAGGAAGCGATAAAAGTAGCATCTGAAAGTAGAGAGTTATTAAACCTCCATGAAGATGTTTTAGAACCATTAAGAAAAAGATCAAGGTCAGTAATCACAGGTGCGTGATCTGAGATCAAAATAGCACCAATTTCAGAGTTGACCATAGGTTGCAATAAACCTTTACTCAGAAAGATATAATCAAGCCTAGAATGGGAATGGTGGGTAGGAGAATAAAAAGAGTATTCCAAGAGGTCGGGATTGCATACTCTCCATGAATCAGAGAGAGAATGCTGTAAAATAAAGTTTTTAAAAGCTTTGTTGGAGGCATGTGGAATGAAACGTGACGTGGAACATCTGTCCAAAAATTGATTGAGAATTTGGTTGCAGTCACCACCTATTAGTAAATTGTTTGAGGAATGTTCAGAGACAATATGTGAGAGATTCTTACAAAAATTTGGATCTGGATGTATTTAGGATAGTAAGAGAAATATTGTCAATTGTAAATGTAACAAGTACCCAGCGACCTTCTGTATCTTGATGCTGTGAAATTATGGTAGGTTTGAGAGATTTATGACAGAGTATAATTACCCCATTTGTGTTTGTGATGGAAGGGGAGTAGAAAATGTCCCCCACCCATTGTTTTTTAAGCTTAATTGCCTCAGAGTTGTTGAGGTGAGTCTCTTGCAACAAAGCAATGTGACATTTCAAACGAGCTAGGTGAGATAAGACACGCTGACGTTTAATGGGGTGTTTAGGCCCCTTAACATTCCAAGTAACAGTTCTAAGTTGCATAACAAGAAGTATTAATAAACAACTGCTGTAACAAGGAAAAAACTAGGCATATCAATCTTTCAAAAGCAAAGAGATGGGAAAGAAACAAGATAGTAAAGAAAAAGAAAAGGAGGAAGATGACCTACAGAAATACATGAATGTGGCAATACAGGGACTAAAGTCCACAAAAGCTAAAGAAAACAAGATAGAAAGTGAATACCCCGAAAGGTAGAGGGACAGCGGAGAACCTGAAAAGACAGGCAAGAGTGGCTTCAGCACAAGAAAAGTGATATTAGATATTAAAAGATATGAAGGCGAGTTTCATGGAAGACAAAAAAAACATACAAACGAAAAATGTACCATTCAGGAGACCAAATAACTTAATAACTACAGTAAAGGACTGTGACATGAAAAACAATAAAAATCAAAGCTTACTAGTGGAACATGTTGGAGAACAGTTTGGATGGTGAGAAAGGGATACGGTTGGGAAAGGAACATGAGGATTGCACAAAGAACACTATCTAAAAATAAATAAATATACATATATAAGAAAAAAGAAGATGCAGAGAAGGAAAACCATGGATATAAATATTAAACATAACCATTACTATTAAACTGTCCAGAAAAAAAAAAGAAAGGACATTAAAGACAAATTAAATTATATCTTCAAGTAATTGCAGATGCTCCTAGTTCCATTGCTTCTGTTTTGTGTTGGTTAATAAACGTTTGTAGTGCTGAAGGTTCCTCAAATGAGTAAGATTTGTCCTTGAATGTAATTTTGAAAAGGCATGGGTGAAGAAGACCATATCGAATATTCAAGGATTTGAGTTGTGGACGTAAGTCCAAAAACTGTTTGCGACATGCAGCTGTAGTAGGAGAGAAGTCTTGTGTGAAAAACACTTTATGACCTGACCATAGCAAAGAGCCCATCTTTTTGGCTACCAAGAGTATTTGCATCAAGTCAGTGAATTGGAGAAAGAGAATAATAATTCCTCTAGGATGTGCATGAGGGCCAGTTGAAGTCTGTGAACCTAAGCGATGTGCCCATTGGATAGAGAGGGGAGAATTAGGAGGCAAGCGAACAATTGAAGGTATTGCTGTTTGAAGGAATGCAATCATGTTAGAGCCTTCTTGACCTTCTGGAATCCCAAAAAGGTGAAGATTATTTCTCCTATTTCTGTTTTCTAAGTTTTCAGTAAGCCTTTTAAGTTGAGCTATGCCCTTAGAGATCTGAGGATTGACAGTGCCACAATCTTCAAGGTCACTGACTCTTTGTTCCAGAGTACAAATTTGTTGATTGTGTTGGGACCATTGCTCCTCAATACGTTGCAAAGTGGCATTAGTGTCCATCATAAAGGACTTTAGTGCACGCAATTCCTCCATGACATCATCTAGAGTAAGATCTGTAGGTGATTTTGAGGGAGAATCAAGGTCTTTTTTTGGGCGCTTGTTGTTGGATTCTTGAAATGCCCTGCCTTTTCCTGGTCTCAGGGGCCAAAAGCCAGCAACAGACTTAGAAAGCAATAATGGTGCTTAGTGTCCCATTAACTTTCCTTGTTTTCCACCTTTGCCCTTTTGCTAGCCACTCCAGAGCAAATTGGATGCGGGAGGGGACAAGAGGATCAAACTGTGATATCACCAGGAGTCAAAAAGTGTATGTCACTTCTGCTTCCCCTGTTATTTTGGTTATTTGGTTTCCATGCAATTGGAGTTGGCTAAACCCAATGACAAGATGCTTCAAATACAAAACTGTGAATTTGCACATAGAAGGGGAAGTTAATTTTTTTTCAGAATGGACCCCAAAACTTCAGTGCTGCTCTTGCCCCTTTTTCTAGAAACACGTACATTCCTTCTATTCCTTTATATCCTAAGCCGACGATACACAAATAGTTGTATCAATTCTCTCTGATGTTTGCACTGTTTCCAAAAAGTTTAAAGTTGTTTGGACCATAGTTCAACCTGGATGCAGGAAAAGTATTTAAGGTTAAACTCAAAATTAAATTAGCTGCTCTGGCATCAGGGTAAAATGTAGAGCTCTAGTTCCTTTTGTACAATTCAGACTCAGAGAAAGTTATCAGGATGTAACTTTAAGCTATCTGTCAAGGTGCAACAAAAGAAAGAATAATAAGGGATTATACAGCTGTTTTATTGATCTAAAGGCATCTTATGATAAGGTGGGCCAGATATCCAGGGGAAGAAACAGGAAAGTTGCACTTTGGCTCATTGTCCTATTTAGGGAATTGTATTTACTGTCCAACCTTGTTTAATTGTTTGCACTATACCCTTTCAGTTCATATTGTCACCCTTGACTATACTCCACGAGAACTACAAAGACCTTTAAAAAATGCCATTCAACCTAAAGCAAATATCTTTACACCTAATGTAACTAAAAACAATGCTATGTGCCCCGACAGCGCTGTTCAAAGAATAAATGGTATCTGGCCTAATTTTTATTGGATCTTTGCAAAAATGTAAGTTATGGTGGAGTCACTTGTGTAATTTTGGGAATTTTGCGTAATGCTTCATATACAAACTAAGTGAAAATTTGTCAAATTGTGTGGTAACACACTGTTCACTGTAAAAACTTTGCCACAGTCATTGGAGAATAATACGAATAGGTAGAACATGAACAGCTGTTATTCGTGGCACTTGTGGTTTTGGTGCTACTTTTTTCCCATAAAACGGGTTGTGTATTTAGATGTAATTTTGGTTACATTTTCTGAAATTTCACATAATCAGACGAAAGTGAATCACGACTATTGTTCACACCCCTGTTTCTTATTGGAGTTTGTGTTGGTGTACTGGTGTAAAGTATATTTCCACAATAACAAGAGATCTTCTTAATGAGAACCACATTCAAAAAAGCAGATTGAATGGACTTTGGGGTTCCTCTTATTCTATTTCAGAGAACTGCTGCATGCACTGATTACAGCTTATAAAGGAAAACTTAACCTCTAAGTTCCTGTGATTTAACAGTGTATCTAGAATGATGGAGCCGGAAAGAAACCGGATGCATGGAAGATTCATTGTGGTGCAAGTTTTGAAATTATGGAACAGTGCCCCAATAGTTCTAATCATATCTGATGCTGAACCACAGACCTCTTATTGGTTCCTTTAATATCTTAACATAACCTACTGGGTGAAAGCAAAAACTAAAGCAAGTGAGAATTGTTTTATCAACACTATTACAGAGAAATCTCTGTTAAAGGACAAAAGAAATCCTGTACTGAGTATTATTCCCGAAAAAGTTTCAATTCTTGATGTCGCACTGAATAAAGAGTTTTCTTCAATTCATTCCTCCGAAATTATCAATATAAATGTGTTACAAAAGTGGGGGGGGGGGGGGTCGCTGCGCTGATTTTCTTAAGAGCTCATCTAATAGCTGAAAAGGATTTCAGTTATTAAAAATTTAATTTAAAGACGATCGGACTAGTGATATTTAACTTGAATGGAGAAATAGTCAGCCACAGTAGTTGCAAAAAAGTACTTCAATCGCTTAAGGCCAATTGTATTGTATTCCAATTCGGAATTACCATAATATTTGGAAGTAGGAGCATGGTGATGGCCTGATTTTGACCCCAACAGCCTTTGACAAATGGGAAAAATGCATTTCTACATCCCATACCCTTGGTAATGGGTAACTATAATTCGCCCCCGCGATGCTCCTGCCAGGAACAGTTTTCTCATCAATAATGTTATTGCATATATTGTAGTGATATTATCAATGGTGTCTTAGAAGATGTAATATGTAATGTAATATGTAGGGTAGGTAGCAGTGCATGGTGAGGGTGCAAGGTGCAAGTCATATTTACCTTAGGGTACGAGTAATAGTTACTATATTGAACTATAACTGGTGAATTTCAGTGGTCTTGTACATTTAAAATGTTATATTGTCACTGAAGGTGTCACCTAACTATAATGGTACTTTAACTTTTGTGTTTCTTTAAGTGAATTTCTAGGGTTTTGTTTTTTAACATGAAGTAATATTTTGTTACCAGACGGGAAGCAAAACATTTGCCGCACACGGCCTTTGGCTGTGCTCAGCAGGGCATTGGCCCCTGGCCAGGCCCTCCAGCCAACCCTCCGCAGGCAGCCAACTGTAGCCTGCACACTGCTTCAGCTGTGCGAAGCAGTGTTTTTTCCTCAGATTCTTAATCCAAACCATCAGCACAGTTCCCCTCCCCAAACACTCTGGGCCCCGGGAACCTCTTCTATTGAGGACTTTTTTTTTAAAGGGAGCAGCACATGCTTCCCCCTCACTGAACCTTGATAGGCCCCTGGGATCTCATTCCCTGTGGCCAAACAGCATAAAAAGGGGAAGGGTCACGTGGTCCTCCTCCCTGAGTCTTATTAGGCCCGGGGGACCCCATTCCCCTGGGACCACATGACATTAAAAAGGTTAGGGGGGCTGTGCGGTCCCCCTCCTCAAGCCATAATAGGCCACGTAGACCCCATCACTAAGACCAATTAACATTATAAAGAGGAGGGGGCTGCATGCCCCATCAAACCTATTGTGGTCCCCGGGGACTTCCCTCCCCCAGGGCCTGATCTAATTATCAGTGGATGCTCAGGTGCGCACCCAAAGCACTTTCCAAGCAGCATGCTGGAACTTGCAGGGGGAGCCCCCACTGCCCACCTATCCCCTGCGTGCTGCAGAAGCCATCATTAATCCTGTCTGACAGAAGCAGCTGTTTATGCTTGCTCCCATTGGGCGAGAGCAATATCTGCTTCAGGCAGAGAAGGCATGTTTGCTCCAACCCAGTGGGAGATTTAAAAATGCTCCCACAGGCGGGAGCAAATATATGTTTCCCTGCAGACAGGCAAACTACTCTGTCTTGAGGATGAGCTCCCCGGGACAGAGTAATTGAGCTCATTCCCTGAAGCCTTTTAAGGCTTGGCGAGCGGTTGCTATGTGGCCCCCTCCCCTTTTAGGTTTACTATGGCTGCAGGGATGCCGTTAGTGGGGCCTTTGAAGCCTCAGTGAGAGGAGTCCATGCACCCACCTCCCCATTTAAAATATGTCAGCCCTGGGGGATGGGGTCCCTGGTGCCTTTTTAGGTTTGGAGAGGGGGAAATATCAGCCCTGCAGGATGGGGTCCCTGCCCCTAAATAGAAAATGCATCTCAGCCTCCCGGGTCATTACCCACCCCAAATAATATTTTCTTTTACAAATGCAGGAACCCACACTTTTTTTAAATTTGTTGCAATTTTTCAAAACAGAGATGTTTTTGACCCCAAGCGGGGACCTACAGGGTCGGGGTGCCCCTAATCTGCTTCCTTTGCCTTTTTTGCATTTGTTAGTACTCAGGACTGAGCAGCAAATCTCGTAAGATGGCTGCCATCACATCTTGTTGATGTGATAGCAGGCAATCAGATCTCAGCAAGAGATCTCTTGTGTGAAAAAACAGGGCTGATTGCAGAGGCCCCCTGACTTTTTGTCCCCATTTTACACTTTTTGCTGGTGTTTTTCTGACTCTAATGGTGCCCTGGCTACTGCTAACCTGTCCCAGGGCTTTGTTCTGTGTAAAATCAATCTGCAAATTAGGTTAATTATAATTGGCTAAGTCAACCTACTTATAAGTCCCTAGTATGTGGTAGGGCATGTAGGTTTAGGGATACTAGCATAGGTAGTGTAACTATAGGTGCACTGCTGAGGTGCCCATTGTCGTTTTAAAGGTAGGCCTGCCTTTCTGGCTGCTTTCAAATTAAAGTTACATGCAAATTCGACTTTGCAATTAAAAATAGTTTCAAAGTCTTAAACTACCTTATTTTTACATATGAGTCACCCCTAAGGTGTGCCCTGTGTGCCCCTAGGGCTGGGTGCCATGTAAATATAAGCAGGGACCTTATACAAATAGTTTTATAAGCCCTGGTGAGATTGTAGTTAATGGCCTACGTAGGCTAGAATATGGAGTCCTTATTTTAATTTATAAAGTCCCCTTAAGTGTCAGATACCTTAAGTTTGTTATTACATTAATTTTTATAATAAATCCCGCAGCTTACAATTGTTTTATTTAATATAACTTGTGCAGGTAAACAGTTTAAACTTTACCTAAAAAGTTGCCAACTACAGCCCTGTAGTGCTTTGCTCTCATTGGCCAGCCTCTGGCAGCCTAGCCAGGCTGCCTTGATGAGGTGTGAAGTAGCCTGGACTCAGCACAATGAAATGTGCCTGGGGAGTAGAACTTCCCTCAGCAGATGGAGAGGCAGTAACGGGGGAGGGCTGCCAAACTAGTCTTCAAAGGCAGGGAAAGACATTAAGGGCAACCCAGCACCTCCCTCACATCCTGCAAACCCAGACAATTAGGTGCCCCCAATTAGATGAGGAGAGGGCAGGAGAAGGGTGTGTTTAAGATTTTTAGCCACACCAGTGGGTGGGCTCAGTCGGATGTAACCTCCAAAAATCACTTTCTGCCATGGTGGATTTTTGAGGAGTGTTGCTCCCTGGAATTGGTTTTTGCCACACTTCACAGGAAGTGGTCATCACAGGGGGAAGGACCCTGAACCTGATTGGAGAACCAGGACTCCCCTGTTTTTCACCCAGGAGCAAGGATAAAACTGGCAGACCTGCACCCACACCTCAGATCCCTACAAGATTCCAACAAGGAAGAACTACAGAAGAAGAAGGACTGCCCTGCTGAACCCCTGACCTACATTTGGACACTGCACTCTGGAGGACTACACTAGCTGCACACTTGGGCTTCACCACAAGAAGGACTTTGCCTGGCTTCTACTGGTTCAAAGAGGGACCCCCTGTTTGCTACAGGTGAAAAATTACTAACCAGAGTCCCCTGCACCAACTCCTGAAGAAACTGACCAGCTGACCACTGTCCAGAGGCCAGTTTGGAGTTTGCACCAGGTGCACTCTGGGAGTTGTAATCTGCACCCTCAAGGAGCATCTCAGAGCTCCTGGAACCATTGGGTGAGCTGTGGACCTCAAACGAAACTTAAAAGAACATCTGGAAGAAGATCCAGAAGTTTGGAGAAGTTTGGAGAACTTTTGGAAAAAAACTCCATAAAGGGACCAACCCGCGGCGGCAACTTTAGCTGGCTTGCCTCAACCGCGACCCGGCCTGACTTCCAGGTTCGTCCCGGTGAAGAAAATCTCTGAGAAAGTGACTAAGTCCAAACGTAGAAAGTGGACCGGGACCCAGGCAGTATATCCAAAGAGGGCTCCAGGGTCGTCGGATCAAGATTCAGGTTTGCTCCGGTTGAAGGATTTTCATCTTGAAAAAAAATGACTACGTCCGAAGATAAAAATCTCCACCCAGGGCTCCTGCGACGCATATCCAAGGAAGAGTTCCAGGAGGTCGGATTGGACTGGCTACTTGTTCCCACTGAAGAAAACAGCTAAGTCCGAAGGTAAACTTTTGACCGAGGCCTCCCACGAGCTATAGCCGAGCAGGGCACCATCACAGTCAGCCTCAATCTTTGACTTTCCCCCTGCCGAGGTGCGACCAGATGACTCAATTGGCACTATTTAAGAGGTAAAAAGTATTAATTCTTTAAAAATTCACATCTCCGGTTCCCCATATCTGATTTTAATCGTTTTGGTGTCTTTTTAAAGCTAAAAACATTTTCTATTTTAATGAATTGGTGTTGGAGTTTTAAACTGTTTCCTGGGTTTTATTTAATTACTGTTTTGTGATATTTGAATGCTTCACGTTTTGTCTCCTAAGTTAAGCCTTGTTCCTCGTTGCCAAGCTACCAAGGATTGAGCTGGGTTTAATTTATTGAGACCTAACTAGACTTAAGTGGAGGTTAGTGGCCTATTGCTAAGTGTAGTTACTTGCCTGCCCCTTCCCAGTAGTCCATTTTCCAAAATTTTTCTCTTGGGTCCGCAAAGCCTCTACTGCATGAAATATAAAACATTTGTGAACCTTAATTGCTCACAAACTACTCAACAAATTCACACCAAATCATAAAAAGCACTTGCTGGATCAAGATCTAGCTTTCTTCCAAATTTGGTGTAAATATGTTCAGCAGTTTGGGCTGCAGCTGTGTCTAAAGTTCCTATGGAAAAATGAATGGAGAAACAACATTTTGGGACCCAATTCTTTTTCTCAGCTCCTGCTTGACGGATCCCCAAAAACATTCCAGTTAGAAGCACAAGTGATTTTTTTTTTTTTTTTAAAGTTTGTGAAGATTCATCAAATGATGCCAAAGATGTAGCAAACCAGAAAATAAATTTCCTATGGAAACATGATCCTAACTTTAAATATAACTACCCAGTGGCAACCCAGACTAAGTAATATATATATATTATAGTTAGGATCTAGTTTCTGCAGAAAAAGTGTTTTTTACTCACCTATATCTTTGGTGCTGGTTGAGGAATCTTCACAAATTTTTCCCAACAAAATTGACACTCAGTTGAGCTGCTGTCAAGAAAGTTTCACAGTGATCTGTCAAGCAGGGCCCGAGAAAGGGGGGGGGTCCTAAAACACTTTTTCACCATTCATTTATCCATAGGGATTTTGAACAGCGATAGCGCCTAAATCACTGGACAGAATTACACCAAATTGGCAGAAAGGTAGCTCTTGGTTCAGAATGTGACATTTTAAAGTCAAGCATGAGCGTTTGACCTCATGTATACTTTTAGTATACTTCTTATGGCTTAAAGCAATTTAATTTGTTGGCTGCAGGGTCCTTTAAAAAGTCTTACTTGCTACTGGTCAGTTCTGCCTTTTTCTGTTTCAGAGCAGTGACCAACTACTGTATTATTCCACTTTGTTTTCTTTATCTGTTGCTTTGACAGACTATTTTTGTTATTTCTCTGGTGCTTCTTTTTCACTGTGGTTGTTTTAGGCTGGTAGCTGCCTGCGTTTAATTGCAGCATTCAGTTGATCCCATCTCCTCCCATGTCACTGACATTTGTTTTGGTTTTATTCTAGTGCTGTGCTAGTTTACCTCTGGTTCCTAAAATAAGCTTTTTTTACAAAAGAAGCACCCAGTCATTTAGCTCACTGCTCACGAAAGCCACAATGTGCCCTTTCTGGTAGAATGTAGCTAAACGTAGAACCAAGAAGCAATGATGTGAGACTTGCTTAGCCTCCCATCGCATCTCGAGTCTCTCTCTCCAGGGCCCCTCCCTGCCAGCACTCACAACATCGCACACAGGGCATAGCTTATTTCCTTTATTGGAGCCATAGATATTCTCAGGCTGCTCTGCTCATTGAAATGGGAGGCAAGAATGCTTGCAAGACTTTTCCTTCCCCTAAAATTTGATGGAAAGTACTTTTCCAGCCTTATTTTCAAGTTTCTGTGGAGACGTTCATACAACACGAGGTGGTGCAGTCATCTCGTCTCTCCTCAAGGGCTTGTGATTTCTGATGCTCTATCTGCATTTTACAGCACCGTTTGTTGCAAATTTAGCAAAATGCTGCATACATTTAATATGGTTGATTTTGCATCAGTATGTTCGAAATTATATTTATAGTGCCTTGTTGCTAGCTGGTACTCTGTGCACATCATGCTCCATTTTATATTCCTAGGCCCAGATTGATTTTAGTATTAAACACACACTTGCACCTATAGCATTGTTTTTACATGGGATTTATATGATTTATGTGCTATAAAATGTATGTGGCTTACTGCCCATTCAGTAAAAGCAGATTCTTATATGTAACTGGCAGAAGTACTATCCCTGCTTACATTTTACTCATTTTGATTTGCTTTACTGGCGCTTGTCAAACACAACACACACAATTCAACGCACACCATTCCACACCACTCAACATAATCTCAGTCCACACAATTCCATTCCACACCACATAAATCCACACCAACCCACATAATTCCACTCCACAACACACAATTCCGCTACACACCACAAACATCGAATACGCATCACAAAATTCCACATCATGCTATATAATTCAATGTCAAGCCACATAAATCCCCTTCACGCCACTCTACAACACATACCACATACCACTCCACATAATTATAATCCATGACACACAATCCCACTCAATTTAATTCCACTACTCACAATATCACATAATCCCTATCCACATAATTCCAATACATATAGCTCCACTCAATACCACACAATCCAAGCACACACAATTCAAAGCAAAACAATTCCACGACACACAATTCCACTCAAACTCACATAATTTCACTCCACATCGCATAATTTGAATCCACACAATATAATTAATCATCATTACACATGGTTCCAATCCAAGCCACTTCACATAAATCCATACCATACTCCATAATTACACCACAGCACTATTAAATGTCAATGCTCCAAATAGCAAGGTTGCGTAGTCTTGAATCCACTCCTGACCTCTTTAATTCACTGTCTTAAGGTATAATTCTGATGAGTTGTTTAGTGTGTGTATATATATATATATATATATATATATATATATATATATGTATGTATATATAAATAATATAATGTAATACATATATATAAATATATATTTGTTTGTGGTTATGTAAATCCCCCCATTCAATTTCTTTTTTAGCTCTCTCATGGCTGAAACTTTTGTTTTACAGTTGAGAGTAGTTTGCGTTTTTAGGGCCTTGTTTGTAATAGTATCCAGTAGGCCTGGCAGGCTTGAAATGTGCAAGACGCTATGCCCTCTAGGGGTTACATATATGGTTACACTGCATTACTTTCTGCCATTCTATTTTCATGTCATTATGCCCTCTAGGGGCTAACTACATGGTTGCATAACCATGTTTCTTACAAATGCTATTTTTATTATGGTGTGCTCTAGGGGCTGTCCTGAGTATTGCAGTCAAGATACTACAATATTTGCTGTACTCTGAAACTTGCCCTATAATGCTATGCAGTGCATTCCTTTCACAAAGCATTTTTTACCATAACTCACCTTGTGGTGGTCCTAGGACAATGAGACCACCATCAACATTTTCAGCATGTCACACTCTGTCAAGGGCATCTCTGGGTCCTCACATTAGGTTGAAGGGGGACTGCAATAATAAACACCAGTCAGTGTCCTTTTAAGGTCTCTCATGGCTGGAATTTTGGTTTTACAGCTGGGCATAGTTTGTGGTTTATGGTCCTTGTTTGTAATATTATTCTAGTAGACAAACTGGGTCTAAAAATGTGTAATGCGCTATGCTCTCTAGGGGGCAAATATATGGTTGCACTGCATTACGTTCTGCCATTCTGTTTTTGTTTGGTTATGCCCTTTGGGGACTGACTATATGGTTACATGACCATGTTTCTTACAAATGTTATTTTCATAGTGGTGCCCTCTAGTGGCTGTTCTGAGCATTATGGTCAAGATACTACAATATTCGCTGCAGTTGAAAACTCACCCCATATTGCTTTGTGGGGCATTCCTTTTATAAAAATGTTGCCCATAACTCACCTCACAATGTGCTCTTTCCGACTAGGTAATCTCTGCTTCCCAACACTAGATTGGGGGTGCCACAAAATAATATCAAAAATATAATAAATAATTGCAATATTTTCATTTTTTGCAGAAGATAGAGGAAGAAGATAAAGTGTTTTATTTATATGCAGGCCACTGGTATTATGTGGCAGAGATGACCAAATTATGCAGCACGGTTGAACAATTTATGTGGCAAGAAAAGTCCAGTTATGCATTTACAACGCCAATAGCTCTAACTCAGGCAAATGTGAAACCTATTGCATTGCAAATCCATGTTGTTATTTGGTGTACATTTATTCAGTAGTTTTTGAGAAATTAAAGAAAAAACAAATCCGTATATATAGTGACACAAAGGCTCTGCAACCCTCCTGCTAACATGTGATTGGCTGACAAAACTTCAAGCAGGAGGTGTTGACAGCCATGTTGGGACTCGGTTTCAGCCTGGCCCCCGCATCCCTGGGGACCTCCACAGGGCTTTGCATAGAATAGAGGCGGAGGCTGCCCAGCCAACCACAGCCCCAGGGACCGCCACCTTCCTGGGGCTACAATAAAGAATGAAAGGGGGTCTGTGTCAGACCCCTGAGCCCTGGGGACCACCACCTTCATGGGGCAAACAGATTGGTGAAAGGGGGCCATGTGGCCCTCCTCGAGGAGCCATAAATGACCCTGGGGACCCCCACTTTCCATGGATGGCTCCTGCTGTGTCCCAGGTTGCCCACACCTGGTTGTAGGAAAGTACCATCTTGCCTGGCATGTTACCCCCATATTTCAGCGTATACATGTTGTTTTAGTTGTATGTGTCACTGGGACTCTGCCAGCCAGGGCCCCAGTGCTCATAAGTGTGCCCTGTATGTGTTACCTGTGTTATGACTAACTGTCTCACTGAGGCTCTGCTAATCAGAACCTCAGTGGTTATGCTCTCTCATTTCTTTCCAAATTGTCACTAACAGGCTAGTGACCATTTTTACCAATTTACATTGGCATACTGGAACACCCCTATAATTCCCTAGTATATGGTACTGAGGTACCCAGGGTATTGGGGTTCCAGGAGATCCCTATGGGCTGCAGCATTTCTTTTGTCACCCATAGGGAGCTCTGACCATTCTTACACAGGCCTGCCACTGCAGCCTGAGTGAAATAACGTCCACGTTATTTCACAGCCATTTTACACTGCACTTAAGTAACTTATAAGTCACCTATATGTCTAACCTTTACCTGGTAAAGGTTGGGTGCTAAGTTACTTAGTGTGTGGGCACCCTGGCACTAGCCAAGGTGCTCCCACATTGTTCAGGGCCAATTCCCCGGACTTTGTGAGTGCGGGGACACCATTACACGCGTGCACTATACATAGGTCACTACCTATGTATAGCTTCACAATGGTAACTCCGAATATGGCCATGTAACATGTCTAAGATCATGGAATTGCCCCACCAATGCCATCCTGGTATTGGGGAGACAATCCCATGATTCCCCGGGTCTCTAGCACAGACCCGGGTACTGCCAAACTGCCTTTCCCGGGGTTTCACTCAGGCTGCTGCTGCTGCCAACCCCTCAGACAGGTTTCTGCCCTCCTGGGGTCCAGCCAGGCTTGGCCCAGGAAGGCAGAACAAAGGACTTCCTCAGAGAGAGGGTGTTACACCCTCTCCCTTTGGAATAAGGTGTCAGGGCTGGAGGAGTAGCCTCCCCTAGCCTCTGGAAATGCTTTGATGGGCACAGATGGTGCCCATCTCTGCATAAGCCAGTCTACACCGGTTCAGGGATCCCTCAGCCCTGCTCTGGCGCGAAACTGGACAAAGGAAAGGGGAGTGACCACTCCCCTGACCTGCACCTCCCCTGGGAGGTGCCCAGAGCTCCTCCAGTGTGCTCCAGACCTCTGCCATCTTGGAAACAGAGGTGCTGCTGGCACACTGGACTGCTCTGAGTGGCCAGGGCCAGCAGGTGACATCAGAGACTCCTTCTGATAGGCTCCTTCAGGTGTTGCTAGCCTATCCTCTCTCCTAGGTAGCCAAACCTCCTTTTCTGGCTATTTAGGGTCTCTGCTTTGGGGAATTCCTTTGATAACGAATGCAAGAGCTCATCAGAGTTCCTCTGCATCTCTCTCTTCACCTTCTGCCAAGGAATCGACTGCTGACCGCGCTGGAAGTAGCAAAGACGACTACTGCGACCTTGTAACGCTGATCCTGCCGCCTTCTCAACTGTTTTCCTGGTGGTGCATGCTGTGGGGGTAGTCTGCCTCCTCTCTGCACTAGAAGCTCCGAGGAAATCTCCCGTGGGTCGACAACATCTTCCCCCTGCAACCGCACCAAAGAACTGCATTACCGGTCCTCTGGGTCTCCTCTCAGCACGACAAGCGAGGCCCCTTGAACTCAGCAACTCTGTCCAAGTGACTCCCACAGTCCAGTGACTCTTCAGTCCAAGTTTGGTGGAGGTAAGTCCTTAGGTTTGGGGTCCATTTGTGGTTCGCATTCCACTTCTAGAGTATATGGTTTGTGTTGCCCCTATCCCTATGTGCCCCCATTGCATTCTATTGTGACTATACATTGTTTGCACTGTTTTCTATTGCTATTACTGCATATTTTGGTATTGTGTACATATATCTTGTGTATATTTGCTATCCTCATCCTGAGGGTACTCACTGAGATACTTTTGGCATATTGTCATAAAAATAAAGTGCCTTTATTTTTAGTATATTTGTGTATTGTGTTTTCTTATGATATTGTGCATATGACACTAGTGGTACTGTAGGAGCTTCACTTGTCTCCTAGTTCAGCCTAAGCTGCTCTGCTAAGCTACCTTTTCTATCAGCCTAAGCTGCTAGACACCCCTACACACTAATAAGGGATACCTGGGCCTGGTGCAAGGTGTAAGTACCCCTTGGTACTCACTACAAGCCAGTCCAGCCTCCTACACTGGTGCACAGTGGTTTGCTCTGATTTGGTAGTAGCTTTGACAGCCCTGTTCGGCACCCAGATGACATGGTCGGGCCCCGAGGAATGGGGTCCCAGGGGCCCAGCTCAGCCTGGGGAGGAAGGTCACGCAGCCCACTTTCCCTCCTAAAAATAAAATGTTTGGGCCAGGAAAAAAAACAAGGGTTGCAGAGACATTAAAGCTAGGAAACAGAATTAAAAAAACATAGAAATTCATTTAAAAAACAATGGTTACCAGGACATTATAGTTAGACTCACAATTCAAATGTATAAAACCATAGAAATTCAGCAATTATAGTTAGAGTTCTTTCAAGTAACTATAATTCGTGCCCTAAGGTAACTATAACTCACGCCCCGCCATGCACAGCTATCACATCAATGATTTTACTGCAAATATTACATAGATATTATCAATGATGTTATCAAAGATGTCAAGAGTGGTGCAATATGTGGGGTAATTAGCAGTGCATGGCGATGGCATGACTTATAGTTACCTTAGGGCACAAGTTATAGTTACCTGAAATAAGCCCCCCTCCTTCATTCAATTTGACCTCCGATCGTCCCCGGGGCCAGGGATCCACAACTGACCCCCTTCTGTAAATATCAATGTAGCCCCGGGGAGGTGGCCGTCCCTAGCTCAGGGGGGTCCATAGGACTCCCCTATTAAACTGATATGTTTCCCAGGGAAGGTGGGGTTCCTGGGGCATGGGAGGCATCATTGCCCCCAGAGGTGGCGGTCCACAGGGCACAGGAGGGTGGTGTGGCACCCCACACATTTTTCCTTGATTGCCCCAGGAATGTGGCAGTCCCTGGGGTGTGGGAGGACCTTTGCGGCAGCCCCCACATTTTTCCTTGATTACCCATGGAGGTGGGAGTCCCTGGGAGTGCCTAGGCAACACCTCCTGTATTTTTCATTCATTGTCCCAAGGAGGTGGCAGTCCCCAGGGCATGGAGGGGCCAGCATGGCATCCCCCATATTTTTATTCCATTGCCCCGATGAGGTGGTGGTCTCTGAGGCATTGGGGGGCCTGTGAGGCACCCCCACATTGTTCATTGATTGCCTCGAGAAGCTGGTAGTCCCCGGGGGCCAGCGGGGGCCAGGTATCACACCCTGCATATTTTTTTAACATAGCCCTATGGAGGTGGTGGACTCCTGGTCTACTAAAAGCCCATGGAAGGGGGCGCCATGGAACCCCTCCTTTTTAACTTCCTAATGCCTCTGGAACCTAGACCACCCGGAGGCCAAATAACTTTACAGTGCAGATTTTTCAGTTAAAAAAAAAATGCTTTTAGCCCTGGTTGGGTCCATGGGGGGACCCCTGCACCAAGGCTAGGGACTCAGGGTATCCCTACTGTGGCCACTTGTTTTGTTATTTCTTTGGGACTCAGCTAATGCCGAGTCTCAAAATGGCTGCCAACACTTCCTGGTTGAAGTGTTGGCAGCCAAACAGATATCAGCATGGGGACAGTTGGATCCAGAGATCCTCCAAGTCCCTAGATATCTATATCTCTTTTTTCTTTAATATCTTAAGCACTACTGGACTAATTTACACCAAATCACAAAATGCAGGTTTTCTGGACCAAGAGCTAGCTTTCTGCCAAATTTGGTGTAATTCCGTCAGGCGATTCGGGCTGTAGTTGTGTTCAAAATCCTTATGTGAACGAGCATGGGGAAAAAATGTTTTGGGACCCCCCCCTTTTTCTCAGTCCCTGTTTGACAGATCGCCCCGAAACGTTCAAGGCAGGAACTGAACCGACTGTTGTTTTAGTTTTTAAAATTTTGTGAAGCTATACTAGGGCCCGGGGAACCCATCTCCCTGGGGTGCATGTCATTATAAAGGGGAAGTGGGGGTCATGTAGCTGCCTTCTCCGAGCATTATTAGGTCCCAGGGACAGCATCCCATGGGCCTAAAATCTATATTGAAAGGTGGAATTGGGCCAACAGCCCCCTAGACTAGCCTTATCAGGCCCTGGGGACCCCATCCCCTGGGGCTGCATGACATTAAAAAGGGGAGGGGGTCATACAGCATCCCTCCATGAGCCTTATTAGGCCCTGGGGATAGCATCTCTTGGTGCCCATCTTAGTTATAGGTGGGTACTCCAACCCACTAGACCTGGGAGGCCGTGGTATTCCTACCCTGCCAAATGTCATTTTTGTGCTTGTATTTTAGGACTTGTTCGTTGCCAAGAACCCTCGGATGACAGAAACAGTGCCACCCCAATAAACAGGATTGAAATCCTACATGGGCATGGCTTTAAATTCAGTTGACCACCTGCATCACCAGAACAAGAACCTTTATTGGTATAAAAAATGTATGCAAGCAATATAGGTGCAGCTTAACTACCTAGAGGCTATGGTGCACGATGGGCTATTTAGAAATGTTGGTGGAATTAGCCGTCAGTAAGGTTTGGACTACGTGGTCGATAATTGATTTATTTACTTTTACTTTTGCTGTTTCAGTTATATTCTTATTGGTAGAGGTTATTCTTGGATTTCATTTTTGATTTTAAAATATTTGTTTTGCTGTCATTTATCAGTTCTCTTTGTTCCTCCCAAAATATGCATGAAATGAGGCATAGGTTTCAGCACCACTATTTCCCATGAGAGAAGTTGTAACCAAATGTATTACAAAGAAAGCCACTGACTTTTTGTTGCACATACCATGTCTCATCAACGGTCTCTTCAACAGTGTTGTATATCTTAATTCTGGCAATACAATTATACATTGAGTGCCAAAATTACAAGTATTAACACCCACTATTTTACTAAATCACAGGTGGAGGGCATTTTGCACATGCACAGAAGCACAAAACAATCTGTGCATGCCCAAAATATGCTGCAGATATTGTGTTTTCCCAGCATAAAAATACACACCAAGGCCCTCATTACAAGTTAGTCGCAAAAGGATGAGGTGTGTACCACGCTTGGTAAATACCTTTGCCCAAGGATGAGATATTTACCATTGCTGTAGCTTTTTAAAAAAGGTGTAAATATGCAAATAGTGTGTGAAAATTATGTTTTCAAATTATTTGTTTTAATGATGCATGGAGTCATTACTAATGAATTGATAATGTTGTATTTGAAAAAAACTACTGTGTCATTTGGAAGTATATTTAATACTGTGAAGCAGTTATGTCACATTTCCGTGTTAGACACTATTTATTCTAAACTAGATGCAGTTTTTGGTGTTCTGCTCATCTTGCCCCTCCTCTTTTCTCCCTTCCAATCAGTGCCACGCTGCGAGGCATTTCTTGTCCCTTTCCAAAGAGCATCAGGTGATTAACATCAAAGATTCTTAGAGGTACAATTGTGTTAGGAAATGTGTATTGTAAATGAAGCTTCCATCGTACACCCAAAGTATCATTTTCAAGGACTTCCCCTGAAACTTCCATTGCATGCATATTAGGACTATGAGCCATTGTTTAAGAAATGTTCTCTGGAGTGTATTTGCTGAGAAAGTAGGGGGGAGATTTATCTTTCAGAAATGGGTTAGTTCTAAAGATTGAGAAAATTACATTGCTGTTTTTGATTTGCCAATGTGACCCTAACCATGATCATACCATGGTGAATATGCAGAATCTATTAATAGCTAGTGTAAAGTGTGTATAAAAGCTCTAGGGTTGTAGAATCACTGGGATCATGTTTTTTAGTGTTGCATCAACTGCTGTTGGGGTCACTTTAGTCTATTTTATCTTAGATTTTTCTTAAGCGATGCTGTCAGTATTCTTTATGAGTTTGACTCTCTGGGTTTTGCTTAGACTTGACTAATTGGTGCTAAGTTTCAGAGCCTTCATAGTGATTCATGCATTTGTTCTCTGTACTGCATTTTTTATTATTTCTGTAATAAATCAATTTTGCCCTATTTTTGATTAGAAAAAGTTATTAATGCTTGCATATTTTAGTCTGTTTTACTCAGTTAAATTATGTATTTCTTCAAGGAGTGTTGTCTCCAACCGCTAGATCATCTGGAGACTTTGGAGCTGAATTGATTAGGTAAAAATTGGGAGTTCAAATTATTGGGGTTTAAATGATTATTGGAGTTCAACTCCCACGAAATGTATGGTAAATACCTTCTATACTGAGTTTTCAACATGCATAACATGCAGAAGAGCTTTTAGAACACCAAATTCTGCATGATTTTACAGGCCTTTCCTCCTCATACATTTTGCAGGTTTGACTTGCTGGAGTGTATCGGGGAAAACTGTGGTGGTGTAGCAATTATCACACAGCTCGTATCTCTGATCCCTGTACAAACTCTTGTTTGCACAGGGATCGGAATTTAGCCCCAAACTTCGTAATCAGGTTTGTATTGGGGATTCTGCATTGCCCAAGGTGGAGTGCTCTTTCACAATATGGAGTTGATATGTCTGCCAGATACAAGTCCATTCAAGCATAAAGCACAAAACATAAAATACAAAAAAAAATCACTGTTGAAGGTATTTATAGAATGTAGGTCATACATAAGGTCTACTAAGGAAGCATAGATGGTGAGTGACAGATGTCAATACATTCTTGATTCACAAAGAAATACAGTTGAATTTGGAACTACCATTCACCCTGTTCACTGACAGCTGTTGTGCTTTGTTCAGAGCTGGAATAGGGCAGTTCACAGATCTGACAGGGGCAGAAATGTCCTGTGACAGCGATCTATGTTCTATAAATCCCACTACTCATGTAGGCCATGAACACATAAGTAAGAAATTATATTCTCACCCACACATTATGGGAAGAAATGTTATTCAATCATTTATATGTACAGACCCTTAGAGGCCCTTACATGTCAATTCAGTCTGTTAAACGATTGAAAGGGGGATCCTAATAACATGGACAGGCCCTTGTCACTAAGCGTGGCTCATGGGAACCTGTTGTTACAAGAGCAGTAGGATTGTGGTAACTACTTTAATGTGAACAGAGAGCTGGATTGAATGCGCAAGCACGACATATACGTTTTCAACCCGGCCTTCCCCAACCCCAGGCCCCAATTGGAAACTGGGATTAGCAAGTTCAATAATTTTCGCACTACCTATAGATTCATAGCCTTTTGTGTCTCCATGCTTGCCAGACCAGGATACGTACACTGCCCTCAAGACAAACTCCTGGCACAATGAAAAATGCTCCTGTGCCATGAGTTTCACTGAGGTTTGCCACCAGCTCATGACTACTGAACTGCAATAGAAAGCACTGCAGTACCTAACATCCTTTTTTAATCTATTAAAGCTGTATTGAACAATTTGTGAACTAATTTCTGATAATGGGGGAGAATATCCTTCTTCCAGTACTTACAAATCAAAGCTTTGGTTAGAAAATCATTTTCATTACTCATGGCTTCCCAGAGGACTTTGGTATCCAATAAACATATGAAGGGAATCTGATTCAACCTCTCTGCAGTTGAAGGTCTTCACCAGTGAGGAGGAATCCAATTTTGTGAGCTTCTCCGGTGTCCAATATAACACATGGGCCATAAAGAAGTTGATCTTTTTTAGTGTGTCTAGTATTTTAAGTAGGTCAATATCACACAGGATGCCCTCCAGGTATGTCCGCTAGTACTCCAGACTCAGAGACATCTATTTTGATTTTCGCCTTGTTCTTGTAGCATTACGTACATTCAATATGTGTAATGCTTAGTAATCAGTGCAAACACACAAATTAAGTTTCTCTTCAAAATGGAAACAGTTGAAACATTCCCTGATGTTTATACATTTGAGCTAACCCATTAGTTGGTAACGTTTAAATATTATTAGAACTCTTGTCCACAGCTAAACTAAACACTTTCCAGGATTGTATTAGTCTCTAGACTCTAAAACATTTTCTATCAGTTATACTAGCACCATCACCAGTGGTCTCTCTGACTCACTCAAAACTTTAAGGTTTAATTGTGAGTTTGATGTTTGATGGCGAGTGCCATAACCTGGCGCTTTCCCTGCCTAAGTGATTTCTCACCACATTTTAATAAAACCTTGCAAAACTTTGAGACAAACTTTTAAAAAATAATTGAGGGGCTGACAACTTGCACATTTAACTTTTCCATGTGAATTGGTCAGCTATTGTTCTATGCAAGTCTACAGGCACAGTCTTGCCTCTGAATGATGAACGAGACCTAACCTGGTTACTTGATAAGCTTATTAATATAACTGGAGCTCATTCACACTTCCTCCGACATCTAGATAGGTTTTTTCTACACCTTACGCTGTCCCTTATTTCCCCTACAAAACTACTTTTTTTTTTTTTTTTAATGTTTGCAACGGTGTGTCATGAAATATAACACTAGGTTTATGAAGAATCTACATCTGTAATAGTTTAATTATTTAATTAAAAAGTTAGTGGCAGTCTAACCTATCTCTTCAAAACAATCTTCACCCTATTAGTTATTCAAGGTACGTCTAATAGGGCTGAGCCCTGTAACTTAGATATCATCCCACGAAACTTGATATTAGTTTTAATCAAAGCAGAATGGTAATTAGTGCTCCTTCTCATGGCCTTTGACTTTTTTCTTGACATAATACACAAAGGTTTCAATGAGTGACCTAGTAATACATTTCAAATAAGGACTACTATTATCGTGGTAAGATGAAAAATCATTAAATTATTTGCATGTGACAGTTTCTTTTCATATTCATACAAAAGGCTTGATCCCTTGTGTTTCCCTCAACAATCAATCTATAGTTTCTAGTTCATAGGGGGATCAAAAGGACAACCCTCCTGGGTAGCACATTCGGCATAGAACTCTTGAATAAGCTCCTGGTTGACCAACACACTGGCCCTGAGTTTAGATTAACACTGCTTGATCACCCCATCATATGCTCCCCAAAGGAACTTGTCATCTCCCCTTTCAGAGGGCCATGGGCAGCAAGCATGAGTTAATGAGCCCAATCGTTGTGACTGAATCCTTTTACTTCTGATGTCATGTGACTTGGCATGACTCTCAGTAGTAGCATGGGCAGTGCAATCCAAGACTTCCCAGGGGTGGGGGAGTTGATGCAAGATGTAAACAGACTCAAAACGCAAAAATATCTCAGCAACTCTAGTAAATAAATGTCTATCCAGATACTTGTTTTTTATGAAAATAATAGCTTTTATAGATGACACAAATTGAAATAGAGCACACAAAACATAATTAGGCCTCGGCGTAGAGCTCTGCTCCACTGGCAGACTTTGCAGAATTTAGGCACTTTGCGCTTTGCAGAGTAGCGCAGAGTTCCTAAATTCCGCACTCCAGCACAGAGTGGAGTTGGTTTGCGCTCAGGAGATTGGGTTTTGGTGCTCTATCACGAGCGCAACGATACTCCTGGGCCGCTGGTGTGTGCGTGGGGCTTTTCATTATCCTGTGTTGCTCCCAGCCACGCTGGTGTCCAAAACGGGCTGCTCGCAAGCACAAACTCATTTCTGACGTAGATTTTCTACTCCAGAACCACTAAAACTAAATTGACTATATTTTTTGATGTTCTTATCCAGTGGACCCTGCAATTTATTTTTCAGATTGAGAATCCTTTTTTTTTAACCCCTTCGATGTCAGGCCTTTTCCCCCTCCTGTGCCAGGCCTTTTTTTGCCTATTTGGAATAGTTCTCGCTTAGGCCCTCATAACTTTTTGTCCACATAAGCTACCCATGCCAAATGTACGTACTTTTTTTCCAACATCCTAGGGATTCTACAGGTACCCAGACTTTGTGGGCTCCCCTGAAGGAGGCCAAGAAAATGGCCAAAATACAGTGAACATTTCGTTTTTTTAAAAGAAATGGGAAAAAGGGGCTGCAGAAGAAGGCTTGTGGTTTTTTCCCTGAAAATGGCATCAGCAAAGGGTTTGCGGTGCTATAATAACCAGCTTCCTAGCTTTCAGGAACAGGCAGACTTAAATCAGAAAACCCAATTTTTCAACACAATTTTGGCATTTTACTGGGACATACCCCATTTTTACGATTTTTTGTGCTTTCAGCCTCCTTCTAGTCAGTGACAGAAATGGGTGTGAAACCAATGCTGGATCCCAGAAACCTAAACATTTCTGGAAAGTATACAAAATTCTGAATTCAGCAAGGGGTAATTTGTGTAGATCCTACAAGGGTTTTCTACAGAAAATAACAACTGAAAAAAAAGAAATATTGAAATTGAGGTAAAAAAACAGTAATTTGTCTCTACGTTTTACTCTGTAACTTTTTCCTACAATGTCAGATTTCAGAAAGCAATATACCGTTACGTCTGCTGGACTCTTCTGGTTGTGGGGATATATAGGGCTTGTAGGTTCATCAAGAACCCTAGGTACCTAGAGCCAATAAATGAGCTGCACCCTGCAGTGGGTTTTCATTCTACACCGGGTATACAGCAATTCATTTGCTGAAATATAAAGAGTGAAAAATAGCTATCAAGAAAACCTTTGTATTTCCAAAATAGGCACAAGATAAGGTGTTGAGGAGCAGTGGTTATTTGCATATCTCTGAATTCCGGGGTGCCCATACTAGCATGTGAATTGGAGGGCATTTCTCAAATAGACATCTTTTTTGCACACTCTCTTATATTTGGAAGGGAAGAATGTAGAGAAAGACAAGGGCAATAACACTTGTTTTGCTATACTATGTTCCCCTAAGTCTCCCAATAAAAATGATACCTCACTTGTGTGGGTAGCCCTAGCGCCCGTGACAGGAAATGCCCAAAAAGAGAACGTGGACACATCCCATTTTTTGACAGAAAACAGAGGTGTTTTTTGCAAAGTGCCTACCTGTAGATTTTGGCCTCTAGCTCAGCCGGCACCTAGGGAAACCTACCAAACCTGTGCATTTTTGAAAACTAAAGACCTAGGGGAATCCAAGATGGGTGACTTGTGGGGCTCTGACCTGGTTCTGTTACCCAGAATCCTTTGCAAACCTCAAAATGTGGCTAAAAAAACACATTTTCCTCACATTTCGGTGACAGAAAGTTCTGGCATCTGAGAGGAGCCACAAATTTCCTTCTACCCAGCATTCCCCCAAGTCTCCCAATAAAAATGATACCTCACTTGTGTGGGTAGGCCTAGCGCCCGCGACAGGAAATGCCCCAAAACACAAGATGGACACATCCCATTTTTTGACAGAAAACAGAGGTGTTTTTTGCAAAGTGCCTACCTGTAGATTTTGGCCTCTAGCTCAGCCGGCACCTAGGGAAACCTACCAAACCTGTGCATTTCTGAAAACTAGAGACCTAGGGGAATCCAAGATGGCGTGACTTGTGGGGCTCTGACCAGGTTCTGTTCCCCAGAATCCTTTGCAAACCTCAAAATGTGGCTAAAAAACACATTTTCCTCACATTTCGGTGACAGAAAGTTCTGGAATCTGAGAGGAGACACAAATTTCCTTCCACCCAGCGTTCCCCTAAGTCTCCCGATAAAAATGATACCTCACTTGTGTGGGTAGGACTAGCGCCTGCCACAGGAAATGCCCCAAAACACAACGTGGACACATCCCATTTTTTAACAGAAAACAGAGCTGTTTTTTGCAAAGTGCCTACCTGCAGATTTTGGTCTCTAGCTCAGCCGGCACCTAGGGAAACCTACCAAACCTGTGCATTTTTTAAACCTAGAGACCTAGGGGAATCCAAGATGGGGTGACTTGTGGGGCTCTGACTAGGTTCTGTTACCCAGAATCCTTTGCAAATCTCAAAATTTGGCCAAAAAAACACCTTTTCCTCTATTTCGGTGACAGAAAGTTCTGGAATCAGAGAGGAGCCACAAATTTCCTCCACTCAGCATTCCCCCAAGTCTCCCGATAAAAATTGTACCTCACTTGTGTGGGTAGGCCTAGGGCCCACGAAAGGAAATGGCTCAAAACACAACGTGGACACATTAAAATAATCGAATACAAAGCTACCTGTTTTTGCAGGGGGGCACCTGCGTTTTTGGTCCTGGGCTCAGCAGCCTTCTAGGGAAACCTACCAAACCCAGACATTTCTGAAAACTAGACACCCGAGGGAGTCCAGTGAGGTGTGACTTGCGTGGATCCCCCAATGTTCTCTTATACAGAATCCTTAGCAAACCTCAAATTTAGCTAAAAAAATCAAATTTTCCCCACATTTCTGTGTGGGATCACCACACTGGGACACATTTAATACCACCCAATGTTCCCCTCAGTCTCCCGGTAAGAATGATACCTCATTTGTGTAGGTGGGCCAAGTGCTTGTGAAAGGGAAGAGCAAAAAACATGTCGATATTGAGGGGGAACAAAGGGGGTCCAAAAGGGCAGTTTGCAAAAAAGCATTTTTAGGCTGACAAGTGCAGCAGAATTTTTATCGGTATAGATGAGACAATGCTGGGTGGTAGGAAATTTGTGGATTTCTGCAGATTCCGGAAGGTTGCATCACAAAAACGTGGGAAAAATGTGTGATTTCCAGCAAAGTTGGAGGTTTGCAGGGAATTGTGGGTACAAAAATGGTGCGAGGTGCATGTGAAACACACCAGTCTGGAATCACCCAGATGTTTAGTTTTCAGATGTGTTTAGGTCTTATGGATTTTTCTACATGGCAGCGTCCCAAAGTCCATAAAGTGCAGCCCTCACCATTCCAAGTGGGATGATTTTGAGAGTAAGCCAAGTTCTCATGGCCCAAATGTAAAACTAAAACTAAAACCCAAAATAATCAAATGCCTTCTTGCTTGCTGTGGTATAAGATGTTTTAGAGTGCGGGGGAGAGCTGAAAGACTGTAACCCCCTTCATTTGAGTTGAGGGTGTAACCAGGCCCATTTTTTTAAAATTCCCTGGCATCTAGTAGACTTTCTGTCCCCCCGGGGTGTGGATCAGGGGTAGTTGCCCCATCTGCCCACCAGTGGGCAGAACAACTTTGGCCCCCACCCTCTTATTTTTGGGAAAAAAACTTCCCTGGCCTCTGGTGGGCTTTCTGCCCCCCCACCCTTGGGGCAGATGAGCCTTTCAAAAATAGGCCCATCTGCCCCCAATGGGGGGCAGATATGGCCAACAGTATTGTGCTCCCATGGGGGGCGACCCTTACCCAAGGGGCTGCCTCCCTAAAGAAAACACACGCATACACACACCAATCCCTGGTGCCTAAGTGGTTTCTGCCCCTGTGGGGGTAGATTGGCCTAATAAAAGTTGGCCGATCTGCCCCCAAGGGGAGCAGAAATGGTCTAAATAAAATTTGCCCCCAGGGGAGCGACCCTTGCCTTGTTTCTCTAAAAAAAAAACACAAAAAAAAAATTAGCCCTGGTGCCTAGATGTTTCGCCTAATAACAAAAGGCCGATCTGCCCCCAGGGGGGGGCAGAAATTGCCTAAAATAAATTTCCCCCCACCCCCCAGCCACCCCCGGGAGCGACACTTGCCTACGGGGTCGCTCGCCTTGCGTGACATTGGCGCAAAAAAAAAAAATCCCCGGTGCCTAGTTGTTTCTGGCCCCTTGGGGGCAGATTGACCTAAAATTGCTGATCTGCCCCAGAAAGGGTGTAAATCAAATTTGCCCCCCAGGGGAGCGACCCGTGCCTAATGGGTCGCTCCCCATCTCTAAAAAAAAAAAAAAAAAAAAAAAACACTAATAACAATAGGCCGATCTGCCCCGGGGGGGGCAGAAATGGCTTAATATAAATTTGTCCCCCCACCCCCCAAAACCCCCCGGGAGCAACCCTTGCCTACGGGGTCGCTCCCCTTGCGTGACATTGGCGGAAAAAAAAATCCCCGGTGCAATCGGCCGTTCTGCCCCCAAGAGGGGCAGAAATGGTCTAAATACAATTTGCCCCCCAGGGGAGCGACCCTTGCCTAATGGGTCGCTTGCCATCTCTAAAAAAAAAAAACAAAAAAAAAAAACACAAAACAAAATTAGCCCTGGCGCCTAGAGGTTTCTGCCCCCCCGGGGGCAGATCGGCCTAATAACAATAGGCCGATCTGCCCCCAGGGAGGGCAGAAATGGCCTAAAATTAATTTGCCCCCCCTTGCCCCCTTAAGCCCCCCCTGGAGCGACCATTGCCTACGGGGTCGCTCCCCTTGCGTGACATTGGCGCAAAAAAAAAATCCCCGGTGCCTAGTTGTTTCTGCCCCCCTTGGGGGCAGATTGACCTTAAAATCGGCCGATCTGCCCCAGAAATGGTGTAAATCCAATTTGCCCCCCAGGGGAGCGACCCTTGCCTAATGGGTCGCTCCCCATCTCTAAACAAAAAAAACAAAAAACAAAAAATTTGCCCTGGCGCCTAGAGGTTTCTGCCCCCCTGGGGGCAGATTGGCCTAATAACAATAGGCTGATCTGCCCCCGGGGGGCAGAAATGGCCTAAAATAAATTCCCCCCACCCTCCCACCCTCCCGGGGATCGACCCTTGCCTACGGGTTCGCTCCCCTTGCGTGATATTGGCGCAAAAATAGAGATCCCCAGTGCCTAGTGGTTTGACCTAAAATCGGCCGATCTGCAACCAAAGGCGGTAGAAATGGCCTAAGTACAATTTGCCCCTCCAGGGGAGCGACCCTCGCCTAAGGGGTCGCTCACCATCTGTAAAACAATAACAACAACAAAAAATCCCTGGTGCCCAGTGGTTCGGCCTAATTAAATAAATTTACCCTCCAGGGGAATGACCCTTGCCTAAGGGGTCACTCCCCTTGCGTGAAATTTATGAAGAAAAAAAAAACTCCCTGGTGTCTAGTGGTTTCTGTCCCCCTTGGGGCAGATTGGCCTCATAAAAATAGACCAATCTTCCCCCCAGGGGGGCAGAAATGGTCTAAATATAATTTGCCTCCTAGTGGAGCAACACTTGCCTAAGGGGTTGCTCTCCACCTCTAAAAACAAAAACAAAACAAAAAAAAAAAGATCCCTGGTGCCTAGAGGTTTTGATAAGCCTAATAATAGGCAGATCTGCCCCTGGGGGGGGGGCAGAAAAGGCCTTTAAAAAAATGCCCCCCCTGGGAGCGACCCTTGCCCAAGGGGTCGTTCCCCTCATGCCAGTTTCCTTTTCTAAAATAAATCCCTGGTGTCTAGTGGGCATTTCAAAAGCTGGATTGCCTTTCAATCCGGCTTTTGAAACGCTCAGAGTGACTTCAAAGGGAAGGAAAATCATTTACTTCCCTTTGAAGCCTCTCCGGCCTCCTCCATGTGATCGGAAGAGAAATACTTTGCATTTCTCTTCTGATCGCGCTGGAGGCTGAGCTTCCAGCGCCATGGGAGGAGGCCTCTGTGATTGTCAGCGTGTGATGCGTACTGACATCACAGGGGTGGGGGGGTCGGGGTGGAAGGGGAAGCTCCTTCCATCCACGACTGAGGGGGGTGTGGGTGGGGGGCACTCCCCCCGGTTCCCGGGTGCAGGACGAGGTGATCTCGTCCAAGGCACCCGGGAACTGGTGCCTTGGATGAGATCACCTCGTCCAAGGCACCGTACCGGTTAGACAGGAAGGAAGTGTAGCAGAGACTCCAACTAACTTCCTGTTCCTGTCAAGCAGGCTCCTCCCAGTGCTTTGTCCATCCCCTGGTCACTTTTCCCTTTGATTTTGCGCTTGAAGAATCACTCTCTTTGTCTCCTGGATATACCTTTGGATTGAAGTACTTTGTTTTTGTGAAAATATACAAGTAAGTTCTAAAACTATTGAATAAGGGTTGTGTTTGTTTGCTTGGGCTTGCACCAGTATTTCTTTGTACTTTAATTTAATGTTAAAAAATTATGATGGTGGTGGCCTGGAGTTTAAGTATGTGGCTAGATATTATTTACTTTGCATTTTGTTGATTGTTCTTCTTTTCTAAAGGAAAATTGTTGCACGTCTCAGTAACTTTTCTACATGTTTATAACATTTGCAATATTATTTTAGTATATTACAAAGATTTCCAAAGGGCCACTGATCCAGTCGGCCCAGGCCACTACTACTAATCATTATTGCATAATATAAATGTTTCAGTGGTATATGTTTTTAAAACTTCAATTAGGGCAGGATGGCATTGGATACAATTTTAAATGTTGGCTATTGTTTGCATTTTGTTTTTTTTGCAAAAATGGTATATACTGTGGGATAATTATATTTGATGGCATAGGAGGATGTTGTTTGACCATGTGGCTGTCTGGCAGCCATTTTGTCCATCCAGCCAGTGTTCCTTGCCATAGGCTTGCATGTGTTATTTGTTTGCCATACATCTTTGTTGTTGTTTTACTATGTGGCTGCAAGCCATTTTGTGCATCCAGCCAGTGTGTCTTTGCCATAGTCCTGCAAGGCGTCTTCTTTGTTTCCCAAGCCTCCTTGCCCCTTGTTGTTGTTGTCTCACCATGTGGCTGGCAGATATTTTGTCCATCCAGCTACTGTCCCTTTTTCCACAGGTTTGTATGTGTTCTTTGTTTGCCATGCCTCCTTGCTCCTTGTTGTTGTTTTACCATGTGGCTGTCTGGCAGCCATATAGTACACCCAGCTAGTGTCCCTTGACATAGGCTTGCATGTGTTCTTTGTTCTCCATGCTTCCTCCTTGCTCCTTATTGTTGTCGTTTGACCATGTGACTGGCTGGCAGCCATGTTGTGCGTACACTGTGCAGTCAGAGTGCCTTTGACATAGACTTACTAACAAGCATCGTTAATTATTGATTATTTGTTTTTTAAGTTTTAATTTTTATTTTCAATTTTCAATTTTTATATTCAATTTTACTATTTTATGCCAGTTTCTATTTCATTTTTTAAATTACTTTTTGTTTTAGTTTTATTTTTTGTTTTTTACTTTTTTATTTTTTTATTTACAGTTTGATTTTTTTGTTTTTTTCTTTATAATTTTGTATTTTTATTTAATTCTGCATTTTGCCTTGATACATCCATCCATCCACATCCATCTAATCCATTTAATTACTCCATCCACTAAAGACAAACAGCTGCACTGCAGCATTCAGTTTCTTAGGTATAATTCCATTTCACTAACTACAAGTGTTTCTTGCTTGGTTGTTTTAGGTGCACAAGAGAAGAGACCTCACATCACCAGCAGTACTGCCAAAGAGAAGACCTAACAGTTACTTTGGTCCACAGGCGCAAAACTCTTTCGCTTGTGCATCTTAGTGCCACTGCTAACCTAGAGCTTAGATGGCCCCAAAGAAAGTTGAACTCAAGAAAGTGGCTAGTGAAAAGAAGCAGCTTTCTGGCAGTGGCATGCTAACCATTATCTTTTTTGGGAGACGTGCACCTGCCACACCACCCCCCGGGAGGAAACTGGGAGCACTCCTGAATCAACAGCACCACCGCAACCCAAGCCCAAGACCATGTCTGTCAGTGACGCAGCCACTGTTATCATGGTGATGCCGATGAGCAGTGATGTTGAATTGGATTTGTCCCTTTCGCAAAGTAGTACCCAAGCAGCAGCAGCCAGATCTTCCTGAAGTTTTTTTCTCTATTTCTTCTTCTACAGCAGTGCACTTCACAGGTCTACTTTGCTCGGTTTGAGACTGGGACGGAGTTACTCTGAATATGGAGGATGAAGATGGAAGGAGTCTGTGGGGGACTACCTCAGCAGCTAGAAAGAAGAAAGTTTCCGACTTCAAAGAGAGCCCATGATGATGGTGAAGACTCTGAGGCCTAGTACTCACTCCGTTCTATGAACTGGAGAGAGTTGCATTGATTTGGTAATGCTGCTGAGTATGTGTTTGCTGCATTGCTAGCTCAAACGTGAGACTTCTTTTATGTTCTTGCTCTGCCTCTGAGTCTTCTTGGTACACTCCTGATTCCTTGTGAAGCTTACCTTGTTTTCTTTTGTCCTTTTTCTTTACCCTATAATACAGCTACTGTTTTTTCAATACACATGCCTTCTCTTAGTCCTCTTCTGCTCAAACAAAACCTGGAAAGCTCAAGACTCCAGCTTACTTACTGTACAGGTTCAGAGTCAGACAGGCCCCCAGGAGAGAAGGCATTCCAAGAAGGGTGGAGATGCATCACCCAATTTGGCAATACAGTATCATTTTCCTTTTATGTTTGCAAAGCATTGAACAAAACTGTGTCATACTTATCCCTTCCTTTCACAACAGATTGATGATGGTGTGCTGCTTAGCGCCCCAATGAATATTGTTGCAGTTTCTTTTGTGTCATTTTTGTTTTTGTCACACCTTTCCCCAAATCTCCTTTCTCATCCATTCACAGAGCCCCTAATCCTGTTACCCCTGACTTAATTTTACACCATGAATGAATCACAAACTTACTGAGGTGGATGTGGTAAAAGTGACACCAGCTGCGTGACCTTCTAATCTTCTACAACCTGAGCAACTTTCTACAAAGGCCCAATCAAATCATAATTTATGCCTTGTGTGTGTGTTCCGTACATGCTTTACCTGGTCCAACCACTCGAGTCTGAGCCCACTTCTCCTGACTTCATGATTAATTTCCGAAGTTTAGTTTTATAGCTCCCCACCATTGCTCAAAAGAAATTTATATTTCTAGATTTTACTATCATCATATCAGGTCTTCTTTGGTGTGTGACATATACTGTCATTGTGGTAGTCTGGTCTCATTCTTCCTAAAGTTATGATAATATGATGACCCACTAACTATCTGTTTTACTTATCTTTCAATGGAGTTGACAGTGATGGATAGCCCTTTGATTGATCTTGCAGATGGAGTTCGCATAGGTGGGAATGGTAGCTTCTGTGAAGTTCTGTCTTCCCTGTTAGTGTGTTAGCCTGCTAATACTACTACTGCTTCCCCCTTAAGATGCCATCTTGGGAAAAACCCTGCAGTAAGAACAAGACTTCCTGGCTTATCTATTCAAACAAAAGAAGAATTATGGGTTGAAGTTAACTTGTTTAGTTAGTAAAATTAACTGTTATTAAAGAAGATGCTGTCTTACTTGTCTGTGTATCTAGGTTTTTGTAGGCAAAATAGGCATCGGCTAGTTGTCAATATAGTTCAGCTGCAGAGGGCAAAAGAGGAAGGGTAACTGTATAAGTAAATTACATACACCTTTTTTAACAAATGAAAAAAACAGGCTACACTAAAAGACAGGAGTGCAAACTAAAGCACCAAAATAAACATTTGAAGCATGAATCAAGTAAAATAAATGATCCCCTTTTATTTTTACAAATAGAACACCCACCCTTTTCCCCCACAACAGGCCATCCATCTCCCAACAAATTGCAAGGAAAAGTCCAAGTAATGTTCAAACCCCACCCCAAATCCCTCCCCAACCTCTCCACCCACAAGTGTCTCTCCCACGACAATAGAACATTTAAAAAAGAGTCTGAAGAGCGCATGTCGTTCATTGTCTTGTCCATATATCATTGAGGGCTCCCTCAACACGTGCCATGGGGCGGTCCAGTTGTGCAAGGTGTAGCCAGACGTGACACTGAAATATGCAGTCCTGGCGTGAGGAGGAGAGGCAGCAGTGATGGAACTGTGACGGGTGATGCCACCTGCCAGCTGCAATGGTGGTGCCGATGGGAGGCTGGAGGTGCTGCCAGCTGGCTGGAGGAGCTAAGGACAGCGTTAATGAGTGCTTCCTCGGCCTTCTCCTCCTCCTGGAGGGCTACCAGTCACCGATATTTATTTTAGAAGCCCTCCAGCCTCTGCTGCCGGAGCCGGGCTGCTATCTCCTTGTGAGTTGGATGATGTCCATCAGGAGTAGCTATAGCAGGAAAGAAAAATAAAAATGACAAATTTTAAACCGTGCTCTGTTCAAACAATTTTAAAACAAATACAGTAGCACAGTAGCAGTAAATTATGGGTCTCTTAGGGCCATTGGAATTTGATGTGGCTGATTACAGTGAGTCACAGGGCCATTATTTACTCACACATGCCTCACTGTAGTTGACGAATGTCAAAACGGTAAAATTTGAACTGGCATGAATCCATTATAGAAGCCATTAAAATATTAAATTATACATCAATGTGGTACATGCCATAAGGGATTTTTTTTGGTTGGCTGGGACAGAAAGTTGGAAAGAATAAAGGACTAGAGTACTATGAGGTGACAGAGTGGGCACTGGAATGGAAGGGAAACACCTTTGGAAGTTTACAATGCATTGACAACTTTGTAAATACTGCATTAACTGAAGTAGATGCACATATTGCACAGAACACACTATTGTACACTGCCACACTGCAGTTACGTCATAGTAGCAGTGGTGACTAATGGGGAGGGAGATATGGTGAAGGATGCGAGGATACATATCTGTCTTGCTTCAACTGCAGGAAGTTAAGGGAGAAGGCAGAAAATTAAAATGCCACCACTTTGAACCAAAGCTTTGATAACCATGCAAACCAAGCATGATCAGCAGACTACCCCTCTCCAAAACAGCTCCCATATTTCTTCTTGATTCAAGCAATTATACATTAATTTTTTCATTCATCTATTCTATTCATCCTTTGATACCCACCATTTGATTTAAGCTTACACTCTCTCATCCAGTATTTTACTATTCTAATCCAGCCATCCATATTTATCAACCTGTCCATCCATAGACTCACCTATACAGTATCCAAACACTCTGCTTTCACCTATCCATTTATTTACCCATGTATTGTTCTTTAACATCCACCCAATCCTCACCCAAACATCAGTTTTTATTCATCCACCCTTCACCTACTGAGGTATCCTTTCATCCCTTTCACCCTTTTCACCTATCTTTTCACCCACCCATGCATCTCCTATCACTCATCGATGCATCGTCTCCTTTCACCCACACATCCTTTCACTCGTATACCATTTCAGCCATTCTTTCTTTTAGCCTTATATCCTTTGTTTGCTTTTCCATCAAACTATCATTTGCAGCATCAATTTCATCATTATGAGCTTTTGTCTGCTGATTTGCAGACAGAAGAGGCCATTAAAGTTAAGAACTCAATCCCCACTGTAGCTGCTAAACCAGGGGCTTCACAAGCAATGCCCTTGCAGTGAGTAGAATAATTAGTAATTGTCAATGAGCAATATGACTTACCAGCACCGACCCTCCTGCTGCCCGCTCTCCCCCTCTGACCGTTACTGCGTCCGGTGCACTTGTGATGCCACTGGCCCTGGTACTGGCAGTTGGTGTAGCTAGAAAAAACGTTACACAATTTAGCTCCAAAAAAATAAATACGACAAGAGATCATTACAGTTCTATCTTCTTCTATCATTTAGTTTAGGAATTTTGCCGGTTGTTAGAAAAGCAAGGTAGACAAATCGACCGCAAACATTTCATAATGGAGGGGCAGAGCTCAGCTAAGTCACAGAAGCACAATAAAGGGGTGGAATACTTTGGTCAATCAAGGAAAACCTATGGTGAGGTCTTAGAGCATGAGCAAGGCAAAGAAAACCTTCACAAACATGTGTAGAAAAGCTGACTTGGGCATGGAATCTTGGTTCAGTACCTGCCCTAAAAATATGTCCTCTTAGTACTAAGTACCAGTCCTGAAGATATATAAGGGGAGAAGGGAAAGCTGGGCTTAGTAACAAAGCAGAAGAAAGTTAGTACAGCCAGGGGGGAGTAAGGTACAGAAAAAGCATGTAAAATAGATAAATGCAGGGAGAACAAGAATTTAACAAAGCTTACATAGAATGTAAATAAGTATGACAAAAGATAGACAGGCACAGTAAAACTAAAATAAAAGTTAGTTGAAATGAGGAGAGGGAAAAAAATAAAATAAAAGTAGGGAAATAAAAATAATATAATAGGAAGCCTTATTAGGGCCAGCAGATCTGCCAGCATCCGCACTGCTGGTGGCACTAGTACTGGCACCCTCTCCTCATGACCCGCCAATGACGTTGCCCTCTTCTTCCCCTTAGGTACTGAGGTAAGAAATAAAGAGGAAGATAAAAAAAGAGATCAGTGGTACAGTTAATATTTTTTAAAAAAATGTTGACAAGCAGAGACAAACACAGTAATTCTGTACATTTCTAAACCAGACTGCTTAGTATGATGGACTCAACTCAAGTTGACCTATTAATTTTACTCTCCTAATTCCTACACCTAAGTCCTACTCCAAATTCCCTAACCTATGGGCCAGATTTACAAACTTTTTTTTACACAGAGCAGCACTACAAGCCTTCATGCAGTGCTGCCCTGTGTCAAAAAAGGAAAGGACAGGAATGTGCTGTATCTAAAACAGATATGGTGCATTCCTATCCTTTCCCTCTGCTTTGGCCCACAATGGGCTGCCATGAGCCAATTCATGCACCCTTGCACCATGCTGCAAGAATGCCTGCAATGAGGGGATGATTGTTTTTGTGCAGGAAGGGACGCCTTCCTGCAAAATAAAATCACAAGGGGAGTTTTTCTGGTTCTATGTGTGCTGTAGATTGCACAATGTAAAAATTAACTCCCATGCATTTTCCAGTCACTATAAAAGAAACATATAATTTTGGTGTATGTGTTCAGTAACATGATGAATGCTTCCACCAAAATTGACACATCCATCTTAAATGTACAACACTAAGGTATGCATTATAAAATTATCTAAAATATACAACATGTGCTTGTCACTGTCACAAATGAGAGTAAGTGCATGGCATGCACAATAGCAGAAATAACATCATCAGCAAACAATTAGTAACAATCCCAAAATAAGGCCATGATAAAGGTATTCGAGAATCAAATGCTCTTTGAATAAATTAGATAAGTCTCTTATTGCACTCCTTTAAATCTGTAACAAATAACAAAATGCAGAGGCTTTAGGCCAAATCCAAAGTATGGGTTGCATGCCCATAACTTGGCTCTTGGTGACTGCGAAAATAAACCTCCTCTGGAAGGGGCATTTATGGGGCAAAGAAGAGGAACCTCAATGATCTTGGGGGGGAGGTCCTTTGGTTTAGGAGGGGTGGGTTTGGGTTGAGGAGGGGTGGGTTTGGGTTGAGGAGGGGTGGGTTTGGATTTGAGAGGGAGGGTTTGGATTTTGGAGGGGTGGGTTGTGATGTGGAAGGGGTGGGTTCGGGTGTGGAAGGGGTACCTGGATGTCTGGGTGGGGTGGACTTTTGAGTGGGGTTCTGGGATGAGGAGGGTCAGAGCCATGGCAAGCAACACATTCTCCTTCAGGGAAAAGTTAGGAGGGTGTTTGGGAGGGAGTTGGTATTGAGAGGTAGAGGGCATGGCAGTTTTTGTTATCAATGTGTCTGTTGATTCTGTGAGCGCCTGTCGTCTGGTATATGTGGTGTATGTTTTGCTTTGTGTTTTTTACTGGGTGTCTATTGTGTTTGTGTACAGTATGTGTGTGTGGATGTGTCTGTTGTGGAGGTGCTGCGTGTGATTCTGCTGCCTGTGGGTGGGCTGGTGTATGTGTGTGTCATGTTGATTACAGGTGTGATGGTGGTGGGTGTAGGTGTTTGTGCTGTGGTGGGGTGTGGTGTCTGCAGATGTGGTGGGTGGGGGTGCTTGTGTTGTGGTGTGTGTGGTGTCTGCAGGTGTGGTTGGTGTGGGTGTTTGTGTTGTGGTAGGTATAGTGTTTGCTGGTGTGCTGGTGGTGAGTGTGGATGTCTATGTCATGGTGGGTGTGGTGACTGTGGGTATGCTTGTGGTTGTGGTGGTAATGGTGGGGGTATGGTGTCTGCATGTGTGTGAGTACGTCTGTGTTTCTTGCTGTGTTTATGTATGTAAGGATGTGCTGCTCGTGTGTGTTTGAGTGGGTACATGTAAATGTGTGCTTGTGTTCTGGATTGGGCTGGGTGGAAGGAATTTGGATGAGGAAGGGTGGGAGTCGGAACAGGATTTGGCTTGGTGGGAGGCTGCGGTCAATGAGGGGGCAGAACCTGGCTGGACAGGGCACTGTGAATGCCATCCAGGTAAGTTAGCATCTGGGTATTCTGGTCACTAAGCCCCTGGAAGGCACTCAGTAGTGCGGTCTGGCCTACAGTGATAGCCCGTGTAGTGAGACCCACTCCAGATTAGCCCAACTCATTGTGAGCTACTGAAGGCTAAACAACTTGTACATTAATTGTACATAAACACATGCACAGCTACATTTTCTTCATGCCTAACCTTCTAAGAATTAGATAGTATGGTTTTCACCACATACAGTGACTAAGGGCAGTTTGGGAGGGCTGCCATGTGTCAGTGAGAGCATGTTTTTGGGTGATGTATGAACAAGTGTGTGTAGTAATGGGACATACTTATATGGCCGATTGAGAGCCTGTGTCATTAAGACTGGAAGTACAGGAAAAACCTTTTCCCGTATGTGGCACCATGACGTGTTGGAAACATAAAAATACTACAGTTCCAAAATATAGCCCGTACGTTCACTTGACAGAGCAGTATCAGACAACTCCATAACTTTAAATATTCTACTTGGACATTAGATCACTACAATTTCGACCTGGGTTGTATGTTTCCACTAGTGGTACAGTGCCTACTAACCAATGGAAGCAAGAGGCCTGAATGTTGTCTCATTAAACCTGGAATTGTTAGTAGTATGCACTGAAAACTCATTTATTCTTACAGGTAACTTTTATTTCAATGCACAGACGTTTCTAACTTCCTCAAACAATACCCAGTAGCCAGCGAAATCGTTCATTTTACTACCCTCCAATGATAACACTTCACTCACAAACAAAAAGAAGGAACCACATAGCCTGTGGGCAGAGGGAACAAGTTACTTTGTCAAACATTTCCCACTCAAACATGCATCTGTTCCTCCGGGGTACCATACAGTTTGCTGTACAGGGACAGGACCTCCCTGTTGAGGAGCTCCAGCTCCTCAGAGGAGAAGGCAGGAACATTGTCACCTGCTTTGCCCAGCATCATAGCTCCCAGAGGTCGGTAACAGAAGCAAAAGACAAAGAGGACCCATTGACTGCAGTGTTTGGAAACAAGTGAGCTTTTTTTCAACACACCACTTACAAGTACACGGCGGGCACGATCCGTGATGGAGACGGACACAGCCATTGGCTTTTGTGCACAGCCATCAAACACGTGAGCCTATGGCAGGGTCCTTCATGGAGTGTTCCACCTACTACACATTCAACTTCACCGACGGCTGTCAGGTAGCCAATGTCTTGACTGCAAGGTCAGACACTAGCCATTTTAGGGTGTGAAGCTGTATATTTGTCAATTTTTATGCATCATCAGCACTCTAAATGGAGGCTACTGTGTATACAAATGTCAGATATGAACAACACTTTTTGGCAAGATATAACACATTAAAAAGTGAACCATGAATGTGTTTGACATCAGTAATGCCATGGGAGAAGTCATACCTCCGTTGTTGGTATTTAAAAAAATAAAAAATAAATGATGTGCAAATAATACATTTCAAATGTAATTTTGCACATAATAAAAAAAAAAAATAGACATGTGAAAAAGTAAGTAAAAAGCAATTTGATAACATTTTGTGTACAAATAAGACATAATGAGATTCCTAATGCTACCAAGACATAAGATAGTTGACCATTTACGCTGATATTTTCATTTCCATACTTGCAGGTATTTGAAACCAGGCATTGGAAGAAGACGATGGCCTCAAGTCATCAGCCTATTTTCAAACCTTGCCACAATAGAGGAAGGGGATGTTATTAAGATGTTTTGGTTAAATAGGCAAACTATCCTGGATTTGTGTCACCAGTTGGAGCCTGATCTGCTGCATCACAATAGGAATACAATAATAACACTAAGAGTGAAACTCATGGCAGTACTTAATTTTGTGCTACAGGATCTTTCCAATACACCGTGGCAGTATCTGGAGGCATGTCCCACCCAACTTTCAGTGGTGTGCTACAAAAAGTCCTTTCTTCAATGCTGAGAGACATCACCAGCTACATTCACTTCTCTCGGCAAGAGGCTTGGGCCACTGTGAAGGGAGAATTTAGTTCTTTGGGTAGCCTACCACATCTGGTTGGAGCAATAGATGGCACACATATTATCATGGTGCTACCACATGCAAGGAAACAGGTCTACCAGAATTGGAACAACTTAATTTCTGTCAAAGTGCAAGTTGTCTGCTTAGTGGATTTGTACATCTCAAATGCGTGTGCCCACTTTTCCTGGATCAACTAATGATTCCTTTGTACTATAGAACATCACCAACCCATTGCAAATGTTACAACTTGGAGCTGGAAGGGTCTGGCTTGTTGGTAAGTACAATATGACGGTGATCATTTGTTGTAATCCTAGTACAGGAAGGTACAATGGCTTAATATATTAATATATTGAAATATTGGTACCATGTAGGAGACCCAGCTTATCCAAACAGACCATGGTTGTTAGCACAGCTGAGGACTCCAACAATGCCAGGGGAAGTCCGCTTCAATGAGGCCCCCGGAAGAACATGGAGGCCAGTAGACTGGGCTTTTGGGCTCCTAAAGGCCAGGTTTAGGTGCCTGGACAAGACTGGTGGAGCCTTCCTCTACTCACACGATAAGTGCCAAGTCACTGTTGCACAACATTGCCCTGCGTCTGAACATCCCAATCATTGCAGAGGATGGAGACGGTGAAGAGCCACCTGGTGAGGATGTTTAAATGCCCAATGAAGATGACAGTGGTGAAGAAGAAGGAGAACCTAGGTCCAGATATTATTCGACCACGTCTTCACCTGAGTGTAAGTATACCTTTACATATTATGTCCTCCAATGTCAGCACAACTTGTGACATAGTAAGCATATCAGTCTGCAATGGTAATTTGGTAGAAATAGTCAGTTCAGGAAAGTCCAAGGCTAATATGTTTGTGGGCCAGAGTTTCCTTATATTGGCTACCGTGTTTATTGATAAAGATTAACTTTGCTTGTGCTAAGCATATGTGTCCTCCTAAGTTATGATTTGAATTGTAGATATAAAATCATGAATTTTCCCTTGTTATTCTGTTTCAATGTCCTTCACCATATCGTCTTCATTTAGGCATTTAAAAGTTGTGACATTAGCAGTGATATGGTGCTGTTGGAAAGTACAAAGTGAACACGGGGGATCCTGGGAGAGACACCCACTTGGGATGGACCGATCTGGTGTAGAGACAAGTTGCACTGTGATTGAATGGAAGTTCTTGAGATAGTTTCAGAATTGTTTTCTTTGGGATGCTGTCATTAAGGCATTATGTGCTTCTTCCCTTGCTCTAACCACATGTGTATGTCAAGCAATTGCATATTGGTCTTCCTTCATGTAGGAGGCTGGCCTGGCTTATAGTGGGTACCTGATGGTACTTATACCTTGTGCCAGGTCCAGTGATCCCTTATTAGTAGATTAGTAGTGTTCTAGCAGCTTAGGCTGATAGAGGGAGCTATAGCAGAGCAGCTTAGGCTGAACTAGGAGACAAGCAAAGCTCCTACTATACCACTTATATCATATAGCACTATATCATACGAATCTAAATACTCAGAGTTACTAAAAATAAAGGTACTTTATTTTAGTGATAATGTGCCAAAAATATCTCAGAGGATATACTCCCTTAGGAGGTAAGTAAAATACACAAAATATACACACAAACCAAAATTAGGTAAGTAAACAGTTAGAAAAGTAATGCAAACACTGTAGAATACAATAGAATGCAATAGGCCCAGGGGCAACACAAACCATATACTAAGAAAGTGGAATGCAGACCACTTAGGGACCCCAGGCCTAGTGTAGTGTGGAGAGGGTCACTGGGAGTGTAAGAAAACACTAAGGGTGTCTAAGATACCCCACCCCGAGACCCTGAAAAGTAGGAGTAAAGTAACCCTATTTCCCCAGAAACACACTAAAGTCGTGATAGGAGATTCTGCAAAGACAACAACTGACTGCAAAGCACTGAAGACGGATTCCTGAACCTGAGGACCTGCAAAGGAAGGGGACCAAGTCAAAGAGTCACGCAAGTGTCCGGGGGGCATGGGCCCACTAAACCCCAGAGGAAGGTGCAAAATAGCTGCATCCGGGTAGAAGAAGCTGAAGATTCTGCAACAACGGAAGATGTCAGGAACTTCTCCTTTGCACAGAAGATGTCCCATGGTGTGCTGGAGGATGCAGAGTTGTTTCCACACAGAAAGACTGCAAACAAGCCTTGCTAGCTGCAAAGGTGGAGGTAAATGAAAATGGGTGCTGCCGGGGCCCAGGAAGGACCAGGAGGTCACCCCCTAGAGGAGGAGACAGAGGGGGCGCTCAGCGGCACAGAGAGCCCACACAGAAGCAGGCAGCACCAGCAGAAGCACTTGAACAGGAGTTCAAGAAAACTGAGCATGGCGGTCATCTCAACACTACAAAGGAGAGTCTCACGAAGCCGGTGGTCAACTCAGCGAGTTGAGCAATGCAGGATGGAGTGCTGGGGACCTGGACTATGCTGTGTATGAAGGATTCCTTGCAAAAGTGCACAAAAGCCCTAGCAGCTGCAGTTCTCAAAGTATACAGGATTACTGTCTGGCGTAGGGAGGCAAGGACTTACCTCCACCAAATTTGGACAGATGGACCACTGGACTGTTAGGGTCACTTGGATCCAGCTCCTGTGTTCCAGGGACCACGCTCGTCAAGATGGGAGGGGACCCAGAGGACCGGTGATGCAGAAGTTTGGTGCCTGCGGTAGCAGGGGGAAGATTCCGTCGACCCACAGGAGATATCTTCTTGGCTTCCAGTGCAGGGTGACGGCAGACAGTCCTCAGAGCATGCACCACCAGGAAACAGTTCAGAAAGCCGGCAGGATTAGGCACTACAATGTTGCTGGTAGTCGTCTTGCTACTTTGTTACGGTTTTGTAGGCGTCCTGGAGCAGTCAGCAGTCGATCCTTGGCAGAAGTCAGAGAAGGAGATGCAGAGGAACTCTGGTGAGCTCTTGCATTCGTTATCTGACTAGAAACCCACAGGAGAGACCCTAAATAGCCCTCAGAGGAGGATTGGCCACCTAACCAGGTAAGCACCTATCAGGAGGGGTCTCTGACGTCACCTGCTGGCACTGGCCACTCAGAGGCCACCATTGTGCCCTCACACCTCTGCATTCAAGATGGCAGAGGTCTGGGACACACTGGAGGAGCTCTGGGCACCACCCCTGGGGTGGTGATGGACAGGGGAGTGGTCACTCCCCTTTCTTTTGTCCAGTTTCATGCCAGAGCAGGGGCTGGGGGATCCCTGAACCGGTGTAGACTGGTTTATGCAAGGAGGGCACTATCTGTGCCCTTCAAAGCATTCCCAGAAGCCAGGAGAGACTACTCCTCTCAGGCCCTTAACACCTATTTCCAAAGGGAGAGGTTGTAACACCCTCTCTCAGAGGAAATCCTTTGTTATGCCTTCCTGGGACTGAGCTGCCTAGACCCCAGGAAGGCAGAAGCCTGTCTGTCGGTTGGCAGCAGCGGTAGCTGCAGTGAAAACCCCAGAGAGCTAGTTTGGCAGTACCCGGAGTCCATGCTGGAGCCCCAGGGATGCATGGGATTGGCAGCCCAATACCAGATTTGGCATGGGGGGACCACTCCATGATCTTAGATATGTTACATGACCATATTCAGAGTTACCCTTGTGAAGCTACATATAGGTAATGACCTATATTAGGTGCACACGTGTAATGGTGTCCCCGCACCCACAAAGTCCGGGGAAATTGCCATGAACTATTTGGGGGTACCTTGGCTAGTGCCAGGGTGCCCTCACACTTAGTAACTTTGCACCTAACCTTCACTAAGTGAGGGTTAGACATATAGGTGACTTATAAGTTACTTAAGTGCAGTGTAAAATGGCTGTGAAATAATGTGGACGTTATTTAACTTGGGCTGCAGTGGCAGTCCTGTGTAAGAATTGTCTGAGCTCCCTATGGGTGGCAAAAGAAATGCTGCAGCCCATAGGGATCTCCTGGAACCCCAATACCCTGGGTACCTAGGCACCATATGCTACGGAATTATAAGGGTGTTCCAATGTGCCAATCAGAATTGGTAAAAATGGCCACTAGCCTGCAGTGACAATTTTAAAATCAGAGAGAGCATAAGCACTGAGGTTCTGGTTAGCAGAGCCTCATTGTCACAGTTAGGCACCACACAAGGAACACATTCTGGCCATAAACTATGAGCACTGGGGTCCTGGCTAGCAGGATCCCAGTGAGACAGGCAAAAACAAACTGACAGACAAGTAAAAATGGTGGTAACATGCCAGGCAAGATGGTACTTTCCTACACTTCACACTTGCTAAATCTTCAATTTCTGTTCAGAGTAGGAAGCTGTAGATGTGTTTCTTCATAGTTGAAAGAACTTTTTTAGCACACCACTGAATGGTGGTTGTGACATTTCACCAGGTACTGCTACAGTATCCTGTAATGGTCATGTGGCCTCACATTTTGTTACTGCCATGATGTAGACTATTGGTATTATTGATGTAGAATTCCTATTGTGAGGGCAGGATGCCCGGCTTTATCTTAGGTCATGCATCAATAATAGTTTGCCTATTTGATTTGGTTCCATGTAATATTCCCTTTCTTCCATGGTGTCAAGATCATGGAGTGTCAACCTCTAAATGGCACAGGATATTGGAGTTATGCATGGCTTGTGAAAATCACCTCTTATTTTGTCAAAGACGTTGTTAGATCTGGCATCCTTGGCGTGGACTCCTCTGTCTTTTTTTTGCCTCTGCTTCCCATGTTTTGACTGTGTGCTGGACTCTGTTTTTGCTGTTTTTGGTACTCTGGGCACTTTACCACTGCTGACCAGTGCTAAAGAGCAAGTGTTCCCTCTGTAAAATGTATGAGTAATTGGCTTTTCCATGATTTGCACATTTGATTTACTAGTATGTCCCTAGTAAAGTACACTAGTGATGCCCAGGGCCTGTAAATCAAATGCTACTAGTGGGCCTGCAGCACTGGTTGTGCCACCCACATTAGTAGCGCTGTACACATGGCTCAGACCTGCCACTGCAGTGTCTGTGGGTGCAGTTTTAACCTGTCAATTCGACCTGGCAAGTGTACCCTCTTGTTAAGCCCAAACCTTCCCTTTTTAAACATATGAGGCACCCCTAAGGTAGGCCCTAGGTAGCCTCATGGGAAGGGTGATGTGTATGTTAAAGGTGGGACATGTACTGATATGTTTTACATGTTCTAACAGTGAAATACTGCCAAATTCAGTTTTCACTGCAGCAAGGCCTATACTGGTGCCCGCAGCTTCGGCAGTCTTTTTAAAAGACGCCGAAGTTGTAATGAGGGCCTTATTCTTTTGAAAATTCATATCTTGACTTATGTATGTTGGATTTGTGACATTTTGGTCTTGTTTGAATTAGATAAATAATACCTATTTTTCTAAACTAGTGTGGTGCCCATTTTGTAGTGTTTTCACTGTGTTACTGTGTGTATTGGCACAAATCCTTTATACATTGCCTCTTAGATAAGCATGACTGCTTGTGCAAAGCTACCAAGCGGGTGAGCAGGGGTTATCTTGAGTGTGTATCTCCATTGCCCTGACTAGAGTGAGTGTCTCTCCTTGGACAGAGTGCAAACTGACTTCCAACCAGAGACCCCATTTCTAACAGATGTGTTACCTACAAATGTATGACACCAGTATATTGGGATTTTAATTTGTTTTGCTTGAATGAAATGGGTAACGCATTACCCCTTTGTCATTTCTAATTTTCCTTTGCAACTAATTGTTCAATATATTTGACAATATGATGGTGGAAGAACGGCATGAAAAAGGAAAGGCCACAATAAATACAACAACAGTCTTGGAGTTTATGTTATTGGGAACTGAAAGTGTTTCAAAGAATAAAACATGAAACAAAACCGGAAAAAGGGTCCATCATGGTGGATGAAAGTATAGTGGTAGAGGCAAAAATGTCTGGATTTCAATGTACAATGTACAAAATACAACTGTCCTCAATAAATGTAAATGTGTCCCTGAAAAAGTCCACAGAGTGAATTCTAGACTCACACTGGAGGAAATTAGCATCTGCATCTCTTGGAGGTGGTGGTGGAGGTCTTGCCATCCTTTACTGGTGGTCCAGATGAGCGTCTCCTCTGGGGAGATGGGGGGCACAAGTACAGAGACTGGGGTGGAAGGAGCATGCTCCCCATGTGGCAGGTCCTCCCTGTCTGTGGCTGGCATTGGACCACATAGAGGGGCAGATGGCATGGGAACAGATGCACATGTAGTGATACATATCGAAAAGCACCACTGTCAGGGTGCTAATTTTGTCATTATGGTTGCAGATTTACAATATGAGTTAGCTCAGCACCTCCTTGATCTCCTGGATCTCGGTTATGACCTGGCCTATCACGTCTTGGGACTGTTACACTGCTCCCAAGACTTTGTCAATGGTGGACTGTGTGACAATGAAGCCAGTGGCATCACTTTGCAGATTCCCTCCCACGACCCCTACTCCACTACCCCGTGCCGTGGAGGCAGTGTGCCCCATCCCACTGTGTCCTGGCACAACTGGAGGTGGTGTTAATGAGGTCTCAAGCAGCAGCCAGGTCTGGGAGGCACAAGATTGGTATGAAGTTCCTCTGGACACAGGAAGTGGTGGTATCCATAGGTTGAGATATGGTTTCAGTTGGGGTAGGAAGTGCAGGTGTGGGGCGAATGCGACTTACTGGAGCTGTCTGCCTAGACAGACCAGGTAGACTAGCCGCCTCCCGATCATCCAGATTTGCAGGAGTGGAGTCTTCACTGAAGGCTTGATCCTTGTCTAGAGTGGAGGTGTCTTGACTAGCGGACAATGGTTCACTGGCCCTCGGAGCTAGTTCTGAAAAGAATGCAGACAATATGAATTTAAAAATGTATTTTTATCTCAAATGTATCTTTAGCTACAAATGAGGCAACCTAAAAAAGCAAAATCTGACTGATAGAATGGTTAGGCCTTTGTGTGATTTTCATTGTTTTTGACATGTAGGCTTATTTACACAGATGCAAACTCCAGTGATTATGTTGTAGAGATATCCTTAAATGCAAAATAATATTTCTGAAGCATACATTACTTGAACTAGACATTCAACCGAACACATTTGTGAGTAGATCAGAGTACGAGACCATTCACAGGCCTAGCAGACTAATAAACATTAAACAAACAGTAGATCAATTTAGTTTAAAAAAACGGGCATTGGCCAGCGTATGGACAGTGCAAAGTAAATTGAGTGTGGATACTACCTCTATTCAGCATGCCACATAACATGGTAGCACGTCTTGGAATCAACAGACTTCGAGTTATGTGAGCAATTCAATGTAGCTATGAGAAGGTGTAAACGTGCTTGATCAACACAACTTACATTTTCATACACAGCATGACATGGTGACTGTCAAATGCATGCGTTTTTTAGATGTGTGCACATATGGGAGTAAAGGAAGGTAGAGGAACATTACATTGCACTATTGGTTTTCAGATACAAAAACAGAGCATCATGGTAATTGTAGGCACCTGTTAACACCATAGACAATAGTTATTAAAAAGTGAGTATTTATTTCAATAACTATAGTGGAGATGAACACACATTTGCAAAATGTACACACATATGGGTATGATGAGAATAGTTGAAAATACCACTTACAAGCACTATACCTTCATGTGCAAATGGATGGAGTTTTTGACCTGTTTTTTGGAGAACATTGAGAGAAAGCAAGGAAAGCAAGGAATTAAGCAAATGCAAGGGATGATCTATGGGGAACAGCACACAATCTGACTAAACATATTGCACATTGTTAAAAAGAGTGATACAACCATGATGCTAGTAACTGGGATGAAACAAGATAGTTTGTGGAGTCAAGTTTAGATATATCTGTTTTGATAAGAGTGTTGAAACATTCTACACAGCTAACTTAAAGGCAGAACTCCATTTGTGATTATTGAGACATTGCTAAGTGCAGCTTACCAGTCTCCACTCCACCAGGGATTCCTGTTGAGCCTTTAAGATGTAGGATCTGCAAGACCTCTCCTCCCAGGAAAATAATTGTAAGGGGGGGCTGGGAGCAGCACCACAAGTCCTTTGGGCCACCAGGTGACACTTGGAGGCCAGGGAACACACTCTCCCCACAGGCCATATCACCTCTTCCTAATTTTGACCTGTGTGTGCAGATTGTTAGCTACAGCATTCACTCTGTTGACTTTGCTGTCCGTCATTTGCCTTTTCTGAGATATGGTTATATTTTGTACTTGTGATCCAAACAATTGTGGCTCTACTCTAATATTTTTATCCACCAAGACAGACAATTCTCCCTCTGTGAAATATGGACTTCTCCTCCCTGTCAATGAGATTAATTGTGAAAAAACTAGTTCCCAAAAAGAAGAAGGATACTAAAAAAAAGTAATAGTAACAAAAAATACAAGCGGGAGAGATACATAGAAAAATAAACTTGGTTCCTTTGTGGCAATTCCTGCATCCAAATGGTCTGCTGCAGTGTAATGGTAAAGGATTCTAGTCTAAAATGGAGTGCGTTTTATATTGTGGTTTGCAGGTGCCCACAATTGTTCAATATATAAAAGGTGTGGGCTGCTGTCATCCAACCAGCCATAGTTCTATAACGAATGTTTTCCGTGATGGACTCCCTTCCTCATGGGACCGCCACTGAAACACCACCAGCACAACTGTGTTATCTAAATAGGCTTGGCGGGATCCTACCGTCAAAACAGCGATGCAGTGCTAATCGTCATCATTGGAGTCCGTTGCATCAGCTGTAGGATGCAGCTGGCGCCACAGAGTACACTCTGGCAACGCAAGCGGTGGCTGACAGATCTAAATAGGGCAGATGGCCCGCTGTCAGCTTGAGGAGTACTTAGGACAGCCAAGGCAAATTGGTAGTAAGACTGTCAAGATCTAAATCACACTCTTAGTCTTTGAAGTTTGTATTGTGAGGGTTGCCCACTTTAAAAGTACCTGCTCCTCTCTTCTGTCCTTTGTCCAAGAAGCAGTATGTCACAGTAGGAGTGACTCCAAACTTGATAGCTTCATACCGAGACCATAAGAGTAACTAGAGGATCGCACCTAAATGTCAGTCTCGCTGATTCATGCTTATCAAAATGTTACAAAGCCATCTCATCCCTATTCTTTATAATTCTCTTATCAGCCTCATCTCCTTCCTGATATGTACTCAGGACCCACTGACCCATTTTAAAATGCACAAGAGAGCTTTGATCTCCCTTCCTTCAGTATGTGTCCACCCAACTCTCAGAAATGCAGGCAATTCAAAAATCTGTCTGAAATGGCTCGTCCAAGGCCCTGGGCTTCCAGCATGGAGCCTACAGGCCTCCATGTACTGTACACGAAATAGGCATGGATACATTACAGCACAGGCATTGCACAGCACTATAAAATAACATGCTGCAGACTAAGGGCGTGCTACACAACAGCTGAACTTTACATGAGTGGGGCAGTAGGCCTCACTCCAGTGACACAGATAAATAGGCCTTTTCACTTTAATGATCACTGTTACAAAAACATTATGCTGCCACCACCATACTCGTGCTAATTAACTCTGATGTCAGGGCAGTAGTCCTTTCTCACTGCCAAGGTAACATTTTGTGCACCCTTACCCGTTTAAAAAGACTGCATTCTGCGAGGCTGATGGTCAGCACCAGGTAATGGCTGAGGGGCAGAGAGTGCAGATTGTGGATTACAACAAGGACTGGAATGTCTGTCTTGGGAGGCTGAACATAAGAGGTGAAGCAGTGGTCCTCCTGGTGTTAGGTATCCTAGTGTAGATGCAAAGGGGAAAGCAAGGCCATAACTTCAGAAAGGCTTCCAAGAACATATCTAACCAATTCTAGAGGGTAAGTAACCCAGGGTAGTTACAGGGAAAATATTTGAAAATAAGCTAGGAAAGGTAAAAGGACAGTAAGTTTAAGCCATGCTGAAAAAACACTTTATTGAAAGAAAACACAAGGGAGCATTATTTAGCATCCAATGGAGCGAACCTGCAGCCCTGAGAATAACTAAGGCAGAGAGAGTGCAGGATGAATGCATCAGGACTCTGTAGTGGGCAGGGGATAGAAAGACAGAAGAAATTACCTTACAAGAAAAATCGTTTTTTGCTAAGAAAGAGGAGCAAATACATTAAAGTGAGGTTTAGAACAATCTGCAAGGGCGATGTGTACTGAATTATGGCTAAATTAAAAAAAGGCTTGAGCATTACCCTAGGACATAATGGGATTTAGATTTCGGCAGATGGAATGTCCATCACCATTGTGACAGACTAACCCATCCGTTGAGTTCTCAATCAGCCCTAAATGACCTGGCACAGGCTTGATGAAAAAGTAGATTATCTACAAATGAGAAGTCAAAACCTGGAGTACATAGCTTCAGGTGCAATAGTGAGATACCAATGACCTTCTTGTTTAACCAAAAATTACAAACCAGTGAACTATCAACATCATCTGGTGAGTTAGCATAATTGAACTGAAGGATATCGCCTCTTTTCTTCACATGACACTCTCTGTTCCAATAATCATCTCTCTGAAGCGCTGCTTCCTGGTTGGATGCAAGGCGAATAAGTGTCACTGTGCCTATTCAGAACCACCAGGACCGGACACCTCCATCTCATACAGCCAAGTAAGACAGGAGGGCAAACAGAAGCGCTGTATGAAAAAGAGGAAGATATCAAAATGAAAATATGCAAAAAAACAGAGCTTAGCTCAGCAGGCATTAAACTGTCATCAGAGAGAGGGATATGATTTCTTTACATACAAGTTCTCACTCTGGGTACCAGAAAAGCCGTAAGTAATACTTGCTGCCAGCCACCATGTTCCATACTCCCTACCTAAGCACAGATGTAGTGTCATGGAACCAGACACAACTGCACAATAAACCTTGCAATCAGGGGGTAGACAAATGAAATATTGAATATGGAGGAGGGATTAGTGAAAGGTAGAGAAGAGACCACGTCACTCATATATAGGGGTCGGTGGAAAATTTTGCTCCTCGACAGAGTTTGTTGACTTTTATCCACGTTCTAACAATGCTCTGCCATCCGCCGACAGCAGAGGATTTTCTCGTGTGTGGCTCGCCAATGTTAAGTTGTTGGGCGCGAGTGAGCATTTGAGTCCCCTAATGTGATTTTTGGGTTCTAGAATGCCTCCCAGTGAGATTTCTCAATGGGAGCGGTTGTGGCAGGTCAAGTTTGTTCACATAGAGAAAGCTGCCACTTGAGTAGAAAATCTACTCGATTAGCAGAAAGAAGCAGTGCCTTCTGGTGCGCCTTGTGGTGCTGTTCACGCTGATTACTGCGCAGAATAATCCCCCAGCACTAAAAATCAGCATATGCAGTGTGATATGCCTGAACTAAGCCTTCTCACAGAACTCTGCAGAGTCTCGCTGTTTTTAGGTAACTACCCGGAATTCCACCCAGGCCTACTCATATTTATATTCTTGTGTTACACATGTTATATCATTGCTTATTTGATCTGCAAAAACGTTCCTTTTACCATTGTGGTCATTGGTAGGCACTACTGGATTGTTAATGTTACAGCAGCTTCTACTTCGTACGTTTTCCTGGAGAGGCCTTGGGGTAATGTTAGCATATACTCAAGTACTTGTCCATTATTTTATGTCAGTCAGGTTTGAGGTTTCCTTCAGAAATTACTGTGGAATTTCCATACATCAAATATCTGCTAAATGAACATTTAACTGGGCTAATTTCTTTTGAAAAACATAAACGTGAACCTTTTCATGAGATCTGTTAAATTACGATTCGAAATTCTTACTCCACAGAGTAATACATAACAGCTTTTGGCCAGCCTCCTGGGACATGTCAATATCAGATTGCCTATGTAATATTTCATTTCTTCTAAAGCCCTTTGATACTAAGAGCAGATACAGGACTAGTGCACAGCTAAAACCTAACAAACAGAGCTGATGTTACTTTAAGGGAAGCTTGATATGTGGTGAGAGAGTGTAGTTTAAATATTACCTATTTTTAGATGTGAAATGCTTATATTTAACAATGCTGCACTAATAATATTACTCATTGAAATGTTTTTTAAACGTGAAGAATTATTGTACGCATATACTAAATATTAATAAGAAGAAATGATTACTTGTATTTGGATTAATTGAATATGTTAACACGTACGAAGATTGCATTTATTAGAATCCATAAGCCTTAAGTTAGCGTGAGCCGAAGAACTGGTTATGTAGCTCTCATATTAAAGCATATTTTCTGTTTCTCCAGTGTGCTGACTTGCAAAAGGCCATGACCCAGCATTTGTTCTCTTCTACGTTTTTGCAACAGTGCTAGTTTTTCCCATTCGCATACTAGCTGCTTTATTATTATAAAGTTATACGCTTTGCAACAAATATGGAAACTTTCAAGGACATTGAACCAGGAAAAGAGAACTTTTGACCAGAAGAGTGTGCCAGAAAATGAAGTAACCCCGGATGTGCCACCTACGGAAAACGTCAATTATGAAGACCAATCAAAATATTATAATTTATCTCGAGATGACAAATGCATTACTTAATGTATAATTTGATAGGTTACAGATAGTGGGGTGAAGTGACTATCCAATAGAATTTTGGGGGAAGGTATTGCCAAAAGGGGATAAAACTCATGACACAGGAGACTCAAGAGACCTAGGTAGGGAATGATATCGATTGCATCCAGAAACTCTGTCACTCTGTTTGGTGATTTGAGACTTAATAAACCATCCTCACCCTTAGTTGCCCCATCTCACTTTCCTCCTTATGAGGGAAGTGCCCCCCTGCCCTAGACTAGATATACTGACGGCGATCTAACTGATGTCCTGAAGACGAAGACTGATCCTGTATGCTGACCTATCCCGAGGAGGGTAATTATGACTGTTGCTATTGAAATTCATCTATTTGCCTTTCCTTTCTAGGTACCAACTGCTGTATTTTTGATTAGTGGCCTTAGTTAGATGTTTTCCAAATTGATGTTCTAAATTGTTTTGCATGAAGCCCAACATGCTAATGCTAATCAGCGGTTAGATAAGATATTCTCTTTGACTGACAAACGGACATGACTGACGTTGTGCCATGCTGAACTGAGACGTATTTGTTGCTCTATGTACTCTGATTTGTGTATATCATATGTTAGTGTCTTAATGATTGTCGTCTTCGCATTGTCAAAATCTTACCACAGTTACCATGTCGTGACTATGCTCCTTTGCTTCTTGGTTTTGAGATTAATACATTTGCAATTAGATTGTAATCAATAGGGAATAAAATTCACAAAACTTCTAACAAGGTGTGGTTATTCATGACTGAAAGGTCATGGTTGCCCCGAAAGTTTTAACAACTGTCTAAAGTGAAATAGATTGTGGTGATATACGTTGATAACATTATTGATATATTGCTTGACATACTGATCAGTTACCTCGTTTTACGGTGTCTCACCACTGGGTCAAAAGATTCATCGGCCTAAAACGAGTCCTAATGTGTATAAATTGTCATAGAAGGACGTGTTATCAGTTCTGGTAGCAGAGCAACGGTTTGGCCCTGGGGGGCCCTAAGACGAAGATTCATTGTTTAATTTGTTTTTCTGTGATAATGCAATTTGGAGGAATGATGGGTTGCTAAGCTCGCCATGGCTTTCCCGGGATCTCGGAGCCTGCCTAAATGAGTTGGGAATGTTCTCAGCGCTATAGTATGTGTGGTTAGGGTTTTTGAGCTTGCCTAAAGCTTATGCAATTTGCAGGTGTTTGTGGAAATCTGTGAGAATTAGGCCAAATTAAGTGTTGTATAGCAGGAGTAGGCGTACTCCATAGTATGAGAGTAGGGAAGTCGACGTACTTCATGTGAATGTAGTGCTTGTAGCTCAAAATTATCCACGTGGTTGGTTGTTGTGTAGGGACCTGTCAAGGTCTAAGACTCCGGAGTATGATGATAAATGTGGTTCATGTTGTAATCTGTGCGGTTTAGTAGGTCAATCGGCCGTGGTTGACAAGTCGAGTTTGAGTCATAACGCATGGATGAAACCTTCGATGGAGATTTGACAAATTCTAAAGTGCACTAGAAGGAGTCATTGACAAGTCGAGAGTAGAATTTGCGGGTCGAATTCTGCTTGCGTATGCGGGAACTGAGAAGGAGAGAGTAGCGGCCGAGGCTTCAAGTGAAATCTCTGTAAAGTTCTGAAGCGAATGTGTTACCTTCCTGTAGTAAACCTGCAGATTTGTGTTGTCTTTTAAGGTGCTCGCAATAATTTTGCATTAGTCTGTGTGAATTGTAAGGGTCAGTGAGGAGCGGACAAGCCGCAAGACTTTGTCAGCTGCTGTGTGTGTGTGAGTGTGACGTCAGTGGTGCCGCGCTGAGATAGGTCAGATGTTGAGAGGGGTCGCGCACGGATTGGCTGCCGTCCGTGAGAGGCAATAGGTTGAGGAAGGGCAGATGAAGAGTGTCCTGGGAACTAAGCCATTTCTGATTAAATATAAATAAGAGGATCGTAAAAATGAATTTTATTAAAGCATTCAAGAGCGCTCTAAAGGGAGATGTATATATTGTAGCAACTGATGGAGAACCTACACCACCTGAGGGTACTCCAGCTTATACGGTGATGGAAGAGAAAGGTGTCGAGCCTTGCTTATGGATGAAACAGTGGCGCAAATTAACAGAGAAAGAAGGGTGTTTAGCGTTTCCAGAACATGGGACGTTCAATCCAAAGGTACTAGGAAATCTGAGGTGGATGTTAAGTACACAACAGCCACCTCCAAGACCGGTACAATATGAGGCTTTAGCGATTTGGGACTAATGGCTCTTAAACATAGACAAGAAAGGTTTCAGAGAAGGCTGAAAAGGGCAGAAAAATCTTATGCAGAGGCTAGGTGGGACAATGAAAGTAAAATGTGGAGAAGGGGAATCGTAGATGGGCTGAAGTTATTCCCAGCAATAACTCAGGGAGAAATAACACAGGGGAAGAAAGCCTCTTGTAAAATTGATAAAGACTCAGGCAAATTTAAAGAAAATAAAAGATCCTGGGAAGAAGACGATGATTCAGACGATGAGGAGTTTATGGATAGATTGTTACATGATCGCCCGCCACCATATGCGGTGAGCGACAGCGCTCCAAGCACTAGTTTGGATCCTGGGAACCAGACGCAGGAGAAGGGAGTTACTGATACGGTACAGACTAGCGATACAGCTTTGACACAGAATGGTGTATGCCGATACAATTACAACCTCCACCACAGATAAAGAGAATTTATCCTGATGTCCCGGTGCTTGAAACTACCACGAACTTGATAGTGCCGCCAGACCCGATATACACAAAGCCAAAATTAATACAGATTGAATCAACTCCGAAGCTAATGTCTCAACCCCCACAGTTGATACCAGGGTATAATCCTGTAGCGGGACCGCCATTAGTACCTGTTCCGGGAACGTTGGAGCAGACCTATGGTGTTGCTGCTCCAAGAAGTCTGGGTCTCGGTCAGACACCTGCCGCTATATCGTTACCTATTACTGTTGGTCCCCCAGTGCCATTGTATGCACAAAAAAAACAGGGGTGTGTGAACAGGGAGTGATGACACAGGAAGCGATAAGAGGAGGGTCTATGGGAACTCCACAGATAATGGCCCCCGGAGAGCAAGTAAATGAGCCACCAAGACCATTAATGGACCTTAGTCCAGTGGGGGCACCTCTCGAAGCAATGCGTCAAGCAGGATTAGGAGTTATAACTCCCCAGACCATGAGCACAAATACCTCGCATTCTCCAATGATACATGCAGGGAACATTTCACTGCAGGGTTTTACAGTACAACAGTTAAATGAATGGTTAGAGAAAACATACACTTCTCAAAAGACTACAGTGACCACAGTTGAACCCGAGAAAGACAAACAAGATGAATACCTGAACCTTACACGATTAGGGGCAGAAGCTGCTGAGTTAGTAGAAGGGACAATGGGAGTAAATAGATTGGAGTCATACACCGAAGCAGAATTAAGATACCTGTGTCCCAAAATTACCAAGGAGGTAGGCAAAGTACATCAGAGATTGGCAAACTTGGCAGACAAATACAATGTTGATATCGGAAACACTAAACATTTGAAAAGAAGTTACAGATTAGATTTCGATTCAAAAGATTTTGAACACATGAGATCTGCAGGAATGAAAGCACATTTAAGAGAATTGTTGCAGAGTGCACAAATTTGGGGAGCATTGGAGAAATGGGAAGGCAGATGGGCAAAGAAAAGAGATAAGGGAAAGAATGATAGTCCAGGGTCTAATCAAGCTAGGACCTCACCTAATCTGGATTCAGTAAAAATACTGCCTATGAGAGAGACAGCTGGCGGTGTTTTAGTACATGTGCCATGGACTAGAGGAGACATTCTATCTTTTACAAATGATTATCCTAGGCTAAGAGAGAAGCCAATCGAGTGGTATCAACAAACGGATAGGTTTGTGAAGCTTGCAAAGTGTCTCTGGGAAGATTTGAATACTTTGTTTGAGATCATTGTTCCGCCGGATTTGTGGCTCGAGTGCAAGAGAGGTGTAGATTGGCCGACAAAGGAGCCGGCAAGTGATAAGGTGACCGGAGCGCCTTCAGAAGAGGTGATGAAATATTATCATAAAGTGATTGAGTTTTTGAAGCAAAAGGTGTCGCCGAAGGTGACTGATTGGCAGAAAATAGATCGGACCTCTCAAGAGGTTAAAGAGTCAATACATGCTTATTACGAGAGATTGTTGAAAGCATTCAAGCATTACAGTGGTACTGAGACAATTGAACCAAAGGATATGAATCATCTTGTGTTTATATTCATTGAAGGGCTGAGACCAGAGGTTAGCCAGATGATTAAGAATCATTTGATTTGTTGGCAAGCAAAAACCGATTGATGAGGTGCTGCAGTATGCAAAATACTGTAGTGACGAAATTGAGTTGAAGCAGAAAAAGTTGAAAGAGAAAGTGATGGTGATGCAGATAAGGGCTGCACAGGCAGGAATACAGGGAAATGGAGTTCAGCAGATGATACAACAGCAACCGCAAATGAATGGTGTGTTTCAGGCACAGCCGAGAGGCAGAGGTCGAGGGTTTGTGAACCGCGGTTCGGACATGAATAATGTTGTTATTCAAAATGATGTTCAAGGAGTGAAAAAGATGTCACCATGTCACGCGTGCGGGGCCGTGGGGCATTGGAAACGGGAGTGTCCAAATATGGTGCAGGATGGTGCAGTTCAGGAGAGCACAAATGTTGGTACCTTACAAAATTCACGAGGTCAAAAAATGAGACATCAAAACCCGAATTTTCAGAATAATTTAGTGCAAATGCAAGGGGTACAGCCCATGCAACAGATACAAATGCCGCGTTTACAGTCAATACCAATGCAACCAGTGCAACAGCAGATTCCCATGGTGCCTAGACAGCAAATGCAATTACCTATGGCTCCGACGGGACAGCACCAGGTGATGCTTCCTCAGCAGGTCACAGGTCAGGTAACGAATCAGAACAACACTGTACAATTATGGGGAGAAAATGGCATGAATGAGGATTGGTCAGATGATAGCTCAGACAGTGAAGAGTGTAGGCTTGCAGCATACTTAGAGGTGGATCAGAGAGGCCCATATGTAGAAGGAAAGGTGATGGGCTATAAGGTTTCATTTTTGGTCGACACAGTAGCTACACGCTCTACAGTTCGAAGTGCAGAAGTCCCAAGATTACCTCTCTCAGGGTGTACTATACGAGTGGTTGGAGTAGCAAATCAGTACCTGACCAACCCGATTACTGACCCGGTGCAAGTTGAAATTGGCAACTTCCAAGGGCTGCATAGATTTGTTGTATGCAATTCAAGTCCAGTATCCTTACTAGGAAGAGACTTACTAATCAAAACAAAATGTTCGATTACCTGCTCCAATGATGGAATCGAGGTACAAACAAACAGTGACGATGAGGGAGATGAGAGTCAATTTATTGAGGAAGAAACAGGGACAAATGAAGATTACCATCTGATTACTCTATACCCGATGCATACCTTGATTGATTTACCTGTTGAATTACAAGGGACAGTGACAGAGAAATTGTGGGATTTAACCGGGAAGGAAGTTGGACTAATAAAAGGGGTAGAACCAGTCAAAGTCCACATTAAACCAAATGCAGTGTTCCCACAAGTGTCACAGTATCACATGACCCAAGATGTCCTCATTGAGGTGTCACAAATAATTGCAGATTTTCTCAGACAGGGAGTCGTGAAAGAAGTCTTGAGCAGTCCATGTAACTCACCCATCATGGGGTTAAAGAAGCCCTGTGGAAAGGTTCGAATTGTGCAAGACTTGTGGAAAATAAATGAAATTGTGATAAAATGCTGCCCTGTGGTACCTAACCCAGCGGTAATAATGTTCCAGGTCCCCTGTGATGCTGAATGGTTTACCGTAATAGACTTATTACAAGCTTTCTTTTCGATACCCCTCCATGAAGATAGCCAATTTTTGTTCAGTTTTAAATTCCTGGATAAGGTGTACAGTTGGTGCAGAATTCCTCAAGGGTTCTCAGAGTCACCATCCATTTTCAATCAGATATTGAAAAAGGATTTGGAACCACTTGTGCTGCCTTTTAATTCAACTCTTGTGCAGTACATCGATGATTTGCTAATTGCATCCAAAACCAGAGACGGTTGTAAATACAACACCATTGCATTACTGAATCATCTGGGAAAAAATGGACACAAGGTGTCACCCAGAAAGTTACAATATTGTCAGAAAGAAGTAAAATACTTGGGACACTTAATTGAGAAAGGGTCCAGAAGAATATCTAAGGAGAGAATAACAGCTGTTTTGCAAATGAATCCTCCAACGACAAAAAGAGATGTCAGAATGTTTTTGGGAATGGTGGGCTACTGTCATCAGTGGATACCCAATTTCTCAATCATCTCAAAGCCGCTGATAAAATTGACAGGAAAGGAAGTCAAGGATGAGCCATATACAATAACCTTGTCAAAAGAGGAGCTTGAGTCATTCGTAGAATTAAAAGAATGCATGTGCAGGGCACCAGCATTAGGAATGCCAGATTACGAAAAGCCTTTTCCGTTGTTTTGTCTGTCTTGACACAGGTCCACGGAGATGCAAATCGCCCTGTAGCATATTTTTCAGCTACTTTGGACCCTGTTGCAGTAGCCTTACCAGGTTGTTTACGGGCAGTCGCAGCAGTTGGTCAGAGCCTTTTACAATGTGAAGGCATAGTCATGGGATACCCCCTGACAGTAATGGTTCCACATTCAGTTGAAATTCTCTTGACACGAACTAAGACTCAACACATGACACATGACTCAACACATGACAAATGCATGTCTAACTAGATATGAGACGATCATATTGGGGTCGCCGAATGTCACCCTTAAAAGATGCACTGTTCTGAACCCGGCAACTTTACTTCCTAATGAAAATACTGAAATCAAAGATGGGGAAGAATTTGAACATGATTGTCTCGAGGTGACTGAGTTGTGCACCAAGCCTCGTCCCGATATTCAGGACACTCAACTGAAAGAAAATGATTGCATTATGTTTGTTGATGGGTCCTGTCTAAGAGATTCAGCAGGGACATTGAGAGCTGGTTACGCGGTATGTACCATAACTGGCATTGTCAAAGCCTCCTGGCTTGAAAGAGTGTTCTCTGCACAAGTGGCAGAATTAATTGCCCTTACTAAAGCATGCCATGCAGCTGTAAACCTGAAAGTCACTATCTATACTGACAGCAGATATGGATTTGGAATTGTGCATGATTTTGGCCAACTTTGGTCACAGAGGGGTTTTATGACCTCCTCTGGTTCTCCAGTGAAAAACGGTGAACAAATAAGAGACTTGTTGCATGCGATTCAGTTACCTCAAGAAATTGCCGTGGTGAAGTGCAGTGCTCACATCAGATCACAAGATTTTGTGTCAATGGGAAACGGTTATGCAGATCAAGTCGCAAGATTTTGTGCATTAAACTGTATATCGTTTAAGGAACAATGGGAATTGTTACCACAAACTGAAAACAACATACATTTAAATATGGCATTACGAGTAGTTGACACCTTAGATGAACTGAAATCATTACAAGGTCGTGCAAGCAAAGAGGAGAAACGCTCTTGGCAAAGAATGCAATGTGTGCAAAGAGCTGATGACTTATGGGTTTCAGATGAGGGAAAATTGGTTTTGCCAAATAGCCTTTTGTCACAATTTGCCCGGCTATACCATTGGCAGGCACATCTAGGAAGGGATGCCATGATCAGGTCCTTTAAAATTGATTGGTTCAATCCAAAATTCAGACATGCTGCAGAAATCACTTGCCACAGGTGCGTCATCTGTCAACAGATGAACGCTGGAAAAGGAACTGTGGTAACTTTGAGCCACATTGGGAGAGCTGGAGGTCCATTCAACAAAATGCAAATGGATTTTATCGAAATGCCTGTTTGTGGAGGATTGAAGTACATGTTGGTGATTGTGTGTGTTTTCAGTCATTGGATTGAGGCATATCCCACACGTAGGAATGACAGTCTTACAGTCGCAAAACTACTACTCAGGGAACTGATACCAAGATTCGGGTTTCCGGTTTCTATAGAATCAGATAGGGGTAGACACTTCGACAATGAGGTGATTAAAATTCTGTGTGCCGCACTCAACATTGAACAAAAACTGCATTGTAGCTATCGTCCTGAAGCATCAGGATTAGTAGAACAGATGAATGGTACTTTGAAATCAAGAATGGCAAAAATGTGTGCAGCAACAAACATGAAATGGCCAGATGCCTTGCCGCTAGTACTGATGTTTTATGAGAAATACCCCAGACAATAAAACGGGATTGTCCCCCCATGAAATTCTTATGGGCAGAGCAATGAGATTACCAGCAGTACCTGCAAATGCACTAGTGAATATTACAGATAATATGGTGTTGGATTACTGCAAAGGTTTGGCTGACGTGATTCGCTCTTTTTCTCACCAGGTGGAAGCTAACACGTTGCCACCAATTGGCGATCCAGGTCACTCTCTGCAAGCTGGAGATTGGGTGGTTGTCAAGAAGCACGTAAGGAAATCGTGTCTAGAGCCACGCTGTAAAGGGCCGTATCAAGTAATATTGACGACTACCACTGCTGTGAAGTGTGCCGGGGTTCCCAACTGGATACATGCCAGTCACACGAAAAAGGTAACGTGTCCTGTTGAAGAGGAACTTGAAGTTTCCGGTACAGCAACTTCAGGAAGAGAAGTCTCAGAGTCAGAGATCAGTCAAGAAGGAACTGAGACTACTGGAGAGCCCACTGAGAACAGCCTTGTCCCTCAAACAGTCAATGAGTTCGAGAGAGGTGACAGAGTGCCTATCTCAGTAGAGGCAGCAGGAGAACTAAGCCAAGGAGAGGTTCTCCCAGAAGTAGACGAATACGGGTTAGAATCTGAACCCAACACTGAACCAGAAGAAGAAAGAGAAGGAGAAACTATAAATACGAATCAGAACGTGTCAAAATCTCCCGAACCAATTGCAGGTCCGTCAAGAGAAAACACCATATCACAAGAGGAGGGTGCTGTCCAACGTCCTGAAGGGAAACGTCGAGAAAAGACACATAGAGGTGATAATTGGCCAGATAAGTCGCATCTTAAAATAAAAGAAGTATCGAATGACACCATAGTAGAAGAAAGTGATACCATACAAGCTGACGATCTGAGTGAAGGAGAACAACAAGGAGAACGACGAATAAAGAGGAAAAGAATTGCGAACAGAAGATATACAGGTCCTGAATGGGCGTATGCTACAACATCTGAATGGCAACAAGAATTCCTAGCATTCTGTTTTGATCGAGAAGTACCAGGCCAGTATTACGGTACCTGAACAAAACTTAAGGAAGACTTGGCTAAGATTGAAGATTTTGTAAACTAAAGAAAGAAACTCTAGAAAATTACTGGAAGTGACACTAAACCGGATTTGACTTAAAAGAAACCTGATTGTGACAAGCTGCTAACCTGAATTGACGAAAAGGGTCCTGGAGTGAGTGAAGACGCTGTATATACACAGAACTAGAAATAAAAATAAAAAAACATTTGCCCCAAGTTGATTGTTGATCTGCTATTCTGATTCTATACAAACATGGCTTACAGTAGCAAAGGAAGTAAAGTGTGTGGTTGGTTAGGTCTTATAATGGGTGTTGTGTGTGCAATAATGGTTGTAGGAGTGATTGTGGGAATGCCATGGAGAGAGAAAGAAACGATTAACGCAACTTCAAAACCTGAGACTACCACTAAACTAACACCCTGGGAGAAATTTGAGCAGGATGCAAGACATATGCATGAGGGAACTAATGCAAAAGGGGAACTTTCTACTAATGTTTTCTATTGCTTACTAAACGAATATGTGGAAACTATGTGTAGGAAGTTGGCTCTGTATGTGCTATTTCAAAGTAAGGAATAGCATGCACAGAGTCCAAGGGTTCCCCTTAGAGGTAAAATAGTGGTAAAAATAGATAATACTAATGCTCTATTTTGTGGTAGTGTGGTCGAGCAGTAGGCTTATCCAAGGAGTAGTGTTAAGCATTTGTTGTACATACACATAGACAATAAATGAGGTACACACACTCAGAGACAAATCCAGCCAATAGGTTTTGTATAGAAAAATATCTTTTCTTAGTTTATTTTAAGAACCACAGGTTCAAATTTAACATGTAATATCTTGTTTGAAAGGTATTGCAGGTAAGTACATTAGGAACTTTGAATCATTTCAATTGCATGTATACTTTTCAAGTTATTGACAAATAGCTACTTTAAAAGTGGACACAGTGCAATTTTCACAGTTCCTGGGGGAGGTAAGTTTTTGTTAGTTTTACCAGGTAAGTAAGACACTTACAGGGTTCAGTTCTTGGTCCAAGGTAGCCCACCGTTGGGGGTTCAGAGCAACCCCAAAGTCACCACACCAGCAGCTCAGGGCCGGTCAGGTGCAGAGTTCAAAGTGGTGCCCAAAACGCATAGGCTAGAATGGAGAGAAGGGGGACCCGGTTCCGGTCTGCTTGCAGGTAAGTACCCGCGTCTTCGGAGGGCAGACCAGGGGGGTTTTGTAGGGCACCGGGGGGGACACAAGCCCACACAGAAATTTCACCCTCAGCAGCACGGGGCGGCCGGGTGCAGTGTAGAAACAAGCGTTGGGTTTTCAATGTTAGTCTATGAGAGATCAACGGATCTCTTCAGCGCTGCAGGCAGGCAAGGGGGGGCTTCCTCGGGGAAACCTCCACTTGGGCAAGGGAGAGGGACTCCTGGGGGTCACTTCTCCAGTGAAAGTCCGGTCCTTCAGGTCCTGGGGGCTGCGGGTGCAGGGTCTTTTCCAGGCGTCGGGACTTAGGTTTCAGAGAGTCGCGGTCAGGGGAAGCCTCGGGATTCCCTCTGCAGGCGGCGCTGTGGGGGCTCAGGGGGGACAGGTTTTGGTACTCACAGTCGGAGAGTAGTCCGGTGGTCCTCCCTGAGGTGTTGGTTCTCCACCAGCCGAGGCGGGGTCGCCGGGTGCAGTGTTGCAAGTCTCACGCTTCTTGCGGGGAGTTGCAGGGGTCTTTAAAGCTGCTCCTTGAAACAAAGTTGCAGTCTTTTTTGGAGCAGGTCCGCTGTCCTCTGGAGTTTCTGGTCGTCGTCGAAGCAGGGCAGTCCTCAGAGGATTCAGAGGTCGCTGGTCCCTTTGGAAGGCGTCGCTGGAGCAGAGTTCTTTGGAAGGCAGGAGACAGGCCGGTGAGTTTCTGGAGCCAAGGCAGTTGTTGTCTTCTGGTCTTCCTCTGCAGGGGTTTTCAGCTGGGCAGTCCTTCTTCTTGTTGTTGCAGGAATCTAATTTTCTAGGGTTCAGGGTAGCCCTTAAATACTAAATTTAAGGGCGTGTTTAGGTCTGGGGGGTTAGTAGCCCATGGCTACTAGCCCTGAGGGTGGGTACACCCTCTTTGTGCCTCCTCCCAAGGGGAGGGGGTCACAGTCCTAACCCTATTGGGGGAATCCTCCATCTGCAAGATGGAGGATTTCTAAAAGTTAGAGTCACCTCAGCTCAGGACACCTTAGGGGCTGTCCTGACTGGCCAGTGACTCCTCCTTGTTATTCTCATTATTTTCTCCGGCCTTGCCGCCAAAAGTGGGGGCCGGGGCCGGAGGGGGCGGGCAACTCCACTAGCTGGAGTGTCCTGCGGTGCTGTGACAAAGGGGTGAGCCTTTGAGGCTCACCGCCAGGTGTTACAGCTCCTGCCTGGGGGAGGTGTTAGCATCTCCACCCAGTGCAGGCTTTGTTACTGGCCTCAGAGTGACAAAGGCACTCTCCCCATGGGGCCAGCAACATGTCTCTAGTGTGGCAGGCTGCTGGAACTAGTCAGCCTACACAGACAGTCGGTTAAGTTTCAGGGGGCACCTCTAAGGTGCCCTCTGGGGTGTATTTTGCAATAAAATGTACACTGGCATCAGTGTGCATTTATTGTGCTGAGAAGTTTGATACCAAACTTCCCAGTTTTCAGTGTAGCCATTATGGTGCTGTGGAGTTCGTGTAAAACAGACTCCCAGACCATATACTCTTATGGCTACCCTGCACTTACAATGTCTAAGGTTTTGCTTAGACACTGTAGGGGTACAGTGCTCATGCACTGGTACCCTCACCTATGGTATAGTGCACCCTGCCTTAGGGCTGTAAGGCCTGCTAGAGGGGTGTCTTACCTATACTGCATAGGCAGTGAGAGGCTGGCATGGCACCCTGAGGGGAGTGCCATGTCGACTTACTCGTTTTGTCCTCACTAGCACACACAAGCTGGCAAGCAGTGTGTCTGTGCTGAGTGAGAGGTCTCCAGGGTGGCATAAGACATGCTGCAGCCCTTAGAGACCTTCCTTGGCATCAGGGCCCTTGGTACTAGAAGTACCAATTACAAGGGACTTATCTGGATGCCAGGATCTGCCAATTGTGGATACAAAAGTACAGGTTAGGGAAAGAACACTGGTGCTGGGGCATGGTTAGCAGGCCTCAGCACACTTTCAATTGTAAACATAGCATCAGCAAAGGCAAAAAGTCAGGGGGCAACCATGCCAAGGAGGCATTTCCTTACACAACCCCCCCCCCAAACGAAAGAGGATGAGACTAACCTTTCCCAAGAGAGTCTTCATTTTCTAAGTGGAAGAACCTGGAAAGGCCATCTGCATTGGCATGGGCAGTCCCAGGTCTGTGTTCCACTATAAAGTCCATTCCCTGTAGGGAGATGGACCACCTCAACAGTTTAGGATTTTCACCTTTCATTTGCATCAGCCATTTGAGAGGTCTGTGGTCAGTTTGAACTAGGAAGTGAGTCCCAAAGAGGTATGGTCTCAGCTTCTTCAGGGACCAAACCACAGCAAAGGCCTCCCTCTCAATGGCACTCCAACGCTGCTCCCTGGGGAGTAACCTCCTGCTAATGAAAGCAACAGGCTGGTCAAGGCCATCATCATTTGTTTGGGACAAAACTGCCCCTATCCCATGTTCAGAGGCATCTGTCCGCACAATGAACTGCTTAGAATAATCTGGAGCTTTGAGAACTGGTGCTGAGCACATTGCTTGTTTCAGGGTGTCAAAGGCCTGTTGGCATTCCACAGTCCAGTTCACTTTCTTGGGCATTTTCTTGGAGGTGAGTTCAGTGAGGGCTGTCACAATGGATCCATATCCCTTCACAAACCTCCTGTAATACCCAGTCAAGCCAAGGAATGCCCTGACTTGAGTCTGGGTTTTTGGAGCTACCCAGTCCAGAATAGTCTGGATCTTGGGTTGGAGTGGCTGAACTTGGCCTCGACCTACAAGGTGGCCCAAGTAAACCACAGTTCCCTGCCCTATCTGGCATTTGGATGCCTTGATAGAGAGGCCTGCAGATTGCAGAGCCTTCAAAACCTTCTTCAGGTGGACCAGGTGATCCTGCCAGGTGGAGCTGAAGACAGCAATATCATCAAGATAAGCTGTGCTAAAGGACTCCAAGCCAGCAAGGACTTGATTCACCAACCTTTGGAAGGTGGCAGGGGCATTCTTTAAACCAAAGGGCATAACAGTAAACTGATAATGCCCATCAGGTGTGGAGAATGCTGTTTTCTCTTTTGCTCCAGGTGCCATTTTTATTTGCCAGTACCCTGCTGTCAAGTCAAAGGTACTTAAGAATTTGGCAGCACCTAATTTATCTATGAGCTCATCAGCTCTAGGAATTGGATGAGCATCTGTCTTGGTGACAGAGTTGAGCCCTCTGTAGTCCACACAAAACCTCATCTCTTTCTTTCCATCTTTGGTGTGAGGTTTGGGGACTAAGACCACTGGGCTAGCCCAGGGGCTGTCAGAGCGCTCAATTACTCCCAATTCCAGCATCTTGTGGACTTCCACCTTGATGCTTTCCTTAACATGGTCAGACTGTCTAAAGATTTTGTTTTTGACAGGCATGCTGTCTCCTGTGTCCACATCATGGGTACACAGGTGTGTCTGACCAGGGGTTAAGGAGAAGAGTTCAGGAAACTGTTGTAGGACTCTCCTACAATCAGCTTGCTGTTGGCCAGAGAGGGTGTCTGAGTAGATCACTCCATCTACTGAGCCATCTTTTGGGTCTGATGACAGAAGATCAGGGAGAGGTTCACTCTCTGCCTCCTGATCCTCATCTGTTACCATCAACAGATTTACATCAGCCCTGTCATGGAAGAGCTTAAGGCGGTTCACATGGATCACCCTCTTGGGGCTCCTGCTTGTGCCCAGGTCCACCAGGTAGGTGACCTGACTCTTCCTTTCTAGCACTGGGTAAGGGCCACTCCATTTGTCCTGGAGTGCCCTGGGAGCCACAGGCTCCAGAACCCAGACTTTCTGCCCTGGTTGGAACTCAACCAGTGCAGCCTTTTGGTCATACCAAAACTTCTGGAGCTGTTGGCTGGCCTCAAGGTTTTTGGTTGCCTTTTCCATGTACTCTGCCATTCTAGAGCGAAGGCCAAGTACATAGTCCACTATGTCTTGTTTAGGCTCATGAAGAGGTCTCTCCCAGCCTTCTTTAACAAGAGCAAGTGGTCCCCTTACAGGGTGGCCAAACAGAAGTTCAAAGGGTGAGAATCCTACTCCCTTCTGTGGCACCTCTCTGTAAGCGAAAAGCAGACATGGCAAGAGGACATCCCATCTCCTTTTGAGTTTTTCTGGGAGCCCCATGATCATGCCTTTTAATGTCTTGTTGAATCTCTCAACTAAGCCATTAGTTTGTGGATGGTATGGTGTAGTGAATTTGTAAGTCACTCCACACTCATTCCACATGTGTTTTAGGTATGCTGACATGAAGTTGGTACCTCTGTCAGACACCACCTCCTTAGGGAAACCCACTCTGGTAAAGATACCAATGAGGGCCTTGGCTACTGCAGGGGCAGTAGTCGACCTAAGGGGAATAGCTTCAGGATACCTAGTAGCATGATCCACTACTACTAGGATGTACATATTTCCTGAGGCTGTGGGAGGTTCCAGTGGACCAACTATGTCCACACCCACTCTTTCAAAGGGGACCCCCACCACTGGAAGTGGAATGAGGGGGGCCTTTGGGTGCCCACCTGTCTTACCACTGGATTGACAGGTGGGGCAGGAGAGGCAAAACTCCTTAACCCTCTGGGACATATTGGGCCAGTAGAAGTGGTTGACTAACCTCTCCCACGTCTTGGTTTGTCCCAAATGCCCAGCAAGGGGAATATCATGGGCTAAGGTCAGAATAAACTCTCTGAACGACTGAGGCACTACCACTCTCCTAGTGGCACCAGGTTTGGGGTCTCTGGCCTCAGTGTACAGGAGTCCATCTTCCCAATAGACCCTATGCGTTCCATTTTTCTTGCCCTTGGACTCTTCAGCAGCTTGCTGCCTAAGGCCTTCAAGAGAGGGACAGGTTTCTTGTCCCTTACACAGCTCTTCCCTTGAGGGTCCCCCTGGGCCTAAGAGCTCAACCTGATAAGGTTCAAGCTCCAAAGGCTCAGTTCCCTCAGAGGGCAGAACTTCTTCCTGAGAAGAGAGGTTCTCTTTTTCTGACTGTGTTGCAGTTGGTTTCCCAACTGACTTTCCTTTTCTCTTGGTAGGCTGGGCCTTTCTTCCAGACTCCAGCACTACTTTTTCACCCTGTGCCTTGCATTGTGCTCTTGTTTTTACACACACCAGTTCAGGGATACCCAGCATGGCTGCATGGGTTTTTAGTTCTACCTCAGCCAATGCTGAGGACTCCAGGTCATTTCCAAGCAGACAGTCTACTGGGATGTTTGAGGAGACCACCACCTGTTTCAGGCCATTGACCCCTCCCCATTCTAAAGTTACCATTGCCATGGGATGTGCTTTAGTCTGATTGTCAGCGTTGGTGACTGTATAAGTTTTTCCAGTCAGGTATTGGCCAGGGGAAACCAGTTTCTCTGTCACCATGGTGACACTGGCACCTGTATCCCTCAGGCCCTCTACACTTGTCCCATTAATAAAGAGCTGCTGCCTGTATTTTTGCATGTTAGGAGGCCAGGCAGCTAGTGTGGCTAAATCCACCCCACCCTCAGAGACTAGAGTAGCTTCAGTGTGGACCCTGATTTGCTCTGGGCACACTGTTGATCCCACTTGGAGACTAGCCATTCCAGTGTTACCTGGATTGGAGTTTGGAGTGGAATTTTTCTTGGGACAGGCCTTGTCTCCAGTTTGGTGTCCAGACTGACTACAGTTTCGACACCAGGCCTTTTTGGGATCAAAGTTTTTACCCTTGTAACCAGGATTGTTTTGTGAAGAGGCTCTGGGCCCACCCTCCTGTGCAGGTTTTTGGGGGCCTGTAGAAGACTCTTGACTATTTTTATTTTTGGCTGTCTCACCACCCTTCCCCTGGGGAGGTTTTGTGACCCCTTTCTTTTGGTCACCCCCTGTGGAAGTTTTGGACACCCTTGTCTTGACCCAATGGTCCGCCTTCTTTCCCAATTCTTGGGGAGAAATTGGTCCTAGGTCTACCAGATGCTGATGCAGTTTATCATTGAAACAATTACTTAACAGGTGTTCTTTCACAAATAAATTGTACAGCCCATCATAATTACTTACACCACTGCCTTGAATCCAACCATCTAGTGTTTTCACTGAGTAGTCTACAAAGTCAACCCAGGTCTGGCTCGAGGATTTCTGAGCCCCCCTGAATCTAATCCTATACTCCTCAGTGGAGAATCCAAAACCCTCAATCAGGGTACCCTTCATGAGGTCATAAGATTCTGCATCTTGTCCAGAGAGTGTGAGGAGTCTATCCCTACACTTTCCTGTGAACATTTCCCAAAGGAGAGCACCCCAGTGAGATCTGTTCACTTTTCTGGTTACACAAGCCCTCTCAAAAGCTGTGAACCATTTGGTGATGTCATCACCATCTTCATATTTAGTTACAATCCCTTTAGGGATTTTCAACATGTCAGGAGAATCTCTGACCCTATTTATGTTGCTGCCACCATTGATGGGTCCTAGGCCCATCTCTTGTCTTTCCCTCTCTATGGCTAGGATCTGTCTTTCCAAAGCCAATCTTTTGGCCATCCTGGCTAACTGGATGTCCTCTTCACTGGAGTTATCCTCAGTGATTTCAGAGGTGTTGGTCTCTCCTGTGAGGGAACCAGCATCTCTGACTATTATTTTTGGAGTCAGGGTTTGAGAGACCCTGTTCTCCCTAGATAGGACTGGTAGGGGGGAATTTTCCTCCAAGTCACTATCCTCTTCCTCTGAGTTGCCACCCTCAGAGGGGTTGGCCTTTTCAAACTCTGCCAAAAGCTCCTGGAGCTGTATTTTGGTAGGTTTGGGGCCCATTGTTATTTTCTTTATTTTACAGAGTGACCTTAGCTCCCTCATCTTAAGATGGAGGTAAGGTGTGGTGTCGAGTTCCACCACAGTCACATCTGTGCTAGACATTTTGCTTCTAAAAGTTGGAATACTTTTTAAGAATCTACAACTGGTTCTAGAATCTAATTCAAACTTTTACAAACTTTTAAACTCTAAAAGAAATGCTAAACAGGATCTAACACAAGGCCCTAGCAGGTCTTTTAAGAATTTAGAAAACTTTTCAAATTGCAAAAATCAATTTCTAATGACAATTTTGGAATTTGTCGTGTGATCAGGTATTGGCTGAGTAGTCCAGCAAATGCAAAGTCTTGTACCCCACCGCTGATCTACCAATGTAGGAAGTTGGCTCTGTATGTGCTATTTCAAAGTAAGGAATAGCATGCACAGAGTCCAAGGGTTCCCCTTAGAGGTAAAATAGTGGTAAAAATAGATAATACTAATGCTCTATTTTGTGGTAGTGTGGTCGAGCAGTAGGCTTATCCAAGGAGTAGTGTTAAGCATTTGTTGTACATACACATAGACAATAAATGAGGTACACACACTCAGAGACAAATCCAGCCAATAGGTTTTGTATAGAAAAATATCTTTTCTTAGTTTATTTTAAGAACCACAGGTTCAAATTTAACATGTAATATCTTGTTTGAAAGGTATTGCAGGTAAGTACATTAGGAACTTTGAATCATTTCAATTGCATGTATACTTGTCAAGTTATTGACAAATAGCTACTTTAAAAGTGGACACAGTGCAATTTTCACAGTTCCTGGGGGAGGTAAGTTTTTGTTAGTTTTACCAGGTAAGTAAGACACTTACAGGGTTCAGTTCTTGGTCCAAGGTAGCCCACCGTTGGGGGTTCAGAGCAACCCCAAAGTCACCACACCAGCAGCTCAGGGCCGGTCAGGTGCAGAGTTCAAAGTGGTGCCCAAAACGCATAGGCTAGAATGGAGAGAAGGGGGTGCCCCGGTTCCGGTCTGCTTGCAGGTAAGTACCCGCGTCTTCGGAGGGCAGACCAGGGGGGTTTTGTAGGGCACCGGGGGGGACACAAGCCCACACAGAAATTTCACCCTCAGCAGCGCGGGGGCGGCCGGGTGCAGTGTAGAAACAAGCGTCGGGTTTTCAATGTTAGTCTATGAGAGATCAACGGATCTCTTCAGCGCTGCAGGCAGGCAAGGGGGGGCTTCCTCGGGGAAACCTCCACTTGGGCAAGGGAGGGGGGCTCCTGGGGGTCACTTCTCCAGTGAAAGTCCGGTCCTTCAGGTCCTGGGGGCTGCGGGTGCAGGGTCTTTTCCAGGCGTCGGGACTTAGGTTTCAGAGAGTCGCGGTCAGGGGAAGCCTCGGGATTCCCTCTGCAGGCGGCGCTGTGGGGGCTCAGGGGGGACAGGTTTTGGTACTCACAGTCGGAGAGTAGTCCGGTGGTCCTCCCTGAGGTGTTGGTTCTCCACCAGCCGAGGCGGAGTCGCCGGGTGCAGTGTTGCAAGTCTCACGCTTCTTGCGGGGAGTTGCAGGGGTCTTTAAAGCTGCTCCTTGAAACAAAGTTGCAGTCTTTTTTGGAGCAGGTCCGCTGTCCTCGGGAGTTTCTGGTCGTCGTCGAAGCAGGGCAGTCCTCAGAGGATTCAGAGGTCGCTGGTCCCTTTGGAAGGCGTCGCTGGAGCAGAGTTCTTTGGAAGGCAGGAGACAGGCCGGTGAGTTTCTGGAGCCAAGGCAGTTGTTGTCTTCTGGTCTTCCTCTGCAGGGGTTTTCAGCTGGGCAGTCCTTCTTCTTGTTGTTGCCGGAATCTAATTTTCTAGGGTTCAGGGTAGCCCTTAAATACTAAATTTAAGGGCGTGTTTAGGTCTGGGGGGTTAGTAGCCAATGGCTACTAGCCCTGAGGGTGGGTACACCCTCTTTGTGCCTCCTCCCAAGGGGAGGGGGTCACAGTCCTAACCCTATTGGGGGAATCCTCCATCTGCAAGATGGAGGATTTCTAAAAGTTAGAGTCACCTCAGCTCAGGACACCTTAGGGGCTGTCCTGACTGGCCAGTGACTCCTCCTTGTTATTCTCATTATTTTCTCCGGCCTTGCCGCCAAAAGTGGGGGCCGGGGCCGGAGGGGGCGGGCAACTCCACTAGCTGGAGTGTCCTGCGGTGCTGTGACAAAGGGGTGAGCCTTTGAGGCTCACCGCCAGGTGTTACAGCTCCTGCCTGGGGGAGGTGTTAGCATCTCCACCCAGTGCAGGCTTTGTTACTGGCCTCAGAGTGACAAAGGCACTCTCCCCATGGGGCCAGCAACATGTCTCTAGTGTGGCAGGCTGCTGGAACTAGTCAGCCTACACAGACAGTCGGTTAAGTTTCAGGGGGCACCTCTAAGGTGCCCTCTGGGGTGTATTTTGCAATAAAATGTACACTGGCATCAGTGTGCATTTATTGTGCTGAGAAGTTTGATACCAAACTTCCCAGTTTTCAGTGTAGCCATTATGGTGCTGTGGAGTTCGTGTAAAACAGACTCCCAGACCATATACTCTTATGGCTACCCTGCACTTACAATGTCTAAGGTTTTGCTTAGACACTGTAGGGGTACAGTGCTCATGCACTGGTACCCTCACCTATGGTATAGTGCACCCTGCCTTAGGGCTGTAAGGCCTGCTAGAGGGGTGTCTTACCTATACTGCATAGGCAGTGAGAGGCTGGCATGGCACCCTGAGGGGAGTGCCATGTCGACTTACTCGTTTTGTCCTCACTAGCACACACAAGCTGGCAAGCAGTGTGTCTGTGCTGAGTGAGAGGTCTCCAGGGTGGCATAAGACATGCTGCAGTACTTAGAGACCTTCCTTGGCATCAGGGCCCTTGGTACTAGAAGTACCAATTACAAGGGACTTATCTGGATGCCAGGATCTGCCAATTGTGGATACAAAAGTACAGGTTAGGGAAAGAACACTGGTGCTGGGGCCTGGTTAGCAGGCCTCAGCACACTTTCAATTGTAAACATAGCATCAGCAAAGGCAAAAAGTCAGGGGGCAACCATGCCAAGGAGGCATTTCCTTACACAACCCCCCCCCAAACGAAAGAGGATGAGACTAACCTTTCCCAAGAGAGTCTTCATTTTCTAAGTGGAAGAACCTGGAAAGGCCATCTGCATTGGCATGGGCAGTCCCAGGTCTGTGTTCCACTATAAAGTCCATTCCCTGTAGGGAGATGGACCACCTCAACAGTTTAGGATTTTCACCTTTCATTTGCATCAGCCATTTGAGAGGTCTGTGGTCAGTTTGAACTAGGAAGTGAGTCCCAAAGAGGTATGGTCTCAGCTTCTTCAGGGACCAAACCACAGCAAAGGCCTCCCTCTCAATGGCACTCCAACGCTGCTCCCTGGGGAGTAACCTCCTGCTAATGAAAGCAACAGGCTGGTCAAGGCCATCATCATTTGTTTGGGACAAAACTGCCCCTATCCCATGTTCAGAGGCATCTGTCCGCACAATGAACTGCTTAGAATAATCTGGAGCTTTGAGAACTGGTGCTGAGCACATTGCTTGTTTCAGGGTGTCAAAGGCCTGTTGGCATTCCACAGTCCAGTTCACTTTCTTGGGCATTTTCTTGGAGGTGAGTTCAGTGAGGGCTGTCACAATGGATCCATATCCCTTCACAAACCTCCTGTAATACCCAGTCAAGCCAAGGAATGCCCTGACTTGAGTCTGGGTTTTTGGAGCTACCCAGTCCAGAATAGTCTGGATCTTGGGTTGGAGTGGCTGAACTTGGCCTCCACCTACAAGGTGGCCCAAGTAAACCACAGTTCCCTGCCCTATCTGGCATTTGGATGCCTTGATAGAGAGGCCTGCAGATTGCAGAGCCTTCAAAACCTTCTTCAGGTGGACCAGGTGATCCTGCCAGGTGGAGCTGAAGACAGCAATATCATCAAGATAAGCTGTGCTAAAGGACTCCAAGCCAGCAAGGACTTGATTCACCAACCTTTGGAAGGTGGCAGGGGCATTCTTTAAACCAAAGGGCATAACAGTAAACTGATAATGCCCATCAGGTGTGGAGAATGCTGTTTTCTCTTTTGCTCCAGGTGCCATTTTTATTTGCCAGTACCCTGCTGTCAAGTCAAAGGTACTTAAGAATTTGGCAGCACCTAATTTATCTATGAGCTCATCAGCTCTAGGAATTGGATGAGCATCTGTCTTGGTGACAGAGTTGAGCCCTCTGTAGTCCACACAAAACCTCATCTCTTTCTTTCCATCTTTGGTGTGAGGTTTGGGGACTAAGACCACTGGGCTAGCCCAGCGGCTGTCAGAGCGCTCAATTACTCCCAATTCCAGCATCTTGTGGACTTCCACCTTGATGCTTTCCTTAACATGGTCAGACTGTCTAAAGATTTTGTTTTTGACAGGCATGCTGTCTCCTGTGTCCACATCATGGGTACACAGGTGTGTCTGACCAGGGGTTAAGGAGAAGAGTTCAGGAAACTGTTGTAGGACTCTCCTACAATCAGCTTGCTGTTGGCCAGAGAGGGTGTCTGAGTAGATCACTCCATCTACTGAGCCATCTTTTGGGTCTGATGACAGAAGATCAGGGAGAGGTTCACTCTCTGCCTCCTGATCCTCATCTGTTACCATCAACAGATTTACATCAGCCCTGTCATGGAAGAGCTTAAGGCGGTTCACATGGATCACCCTCTTGGGGCTCCTGCTTGTGCCCAGGTCCACCAGGTAGGTGACCTGACTCTTCCTTTCTAGCACTGGGTAAGGGCCACTCCATTTGGCCTGGAGTGCCCTGGGAGCCACAGGCTCCAGAACCCAGACTTTCTGCCCTGGTTGGAACTCAACCAGTGGAGCCTTTTGGTCATACCAAAACTTCTGGAGCTGTTGGCTGGCCTCAAGGTTTTTGGTTGCCTTTTCCATGTACTCTGCCATTCTAGAGCGAAGGCCAAGTACATAGTCCACTATGTCTTGTTTAGGCTCATGAAGAGGTCTCTCCCAGCCTTCTTTAACAAGAGCAAGTGGTCCCCTTACAGGGTGGCCAAACAGAAGTTCAAAGGGTGAGAATCCTACTCCCTTCTGTGGCACCTCTCTGTAAGCGAAAAGCAGACATGGCAAGAGGACATCCCATCTCCTTTTGAGTTTTTCTGGGAGCCCCATGATCATGCCTTTTAATGTCTTGTTGAATCTCTCAACTAAGCCATTAGTTTGTGGATGGTATGGTGTAGTGAATTTGTAAGTCACTCCACACTCATTCCACATGTGTTTTAGGTATGCTGACATGAAGTTGGTACCTCTGTCAGACACCACCTCCTTAGGGAAACCCACTCTGGTAAAGATACCAATGAGGGCCTTGGCTACTGCAGGGGCAGTAGTCGACCTAAGGGGAATAGCTTCAGGATACCTAGTAGCATGATCCACTACTACTAGGATGTACATATTTCCTGAGGCTGTGGGAGGTTCCAGTGGACCAACTATGTCCACACCCACTCTTTCAAAGGGGACCCCCACCACTGGAAGTGGAATGAGGGGGGCCTTTGGGTGCCCACCTGTCTTACCACTGGATTGACAGGTGGGGCAGGAGAGGCAAAACTCCTTAACCCTCTGGGACATATTGGGCCAGTAGAAGTGGTTGACTAACCTCTCCCACGTCTTGGTTTGTCCCAAATGCCCAGCAAGGGGAATATCATGGGCTAAGGTCAGAATAAACTCTCTGAACGACTGAGGCACTACCACTCTCCTAGTGGCACCAGGTTTGGGGTCTCTGGCCTCAGTGTACAGGAGTCCATCTTCCCAATAGACCCTATGCGTTCCATTTTTCTTGCCCTTGGACTCTTCAGCAGCTTGCTGCCTAAGGCCTTCAAGAGAGGGACAGGTTTCTTGTCCCTTACACAGCTCTTCCCTTGAGGGTCCCCCTGGGCCTAAGAGCTCAACCTGATAAGGTTCAAGCTCCAAAGGCTCAGTTCCCTCAGAGGGCAGAACTTCTTCCTGAGAAAAGAGGTTCTCTTTTTCTGACTGTGTTGCAGTTGGTTTCCCAACTGACTTTCCTTTTCTCTTGGTAGGCTGGGCCTTTCTTCCAGACTCCAGCACTACTTTTTCACCCTGTGCCTTGCATTGTGCTCTTGTTTTTACACACACCAGTTCAGGGATACCCAGCATGGCTGCATGGGTTTTTAGTTCTACCTCAGCCCATGCTGAGGACTCCAGGTCATTTCCAAGCAGACAGTCTACTGGGATGTTTGAGGAGACCACCACCTGTTTCAGGCCATTGACCCCTCCCCATTCTAAAGTTACCATTGCCATGGGATGTGCTTTAGTCTGATTGTCAGCGTTGGTGACTGTATAAGTTTTTCCAGTCAGGTATTGGCCAGGGGAAACCAGTTTCTCTGTCACCATGGTGACACTGGCACCTGTATCCCTCAGGCCCTCTACACTTGTCCCATTAATAAAGAGCTGCTGCCTGTATTTTTGCATGTTAGGAGGCCAGGCAGCTAGTGTGGCTAAATCCACCCCACCCTCAGAGACTAGAGTAGCTTCAGTGTGGACCCTGATTTGCTCTGGGCACACTGTTGATCCCACTTGGAGACTAGCCATTCCAGTGTTACCTGGATTGGAGTTTGGAGTGGAATTTTTCTTGGGACAGGCCTTGTCTCCAGTTTGGTGTCCAGACTGACTACAGTTTCGACACCAGGCCTTTTTGGGATCAAAGTTTTTACCCTTGTACCCAGGATTGTTTTGTGAAGAGGCTCTGGGCCCACCCTCCTGTGCAGGTTTTTGGGGGCCTGTAGAAGACTCTTGACTATTTTTATTTTTGGCTGTCTCACCACCCTTCCCCTGGGGAGGTTTTGTGACCCCTTTCTTTTGGTCACCCCCTGTGGAAGTTTTGGACACCCTTGTCTTGACCCAATGGTCCGCCTTCTTTCCCAATTCTTGGGGAGAAATTGGTCCTAGGTCTACCAGATGCTGATGCAGTTTATCATTGAAACAATTACTTAACAGGTGTTCTTTCACAAATAAATTGTACAGCCCATCATAATTACTTACACCACTGCCTTGAATCCAACCATCTAGTGTTTTCACTGAGTAGTCTACAAAGTCAACCCAGGTCTGGCTCGAGGATTTCTGAGCCCCCCTGAATCTAATCCTATACTCCTCAGTGGAGAATCCAAAACCCTCAATCAGGGTACCCTTCATGAGGTCATAAGATTCTGCATCTTGTCCAGAGAGTGTGAGGAGTCTATCCCTACACTTTCCTGTGAACATTTCCCAAAGGAGAGCACCCCAGTGAGATCTGTTCACTTTTCTGGTTACACAAGCCCTCTCAAAAGCTGTGAACCATTTGGTGATGTCATCACCATCTTCATATTTAGTTACAATCCCTTTAGGGATTTTCAACATGTCAGGAGAATCTCTGACCCTATTTATGTTGCTGCCACCATTGATGGGTCCTAGGCCCATCTCTTGTCTTTCCCTCTCTATGGCTAGGATCTGTCTTTCCAAAGCCAATCTTTTGGCCATCCTGGCTAACTGGATGTCCTCTTCACTGGAGTTATCCTCAGTGATTTCAGAGGTGTTGGTCTCTCCTGTGAGGGAACCAGCATCTCTGACTATTATTTTTGGAGTCAGGGTTTGAGAGACCCTGTTCTCCCTAGATAGGACTGGTAGGGGGGAATTTTCCTCCAAGTCACTATCCTCTTCCTCTGAGTTGCCACCCTCAGAGGGGTTGGCCTTTTCAAACTCTGCCAAAAGCTCCTGGAGCTGTATTTTGGTAGGTTTGGGGCCCATTGTTATTTTCTTTATTTTACAGAGTGACCTTAGCTCCCTCATCTTAAGATGGAGGTAAGGTGTGGTGTCGAGTTCCACCACAGTCACATCTGTGCTAGACATTTTGCTTCTAAAAGTTGGAATACTTTTTAAGAATCTACAACTGGTTCTAGAATCTAATTCAAACTTTTACAAACTTTTAAACTCTAAAAGAAATGCTAAACAGGATCTAACACAAGGCCCTAGCAGGTCTTTTAAGAATTTAGAAAACTTTTCAAATTGCAAAAATCAATTTCTAATGACAATTTTGGAATTTGTCGTGTGATCAGGTATTGGCTGAGTAGTCCAGCAAATGCAAAGTCTTGTACCCCACCGCTGATCCACCAATGTAGGAAGTTGGCTCTGTATGTGCTATTTCAAAGTAAGGAATAGCATGCACAGAGTCCAAGGGTTCCCCTTAGAGGTAAAATACTGGTAAAAATAGATAATACTAATGCTCTATTTTGTGGTAGTGTGGTCGAGCAGTAGGCTAATCCAAGGAGTAGTGTTAAGCATTTGTTGTACATACACATAGACAATAAATGAGGTACACACACTCAGAGACAAATCCAGCCAATAGGTTTTGTATAGAAAAATATCTTTTCTTAGTTTATTTTAAGAAACACAGGTTAAAATTTAACATGTAATATCTTGTTTGAAAGGTATTGCAGGTAAGTACATTAGGAACTTTGAATCATTTCAATTGCATGTATACTTGTCAAGTTATTGACAAATAGCTACTTTAAAAGTGGACACAGTGCAATTTTCACAGTTCCTGGGGGAGGTAAGTTTTTGTTAGTTTTACCAGGTAAGTAAGACACTTACAGGGTTCAGTTCTTGGTCCAAGGTAGCCCACCGTTGGGGGTTCAGAGCAACCCCAAAGTCACCACACCAGCAGCTCAGGGCCGGTCAGGTGCAGAGTTCAAAGTGGTGCCCAAAACGCATAGGCTAGAATGGAGAGAAGGGGGTGCCCCGGTTCCGGTCTGCTTGCAGGTAAGTACCCGCGTCTTCGGAGGGCAGACCAGGGGGGTTTTGTAGGGCACCGGGGGGGACACAAGCCCACACAGAAATTTCACCCTCAGCAGCGCGGGGGCGGCCGGGTGCAGTGTAGAAACAAGCGTCGGGTTTTCAATGTTAGTCTATGAGAGATCAACGGATCTCTTCAGCGCTGCAGGCAGGCAAGGGGGGGCTTCCTCGGGGAAACCTCCACTTGGGCAAGGGAGAGGGACTCCTGGGGGTCACTTCTCCAGTGAAAGTCCGGTCCTTCAGGTCCTGGGGGCTGCGGGTGCAGGGTCTTTTCCAGGCGTCGGGACTTAGGTTTCAGAGAGTCGCGGTCAGGGGAAGCCTCGGGATTCCCTCTGCAGGCGGCGCTGTGGGGGCTCAGGGGGGACAGGTTTTGGTACTCACAGTCGGAGAGTAGTCCGGTGGTCCTCCCTGAGGTGTTGGTTCTCCACCAGCCGAGGCGGAGTCGCCGGGTGCAGTGTTGCAAGTCTCACGCTTCTTGCGGGGAGTTGCAGGGGTCTTTAAAGCTGCTCCTTGAAACAAAGTTGCAGTCTTTTTTGGAGCAGGTCCGCTGTCCTCAGGAGTTTCTGGTCGTCGTCGAAGCAGGGCAGTCCTCAGAGGATTCAGAGGTCGCTGGTCCCTTTGGAAGGCGTCGCTGGAGCAGAGTTCTTTGGAAGGCAGGAGACAGGCCGGTGAGTTTCTGGAGCCAAGGCAGTTGTTGTCTTCTGGTCTTCCTCTGCAGGGGTTTTCAGCTGGGCAGTCCTTCTTCTTGTTGTTGCCGGAATCTAATTTTCTAGGGTTCAGGGTAGCCCTTAAATACTAAATTTAAGGGCGTGTTTAGGTCTGGGGGGTTAGTAGCCAATGGCTACTAGCCCTGAGGGTGGGTACACCCTCTTTGTGCCTCCTCCCAAGGGGAGGGGGTCACAGTCCTAACCCTATTGGGGGAATCCTCCATCTGCAAGATGGAGGATTTCTAAAAGTTAGAGTCACCTCAGCTCAGGACACCTTAGGGGCTGTCCTGACTGGCCAGTGACTCCTCCTTGTTATTCTCATTATTTTCTCCGGCCTTGCCGCCAAAAGTGGGGGCCGGGGCCGGAGGGGGCGGGCAACTCCACTAGCTGGAGTGTCCTGCGGTGCTGTGACAAAGGGGTGAGCCTTTGAGGCTCACCGCCAGGTGTTACAGCTCCTGCCTGGGGGAGGTGTTAGCATCTCCACCCAGTGCAGGCTTTGTTACTGGCCTCAGAGTGACAAAGGCACTCTCCCCATGGGGCCAGCAACATGTCTCTAGTGTGGCAGGCTGCTGGAACTAGTCAGCCTACACAGACAGTCGGTTAAGTTTCAGGGGGCACCTCTAAGGTGCCCTCTGGGGTGTATTTTGCAATAAAATGTACACTGGCATCAGTGTGCATTTATTGTGCTGAGAAGTTTGATACCAAACTTCCCAGTTTTCAGTGTAGCCATTATGGTGCTGTGGAGTTCGTGTAAAACAGACTCCCAGACCATATACTCTTATGGCTACCCTGCACTTACAATGTCTAAGGTTTTGCTTAGACACTGTAGGGGTACAGTGCTCATGCACTGGTACCCTCACCTATGGTATAGTGCACCCTGCCTTAGGGCTGTAAGGCCTGCTAGAGGGGTGTCTTACCTATACTGCATAGGCAGTGAGAGGCTGGCATGGCACCCTGAGGGGAGTGCCATGTCGACTTACTCGTTTTGTCCTCACTAGCACACACAAGCTGGCAAGCAGTGTGTCTGTGCTGAGTGAGAGGTCTCCAGGGTGGCATAAGACATGCTGCAGCCCTTATAGACCTTCCTTGGCATCAGGGCCCTTGGTACTAGAAGTACCAATTACAAGGGACTTATCTGGATGCCAGGATCTGCCAATTGTGGATACAAAAGTACAGGTTAGGGAAAGAACACTGGTGCTGGGGCCTGGTTAGCAGGCCTCAGCACACTTTCAATTGTAAACATAGCATCAGCAAAGGCCAAAAGTCAGGGGGCAACCATGCCAAGGAGGCATTTCCTTACACTATGGATGAGAAAGATTGTTATGTATGTACTAAAATTCCTTTGTCTGTACAGGAGGGAGTTACCTATCATAGCCTCCCTCTTACCTATGGAATTAGTTGCAGCTTGCTATTAACAAGATTCTATAATCAAGAGCATGTGCAATATTTTTATTCGAATCTGGATGTTGTGTTTTCTTTTGTGCCTGTGATTGAATTCTTGAATAAACTAGCTAAAGAGCATGATATAAAAATAGTTAGAGGATTCTTTGAGCCAACACTTACATTTGGAACTACTTATGCACATCGCAACAATTTGACTTGCTTATTGTCTCCTGTAGAGAAAAGTTTTTTAGATCACACAGATGATAGACGCAAAGCACTGAAAGAAAGATTAGAAAAAGGATTAGAGAAGCGTACTTATGCATATGATTATGCTTATACTGCAATCAAAACACAAGGCAAACTAGCTATAGATGCATTACACGTAGGCAGGCTCTGTGTATATAGACCAAAATCTGATCAAGACAATTTGTTTGTGGGTACGAGTAAATGTAGGCATGTGTTTCTGTTTCAGAGTAAATGGACCTTTATGTTGAATAGACAAGATCCAGCGATTCCTGGAATCTATTACATCTGTGGGCTAAATGCTTATTACCGTCTCCCTAAGGGATGGTATGAGACATGTTATTTGGGAATAGTATTCCCAAAGATATATCAGATTGATGACTTAAAACAAATACCTAAAACGTCTGAATTACAACATCCTAGACAAAAACGAGAATCAGTGGCGGCTGTCATTGGTGATATATTTGGAGCTATAATCCCGTCAGTAGGGGTTATCTTGAATTCTATGAAAATTCAAAGGTTGTCTACTATAGTGGATAACATGCTGACAAACTTTACAGGAGCCATACTCCTGATGGATACTGAACTTGCTGCAGAAAGAGCTATGACTCTTCAAAATCGGCTTGCTTTAGACATTATTTTAGCAAAGAGTGGAAGGGTCTGCAAAATGCTTAATGAGCGTCATTGTTGCTCATTTATTCCAGATAACAGTAAGAAGATTAGAAGTATGCTTACTAACCTTACTAGAGATAGTACATATTTGAAAGATCTAAAAGAACTTGGTGTTTGGGAGAAATTTGGAAAGGGAATTGCCTGAGTGGGAAGCTGGTTTACCAATATTTGGAATGGGGTACTTGCAAAAATTATGATGGGTCTATTAATTGTTTTGATTTGTCTATTAGGATTATGGGGAGCATGTAAAGTAAATGACAAAGTAAAAAGAAATTGGACCAAAACAACCAGAAGAAATGAAGAAAGTGAAAGAGAGAAAATGTTCAATGAAATATGGGAAAGTTCTCATAAAGGGCAAGATGTTGAAATGCGTATCATGCGCAAGGTGAAAAATTAGACCAAAGAGAAAGATTGTGTGATGACGAGCGTCATCAGAGGAGGGACTGAGAGAGTGTAGTTTAAATATTACCTATTTTTAGATGTGAAATGCTTATATTTAACAATGCTGCACTAATAATATTATTAATTGAAATGTATTTTAAACGTGAAGAATTATTGTACGCATACTGTATACTAAATATTAATAAGAAGAAATGATTACTTGGATTATTACTTGGATTATTTGAATATGTTAACACGTACGAAGATTGCATTTATTAGAATCCATAAGCCTTAAGTTAGCGTGAGCCGAAGAACTGGCTATGTAGCTCTCATATTAAAGCATATTTTCTGTTTCTCCAGTGTGCTGACTTGCAAAAGGCCATGACCCAGCATTTGTTCTCTTCTACGTTTTTGCAACAGTGCTAGTTTTTCCCATTCGCATGCTAGCTGCTTTATTATTATAAAGTTATACGCTTTGCAACAAATATGGAAACTTTCAAGGACATTGAACCACGGAAAAGAGAACTTTTGACCCGAAGAGTGTGCCAGAAAATGAAGTAACCCCGGATGTGCCACCTACGGAAAACGTCAATTATGAAGACCAATCAAAATATTATAATTTATCTCGAGATGACAAATGCATTACTTAATGTATAATTTGATAGGTTACAGATAGTGGGGTGAAGTGACTATCCAATAGAATTTTTGGGGAAGGTATTGCCAAAAGGGGATAAAACTCATGACACAGGAGACTCGAGAGACCTAGGTAGGGAATGATATCGATTGCATCCAGAAACTCTGTCACTCTGTTTGGTGATTTGAGACTTAATAAACCATCCTCACCCTTAGTTGCCCCATCTCACTTTCCTCCTTATGAGGGAAGTGCCCCCCTGCCTTAGACTAGATATACTGACGGCGATCTAACTGATGTCCTGAAGACGAAGACTGATCCTGTATGCTGACCTATCCTGAGGAGGGTAATTATGACTGTTGCTATTGAAATTTGTCTATTTGCCTTTCCTTTCTAGGTACCAACTGCTGTATTTTTGATTAGTGGCCTTAGTTAGATGTTTTCCAAATTGATGTTCTAAATTGTTTTGCATGAAGCCCAACATGCTAATGCTAATCAGCGGTTAGATAAGATATTCTCTTTGACTGACAAACGGACATGACTGACGTTGTGCCATGCTGAACTGAGACGTATATGCTGCTCTATGTACTCTGATTTGTGTATATCATATGTTAGTGTCTTAATGATTGTCGTCTTCGCATTGTCAAAATCTTACCACAGTTGCCATATCGTGACTATGCTCCTTTGCTTCTTGGTTTTGAGATTAATACATTTGCTATTAGATTGTAATCAATAGGGAATAAAATTCACAAAACTTCTAACAAGGTGTGGTTATTCATGACTGAAAGGTCATGGTTGTGCCGAACGTTTTAACAAATGTCTAAAGTGAAATGCATTGTGGTGATATACGTTGATAACATTATTGATATATTGCTTGACATAATGATCAGTTACCTCGTTTTACGGTGTCTCACCACTGGGTCAAAAGATTCATCGGCCTAAAACGAGTCCTAATGTTTATAAATTGTCATAGAAGGACGCGTTATCAGTGGCAATATTCTTATTCTTTCCTATCAGCCTATTTATCTTTTTAAATCTTTCACAGATTTGTGTGATTTCAAATCAAGTAACAAAATACAGTTTCAGTGGAGATCTCTTGTCTGGCGGTTATCTTTTTGATATTATTGTTTACTTCCACTCCTGAACTTTTGCTCATCCGCCATACTGCAAACTAGAAAAAATATTTCAAATTATATGCTTGCCTTACAGCCTTGTATTATTCTGGTTTCCAACAATGCCAATATGGCTTCTCACTCAGCTTAAATAAAAACACCAACAGAGTGACGTAACAGAGTCTTAAACTACCCACCCCCCGCAAAGTATGCTGAGGGGTCTTCCATATCCCTGACCCTTCCATCAGCGCTTTGGGCCACACCCTAGCGACCCACTCAGCTCGCCTCCATCGGGGAGTTCCCTATTTGCTTTACTGAATTACGTGCTCAACGCCGAGGACAAAAAGCAAACTGAAAGCAAGTGAAAGAGAAAGCTGAGGGGCTTGCTTGCACGCACCTCTTCTGTACCTTCTGTGCTGGGCGAGTGGGCCTCATCCTGCAATCATCTCTACTCTCACAGCCGTACCAGACCTGCCTGAAAATTGCATTTTCCAGTTTAATTCACTCCATTGTTAAGGGGTTTTTGTATATCACTTAAAGATTGTTAGCGCGTCTGCCCTTAATACGTAAACTTACAAGGGGACACGAATAGGTTGATGAACCTTTTGACTAGCAATTAAGATGTTCCCACCATAACTCCAGTACATGCAGATCAATAATCAATAATTAATCAATATCATCAATAATCAATGATAATCAATAGCATTAATAATCAATGGAGTCAGTAATTGTCACACACCATGACTTTTCAGTTAGGAATATCCACATCTTTGGTAAAAGTTAGAATGTTTATTTCCCTTTATTAACAATGCTAATGTCATGTAAATTAATCTAAAATTCAAATGATAGTCATACAGAAACAACACTGGCTGTCCAAACCTGTGAAAAAAAACGCAGTATAATCAAAGCTTGAACTACTATACATTCTAAGGTTACAGTGCAAATCAATAACAAGAAACAAGAATAATTGCGCAAATGATATCACATACATTTAGATTCAGCAAAGAAAAGCATCAAACGTTATTCCCTATCGCAGACTTTCATTAGTGAGAATCCTTAACTAACACCAGATTAGCATCAGCATGCTGAGCTTCATGTAAAACAATTTAGTAAACACACATTTGGAAAACTCTATCAAAACAGTGCGGATGGTACCTAGAAAGAAAAAGCGAACATACATTGCAAGTCACATTTAGAATTCATATACCTCTCCTCAATTTGGATCAGCAAGCTAAGACAGTCTTCGTCAGCAGGACATCAGTTCGGTCAGCAAGGCATCAGTATTCAGCATCAAAGTTAAGAAAACCGCAAAGTCTTTAAGCACACGTCTCTCATCAAGATGCTCAAGAAAGTAATGACCTTTCGACTAGCAAGAAATTGAGTAAATGTCTTAAAATGGCTGTTCCTTCTCAGTACAGTCCCGTTAAGTTAATTTCCCTAAAACTATTTCCCAAGTCCTGAAGGGATCGCATGTTCATACTTTGTCCAATAAAACTAAAACTTCAGATCTATGAATTCTACAACTACTCCGTTCACATGTCACTGATTGGCTTCTCCTGTAATGTCCTTATCATCCGGCTCATCAGGTAACAATATTGTTGCAGCTTATTCTCCAGTCAGTGTCTCCATTGTTCTCATACTGAGAAAGTCAGTCTTACACATATTACACTCATACTGTAACATTTAGCAAGATCAGCATCTTCTAGCAATCGGTTCTCAAGAGAAAGACATTTAGCTACGAGCACATTTCGACAGTACAGTGGACAATCACAGTTTAACTGTTCAGAACAGCCATTTTATTAAACATTAAGAAATACAGCTTGACATGAGGCTGGGCAACGAGGCCAAGACCTCCGCTAAGTTGAGGCCTACAATTAATAAAGCTAATACATAATGCATAACCCTTAATATGACATATTGCTACATTAGTCAAACATATACTCAACATTTCATATTAATAAAACATTAATAAGTATACTTTGTGAACATTGCCGGCCACTCATCGTGATCACCTTTTCAAATGTGTGCATTATTTTTGTAGGTTATTACATTTTCTACACAAATCCATTACTCTGAATACCTGAACTCTCATTAATATTTTTTATTAAAACACCTGAGCTAGCAATCCCTCCTCTAATGACTACATGTATCATCACACCAAACTATCACTCACAAATTTTTGCATCAGCTAAAATTCTTTCATTTCAATCCCTTCATAATTTTGTTCCCTTTTTTTAATTTTCCCTGAACAATTTTTCCCTTTTCTTTTCTTCCCTCCTCTGATCATTCTTTCCCTTTTTCAATTGAATCCTTTTATTCAATTTACAGAATCCCCATATTCCAATTAGGCAAACCATAATAATTAATATCCCCTGTATAATTTTCAACAAAATCCCTTTCCAAGGTTGCTGAGCTAATTTCTCACTGAACAAAACCTTTGCCAACTTTCTCCCAAACACCTGGTTCTTTCAATTATTTTAAATCAGCACTTTCATTAGTCAGATTAGTAAGTAATTATTACAACACAAAAAGAGAGTATTGGGAGTATTACAACCCCACACAAGCTCCTGTACATCAAAGAACTCAAACACAAAGTGTGCAGGGGATGTCAAGAATAGGTCTCTTGTGGCCTATTTAGGCTGAGGGTTCGTCAGTTAAGCGATCGCCCTAATGAACATAGGAAGTGAAAGTGGCAGTTAGGTGTGTGAGGGAGTTCCCTTTACGGACTAGGTGGTCTCAAACACATTATAGTGTCATGCTTCATTATATGACCACCTAGCCCCACCAAGGTAAGATAATACTACGTGGGCGGACTCAACCTCATTGTTAAAAGAACTCTGAGGGAGTGCTGAAATCTTATCTTCCTGGATAAATCAAGGGATCCAGTTGAAAGGTGAGATAGATAATAAAATTACCTTGCAAATCACCTTTTGGATACAATAATTTAATGTAGGTGTTTGTAGGTAAGATTAAAATAACAGTGAGGACACCTTTGAGTATAATGATTCAAAGTGTCTGAAAAAAGTGGGGACCAACTATCTTACACACACATGTCCTTGACATCCCCCACACACTTTGGCCCTCATTCTGACCCTGGCGGTCGGTGATAAAGCGGCGGCCAAGCCGCCAACAGGCCGGCGGTCTAAAATATGCAATTCTGACCCTGGCGGGAACCGCCAACACAGCCCGCCAACTTAACACTCCGCCCGCCACAGCGGTACAAACAAACAGCGCGGCGGTTCCCGCCAACAGCCAGGCGGCAGACAATGTACCGCCCACCCTATTACGACCCACCAATCTGCCACCTTTTCCGGGGCGGGAGCACCGCCGATAAGAACACGGCGGAAACAGACTACGAACGGGAAAACGCTCACCTCTACGCACTCCACGCGAGATTCCGGCAGTATGGAACCAGAGTTGCAGGTCATCCCCGCACTCCTATTCCTGCTCATATACCAGGAGCACGCCCGGCGGCGCGGAAGACATCGGTGAGTACTGCACCTACGACACAGGGGAGGGAAAAGATTACCGGCACACACCCACCCACCCACACCCACTACAACACACACATCAATGCATTCCCACAGATCACTGTCACAACCCACAAACCACCCCCCTCCGAAATAATGCAAAGACCAAAAGAAGAGATCTTAAATGGGCAGATATATTGAAATATGTACACCAGTAATCCCAATAAATAAATAAACTATGTACAAAATATATACAGCTACTAAATGTAGTCCAACCACTGTCCGTGGATCACAGGGGTCCTGTGCAAAGGGGCAAGGCCCAGTCCCACGACAAGAACTCCACGGAGAGAACACTGCAGGGGCATCAGAAAGAAAATAGGACAGGCACCTCAGGGGGAAGGGAAGGGGGGGCACCTCAGCCACTTGAGTACACGACGCCAGATCCACGAGGGGACTCCATGACCACTGGGCCATCCTGGGGAGAGCAAAGCCACAGTCCATACAGTCCATACAGTGGGTGGCCTGCCCACTGGGCCATCCTGGGGAGAGCAAAGCCACAGTCCATACAGTCCATACAGTGGGTGGCCTGCCCACTGGGCCATCCTGGGGAGAGCAAAGCCACAGTCCATACAGACCATACAGTGGGTGGCCTGCCCACTGGGCCATCCTGGGGAGAGCAAAGCCACAGTCCAAACAGTCCATACAGTGGGTGGCCTGCCCACTGGGCCATCCTGGGGAGAGCAAAGCCACAGTCCATACAGTCCATACAGTGGGTGGCCTGCCCACTGGGCCATCCTGGGGAGAGCAAAGCCACAGTCCATACAGTCCATACAGTGGGTGGCCTGCCCACTGGGCCATCCTGGGGAGAGCAAAGCCACAGTCCAAACAGTCCATACAGTGGGTGGCCTGCCCACTGGGCCATCCTGGGGAGAGCAAAGCCACAGTCCATACAGTCCATACAGTGGGTGGCCTGCCCACTGGGCCATCCTGGGGAGAGCAAAGCCACAGTCCATACAGTCCATACAGTGGGTGGCCTGCCCACTGGGCCATCCTGGGGAGAGCAAAGCCACAGTCCATACAGTCCATAACAGACCCCACTGCCACTGGAGGAGGCAAGTTGGCCAGAGGACATCCTGCAGCCCTGCCCGAGATAGATCCTGCCCTGCCACGTCTGCCAAAGGGCCAGCGGTTCTTGCCTTGAAGGGCCCAGTTCAGCGGTTCCTGAGACGGCGGGGCCCAGTTCAGCGGTCCTTGCCCTGAAGGGCGCAGTTCAGCGGTTCTTGAGACGGCGGGGCCCAGCGGAGCGGTTCTTGAGACGGCGGGGCCCAGCGGAGCGGTGCTTGAGACGGCGGGCCCAGTTCAGCGGTTCTTGAGACGGCGGGGCCCAGTTCAGCGCTCCTTGCCTTGAAGGGCCCAGTTAAGCGGTTCTTGAGACGGCGGGGCCCAGCGGAGCGGTTCTTGAGACGGCGGGGCCCAGCGGAGCGGTGCTTGAGACGGCGGGGCCCAGTTCAGCGGTTCTTGAGACGGCGGGGCCCAGTTCAGCGGTTCTTGAGACGGCGGGGCCCAGTTCAGCGCTCCTTGCCTTGAAGGGCCCAGTTCAGCGGTTCTTGAGACGGCGGGGCCCAGTTCAGCGCTCCTTGCCTTGAAGGGCCCAGTTCAGCGGTTCTTGAGACGGCGGGGCCCAGTTCAGCGCTCCTTGCCTTGAAGGGCCCAGTTCAGCGGTTCTTGAGACGGCGGGGCCCAGTTCAGCGCTCCTTGCCTTGAAGGGCCCAGTTCAGCGGTTCTTGAGACGGCGGGGCCCAGCGGAGCGGTTCTTGAGACGGCGGGGCCCAGTTCAGCGGTTCTTGAGACGGCGGGGCCCAGTTCAGCGCTCCTTGCCTTGAAGGGCCCAGTTCAGCGGTTCTTGAGACGGCGGGGCCCAGTTCAGCGCTCCTTGCCTTGAAGGGCCCAGTTCAGCGGTTCTTGAGACGGCGGGGCCCAGTTCAGCGCTCCTTGCCTTGAAGGGCCCAGTTCAGCGGTTCTTGAGACGACGGGGCCCAGCGGAGCGGTGCTTGAGACGGCGGGGCCCAGTTCAGCGGTTCTTGAGACGGCGGGGTCCAGTTCAGCGCTCCTTGCCCTGAAGGGCCCAGTTCAGCGATTCTTGAGACGGCGGGGCCCAGCGGAGCGGTTCTTGAGACGGCGGGGCCCAGTTCAGCGGTCCTTGCCTTGAAGGGCCCAGTTCAGCGGTTCTTGAGACGGCGGACGGTCTATGGCCAACTGCTAATTGCCTGGTGGTGCCCTCCTGGGCAGCGGGGATGGTGCTCCTTCACTGCCCACCTGGGCTGTGGGTGGTGGGGCCCTCCTGGCCAGCTGGGCTGGGTCCTCCCTGGGCAGCGGCTATGGGGGTGGTGGGCTCTCCCGGGGCAGCTGTGCCGGTTCCTCCCGGGGCAGCGGCTATGGGGGTTGTGGGCTCCTCCTGGGCAGCAGGCCTGCTGCCTGACCTCTCTGACTTGCTGCCCTTGCCCTCCTTAGTCGTGGGCCTGTGGCCCTTTCCTCCCTTTGGAGCTGTGGCTGGTGACTGTCTCTGGGTGGTGTCCGGGGGGGATGTAGAAGGCGGGCTCCTGCGGCGCCCCTTCCGCCTTCTGCTCCTCTTCCCAGGGGGTGGGCTGGCTGTCCCCTTGCTGCTGGGCGAAGATCCAGACATGCGGGCTGGCGGGCTCCAATACCCCTGCACCCTTGTCAAGGGGGCTGCAGGGCTGGTGGTGGCTGAGGTGCTCTTCTTACCCCGACGAGAAGGAGGGGGGGGCTCAGGGTCAGGAAAGAAGTTAGTAGTGGCGAGGAAGAGCTTCTTGGGACAATGGAGAGTGGTAGGTACAGTGGGAATGGGAGTGGAGGGAGAGGATGTGGTTGTAGGTGAGTCACGTTTGCTGTCTTTGGGTGCAGGTGCAGGAGGGATAGGCTGTCGTGAGGTGGATGGCTGTTGGGTGGGTGGGTGGCTGCGTTTGTGTGGTGTGGAAGAGGGGGTGACAGACACAGTGGGAGAGGACACAGGGGACGTGTAAATGGCAGTGGGGGTGGTGACTGCACGTGTGCGGACTGGAGTGGAGGGTGTGCTGGTGATGGAAACACTGGCTGATGGTGAGGTGAATGGAGGTGTGAGTGTAGACGTCACAGGGAGGGAGGAGGGAGACGAGGAGGTGGGGGTCACAGAGGTGGTAGTGACTGTTGGCATGTCTGCATCGGAATGTTGCGTGTGTGAATGTCTGCGTGATCTGTGGTGCTTATGTTTGGATGAGCTTCTCTTGGGTGTTGAGGTGTGTGCAGGCTGGTCTGATGGTGTGGGTGGGACAGGCAGAGGAACAGGGGACTGGGAGGAGGGAGTTAGTAGAGGCAGGCAGGAGACAGGGACAATGGCTGCCGTCAGTGCTGAGGCCAGAGCCTGGAACGATCGCTGATGGGCAGCCTGACCCGAATGAATGCCCTCCAGGTACGCATTGCTGCGATGAACCTCCCTCTCCACCCCCTGGATGGCATTCAAAAGGGTAGTCTGCCCAACAATGAGCGTTCGGAGGAGGTCAATGACCTCCTCACTGAGGGCAGCGGGGGTAACAGGGGCAGGGCCTGAGGGGCCTGGGGCGAAGGAGATGCCCGGCTTCCTGGCAGAGCGGGCACGGGGCGAACGCTGAGGGGCTGCTGGGAGGGCGGAGATGGTGCGCTGGGTGGCGGCTGTACCTGTAATGGCGGGGGGCACGGATGGTGCCACCCCCGCAAGGGAGCCCCCTTCCGAGGACATGTCCGTGTCGCTGCAGGGTCCAGTCGTCCCCGTCGTGGAGCTCCCCTCGCCCTCCGTCTCACTGGTCCAGTCTGACTCTGTGGCATGGCCCTCCTGGGCCATGTGAGATGCAGCTCCCTCCTGCCCCGATGCCACTTCTCCTCCGCCTGATGATGCTGATGCACACAAGCACAGAAAGACAAACAAAAAGGGGGGGGGAGAGAGAAATAAAGGGATATTGAGTACATGGATCTCCGGTACAGTTAGCGGACATGACAGACACAGATGCCCCCTGCACTAAGTTGCGCACTTGGGGTCCGCTACGCATTCCGTGGAACATGCCCTACACGCCTAGAGTTGACAACTGCACCCATGGATGACACGGCCCAGGGATGGCTGTACTGACAAACTACTGGGGGTGGTGGCTGGGGACACAGGGGCTTACGGGGGTGCCCAGCCTACAGATATCGCCCTGGCCTAGGGGGACCCCCAGCCCTCCTCCCCCAACCAGACACCTCCACTGCGCGACAACAGAGTAGATAATGCTTGTACTCACCCCCTTGTGTCTGCTGTGCTGCCCTCACGCGCCCATCCAATTCAGGGTAGGCCACCGCCAGGATCCGGAACATCAGGGGGCTCAGTTGACGGCAGGCACCCCGCCTACGTTGGGAGGCCATCCCCAGCAGAGACTCGGCGGTCTTCTTGGTCCCGCGGCGGATGTCCTCCCACCTCTTGCGGCAGTGGGTGCCCCGTCGATGGTGGACCCCCAGGGTCCGGACTTCCTTGGCGATGGCACGCCAAATCCCAATCTTCTCATGGGCGCGGACCTATGTGACACGTACAGGGAGGGAGAAATACCACGTTCAAGTTTGTCAGCATTTTCCTTTCCAGTGGCCCAACGCCCCCCATCCCTGCCAGGCCCCCCGCCATGCCCCCGCCATGCCCCCCGCCAGGCCCAACATGCCCCCCATCCCCGCCAGGCCCCCCGCCATGCCCCCCGCCAGGCCCAACATGCCCCCCATCCCCGCCAGGCCCCCCGCCATGCCCCCCGCCAGGCCCAACATGCCCCCCATCCCCGCCATGCCCCCCGCCAGGCCCAACATGCCCCTCATCCCCGCCAGGCCCCCCGCCATGCCCCCCGCCAGGCCCAACATGCCCCCCATCCCCGCCAGGCCCCCCGCCAGGACCCCCGCCAGGCCCAACATGCCCCCCATCCCCGCCAGGCCCCCCGCCAGGACCCCCGCCAGGCCCAACATGCCCCCCATCCCCGCCAGGCCCCCCGCCAGGCCCCCAAGCCAGCCAGTGGCCCCAAATCCATATTGAATTAAACTCACTTGTTGGTCTGGAGGACCGTAGAGTAGCGCATACTGGGGGAGGACCCCATCCACAAGTTTCTCCAACTCCTCTCCAGTGAAGGCAGGGGCCCTTTCCCCAGGCGCAGCAGCCATTGTCCCTTCCAGACCGAGGTCACAGCAACACTTGCAGTATAGGTCCTCTCCTGTGAAAGTTCAAGTCGCAAGTGGATAAGTAGATAGAAAATGGCGGTGACGTCCGCGGCGGTGCGTACCGCGGCGGTGCGTCCCGCCACCGCCGGCACCCTTCGCTCATGAAACCCATAGGCTTCAATGTTAACCAATGCGGCTTTGCGCCGCGGTCTTCGCCCGCCGCCCGCCGCGGTGTGCCACGCCAGCGCATTGACCTCACATCCCATTGTCACACTTCACAGGTCAGGCAGCCGCCATTTCCAGGGCCCACATGGCTCAATTTCAACTGCGTCACACAGGCCTAGGCCTTGCATAGCCACTCAGACACGCCATTCACTGCATAGAGAATCGTATACTGTGCTAGCTGTGAGTACGTACCTGTGGGTTGCTTGACTGTGTGCTCCATGTTGTCCTTCCTAGGCACCGTCCGCTGGGTTGGCCGAGGAGACGGATGAATCCTCCCGTGTACCGACCGCTGGTGGACCTGTCGACAATGGAAGAACGCCACATTATCCTGACCTACCATCTTAACCGTGCCACTATCCATGAACTGTGTGCCCAGCTGGAGCCCGACCTGATGTCCCCCATCCGCCAACCCACAGGGATTCCCCCTCTGGTGCAGGTCATGTCAGTACTCCATTTCTTGGCAAGTGGGTCATTTCAGACAACCGTGGGAATTGCTTCTGGGATGTCTCAGCCCATGTTTTCGAAGGTGTTATCCAGAGTGTTGTCTGCCCTGATGAAATCCGTGAGGAGCTACATCATTTTCCCTGAGGTGGGCAAATTGGCTACAGTGAAGGGTGATTTCTACGCCCTTGGACATATTCCCAACGTAATTGGTGCCATTGATGGGACCCATGTGGCTTTGGTTCCCCCAAGAGACAGGGAGCAGGTGTACAGGAACAGAAAAAATTACCATTCAATGAACATCCAGGTGGTGTGTTTGGCTGACCAGTACATCTCGCATGTAAATGCCAAATTCCCAGGGTCAGTGCATGACGCCTACATCCTCAGGAATAGCAGCATCCCTTACGTGATGGAACAGCTACAGAGACACCGTGTATGGCTAGTGGGGGACTCTGGGTACCCCAACCTGTCGTGGCTACTGACCCCAGTAAGGAATCCCCGGACCAGGGCAGAGGAACGGTACAATGAGGCCCATGGGCGTACTAGGAGGGTGATCGAACGCACCTTTGGCCTCCTAAAGGCCAGGTTTCGGTGCCTGCATATGACAGGTGGATCCCTAATGTACTCACCTAAGAAGGTGTGTCACATCATCGTGGCCTGCTGCATGCTTCACAACCTGGCTTTGCGCCGCCAGGTGCCTTTCCTGCAGGAGGATGGTCGAGACGGTGGTGTTGTGGCAGCGGTGGAACCTGAGGAGAGTGACGAGGAGGAAGACGACGGGGCTGAAACAGACAACAGGGACAGAATCATTGAACAGTACTTCCAATAGGACACAGGTAACATTTCAAAGATAATTTAGTAAATGTTAACTACTCTCCAGCATCTTTGCTGCCTGTCTATTTGCCCCAGTGTATGATGACTGAGTTTTGGCTTTTCCCTCCCTATTTCAGATCTGGGGTCCCCACTACGAGTCCTGTGCTTCGTTTCCCCATGGACTACAGCTTTGTGGCAGCTGTTTGTTGACTTCACCATGTACAAGGACATATTTGCACTGTCATGTCAATTACAATCTATTGAAATCACAGCCAGACTCCAGATATTTTGGTGCAAAATAGGTGTTTATTGAAGTGCTCAAAATGGGATGGGTGGTTTCAAGTGGGTGGGGGCTATGGTGAAGGAATGTCCATGGCAGAGTCCAGAGTAACAGTCACACAGGTGCATTGTCCAGAGGCCTGTGGAGAGATGGAGCATGGGCAGTTCAAGGATGGACAGGGTGACAATGTGGGACAGTGGGATGACATCAGGTGGTATCCATTGCTGGCGGGGGTCTTGACATCCTACTCTGTCTTCTTGCGAGATCTCAGGGCCCTCTTGCGGGGTGGTTCTTCTCCTGCAGGAGGTGGGGGTCTGGTGGGCTGCTGCTGTGCGGGGGCCTCCTGTCCACTAGCGCCGGCGGAGGTGGTTGGCTGTTCTTGGTCCAGGCTAGTGGCAGGGGCCCTTGGGTGTTGTTCAGTGTCCGCCCTGTTGTTGACGAGGTCCTGCAGCAGCCCTACCATGGTAACCAGGGTGGTGTTGATGGCTCTGATGTCCTCCCTGTACCCCCGATAGTGTTCCTCCTGCAGTACCTGGATCTCCTGGAACCGGGCCAGTACCGTCGCCATCGTCTCCTGGGAGCGGTTGTATGCTCCCATGATGGTGGTGAGGACCTCGTGGAGAGTGGGTTCCCTGGGCCTCTCCTCCCCCCCCTGTCGCACAGCTGCCCTCCGAGTTCCCCTGTTTCCCTGGGCCTCTGCCCCCTGGCCGGTGTGCCCACTACCACTGCCCCCAGGTCCCTGTTGTTGTTGGGGTGGTGGGTTATCCTGGGTGCCCTGTAGTGGTAGACACACCGCAGATTGACGCGCCCTGGAGACAGAGGCATGGGCCCGCTGGGTGGGAGCTGTGCTGGTGTTCCCAGAGGGGTTTGGGTCTGTAGTGGCCTGGGCCTGTGTGAGGGGAACCGACTGTCCAGAGGTCCCCGATGGTCCGGGCTGGTCATCGGTGTCCAGGTCGACAGAGCTGCTGTCATCGCTGACGGCCTCTTGGGTGGGGGGTGTGGATAATTCTGGCCCCTCCGCCGCGGTGTGTTGACGGTCGGGTCCTGCAGGGGTATAGAGGTATGGTTATAGTTTCAATGTGTGGCATATGGGGGTATCTGTGGGTTCTCGTGTCCCCAAGTGCTGGCATTCGTGTGTGGGGGCTTTGGTGAGGGTGGCTTGTGGGGGGGATGTGTATATGCATTGGGCATGCTTTGGTGATGGGTGTCCATGCTTAGTGGACGCATGCAGGCCTAGGTTTTGGGATGTGTGGGTTGTGATGGTGAGACATTGGCGGGGAATAGGTGTGCTGGGGGTGAGGATGGTGGTGGGGGTGAGGATGGTGGTGGGGGTGAGGGTGGGGGTGAGGATGGGGGTGGGGGTGAGGGTGGGGTTCGAGGATGGGGGTGAGGGTTGGGGTCTGATTTGGCATGCAGGTGGGGGGGAAGCAGTATTGAAGCTTCAACTTACCAGTATCCATTCCTCCGCCGACTCCTGCGAGGCCGTCAGGATGCAGGATGTTCAAGACTTCCTCCTCCCATGATGTGAATTGTGGGGGTTGAGGTGGGGGTCCTCCGCCAGTCTTCTGCACGGCGATGTTGTGCCTGGATACCATGGAACGCACCTTCCCCCGTAGGTCGTTCCATCGCTTCCTGATGTCTTCCCGATTTCTGGGGTGCTGTCCCACTGCGTTCACCCTGTCGACAATCCTCTGCCATAGCTCCGTCCTCCGGGCAATGCTGGTGTATTGTATCTGTGTGCCGAACAGCTGGGGCTCTACCCGAACGATTTCCTCCACCATGACCCTGAGTTCTTCGTCTGTGAAGCGGGGTTGTCTTTGGGGTGCCATGGGGTGGTGTGTATGATGTGTGGAGTGGAGTATGTGTATTTAAGTGAGTTGAGTGTGGTGGTGTGTGTTGTTTTGTGTGTGGATAGTGTGTGGGTGATGGTGTTGAGTGGCTGTGGCTGTTATTTTTGGGATGCTGGTGTCTCGCTCTTGCCTTCTTTACGAATTTTTTAGCGTAGGGGTTTGTGGGTGATGTGGGTGGGTGTTTTATATTGTATTGTGTGTGTGGGAGTGGTGTGTGTATGTGTATCAGGTGTGTGGGATTCAAATCGTCCAATGTGGCTGAGTTTTGTTCGTTTGTGTGTATTCTGACCGCGGCGGGGTGTCCCGCCAATGGAATACCGCGTTTGAATGACCGCCGCGTGGATTCGTGGGTCGTAATGGCATGGGCGTATTTCTGTTGGCGTGACGGTGGAGGTTTTGTCACCTCCACCTTTCCGCCGACCGCTGGTCTGGCGGTCTGTTGTGGCGGTCGGATTTTCGGAGGTTTGCCTTCTGCGGGTCAGAATGACCGTGGCGGGTTTCCGCGACCGCGGCGGGATTATGGAGGATTTCTGACCGGCGGTAGGCGCCTTTTACCGCCGAGGTCAGAATGACCCCCTTTGTGTTTGAGATTAGTAAGTAAGCCTCTAATTTATTTACTTTTATCAGGAATGAGCAAACAACAATGCCTAGAATTAATCATGCTACAAACTCTGCCATCCTTCGCTAAAAGAATGTATAAAGCAAGGCGATTTTCAAGAGTCATAGCTCTTTCAACCGCTAATTCAGTATCTATCATGAGTATGGCTCCTGAAAAGTTTGTCAGCATGTTATCCACAATAGTAGACAACTTTTGAATCTTCATCCAATTCAGAACAATTCCCATTGATGGAATAATTGCTCCAAATATATCTCCCACTATCCCAGAAGGAGACTAACTCCTCTGTCTCATATGATGTAACTCAGTCACTTTTGGAAACTTCTTTAAGTCATCCATTTGAAAACTCTTTGGGAAAACTATTCCCAAATAACATGTTCCATACAATCTTCTTGGAAGACAGTAATAAGCAATTGGGCCACAGATGTAAAAAATCCCAGGAATAGCTGGGTCCTGTCCATTCAACATAAACATCCAATTTACTCTGAAACAAAAACACATGTCTACATTCACTCGTTCCCACACACAAAGTGTAAGTACATGATTTAGGCCAATATATACAAAGTTTCCCTAGGTGTTGCACATCTATAGCTAATTTTCCTTGTGCTTTAATTGCACTATAAGCATAATCATTCTTGTAAATCCGTACCTCTAAGCCTTTTTCTAACTTCTCCTTCAATGCCTTTCTCCTGTCATCTGTGTGATCTAAGAATATCTTCTCTAAAGGTGTAAACAAGCATGTCAGGTTCTTGCGGTGTACATAAGCTGTGCCAAATGTCAATGTAGGTTCAAAGAAACCTCTAACTGCTACTATGTTATTATCCTTAGCTACCCCACTCAAATATCTATTTATCAGAACAACCAAAAACTCAACATCATAATTGGAGTAGAAACACTGAATGTATTCCTGGTTATAGAATCTTGTTAGTAGGAGACTACAACTCATTCCATATGTTAGAGGCAGACTATGGTAAGTAACTTCTTCCTCAACTGATGAAGGAATCTGTGTACACACATAACAATTCTTCGCATCCATTGTCTCAACATATTCACTCAGCAAGCGATAGAAGACATTAGAAATAAGTTCTCCTTGCGCATTAGTACCCTCATGCAAATACTTCTTATCTAACCTAAACTTCTCTATTGCTGTTATTACAGTAGCCATCTCAAAAGCAGAACTATGGTTGGCTTCACTCTTATCAAGAACAGACATACCCACAATCAATACTACCAACAATATCCCACATACAATCACCAAACCAATACTCATATATTTAGAGCACCTATTATTCCTACGCTGCTGGCTGATGTTACTCATGATCTGCAAAGAATCAGAAGAGAAATTTAGAAAAACTGCAGCAAAAATCAAAAACAAAAATCTTCTTTCAGCAGTTATTTACACCTCTCAGTCTCACTTCCAGGATCCCTTGTCGAAAATCGGTAAGCAGCTTGTCAAAATCAGGTTTTGCAAGTCAAATCAGGTTAGCAATGTCTTTTCCAGATACTTTTCAACAGTCTCTTTCTCCAAAATATTCTCTCAGATTCTTTCCAACAGTTCAGTTCATCCGCTTACTTCAAATGCCAAAATATTGACCCAGAATGTCTCTATCAAAACAAAAAGACAAAACTTCTTGCTTCCATTCACTTGTAGTTGCATGTACCCATTCAAGACCTGCTAACTCCAACTTGCTATTCTCTTTCTTTTCAACTTTCGATCACCATTCATTCTCCTTCACTTAGATCTTCTCTACTTGTTGTATCCACTTCTTCTTCAATTGTTGTGTCAACACCTACCTTCTTTCTCTTTTCTTGTGACTCCAGCTACTTATCTCCTTTTAGTGGGCCCTTAGTCGATGTTCTTTTCAGATTCAAACTTGTAACTTTTCTTTGTTCTATTGTGTTTTCTCTTGACGGACCTACAACTGGTTCAGCAGGAGTCAGATCACAGTGACTTTGATCCGCATCAACTCCTTTCCCCTTGGGGTCTGGCAATTCCACTGTTTTTCTCTCAAGATCATCTGCTTCTGGGAAAGCCTTCCTCTGACTAGGCTCTCCTGCTGCCTCAATTGAGATAGACTCTCTGTCACTCTCCTGGTGGTCTTCTTCTTCGTCTCTCACAGGAGTGACAAACCATCCTCAACGGGCTCAGATCTGGTCTCAGTTCCTCTTTGTTCTTCTTCTGGCCCTGAGACTTGCTCTGCTGCTGTTGGTACTCTCAGCAACTCTTCTTCATTATCCAGTGGACATGCCACTTTCTTCGTGTGACTGGCATGGATCCAGTTCGGAACTCCAGCGCACTTCACAGCTGTGGTAGTTGTCAGAACTACCTGAAACGGTCCTTTGCAACGAAGCTCCAAACATGTTTTCCTCATGTGCTTCCAGAACACAACCCAGTCACCTGCCCTTAGATTGTGCCCTTGGTCATCTATTGGTGGCAGTGGGGTAGCCTCCACCTGCTGAGAGAAAGAGCAAACCACATCAGCCAGACCTTGCAATAATCCAACACCATATCATCTGTATTTGCAGGCACAGCTGGCAACCTCATGGCTCCGCCCATAAGGATCTCATGCGGTGACAATCCTGTCTTGCTGTCAAGTGTGTTTCTCATTGTTATCAGAACTAAAGGTAATGCGTCTGGCCATTTCAAATTCTTGGATGCACACATCTTTGGAACTCTTGACTTAAAGGTACCATTAATTTGTTCCACTAGTCCTGATGCTCTAGGGTGGTAACCACAATGCAACTTCTACTCAATGCTCAATGCTACACACAGTAATTTAATTACCCTGTTGTTGATGTGACTTCTCCTCTCTGATTCTACAAAGAGCGGAAACCCAAAACGTGGTATCAGTTCCCTAATCAGTAGTTTCGCTACTGTGAGGCTGTCATTTCTTTGTGTAGTGCAAGCTTCAATCCAGTGACTAAAGATGCAAACAATCACCAAAGCTTATCTCAAACCTCCACACACAGGCATCTCAATAAAATCCATCTGCCTTCTGCTGAATGGAACTCCTGCTCTTCCAATGTGGCTAAAATTAACCACTGTCCCTTTCCCCTCGTTCATTTGCTGGCAAATGACATAACAATGGCAAACATGCTTCAGCAACCGTCTAAACCTTGGGTTGAACCAATCTTGTTTAAACAACCGAATTATGGCATCTCTCCCAACATGTGCTTGACCATGATAATACCTAGCCATTTGAGACAACAGACTATTAGGCAAAACCAATTGAACCTTTTCTGAAACCCACAATTCTTCTTGTCTTTGCACACATTTCATTTTACTCCATGAACATTTTTCCTCCCTGTCAGCATTATTCTGCAACATTTTCAATTCCTCCAAGGTATCAATTACTTTCATTGCAAAACTTGGACATGTTTCGTCTTCTTCAGGTAACAGTTCACACTTATCTTTGAACGATATACAGTTTAATGTGCAAAACCTTACGACTTGATCTGCATATCCATTTCCCAATGACACAAAGTCCTGCAACTTCAGATGCGCACTGCATTTCACCACGGCAATCTTCGCAGGCATTTGGATAGCATGTAACAGTTTTTTTAATTCTTTCACCATTTCTCACTAGTGAACCAGAAGAGGTCATGAAGCCTCTCTGTAACCATAAGTGGACAAAATCATGGACTATTCCAAATCCATACTGGCTATCCCTTTAGATTGTAACTTTCAGCTCAGAGGAAACATGGCACGCTCTAATGAGGGCTACCAGTTCCGCTACTTGGGCAGAATATACTCCTTGAAACCAGGAAGCTTCCAAAATACCAGTAGTTGTGCACAAGGCATATCCTGCTCTAAGTGTCCCTGTATTGTCTCTCAGACAAGAACCATCAACAAAGATAATTTGGTCATTCTCTTCCAATCGGGTATCTCTAATGTCAGGTCTTGGTTTTGTGCATGAGTCAGTTACTTCAAGACAATCATGTTCAACATCATCTAATTTCTCAATTTCAACATTTTCACTAGGGAGTAATGTTGCCGGGTTCAGCTCTGTATACCTTTTCAGTGACACAGTTGGTGACCCCTAGAATATTTGTTTCATATCTGGTCAATCTTGCACCAGTCAAATATTGGGTCTTGGTGTGAGTAAGTAGCATCTCAATAGAGTGAGGGACCATTATAGTCAAAGGATGCTCCATCTCAATGCCCTCACACTGTGTAAGGCTTTGGCCAACGGCTTTAACTGTGCGCAAACAACCACCTGGTAAGGCTGCTGCAACTGGGTCCAAAGTAGCTGAAAAATATGATACTGGGTGGTTTACACCTCCATGGACCTGTGTCAAGACAGACAAAGAACATGCATCACGCTCATGACAAAACAAAGTAAAAGGTTTAGTGTAGCCAAGCATACCCAAAGCCGGAGCCTTGCAAAGACCCTTTCTCTCAGTTCAGTGAACACTTTCTTTCCAGCCTGGTCTAACACTATGGGATCAGTGACTTCCTTATGAGTCAGCTTCTGCTTGGTCTTGAGATGACTGAAATGTCTGGAATCCATTGGTGACAGTAGCCTACCATCTCTAAAAACATCCAGACATCTCTCTGTGTGGTCGGAGGATTTATCTGCAATATGGTTGTAACCCTTTCTCTGGATATCTTTCTCGATCCCTTCTCAAGCTGGTGACCAAAATATTTCACTTCTTTCTGACAGTATTGCAATTTAAGCGGGGACACTTTATGACCATTCTTTCCCAAATTGTTCAGTAAAGCAATCATGTCATACATGCACTCGTCCCTTGTTTTGGAAACAATCAGCAAGTCATCAATGTACTGTACCACGGTCGGTTAGAAAGGCAATTCCAATGACTCCAAATTCTTTTTCAAGATCTATTGAATATGGAAGGTGACACTGAAAACCCTTGAGGAATTCTGCACCAGCATTAAACTCAGTCTAAAAATTTGAAACAAAAGAGACATTGGCTGTCCTCATGAAGAGGCGCAAAAAAGAAGGCTTCCGACAAATCAATGACAGTGAACCATTCAGCATCACAATGAATCTGAAACATTATCACAGCTGGATTTGGCACCACTGGTCAACATTTGGCCACAATCTCATTTATTTTTCTCAAATCCTGGACAATTAAAACTTTCCAACAGGGCTTTTGCAAACCCATAATCGGTGAGTTACACGGACTACTCTTTCAAAACCCCTTGGTTCACAAAGTCTGCAATTATTTGGGCGACCTTCATAAGGACATCTTGTGGCATGTGGTACTGGGGAATTTGAGGAAAAACTGCATTCAGCATTAAAGTAACTTCAACTGGCTCAGCTCTCCTTATCAGACCTATTTCTTTTCCTGTCAAATCCCACACCTTCTCCTTAACCGTTTGCTGCAAATCCTTCACTGTGAACATAGGGAAAAAATCAATCAGAGGGTATTCCTCATGTGTAGTCTCACACTCTATCTCCGGGGCTTGGTCATGTTCATCATCGATATTCATCTGAATCTAAGTTCCATAATTTGAACAAGTAATCGAGCGTTTGGTTTTATACAGCAAGTCTCTTTCCAGTAGGGATACTGGACTTGAATCGCAAACTAAAACTTTGTGCAATCCCTGTAAGTTGCCAATTTTAACCTGAACTTGTTCTGTAATCGGTCAAATACTGATTCGCTACCCCTACAATCTAAACTGTTTTACCCGAAAGGGGCAAATTTTGAATTTCTGCACTTCACACTGCAGAGCTTGTAGCTCCTGTGTCAACCAAGAATGAAACTCTGTGACCCATGACTTTTCCATTCACATAGGGACCTCTCTGATCTACTTCCAAGGAGGTTGCAAGCACACATGGCTCCTCATCTGAAATTTCACTCATCCAATCGTTGTTTATTCTATTCTCACTGTGTAACGGGAATTGATACATTGTTTTAATACTTTTGTAAGCTTCTGACCAGTGACCTGTTGAGAAGGAATAATTTGCTGCTGTTCCATTGGGGCTTGCGATATTTGAATTTGCTGTCTAGGTACCATGGGAATCTGCTGCTGCATTGGCTGCAACTGTGTTATTTGTACACGTGGCATTCGCACCTGCTGCATGGGTTGGAAACCTTGCATTTGATTCGCATTATTTTGGAGGATAAGGACCTCTCATTTTCAGTCCTCTCATGTTCTGGAACGAATTGATGTCATTACTTTGTTGAACAACACCTTACTGCACCATCATCGGACACTCCTGTTTCCAATGTCCAACAGCTCTGCAAATGTGGAATAATTTCTTCATTCCCTGCACATCATTCTAATCCAATACAGTACTTAAATCTGGACCATGATTTGCATTACCTCCATGACCTCTACCTCTCATCTGGGGCTGAAACGTTATGTTTCCCTGCTGCTGCTGTGGTAGCTGTGGTGGAAAATTCCCTTGCATGCCTGTCTGAGCAGCTTTAATCTGTATCAAAATCACCTTCTTTTTCAGCTTTCTTTGCTTCAACTCAATTTCATCACTACAGTACTTTGCATACTGCAAAACCTCATCAATCGGCTTTGCTTGCCAGCAAATCAAATGGCTATTAATCATCTGGCTAATTTCAGGTCTCAGTCCTTCCACAAATCTAAACACAAAATGAATCATGTCCTTTGCCTTTATTGTCTCTGTACCAATGTAATGCTTGAACGCCTGTAACAACCTCTCATAATACACATGTATTGACTCCTTTGCTTCCTGAGCTGTCCTGTCAATTTTCTGCCAATCAATATTCTTGGGCGAAATTCTAGTTTTCAAAAATTCAATCACCTTATAGTAATATTTCATTACCTCAGGAGATGGTGCGCCTGTAGTTTTATCTCTCTCTGGTTCTCTTGTTGGCCAATCTATGCTCCTCTTATACTCTATCCACAGATCAGCTGGGACCACTATTTCTAATAGAGTGTTCAAGTCCTCCCAAAGGCATTTTGCAAGTTTCACAAAACTGTCTGTCTGCTGATACCACTTTACTGGCTTCTCTCTCAATTTTGGATAAACATTCGTAAGTGATAGAATTCCACTTCTGCTCCAAGGGACATTAATAAAATTCCCTCCTGGAACCTCTCTCATTGGTAAAATCTTCAATGGATCTTGACCTTGCTGCACATTTGTGGCTAGTTCCACAGAATCCTTTTTCCAGTTGTCTCTTTTCTTTACCCATCTGCCTTCCCACTTGTCCAGTGCTCCCCAGGTCTGGGCATTTTGAAGCAGTTTCCTAAGGTGTGCCTTCAGTCCGGCAGATCTCATTTGTTCAAAATATTTAGTCTCAAAATCTAATCTGTAACTCCTTTTCAAATGCTAAATGTTCTCTATTTCTATTCCGTACTTTCCTGTCAGGTCTGCTAGCTTCTGATGCACCTTGCCCACTTCACTTGTAATTTTCGGGCACAGATATCTCAACTCTGCTTATGTGTAGGATGCCAACCTGTTCATACCCATAGTTCCCTCAATGAGCTCACCCACTTCCATGCCTAGCATAGTTCAAACACTTCTCTCCCTCAGGAGCACTCTGCAGGGTATTCAGCTTGTCTAACCATTCAGTGAACTGCTGATCTTTCAACCCTGGCAACAAAATGTTGCTGGCCTGTACCTGTGACACCTGTTGTGCAACTGCAGTCAGGATCTGCGGTGTCAACAATTTCAAGTTCTTGCCAATGTTTGACCCTACCATAGTATCTGGAAGAACTCCGAATGGACTAAGGTCTAGCAGTGATCTTGATCTGTCAAAAGTCTGTCCCACAGGATAGGCTGCTTGAGTATTTTCATTATGTCCTCCCCCCATTACATTCAGTGTCATGACACCTTGTTCACCTACACTAGGTCTCTTCTGTTCAAATAGGGGTATCGCTGGACCAACAGTAATAGGTAGAGATATAGATATAGCATCTGGGGTTGCAAAGAAGAAAAACCACGGCACATCCCAAGCGGTTATAATGTTCCAGTTTATTCCTCGTGATGTCTTTAGATGAAACAATAATCTGTGGCCCAAGGTAACATCTTGGAGCCAGAGTCAAGAGATGACAACAGAAATCCTTTTCAAATGAACATCAGCCCAAATAGGGGTATCGCTGGACCAACAGTAATAGGTAGAGATATAGATATAGCATCTGGGGTTGGTCTGGTAATTAAGTTCTGTGGAGAGTAACTCCTATGTTTTGATTCACCATTGGAGTAATATCTGACTGTGTCCCTGGATTGAATCTCGGCATGACCTGTGGCTACACTTGGGGCTCTAAAAGTGGAGTTGGTTCTGTCTGAACCAACGTCAGGTCTCGGCTAAACTTGTTCCATAGGCACCATTAAGTTCAAAGTTATTTCCATAACGGGCACATCAGGGTAAAGTCTCTGAACCTGTGGCGGTTGTACCTGATTTTGCACTACAGGAGTAGTAGGCGCATTAGGACTACCCCTCATTGGACTTTGTGTCAGGCTAGTATTAACCTGCACCGGACTCACTATCCCATTAACCTGTGTCAGAGCTGTAGGATCAGCATTGGTGCTCGGATCACTCTCATGTGCTGCATATGGTGGTGGGCGATTTCTCAATAACTGTAAAATGAACTCATCATCATCTGATTCTTCCTCCACTTTTAAAGACTTTCTAGCCTCCCTACTATCGGACAAACTTCTGTTAGTCTTTCTAGTAGCTTTCCTTCCTTCCTTCTCATTGTTCTGCGTAATCGCTGGAAACAACTTAACTCCATGCAACGTCTCCATCCTCCAAACTCTCTGAGCATTATCCCACCTAGCCTCTGTTAAAGTCTTTTCTGCCTATCTCATTCTCCTCTCGAATTTCTTTTGCTGTTGCTGTCTGGCTACTAGCTCCCAGATCACTAATGCCTCAAATTGTGATGGTCTTGGAAGGGGCTTTGATTCATATAGTACCATCCTTAAATGCTCTAAAATCCTCAAATTGAATGTTCCATTTGTAGGAAATGCGAAGTTCCCATCTTTCTCTGTCACTTTGCACCATTGCTTTAGCCAAAGACATGGCGCAACACCCTTCTCTTCCATTACAATGCAAGCTGGTGTACCATCTGGCGGGGTAGACTCGCCTATACTCACTGTAATGTATATATCTCCCCATAAAGCACTCTTTAAAGCTTTGAAAAATGTCATCTTTTCGACCTTTTTGTTATTCAAAATCGAATAAGGAAGTGACTTTTAAATCCAGAATTATCTTCACCCACTTTCTCAACCAATTGCCTCTCACGGACAGCTGGCAATCCGTGGGCGACCCTTCTCACTAACCAACTAACAGCCCCAATGACATCACACTCACATGTACTGCGGTTGACGAATTCTCGCAGCTTGTCTTCCCAACTTTGATTCACACAAAACTAATGCAAAAATTGCAAGCACTACATCCAAAATCAAAAAACAAATCTGCTGGTTTACTGCAGGAAAGGTAACACAATCGCTTCAAAAATGTCCGGATTTTTCACTGATAGCGTTTCGCTCCTGCTGCTACTCCTTCTTTCTCAGTTTCCCAGATTCGCAAGCAGAGTTCGACCCGCAAATTATACTCTCAACTGATCAAGGGGTCTGTCCTGGTGCACATAGGACTCGCCAGATCTCAGTCGAAATTCTCTTTCACTCACCTCAAATAACACTCTGACTTGTCCACCATGCCCAATCGACCTCCTAAACCAGACAAATTACAACATAAAACCAAGTGTCTCATACACTTTCCAATATGCTCCAGAGTCTTAGACCACGCAGGGTCCGTACATCAACAACCATGTGGGCAATTTTTGAGCACAAAGCGTCACACACATGTGAAGTTCGACGACTTCCCTACTTTCACACTGCGGAGTACGCATACTTCATTTGGAGCAGCAGTGTGTTGAAGTGGATTACGTCTAATTAATCTAGGTTTTAATCTTTTTACAAATTGTAGTCCAGGCTATTCTTGGGGGATATGCCAACTAGACTAATATCTTGACCCACTAGGGTAGACCCTGTTATTTTCCTGCTATTGTCTTGTATTTTCTGTTAATTCGCAAATAGTATTATTCCACCTTGTATTCATGCATTTTATGAACTGCTTTTGGTTTGGAGTGCATGCTCCTTTTAATACATATTGATCTTGTATTCTCGCAAAGGATGACAGCTCATTCACCTATTTGTATAATTATACTTTCCCATTTAGCCAATTATCAAACTCACATAAACCACAGAAACACAAATACCGGCTACAACAATACTATGAAAACAAAAATACTGTTAATCAAAAATCATATATTAAATATTTTAATGCACATACAAATAAGTAACTATTATTTAAAATGTTTATCTCAAAGACCAGTTATCAAGGCCATCAAAAAACAACACCAAACATCCCATTTGTAAAATAGAGTCAAGTTTAAAAGGCTTTTATAGCCTAAGACTGACAAAAAAAACATAAACATATAAAATTCCATCAAAAAACATTATTGAGAACACAAATATTGACATCCTATACATAGGGCACAGAAACATAGATATTGTCTACAACAATACCACAAAACCAAAATATCAACTACAAAAATTAATGAAATATTTTAATACACAAAAAATAAATAACTATTATATAAAACATAGAAAAGAAAATCAAGCAAAACAACTATTGTAAAATACAAGAAAGACAAAGATCAATGAAAACTTAGCAATAAAAAATATAAAACTTATCCACTAAAATTAATACATACAAATATTTTTTTCATTAAGTCATAGGTACAAAAAGGAAAAGATAAATATAAATATATAATAACTGAAATAAAAACTAACTTTCTGAATAGTAAAATAAAAAACAGAATTTTTTTAAAAAGAAGAAAAAAACAGACCTCCAAAAAACACAGAACCAACCTACCCAAAAAAGAAGAAATAAGTATATAATGTAAACTATGTTGTAAAAACGTAACAATAATATTTAGATAACATAAGATATATATATATAAAGGCAACATACATTTTTCTAATTATCTAATTCATGTATATAGTATTAGAAACTGTAGCATACATTAAATTATAAAAGGGGAACTACTATTAACTTATATGGGATACACCTATAGCAAAAAAGCAATTTAGGTGAAACTATGCATTGGAAATGCACTAAATATTATTTTGATGCTTTCTATGGCAGATCTGTCTCCAAAGAAGATATTGGTGAAAGTGTAAGGGAACACAATCACCCTCCAAACATCATTAAAATTGAAGTTAGGAACATTGTACATGGCTCACAAGACGTGAGCACAAGTGCACAGAGCCTATGGAAACTATACTAAAATATATTATTCCCAAAGTTTCTGAGAAATCACTAGAGGAACACCAAAAGCACTCAGAACATATGATGAGACACTAAGTTATAAAACAACACAAACTAACCAACATTTGTTACTGCATGACAATGGAAAAAAAGATAAAATAATTTGTATATGCAACTAACAATAATTTACTAATCATAACTCGGTGCAACACATGGATGATGCACAATACATTTAAATCATGCCAACCACCATTTTCACAAATATAAACTATCAATGGGCAAACCCATAACACAAACATACTTCGAATATGTGCACTAATGCCTAACACACAAAGTGTAACCTATAACAAACCTTTAACTGTAACCAAACAAAAACAAATAATTATAACCCCCCAAATCATTACTGATTTTGAACAAGTTACAATTTCTACTGTCCTGAAAGTTTACCCACACACAGCAATTCAATGATGCTACTACCACTTCAACCATAGTATATGGAGCCAAACACAAATATCTGCACCTGATAAAGCATAAGCCGCGATTGCAGAATTTGGCCTACACATTCAAAAACGAATATCATTATGATCCTGCTCACAGAATTAACAAAACCTTACAGTATGCTAATAAAATCCCCATACTACCAAAAAACAAAAACAATGTCTAACCCTTAATGGACTATATTGAAGACAGTGGGTTGTTCGCCTGCGCTGACCAGGACACAGGCACCTACCCAAAGTTCACATTCTATGGTGGCATATTTATGACAATGCAATCTCCCAAGAATCAAAAACTAATATTGCAAAGGAAGGGTGGCACAAACGTCGACCACTTTCTAGAAATAGTCAAAAAAGAACAAAACTGACAACTACTAAGACTAGAAACATCCCTAACAGAACTAGAACCACAAATATCCAAACAAATGAACCAAATACTAATAAACAAACAACAAATATATACTAAAAATCAAGGCATACCCAGCCTTGAAACAATAGCCAGGATACTATAATAAAAAATTAACATTGAATAAATCAAACTAAAACCTAATATAAATGAATTAAGCATGACGAATCAACACAGTTTTATAAATAATAAATTATTAACAATGTGTTTATCATTTTGAATAAAAATAAAAAACAAACATCATTTCAGAATGATAAAATAGACAATAAATATTACTGACAAAAAACTTTTTCAACTAAAACAAGTAAAATACAATAGAGTAAAAGAGAGAAAGATGACAAATGGTAAATAACATAATAATGTTACACATATGACAGTGTTAAAATAATGGCAAGCACAATACAATTTAAAATTCCTACCCAACAACTAAATAAATAAATACATTGATCATGAACGTGTCCTCTGTAGACAATACTACATTAGTAACAAAATATAATCCATCAAACATTTATGAAAAATGTAGACAAACAAAATGCCATACCAGTATGAACAAATATAATCTCAGGAACCCATCCAAGACCTAAAAAACATTAAAAAGCCACAAAACCACTCCAGGAAAACCAAAATAACCATTGAAAATAAAGTAAACAGTTAAGCAAAGAACTCCCAACTATTTTTCTTTGTTAAAAAATAAAAGCACATCCACCATTCAAAAACAGAACCTAAACCTCTAATAAAAAATCTGTAAAAAGCACAGAAAATCCCTCCCCCAACACAAATATACCACACTCAAACATTAAGAAATAAATAAAAATGCCAAAAATAGTTAAAATATAACATACACTTTAATATTAAAATATGTATTCAGCAAATCAGATTTAGGCCTCCTGCAGGCACCTGAAACAACTACACGAGAAGCCCATACTAACTATCCCCATAAACATACAAATACTAACCAAACCCTACACCACCTCAACCAAGATATATTAAGTATAGAAAACAGATTAAAATTAAACTCAGCTTTAGCAGAGAACAGCTACAAGGAACCGCTAACCTGCGCAACTGCTAGCATTTAAAAAAGTTTTAAACAGACAAAAAAATAAAGCAAGCTGTTAAAAAATGGTTGAATAATAGAAATGAAAAAATACTTTCTTACTATGGAAACCAGTTGAATTAATGAATGCATAATAAAGATATACAAATACCATCTTTCTTTTCTGAAACAAAAATGCACACAATATGTGAAACATAAATATGTGTAAAAATTGTGTTAAAATGATCTTAGAAACAAATGTATATTAAAAATGTGTTTTACAAATGCAGAAAAAGTGTTTTTCATTACACATATATATATATATATATATATATATAGTTAGGACCTAGTTTCCATAAAAAAAGCATTCTTTAACTCTCCTACATCTTTGGCGTTATTTCCAAAAAGGTATGTTGGAGAATCGTATTGTGCATGGGAAGTCAAGCGGGCTGTGTAGAAAAGGGGGTGTTCAAAAAACAGGTGCACTTTCTATTTTAATTCCCATAGGGATTTAGGACATGACTACAGCCTGAGCTTCTGGACAGAATCACACCAATCTTGGCAGAAAGGTAGCTCTTGGTCCAGAAAGAGTGCTTTGTGTTATTTGGAGTAAATCTGTTCAGTGGTTTTTGGAATATTAAAAGAAAAACAAACTTGTATATCTAGAGGCATGAAGGCTTCACAAATACTCCCGATCTCGTGCAGAGATCTGATTGGCTGCCAATTCTTCAACCTAGAAGTGTTGCCAGCCATTTTGAGACTTGGCTTCAGCTGATTCTCAAAAAAAGAAAATGAAAAGGGGACCGGCTTCTGTTACCCACTCCTCTAGCCTTAGTTCAGGTACCTCCCTAGGGAATCCCCAAGGCTTGAAAGTATTTATTTTTAAATAATGGCAAAAATTGAAGCAAATTTGCAAATTTTACTGTAATTTAAAAAAAAAAAAAGCAGTTACGGTCTCCTGCACTTGCTTTTTTTTGGTCCCCTGTTGGGCAGGTCTCAGGGGCATAGCATAAAAATGGGAGGAAGCCCCTCTTAGGGCTTATGAAAGCCATGGGGACTTCTACCTCCCTAGGGCACTGCTTTTAATGTATGTAGGGGTTGCTTGTGCAACCCCCAGCAGGCCCGGGGACCGCCACCTTCCCGGAAAATGGGTATGCAAGCAGGCCCGCTGGGCCCGCCTTCACCCCGGGGACCGCCACCTCCCTGGAGCAAATCATCTTAAATCAATGTGCAGAGCTTGCCTGCCCCCCGCATCCCTGGGGACTGCTATCTCCTCCAGGCAAAACATGTTCTACTAGTGGGGTGGGGAATACGGCCCACTGCATCCTCCAGGGACTGCCACCTCCCCGGGGCTAAACATAAAATTAATGCTTGGGGTCCATGGCTCCCCCACAGCTCCAGGGACACCACCTTCCCAGAGCTGAAATAAATTATTGCAGGGGGTCTTTCACAGACCCCAGCCCCGGGACCTCCACCTTCTTGGGGCTAAGTACTATGATGGAGAAAGGCCGCACAGCCCCTCTCGTGTACACATTTATGGCCCTGGAAACTGCCACCCCCAAGGCCGGCTCCTGCTACCTCCTGAGGTGCCCACCCTTGGGAGGTAGTTGTTTGGTTTTGCTTGATGGGAGCTGATAGCTCCCACCAAGCACAAGCACACATAACCTCACTTTGTGCAAGCAGGAGCTGTCAAACAGCTCTCGCTTTTGAAAGCAGATTTTTCATCTGTTTCCCTGCATGCAAATAAGCAGATGAAAATATTGCTCTTCCAAGCAGGGAACTGCTATTTAAAGCAGCTGTTGGCTTGCAGGAGAAATGCCAGCTCCTGAAGGACATGGGGAGCCGGCTAGTACCTACCATTCTCTCGCTCTCTCTTCCATCCCATAATGGGAGAATATAACAAAACAAAGTCACTTCTGACCTACTGGTAAAGCTATTGGACTGTCACTCAGTAGGTTAAAGGTTCAAATCCTGCTATTTCTTGCAGTGTGTCTGTTTATTTATTAGTGTTTTGACTGTTAAACATTCTTAGTGATTGAACATTTATGACTTTTTACCATCAAAATCTTTGGGTAGAAGATCCTACACAGCCCTAAGGACCCCATCCACCAATACTGGGCTCCTGCCATGTCCCAGGTTTCCTACCCCAAGGACATAGTGGTTTCCCTGCCCACACTAGTGCAAGCAGAGAATCCTCCGTTTGCACTCGCTTTGCTGAAAGCAATTTAAAGCTCCCACAAAGTGAGAGCAAACAGTATGTCTGCTCTGGGTGGGCAGGAGCAGGAATGAGGCTCCCGCCTACTGGGAGCGGACTTTTCATCTGTTTCCCTACCCTTACTTTGCACTGCTAACTACCCCGCATGTTACATCACTGATGACATGTTCTATAAAATAATTCATAACATCATTGCAATTTTTGCAGTGAAATTATTGATGACAAAACAGTGCATGGCAGGACCATGAGTTATAGTTACCTTAGGACATGAGTTATAGTTTATTGAGATAAGTATAACCGAACTATAATTTCCTTGTAAACTTTGTTACATGGTTTTCTCCTAGAAATCCTGCCCCTGTCACCAAGCTTTCCCTTGGGTAAATCCAATCAATGAAGACGGCACAAAACCGGTACGATTAAATTGCTTTTACAAAAGAGTTCATTTTTCTATAACAGTAAAGTGCAAAGGTGACACAAAGAAAAATGGCCTATGGGTTTCGGCAAAAGCCTTCAACTGGGCCATCCCATAGTGCAGTGTAAAACATTAATTTAAAGAAACATCCTCCTTTATATATGTCACACTTCTCTTCTTCTCTTCCTGGTAAAGCAGAGGACGGCACTCAATTAGCAGTGTAAGTCTTCTTTATTTACTCTGGACCTGGAGTGGACATCTACGCATTTTAGCTACCCTGTATCCTTGCTCATGATGCGTGACACCAGCTTGTGTATGCTTAAAGTACAACATCTAAACACAATGCCTGAAAACAAAAAATATTCTCACAGAGCCACAAGTACAGATGTCTTGACTTGCACAAAAGAAAAATCTTTCAAACTTAATCCGAATTACACAAAAAGTAACTGCTTAATGCATCAGAAATCAACATTCAATACATACAAAAGTGATCACAATAATTACAGACTCCATAGAAACCTCTTACTCAATCAGAGAGATAAAGGAATGTGTTGGACTTTGGGTGGGCGGGTGGTCAGATTTACTATTCCCACACCACACTTAACAACATTGAGGAAAGTGCTAGACTTCGGGAGGGTCACATCAATTGTTCCCACTCCAAACTTAACCACATTGTTGGACGTTGGGGGGGCTCATATTTAATATTCCTACTCCAAACTTAACCACAATGTGGAAAGTGTTGGACTTTGAGGGGGGGTATATTTACTATTGCCATCCCAAAATTAAGGTAAGTGTTGGATTTTGGATTGTTAGATTTACCATTCCTAATCCCAATTTAACATTGAAGAAAGTGTTGGATTTTGATGAAATCAGATTTACTATTTTCACTTCAATCTTAACCACATTTTGGAAAGTGTTATTTTATAAAACATTACACTGAAATCCAACCCAATTTCTTACAATTAGAAACCTATGAAACACTTAAACTCACTAGCATATTACATGTAAAAATTGATAAATAAATCCAACAAACTATGTGAATGTAATTAAAATCGTTAACTATTAGAAATAGTTTTTTAAATCCACATTTTTTAAAACAAGAAAATTAAAAACAATAAAAATTATTTCAAAACATTAATGCAAAACCCAAACTCAGATTTAAAAATCAATGCTCAAAATAATTCTAAGCTTTATTTCACAAATATTTAGGGCCTAACTATGACCCTTGCAGTCTGACCGCTATGATACTGCGGTCTCTGCCAGGATCGGCGATCCCAATGAGCTGACGGCAAGTGCAGGTTGCAATCAGCTAAGACGGCACTGCATGCAGCTCTGCCCTGCTGATTACAACCGGGTTCTCCTCCAGCCTTTTCATGGCTGGTGGAGAACAGGTACAGGGGGCCACTGGGGAGCCTTTACGCTGCCCATGCCCATGGGATGAGCAGTGCAGGGGTCCCTCTGCCCAGATCCCTTGTAATGCACACTGTCTGCTGTGCAGACAGTGCACATTATGAGGGTGCTGGTGCCCCCTGTGGGTGGCAGTATGGTCGTCGGCTCAGTTATGAGCCTGCAACAATGCTGTTGCCACTTTCCTGCTTGACTGATCAGTTGAAACCTTAGTTTCTGCTTGTCAGCCCATCTGGAAATTCATAAAGGGGCCCGTGGGGAGGTCACCACTACAGTGGCTGCCACCCTGTTGGGAGTTTGGAGGAGGGGTGGTCCCATCTGCCAAACTCATAATCTAAAACATACATCATAAATAACGTTAAACAACCTTAAACAATGTTACATATCATAATTAAAAATAATATTAAATACAGAAAAATTAAAAAATCAATAAATAAACCATATTCTTACATACAATAAAAGATTCCGTGATATAAAAGACTTCAGTATAGTATAGCAATGATACTACTGACTGATGGTGTTTTTTATATGATTTTTTTAAGTATTCAAAAGTGGGTGTGATCGTCGAAATCCTTCTTATAGGCCAAATGATTAGGGGAATGTTTTAAGACTTTTTTTCAAATCTACCTTGCCTCAGACCACCTATACGGTCCTCGTTATTGGGAAAGTATAAGGTCCCAGTTAGTGTTTCGTCTCCCGTCAGATTACGTTTCATATGTTTGTTCTTCCAATTATTTGATTGATTAAGCAACATTGTTTCTCAGATACATTGCTTCTCAGATTCAGGACACTGCTGTTCCAATATGCAGAATGGTATTATTCTACCAAACCAGAGAGGCCCAACCCCCCTTTTCTTAATGTTGTACATAGCAGTTATTTACTGATTCTCAGTTTCTTTTAACATCCATTGAAAATCATTTATCAGAAACTGGAACTGTTTAATTCTATTATTAGGTAACAATACATTCTTAAAACCATCACCCATGTAATACATAGTAAATTGTTATTAGTTGCGTAAATTTTAATTCTTTTATTGTTATTGAGCTGTTCGTGTAACAAAAAGATATATTTTTATATGTGACTATGACGTATTGGCATATATTTCTTCATATGTTTACGTGCTACTGGTGTTTCCTTGCTGTTGTACCTGTTGTGGCAATTCATATTTTCAGGGCTGGTGTTAGGGGTGTGCGAAATTCTTGTAATTTGATTTTGCATAATTTCGTTCTTATTAAAACTTTATGTGCAATTGCAGCCACTAAGCAAAATGCACATCTGTCATATATCCTCACATCCTCACATCAATGTCTGACACAGGAACACATTTTGCACCAAAACATTGTGCAAAAACACACAACCATCATGAAAAACAGTCACTCACATTCTGGTGTTCCTGAGCTTTCCTGGTCAGTTTTTGTAGTGAATGGTACATTTGTAGGAACGTTTTATTGCAAACGGCCAGTAATTAAGTGAAGCGGCCTAATGTTGTAATTTCAGAGCTTTCGCATAACAGCATAACTTAAAATTCCCGAAATTCTGTGAATTATCCTGGTGTGATTTAAATTTCACCAAGGCCTAGTCAGGATGTCATGGAGTTGGCCTGTGTCTGTTCAAGAACAGTATTGTTCTCGTTAGCTCTTGTGAACTTAGTAGCCCTTGTAAGCTCATATTGGCCTCGTTTAGGCCCTATAAAATGTTGTTCGATTTCTATTTTAGTAATATTAGGAGGGTGGTTATCAGTGGTGGCTGATAGATTTGAATAGTGGTGGGGCGCATATTTTAGATCGGAGTTGTAGCGCATGAGCTACCATACCGAAAACCAAGGTGGGGCATGGGCCAGACTTTCAAGAAAATATATATATTTTTTTAAAGATATCCCTGGGATAATACTCTGTTTTCAAACTGCCTCATAGCCTGAGCACATACTGACGCACTCAAACACAATTGGCTTGTTAAATGTATTGAGTCACTAACACTTTACCACATCATTCAGTCAACAACGAGAGAAGCTGGGTCAATGTACAAGCAAAACTAATACTGGTAGCTAAACTCATAACTGTCATCTGTCATTTGAGAGGAATTTTGAAAGGATGGAGTTCTGTTTTTCCAAAATTCGAACTTGTGATCCCCAGGCCATTGAAAATGTCAGAGCGAAGCATTAATTCACTGAGCCATCTTGCTTATTTGGCTTGAAAGGACTTTACAGTTAAAATCCCATTCTGCTATTAAGGATTTTCCCAAAAATGTATTTGCAGATGTGATTCTAGCCAATTCAAATACACTTTTCTTCACTATTTTGTCCCTGATCGGTCAAGCTGGTGCTTGGTTCCAAGACTGCACCATTTGTAGGCAATCTGTATATGTACTATGTATAGGTAAACACACGCTTGACTTTCTTACCGGTAGCATTCAACCTTCCTTTTTAGATTTAAGGAATATTTAAAAATATTATATTATATGTGGGCAGTTACCCTATTAGTCTGAAATGGCCAGTTGCCGAGGCAGGCTCCTTCACATCATGACAGGTGAGAAAAACACTGGTTCCTTCCCTAAAGATATTTAAATCACTATTTTTTTTTTGCTGCTCAAGGCAAGTGCTACTTTGAATCTCAATATGTCCTTGTTATTGTTGACTAGGAATTTACACCGAAAAAGAACGGGCTTTCCTGTTATTGGAACAGGAAGTTCAGGGATATACTGTGCTACCATAGTGGCAGCTTTTTCCGCAAGGCTTTTTCTCTAGTTTGTTCTCTTTCTTCGTTTCTCTTACCTACATTATTTTCATCCTCCCCCTCATCATATGTTACATGTTCTCACTGGTTGTCAGGCTGTCTTATATCTCCTTGTTGTTGTTTTTTTTTAGCTATTTCATTTTTTTTTTTTTTACTCAGCTGCTCTCCTCAGCACCATGTTTTCCCATTCCTTTCCTGTTAACTTTCTCCTCTTAAACAGCTCCACATATTCTACCCACTCACTTGTCGCCAACCCTCCTCTCCAACACTCTCTCTTGAGACTGCGCATTGGGTTATTGTGGCTGCTGAAGATGTTGTGAGGGACACAGGTTCTAATTCTTGTTAGGGGGACGTCAACTGAGGGAAAGCCATTAACAGTGGCTAGCACCAGTTCTCGAGTAGTACTCAGTCAGGAGTGACTGAGGAGCTCATCGTTTTTTGTATTGCTCTGTATTCTGGAGCATATAACGTGCTTCTATGATGGATAATCAAAAATTATAAAAATCAGAATTCAGACGAAAAAAAGTGAATGGGCATTCTCTTTTAATTCCAGAGGGAAAAAGATTGAGAAAAAATGAGGAGTGGAGATAGAGAGTGAGACTACAAAGCAGAAATAGATGAAAGTGGGGAGAGAAAAGAAAGGAGAGATGAAATGAGGAAATTGTGTAAATCAGTGGCGAGGGATGCCAGAACAGTAAAGAAGTGTGAGAGAAAAAAAAGAGTGAAAAGAGAAACAGAAATGGGCAGATACATAAAAAAAATGAGAGAGAGAAAATGCAGTAAAGAGGAAGAAAGGGGAAATTAATATGGGACTGTAGAGGGGGCTGCTGTTCCATGCATTATTACTGTGTAAATATCACTACCCAACTCCAAAGAGTTAATAAGCCCTGCTGGGATTGGTAACCTGTAAACTGTGGGCAAGTGCATGAGCGTATGTTCAAAACGAAAAGCACATCCTTCTGTGCACCACGTTTCCACTTACACTGTCTACCTCCAAACCCCTTGTGACAAATCACTCTTCCAGGAGTATTTCCTTTTGAATGTGATATTTGTATAGGTATTCACCTTTATGTGCACAGTGTATTATTGTATGTAGCGCCTTTTCTAGAACCTCTGCTTTGGACTACAGCCGCTGCTGTTGATATGGCACTTGGAATAAAACTCTGCATGATGAATACATCAAAACAATTGTTTTGCAACCCTCCCTTTGTATCTGACTATTGAGCAAATATAATTAATTGCATGGAGTTGACTTCTCTCTTACCCTCACAATGTTTGAGTGGGACCTAAAAACGACTATGGTAATGAAATTCAAAACACTACAATATGGCTGACTGGGTACATTCAGAGGCTTGTTAGACATATTCAGAAACTTCTGAAGGTTTAGCCGGGTGGCCGGAAATTAAAGTGATTTGGTGCTATGGGCGAAGATTCCCATTTCTATGGACTCACATATCTCCCTATTAATAAATTGTAATTGCATTTACATAGTGCTAACTGTCCCTGGCGAGCCTCCCAAAGCCTTCAATTAATTGCCCACTGCCCTGACGCATTTCCCTGATTTTAGGAGCTTGAAGGCTTACAGCCACTCCATGGGTTTATGTAATTTCATCCCACAAATTGTCCCTGTGTGTTTTTAATGTGTTGTTAATTTTATTTTAATGTGAAGATTTGCACAGTGTAAAACGCACAGTGCCACCAGGGAGCTTTACATAGGGACAACAAAAAATGTTAAAGGCTGACTGCGCAAACAGAAAATGAGAAATAAGAATGAGATTGCTGAAAACGGATACAACCAGTGGCAACTCCTTGCTATGGCGTAGGAGCGTCACCCCCCGCCAGCAGCAGAAGCTGCAAAGCTTTCACAATGAAAGGATAACAAGCTAAGTTTATTATCCCTTCATTGTTAAAAGAGAGGGGCAATGGGGTGACGAGCAGCGAGGGGAGTGCGCTATGCACTCCCCTCAGGGCGCATGTGTGTTTGGCCAGCCATCTCGGGCTGGCCAAATACACATGCGCAGTGTGCTCTCTACAGCCCAGCACTGTGTTGCTAGGCAGGAGAGAGCCTGCACAGGCTCCCAGTCTGCCTGGGAGCACCCCGGCTGGGCACTCCCAGCCAATCCTGACGCTGCTCTGAGTAGTGTCAGGATAGGCCGCAGGGCAGGCTGGGAGCCTGTGCCTGCTCTGCAAGACTGAGCAGCCACAGCGCAGGAGAAGCAGAGCAGAGGTAAGGTGTTTTTTTTTTCTGAGTTTATTAAAATTCTCCCCCCTGCACGCGCCAACCCGCCCTCTATAGCCCCCACCAGGCACGACTGGATACAACCCTTTTTAATATCAAAATACATGTGATACTATTATTACAGGTACAACTACCGCTATCGCATCTGTACTTCAAAGATGTTAGAATTAGAAAGACTGCCTGTTTGAAGCATTAACTATATAATTTCCTGAAAAAAGAACAAGTACTCAGTTATAAAAAGAAAATATAAGTTTTTAGGTCGCCACAGGTGAGTATTTCGGTTTTAGTTCAAAGGGTTCTGTATGCATGTGGCTTAATGCAAGCAGTGCCCGCAAGCTGGAATTTAATCGATTTGCTGTCACTTAAAAATAATACACTAGAGCACGATGGTACGTTAGCCAAAAAATAGCTTTTAAATAGCATTTGCCACCAAGACTTGGAGCAATGAGCGGAGTCTAATTATCTACATGGATAGTTCTTGTTTTCCCTAGCCTGGGACATTATTTCGAGCGCCCTTTTGCCAATGCACGGGCTGGTCGAAGGCACGTGCCGGCTCCTGCTTCGGTCAAAGGTACCGTAAAGCATGTCTGCCGTTCATTCTTCATACTTGCCCTCCACTTCCGTTTTGAGTGCCTGTGCAGACCAAGGTCCCACATGCCACTTGAAAGGAGTGAGAGAGGGTAAGTCCTAATATCATATGCTGTTATCAAGCTTAGAAATAATTGTCCACCTGCAGGTGCAATTAATTGCAAGCGCAAACTGGGAGAGTGCAGACCTCAGCCAGAACAGACCTACTCAAAGCTAGCACCACTTTTGCCTCTCGACAGAACACGACTATAAATATGCAAATTCTAGAACGGGCAGAGAAAAAGATGTTTCCTTGAGGGTGAGAAACTGATTACTGGGCCCAGGTGGCAGAAAACATCAGGTCTGTGCAGAGGGTTCAAGGCCATGCCTGGCTGTCTCTCTAGGTCGCACCCTTTACCAAATCCCTCCATCAGCCGCTTGTTCAGGAAGTGGAGTGCAGGTCAGGGAAATGGAGAAAACATGATCTACACACACGTAGGATACATACACACTCTTAACAACTCATACGCTCATTCACCTGCAGGCTGAAACATAAACGCGCAGTGTCATGCACGCATGCACACACATGCAGTCACGCTCAAGCATACTCATATGGACTTGCACACAGGCAAACTCAAACAGCCACATGCTTGAACATACACACGTATTCTTACAGGCAGACTTCTGACAATGTGCACACTCACTCACATACTCCCACGTTTACCATAAAAGACAATGATCACAAAGTTTTTTCGAAGAAAAACAAAATTCAGGTACCTTGTGATCTAATTCAAATATATAATGAAAACACGGGAGTACTATCCCTAGGTATGTGATTCTTTGGTTTTAGCCCCTTATTTTGCTGTTTGGGAAATGTCTCCACTTACGGAGAATAATCTAATGTTGGCTACGGACGAGTCGCAAGCACATACCCATTTCAATAGGGATCGGGTGTGCTTTGGTTACGGGTCAGCGATGCGTCTCCCTATAAGGTGGGAGTCATAGACATGATATAGCATCATTTGTGATGCATATACCAGGCACGTTGATAATTGATTTCCGTACACCTGGGATATGTGTGCATATTTCTCGTTCTGAAATAATTAGTTGTTGGTGTAACTTTTACTTGAAGATTGGTTTCATTACAGTCATTTGTGTTTATGAAAAAATACTTATGCCTCATAGAGAGCATGGGTGAGGTTTAATTGGAAGCCTTTTATCTTGTGAATAAGCACGGTCGCTTACCAAGGCATATATTGTATTTTTAGAGATCGGACGAATTTACACAGAAGAGTGACAATATATCACGGAGAACTAAGCACGATCAGGTAAGGAGTAGCGCATAGATATGGTAACATGTCATAATGTAATGGGGATCCTCTTCATCTTTAGGATATACAGTTACATATACGTTGAGTAACATATGACAGTGGGACACCAGACCAGATATGCCTTGTTTTTAATATGATATCCGAGCTCGAGTGTCCTTTTAACATAATAACCTCACATGTACGGAGCCTGGTAACTTTGGGTGACTTTTTCACTATAGACTGTGGGTTCTTATGAATGAATTTGGTGAATTTTTATATTATCTAAACCAGATCACTTCAGTTTCTTGTGCACAGAGTATTGTGGGCCAACTTTGATCCGGGTGATGGCTTTCTCTAATTCCCGATTAGGGACTCCTCCCTAAGAGTTTGTGTAGTTTAGTAATAGCCCTGAAGAAGTCTGCTGTGATATCTTCAGCATGAGACGAAACACGTGTTGTCTTGGGCGTTTTTGAGTTAGCTTTGTGAAAATAAAAGATTGCTGACACTACATACTCAACATTGATTTATTTGGAGTGCTTGGAGACCTTATCTTACGTAATGATAGTATGCTTAGCCTTGTAGTTTTTCTCATGTATATATTTTTTAAACATGACACTTATGACCTATAATTGGAAACACGAAAATACAATGCATGTGTTCTTCCACGTAATTTAATGGCTCAAACCCCCTAATTAATATCATTTTTGATTACACATAATGCTCACTGCCACAGATTTCAAAACACTGAGACATTAGCTTAGTTAATAAAATTGTAAAATCCCACACATATGCTGCCTGGGTCGCAGTTGACATCTATAAGCAGCCCCTTAAAGCGTGTGCTTCCATTGTTCTTCTGCGTGATTCCAGAAATAGGCCTTCATGGCGAATTCCCCTGAAGGAGCTTGAGTTTAGAAACACTTTCCCATTGCACATATTGTCTATGAGTTGGTAAAGAGCATTGCGCCATTCGCATAACAGTTGTTCAGGCTCGCTCCTTCCTCAGCTCTCCCCAGCCCCCACCCTACCCACACAATCATAATCATGCACACACACACAACACACACAAATAGGAGTATGCCTCAAACCCACTTACAGTGAGCGGAGACATCTGGCAAGAGATATTACCTGTCAAAAGGGATGTTTGCAGGGCCTAGAAAAGGACCTATCTTCTCAACTAGATAAAGTAGGCGCCTGGCAATGAGCCCATTGGAGCTCTGAGATGACTGGTGCTGGCTGGAAAAATACACTCAGATGGCTTATCGGCAGCGGAGGCATGCTGAGGGGGATAAGTCGGGGTCCACGTTAGCACAACTTATTCGACAACAGCAGACTGGAGAGCCAGTTGCAATGTTACAAAATGAGACGGGAGCCCTTATTAACACACAGGTAGCGACAAATGAAGTATTCAGATCCCATCTGGATCGCTTATATGCGAAACACAAAGGGACAGTCTGAGATCATGGTGCTGTATTCCTGGTGGAGATGACTCTCCCGGCATTAGGAGATGATGAGCAGTCTTCCTTAGAAGATCCCATTACAGAGGAGGAACTCACGGCAGCCATTAGATGACTAAAGACTGCCAAAGCACTGGGAGATGATGGTCTTGCGTCTGAATTGTACCAGAACTATGATGGAGTACTGATAGAGAAACTATTGGAAGTCTACAAATAGGCTCACCAAAGGGGGAGGTTGACTGCCTCCATGCGCGAGGCATCGGTAGTAATACTCCCTAAACCCGCTAAAGATCCGGTAGAACCAAACCAAACGTGGTGTCCATATATGCGGACGAAGCCCCGGTGTCTCTCTGACACCCTAGTTACTCAACACCTATACTCCTGCAGGCACTGCACAATTTTGGAGAGGTGCCTAGGATCTTCATGAAAATCCAAAGTTCACACATATTCCCAATGGGACTGCTAGCAGGAACTCAGATAGAGTTGCTCCCATGGGTTGGTCTCCTGTAGTGTGGCCAGGGAGACAGATATCTGGGCATAAGGTTAGCTTACACAGAACAGAAATTCTTAGATTTTAATATAGGATGAGTGTTGGAGGGGCTAAGGGCGTGGATCCACTTTTGGAAAACACTGCCCCTGTCCTTGATGGGCCAGGCAGCGGTGGTGAAGATGGTTGTACTCCCCAGATGCCTATATAGTCTATGAGGTACCTTCTTTGACACACCAATGGAATATTTCCCTGAGCTGGATCTCCTAGTTGTGGAATGATTCTGGGCTAACAAACGGAAAATAATAGGCCTCTCAATGCTCAAACAAGCCTGGGAACGTGGCAGGAGAGAGATCCCAAATATGGAACTTTACTATATGGCATCCCACCTTCAACATGCAATATACTGGTTAGATGAAAATGAAAACTGAGAGAATGCTCTCCTACTGAGCATGTATGGGGAACAGACAATGTCGCCTTGCTCATGAGCTGGGCGCAGGTGCCAGAAGGAACACCCTATACCATTTGTCAGGTGTGCATGGTATGGGAACATGTAGTCACATTGGTGCTGCATCATGTCCCCTATGCCAGGGACATGCCACTACGGGACTTCAAGCCATTTGCACAAGTTGCTAAGGTTATGTTGGTACATAAATGGAAAAATGGTGGCTGTGAGCTCCAGGGAGATCTTTACCTTGGAGAAGAATTAATTACATAAGCAGATGCCATAGACTTCTTTGAGTTAGGACCAGGTCAATATTTGCAATACGCAAAACATACAGCGACCGCGCAGGATCTGTGGCTGTGCTTCCCAAGGGAACCACCTGATTTGCATACACTGTTTACAATGCTAAACATGGCAGGGGGCAGACAACTGATTTCTCATCTTTATAGACCGCTCAGAGAAGATCTTTCCAAACTCACCCCTTAAGCTGAGAAAAGATGGGAGATAGTGCTGGGTGAAACACTGACTATGCGGGAGTGGGGAAAAGTGCATGCTGGGGGAAAAGTGGTGAGTTTCAGTGCTCACTTTAACTTAATACAGTATAATTATACACACCGGATGTACCTAGCTCCCAAGATTCTCCATCTAATATATACACACTGATCAGATGAATGCCCCTGTTGTGGTTCCCCGGCGGCCAATTTTCTGCATATAGTGTGGCGTTGTCCATTGTTAGTAGGTTTTTGGGGTAAGATAGTTCCAGCCCTTGCTTACATCACAATTTTGGGGATACCATTTGCACCCCAGGCTCTATTGCTGGGACTGCACCCATCACCACAAAAAAAGAAACTTAGTCGTAGATTTACAGTGCTGAAGACCCTACTCGCGAAACGACGCATAGCAATTAGATGGCTGAATGTAGTCCCATCCAAATGCACGGGATGGCTCAGAGACATGGTGGAATGGGCGGTGGCTTAAGAGGTGTAAATGAAACATGTTAGAAAGGATGGTAAACTGATGAATGACCTGGCTGTGTGGGCACAGATGCTGCAAGAACTGTGTGAACCACCTGATGTGATGTCAGGATCCGGGAAAGGGAAATGACGTGGAACTGATCACCCCTTCTACACATAGGCAAGATCGTGTAATAGAGAAAGACAAGCCCTAATTGGGGACGACATAAACAATTACAAACAGCAGCTCTGTTTATCTGATGATAACTCCTTGTTGTTTATCACACATCTGATATCACACCCTAAGATTATGGGAACTGTAAAACATGCTCATACATTGTGAAGAGCGAATCTGCATCGTTTTCCTGTAAAAGTGTAACATCATGTCAACAGGTAATTGGACATGAGGCAGGCCTGAGCCATATATTAGTCTATATATAGCCCCAGCATCCCCTATGGGCGAGCCGCCACTGATAGTTATCTTCCCTAATGCTTTCAAGTATTTCATTTTTAGTGGTAGTCCTGCCGTAGCATGGGTTTGAATACTATTTAGTGCATTTCCAGTGTGTTTTCCCACTGGTGGTGCTCTCCTGACTATAAGTGTATGCTTTATAATTTGATAAAAGCTTCCCTTTCTGGGATTTGATGCACTTTGGTTTTTCTGAAATTTTTATAGGTGGATGTTTGTGAGCATAGGCAATGTATATTCATTTTATTTTTTTTTAAACGGTGCAATACTATATTTATTTTCCCATTTTTATTTAGGAATCTCGTGAGACAGATTTCCTCTTCAAGTAAGATTAATTGATATAAGAGGCTCTCAGCATATATCCAGCTATGGGTCTGCTAGCTCCTGCTCCTATAGTTGTCCTTTTTTCATATAACATTCTCCCCACAATTCTACATTCTACTTACATCATCTCTACATATCTACCCCCACCCCTTAAGCGGAGAAAACAAAAAAAAAAGAAAGAAAGAAAAGTAACTTCAATAATAAGTATGTTGTATGATCACACAGAACTATAATGCAAAATCTTATGAATTACCTGAAACATCTAAATTGCATTAGAACGCAGTAAACTTTCCTTAGCCTCTGGTAATTTGTGATCTTACATAGACTCCCCAGGCTCCACCCAGGTCGTGTGGGGGCCTCCAATGTCGCATTATGTCCCATTAATTATGCACTGGTATTCAACAGATTGTAGTCTCTTCCAGAAATCACTGCTATTTCTCAAATTCAAGCACACAAGGTTTCTATAAAAGTTGTTCTTACTCCTTTCCAAATGAGATTAGAACATTGGAATGTTGCCATGTCCATTGAAGACAATGGAGTGCTGCGGGCTTTTACTGGGCGGTGAAAGCCCGCAGCGCCAACATTCCAATGTTCGCTTTGTTCACAGCAACAGCTGTGAACAAAGCCTCACGGAGCCCGAGGGGATTTTAATCCCCTCAGGCTCCGTAAGCAATTTGTTTTATTTCATAGAACATTCTGCCCTGAGTGGCAGAATGTTCTAATAGCCTTAGAACCCGCCGTAGCAGGCTCTACCGGCTATTAAATGCCCTTTCCGCTGTTAAATGCACTCGCCTTCGGCTCGGGCATTTAACGCGGGAGCGGGCCTTTAATAGCCAGTAGAGCCCGCTACAGCGGGTTCTAAGGCTATATTAGAATCTTGTATTTTCAGTGTATTCGAGGGTTGGTAGCATCACATACCTACCCCTGCACAGTCCCACAGCTCGTAACAACTCTATGTAGGAATCTCATGAGACATGTTTCGTGTTCAAATGAGATTTATTGACAGAAGATGCTCCCAGCATATATACAGTACAGCTCTGCTGGCTCCAACTCCTGTACTGTTCCATTTTCATATAATATTCTTCCCATAATTCTACATTCTGCTATTCTACTTACATCATCTCTACACCTACTTTGCAGGCTCACATTATAACTTATGTTTTGGGTGTTGTCTTTACGTCATCTTAATTGTAGATTTTTACTTTGCATGTTTATTTGGTGGTGTTTTGGCACAGTTTTTGAGAGGAAGACATTTGGTAAGTGTGTCAGTTTATTTTTTAATGTAACATTTTGTTAGGCACTTGTTTGTTTTACTTTATTTTTTAAATATGTTTACATGTCATTTGTACTTTAATTTTAGTTTTGTGCTTTGTTTACAATACACGTTTTGTGGTGGTCTCTGTAATATTTTGAGTAATTCAATGTCTGTGTCTTTATTTTATTTTCCTTTTAGCATGTTTTCCTTCTCATAGAGGGTGCACCTGCAATTAGGGGAAATAAACATGTATCTTAGTTTTAATTATGTGTTATTCTAGGTACGTTTTAGTTATTTTTTGCTTTTACTACTGTTCATATATTGACAAACATATTTTGTTTGTAGTATTTAGTGGGTCATTGAAGTGTTGAAGCCTTCTTTTGTAAGGTTTCAACCCAGCAGAGTGATGCTGTCCTGTTGTAGTTATTTTTCAAAAACCATTTTATTTGTGTTTTGTATGCTTTTGATACTGTTTTTAATTGGAACAGTGTTTCTATTTGTTAGCTATTTTTAAGTATTGTTTGATAGTTTGGTTATCTATCTAATGTATATTTATTTCATTTTGACTTAGTTATATGTGTAAAGGTAACATTATTTCCTTTATTTAGAGTTATATCTATTTTCTGTTGTTCAATATTTCGGTTTTCCAGATTATTGTCATGTTTCCTTAGGTTTATTGTTTAGACAATATTTATTTCCTTATTTTTGCTTACAATATTTTTGTATTTTAGATATTTTTTTCTGCAATATCTGTGTCATTAAGATCTGTGTCTTTACTCTTTAGGGTTGCCATATTTTTGTTTTCAATATTTTTGGCAATATTTTTGTATGTCAATATGGCTTTTTTCAATACAGTGTCATACAGCCACTCTCAGTAGCTTTTTTATTGGATTGGCAAGCTCTGTAAACTGAGGTGTGTATAAGAATCTTCAGCAAACTCCCAATGTGTCCATTAGTTACTGAAGCTTATTAAGAACACTTTTGACACAAAGCCTTCCTTTTGCTACATCTAACAGTAAATACCAAAGTGCAGATTAAAAATGAAGAGCTGTGGGACATAAAGGAATCAATAAAAAGAATAAAAATGGCATAATGGCAATAACATAGAACCATTTAGCACTTTTAGAATGATACTTATTTTTGCATATTTTGGTGGACCAGCGACTACAACCCTTTGAGACAAGGCAATCTCAATGGATGTCACTCTGATTAGAATCAACAGTGCTGCTTCCCCTAAACTTGCAGAAATCTGAAATTAATCTAAAACAATTTTCACGCTGGCTGATAGCTCTAAGAGATCCCAAGAAATGATGGTTTATTTGCATACATCGCATCACAATTGAGTTAGAGGATGTGGACCACTGTTATTTGGATTCTTAAGATAACTTGCATATCCTGGGAGCTGATCGAACTTTGGCCAATGCTGTTATGCAGTCAGGTTATTTTCTTGTTATTCGGGACTTCCCTTGATTCTGGCAAAGACAGTTTGCCTTCATTTGTGATTACAACATGTACTTTCAAGTGGCTGTTCACTTTTTAGTTTATTTTCTGAAATTTGCAGCATCTCTCCCTTGTACTTCACAATATTTTCTATTTAGAATTGCACCTTTCCATGGGCTGGCTGCATCTCTTTGTGAATAGGACTCAATTAGTGAGAGAGGGTTTGGAGAAGAAATAATTTTCCTTCAATATTAACTGAAGATACCAAGCTAGTGTGGATTTGTCATGGTAGTACTGGAGCTAATATCTTCTTAATACTAGCAAAACCGAAACAGGTGTGCTGCATGTAGTAATTCAAAAAAATGATATCTTGAGGATGATATCATGTTGGAAATAGGGTCCTACACACACAGCAATGCAAATTCTTCACACAATAGGGCACAGTAGGAAATTGATCACTTGGTTATATAAGGGGCTCCAAGAACATGATGGAGTATCTGTGCTGCCCCTTAAGTTTGTCTTAGAAACATAGCTAAAGACTGCCTTCAATTATAAGGAGCGGTGAGCCATACTAGAATACCCCTCTCAGATTATATGTAATGCCCAATTTAAATGTATTCATATATGCATACTATACATGGCACACCTCACTCCTTTGAAGATTCAGAAGCTTTTCCCTTTGGCTTTTCCTGATTTCCCCCAATGCATTCCACACCAGCTCACACGGCCCATATGCTTTGGGGGCGTATAAGCTGCAGCCTTTCTGGACTTGGGTGGGTTCCACAATTACTGAATCTATTGAAATATCAGTCCAGGACTGCTATGGAATCGTAATTCTGGGGTTTTATCCCTGGCCTGAGAAAGCCAAACTCATCACTAGATTCCTGGACCTTGCCCTTCTGCGTGTGAGGAGAGCTATTACCAGGAGCTGGCAATCCTCTGTACCCTCCTCCTTCTGTCCTGGCACAAGGGCCTCCAACACTGGGTGCAGGCTGAAAGCACCTCTCCGCACAGGGAGGAGAAATGTGGATTAAATTGTATCCTGATTGCTGACCTCTGAAATGTCTTTGTACTTGCAATTAAAAGCTTATTTTCTAATGACGATCTCCATCCTTAAATGGACACTCCATTACTGTCTTCGTCCCCACTTCTCAGGTTGAGGAGTGCTGCATTCAGCCCTCTCTCTTTTTAAATCCATGGACACATCTATCACCCCCCCATCATGCTTCTTCAGCAGTAGTTATCAATGCCCTTATCATATTGCTAAGCAATGAGCCACTCAACCTCTTTGTCTGTGCTGGATCAGCTCATTAACATGCTGTGATATTTTATTGTGGGCCTCCTCCCCCATGTCCTGGTTTCACTTAAGTATTACTGTTGGGACTACATTTCCATAAACCAGTTGAATCATTGTTTTGACTAATTTGCTGTAATGGTACATTGGTGCATTGGTATCTTAAATTGAAATCTTGCCTGAACTCTATTTATGTACATATGTACATTTTTGGAAATGCAAGTTTGTACTGAAAACTATAAAAATGTTTTTTTTTTTAAAAGTATCAAATGTAATCATCTGAATAGGCCTTGCCCTGTCACGCTTTCTTTCTAGGGCATGTGGCAGTCATTCAAAGGTAATTAGGCATTCTTTTTGTCAAATATTGAATCGATTTGGATAGCCACCAGAACCAGATGCTATCAAAGGAGTGCTAGATTGTCAAGTAAATCCTTGTTGGAGTTTGACTTTCCAGGGGGTAGGGGTGTGGCAGGGAGTACACGTTCAAACTTGTACCCCCTGCCTTACATTTTGGAGGGTGGTGTGGTGATAGAAAACTTAGTTCAGTTAGAACATGTATCACTCACACTAAATATATTATTCACATAGTTGTATTCTTTTAGTGGCAATAAAAAGAAGTTGATAACCATTTCTATATTTCTAAAGGTCATACGCTCCAAAAGTGGGGAGACAGCTACAACCACATGATGGATTGAAGGAGCCAAAGCCACCCACAGTCAGCTATCTTGCTGATTTTCATTCAGAGTTCACTTATGGTTCTTTCACGAGATCTAGAAGGAGCAATCTGCCCAGGTAAAGCCTCATCTTAGATTTCCCAGCAACACAGGCGAGAGCACTGTGGCTGACAAAGATTACTGACCCCCCCATGGCATGGCAGCATGGTTGACGAATTTTCATTTTGTTTCCTTTTCAAAGAGAAACACCGAAAATGTTGGTTTGCTTTTGAAAAAACAAAAATAAAAATGTCTTTGATGTAGGGATTTTTATCCCAATGAAAGGGGACATATATGGATTTATCAAGTTCGAAACCATGATGTTGTCATCGTGGTCTCATGCATACAAAATGCTGGTGGGGATGGCATTACAAGGGCTTTCCCTAAACAGGACAGCCTCTCTGCTACAATTCTTGTTAGCAGATGGGTAGGAAGGTGATGGTTTGCAAGAACAGAGCTAGATGTAACTCCACCGTTTAAAACACTGTGGTTATCCCATCTCTGTAAGAGGTGGAGGAACCAAGGGCCAAATTTACGTAGCTTCAGGATAGCGTTTTTTTTATTTTTTTTTAGACCCGCTATAAATATATGAAAGCTTTTTTATTTAGCGATTCCTAGTGGGTCGCAAATCGACCTACCTCATAAATATTAATAAGGTAGGACACAATCTATGACCTATTAGGATTGACAGCCACCACAGGGATGATGGCTTGCAGAAGTCAGCATGCCACCAAGTCTGTCAATGTGTTTTAAATAAAACAAGATTTTTAAAAAATGCAACCTGTTTTTCGAAAATCAGGATGTGTTTAACAAAAAGAAAAATGAAGAGTAACTTCCATTTTTAAGAGTAGACTGCGTTCCGTGGAGACCACAGCCTATACTTAAAAATATTTTTTTAAGATTCGTAAAGGTAAAGTGTTTCCTTCAGGACCCCTTCTAATTTGTGAACGGGTTACCACCACGAGCCATCTACAGAGATGTGCGACTGGTGCAGCCACACCATGCACTGACTCTGGTGAAGAGTGCTGTAATTAAAAAAAAATATATAATTTAAAAGCATATGAACTTCTTTGTGTGTCAAGCAGTTTTCAGGCAATAAAAATGTCAAAATTAACTCTGGTGATTAATGTTCCTCCTTGCAAGAGATCAGAATTTTAACTAGTGGCAAATTGACCCATCCTAAAGAAGTGTGGATCGTTAATGTGCCTACTGCAAAGAACTTGTACCATGCCGATGACAGACTGAGAGTGAGTGTACTATGAGTAGAGCTATAAAAAATGGAATCTACGTCCGAGAGAGTCAATGGAGAGATGAGGTGCACTGTTGAAGAGTGGTAGCCAGGGAATTCATGTCAAAGAAGGTCCTGGAAAGCAGTGCCAAAAAAGACTGGGGTGCCACTAGCGCTAATGCTGCCCCTGACCACCACTTTTCAATTGGTGGTAAAGTATTAATGTTCTGCAACCAGAATTCAGTCATATTACTGGGAATCATTGTTTGACAGTGGCGCGTTTAGGGTGTCCCTTTCAAATACCGAATTGCTAATGCAAACTGCCATTTGGTAACAAGTTACTGAAGCACATTTTGCCTTTTTTACATTTAAATATACTTTGTTTAGGTCACAGACAACCTGAATCTGCAATTCAGGCTGTTTGCGGCCTTAAAAAACCTTTGTGCATATGGCCCCAGGACCTGGGAGAAGATATCCATTCCCTTTTAGCAGATTCCCTCTTACTGCCCAAATCTAAATGAGACCCTTAGAGGGTGAATACTGCTCCATCTAAAATGTTTTTTACTGAGTAATGCTTTTGTACATGATGTTCTGTACGAAAAAAGCCCCATTTGTATGGTAGATCATTGATGGATTGTAAATTGCTTCTCCACATACATTTATTCTTTTTGTTCGATTGGGCTTCCTTGAGTGCATTACATTAATGGAACAATCTTTTGTAATTTAGTGGACTCAGGAGAGGTGGTAAATTGAAAAGTTAACATTTCATTTTTCATGAGTCCTGCTGGTTTTAAAGCCTTTTGTAAAAGGGGCCTTTCTGTCCAAGTTAAATACAAGCAGTAAAACACTGAATCCATGCAATAATGCCTCATGTTCATAAAAAAACAACGCAAGAACAAACTTTGAAAACAAGCTTTAGTGAACATTCTTTCTTACAGCAAACGTGGTATTAAAGTACATTGTGTTGAAACGTTGCTTTTCTTCATGTGTTTTAATACAGCAGGATTTTCGTGATTTTATTAGTATTTTTATTGATGCAGGTACTTTGAGCAACAATCACTAAAAAAATGTAAAACTATTGGCGAAGATTTACATCTCTGCCTGGATGTGTTTTTCCTTTTTTTTCAATTCATCTCTCTTCCCAGAAAGCTTTTCACAGGCGGAGGGTCCCAGGCATACGACTGGGAATGCGGAGTGACGTTTCTCAAGTGTTCTCATTGGCCTTGTGTAGAAATCTACATAGCATCCATTATAGCGCAGGGACCCAGGGGTGGAACCTACTGTGCGAATGCACTTTTTAAATGTATTTATTTTTTCTCTGGTGAAAACATTTTCCTCTTGGAGAAAGCCCTTCCCCTGCACCCCCAGGCAATATACATATAATCCTTTCCACTTCCCCAATTGTGGAAAGGGCGTTACTTAGAAATTGTCAGGAAGGAAAACGGTCGGATCAGAGTCTGGGAATACCCCAAATCGTAAATGCATAAATAGAAGTAGTAGTGGTAAATACATTTATGAATGAATGAGCACGTTTATCGTACTGATTAATAAACGTCATCAACAATGTACATTTTCAAATAAACAGTAATCTAAAAAAACAACAATAACAAAAAAATGTCTAATTCACAAATACATTTTTTATGAAGTAAAAAGTTGTCAGTACTTTGAGTGATTCTCAAGGTAGCCACAAGTCAGGTGTAAAAATTCTTGGCAGCCATTCAATCAGTCTAGCATTTCGTGTTGAACTTAAGTACATGTCCCTAGATCCTTCTAATGTTGGAAAGAACTGGGCATTCAAATGTAAGAATGTTTCTTGTTTCAGCTTAGATAAATGAAAAGCCCCAGACTTTGTGTGCAGGCCATTCTGACGTAAAAATGAAAATGGAAAAGATAAAAACACTGAGACATAGAAATAGAATGTTACTGGTTTTGACAAAAAAGTGACATAAAAATGGTAAGAGAATTAGAATATAACTGCTCTTGATGCAAATACACTGTTTCCTTTTAACGAAGTATTTATTTTTTGACAACTAGATTAAAAAACTCAGGCGTGCATAGTAATGCCCCATAAGTAGTAGGGGCCAGATGTAGCAACATTTGTTATCGGTTGTAAACACTCTGAATTAGAGTTTGCATATCCAAAAACAGTTTTCCTATGTATCAATTCCAATTATGATGTTGGTAAAGCTCTACTGACTCTAAAATGGGATTGTGACTGGATGCTGCTTCGATATTTGGCAGGGGTGTGTTTTTGGAGTCCTTTTCAAATTCCGAATCTGTTATCTCTCTAGCAATAGTTTGCGACTGTGATTCCGTTCACAAACCACTGAAAAGATACCAAGCACCTAAATTGGACCCATTTGTCCTTGTGAGTTGAGTGAAAAGTTCCTGATAGAGTAAGCAGTGGTACAGTACCACAAAAAAGCAAAATCGTTTGAAAAAAAATCAGCCCTGTTCGCTTAAGGAAACTGGACTGCTTAACAAAATGTACCTTTTTTAATTTCAATGCATTCACAGACATTGGGGTCGCTAGCTGGCCATCATCCATGTGATTGCATCCAAACGGAGTCAATCTCATTTGCAACCTATCAAATGAATAATATTTAGGTAGTTCAGGCTGAGATCCCGCTCTGGTTTAGAATTGTCTGCACCGAAATAATAATACATAGATCAGTTCACAAAATTCAATCCTGTCCACACAAATATTGGCTGCACATTGTGATACACTTTTTCGACCAGTATAATGATACATTTAGCACCAAGTTTAGGTACAGATAATGAGGTCAAGAAAAAAATGAACCCACGGATGAAGATAAACTCCCTCACAGTTTGTCTGAGAGTGAATGAGAGCTTTTAAAGAGCCCTCAGGTGCTCGATGTAGTTGTAGATCGTAATTAAGGAAGGACCCCATAGGAAATATATTTTCCTTTTCTATCTTAAATTCCAACCTAATATTAGATTGTGTACTAGATTAGGGTAGATTAGATTGGGGTAGAATGAGGTAGATTAAATAAATCATGAAATGGAGAGCAATGTGCCATCCCATTATGACAGCATCCCGGGGTATGCTATATGACCACAACTAACTGCTGTCATCAATTTGGTCAAAAGAATTGCTCATAAGAAGGCAAGCACGTTTTACAAGGAACTCAGCTGTTTTACTAAAACCAAGGGCCCAATGTACAACCGCCAAAAATAGTGACTCGCAGTTTGCAATAAATTGCGCCTTACAATTTGTGAGTCGCTATTTCTGATGTGCTTAAAAACTCAGGCATCAAATTGTGACTTGCAAACAGGTCGCATCGCAGTTACCGAAAATGTAATCTGCAAGTCAGAAACTGCTCGCAATATGCGATCGTGAATCAAAAATTGCAATCATAAATTGCAAATTGCGCTCACGCGTACAAATAGGGGAAAATCACTTCCTGGTGCACTGCAAGGACCCTAAAACAGGAAGTGGTGTTCCTGGAGATCCCTACACCAGAGGAACAGCACTTGGCAGCAACACAGCCCCACATTGATGACTACCTAGGCACCACAAAGAACAATGGCTAGCTAAGAGGACAGCACAGCTGTTGTGGAGCGCAAAAGGAAAAAACAATTCTCAGAGAGGGAACTGGACATCCTTACTGAGTCTTGCTGCAACTACCATGCGGAGTTGTTTGGGAGGTTGTCCCAGAGTGTCCCTGAGGAAGACAAGTGAAAAATCCATACGGAGATTTAGATCCCGGTTAATGCCCTGGGAATGGTTGACTGATCAATAGAAGAAATCAAAAAGAGGTGGTATGATTTTCACTCCAGGACCAAGGAAAGGGCTGCAGCCCGACTTCGTGATGTCCAGGGGACAGGAGGAGAACCATCCAATGTGGCAAGCCATCCAGCAGCAAACGCATTGGTCTAGACAACTCTGGAGCCGGAGGCAGTCTGTGGATTTGGGTTCCTGGACACATCTGCACCCCCACTAACCACTGGTAGTTGTAAATTCCCTTCTATTACCACCTTGCACCAACATTCTGCTGAACAAAAGCACGCAACATAGCCTCACACAAATAAGCCTGGTTGGCCAGTGTATATGAGGGAATCACCACAACCATTGCACTATGGTACATGTAGTCATGTACAGAAATAGTGATGTCACTGTCAGCCTGTATTTGTATCTTTATCAAAATAAAAGAACCAGTGTCTCACACACACATTTTATTCCATTTCCCATTTCCCAAATAGATGCACCTGTTGGAACACAGAAAGGGTAATGTGATGAGGGTGAGGACCAGTCCCAGTCTCAGTATCAGCTGGATAAAGGGCAGGCTGATGTGTCCATGAGTCCACCCGAAACCTTGCTGGCCTATGCAAATGCAGCTGTTACACCATCCCATGGAGCCAGTATTGGGAATCCACCAGATCTATAGCAATCGACCCCTAAAAGCATCCCCGTAACCAGGATCTGACTTCTGTGCCCAGTACAACGGGCCCAAAGGTGTCAGCAGGCACTGCATGCTGCACGCTCTCAGGCAGTAACCAGCTACCAGAGTCAGGAAATGTGGAGCAGGCCATGTTAAGGATTCAGCGCCTGCAAAACAAACAGATGTGCATTATCAGCCAGAAAATCTCCCTGGGCTTTGAAACTATCACCCAACAGATGTCTGCCAACCAGAAAGACCTCAACAAAATATTGGATGGCATCAATGGTTTACTTGACCAACTCTGCAGGGAGTTGGCAGAGGAGAGACACTTGTTAAGGCTCCATGAGCACATCCGTGTTACAAGAATGGATGCCCTCAACTGGTCTGTCAACAGGCTGGCCCAAGCCACCATGTAACACAGCAGATGCAAACTGGCCCTGCAGGTGGAGATGGGCCACATCAGTGGTGATGCGGCCACAGGGCTGAATCAGATTACTGCAGCATTAGAGGAAATACAAACTTCCAGCATTGCCAGTGGTGCGAGCTATCTATCTTAAGCAGTGTGTCTGTTACTAAGCCATGTGTCCTATGCTGGAGCAGCAGCAGCACCAGCAAAATCTGACACCTCACATGCCAGACGCAGTACAAGAAAGTGACTGCAGACTGACATTGTGCCTGTGTTGCTTTCTCCTAAATGTTCCCCCATGCGGTGACGTAACTGCACAAGATGTGCAGGCATGATATGGATTATTCTAATTATGGACAGGGTGTCAAACCCTGTTGTTGTTCACATCAAATACATTAAAGTGTTGTCCTTTGGCATTTGACAACAAGAGTTGTCATGTCATTTTTTGTGGGCATGGGGGACATGTGGATTTCTAACCTTGCAAAGTTATGCCTTGTAATGTGGTCCTTGCACCTTCTCCCCTCTGCTGCTCTGCTTCCCTTGAATGGCTGTTGTCTAGGTGGAGTGGGGTCATTGTCATAAGAATCTGATTCTGAAACATCGTTGTGTAAATCACACCTGTAGGCTATGTTGTACAATATTGTGCAGGTTCCCACTATTTTGTACACTGTTTTTGGTGCATACTGCAAGGCTCTCCCACTCTTGTGTAGACTCAGGAACTATGACTTCAGGCAGCTCGACGTACATTCTGTCACAGTCCTTGTCCGCCTATGTGCCATGCTGTAACACCTTTCCTGGGGAGTGTTGGGATTCAAGTAGGGTATCATGATCCAAGGACGCAGGGCATATGCACTGTCACCTGTGAAAACACATATGTGGGTCGTACAACATAAAGATTTACGTATGTACAACTACGCATTTCTGTGCACATCCATTCAATTACCTAATATGAGTCCTTTATCAAAGTCAACCATTTCTATTAGCTGGTATAAGCCACTGTGCCTGATCATATATGAGTTATGCATACTCCCTGGGTATTTGGCTACAAGGTCTGTGATGGTGTTCTGCGCATTGCACACCACTTGCATGTTCATGGAATGTGTGCTCTTGTGGTTCCGAAATATGTATTCTAGATGGGATGGGGGTCTTATGGGCACATGTGTCCCTCCTATGCAGTCAATGACCTGCGGGAATCTTGCTATCTGGTAGAATTGTGTTTTGTTATGCTGCATTTCTTGGTTGTCCCTGGACATGTAGATGTGCTGGTGTATGTGCAGGAGCATTGTGTCTAGGAAGTGGTTGAAGAAACGTGACAGCACACTCTGCAATACCGCTCCAGCCAATGCTATGACAAGCTGGTAGCTATCAATGGCCAATAGGTGGAGGGAGCACGGGACCTGGACATGGGTGGGGACTGCATTGCTGCACTGTGTTGAGCGCTCCAGGTGTGGTTTCAGGATAGCAATTAGGTCAAGGTTCACATTGCTACTTTACTGCTCATATATCTTTTCCTCTGTCTTCTCAAACAGGGCCAGTCTGACCCTGAAGATCCTCTCCTGTCTCAGCCTCCACTGCAGGTCAGCCAGTATTCGTCTCCTCATCACCATCAAGTACAGGGCAGTCATTGTGGGTGGTCCCTGTTGCATTCTGGACCCTGGTTTTATAGGTTGGTTCAAGTTAACACATATTTTGGATTGGTGTTAAATTGATTACTTGCAAACTGATTCGTTGTACATGCATTTTCTGACCTTTTTTTGTGACTCTCAAACCAGTGGCATCGTAATTTCAAGTTTGTGACTGCTTGTCATACATCGCATTCAGCCGCTTTTGCGTTCGCAAACCAAATTGCGACCGATTTGTCACAAATCTTTCGTACATTGGGCCCCAAATTCCTTTTTAGTTATAATGTCAGTTTTTTCCTGTGGTTAACACACAAATGTGCTAGGAAGAATGTTCATGTTGTGATCAAACCTAACATATTATGTGATGCACCAATTTCTAGCATGTATAAGTACAGAAAAAAGTCTTTGAAGTCTAATAGCAGTTTGGTTGAGGATATTAAATAAGCTGCATATTGTATGATGCTTATGTGAACTGACACCAACTATAAAAAGGGTACCCTGAAAAATGGATAAGGGGGCGGGAACAGGGCAAAAGCTAACCAGAAAAAGAAAAACTCCCCACCTCCTAGATAGGTTCCAAAATGGAATCCTTACAATGATATTATCAAAGTTGAGCAAAACAGTGTGTACCTCCATAGATGCAAATAGAAAAATACATAGATATATTTAATACCAAAACACATTTTTCATTTCATCATATATATCATATCATAATTCATAAATTATGGACATAATAAAAAGACTCTTTCTCAATTCTCATTCATACCCACATACTCATTTAACATTCGCCAATAAAAAAGAAGAAAATGTACAAAACCTGTTGGCCTAGTTTTTAACCAAGTGTTCCATCTAGGTGAAAAAACTCTCCTCCATAACTAATTATAAATCACAAAAATAATTTCTAAAGTCCAATATTTTCATTCGATATCTCTGATTGGAGGCTTCAAGTGATGAATATATTCAAAGTCTATTATGTTATATTTTATAGTTCTTGGATGTATTTTCTTCCAATATGCATATTCAGTACAAAATGTATCAAAACTCCACCAGAGGGACATCCAGGCCAGATTATGTCCAATGCTCGAGCCTAAGTACGTTTCGGTGTCAAGTGACCAGCTGGTCACACCCTTCTTCAGGGCACGTGTTTATCCATCATCATCACTAGTTAAACATTTTTTTGCATATACAGAGGTCTTGTCCACACAAGTCAGTCTGTGGATAAATCAATAAAGAAAGTCCCAAAATCACTAAATGCTCAATCGACATTCAGACTTGGTAACTGCATCACACACCCGGTGTGTTAGGAGAATACACACATTGTTGTAGTATTTCTTAATATACTAAACCTCTCATTGTATATTTGTGCACCATAAGTGTGACCTCATGCATTACACCTGTGCAAAACAGTAACAACCAATAGACTTTCTAGAACACAGATATAATAAAGACAAAGACAGTAGGGATAGATATCAAAGAACAGCTAATAGGTGCTCACTCTGTACATTGTGGTAACTAAGCTTCTAAGATATACAACTAGTGAAGTCAAAAACACTTAAATATACAATCCAAAAAATCATGAAAGAAGAAAATAGAGAAGAGAGAAAAAAATAGGGGAAAATAAAGAGGGAAAAATAGAGGTAAGAAAGAAGAAAAAGGAGAAAAAAAGAAAACTAAAAAAAAGGGGGTTAACCAACTGTTCTTTACTAATGATGCTCTTTTTAAAGGGAACAGTCACTATCCGCCACATGTAAGCACCTCATATGGGTGAAGATAAAGGCCCTCATTACAACATTGGCGGTAAATCCCGCTTACCGCCGTGCAGAAGACCGCCAACACACCGCCGCAGCTGCAGAATTCCGCTACAGCTATTACGACCCACAGCTCGGAATCCGCCAAAAATCCAGACACCTACACAAGTCCGCCACACCAAAGGTCAGTGATAAACTGGCGATAACAAAACCTTTACCGTCATGCCAACAGGAATATGCCCACACTATCACGACCCACGAATCCACGCGGCGGTCTTTTAACCGCGGTAAACCATTAGCGGTACACATCGCTGCGCTCAAAATACACACACATTTACAAAACACAACCACATTGGACAATTCGAAATACACACACCTGATACACATACACACACCACTCCACACACTCAATACAATATAAAACACACACCCACATCACCCACAAACCCTTACGACCAGAATTGTGACAGAAGGCCAGAGAGAGACACCACCATCAACAAACTAGCAGCCACAGCCACTCAACACCATCACTCACACAACATCCACGCACCTCACACAATACACACAAACACATCACAACACACACCACCTCACACATCACCCACACCACCCCATGGCACCGCAAAGACACCCCAGGTTTTCTGAGGAGGAGCTCAGGGTCATGGTGGAGGAAATCATCCAGGTAGAGCCACAGCTATTCGGATCACAGGTGCAGCACACCTCCATAGCTAGGAAGATGGAGCTATGGCACAGAATTGTGGACAGGGTCAACACAGTGGGACAGCATCCAAGAACACAGGATGATATCAGGAAGAGGTGGAACGACCTACGGGGGAAGGTGCGTTCCGTGGTCTCAAGACACCAGATTGCAGTTCAGAGGACTGGCGGTGGACCCCACCTCCTCCACCACAACTATCAACATGGGAGGAGCAGGTCTTGGCTATACTACATCCTGAGGGCCTTGCAGGAGTAGCAGGAGGAATGGACTCTGGTAACTCAAATCTTTAACTACCATATCCCCCACCCTACCTGCATTCTATCACATACCCCCACCCTCGCCCTTACCCCCATCACTACAACTCCTCACATATGTCCCATTATCACAAACCACACATCCCAACACCAAGCCCTGCATGCAACAACAAAGCATGGACACCCATCACCAAAGCATGTCCACTACAGATACCCACACAGACCCCAAACAATTATCACACAAGGTCCTACACAAGAATGTAAGCACCCACCCATTGCACACCATGGCACACACAGATGCAATAATCTTGCCTTTACACCCCTGCAGGACCCCTACCCAACGTCACCGGACAGGAGGTTCCAGACATGTCCACCCCCGCCAGAAGAGGCCCAAAGTGATGACAGCAGCTCTGTCCAACTGGATCTAGATGACCAGCCCAGCTCATCTGGGACCTCGGGACAGTCGGTTCCCCTGACACAGTCACAGGCCACCAACGAGCCTCCCCTCTCATTAAACACCAGCACAGCACCCACCCAGCGGGCCCATACCTCTGTCCCCAGGACACGTCAAGCAGCAGTGTGTCCACCACTACAGGGAACCCAGGCAAACCCACCACCCTAAGAACAGCAGGGACCTGGGGGCAGTGGCAGGGGGCACACGGTTCAGGGGACAGAGGCCCAGGAAAACAGGGGAACTGGGAGGTCTGCTGTGCGACACGGGGAGGACAGGCCCAGGGAACCCACTCTCCACGAGGCCCTCTCCAACATCATAGGAGCGTACCATCATTCCCAGGAGACTATGGCAACGGTTCTGGCCAAGTTTCAGGAGACCCAGCGGCTGCAGGAGGAACAGTATTTGGGGTTCAGGGAGTAACTCAAGTCCATCAACACCACCCTGGGCACCATTGTAGGGGTGCTGAAGGACCTCCTGAACACCAGGAGGGACACTGTGGCACAACAAGGGGCCCCTGACACTAGCCTGGATGATGAACTGCCCACCACTTCCGCCGGCGCTAGTGGAAAGGAGGCACTGCCACATGACCACAACACCAGCACCCCACCCCCTGCAGATGGAGAACCACCCTGCAAGCGGTCCCTGAGATCCAGGACAAAGACAGAGAACAATGCCAAGACCCCTGCCAAGAAATGAGACCACCCTGATTGTCATCCTTCTGTCCCACTTTGTCACTCTGTCCATCCTTAAACTGCCCTTGCTCCACTTCCTATGCCCCTTTGGACAATGCACCTGTGAGACAAATAACTGGACTCTGCCATGAACATTCGTCCACCATCACCCCTGACCATTTTACAACCCCCTCCACTATTTAGCACTTAAATAAACACCCTTGAATCACAAAACAATCTGGAGTTAGTCTGTGCTTTCACAAATGTGTATTTGCAATAATTGAGGAAAATAGCAATGTCCATTCTATTGTCTACATACCTATGTCACACAGCTCTAGTCCATGAGGTAACATAGCAGAGGTCACACAGTGGGACCCACATCTGTAAAATGGAAAGGCAAAGTGACAATTCAGGGTCCATACACTGGGTGAAAGTGACAGACAGATGATAGGTCTAACAATGTTTTCAGATGTAGGAGGTAGTGATGTCTTCTTACCAGTGTCTCACTGGAAGTATTGCTGGATCACGTTGTTTCTGTTGTCTATGTCCTCTTCTTCTGCCTCCTCTTCTTCACTGTCTACAGGCTCCACAGCTGCCACAAGACCTCCTTCTGGACCATCCTCCTTCAGAAAAGGCACCTGTCACCGCAAAGCCAAGTTGTGCAGCATACAGCAGGCCACGATGATCTGGCACACCTTCTTTGGTGAGTAGTATAGGGAACCACCTATTATATGGAGGTACCGGAACATGGCCTTCAGGAGCCCGAAGGTCCTTTCTATCACTCTCCTAGTTCACCCATTTGCCTCATTGTAGCATTCCTCTGCCCTTGTCCTGGGATTTCTCAATGGGGTCAGTAGCCATGACAGGTTGGGGTAACCAGAGTCACCTGCAAATGTTGAGGGAAATCTGTTAGACACACACTAACCCTTAGGGACAACCCCAGACCCAGACAACTATTCACAGGGTATGGGGTCCTTGTCCTCACCTATTAGCCACACACAGTGCCTCTGGACTTGCCCCATCACATAAGGGGAACTGCTATTCCTCAGAATGTAAGCGTCATGCACTGAGCCAGGAAACTTGGCGTTCACATGGGAGATGTACTGGTCGGCCAAACACACCATCTGCACATTCATTGAATGGTAGCTCTTCTGGTTTCTGTACACCTGTTCACTCCTGTGGGGGGGGCAAGGCCACATGTGTCCCATCAATGGCACCTATGATGTTGGGGATATGTCCCAGGGCATAGATGTCACCTTTCACTGTAGGCAAATCCTCCACCTGAGGGAACACAATGTAGCTGCGCATGTGTTTCAGCAGGGCAGACAACACTCTGGACAACACGTTGGAGAACATAGGCTGGGACATCCCTGATGCTATGGCCACTGTTGTTTGAAAAGACCCACTTGCCAGGAAATGGAGTACTGACAGGACCTGCACTAGAGGGGGGATTCCTGTGGGATGGCGGATAGCTGACATCAGGTCTGGCTCCAACTGGGCACGCAGTTCCTGGTTTGTGGCATGATCAAGTCTGTAGGTGACTATTACATGTCTCTCTTCCATTGTTGACAGGTCCGCCAGCGGTCTGTACACCGGTGGATGTTGCCATCTCCTCACCTGCCCCAGCGGACGTGCCCTATGGATGGGAACAGCGAGCACAGAGTCAGCCAACACTGAGGTAGTAAAAAAACAATTTTATTGCACACATTTGTCAACATGCTATGTGCCTGTCTCTGTGTATATGCAAGGCCTATATATGTGTGACGCATTTAAAATTAATACCATGTGGCCCCCTGAAATGGCGGCTGCCTTACCTGTAACGTGGGACAAGGGGATATGAGGTAACTGCGCTGGCGTTGTACACCGTCGCTGTAGGCCGTCGAAGACCGCGTCACAATCCTGCATTGGTTAACATTGGGCCCTATGGGTTCCAGGAGCCAATGACTATGTACGCCGGCGGTAACAGTACGCACCGCCGCGGACTTGACTGCCATTTTCTGTCTGTTCACTCACTTGATACCTGATCTTCGACAGGAGAGGACCTAAATTGCAAGTGCTGCTGTGACCTCAGTCTGGAAGGGACGATGGCTCATGTGTCTGGGGAGAGGGCCCCTGCCTTCACATCGGAGGAGTTGGATAAACTAGTGAATGGGTCCTCCCCCAGTACACACTACTCTACGGTCCTCCAGACAAACAGGTGAGTACACTGTGAGCATGCTGTATGGGCAATGCCTGTTTGGAGTGGTGTGGATGGAAGATACGGGGGGAGATGAGGCCTGCATGATCGGACGGTGAGTGTATGTGCATCAGGGCAAGGGTGGGAACGTGGGACAATGACTGTGATGGTCTGGAGGGTGAAAGTTTTACATTTTCCCCTGTACTATTCCTCTAGGTCAGCGCCCACCAGAAGAAGGATATTTGGTGTGCCATCGCCAAAGACGTCCGGACCCTGGGGGGTCCACCACAGAGGGAGCACCCACTGCCGAAAAAGATGGGTGGACATTGGCCGCTGGAGCAAGAAGACGGCGGAGGCCAAGCTGGGGATGGCCTCCCAACGTGGGAGGGGTGCCCGTCGCACCATGACCCCCCTGATGTTCCAGATCCTGGCGGTGGCGTATCTGGAGTTGGATGGGCGCTTGAGGGCATCACAGCAGCCACAAGGGGGTGAGTACCGTCACATCCATCTGACTCTGCGTGCATTGGAGGGGTCTGGGTGGGGGAGCTGGGCAGTGGGTTCCCCTAGGCTAGGACGAGATTTGTAGGCAAGGACCCTTTGTGAGGCAGGCTAAGTGGCACCCCATCCCCACCAGTGGCAAGAGCCATCTACACCTAGTCAGGCTCCTGTGACTTCCATTTGTGCAGCAATCGGGCATAGGCCATGTACCCCATTTCCCTGTGAATAATTAGGGAACTCTAAGTGCATAGCGCAGTGCAGAGGGCTGCTGTGTCTGTAGTGTCCGCCGACGGTAGCGGTATTGTATGCACTGAACATGTCTTTCTTCTGTCTCCCCTCCCCTTTTTTTGGCCTCCCTGTTCTTGTGTGCATTAGCATCATCAGGCGGAGATGCTGTGCCACCGGAGCTGCAGGGAGCTGCATCCCACATGGCCCTGGAAGGCAAGATAACGGAGTCTGAAGTCACCAGTGGGACGGAGGGCGAGGGGAGCTCCACGGCTGGGACAGGAGCTGAGACCAGCGACACCAACTCTTCCTCTGATGGGAGCTCCCTTGCGGTGGCTGGCCCCTTTGAGCCCACCGCATCTACAGGTACATCCGCCACCCCCCCTACCACCACCGCCCTCCCAGCAGCCCCTCAGCGTGTGTACCGTGGCTCTGGCCCAGGGACCCTGATAAGCATGTGCCCTGGACACTACAATTTCTAGGCTACATCATACATCAGGCAAAAAGTGGGGGGCTAACCATGTCAAAAAGATACCTCTCCTCACAAATACTACTCAAGTGTTAGTCAACCGGAACAAAAGAAAAGACTAGTTTGAAATTAGAGAAGAAATATTGTATATATTCCTGATTATAAAACCTTGTTAACAGAAGACTGCAACTAATTCCATATGTTAGTGGTAAGCTATGATATGTAATTCCTTCTTGTACTGATGAAGGAATTTGCGTACACCCATAACATTCTCTTACATCCATTGTCTCAACATATTCATACAATAAGCGAGAGAAACCATTGGAAGAAAGATCTTCTTATGAGTTGTCTAAGCGTAAGTATTTCTCGGCTTTCTTAAACTTTTCTAATTTAGAATGTGTTGTAGTCTCTAGAGAAGGTGTATAATTAGTTTCAGCTTGATCAGAAACACATGTGCTTACAATCAATAGCAAACTTACTAGCACAAATACAACTGCCAATCCAATACACATACACTAGCAACATTCATTGCTTCTTTTGCGATTGGTATGCATGGCCTGTGAAGAGTCCGAAAGTGAAAGAAAAAGAAAAATAGATTTAACGATGCAGTGAAACAAAAATCAAAAATAATCTTCAGCCTTCTTTGCGATTGTTTACAGCAGCTTTCAGGCTTTTCCAGACCTTTTCAAAAATCGATTTAGCAGTGTTGTCAAAAATCAGTCTTCAATGTCTCTTAGTAGATCATATTCTGCTGATCACTAACTATTACTTTTAGTGTATACTGTCTCTCTTGTTCAATTGGCAATTGTGATTTCAAAATTCAGTTCAAATGCAATTTCAAGTTCCAAAATGTAGAACTGGATTCTCATGGTAAAAACAAAAGGACATAAACTCATGTTCCCACTCATCAGCTGCAAGGTACGCCCATTCAGAACATGAGTATCTTCGGCGTACAACTCTTTTTCTTTTTGATTTTCGATTTGCACTTCTTTCTCCTTCACTCAGATATGCTCCTTCTGTTGTTTCTTCAGCTTTCTCATTCATAGTTAATAATACATCAGAAACCTTTTCATTTGTTTGCAGAGTAGGCCACTTGTCTCCATTTACAGTTTTTCTAGACAGTGATGGCAAAACTGCACTATGCTTCTTATTGATTCAGCAGGGATTTTACTTAATTCACCTTCACCATTAGCCACCTCAGGAGGAGTCGAATCTGCATGACTTTGATTCAACTCATTTCCACTCTCAGTTCTTTCAGGAAACGTGATCTGTTTCAACTGATTTTCACAATCATCTGCTTCTGGAAGAGTCTTTTGGTTCAGACTTAACTCTCCTGCTACATCCACTTCTGATTCTGCTGATGCTGATAGAGAAATGTCAGGATTATCCTCTATTTCATCTCCCAGAGCATCTTCACCAGTTTGCACTGTCTTTACCCTGCTTCTTTAGACTGAACAACGTCTGCTGCTGTTCTCAGCAACACTGGATTTTCTTCATCATCCAAAGGATATGGCACTTTACGAGTGTGGCTGGCGTGGAGCCAGTTCAGGATACCAGCACACCTCACAGCAGTTGTTGTCACCAGAATAATCTGGTACAGGCCCTTCCATCTAGGTGCAAGTCTTCCGCACGTGGTTCTTGATCACCACCCAATCACCACCTCAGGGACTGTGACACTGATCTTTGGATGGTGGCATGGCGGTAGCTTCCACCTGGTGAGAAAAAGAGCAAACCACATCAGCTATGCAGTAATCCAACACCAAGTCATCTGTTATGCTCAGAAGTGCATTTGCAGGAACAGCTGGCAATCTCATTGCTCTGCCCATTAGGATTTCATGGGGAGAGAGTACAGTCTTTCTGTCAGGTGTACTTTGCATGCTCATTAAGACGAAAGGTAAAGCATCAGGCTATTTCAGGCTAGTAGAGGCACACATTTTTGCAAGTTGAGCCTTCAGAGTGCCATTCATTATTTGCTTTACTAATCCAGAAGCTTCAGGGTGATAGTTACAGTGCAGCTTCTACTCAATCTTTAAGGCTGAACATAGTCATTTTATCACCTTGTAATTGAAGTGACTTCCTCTGTCTGATTCTAAAGAAGCTGGAAAACCAATCATTGGTATCAACTCTCTAAGTAAAAGCTTTGCTACTGTGAGGCTATCATTTCTACATGGTAGGCTTCAATCCAGTGACTAAATATACAGACAATCACCAACACATATTTCAAACCACCACAGACAGGCATCTCAATGAAATCTATCTTCATGCTGTTAAATGGGCCACCTGCTCTTCCAATGTGACTCAAATTAACAACAGTTCTTTTTCCCACATTCATTTGTTGACATGTAATGCATCTGTGGCAAATTGCTTCAGCAAACTGTCTAAACTTTGGATTGAACCAGGATTGCTTAAATGTTCGAATCATTGCATCTCTGCCAATTTGTGTTTGACCATGATAGCATCTTGCCATTTGCGTCAGTAAGCAATTGGGCAAAACTACTTGCCCTTCATTTGAAACCCAGATTTTATCAATTTCTCTTTGAATGCAACCCAAGTTTATCCAGCTTTTCTTTCCATCTTCTGGAACCTCATCCTGACATCTTTTTATCTCATCCCAAGTGTCAATTACTGTCATTAAAGAACTTTGACTTGTCTCATCAGTATTCATTGCACTAAATTTTTTCCATTCTTCATTAAAAGCGAAACAATTTAAAGAACAGGATCGAGCAACTTGATCCGCATAGGAATTTCCCTTGGAGATGAAATCGCTTGACTGAGCACTGCACTTAACCACAGCAATCTTTTCAGGTAGTTATAGGCTTGTAACAAATCATGAATTCTGTCACCACTTCTGATTGGTGAGCCATAAGAGGTCATAAAACCTCTCTGGGATCACAACTGCCCAAAATCCCGCACAACACCAAATCCATATTGGCTGTCTGTAACAATCGTAATTTTAAGCTGTGCAAAAATTACAGCACACTCTAGTAGGAGATACCAATTAAGCCACTTGTGCAGAAAATATTCCTTGAAGCCATGAATCATTGAGTACACCAGAAATGGTGCACACAGCATATCCATATTTTAATGTTCCTGCATTATCTCTCAAATAGGAACCATTAACAAATATTATTTGATAATTTTTCTCTAACGGAATATCCTTAATATCATGTCTGGATTTGGTGCACGACTCAGTAACCTCTAGGCAGTCATATTCAACTTCCTTTATGTTTTCATTTTCAACATTGTCTATTGGGAGCAAGGTTGCAGGATTAAGTACAGTGCACCTTTTAAGAGAGACATCTGGGATCCTAAAATCAACAACTCCTATTTCGTAAGACGGGCATTCGTCAAATACTGAGTCTTAGTCCTGGTAACCAAGACCTCAACTGAGTGAGAGATCAATACAGTTAAAGGATGTCCCATTACAATGCTCTCACTTTGAGTGAGACTCACACCAAATGCTGATACCTGCTTAAGGCAGCCTGGTAAAGCGGCAGCAACCGGATCCAATGTAGCTGAAAAATATGCTACAGGACAATTTATGCCACCATGTACCTGTGTTAGGACAGAAAGTACACAGCAATCACGTTCATGGTAAAACAATAACAATTATTTTATGTAATCAGGCATTCCTAGAGCTGGTGCTCTGCACAGACTCTTTCAGCTCAGTAAAAGGTTTCATACAAGCTTCATCAAACAGAACAGGGTCAGTAATGTCTTTGTGGGTCAGTCTCTGCAGTGGCTTTGAAATAACAGAAAAAGAAAGAATCCATTGGCGACAGTAACTCACCATTGCCAGAAACATCCTGACATCTCTTTCAGTAACAGGAGTATTCATTTGCAAAATAACTGTAAACCTTTATCTGGACACCTTCCTTGCACCTTTCTCTGATGTCCCAAGTATTTCACCTCTTTTTGACAGTATTGTTATGTTGCTGGGGACACTTTGGCCCTCGTTAATAGTTTGGCAGTCTTTCAGCAAGACCACTGCGGTTGTGGGCACCAAAAGACCGCCAGTGTCCACAAAGTATTCTGCCCAAACAGCTACAAAACGGACACTGCCAGGACGACCGAGGGCAGGATAGAGGAGGTCCCATCACCAGCACCGCCACACCAAACAAATACGGCCCTCCATATTATGACCAACAAATCAGCACGGCGGTCATTGCATGTCTGAAACCATTGGTGGGGTGAACCACTGCAGTCAAAAACACACCTCTACCAGAACACAGCACCACATTGGACAAATCAAATACCTCAAACCTGATACACATATACACATTAGACACACCAACAAACACCATTATAAAACACCCCCAACACAACCCACAACCCTTTGCAACCAAAACGAAATACACCGACAGTGAGGACCACACAAACCAAAGACACTGCACACGTACACCATACACACTATAACACACCACACTCAACACACGCACACATCTGCACCATTGACACTATACACACATCGCTGCAGCACATAAACACCACAAAAAACCAGGACACACAACTAAGCACCCTCCACCCTACACTGCACCCTTGAACACTAAGCCCCTCCCCCCACTCACAACGCAACCACCATGTCCCGTCAAAAACACCCACGCTTCACAGACGATGAGTTGAGGTTCATGATAGATGAAATTGTCAGGGTAGAGCAACAACTGCTTGGAGCACAGGTCCAGCAAACATCCATAGCCAGGAAAATGGAGTTATGGCAGAGAATCGTTGACAGGGTCAACTCAGTGGGAACCACCCACACACAGGGGAGGACATCCAAAAGAGGTGAAACGACCTAGGGAGGAAGGTGCATTCCATGCGTCCAGGCACCAAATTGCCATGATGAAGACTGGTGGTGGGCCCCCACCTCCTCCCTCAGAGCTCGCATTGTGGGAACAGAAGGTCTTGGACATCCTGCATCCTGAGGGCCCAACTAGAATACCTGGATGACTGGACACAGGTAATGAACCCACGCGCCCCTAGCACTAATTCGGCCCTCCAGCATGCTATCCTACAACCCTATCACTCCCCAAGTCAGCCTAACTTCCACTACACCTCCCACACCATCACCTAAAGCACCTCTCCTGCATGCCACACCACCACCCAGCCACAATGGCCAGACGGTCCCTGGTCACTGCATGATCCTGGATATTTTGTCATCACTTGGGAGATGTATTGGTCTGCGAGACACACCACCTGTACATTGATAGAGTAGTAGTTTTTCCTGTTCCTATAGACTAGTTAATTGGCCCTGGGAGGGACCAAAGCAATGTGGGTGCCATCTATGGCCCCAATCACATGAGAGATGCATCCAATGTGATAGAAGTCAGCCTTAACAGTAGGGAAATCAACACATCATGGGAACCTGATGTAGTTGTCCATGTGTTTCAGTAAAGCAGACAGTACAGCTATCAATACAAGACTGAACATGGGCTGTGACATCTCTGTTGCCAAACCCACTGTAATCTGGAAAGAGTAAGAGACAGGAAGTGTAGCACAGACAAGACCTGTACTCTGGGAGGGATGACATAGGGATTACATATAGCAAACAACAGATCTGGCTCCAACTGGGTACATAGTTCCATTATGGTGTTACGATTCCGACGATAGGTCTGGATGATGTGTCACTACTCCAGGGTTGAAGGTACACTAGGAGGCGGTACACTGGTGCATGTCTCATTGTCCCCATTACTGGGTATCTAGGATAAAGAGGAGAGAATTTACAACTTGTTGACCACTCAACACATGCTAGCTAACAAGATCCTTGTTGTGGACAACATAGAATTAAGACAGGCCCCAATAGCCGCACATACCATTATGGCCATTTAGAGGGCCTACGTAAACCAACCTAGCCGCCCATTACAGGGCCTGGACAACAGCATGTCACACACATCACATGTCCAATGGTCCATGTAAAATCTGCATATCTGTCCAGGACGTCCCACGTATGTACAAATGTCACTGCCTCATATGGTTACACCGCCTATGAGGTACTGAGCCGTTGGTCATGCACTGGATTTAACACCCACCCATTGTACACCACTGTGGCATGATAATCACATTTATGGGCCCTGCCATGATGGCAGAAAAGAGGCTTACACACTGCACTCAGTACATATGTCTAGCATGATGCGCTTATTTTTTGTTTACAAACCATTATATGTGCCTAAAATGGCAGGAGGCGAAGTGTCTCCTTCACCGCAGGCACCGCTGCTCCTGCCCCAGTCAGCCCTGCTACGCTCAGTGAGAAGGCTATGGGCCTCCTGAGGTCCATCTCTGTGGGTCAATCAACCATTGTGAATGCCATCGAGGAACTGGAAGCTCAGGTACAGCAGAGCAGTGTGTTCCTGGAAGGCATTCAAGGTGCCGTGGCTGGCCTGCAGAGATCCTTTCAGGTTCTGGCCTCCTCGGTAATTGCAGCCAGTGTCACTTTGTTTTCCATTCCCCCTCCAGCTACCTCTGCCCAATCACATACCCCATTCCCCACACCCATCCAGAGCACACAGTCAGACCACCATTCATCCATCTCAATAGACACGGTTTGCAGTGACAAACACAGCCACCACAAGACCCACCACCAGCATGCACACAGACAACACCCACCTGCACACACAACTCCCTACACTGACCCCCACACCACCCCCTCCTTCACAGACACTACACCACTCACACCTGCTGGCATGACACCAACATTCCCTGATCCAGTCACAAGTCCCATCATACCCACAGTCACCACACTTCCAGACCTGCATACATCCACCCCATTCACCAAATGCACACTCACCACAACTACCAAAACCCCCACATGCAGCACACCCACCGTACCTGCAGGTACCACCCCAACAGACATTCTCCCATCGACCATGGCATGCCCCTGCACCTCCCCCTCCCAAAACACCTACACTCGCACACCCAACAGACATCCAACACACACATGCAATCCATCCATGCACCTGTACCCAACGCACCTACACGGACACACCTCACAACCACTCCCTCCACTCCCAAACGCTTTTGCCATGACCCCCCTTGTGTCCCTAAGAAAAGATTCCTTTATGAGTTTTCCCTCTTCCCTACCACGCTCCCACCCTGTGATTCCTCAAAGTGGCCCTCCCTGAGCCCACCCCTTCCACCTCCCAGTCCTCCTTTGCCCCCCTCCCCGGTGTTACCCATGTCCCTCCCCTGCTAAAAAAATCAAAAAACCCAAACCCAAGCTTCCCCCTCCCAAGGACAAACCTAAAGACCCTCCAACAAAACCCAAATACAAGCCCAGCCCCCCAAATCCAAAGGCAAACCCAAGGGATCCCCCCAAACCCAGGACCCCTTGACCAAAACCCCATCACCTGCCTGCCTCCTTGATACCCCTACCATGTGGAGGCCACTTGGCATTCAGGAGTCAAGTTGGGGCAATTGCAAGTGCCATATATGCCTGGGGCACTTGGACTTTTTGGACTGGTCAGTTGGCCCATTTTGTACATTTGTTTTGTGATGTGCTAATAATGCCTCATATATATGGGCCAACCGCCTGTTGGTCTCCATGGAGACATACTTATCCTGCCTTTCCTTTGTGATGGATGTGTTGTATTTGTGCAATTTGGTTTGTGCGTGTTGTATGTATGTGTTGTGTTTGTATTGGAGCATGTGTTGTGTGATTTACTTGTGCAGTAAACTTGGTGTGATGTGTTGTGATGGTGTTGTGTGGCGTTGTGTGGTTGTTGTGTGTGCGTGCATGTGTGTGGTGATGGATTTGTCATGTGTGTTGTGTGGATGTGGTATGACATCTGACACGTTGTATGGCAGTGTTCGGGTATTGATTGGTTGTGTGTGGTTGTTACGTGTTGCTGTCAGTATGTGTTTTCATGTGGAGGTGTTCAGTGTTCTTCCTTGCAAATGCCTATCTGTGTTTGCAGTGGTGATGTTGTTATGAGAGTCTGTGGTGTTGTGTATGTTTGTGTCAGATAATGGCGGTGATGTGTGTGTGCGGGGTGGTGTGTGGATGGCACGTGTATGTTGACCGTGGTGTGTGTAGTTTGTGTGTACGTGTGTATATGTTGGTGTGTGTGTGTGTGTGTGTTCGTACAGGTGTTTGTTTGCAAGTGTATGGCCGTCGCTAGCCATCCCGGATGTGTGTGTTGTGTGTGGGTGTTTACTAATGCCTTTCCCTCCAGTGTGTACTAGGTGGGAGTACTTATGGTTGTTTTCTGCGTTGCTGTTGCTGGTTCTGGAGTCGTAGTGCCATCAGGAGCAGTGGGAAGACTTCAAGTTCAGGTTCCCTGGTGGCTCCGGACGTGTCTGAGTTCTTGAAGGTGAGTGTCTCCTTTTATACTGTTCATTTCAGCCAGGGTTTTGGTGGTGGTCCAACCGCCCCAGAAATCCTCGTAATGTGCAACCTCGGAATATGCTCGGCTGTAACATGGTCCCCGCCAGACTGGTGATGCCTGCCACTGGCCGTGGCGGTCTGTCCACACTGGCGGTACTGGTGGTGTATTGGCTGTGTTACGGTGGGGACACCACCATGGTCATAATATGGTGGTCTTTTCTGCCGGGCTGATGATAGTGCGACTGCCACCTCCTCTGTGGCGGTTCTCAGACCGCCAAATTCGTAATGAACGGCCTTTACGTCCATTTTCGCCCATATGATTCAACAAGGCAATAGTATCTTGCTTGCATGCTTCCTGTGTCTTTGAAGCAACCAATAAAACCAATGTATTGTACTAATGTTCATTGGAAAGGCATTTCCAATGATTCCAAATTATTTTTCAACACCTGATTAAATATTGATGGGGATTCTGAAAAGCCTTGTGTAATCCTACACCAGGAATACATCAGATTACAGAATTTTAAACAGATAAGAAACTGACTATCCTGATGTAAGGCACTGAGGAAAAAAAGGTTGAGACAAGTCCACTACTGTGACACATTCTGCATCACAGGGAATTTGAAACAAAATCACTGCTGGATTGGGTATCACTGGACAACATTTGACTTCAATATCATTGATTTTTCTCAAATCTTGAAGAATGTGAAATTTCCCACTAGGTTTTCACAAACCCATAGTAGGTGAAGTACATCGACTGCTCAGCACTTATTTCAAAACTCCCTGCTTGACAAAATCTGCAATTGCAGGAGTAACTCCTTCAATTACATCTGGTGCCATATGACACTGAGGAGTTTTTGAAAAAGTGCATTAGATTTGACTGTGACTTTGACTGGTGCGACTCCTTTAATTAAACCTATGTTCTTTGCACAAAGATCCCAAACTTTCAAATTAACTGTACCTTGTAGATCAGTTGGCAGGTTTTATACTGTAAATGCAGGATAAAAAGTAATCAGTGGGAACTCTTCATTAACTGAAATACAGTCAATTGGTATGGATGATTCATCATCACCATCACTATTTGTCTGAATGGCAATTCCATCATTTGTACAGGTAATTGAACATTTTGCTTTGCACAACAGATCTCTTCCAAAAATGAAAACTGGAATTTAGTCACAGACTTCAAACTTGTGTAAACCTTCAAAGGTACCAATTTTAACAGGAATCGGTTCAGTAATCGGATTTGTCAGGAATTGATTTGCTATTCCTACAACCTATACTGTTTCCCAGAAAGCAGCACATTGGGAACTTCTTCAGATCAGACAGTAGAGCGTGTGGCTCCTGTGTCAATCAAAAATGGACTCTATGACCCATTACTGTTCCATTTACACAAGGACCCCTTTGATCCACTTCTAATGAAGCTGCTAGCACACTGTCTTCTTCATCCGAACTCTCACTCATAATTTCATCACTCGATTCAGCCCCACTATGTAAAGGGACTTGCTGTATTAACTGATTTTTTTAACTTAATTTTTGACCCGGGTTCTTCTGAGGAACCACTACTTGCTGCTTTGCCATTGGAGCTTGCTGCATTTGCCTATCTTGTTGCTGTGGCATCATTTGCATCTGTGGTTGCATTTGCTTTTGCTGAGGTACCTGAAAACGTGGCACCTGCACCTGCTGTTGGGGAATTTGCATTTGCTATGGAATTTGCATTTGATTATTCATATTCTGGATATATAAATTAGGAATCAGAATTCTCTGTCCTCTCAAATGTGGAAAAATATTATTTTCATTCATTTGTACAACACCTTCCAGTACCATCATTGGACACTCCAGTTTCCAGTGCCCGAAACCCCTGCAAGCGTGACAAGGTAGCATCTTTTCCATTGTCTGCATTTCACGTGAATTAACGTTAGTATTAAAATCAATGCCAACACCACGATTTCCATTTCTATTTCCACTACCACCATTTCCTCTACCTCTACAGTTTGAATCACAGGAGTCTGAGTAACTAATGGCAGAAACATTAGTTGGAACTTGTACTTGAATTTGTGTTACCGGAAACGGAAATGGTGCGCTTGGATTAGTACTAGTACTTGGTCTTGTCTCTTGTGCTGCATATGGAGGAGGAGCATTTCTCAATAATTATGTTATAAATTAATCATCTGAGTCACTATCATAAGTCAATGATTTCTTAGCTTCATCTTACTTTGACTCAGTTTCTTCTGGATCCTTATTCTTTGTCTTTGTCTTTGATCTAACACTGGCCCATTTCTCCTATGTAATTGCAGGATGCATTCCAATACCCTGTAAAGATTCTGCCCTCCAACATTTCTACTCACTGTCCTATTTTGCTTATAGCAGAGTTTTCTCAAGTTTTCTCATTCAGCTCTCAAATGTTAATTTCTCTTGTTGTCTGGCTACTAACTCCCAAATATCTAAAGTTTCAAATTGTGCTGGTCTCGGAGAGGGGTTTATTTTATAAAGTACTCTTCTCAAGCTTCTAAAATTCTCATTTTAAAACTTCCTAAGGAGGAAACGCTAACCTCCCTTCCCTCTATGTTATTTTTGCACCACTATTGTAACCAAATGCACGCTGAGGGACCTTTCTCTTATTATTATGTATGCAGGTGTACCTTCTGTCAGGGCAATCTCTTCTATTCTGACTCAAATTACAGCATCTCCTCTTATCACACTCTTCAGTGCTTTGAAAAATTTCATTTTTACCTTTAATCGGACTCAAAACTACGAATTAAATTAAAAACAGGAAGTTCCAAAATCCTTTTCACTTGCTTCTCTCAATGGCTGTCCACCAATCCGTTTGTGACTCCTTTTCACCAACCGGCCAATTTCAGCGCGGGCCTAGTGATGTCAGACTCACTCAAAAGCAGCTGACAAAGCCTCATGGACGAGCTTTCAAACCTGATTAACACAAAAATAAATGCAAAACATTTTGAGCACAAAGAAAAATCAACAAACCAACTTGTCTGCTAACTACAGGTACGGGCTCAATCACTTTGGAAGACTTACTAATATTTCAACTGCGGCTTTTAGCTTTGACAGCTACTCATCTGGCTTTTGCTTCTCTCATGCGCAAGTAAAATTTGACCAGTAAATTTCACCCTTGACTTATACTAGAACGTCCTTGTGCACTCAGTAATCAACAAAGTAACACTCTCTTAACACACACATTGGTAATACAAATTTGTCAACCGTGTCCAAATGACCAAACAAGTTATAACAACAACCAAGTGTCTCCTACACTTGTACAATACTCCGGAATCTTAGATCAACACAAAGGGGGTTATTACAACTTTGGAGGAGGTGTTAATCCGTCCCAAAAGTGACGGTAAAGTGACGGATATACCACCAGCCGTATTACGAGTTCCATAGGATATAATGGACTCGTAATACGGCTGGTGGTATATCCGTCACTTTACTGTCACTTTTGGGACGGATTAACACCTCCTCCAAAGTTGTAATAGTCCTTATATCAACAACCAATTTCAAACATTAGTTTTGTAACACATTAATAATTCATCTTCTCTAGCATATGCAATTCTGATTAAACAAAATACATTTTCATTAGACATTATTATTTTGTATAATGCACGTTGTGGTATGGTGTCCACCATATCAGTCACTTTAAAGCTGCCAGTTTATTTTTCTAACACACATTTTTCAGTTAGGCCTTTAAATGTACGTTATTTCTCATTGCATTTTAGTGCATTCATTTTTATAAATAATGTTTGCTCTACAATAATTTTTCATATAAGCTACCCATGTCCCTCAGAAACAGAATTGCTCGCCTGGAGTCCCATCCTTTCCAGAACATTTTTATATTGACAGAATTATCTAGAAGTGTCTATTTTGCAGCTAACATAAGTCTTCAGCTATTGGTCTTCAAAGTAAGACTTCTTTATGGTTTATATTCCCAAATTATTATTTATATTTTATTTTCAAAAGTTTTACTACCTCAGTTGTATGACTGTAAGAGGATGTTCTCGATAACCTTTTAATTTCCTAGTTGATATCTCTTTTCTCCTGTTGTAAATTAGCAGAAAATCACAGGTTTGTTGTTTTCGTAGCTTTTTGTAGTTCTTGTTTGTACCTGGAATAAATTCACAAAATGCAAATCAACAAAGGCCTCTTAGCTAAAGGCACCTCTATTTGGGAGTAACCAGATCAACTGAGCAATACCTTCCTGTAAGATTCCCCTTTTGCACCTGCCCCAGTGAGAAAATGAATTTTACTTTGACATGTCATTTGATCATTTTCATTTGTTGCATGTTTCCTGGGGCCAGATGTAGCAAGGGGTTTTACCCATTCTGTGTCTATGGGAAAATGTGTTCGTACATATGGCCCCTAGTGTACTGAGGGCTTCCATTTTCCACAGATCGCTTTCTATGACAGTTATCTGAGATGTGTGATTGATTTGTATTCTCTGATTTATCTGGAAAAACTTCATGGAACAGAATGTAGAAAGTATAATCGAGGACAGCCCTCATAAACAGAGCAAAAGTGTGTACATGATTGGACAATCCAGAGTTTTTCTGCCATGTAAAGCCCTTAAGTTCACGGAGTGCAGGAGTTCTAATAATTCCACTTCACATAATATTATTCTTTGAGTGGGAAATAATGGTGCAGGAATGTTCCGGTAACTTCCAGCACTATAAAGGCAAGGTTCTTCTGTGACTTTCAAAGCCAGATTTAAATTGAAGTTGCTAGTTACTATAAAACTCACATTTTCCATCTTTGCGCCTTGCTTAAAATAAATTATTTTATGGCCAAGTGTCTCATTTTAATGACAAGGTGTAAATGGATGTTTACTAAAGTCAGTGACTCAATGTCACCTGTAGTGCATAGAAATCGTATTTCTTTTGCTTGAAAGTATTCACTACATAAATCCAAGTCTACAATTCCACAATTTAAATACAGACCAAGGTAGACTTTCAAACACCTTTTAATCACCTCTCTCCCAGATGAGATCATACCATCAACACAAAATGTGTCATGTTCTTGAAGAGAGACACTTCTCTTGGGAAAATGTTTTATAAATGTAGTACTTTAAAACTTCTGCTGTAAGCAAAGGTTGATGGATCGCTCATCTGCTGCTCATATCTCCCAACATTCCCTAATAAGATCCTTAAACTATGCTCGATAAGGTGAAAGCATATGTCAGGAATGTGACAGCGGGGCTTACTCGTGGTTGGGGATGAGTGCATTTACTAATCGGTTGCAGTACTTTGGGGACATTTATTAACAGTCAATACAGGACTCAGGAGTCTTGCTTCAATACACTTTTCTCCACTTTGCTTTTTTCCCTGCAATGTTAGTGTCCCTGTTCTGGGTGCTGCAAAATCCAAGGGACCCTGGACCATTTTCTACGATAGTAACGGATCCCTACTTACATTGTGATTGTTGGTGGGGACCAGGATGACTGGATACCGTTCAGCTAATACCCTGTGTATATTTAGCACCCATTCTTTAAACGTTTCTTATTTATCCCTTACCCTTCGCGCTGAGTCATGGACAAAATCAAATATAATCTTTATTTTTAGAACTGATCATCAATAGATCCGGAGTGGCAGAGAGCAGCTGATTAATATTATCTCTATTTAGAATAATTTGAGGGCCCTGACACTCATATCTTGGTGTAAAAACATATCATCTGGGTCGCAAGCAATAGAGTCACTTTCGTAGGCACGTATGTTGGGGTGACAGAGGCAAAGCTTTATGGGTGCACACCATGCCTCTTAGAAGTAACTATATATACAAATGTTGGATTAAAACTAGTTATACATCCTAGTATATTTTCGGTATTCTGTCCATTGCCCAGTTTTCCTCAATAAAAACGATCTGCATCCATGATAAATAACCATTTAGCTGTATTATCAACTAATACACCTGTGTGTCTTTTTCTCTTGAAGGTATCAGTTGGGGAATTCATGAGTTCCCCAGAATAACCAAAATAAATTTGTGAGGAATATTACATTAAATTCTCACAGGGTCACCTCTTTCCTTCACTTTTTAGAGTGACACATTTTTATATTTTAATGAACCATCCTCAAGCAATCTATCGCACTTAAGGAACTACGCATTCAATTTTTTTTAATTGCAAAACCATTAGCTGTCCTTTGTTTTCACTAAATGCCTATTTGCCACCAATTGAAGCAAACCTTATTAAAAATAGATCTTTTTGTTTTTAACTTAGAAAACTCCAAGTTAGATTTCACTTTCACTAAAATAGTAATCAGACAATATATTACACAACTGTGCTTCTCTAATCTACATATGGTTCAATTTAAACAGAAAGGAACTCAGCTGAATTCAAGTGAAACTAAGTATGCTGGGTGCGTGATGGAGAGGACTCTTTTCTTCTGAAAATGAAACCAAATGTGTCTGCTTATGTTACTCTCTGACATGAATCCAGGTTATGTCATAAAACTGCTATATTCATCTCAGTCATATACTTGACAACCAATATTATTTTTTAACTCTTACATACACCTTTTCATACAACATATTTAACTATCTTCCTATATAAATAGTAGCCATGCCCTATGCTTCGATTCATGTTTCAACAGGTTTAAAACAGTTCTCCGACACCTGAACTGCGGCAGCTGGAAGCCCGTGGCAGTGTGTGAGGTACTGCGCACACTGAAGTGGGCTCTGATTGGCATGTTTCTGCTTTAAAATCAATAAGCCCCCAGAGCGCTGTATTCAACTGTTTTATATCAAAGCATGATGCACTGTGTCATTCCTCATTTCACGCTGCAACAACTGCAAGTTTGTGGTGATGAAGAAAGGAGATGTAGGAGGTGTCACGCAGAGCGTATCGGGCGCTAATTGGTCTGTTTCTGCTTCAACTCAACAGCACTTCAGCAGCGGGAAGTGAGCAAAGTGCATCGCTTTCGTGCCCTCTGGCCAGTCGGGCAAATCAACAAGGTTGCATATGGGATTCCTCTATATAGGGTGGCAGAGCAAGGGGAAAACAATGGGCGGATGCTACACAGAGATATTGCCAATGGTTCAGACTTTTTTACAAGCTTTCTTCCCAACACCTATTGTGTTTTTTGATGTAATGCTCTATGTGGCTAAGGGTACCTTTTGCGTACCAGATGTAACACAATATCCTGCCTAAGCTCACGATATGATGTTAAAGCTAGTTTGTAATTGCTGATGTCCTTCTTCAAACTATAAATTCAATTCATTTTGTGTCTCTTTGACCGCGAGGCACTCTGACACATCGCTATGGATTGAGCTAGCGCTATATAAAAACTCAGGGTCTGATTCACAAAGGTCAACTTACACTTTTGTGTAAGCTTACGATGTCATGCAATTCACAAAGCAATTTTACAGGTTGTATCTTGAGGAGTTTCCCCACTCATGGTGGAGACTGCACATACAAAGACCGGCAGTCGTAAAGATACTGCTCCTAACATTGCTTTATGAATTGCAAAATATAAAATTACACATCCTAATTTAGAAAGGCCAGATTCAGCTGCAGCCTCCACAGCTCTCAAGGGGAGGAGTGGGTGTGGTGGAGGGACGGGGGAGGTTGTGGGGAATTAAAAAATAAATACAATTTAAAAAGTACCTCTTCCCGTCGCTGCCGTCTCCTGCCACCTCGCTCGTCGCTCCTCTTCTTCTGGTGTCCCAGTATTCACTGGGACACCAGCACATTCCCCCCAGCAATCCTGGTGCTGCTGTCATGCAAAATGTAGAATGAAAGCACCATCAGGACTGGTCTGAGCAGCTTGGACTTCTGCTCAGACATAACCCTGGGGCCTGTGCAGTTTCTCCAGCCTGGCTGTTCAACAAAGCCAGGCTGGAGAAACCTAAGTGAGTATGTGTGTTTGGCCAACCTGAGACATCCGGCCAAACACACATGCGCACTTAGGTGCACAAGTTTTAAGAGTCTTTAATGACAGAGGGGGTCATTCTGACCCCCGCGGGCGGCGGAAGCCGCCCGCCTGGCGGGAACCGCCAGAAGAACGTACCGCGGTCAAAAGACCGCGGCGGTCATTCTGACTTTCCCGCTGGGCTGGCGGGCGACCGCCAAAAGGCCGCCTGCCCGCCCAGCGGGAAAGCCCCAGCAACGAGGAAGCCGGCTCCGAATGGAGCCGGCGGAGTTGCTGGTGTGCGACGGGTGCAGTTGCACCCGTCGCGATTTTCAGTGTCTGCCAAGCAGACACTGAAAATCTTAATGGGGCCCTGTTAGGGGGCACTGCAGGGGCCCCCAGGGGCCCCACGACACCCGTTCCCGCCATCCTGTTTCTGGCGGTGAAAACCGCCAGAAACAGGATGGCGGGAAGGGGGTCGGAATCCACATGGCGGCGCTGCTAGCAGCGCCGCCGTGGAGGATTCCCTGGGGCCGTGGGAAACCGGCGGGAAACCGCTGGTTTCCCTTTTCTGACCGCGGCGGTCAGAATGGCCCCAGAAGCACCGCCAGCCTGTTGGCGGTGCTTCCGCGGTCGTTGGACCTGGCGGTCCATGACCCCCAGAGTCCTTAAATAATTGCCATAAAATACGAGCCCATATGGGACTTCTTGGGCTCTGCATTCCCAAGAAGTCTCTCCACATACTGAACATTGCACTACATCACTCCAGCTCTACATACTGTCAGACATGTTCTGTGCACCATAGGCCAGGAATATTTGTGATGCATGGGGTAAAGGGAGAGCTTTTCTGTAACTGCAATATTGACATACTTTATAGATATGAGAGTCATTTGGGGCTAACCTGGACTAAAAGCGGCAATCTCTGGCTTGCCATTTGGTATTCAAGGAAGTGACAAAGTAACATCTAGAATGAAAGGTTGTCAAGATAGCTTCAGGGCCATAAATTCAACAGGGCTCAAGGATCACTCAGTAGCAAAAAAGGAGGATTTTGGAGGCTATAATTAGGAAAAAGTTTAAATCCTATGATGTCACTGGGAAAAAGGTGCATATCACACACAGACACAGAAATGAACAATGAGGGACCGGCAAAGATTAGTGCGCAGTACACCACCATGGCTACCATAAACTCGAGTCTAATGATGTGGTGTTTCCAGCTCCTGGGAGCACTGTAATATGGAAAATGTACTTGCTGTGTTGCATGAATGGTAGAGAGCAGAAATGTGCCATATTTACGAAGATATGGTTCACTTTGTTTCTCTCTTAGCACCGGCAGACTGTGTGCTGCCTACCACAAATGCAGGTACCCTTGACCATGCAGCAAGGGTCCCTACATTACAGGCAGTATTATTTTTGTGCAGGAGGCAATTTCTTTATTCTTTGTGTGATACAGAATGCATTGAAAGAGGAAGTAACAAGAAGTAAAGATATTTCTCCTTTTAATGCCTCTATCGTGTAGCTGCACCGTTTCGGTGCAAACCTAGGTCTACAAGTCTTTGTAAATCTGAGTTGCGCCAAAATACATGGGTGGGTTTGCATAAACACCCATGCTTCACCCATGTACCTGAAAAAAAATAATGCATGGCAGTGCTATATGCTGTCTTGCATTACTTTTTATTTAATAAATCCCGCAAAGCCACGCAAAATAACTTTGCGTGGTCTAGTAAACGCCAAAATGGATTTTGCCTTGTCACTGCACGACAAAAGTGAAGCAAACCTACTGCAAAATCTCACTAAATGTGGGCCCAAGTAACTGGTCACTGATTAGAGGGCAGAATGTCAAGAGTAAATGTTGGACATGGCTCTTCTTAGGGGGATTTCCCTGTTTTATTTTGCTTTTTCCTCCCAGTTTTTGTGCATGGCCTTAGGACTCTGGGCACTTTCCCACTGTACTGCAGTGGGAAAGTGCACATGCCCTTCCTACACTTGCCAGGAAGGGGCGCCTACATGGTTGGTTCAGGTGCTATACCCAGGAGTGCCCTGTAAAAAGGTACACCACATACCCATGGCGGTTCGGCCCTGGGTACTATTGGGACGCTGCAGGGAGTGTGCACCCACCCGATTAGCCTGTCAAACATGTACCAGGCCTGTTATTGCAGGTCTGGCACTTAAGTTGGCATTTCTTACTCCTTGAACAACCCTGAGTGGGCCTTACGCTACCCTAGAGCAGTCTCTGAAGGGAGGAGCAGGTGGTAGGCAGAAGGCAGGGCTGGTACAAATGGGTGTTCCATGGCTCGGTAGTGAAGAACCCCCACATGGGTTTTTCCCTGCCTAGGAAATCAGTCCTTTCCCTAAGATTTGCTGAATCTCATTTGGTATTAAAGACAAACACTGCCCTTAAGACAATATTCCCCTTAAGGGCAGTGTTGTCTTTAATATTTAGTTTCTACCCAGCCCTTTGGGTTTATGGGTTACCCTATGTGGTTTATAAATGAATCTCATTTGGTGGCCTGAGTGCCCTGGGCACTTTCCATCTGTAAATATAGTGTGAAAGTCTGCGCGCTCTTCCTACATGTGTTAGGAAGTGGTGCTCACCAGTGTGTGTGCGCTGACACAATGGTGTTTAACATATGTCCAGCCTGCAATTGCAGGCCCATGTGCGCTCGCTTGCACGATGCTGTTCCAATATGTGCTTAGCCTTCCATTGTAGGTCAGTGTGTGCGCTGGCACAATTGTGTTTAACATGTGTTCCACCTGCCATTGCAGGCCTGTGTGCGCACACTTGCACAATGGTGTTTGGACATGTGCTGAGCCTGCCATTTTAGGCCAGTTTGTGCATGCTTGCACATTAGTGTTTAACATGTGTCCTGCCTGCTACTGCAGGCCAGTGTGTGCATGCTTGCACCAAGGGCATTTCTAAATATGGTGAAGGATACCCCTATGTGTTATTACTATCTCTAAGGGTTGCTCTCCCCATAGGCTAAGATGAGTGAGAGAGTGAAATCACTCCCAAATGCAGTAGTGGATTGCAATGATGTTTCTTTTCATTGGATTCACAGAGATAAACCCCTTCCCATGGGAGGGGTGGTTTTGTCATTAATAGCTGAGAAATGTCACTTCTGGAAACTGGGCATTTCTCTGCTCCAGAGTACATTGTGTGCTTTTCTACCTGGCTCCAATCTACACCGGAGGTTGAGGTAGTACATCTGTGCATTACCCAGCGACAGCTATTAAAAATGGGCACACAATTGGAACGACAGACTTTTGCCATTTGAGGGCCTGGCTGGATAGATTGGAGGGAGAGGTTTTGACACTTGGCCTCAGGGGGCCAGATCATGACCCTACTACAAATTAAGATCTGCATTCCAAGGCCCCATGGCAGACAGGACTGAAATTTAACAGAGACTTCCGTGGTTCAAAAGAAAAACCTTCGAACCATCCCCAACTTTCAAAGGCACACTACAGTATAACTACTGGTGCCATAGTGCAGCAGGGTAAAAATACACTTGTAGGGATGTGGGACTGGCGACCCTGGACCACATGGTGCACAGTGCCAGAAGAATCTGATGTGCACAAGGAGGATAACTGCCCTTGGAAGGGACTGCACACCCTTCATGCATCGTGGCTGGCCTGGACAGACTGTCTGCTGCTGTGTGGCACCCTGACGTGTACTCTCCAAGGGTTTGTCTCTTACCCCCTGTTCTCTGTGGAGGTCTCAGGGCCATCAAAGACCTCCCACAAGGGGCCCATATGTCTGCTTGTGACACCCGAACAGCTGTGCCCTGATAAGTGCCACATCATCAGCTGGATTCCAACTGACAGTGAACCACTTGCCCTCTCCTCACCCGGCTCCTGACGTCAGCGTGTGCAAGGTAGTATTACCCGGACTAGGCCTGGGTGGTGAGAGTAATTTCCTGGGTTGGAGGAACTCTTGCGAGAGCAATGGGAAGTGGATTGAAAGACAGCATGATCCCTTTCTTCCCCCGGTGCTTCGCAGAACTGGGCTGGTGTCAGAAGGCACGCAAGGGAAATCTTTAATTGAATGAACTATTGCCCCCTGCATCCTGTGGGTGAACTCCCTGAGTGGTAGTCAACCCACTTTTGTTTGTCAACTGCCTCCTAATCAGCCCTGTTACATTCCCACCCACCATCTTCCCTGGGACCGCACCTAAGTGTGACTCTAGCCGAAAGTGCCGAAAGCCTACTCTTGGGGGGTGATCTCTTTCTAATCTGTGGGTGTGGTGTTGTGGGGGTGAGATGGAGAATGGAGAAGGGTTTGGGCCACGGAGTCTGCATTGTGCTACCAGTTGACCTGCCAGATATCAGTTGCACAGCATCACAGTGCTGCATGCGCGTGTGTGTGAGTGTGCTTCTTATGGACCTGCCTTATACCTGTAGCACCACGTAACGGTGCTGAGTGAACGTATGTGTGTGAGTGCTTGCATAAAGACCGTTGGCTAATGATTACATTGACTGGCGGTGCTGCTTTACATGTTGATTTCTTACCAACTGGATACCATGTTTGACCTTGGTTCTACCCGTGTGGTCTTGGCCCATGGTGCTGTTAAAAGTGTTGTCATTATCAGTGTGCACATATTCCTGATACTGTTGTGATCTGGGGTGCATTCTATAACTGTGTGGTATTGCATTATATTAATTGCCAGGGTGGGCCTAGTTCTGACAACGCATTGCACCGCATAAGGGTGCTGGGTGGAGGCGTGGTAACATCAGATGTCTCCCATGTCTCTCAAATGTGCATGCTACTGAGGTCACTTTAACGTGGTTGGGTTTAGTAATGCTAGTAATGCCTAGAAGTTCATGATCGTTATGTTGTGTTATTTATTGTGTGTATTGAATACAAACTGTGTTTACCTATCACACGTGTGAAGTCTCCTTTGTGACGCTCAGTGTATTTATTGTGTGAGAGTGCTGTGCAAATGCGTTACACATTGCCTCTGTAATAAGCCGAACAACTCAGTGCCAAGCTACCCAAGGGTGAGCACAGGTTGTACAGTGAGTGTAATCACCAACCCCTGATGGGAGTGGTAGGTTCTCCCTGGATGGGCCCCTGCTACAGCCAACCAGAATGTGCTGCCTCCAACAGTAAATATAGTGAAAATGAGAAGGGCAAATAAGAATGCAGCCTCTATGGTGGGTGCCCTACAAAGATGGGTACATATTTGATCTACCAATAAATGACAAACTGGACTAACAGGGAGAATGTCAAAAAATAATATTATGTACACCTTCATGATCAAACACATTTGTCATTTGTCACTGCAGGAAGTGAAGTGATATTAATACAACATAGTTTTTTTTTAAATAACGCCCTGCTATTCAGAAGGAAGGACAGTGGTTATGTGACTTTGTCTTTTTGAAATAAAAAATTAAAAGAAGTTGATTTGAGCTCTGAAGTTGTCACACATTTCCAGAGGTTGCCAATTTCTTTGCTAGATATGATGGGAAGCCAGAGGGAAGTGTCCTCGATGTAATTCATGCTAGCTTACAAATACATTTTGTCTCAGTAGGAGAGCACATTCAGTGTGAGTGTAATTGTATTTATATAGCACGTACTACCCCGGATGAGGCGTTAAAGTGCTTTATGGTGAGTAGCACGCTACGTCCAAACCCAAGGTTAGCAGTTAATCTAATGGTTATTGCTCTCAAGAATGAAAAAGAAATTGCATGCATTTGCTCCAGTTACTTATTGGTAGATTATATTAATACCAGGTAAGTGTGATCATTAGTGAGGGCTATGTTGTTTCGGGTGAATGGTTGGTGAGATAGATAGACTGGCTGGGATTAGGTAATGTTGGATGACAGGGATAGTGTTGTAAAGAGGAGACTTTTTTGTGTTTTATACTTTTTCATTAGTCAGAAGCGATCAGACAATCACTACACAAAAAAGCTTTTTGCCCAATGGAAAAACAATAGTAAAAAAAGAACTAAATTCTCATAGAACTAAAAAGAAAACACCAAGTAAAGAGAGGTAAACAAAACCACGCTCACACAACATTGTCCTGAATAAGCCCGACAGTACAATCTAAGGCTCCCAATTAAACCTGGACCAGATGCAATCACATTTTTCAACCAAGCGTAAGCCCCTTGATTTAGCCAATGCCAGTTCTTGCTTGTGCATCTGCTTTACAGTAGCCCACCACTCACCCACAGTGGAGGGTAAAGCCGAGACCCAGGCACTGGCAGTACATAGCCTTGCTGTTACTATACCAATGGATATCAATCACTTAAATTCCAAGTCTGTTCCCGGTCTACAGCCCAACATAATTTCCTTAGGTGTAAGATATAAATGCTCACTATTCATGGCCTGTTAAGCTGACTCACATCTGCCTAGAAATCCTCCAGTTTAGGGCAATAGGCAAGCATATGTAAAATATCTGTGGTGAGGAGGCCACATTTAGGACACTTGGTCTTATCCAGGACACTATTCCCGGCCCACCATGATATCCTATCAGGCATATAGTACAACATGCCTATAGTTTTATATTGTTGTACTTTTGAATTTATTGAGTGTACCAAGCCCTCTAATGCTCCCCACGCTGCCAACATTTCTGAAGGAGCTACATCCTGAATGAGAACCTTACTCCATTTGACAGCAAGCAAAGGGCTATCATTAGCCTGGCCCTGACAAAGACTTTGATATACTGTACTTATTAAGCACCTCCTTGGTGCACTCTGTAAGCAAAAAAGTAAATCAGAGCCTAGAGGTAAAACTGCGAGCCTCCACCTTACCAAAATATAGTCTCTGACCTGCAAATACTTAAAGAATAAACTATCAGGAAGCTCATAAAGACTTTGCAGGCCTAAAATGTATGAAAGTCATTAGGGTAGTAAAGATGGCCTAAACACAGAACCCCAAGCTGAGGCCAGCCTTTATATTGTCATGGAAGAATGCTGGAAGCATGGGGTTGTCCCAAAGAGGCATATCTGAGTTGATGAGCTAAATAATATATTTAACAGAAATTTCACGCCAAATATCCATTAGCTCCTTCATGCACTTGAACCTCACCCGCTTAAAGTAATTGGGATCCCCAAGTCAAGCCACAAGGTCCCCATTATCAGTTGCAAGTAAAATGCGCAATCACCCAGCAGACGCTGCCCAAAAATATAGCTTAAATTCAGGAAGCTGGAACCCCCCTTGGTTATAAGGAAGCTTAATGAGTCGAACTGCCCACCTAGCCTGTCTGTATCCCCAAATAAAAAGGCCAATAACACCGTTGAGTTGTTTAAAGGAGAAGTTTGGGTTGCCTGGAACAGGTATAAAAATGTAGGTAAAATATTCGCCTAATGATGGTACACTATTGGGAAGTAATTCAAGCCTTTTAGGTTCTTTATAACCACTCGCAAGAGAGGCTCATAGTTGAGCTTATAAATTTGTCCAACCTGTGGCACGAGTTGGACCCTAAGGTATGTGGCCTACCGAGTAACTCCAGGTATCGGATTTACTAACCAGAAGTTAATGAGAACCTGCGTTTTAGCTGAGTTTAATTTATAGCCTGATTATATACCAAATTTGCTGGCTTCAACTTTAATGCAATCTAGGTGTCTACAGGATTAGAAGAATATATTGCCATATCTTTAGATTAGACTGTGATCTTAAGTTCTCAACCCTGAAAAATGAAAGGCTGGATGTGATTATTGTGATACAGGGACAGCAGGTATGGCTCTAGGTACAGCGCAAATAATAAAGGGGACAATAGACACCCCTGTCTGGTGTCACACTAGATTCTAAAGGGAGTGGATAAAATCCCAGCATAAGGCAGTTGGGCACTAGGACAAATATAAAAATCCTGCATCCATTTGAGAAAGTTCCCACTAAGACCAAAAGCAGACATAGGGGCCCGGAGACATTCCCGCACAATGCGATCAAACACCTTTCCTGCATCCAAGAATATCATTCTTATATTAAGGCCAGTTTTCTCAGCAATATTGAAAGCCACAATGGCAGTATTGACTTGTGCAGTAGTGTCACGCCCTGGGATAAAACCGTGCTGGTAGTGAGAAACTTGGTCAGGCATAAAAGGAGCGAGCCGGGAAGCTAGAACCTTTGCGACTATTTTAGCATCTACATTGATGAGGGAAATAGGGTGATACGACCCAAGTTCCTCCTGGGGCTTGCCCTTCTTCAAGAAGACAATGAGCCATGCTATATTCCAAGATGAGGGAACCTCCCTACTGATCCCTATATGCTGAGTAACTCAGATTAAAAAGTTAGGATGGTCTTCATACAGTAAAAGTCTTATAGAATTCGAGTGGAATAGTATCATCCCCGCTGCCTTACCAGAGGGTAATGCTGGTATTGCTTGATTAATCCCACAGACTGTAATATCCTCCTGGAGGGTACAGAAAGACATTCCATGCATAGAAGAAATACTGCAGTCCTAGAGATAACAATGAAACCCCGGTGCATTGAATGCCCCACAGAGGCCATATCACCCTGGTAAAGAATGGAAAATTGTCCCGCAAATGCCTCTGGACTTGTATATACAGATCCATCGTCACCTTTTAGAGGGTGGATGCAATAACTTAGACTGTCTGTCTGCAATACGATATGCTTATACTTGCTTACCATACTCATATTAAAGGGAGCGGCGTCTGCAATATTTAGCCGCTACCTTTTTCCTCAGTTCCCTCAATAACTTGCTTGATTTTCAATCAGAGAAAGATATACCTTCTGTTGGTCGACACCCCGTTTAAGAATTTCCTTAGAATGGGAAAGTTCCAACTGCATTACTAACTGGCAGAGTGACCGCAAGGTAATTGATTTATCTCTGTTCTGACGGTAAACAAACTGCTGAGTGATCCTCCACACAAACGCTCTCATAGAATCTCAGGCAGTAAATAGAGGAGCTGTACCCATGTTAATTTGGAAAAACACTCTTTAGCAATAGACAAAACAAATTCTGAATCTGTACACAGGTGACACGGGAAAGAAAACCGAAAGAAAACCGATGTCTCTGACTCAGCCTGAACCTGGATTGATAACAGTACAGGGTTATGGCCTGAAGTAACTCTAGGGCACACTTCCATGGTTACATGTTAGAGTAAACTATCATGCTCAAAGGCCAAAGTAATCCTAGAGTAGTGTGTATGAGGGGCTGAAAAGTGCATGCTTCCTGTAGCCAGTGGATAAAGAGCCCTCCAGACATCCTTAAGAGGAGCCATTTTTATCTATGAAATGAGTAAGACAATCAGGCCTGATACTGAGAGAAGGCTATACTCAATAGAAGGCATGCAGAGGATGTAAGGTAAGAAGAGGGTCACTGGAAATAGAAAGATGAGAATCAAGCAGAAGTAGGTCAAGGTCAGAATTTCATGCAGTGTTTTAAGAGTATAGTGGGAGAAGGCTTTCTGACATAGCAAACAATCGGAGGATGTAAGCTGTAGACAGAAACAACATTAAACATAGTGCTCCGTATCTAGGGCTGACAGCCAAGTGTATGTTGAGCATGTTTGTGTGTGTAGCCATTTTCGTATATGTACGTATAGATGAAGCAGAGTGAACAAGGCCTGTCGGTTTCATTTTGGAACCCCCTGGACTATTCCTGTGCACAAGAAAAGGGAAAGCTGTTTTCCCAGACAGTGGAAGTTTATCAGGACAGCAGGAAGGAGAAGGCCCAGACAGTGGAGTGATGTCAAGGGAGAAAAGGCTCCCATAGAAAGTTGGGTAGGTCCATTTGCTGAGAGTGACTACTGATTAGTTTTCCTGTGACGCTGCCACTTGGTGAATGGCAGAGGTGAAGTGGGCTGCTGTCATTGTTCAGAGAGAGAGGGGCCTTTCAGGAAAAAAAAACACTTTTGTCTTCTTCCTGGTTACTGTCTTTGTGGCTGTTCATAGCCAGGTGCAGGTAGTTCACACCTCTTTGAGCATCTGTTGTGGGTGCTCCAGGCCGGAGATTACCCTGAGGTCAGGAGCATCACTGTGTCTGCAGAACCGTATAGAGAGCCAGTTGAAAACAGAAGCTGACCCAAACCGGTTCTCCTGCCTGAAGGTTTCAGAAAAATAACACTTCCCAATTTCCAGAGAGGGCTTAGGGGAAAACTTCAGGAACGTTTGTGCAGTACTGTGGTTGCAAGACTAAAGCCTTCCACTGATCTCATGGTCATGCTGGATACTTAGGCCCTCATTATGACATTGGCGGTATATCCCACTTACCGCCATGCTGACTGCTGCCAACTTACCGCCGCCGCGTCGGATATCCATCCATCATATTATGACACACACATACCAATCCATCACCATTCAGCCACGTACACATTTCTGCCAGTCCAAAGGTCAGTGATAAGGTGGCGGTATCAAAACCCACACTGTTAAGCCAACAGAACAACTTCCATCACATTATGACCCACGAATCACCACAGCGGTAAACGATTGGCGGTACATACCACTGCGCTCAAAATACACACACTCAAACAAAACAAAACCACATTGGACTATTCAAACAACACACACCTGACAGCCATACACACCCCACACCCACACCACTATAAAACACAAACCTGTGGCACGAGACAGACACCACGACTACAGACTAAACCAGAGCCACACACTACCTACACGTATGCACCACCCACGCACCTGACATCACACAACCCAACACATCACCCTACACACCCTCACCTACACAACTCACACAACACCCATGGCACCAGAAAGACACCCCTGATTCTCAGAGGAGGAGCTAAGGGTCATGGTGGAGGAAATCATCAGGGTAGAGCCACAGCTATTTGGAGCACAGGTGCAGCAGATATCAACAGCTAGGAAGATGGAGCTATGGCAGAGAATCGTGGACAGGGTCTACACCGTGGGATAGCACCCAAGAACCAGGGATGACATCAGGAAGAGGTGGAACGACCTATGGGGGGAAGGTACATTCCATTGCAGCAAGACACCAACTCGCTGTACAGAGGACTGGCGGTGGACCCCCCCACCAACTCCCCCACAACTAACAACATGGTAGGAGCAAGTCTTGGCAATCATGCATCCTGAAGGCCTGGCAGGAGTAGCAGGAGGACTGGACTCTGGTAAGTCAACTCTATACTACTACTCCCCCCTATCTGCATGCCATCACATACCCCACCCTCACCCTCACTCCCATCACATTACCGCGTCCCCCACCCCCCACCATCACATCTCACTCATCCCAATGCCAAGCTCTACATGCCATACAAATGCATGGACACCACTCACAGCCTTGCATGGACACCTATCACTAAAGCATGCACACTAGAGAGAATCAGCTATCTCACCACATACCAACGTACACAAGTGACAACTGCCAGGGCAAATACAACCAAAGAGGGCAATGCACGGATGCACAATATGTCAGAAACAGAAACAATAACACAGCATTTACATCCCCACAGGTACCCCAGCCAATGTCAGCGGAGAGGAGGTGCCAGCAATATCCAGTCCACAGAAGAGGCCCACAGTGATGACCGCAACTCTGGACTTCAGGATCTGGATGATCAACCTGGCCCATCAGGGACCTCTGGACAACTGTTATCCAGGCCCAGTCACACACCACCACAGAGCCTCCCCCATCAGGAAACACCACCACAGCACCCACCCAGCGTACCCATACCTCTTTCCCCAGGACACGTCAATCAACAGTGTGTCTACCTCTACAGGGACCCCAGGGCACCCCTTATACCCAAGACAATCAGGGACTTGGGGTCAGTGGCAGTGGGCACACGGTTCAGGGGACAGAGGCACAGGACAACAGGGAAACTTGGAGGAGTGCCAGGGGGAGGACAGTCCCTGGGAACCGACTCTCCAGGAGGCACTTACAGAGATCCTGGGAGCATATTAACATTCCCAGGACACGATGGTCCAGATCCTGGACAATATGCAGGAGAACAGGCGGCTGCAGGAGGGACAGTATCAGGGGATCATGGAGGACTTGCACTCCATCAACACCACCATGGTCTCAAATGGCAGGGGTGCTGGCAGATATGGCCAATAATATGAGGGAGGCAGTCTCACAACAGCGGGCCCCTGCCACTAGCCAGACAACTCAACTGCCTCCCACCTCCTCTGCTGCTAATGAACAGGAGGCCCGCCACAGGACCAACAGGCCACCAGCACCTCTCCCCCTGCAGAGGGAGAACAACCCTGCAATCCAGACTGAAGCCAGAGACACTTGTCAAGACCCCTGCCAGGAAATTAGACTCTCCTGATTCTCACCCTTGTGTCCCACTATGTCACCCTGTCCACCTTGAACTGCCATTGCTCCCCTTCCTATGCCCCCTTGAACAATGCATCTGTGCTACAAATAGACTGGAACAATACTCTGGACTTTCCTCCATCATCACCCCATCGCATTGCACTTGCCCCTCTTTTTCTTAGCACTTCAATAAACACCCTTTGAAAAAATATACGTATGGAGCATGTCAACATTTTCAATTATGTATTCATATAACCAGGTTCAAACAATGCAATTCAACTGTACAGTAAATGAGCATATGTTAATGACATGTAGCTGGCTGCAGTGATCACACCAGGAGCTATTGTGAGACACCAACATCTGTAAAATGAATTGCCAAAGGGTACAGTAAGTGGGCATAGAAGTGGGAAATAACAGCATGCCAGTGCCACAGTAATTAAAAATAATTACAATGAAATGTGAAGTAACACTGTCTTACCTGTGTGTCATTGGAAGTACTGTCTGGTGACTGCTGTTCTGTTGTCCTCATCCTCTGCCTCCTCATACTCACTGTCCACAGGGTCCACTGCCGACACACTGGCATCTCAGGGCAAGGTTGTGCAACATACAGCATGCCACTATTATCTGGCAGACCTTCTTGGGTGAGTAGCACAGGGATCCACCTGTTAGATGGAGGCACTAGAACTGGCCTTCAGGAGGCCAAAGGTCCATTCTATAATCCTTGTGGTTCTCCCATGTGCTTCATTGTAATGTTCTTCTGCTCTTGTCCTGACATTCCCCACAGGGGTCAGCAGCCAAGATAGGTTGGGATAACCAGAGTCACTTGCAAATATTGAGGGCCTACATTTAGCCACACACTATCCCATACGGCCCACAGCATACCCATACACCAACAGATACTGGGTGGGGACCAGGGCTCACACCCTGTGCCTCTGTAGTTGGCCCATCACATTTGGAATGCTGCTATTCCTCAGGAAAAAGGCATCATGCACCAACCCAAGATACTTAGCATTGATATAGGAGATGTACTGGTCTGCCAAGCACACCATCTGTACATTCATAGAATGGAAACTCTTACAATTTCTGTACTTTCTGTACACCTGTTCATTTTGACAGGGGGGACAAATGCAATATGTGTTCCATCAATTGCCTCTATTATGTTGGGGATATGTCCCATTGCATAGAACTCAGCCTTCAATATAGCCAAATCTTCCACCTGGGGAAATACTATGTAGCTGCGTATGTGTTTAATCAGGGCAGATAACACTTTTGTCAGTACTATTGAGAACATTGGCTGTGACATTCCTGCTGCCAAGCCCACTATCACTTGGAAAGAACCAGTTGCCAGGAAATGGAGCACAGATAGAACTTGCACATGAGGGGGGTTCCCAGTGAGGTGACGGATAGCAGATATCAGGTCAGGCTCCAATTAGGCACACAGCTCTGTGATTGTGGCCCTGTCAAATCTATAGCTGAGGATAATGTGCCTGTCCTCCGTTGTTGCCAAGTCCACCAGGGGTCTGTACACGGGGTATGTCTCCATCTCCTATTCATCCTCAGCGGTAGGAATCTATGGGGCAAAAGAGTGAGGAGCAGGTCACAAACTGAACAATCGGGCTACAACAGAACATTGCATGCTGTTAATTTGTAATGGGTCAGTGTGAATTGTCCTGTATGTCCAAATTTAAACAGTGATGCAACAATTAAACAGGGCTTGCCCCCCACCCCTGAAATGGCATCCGCCTGTCCTGTGTGGGGAGACAGGTGGAAGTGAGGTAATTCCGCTGAAGTTGTGCACCGTTGGAGGAGGTGGTTGGGAACTGCAGTGAAACTCCTCATTAGGTAACATTGGGCCCTGTGGGTTCCAGTGGACAGTGGTGATCTACGCCGGCGGTGATGGTATGCAACGCCAAAAACGTGGCCGCCATTTTCTATCTGATTCCTCACTTTCTACCTGATCTTCAACAGGAGAGGACCTACACTGCATGTGCTGTTGTGACCTGCGTCTGGAACCTACCATTGCCCGTAGGAGTGGGGAAAGGGCCCCTGCCTTCACTTTGACAGAGTTGGTGGGGTCCTACCCCAGTACGGGCTGCTGTATGGGCCCCCAAACCAACAGGTGAGTACACTGTGGGCACAATGCATGTGGCATGAATGCATGAAGTGGTGTGTGTGAAGGTGTCGTGTGAGGGGGGTGGGTGGATGTCCTCTGGGTGGCATATTGGTTATATGCTGGGCTATGTGTGTGCAAATGGTGATGTGAAGGGGTATGGTGGGCCATAGGTGTAACAGGCAGGACTGTCTGACTAATACTATTTTCCAGTCTGTATTGCCTCTGCAGGCCAGCGCCCATCAAAAGAAGGGTATATGGCGTACCATCGCCAAGGACGTGTGGACCCTGGGGGTCTGTGGCAGGAGGAGCGCCCACTGTCGGAAACGGTGGGAGGACATGAGACGCTGGGCACGGAAGACAGCAGAGGCCCAACTGGGGATGGCCTCCCAACGAGGAAGGGGTGCCAGTCGAACCTTGGCCCCCCTGATGGCCCACATATTGGTGGTGGCCTATCCAGAGCTGGATGGGCGCTTGAGGGCATCACAGCAGCCACAAGGGGGTGAGTACAGTGCCCATAATTCCTACTAACGCCTGGTGGGGTGGTATCCAGGTGGTGGATGTGTGTCAGTGGGTGTCCCTAGGCCAGACCTGACATTGCAGAGTAGGTCCCCTGGTGGCTAGGGTTTTGAAGGGATAGTCCTGTTACCTAGCTCAGAGGCATCCACTAATGGTCAGGGCTGCGTGGGTCCCAGATGTGCTGAATTTGCCAGTGTGTGCCCCTCCCCATGCCTTGGTTGCAAGCAATATAACTGGTAGTGCAATGCATAGTGCGCAGGCCTGTTCCCTGAGGGTGAAGGAGCCTGCCACAGCTGCCGGAAGGAGCAAGGAGCCTGTCCCACCTGCTGTCAGGAAGACTAAGCAGCCTGCCCCAGCGGCTGCCAGGAAGAGTAAGGAGCCTGTCCCAGCTGCTGCCAGAAAGACTAAGGAGCCTGCCCCAGCTGCTGCCAGGAAGAGCAAAGAGCCTACACCAGCAGGCTGGAAGAGCAAGGGGCCTGGGGCTGGAACTGTGACGGAGCCCCCACCACCAACTACCACTGAGCAGCCGTCCGAGTCCGTCCCCCACCAGCAACAGCACCACCACCATCACAACCATTGAGCAGCCGTCCGAGGTTGCAGGGGATGGGCAGGAGCCTCCCCCACCATCAGCAGCAGCACCACCACCACTGAGCAGCTGTTCGAGACTGCAGGGGATGGACAGGAGCCTCCTCCCACCAGCAAGAGCAGCAGCACCATTACCACCACAACTGAACAGCCGTCCGTGGCTGCAGGGGATGGGCAGGAGCCTCCCCCCACCAGCAGCAGCAGCAGAAGCACCACTACCACCACCACCACCATTGAGCAGCCGTCCGAGGCTGCAAGGGATGGGCAGGAGCCTCCTTCCACCAGTAAAAGCACCACCACCACAACAACCATTGAGCAGCCATCCGAGGCTGCCGGGGATGGGCAGGGGCCTCCCCCCCACCTCCAATGAGCAGCCGTCACTGCCAGCGGATGGTTTGTAGACCTGCCTTCATAGACTGCTCTGTGGCCTGCCCCCTGCAAATCCAGTGGGTATGAACCCACCTGAGAGACTGTGACCTTACACTCCCCAGGATCAAGAGCACAGGGCACGATGCCCCCTCCAAAACCAATGGATAAGACACCCACCAAACCCAAACTCCTCAGGATCAAGAGCACAGGGCACAATACCCCCTCCAGAACCAGTGGGTAAGATACCCACCAACCCCAGCCTCCCCAGGATCAAGAGCACAGGGCACGATGCCCCCTCCAGAACCAGTCGGTAAGACACCCACCAACCCCAGCCTCCCCAGGATCAAGAGCACAGGGCATGTTGCCCCCTCCAGAGCATGTGGGCAAGTCACCCACTTGAGAGACTGTGGCCTTGCACTCCCCAGGGCCAAGCACAGGGCACAGTGCCCCCTTCAGAACCAGTGGGTAAGACACCCACCTACCCCAGCTTCCCAAGGATCAAGAGCACAGGGCACGATGCCCCCTCCAGAACCAGTGGGTAAGACACCCACTTGAGAGACTGTGGCCTTGCACTCCCCAGGATCAGATGCATAGGGCACAATGCCCCCTCCAGAACCAGTGGGTAAGACACCCACCAACCCCAGCCTCCCCAGGATCAGGAGCACAGGGCCCGATGCCCCCTCCAGAACCAGTGGGTAAGACACCCACCAACCCCAGCCTCCCCAGGATCAAGAGCTCAGGGCATGTTGCCCCCTCCAGAGCATGTGGGAAAGTCACCCACTTGAGAGACAGTACGTTGCACTCCCCAGGATCAAGCACAGGGCATGTTGCCCCCTCCAGAGCATGTGGGCAAGTACCCACTTGAGAGACTGTGGCCTTGCACTCCCCAGGGCTAAGCACATGGCATGTTGCCCGCTCAGAGCATGTGGGGAAGTCACCCACTTGAGAGACTGTGGCCTTGCACTCACCAGGACAAAGCACAGGGCATGTTGCCCCCTCTAGAGCCAGTGGTCTGTGCTCTATCTGCCGGCTGACATGCCCCCCGTCTCCCATCCCCCTGAGGTGCCTGCCTATTTCCAAACTGATGACCCTGCAGTGTTCTCCCTGTGTTGAGGCAGGTGCCATGTGTGGCCTTGGAATTTGGCCTGTGGCCATGTGGACAACGTACATTGTGGACTGGGCTGTTTCCCTTTTTATGTACATATCTATATATCTATTATCTTGTCTCACTTATTTATCTTGATGTGCTGCTCTCATTACATTCACTTTTTCTAAAATGTTTTGTCCTTGCATTATTCATCCGAGGTACGGGGTAAAAATGTTTTAATAATGCAGCTGATTGTGAGTATGGTGTTGGGGGGGTGTTATGCGTGTATGTGTCAGTGTTTTCCTCCCCCCTCCCTTGTGTGCTAGGCGGCTGTACTCACCGTCGTCATCTTCGCCGTCGTTGGTGTTCGTGGTGAAGCAGCACGTAGAAGACCATGGGGAAAACATGCAGCTCGGGCTCCATGGCGGCATGGTTGTTCCCTATGTCTCCAATGGTGAGTCCTTTCCATTCTGAGCTCAGTTTCCACCAGCCTTTTGATGTCGTTGGTATCGGTAGGAGGCTGGCCTGGTTTGTAGTGGGTCATTGTTAGTGAAATGTAGTAGTGTTCTAGCAGCTTAGGCTGATAGAGGTAGCTATAGCAGAGCAGCGTAGGCTGAACTAGGAGACATGCAAAGCTCATGCAATTCCACTTATAGTTACACACTGCTTATACACAAGTAAAGACAATACTCAGTGTTACCAAAAATAAAGGTATTTATTTGGGTGACAAAGTACCAAAAATATCTTAGAGACAATACTCCTTCTGGAGGTAAGAATTATACACAATATATACATTAGACACCAAAATTAGACAAGTAAATAGTCATAGAACAATGCAAACAGTAGGAAATCCTATAGAATGCAATGGGAGAAAACAGGTCTAGGGGCAACACAAACCATATACTAAGAAAGGGGAATGCGAATTGCGAATTCCACCCCTAGACAAGCGTAGTGTGTGCAGAATCGCTGGGAGAGTAAGAATACAGTAAAGGTAAGTAAACTACCCTACCCCAGAGCCCAGAAAAGCAGGAGTAAAGTACTGCAAGTTTCCTTAGGACACACTACACCTCATTATTGGGATTTTGCAGCAGCCAACCAAGCCTGCAAAGAACAATTGCTGGAATATTGGACCTAAAGACCTGCAAAAGAAGGGGACCAAGTCCAGAAGTCAAAAGAAGTTCCAGGAAGGACAGGAGCCCCTGCCAACCCAGAAGAGGGTGCAAAAGGAGAGTCCCCGGTAAGTCGAAGACTGCAGGAATGCACCCTAAGAAGATGCCAGAGGGTTGCTGCATGATGCAAAAGATGTCCCACGGCATGAAGATGGTTCCAGATGAGATTTTGTGTTGGAAGTCACCAACAAGCCTTGGCTAGGACAAAAGTGTGTTATGCGTCAAAATGGCGCTGGTTGGACTCAGGAGGGATCTGGGGACCTCGACTATGTGTGAGGAGGAAGAGGGGGCTCTCAGCACTTTAGAGAACCCTCAGTATGCCAGCCAGCACCCCCAGGAGCCACAGGACCAGGGTTCAAAGGAGGTGCAAAGTGAGGTTGATGCAGCACAACAAAAGAAGGCCCCACGCCACTGGAGAACAACTCAGCAAATTGAGCATTGCAGGATGAAGTGCTGGGGACCTGGGCCAGGCTGTGCATGAAGGAAATTTGCAAAGAGTGCACAGAGGCCTCAGGAGGTGAAGAAGACGCAGTTCACAGGGGTACTGTAGCTCTCGGGGAAGGCCAGGTCTCACCTCCTCCAAATTGTGTCAGCAGGACCTCAGGACAGTCTATGTCAATGATGTCCACCCTCTGTGTCCTTCAGGAGCATGCTAGTCACTGTGAGAGGAGTCCCAGGGTACCGGTCGTCGTCTAGGAAGGTGCCTGCTTGGTGCTGCTTGGAGCAGGGGAGTGACTCCGTCACTCCACAGGAGATTTCTTCGGTCCTTCTGGTACAGGATGAAGACAGAGAGTCTCCAGTGCGTGCACACCGTGGAAACTGTTGCAGTTGCTGACTTGGAGCTGAGGTTGCTGAAGAAACTTTGTTGCAGTTACAGAGTTTCTTGGAGAAGGCTGCGGTTGATCCGAGGTCAGAAGAGTCTGAAGTTGTTGCAGAGGATTCCTGAAGGAAACTTGCAAGCAGAATCTGAAGAGAACCCACAGGAGAGACCCTAAATATCCCTGTGAGGGAGACTGGCTACCTTATCAGCTAAGGACCTATCAGGAGGAGTCTCTGAAGTCACCTGCTGGCACTGGCCACTCAGAGGCCTCCAGAGTGGCCCCACACCTTGCAAAACAAGATGACTGAAGTCTGGGACACACTGGTGGAGCTCTGGGCACCACCCCTAGGGTGGTAATGGACAGAGGAGTGGTCACTCCTGTTTACTTTGTCAAGTTTCACACCAGAGCAGGGAAGAAGGGGTCCCTGAACCGGTGTAGACTGGTTTATGCAAGGAGGGCATCATCTGTGCCCTTCAAAGCATTTCCAGAGGATTGGGGAGGCTACCCCTCCCCAGCCTGTGATACCTATTTCCAAAGGGAGAGGGTGTAACCCCCTGCTCTCAGAGGTAATGCTTTGTTCTGCCTTCCTGGGACTGGGCTGCTCAGACCCCAGGAGGGCAGAACCCTGTCTGTGAGGTGGCAGCAGCTGTAGCTGCAGTGCAAGCCTCAGAGAGCTGGTTTGGCAGTACAGGGGGTCCATGGTGGAGCCCCCAGGATGCATGGAATTGGCTCCCCAATACCAGATTTGGAATGGGGGGACAATTCCATGATCTTAGACATGCTACATGGCCATATTCAGAGTTACCATTGTGAAGCTGCATATAGGTATTGACCTAAATGTAGTGCAAGTGTGTAATGGTGTCCCCACACTAACAAAGTCTGGGGAAATGGCCCTGAACTATGTGGGGGCACCTTTGCTGGTGCAAGGGTGCCCTCACACTTAGTAACTTTGCATCTAACCTTCAGCAAGTGAAGGTTAGACATATAGGTGACTTATAAGTTACTTAAGTGCAGTGAAAATGGCTGTGAAATAACATGTGCGTTATTTCACGCAGGCTGCAATGGCAGGCCTGTGCAAGGGTTTGTCTGAGCTCCCTATGGGTAGCAAAAGAAATGCTGCAGCCCATATGGATCTCCTGGAACCCCAATGCCCTGGGTACCTAGGTACCATATACTAGGGACTTATAAGGGGGGTCCAGTGTGCCAATTGAAATTGGTAAATGAAGTCACTAGCCTATAGTGACAAATGTAAAAGTAGAGAGAGAGCATAAGCACTGAGGTTCTGGTTAACAGAGCCTCAGTGACAGTCAAGCACTACTGCCAACACATACATTAGGCCACAAACTATGAGCACCGGGGTCCTGGCTAGCAGGGTCCCAGTGAGACAGGCAAAGCATACTGACATATAGGTTTTTATCTATGAGCACTGGGATCCTGGCTAGCAGGATCCCAGTGACACAGTAAAAATGCACTGACACACACTCACAAACAGGCCAAAAGTGGGGGTAACCATGCTAGAAAGAGGCTACTTTCCTACAGTACCGCCCTGGAAAAGATGGTGGTTTCCAGGGTCTTAATATGGTGGGCAGAATATTGACTTCCGCCTGGCTGTAGGCGGCTACCACTGTGGTGGCTGTTGTTTCCACCCTGGCGGTTGGGGTGATACATTGGCTGTCTATCGGAGATAACACCGCCATGGTCATAATTTGACGGTAATTACCACCGGCCTGTGGGCGGTATTCCTGCCACTTTTACACCAACCACCAGGATCATAATGAGGGCCTTAATGTCTATTGTTTATGCAGTGTAACACACCAAACAGCAGGCATAAAGGTGACTGAGCAGCATGGTGGGTGACAATGCATCAGATTAGAATTAGAGAATTATGATCTTGCGCCAGTCTTGAGCCTGGCCACTGTGTATAGATGTGCTAAGAAAGATTTAGATGTAATTTGGGAATTAATACATCTAACTAGTAGTGAGTTTCTTGATCACAGCCTTGGATCACTTTTTAAAACAATATTCATGGATTAAAGGTTTAATACTTCAAAGGAGCCTAGTTTAGATTTTGCCCCTTTAGTCAGAGAGCCAATGAGTGCTAGTAGGTTCCACTTTTTGTCTAATGAGAAGCTTAGCCATTTAGCACACTCCACAAGGGTGGGGGTTGTTAAGTACTGAGCCCGCGTCAAGTCAAGGCTGAACTAGGATAATACAATTTGTTGGTGAGACCAGAAGAAACACATTTGCATGGGTATGTTGCAAACAAGGGATATATAGGGAATTCTTTAGTGTAAGTGGACTTTGTTGCAAACTTGCATATAATTGTTATTTAAAAGAAGTGAGGAGAGCGAAGGAGGAAAAGTTGGGTTGTGCACAAGATGGCCACTCCCTGATTCAGCCTCTCTGGACTAGATACCTGAGCGCTGGGGAACCACCACAGCACTAGAAGCTCATATCCGGGACCTAGAACAAACCTGCTAAAACTGTCATCATCTGCAGAAACTCCTACTGAATGCATCTGCCCCACTCCTCTCATCCCTCTGCTCCATTAATTCCAGGTGGTATCCAATTTAAGGAGGTGATGTTTTGTCTTCTAGGCCTGAGTATCGGCTAGCGCTTAGGCTATACTTCCCATGTCTTTGGGAAGGAAATGCTCAAATAAAGTTGGGTTTCATCAGCGTTAAAAAGGTAAGTAGTGTGAGTGCAGATTCATAAAGTTTCATATGAAGGATGAAAAGGGCAGAGGAAAGGGCTGGCCCTTGTGAGAATCCTGCTGGAGCGGTGCTGGGTTAGAGAAAGAGTTGGCTAGTATTGTTGTAGTTGGACTCTCGCGCCCTAGCGAGACTGCTGGTTTAGGGGTGACAACACTTCTGTCTGTAGGCGACTGGGTCCCTCCTGCAACAAGTCGCTACTGTTGGCCCAACCTTCACGGCTCACAAGCAGTACCTCACCAAAACTCAGACAGTAAAGGAGATGTCTGGCAGCCTTACACATGGACTCTAGATCAGACATCTTGTGGCGGAACAGAAGTTACCCTTTTCTCTCGTTAGCACAAGTCTCATACACACACAGGCAATGATGGAGATGTAGGAGAGGTTTCAATAGGTTTATTGAAAAGACCGCAATCTACAATAAAATGCATGTACTGCAATGATTAGGATAATAAACAGTAATAAAAGCAGAATGGTGAAGATGAGAGTTGTGAATATAACCCCCCCCCCTACCATCTTACAATAAACCTTAGATGCAAACTTCCTAACCAAGAAAGACTAATTCTCTACCCCAGTGAGAGCTGGGTATGATAAGCCTAATCTGCCATTACCATGTCCATGAGAAGCACCCACCAACCGTTGTTACCTTGGGATGAGGTCTCTTAGTCAGACTCTGTAGAAACACAAAGGCTGAGTTCTGCGACAAGGTGACATGCAGCATAGATGGCATCTGGAAGGAACCCCTTTAATGACCTTGTCTGTGTGAGGTAGACTTAAACAGATCTTGTAGGATCCCTAAAGCAGGTATGTTCCTAAACAACTGATAATGTGGCAGACCTGCGTCCGCAATTACATAAACAATCCCTAACAAGTGCCCACGATGTTCCTATTGTACGTTAGTGAGAAAGTGACATGATGACAATGCCTCCGTGTATCACTGGCAGTGATGTTGATAATGATGCCTTCTCAGAATGGCACTGATAATGAAAATCAAAACATTTCTTATTAAATATAAGCACATGGAGAAAGCTAAAAGAAATGATAAAATAAATGGAATAAAACAGAGCATGCTGAGTAGGTAAAAGGTCACTAGGTGAAAGGGCACAGTCCTGCAAGCTAGAGGCAAAGCGGACTCCTATGTCCCAAGGGGAAACTGAAATGGCGCAGGTCCTGGAGATCCGAAGAGGCTTGAGAATTAACCCCTCATCTCCATTCTGTTGTTGAGAACTTCAAAAACTTGGTGTCAAAAACTGCTCACAGGTCTAGAAGGATGTTGAGATAGGGGTAATCATTGTCCAACATTCATACCACGTTATCATTTTTTAAATTATTATTGTTTTTGTGCTGTATCCTGAGCTGACACCTGATTGAAGCCAATTAAAGGGACACTTTCATCTGTGAACAATTTAAGTTGAGCGTCAAAAGAGCTTTCACAGACTTTGACAAGGATAGGTAGTTTAGAAAGAGGCATCATTTATTTTGACCATTAGGACTAGCTAGAGGATTTTGTTCTGTAGCGGGGAGCCCGGAACTATAGTTTGTGATAGGGAGGAGTGGCCTAAGTTCATCCAAAAGTCCTACAAGAGCTTAACTCTAAGTAATATTGAGGGATCAAGTTCATGGAATTGTGATGAGCTTTTGGTTTTGGCATTGGTGCTGACCATTTCTATTTGAGATTCTTGAAACTTGAATAAGAGGCCTTGGAATTCTGTATGATGGTACATCATTTGCGTCCTGCTTGGAACTGTGTTAGAGAGTTCTCTCCTTTTCATTTTATCCTCAGAGCAGGTGGGGAAATTCCCAATCTTGCAATGGAATATACAGTGCTGCTCTCCTTCAAAGGAAGGTGTGTGGAACTATTCACTAGCTCGAAAAGCTTTTTACTTCAGTTATGTGCATGGTCAATAAAGGAGGCATTGATTTAAAAACAAATGCTTTTTATATTTCTTTCTCTCAACCATTAGATTTGCTATAGTTGAAGACATGGGCTATTTGCACCATCAATGCTCTAAACATCTACATTCACCATTATGGAATTTTCATTACTATTGTGATGTTATTTAGTTTGTATTCTTATTAGTTGTTTTGGGGTTGGTGTGCATGTGTTCCTAGTCAGTGTCCCTAAATAAGGCTTCCCAAGCCTATTGACTTACTGATCTGGGGAATTACATAAAGAGATGAGGCTTTACATTCAGCTCATGAGTCAGGGCTAGTATTATAAAGCTCTCTGACACACTTTTGTGGAAAGGATTGAGAAGGGGTTGAAAGTAATCAGACCAATCAACATGGATCTGTAGTGAACTAGTATTGTACAGGAGTTTGTTCAGTGAGTGGACACTGTTTCAAATGTGCATGTAATTATGAATAGGAATTAGGAAAGCTGTGGAAAGTGGAGGTGAAGCTGGGTCATGCACAAGATGGCCACTCACTGATTGAGCTACATGGCTTGGGATCCTTTCTGTACTCACATCTAATAGCTGGGAATTCAATGCAGCTCCAGAGGCTAAAACCAGATGTTGGAAAATGAGTTATTGGTAAGGGCAGGTAAGTACCAACACTTAACAATAGACCACTAACCTCCACTTAGGTCCAGTTAGGTCTCAATAAATTAAACCCAGCTCAACCCTTGGTAGCTTGGCAACGAGCGCAAGGCTTAACTTAGGAGACATATGTGTAAAGCATTTAAAAATCACAAAATAGTAAATAAGTAAAACACAACACAAAATAAAAAGCCAACACAAACTCATAGAAATAGAGCAGGGGCTACATGTACCAACATTTGGGATTGCGACTCTCAAATTGCGAGCCTACGGACCACTGCCTGCTCTGAAAAAAATGTTTTTACTGACATTCACAAAGGGGAAGGGGTCCCATGGGGACCCGTTCCCATTTGCGAATGGGTTAGCACCAGTGTGACACTGGTGCTAACTGCGATTGTTTTGCGACTGCAAATCATACATGGGACTGCAAGTTGCAATTAGGAAGGGAACACCCCTTCCTAACTGCGAGTTACAATCCTTTTTTGCGATTCGGTAAATAGTTTGCTGAATCGCAAACATGGTTTGGCACATGGGAAAGTGCATTTTGCACGTGGCAAACGGCCCACGGCTACGTACATGTGGCCCTATTTTCTTATCTTCAAAATGACACCAAAACGATTAAAATCAGATAAGGGAAACCAGAGATATAAATTTTTAAAGAATTAATGCTTTTTAGCGCTTAGAAACAAACAGCGCCAATCTGGTCATATAGTCACACCTCGACTGGGGCAAAGTCAAAGTTTGAGGCTGACCTCGATGGAGCCCTGCTCGGCTACAGCTCGCAGGAGGCCTAGGTCAAAAGTTTACCTTCGGACTCAGTTGTTTTTCTGGAGATTTTATTCAGCGGGACCAAGTCGCCAGTCCAATCCGACCTCCTGGAACTCTTCCTCCGATACGCGTAGCAGTAGCCCTTGGTGGAGATTTTTACCTTCGGCTTTAGTCATTTTTTCAAGGTGAAAATTCTTCGACCGAGGCAAACCTGAATCTTGATCCGACGTCCCAGGAGCCCCCTGCGGATACACTGCTTGGGAGGTCCCGGTTAACTTCCTACGTTCGGACTTAGTCACTTTTTCTGAGATTTTCTTCACCGGGATGAACCTGCAAGTCAGGCCGGGTCGCGGTTGAGGCAAGTCGGCTAGAGTTGCCACGGCGGGTCAGTCCCTTATGAAGCTTTATTTCCAAAAGCTCTCCAAACTTCTCGATCTTCTTCTAGTAGTTCTTTTAGGGTTCTTTTGAAATTCACAGTTCACGCCAAGGTTCCAGAAGCTCTGCGACGCTCCTTGAGGGTGCGGACTACAACTCCCAGAATGCACCTGGTGCAAGCTCCTTTTTGGCCAATGGACAGTGGTCGGCTGGTCAGTTTCTTCAGGAGTTGGTGCAGGGGACTCTGGTTAGCAATTTTTTACCAGTAGCAAACAGGGAGTCCCTCCTTGAATCAGTTGAAGCCAGGCAAAGTTCTTCTTGTGGTGAAGCCCATGTGTGCAGCTGGTGCAGTCCTCTAGAGTGCAGTGTCCAGGTGCAGGTCAGGGGTCCAGCAGGGTAATCCTTCTTCTTCTGTAGTTCTTTCTGGTAAGGATCCGAGGTGTGGGTGCAGGCCTGCCAGTTTTATCCTTGCTCCTGGGTGAAAAACAGGAGGGTCCTAGTTCTCCAATCAGGTGCAGGGTCCTTTCCCCTGTGATGACCACTTCCTGGGTAGTGTGGCAAAAATCAATCCCAGGGAGCAGCATTCCCAAAAAATCCATCATGGCTGAAAGTGATTTTTGGAGGTTACATCTGGCTGAGCCCACCTACTGGTGTGGCTAAAAATCTTAAACACACCCTTCTCCTGCCCTCTCATAAACTTATCAAGGGGAACCTAATTGGCTGGGTTTGCAGGATGTGAGGGAGGAGCTGGGTTGCTCCAAATGTCCTTCCCTGCCAGGGCCGGAAAGATTATCATGAGACCCATGGTTCCCTGATCCCAGCAAAGACAGTCAGGAGGTAACATGAGGGCCCTCCCACGGTGGAAGCCTTTTCACAGAGATCCACTAAATGTTGGGCCCCTACTCATGTGGTATAGTCTTTCCCTGGGTCCTGTGATGGCTGCCCGATTCCACTGCAGTTTGTGTAGTGTCACCAGCACTGCAGTTTGCGTGGTATCACCAGCACTGGTGTGTGAAATTGTTCACAATTACAAGGAAACAGTAAACCTTTTCAGGAGCCACTTGCTGGAGCTTTTGGTCTGACTTGCTTCAGATTAGTGTCCCTTGTTCTCCTGCAAGCAAGTTGTACCACTCTTTCATCACCGGAGCTGGTAATTGACTGCAATTCCAGTTTGTCTTCCAGCATCTGGGATGCAGACAGTCTTTACTCACATGTAACATATTCGTTGGTACAAGGATCTTCACCAAATGTGGCCCAATCGGACGAGGGGGTAGTTCAAAATATGTGGAGGAGTTTCATCAACTGCCAGAGACTTTAGCATCATGGTTTTCATCCCTACAGTAAGCACAGTAGACTTCACATGCCTGGCTACTGTAAATTCTCTAGGTGTCACTATTTTATATATAGGTTTTATGGACACATTTCCACTATTGGCGATCACTAGCTGCCAATGCTCTCACCCCCTTCTAAGAGAGACTGTGTGATATGTCCTATGTTTTTTAGACTTGTCTACACCAGAAAAAAATAGATCATTAAATCATGCTAAGGACCCTTTCTAGGAATTGTGTCAGTTGAAGGACCCTCTTTTACCTCCCTCATCGTTTACTTCACAGGGAAGCATGGCTCATCTGTTATTATTCTCTGAAGTACTCTCTGGAGCACAAACGGTCTTGAAATAAATTGCTGTGAAAATGTATGCCGTGATGCTAGACTCTGTTATGAGGGGGATTTCCACAATATGATCCATGATGACAAATCTGTACACCAAATGTCAGACGTGTTTTCAGCGGCGAATTCAATATGTGCTGACATTTCAAACTTCAGTAAGCTCCAAGGGATGGGCAACATGAGATTAAAGGAACTGGAGATAGTTAAGAAAAACATCTGGAGTGGTGACAAGATATTTACTTTTTTCAGTGTAAAGTTACAGACCTGTAATAACTCTCTTAGTGGACCAATTTTCACATTTACAGCCTTCGTGAAAAGACTGAAAAGGACAACATGATGGACTTGATAGGATACTTGTCCAGTGTCTGCTTGAAATAGGCTTGGCAGCACCTTTTGATTAGGCCATGTAGGAGAACAAGCCTTACACTAACACCCTAACATAGTCTGCGTACATTGATATCAGTATGTCTCTGTAGTACTGCAAGCAGCCAAGAAGAAAAACAGACTATTGCTGCTGAAAGTCTGATTTCTATATGTATCTTCATACTACTCTTCAGAAACCAATGTTAGAAGGAAGAAATTGTTAGTACTCTGTTACATGCTGAAGCAATAGAGCTTCAGATATGGTCTACTAGTTCTTGCATCAGCACCATGAATGGGAAGACTACCAAATACATGGGAGCAAAACAATGTGAGGATTGCTTCGAGTCACTAGACTCTACTTCCATGAAGAGTGCCATGGACCTTCAGCTTTTGCACCCATAGCAGACTCAGGTGAAACATCTGGATCAACCTAGAGGCACACAAAAGAGCATGCCTTCACCAAATTGTAAAAATGTTGACCAAGGACAGAGACAAATCAATATCACTTTTGAAGTGAGACTTTAAGGTCAAAGGTCTGTAGATAACTCTCCCCTCCTGGGCACTTCCAATAAATGCTAATACAGAGTCATCGCCCACCATTCCTCAAGCATTGTTGCATAGATGCAGCTGACTGATAAGCCCGCTTTTATTGAACATCATATCTTATAGAAATTCAAAGCTCACTGCAAGTTTGCTGTGTCTGTACCTCTACCCATCATGCCTCTTAGACTGATCATTCCTGAAGGCAGGCCAATTGATAGATCATCACCCTGACCCTGTGTTAGCGCATCAGTCCTTAATAAGTAAACTTACAAGGGGACGCGTATAGGTCGATGAACCTTTTGACTCATTCAGGATGTTCTTACCATAGCTCCAGAACCGAAACAATAATCAATGCGTAATAATCAATAATCATTAGTCAAATTAATAATCATTGGAGTAAGTAATCGTCACACACCATGACTTTTCAGCCATGAATAACACCAACTTTTATTAAAAGTTTAGCAAGTTTATTTCCCTTATTTTAACAATGCTAAGTCATGTAGATTAATCTCCAAATCAAATCAAACATAATTAGTAATATTTGATAGCCAAAAAGACGCAAGAGACATGATCTAATCGGAGCTTGAATCAAAAGGCATTCCAAAGCATCAACACAAATTATTAGTAAAACCAATTTCAACATTACTACAACATCCATAGAGTTCAGCAAAATAGTTTGTCAACCATTTGTCCCTGCAATTTGTCAGCCGTCATGTGAATAGCCTTAACTATCTCAGATTAGCATCAGCATGTGGGGCTTCTTGCAAAAACAATTTAGAACACAAATTTAGAAAACGTCTAGCTAAAGAAACTATTAAGACAGCGCAGTTGGTACCTAGAAAGAAAAGGCACAAAAAATGCAATTCAGTCACATTGTCATATCTAGCTACTCACGATATGGGTCAGCAAGCAGAATCAGTCTTCATGCTCAGGTCATCAATCGATCAGCAAAAAATCAGGCTTCCAGTCAGAGAGTATGAGCCCAATGACAGAACTTCCAATCTCTTCTAAGTCTCTTGTTCACTTTCAGCGGTCCGCCTAAAAGCTCCTCAAATCTGAATCTGGTCTCTTTTGTCACGTTGTTATATCAAAGTCACCCAAACTATCCCCTAATTTCCAATTGGTCAATTATTCGTACGTTATTATAATTCTAATATTTCACACTTCACATGTCGTTGATTGGTCTGCTTTACGATGTTCTCATCACCCGGCTAGTCAGGTATCGAATTTGTTGCATCTTCATCTCCATTCAGTCTCTTCATTGTTCGCGTCCTGGGAAAGAACCTCTTGCACATTTTACACTTAGTTGTTACACTTTTAAGGACATTGTCTTCTGTTAGTTGGTTCTCATGGAAAGCTTCTGCTAAGCATTTTAACAAGACAATCAGCATTTCACAGTTAGTTCACTCTGTCAACATTTTTCACTAAAACGCTAGAAATACAGCTTCGGCATGAGGCCTGGCAAACTAAGCCAAGACACTCACTAAGTAAAGGCCTACATTTAATGCGCTAGACTATACTTTATAACCCCTAATATGACATATTACTACATTAATCTAATACATTTTCAATATTTCATGTGTATTAAATATTATTTAGTACAATTTGTGAAAACTGGTGGTCATCCTTCAAGGTCACAATTTCAAACTTGCACATTATTTTTCTAGGTTATCCATTTTCTATATAAGTCATTATTCAAAATACATAAACAGTCATTAACAATTTCTAATTAAGACATCTGCTTCAGCAATCCCTCCTCTGATGACTAAATATGTCATCACACCAAACTTCCCACCGTCAATTTTACAGTTCTATTTCTCCAACATTTTGGGGGTCATTACAACATTGGCGGGCGGCAAGCGCCGCCCGCCAAGTTGTAACCGCCGGGCGGCCACCAATGCAGCCGCACTCCCGCGGTGCCCATTTTGACATCCCCGCTGGGCTGGCGGGCGGAAACCGAGTTTCCGCCCACCAGCCGAGCGTGGATGTGGGCCACAACATGGGAGCCGGCTCCAAATAGAGCCAGCGGTGTTGCGCCGTGCGAAGGGTGCAGTTGCACCCGTCGCGCTTTTTACTGTCTGCATAGCAGACAATGAAAAGCCGCATGGGGCCCTGTCAGGGGGCACCTGCACTGCCCATGCCATGAAAAGGATGGCGGTCAGGGACTCATAATCCGGACTCTGGATTACTACTGCCGGGCCATTATGGCGGAAAACTGCCGGCCCCGGCGGTGCAACCGCGGCGCTTCCACCACGGTCGTAATCCACCAGGAAGCACCGCCAGCCTGTTGGTGGTGCTTCCATCATTTTAGCCCTGGCGGTCTCATACCGCCAGGGTCAAAATGCCCCCCTTTGTCTTCTATTCACATTTTCCCTATTAATTATTTCCCTTTTCTTTTCTTCCCTCCTCTGATTGTTTTTAGACCTCTTCAATTTAATTCTTTTACATAGTTTGCACAATCCCCATATTCCTAATAGACACCCTATAACAATTAATATTCCCTGTATAATTTTCAACAGTACCCCATTCCAAATACTACTAAACCAATTTCCCAATGAAGCAAACCCCCTACCAACCTTTTCCCAAACCCCTGGTTCTTTCAACTTCTTCTAATCACTACTTGCGTTAGTCAGGTTAGAAAGTAAGGCCCTCATTAGGACCTTGGCGGCCAATGCCGCCTACCACCATGGCGATGGCCGCCAACATACCGTCACCGTGGCTACCGACCGTCCATGACATTAGGACCATTAGCACCATAGACTGAATACCACCAGAAGGCTGGTGGAATTCTGTCTACGGTCATGGCGGCAGATGGTGGTAAGGTGGCGCTGCTGCCAGCAGCAGAGCCACGGCAGCAAAACACCGCCTACCATATCATGTTCCATGATACTGCCTGGCGGTGTTTTGCTGGCGGATGCTGCTGCTGGCAGCAGCGCCGCGTCCTGTCTCCTGCCTGAGACCCTCTGCAAGCAGGTAAGTTGGGTTCTCCGACAGGAGAGAGGGGTGGGGGTGTTGTGTGCATGAGTGGGGTGTGTGAGACTGTGTGCGAATGCGTGCATGCGTGTGTAATGTGTGTGTGCATGAGTGGGTGTGAGTGTATGTGCATGTTGTGTCATGATATTGCATGTGTGCCTGGATGTATGTTCGTGAGTGTTGCTGTAAGTGTGTATGAATGTATAAATGCGTGGGTGAATGTGTGTATGTGTGTGTGTGTGGATGGGTGCCGTATGTATGTGCATGTATGTGTGTAAAAGTGCGGGGGGTTGGGTGAGGGAGGGGGAGGATACTGGGAAGGAGGAGGGTGGGGATGATTCTGGGGAGGGGGGCGGGGAGACCCCTATCAGTGCCAGGGAAGGAATTCCCTGGCACTAATAATGCCTACCACCATGGTTTCAGTGGCGGTACCAAAATAACTGAAACCATGGCAGTGGGCGGAGTCATAATGCAATGTGTGGCCTAGTGACGGCCGCTGGGCTGGAGACTGAAGTCTCCAGCCCGGCGGTCATTACAGCTGTGGCACTTGGTGTGGTACACGGGCGGTTTGGCTTAGGCCTAACCGCCAATGTCATACTAGTGGAGGTAGGTACCGCTAGCCTGTTGGCGGTAATACCTCCACTATACCACTGACCACCAGGGTTGTAATGAGGTCCTAAGTCTCTTATCTCTTTACTATGGTTAGGAATGTAAGAACAGCAATACCTAGACTTAATCATTTTACAGGCTCCGCCATCTTTCGCTAAAAGAATGTCTAAAGCAAGATGATTTTACAGCTATCTATAAGGAGTATAGCCCCTGAAAAACTTGTCAGCATGTTATCCACAATAGTAGACAACTTTTGAATCTTGATCGGATTTAGGATGACTCTCACTGAAGGAATCCCTGCACCAAATATATCTTCCACTATCGCAGAAGAGGACTCCCTCCTCTGTCTTCTATGATGTAATTCTGTCATTTTCAGAAACTGCTTCAAATCCTCCATCTGGTAAATCTTTGGGAAAACTATCCCCAAATAACATCCTCTTGGAAGACGGTAATAAGCATTAAGTCCACAAATAAAATATATCCCTGGAATCGTAGGGTCCTGCCCATTCAACATAAATGTCAATTTACTCTGAAACAAAAAATACATGCCAACATTCACTTGTACCCACAAATAAAGTGTCAGTGCGCGATTTTGGCCTATATATATACAAAGCTTCCTTACCTGTAATGCATCTAAAGCTAATTTCCCTTGCGTTTTAATTGCAGTATAAGCATAATCATTCTTGTAAGTCCTTTTCTCTAAGCCTTTTTCTAATTTCTCCTTCAGCACCTTTCTCCTGTCATCAGTATGATCTAAGAAGCTTTTCTTTAAAGGTGTAAGCAAGCATGTGAGGTTATTTCTGTGTGCCTATGCCGTCCCAAACGTTAGTGTAGGCTCAAAGAATCCTCTAACTAATACTACGTCATTATCTTTAGCTACTTTACTCAAATATCTAATAATAGGAACAAACAAAAACACAAGGTCATGATTCAAGTAGAAATACTAAATGCACTCCTGGTTATAAAACCTTGTCAGTAACAGCCTCCAACTTATCCCATATGTAAATGGAATACTATGATAAGTGACTCCTTCCTCAACTGATGAAGGAATCTGCATACACACAAGACAATCCTTTGCATCCATTGTCTCAACATACTCACTCAACAAGCAACAGAAAACATTAGAAGAAAGTTCTCCTTGTGCATTAGTATAATCATGCAAATATTTCTCATCTAACTTAAATCTCTCTACTGCCATTAGTGTAGTAATCTCAAAAGCAGAAGTATGGTTGGCTCCTCTTGCATCAAGAACAGACATTCCCACAATCAATACTATAAACAAAATTCCACACATAATTGCCAAACCAATGCTCATATTTACAGCACTTAGCATCCCTAATATGCTTATCTACATCAGCCATCATCTGTAAAGACTCAGAAAGCAGAAGTAACTTCAAAAATAAACAGTTCTTTCAGCCGTTCAGTTTCACTTCCTGGAACCCTTCTCCCTTGTCAAAATCAGCTAGCAGCTTGTCAAATCAGGTTTCAGAAAGTCAAATCAGGTTATCAATGTCTTTTCCACTTACTTTAATCAGTCTCCTATTTAAAAAATATTTCTCAGATTGTTTCAACAGTTCAGTTCATCAATCTTCTTCAGGTCACTTCAAAATATTGGCTTGGAACTTCCCTATCAAAACAAAGACAAACACTTGCTGCCATTCGTTTGTAGTTGCATACGCCCATTCAGGACCTGCGTATCTTCGACTTGCTATTCCCTTTCTTTTCAACTTTCGATCACCATTTAACTCTCCTTCACTTAATTATTCCTTTCTCGTAATATCTACTTCTTCCTCTATTGTTGGTTCGACAATCACCTCTTTTCTTTTCTCCACTTGCGAATTCGGCCACTTATTCCCTTTTCGTGTACCTTCTGTTGCTATTCTCTTCAGGACTGAACTTGATTCCTTTTCTTTCTCTGTGGTGTTTTCTCTTGATGGACCTGCAACTAGTTCAGGAGGAGTCAGATCCCTTTGACTTTGATCCACCTCAACTCATTCCTCTTCTGGAGCTGGCACTTGCTATCTTTGTCTCTCTGAATAGTCTGCTTCTGCGAGAACCCCCTTGATACTTGGCTCTCCTGCTGTTTCAGTTGAGATAGGTTCTCCAGCACCCTCCTGGAAGCTCCACCCTCGTCTCTCACAGGAGTGATGGACCGTCTTCAATGAGCTTGGGTTCAGCTTCAGTTCTTTCTTGCTCCTTTTCTGGTGCTGTGATTTGTCACCCAGTTGTTGGTACTCTCAACAACGCTTCTTCATGATCCAGTGAACATGCCACTTTCTTCGTGTGACTCGCATGAATCAAATTCGGCATCCCAGCACACTTCACAGCAGTCGTAGTTGTTAAGATCACTTGGTATGGTCCCTTCCAATGAGGCTCCAAACACGTCTTGTGCACATGTTTTTGGACAACAACCCAGTCACCGGCTCTCCGGTTGTGCCCTGGATCGTGGATCGGTGGCAGTGTGGTGGCCTCCACCTGCTAAGAGAAAGAGCGGACTACATCAGCCAGACCCTTGCAAACCCATATCATCTGTAATGTTCACAAGTGCATTTTCTGGAACTGCTGGCAACCTCATTGCTCTGCCCATGAGAATCTCATGGGGTGACAATCCTGTCTTCCTGTCAGGTGTGTTTCTCATTGACATCAACACTAAACACAATGCATCAGGCCATTTCAAATTCTGGACTTCAAAGTACCATTCATCTGCTCCACTAGTCCTGATGCTTCAGGGCGGTATTTACAATGCAACATTTGCTTGATGTTCAATGCTGCACATAATTGTTTAATCACCTCATTATTGAAGTGCGTTCCCCTATCTGATTCTAAAGAGAACGGAAATCTGAAATGCGGTATCAGTTCCCTAAGCAGCAGTTTCGCTACTGTGAGGCTATCATTTCTTCATGTAGGGTACGCTTCAATCCAATGACTAAAGATGCACAAAATCACCAACACATATCTCAATCCTCCACACACAGGCATCTCAAAGAAATCCAATTGCATTCTGCTGAATGGACCTCCTGCTCTCCCAATGTGGCTCAAATTAACCACTGCCCCCTTTCCCGCATTTAATTGCTGACAAATGACACATCGATGGCAAACTGCTTCAGCTACTTTTCTAAACTTGGGGTTAAACCAATCAATTTTGAACAGGCGGACCATGGCATCCCTCCCAATGTGTGCCTGACCATGATAGTACCTCGCCATCTGAGACAACAGGCTATTTGGCAAAAGCAACTGACTCTCTTCTGAAACCCACAACTCATCTTGTCTTTGAACACATTTCATTTTGCTCCATGAACGTTTCTCCTCCTTGTCAACATTACCCTGTAATTATTTTAACTCTACTAAGGTATCAACTACCTTTAATGCAAGACTCGTACATATTGTGCCATCCTCAGGTAACAATTCCCACTTGTCTTTGAACGATATATAGTTCAATGCACAAAACCTTGTGACTTGATCCTCGTATCCATTTCCCAAAGACACGTAGTCCTGTGACTTTAGATGTGCACTGCATTTCACCACAGCAATTTCTTCAGGTAGTTGAATTGCATATAACAACTCTTTTATTCTCTCACCATTTCTCACTGATCGAGGGAACACAATAGAGGTCAAAAACCCTCTCCGTGACCACAATTGACCAAAATCATGAACTATTCTGAATCTGTATTGGCCTTCTGTTTAGATGGTGACTCTCAATCGAGCAGAAACATGGCATGCCCTGGTAACAGTGACCAACTCCGCTACATGGGCAGAATACACTTCTCGAAGCCAGGAAGCTTCTAATGTACCTGTAATTGTGCACACAGCATATCCTACTCTCAATATCCCTGTACTGTCTCTCACACAAGAACTATTGACAAAAACAATTTGGTCATTTTCTTCCAATCGGATATCTCTAATGTCAGGTCTCGGTTTTGTGCACAACTCAGTTACTTCGAGACCATCATGTTCAACATCTTCCTCTTTCTCAATTTCAGTAGTATCACTTGGAAGTAAAGTTGCCAGGTTCAGCACTGTACATCTTTTCAGTGTCACATTTGGTGCACCCAAAATACTCGTCTCATACCTAGTCAACCTAGCACCAGTCAAGTATTGGGTTTTCGTCCTTGTCAGTAAAATTTCAATCAAGTGAGGGACCATTACAGTCAGGGGCTATCCCATCACCACACCTTCACACCTTCACACTGTGAAAGACTCTGACCAACTGAGGCAACTGCACGCAAACACCCAGGTAGGACTGCTGCAACTGGGTCCAAAGTAGCTGAAAAATGTGCTACTGGGCAATGAGCACCTCCATGGACATGAGTCAAGACAGGCAATGAACATGCATCACGCTCATGACAAAACAATGTGAAAGGTTTCGTGTAGTTAGGCATGCCCAACGCTGGAGCGCTACACAAACTCTCTCTTAACTCAGTGAACGCTTTCACCTCATCCTCATCTAGCACTATAGGATCTGTGACGTTCTTATGGGTCAATTTCTGCAAAGGGTTTGAAATTTCCGAAACATTCAGAATCCATTGGCAACAGTAACCCACCATTCCCAGGAACATCCTGACATATCTCTGCGAGGTTGGGGGATTTATCTGCAGTATCATTGTGATCCTTTCTCTGGATATTTTCCTCGACCCTTTCTCAATCTGGTGACCCAAATACTTCACTACCTTCTGACAGTACTACAATTTCAATGGCGACACTTTATGACCATATTTTTCCAAATGATTTCACAGGACGGTCGAGTCGAACTTACACTCGTTGCTTGTCCTGGATGCAATCAATAAGTCATCAATGTACTGCACCAGAGGCGATTGGAAAGGCAATTCTAACAACTCCAAATTCTTTTTCAAGATCTGATTAAACAAAGAAGGTGACTCTGTGTACCACTGAGGAAGTCTACACCAGCAGTAGACTCGATCTAAGAATTTGAAACTAAAGAGAAATTGACTATCCTCATGAAGAGGCACAGAAAAGAACGTTTGTGACCAATCAACCACTGTGAACCACTCTGCATCACATGGAATCTGAAAGATTATTACAGCTGGGTTGGGCACTATGGGACAACATTTAACCACAAATTAATTTATTTTTCTCAAATCCTGAACAATTTGAACCTTCCCAAATGGCTTCTTCAAACCCATTATCGATGAATTACATGGGCTACTCAACACCTCCTTCAAAGCTCCCTGCTTCACAAAATCTGCAATTATCTGAGCCACATTCATCAGGACATCTTATGGCATGTTATACTGTGGAAGCTGCGGAAACACTGCATTCTGTTTCAAGGTACCTTTAATCGGCTCCACTCCCTTGATTAAACCCACTCCTTTCCATGTCAGATCCCACATGTTTTCGTGCACCGTTCCCTGCAAGTCGGAACAAAGCTCTCTCACAGTGAACATTGGGAAAAACTCAATGAAGGGGTACCCCTATTTGTAGATTTACGCCAGGTTTCTGGGGCTGGATCTTTCTCATCATCACTATTTGTCTGGATCTCAATTCTATAGTTTGAACAAGTAATTAGACACCTTGTCTTACACAGCAAGTCTCTTCCCAGTAGGGACACCGGAATCGAATCGCAGACTACAAATTTATGCAGTCCTTGGAAATTGCTAATCTCAACTTGCACTGGATCTGAAATCAGATTGGTCTAAAACTGGTTCGCAACCCCCACAACCTGAACTGTTCAACCTGAAAGGGGCAAATTCAGGACCTCTGCACTTCTTACAGTAGAGCATGTAGCTCCCGTGTCCACCAGAAATTAGACTCTGTGACCCATCACCTTTCCCCTGACATAGGGTCCTCTCTGATCTACCTCTAGAGAAGTCGCAAGCACACATGGCTCCTCATCGGAACTATCACTCATCCATTCACCATTTATTTCATTCTCACTGTGTAACAGGAATTGGTGCACTGTGTTACTACTTCTCTCATAATAATATGCGTGCATCGACTCTGACCTCCTGCACTGTCCTGTCAATTCTCTGTCAATCAATGTTTTTGGGTGAAATCCTCGTCTTCAGGAACTCAATCACCTTATAGTAATATTTCATTACCTCAGGAGATGGTGCACCTGTACTCTTATCCCTCTCTGGTTCACTTGTTGGCCAATCTACAGCTCTCTTACACTCAACCCATAAGTCAGCTAGAACCACTATTTCCAGTAATGTCTTCAGATCTTCCCACAAACATTTTGCAAGTTTCACAAACCTCTCTGTCTGCTGATACCACTCTATGGGATTGTCTCTCAGTTTTGGGTAATCATTCATAAATCATAGAATATCACTCCTACTCTAAGGAACATTAACAAAATTTCCCCCTGGGATTTCTCTCATTGGTAAAATTCTTACCGGATCCTTGTCCTGTTACACATTCTCAACCACTTCTAAAGAATCTCTTTTCTTTTTGTCTCTTTTCTTCACCCATCTGCCCTCCCACTTTCCTAATGCTCCCCAAACCTGAGCACTCTGCAATAATTATTTAAGGTGTGCTTTCCATTCCAGCTGACCTCATGTGTTCAAAATCCTTTGCCTCAAAATCTAATCTGTAACTTCTCTTCAGATGCTTCGTTTCCTCGATTTCTATGCCATGCTTCTCTGCTAATCTCTGATGTACCTTGCCCACCTCTCTTGTGATTCTTGGGCACACATGCCTCAACTCTGCCTCGGTGTACGACTCTAATCTATTCACCCCCATTGTTCCCTCGACTAGTTCACTGCTTCCATGCTCAACCTGACACAATTGATTTGCTCTTCTGACTCGGAAGCATTCTGCGGGGTATTCAGCTTGTCTAGCCATTTAGTCAACTGCTGAGCTGTCAGTCCCTGTAACAAAATGTTACTCACATGGACCAGTGGCACCTGCTGTACCACTGCACTTGGTGTCTGCGGTGTCAATAATTTCAAGCTCTGACCTGCACTAGGTCCATTCACAGCATCTGGAAGTGCAACAAGTGGACTAAGATCTAACAATGATCTCGACCCATCAAAGGTCTGACCCATAGAAGAGACTACCTGCACTTGTTCATCTGGTCCCCTCCTCATTAGACTCTGAAACATCATTCCTTGTTCATTCATAATTGGTTTCTTCTGCGCAAATAATGGTACCACTGTACCTACAGTAAAAGGGCAGCGATATTGCATCTGGGGCTGCTCTGGCTCCTGTGCACTGTGGGAGAGTAACTACCATACTCCGATTCATTACCGGAGTAAAGTCCGACTGTGTCCCTGTAATTGGAGTAAACCTCAGCATCCCCTGCGGCTGTCCATGGGGCAACAAAATCAGAGTCAGCTCAGTCTGAACCAACAATGGTCTTGGAACCACTTGCTCTGTAGGCATCAATAAGTTTGAAGTTGTGTCTAAAATGGACATATCAGGATAAATTCTCTGTATGGGTGGCAGATGCATCTGTGCCTGAACTAGGGAAGTAGTCAACACATTGGAACTACTTTGAACCACATCCTGTATCTGGCTAGTATTAACCTGTACTGGATTCACTGTCCCCCACTGCCTGTGCTGAGGCTTCTGGGGCTGCTGCGTCAACACTAGTACTCGGACCATCATCATGCACTACATATGGTGGTGGTCGATCTCTCAGTATTTGTGTAACAAGATCTTCAGCATCAGAGTCCTCCTCTACTATGGAAGACTTTCTTGCTTCTTTACTCTTGGACAGACCTTTATTTAACTTTCTAGTTGCTTTCTTTCCTTCCATCTCATCTTCCTGCGTGATTGCTGGAGACAACTTAACATCCTGCAATGTCACTGATGTCCATTTCTTCTGTTCCCACATTGCTTCCACTAATGACTTTTCTACCTTTCTTACTCTCCTTTCGAATTTAATTTGCTGTTGCGTTTTAGCTACCAACACCCAAACTGCTAATACCTCAAACTGTGCTGGTCTCAGGAGGTGCTTCGATTCATAGAGCGCCATCTGCAATTGCGCCAAAATTCTCAAAAGAACGTCGCATTCTCAGTTAAAAGCTAAGCTTTAATTTTTCTCTGTCAACTTGAACCATTACTTTAGCCAAAGACATGGCGGGACACCTCACTCCTCCATTACAATGTAAGCCGATGTATTTTCTGGTGGGGTTGGCTCTCCTACAGTCACTCTAATGTATGTATCTCCCCTCATGGCACTCTTCAATGCCTTGAAAAACGTAATCTTTTCTATTTCTGTTTATTCAAAATCAAATCAGGAAATGACATTTACTCCCAAGATTCCTTCCACCCACATTCTCAACCAATTGTTTCTCACAGACGGGCTGCCAATCGGTGCAAGACCCTTCTCACTAACCAATCTATCCCAGCGCAGCTCCACTGATGTCACACTCACATGTATTGCAGCTGACAAAGTCTTGCGGCTCATCTTCCAAAACTTCAATTCACACAAAACTAAAACAAAATATTGTGAGCACTAATTAAAAAACAATAACCAAAAACAAAGGAGCTAGTTTACTACAGGAAGGTAACACAATCACTTCAGAAACCTTACGGATTTTCACGGATGGCCTTTTGCTCATGCAGCTATTCCTCTTTCTCGGTCTCCCAGATTCGCAAGCAAAATCTGACCTGCAAATTTTACTCTCAGCTGATCAATGGGTTTGTCCTGGTACACATAGGACTCGGCAAATCTCAGTTGAAATTTCTCTCGCCCACTTAACTCACACACTGACTTGCTGACCACGCCCGATCAACCTACTAAACCAGACAGATTACAACATATAACCAAGTGTCTCATACACTTATCAATATACTCAGGAGTCTTAGACCACGCAGGGTCCGTACATCAACAACCACGTGGACTATTCTTGAGCACAAAGTGCCACACACATGTGAAGTTTGACAACTTCCCTACTCTCATGCTGCGGAGTACGCACACTCCTCCTAAAACTTCATCTGGAGTACGCAAACTCCCTAGATCCTCCCATATGTCACAATTCACCTGTGATTTGCATAAGCTGGGCAAGCACAACCTATCTCTCTCTCACTCCATCACTAAAACGCCAGAAACATACCCAACACTACTAGCAGGAACCAGGAAAGTCATTTCTGGGCTTAAGAGAACAACATTTTCTCTACAAATGTCATTTTGAAAAACAAAGTCCAAATCTAGACTCTTAACCTGCTCTGGACTCTTACGGCAAGCTCCCAAAGAGACAAACCATCAGTCTGCTACCACGTCTGTTAGCGCATCGGTCCTTAATAAGTAAACCTACAATGGGACGCGTATAGGTCGATTAACTTTTTGACTTGTTCATGATGTTCTTACTATAACTCAGAACAGACACAATAATCAATGCATAATTGTCAATAATCATTAAACAAATCAATAATCAATGGAGTCATTAATCGTCACACACCATGACTTTTCAGCCATGAATAACAACAACTTTTATTAAAAGTTTAGTAAATTTATTTCCCATATTTTACAAATGCTAAGTCATGTAGATTAATCTCCAAATCAAATCATATGTAATAATATTTGATAGCCAAAAAGACACAAGAGATATGATCTAATCAAAGTTTGAATCAAAGGACATTCCAAAGCATCAACACAAATCATTAGTAAAAACCAATTTCAATATAACTACGACATCCATAGAGTTAAGCAAAATAGTTTGTCAACCATTTGTCCCTGCGATTTGTCAGTCGTCATGTGTCTAGCCTTAACTACCTCAGATTAGCATCAGCATGTGGGGCTTCATGCAAAAACAATTTACAACACAAATTTAGAAAACAACTAGCTAAAGAAACTATTAAAACAGCGCAGCTGGTACCTAGAAAGAAAAGGCACAATAAATGCAATTCAGTCACATTGTCATATCTAGCTATCCACGATATGGGTCAGCCAGCAGAATCAGTCTTCGTCCTCAGGTCATCAATCGATCAGCAAAACATCATGCTCTCAGTCAGAGAGTATGAGCCCAATGACAGAATCTCCGATCTCTTTAAAATCTCTTCTTCTTTTACAGCAGTCTGCCTTAAATCTCCTCAAATCTGAATTTGGCCTCTTCCGTCATGTTGGTATATCAAAGTCACCCATACTGTCCCCTAATTTTCAATTGGTCAATTAATCGTATGTTATAATTCTGTCCAATAATTTTCTTATACCAAATCTATGAATCCTAATATTTCACGCTTCACATGTTGTTGATTGGTCTGCTTTACGATGTTCTCATCATCCGGTTCATCAGGTATCAAATTTGTTGCATCTTCGTCTCCAGTCAGTGTCTTCATTGTTCGCGTCCTGGGAAAGAACCTCTTGCACATTTTACACACAGTTATTACACTTTTAGGGACATTGTCTCCTGTTAGTTGGTTCTCATGGAACGATTCTGCTAATCATTTTAACAAGACAACTAGCATTTCACAGTTAGTTCACTCTGTCAGTATTTTTCATTAGTACTCTAGAAATACAGCTTCGGCATGAGGCCTGGCAAACTAGGCCAAGACACCCGTTAAGTTAAGGCCTACAATTAATAAGCTAGAAGATACTTTATAACCCTCAATATGACATGTTACTACATTAATCTAGTACATTTTCAATATTTCATGTGTATTAATAATTATTTAGTACAATTCGTGAACACTGATGGTCATCCTTCGAGGTCACAATTTCAAACGTGCACATTATTTTTCTACATTATTAATTTTCTACATAAGTCATTATTCTAAATACATAAACACTCATATGCCTATTAGACTGATCTTTCCTGAAGGCAGGCCAATTGATAGGTCATCACCTTGACCCTGCAAGACAGATGCAACACACTATGTTGGCCTTCTCTCACTACCATGCTCTGCCCTCCTCTGGTGCCTTTCCATGGTGTCATGGTGCTCTACTCTGTGTACATGTGACCTCCTAATATTAGGTCGACTCGAATCTTAACTTAGACAGGAGTAATAAGATCATCAAATCAAACAATAAGAACTAATAGCCATAAACAACAATATACAATGAGGAGTCAGTAATTTATACGCACCTGATCTATGTAGACATGAATCACCACACCAATTTAGTCAAGTATAAACATTTATTGCTCTTGTATTAACAATGCTAAGGTTACGTAAATAATGCACAAAACTAAATGATAGCAAAACAGAAATAACAGGCTTTCCAAAGCGTCTGAAAAATACCAATCTTATAAGAGCATTCACCATTAAACACTCCAAAAGAATAATACAGAATAACAACATAATTATATGGAAAATAGCAGCAAAGTTCATTAGTTGTGCAGTTGAGCCAATCACAACCAATTAATAAACATTTAATCAAATATTGGGTCAGACATCTTAACTACCAAACTCTAATTCGAAAAGCATGTGTGGGACTTGGCTTTGTCACATGCAAACATTCAAAATAAGGCAAAGATTAATTTGGAAAAACATCTAACTATGGCACTAACAAAAATGTGGTTGGATTTCTAAAGGGAAAACACCTGAAAATTCAAAACAAATGCACATTGGTTATACCTCTCCTAAATGAGACAGCAGCTAGCAGAATATTCATCAGTAGAGCACATGAACAGCAGGTCTTCAACAATCAGCATCAGGAACATGGAAAGGGCAACATTACAGTAATGTTGGGCTTACTGTATATGAAATGTTAAAATCATAATTAGCTGAGCAAGAACTGAACAGAACTGAACTGAAAAGAAACTGAGCAGAATCTGACTTACATCACCTAGATCTTTGCTAAATTAAAGTCCCAAAAGTTACTAGCTAAGCTTCTATTGGAAGAGACTATGAGGTGTGATAGTGAACAACCAATTGAATTTCATCTGAACTTCAGTTGTATCTTTCTTCATTCCTTCTTCACAATAGGCTCATGTTGACGCTCCTCTCCGGACGTCAGTTTCCATGTAATGATAACATTGTTAAAAACAACACAGAACACGACTCTGAAATAGCATCAAATCATACCAGAAACTAGGACTCATTGTTACAACTTGTAATATTTATAACAAGGAAGTATGAACTGAAAAGAACTGAGAAAGCAGTAGCTTTCCACTATGAGCTTTCAATAGGATTTCTAACAAACAATGTTTGCAAAAGCTTTTCAGTAAAGTCAGCACAACATTTCAACACTACTTTTGTGCTTCTGGAAAAATACTAAAACGTAGGCATTTTCGCAAATGCTAATGCATGAAGAAATAAAACAATTTCATAATAATTTCAAATCATTCATTTTGTACTATATTAATATTGATCATCTTTTGTCAATACAAGTAATTATAGTTCATCAAAATACATGTTTACAGACATTTACTATTTCACATAGAAATCTACACCATGTTGACCACATTTTAAACATGCATGTTTTCTTTTTCTAACACATGTTTCTCTATTTAGGCCTTTTAATACTCGTTAATCATTTTGTTTTGGTTACTCATATTTTATTCATAATGTTTGCTCACTAACAATCCTTCCTCTGACAGCAACATGTCCCATCACAAAAGAACGTAATTAATTAAACAATTCAAAATTTAGTTTGTTTAGTATATCTACAGTTAGGATTTCTCCACTCTTCAAAATTTCTCAAAATCACGAACTTATCTGCTTCTTATCTTTTCCATTTCTATTTCTTCCCTCCTCTGTTTATTTCTCATCCTTTGTAATTGTCTGAATCTACACAATTTGTAAAATCTGATTATACAAATGAGACACACAACCACTATTATGAATGGCTTCAATATCATTCCAACAGCACCCTGACCAAGATTTCCCAACCAATTTCTCATTTTAGTGAAACTTTTGCCTATATTTTTCCATACACTTGGTTTTCAGGTCCTTTAATTCAGAATTTGTTAAATTCCTAATGTAGCTTCTAATTTCTTTACTATTGTCTAGGATAAAAGTGCAATAACGTTGCACCTTAAGCAGCACTGAGGAAAGAATTTGTGTACACACAACTTCCTCTCACATCCATAGTCTCAACATATTCAGACAGCAAACAATAGAAAACATTAGAGGAAATATCTCCTTCTGAGCTGTCTAAATGTAAGTAACTTTCATCTTTATAAAACATGTCTAACGCTCATACTTATAATCAATAACAAACTTATCAACACACATACAACTGCCAATCCAACACACACATACTTGCATCTATTGTTTCTGTTGGGATTGGTATTCATTGCCTGTAAAGAATCAAAAAGAAGAAGAAAAAAAAATATAGACAACTATGCAGCCACAATAAAAAAATATACAATAATCTTCAGGTTTCTTTGATATTATCTACAGCAGCTTTCAGGCTCTCCAGAGTTGGTCAAAAATCTGTTTAGCAGCTTTATCAAAGTCAGTGTCAAATGCCTCTTAGGATATCACAATCTGCTGATCACTAACTATTACTGCCACGATATTTAATCGCTCATTTAACAATGTAATTTCAAAGCTCAGTACAAATGCGATTTGAAGTTCCAAAATGTTGAACTGGATTCTCACTGTCAAAACAAAAAGACATAAACTTGTGTTCCCACTCATCAGCAGCAAGGTATGCCCATCAGGACCTGTGTATCTTTGACTTGCAATTCTCTTTCTTTTTGATTTTCGACTTGGACTTATTTCTTCTTCACTCAGATACGTTACTTCTGTTGTTTCTGCTTCCCCATTTATGCTGGACAACACATCAGAAACTTTTTCAGTTGCATGCAAAGAAGGCCACTTATCTCCTTTCACAATTTTTCTAGACAGTGATGGCACAACTCGACTTACAATTATTCTTGGTTTAGCAGGAATTTGACAAGCTTTTCTTGGACTTTGACTTGTTTCACCTGCGCTAGCAGCCACTTCATGGGAAGTCAAATTTGCATGACTGATTCAACTCAACTCCACTTTTGGCTACTTCACAAAACAAGATTTGCTTTATCTCTTTTTCCCCCAACTGTCTGCTTCTGTGAGAGTCCTCCGGCTCAGACTTGATTCTCCTGCTACATGCACTTCTGATTCTGCTGAAAGAGGAGTATCAGGATTGTCCTCAATTTCATCTTTCAGAATAGTACCTGGATCTTCACCAGTTTGCACTGTCTTCTGCAGTCTCTTTTTCTGTTTTTGTCATTTGCTCCTCTTGAGACTATACAGTTTTTGCTGGTGCTCTCATGAACACTGGATCTTCCTCTTCTAAAGGATCTTGCATTTTACGAGTGTGGCATGCATGGATCGAGTTTGGAATTCCAGCACAATTCACAGCAGAGGTAGTCACTAAGATGACCTGGAAAGGTCCCTTCACCTAAACTCCAAGCAAGACTTCCGCATGTGCTTCTTGATCACCACCCAATCACCAGCCTGAAGTGGTCTTGGGATGGTGGCACTCCTGTAGCTTCTACCTGGTGAGACAAATAGTGAACCACATCAGCTAGACCCCTGCAGTAATCCAGCACCAAGTCATCTGTTATGCTTACAAGTGCATTTGCTTCTGCAACCTGTCTACATTTTGGATTGGACCATGATTATTTAAATGTTTGATTCATTGTATCAAGACTACCTGCCCATCATTTGAAACCCAAATTCCATCAAATTCTGTTTGATTACTATCCAATGTTATCCTACTTTTCTTTTCATCTTCTGGAACTTCATCTTGCAATTTTTTTATTTCTTCCCAAGTATCGACCACTGTCAACAGAAAACCTTGCCTTGTCTCATCATTACTTGTTACATTTTTCCATTCTTTATTGAAGGTGGCACAATTAAGTGCATCAGCATATGCATTACCCATAGAGGTAAAAAATAATTTGCTTTGCAATGCACAGTACATTTCACAACTGTGACTTTCTCATGTCATTGTAAGGTTCCAGCAAATCATTAATCCTGTCCCCATTTTCTATAAGGGTGCCAGAAGAGGTCATAAAACCGCTCTGGGACTATAATTGCCCGAACTCCTGTACAACACCAAATCCATACTGGCTGTCAGTAAAAGTTGTCATTTTCAACTATGTTGAAATACAGCATGCTCTAGTAAGAGCAACCAATGCAGCCACTTTTGCAGAAAATACTCCTTGAAGCCATGAAACTTCAAGTACATCAGAGATGGTACACACACCATAGCCAGATCTTAATATTCCCGTATTCTCTCTTAGACAGGAACTATCAACAAAAATTACTTAATCATTTTTCTCCTAGGAAGTATCCTGAATTTCGGGTTTGGGTTTGGGACACAGTTCAGTAACATCCAGGCAGTCATGTTCCACTTCATTTACATTTTCAGATTCAGTAGTATCTATAAGTAGCAGGATTAAGTATCCTGTATCTTCTCAGATTAACATTTGACAATCCCAAAACCAGTAACTCCTAGTGAGTCATCAGAGTATTTATCAGATATTGAGTCTTGGTCCTGGTAAGCAAGCCTCAACCGAGTGAGGGACCAGAACAGTTAAAGGGTGTCCCATCACAATGTCCTTCTTTTACAATAGGTGGTTTTGCAGAGAAAGTTGGCACTCACAACCATACACAACTTCTATATTATTTTATATAGTGCTTGTTCCACTATTTGCAAGGTGGTCCTCTTTCAGGGAACATACCTTAAACCCTGTACATTAACAATCAGTGATTGTTATGAACAGCAATATGTTTCATCTGGGATGTCAGGAGATCATCTAACCTCAATGTATATCAAGACATCACAGGTAACTTTCAGTGGGTGTGGCTGTCGGTCAGGATATAAGGACAATACACAAGGGTGCTTAAGTAAAGATCGGTTCCACATGAGTGTGCATGCATAGCGTGGTGAATAGAATTCTTGCACAAAAAAAAAAACTTGGGCATATATATATCTCAATAAAAGGGTGGAGATTGATATAATATTGACATAATTTGCATCGGATATATTCAGACGTATGATATGTAGTGATGAGTTTTCAAGGACACAATGGAAAAAGATGGAGGTGTATACTCCATTCACATGAATATTCAGCTTCCGATAGTACTTTATGCACTGTGTTTGTTTTCACCCTAAGTACACAGGAGACGTTTTGACATATGGTAGGGATGGGATCAAATTAGAATTGACTTTACATTACTGTATATGTGTATTATCTACAGCCCTGATGAAGTCATTGGGTTACATCCCAGACAAAACAAGTGTTGGCTGGAGTTGGAGTTGGAGCTGAAGGAATAAACAAAGAAGTTTACACCACGAATGTGGAATAATATAAGATGTGTGCCTTATTTCATATTATTGTCCCATCACAATGCTCTCACTCTGGGCAAGGCTAGTAACAACAATAGCCACTTTTTCATGCAGTCTGGTAAAGCAGCAGCAACCGGATCCAATCTAGCTGAAAAATATGTTACAGGACTATTTACGCCACCATGTGCCTGTGTTAGGACATAAAGAGCACAACAATCACGTTCATGACAAAAAAGTGAAATTTGTTTCATGTAGTCAGGCATTCCCAGAGCTTGTGCTCTACACAGACTCTCTCTCAGCTCATTAAAAGCTTTCCTACAAGCTTCATCAAAGGGAACCGTGTCAGTAATGTCTTTGTGGGTCAACCTCTGCAAAGGTTTGGAAGTAACAGAAAAATTGGGAATCCAATGGTGACAGCAACTCACTATTCCCAAAAACATTTTGACATATCCTTGAGTAACAGGAGGGTTAATTTGCAATATAGCTGTAACCTTTTTCTGGACACTTTCCTTGCCCCTTTCTCTACTTGATGTCCTAAGTACTAAACCTCTTTTTGACAGTACTGTAATTTTTCTGGAGCCACTTTGGCCCTCATTGTGAACATGGCGGGAATTCCCGCTGTGTTCATGCTGGGTGTCTGAACACAGACCGCCAGCCTGTTGAGGCCCAATAAGGAACATTCCTCAGTGATGGAGGTCGGAAACAGTGCTTCCATCTGCCGGCCCAGTGGAATACTGGGCCTGGACACTGCAGACGGCTCCACATGGAAGCGTCGTCAATGCCTCAGTGCAGCGAGTGCAGTAGCACCTGTCACTCAAATCACTGCCTGTAACCCTTTCTGCCAGCCTTCTGCGGGGGAACCCGCCAGGGAAGGGCTGCAGTGACAAGGGTTCTTCATCCGGAGGGCAGCGCTGCCCTGTCGGTTAAAGAAATCTGCCATCGTCAGGCTGCCTGTCGGCAGTAGCCTGGCGGTCCTTCCTTGTTCATAATATGGTGGTCCAGACCGCCATGCTCGTGGCGGTAATTTCCGCCACTGCCGGCCTGGTGATCTGGACCGCCATGTTCATAATGAGGGCCTTTATGTCAATTTTCAACCAAATGATTCAATAAGGCAATAGTATCTTGTATGCATGCTTCTTGTGTCTTACAAGCAACCAGTAAGTCATCAATGTACAGAACCAATGAGATTTGAAAGTAATTTTTAATGATTCTAAATTATTTTTCAACACTTGATTAAAGATTGATGGGGATTCTGAAAAGCCTTGTGGAGTTCTGCACTTTGAATACACGATTGCAGAATTTAAAACAAAAGAGAAACTGGCTATTCTCATGTAGAGGTACTGAGAAAAATGCTTGCGACAAGTCTACTACTGTGAACCATTCTGCATCACATGGAATTTGGAACAAAATCACTGCTGGATTAGATACCACTGGACAACATTTGACCACTATGTTATTAATTTTTCTCAAATCCTGAACTATGTTAAATTTCCCATTAGTTTTTCACAAGCCCATAATAGTTGAGTTACGTGGGCTGCTCAGCACTTCTTTCAAAACCCCTTGCTCAACAAAAATCTGCAATTGCAGGAGTAATTCATTCAATTCCATCTGGTGCCGTGTGATATTGGTGTGTGTTTGGGAAAACTACATTAGGTTTAACTGTGACTTTTAATGGTGCCACTCCTTTAATTAGACCAATATATTTCCCAGAGAGAATAACTGTGAATTGTAGATCACTTGGCAAGTCCTGTACTGTTAATGCAGGAAATAAAGTAATTAATGGGATCTCTTCATTAGTTAGATTATAGTCAAATGATATGCATGATTCCTTATCATCGCTATTTGTTTAGATGGCAAGTCCATACTTTGTGCAGGTAATCGAACATCTTGATTTGTACAATAAATCTCTTCCCAGTAGGCATACTGGACTTGAGTCACAAACTACAAATTTGTGAATGCCTTCAAAAATACCAGTTTTAACAGGAATCAGTTCAGCAATCGGGTTTTTAGCTGTTGATTCGCTACTTCTACAACCTGTACTGTTCTCCCAGAAAGTAGAACATTGGGAACTTCTGCAGTTTTGACAGTAGAGCGTGTAGCTCCTGTGTCAAACATAATTGAAACTTCATGAACCTTAACTGTTCCATTTAAATAGAGACCATTCTGACCCACCTTCATTGAAGCTGCTAACACACATTCTTCTTCACCTGAACTCTCACTCACTATTTCATGACTCAATTCATCCTCACTGTGTAATGGGAACTGTGTGATCAATTGATTGTTTTGACTAAATCTTTGACCCATGTTCTGCTAAGGAACCACTACCTGCTGCTGTGCCATTGGTGCTTGAGGTATTAGCATTTGCTGCTGCTGTGCATCATTTGCTTCTACTGTTTCATTTGCTGTTGTGATACCCCAAAATGTGGCACCTCCTGTTGGGGAAGTGGCACTTGTGGAATCTGCATTTGATTAATCATATTTTGAACATTTATATTAGGATTCAGAATTCTCTGGCCTCTCAAATTTGAAAAAAGATTATTTTTATTCATCTGCACAAAATCTTCTTGCACCATGAAAGGACATTCCCGCTTCCAGTGTCCAAGACCCCTCAAGCATGACAAGGTAACATTTTCTTCATTGCCTGCATATCACCTGGATGAAAATTAGTATTCAAGTCAACATGATTTCCATTTCCTGCCACGTCCTCTTCCTCTCACGTTTCCTTCACCCGGAATCACTTGAATGTTTCCCTGTTATGTAATTCCCTGCATCCCTGATTGTGCTGCTCTAACCTGCATTACCATTGCCTTTTCTTTTAATCTTTTGTCCTTCATGTCAATTTCATCACTGCATTATTTAGCAAACTGCAATACTTCATCAACTGGTATTGCTTGCCAGCAAATCAAATGACTCTTAAGCATGTTACCAATTTCAAGTCTCAACCCCTGCACAAACCTGAATAGAAAATGAATCATGTCTTTGGGTTAGATCGTCTCTGTACCACTGTGATGCTTGAATGCCTGCAACAACCTTTCGTAATATGCATGTATTGCCTTCTTTGCTTCCTGGGCTGTCCTGTCAAGTCTCTGATAATCAATATCTTTAGAAGAAATTCTTGTTTTCAAAAATTCAAACACTTTTTAATAACTTTTCATTACTTCAGGAGACGGTGCACCTGTAACTGGAACATCGTGGTTGCTCTCTTGTCGGACAGTCAACACTCCTTTTGCATTCAATCCATAAATCAGCTAGGACCACTCATTATAAAAAGAACATTTTAATCTTCCCACAAACATTTTGCAAGTTTCCCAAACTTATCTGTCTGCCGATACCATTTCACTGACTTCTCTCTCAATCTCGGGTCATCATTTGTGAATGATAATGGGACATGAACATAATTCCCTCCAGGAATTTCTCTCACTGATAATATTTTTACTGGACTATCAGTCTGCTGAGTGTCAGTATAGTTCAAAGTCACAGAACCTCTTTTCTTCTGTTCTCTTTTCTTACCCATTTGTATTCCCATTTATCTAATGCTCCTCATGTTTGAATACTTTGGATTAGTTCTCTAATATGAATTTTCATTCCAGGTGATCTTATGTTTACAATGTTTTTTTAATCAAATTCTAATCTGTAACTCCTCTTCAATAGTTTGGATTTCTCAATATCCACTTAACATTTTTCATCAAGTTCTGATAATTTCTGATGTGCCAATCCTGCTCTGTTTGTGACATCTTTACACATCAAACATATCTCATCTTCATTATATGAGTCAATCCAAGTGTTTTCTCAATCATATCATTTTATTTTAATTCTAATCATGTCAGATTCAGTGTTCTTTCCCCTTCAGCAACTGTTTCCATTGCTGATGCTCCACTCACTTCCTCCAGCCATTCTGTTGCTGAGTTGTCAAGCCTTGTAAAAAAAAAAAGATGATTATTCACATTAGGCACTCATTGAAGAGCATTACATGGAGGACCTAGCACTCTCTCAGGTGACATTAGAACGGAATTTGGAGACACTAAGCCCCTCATTACGAGTTTAGCGGTCTGTGGACCACCACGGTGGAGATCGCACTGCTGTAGCCCCGGAGGTGAAGACCACCGTATTACGAGTGAGGAAGGCACCTGCAGAACACAGCCAAGTTTCTGTCCAAACCTCCATTGTGCACAGACCGCCACGACCAGCGGTATGCATCTTTAGGCCAGCGGTCCGGCTGTTTCCCACAATCATATTACAAGACTGCACACCACCAGGATTTCTGGGCTGGTGTCACTGCCACAAAAAGCCTGGCAGAATTGAGCAACAAAAAAGGGAACACTCACCTTCAGGAACACAGGCACGTCTGTAGGCACCATGGCACATAAATTGTAAGCCTTCCCAATGCTTCTGCTGGCTTTTAACCTCCAGGACCAGCAATGCCCACCGAGACACCAACCGTAAGTACACTAGCCTAACAGACACTGGAGGGAAGGACATTAGTACACACACCACACATACAAAATTGCACATACACCACACATACATGTTGAAGGAAAGCCAGGACTAGATAACCACCATTGACACCAACAATGCAGTGGTGCAGATATATTAAGAAGAGTGAATTATGTACAAAGAGGCCCATGGGCCAGTCCAAAAGTCTTGTACTGCCCTAAGCACACTGGCCACAGAATGACACCCCAACTTGACTCCTGAGTGCAAAGTGCTGGCATCCACAGAGCACGGGCATCAATGGAGCATGCAGGGGCCACAGGGGTGTTGTGGAGGAGTTGGGCTTGGAGGGGGCCTTTGGTCTCGGCTTGGAGGGGGGTCCTTAGTCTTGCCCTTGGAAGGGTGAGGTTTAGCCAGGAGGGGGGGGGGGGGGGGGCTTGTGCTAGGTCTTAGAAGTGGAGGGAGTGGTCTTGGCCCTGGAAGTGGAGTCAGTGTGCTTGGCCTCGAGTATGGGAGGGATAACTGAGGACTTGGAGGGATGGAAGTCTTAGGTGGGGGAGGGGCATTGCGAGGACCAGAGGAAGACTGGGAGGTGGAAGACAGGGGTCTTGGAAGGGTAGCAGGGTGCTTGGGGGACACAGGGACTGGGCCAGTGGTGGGGAACAGGGAAAACTCGTTGTAGGAGGCTGGCCTGGTTTGTAGTGGGTAACAAAGGTACTTACACCTTGTACCAGGTCCAGTTATCCCTTATTAGTGAACTGTAGTCAGTGTCTAGCAGCCAGACTGTCTAGGGGTAGCTCTAGCTGAGCAGCCAAGGCTGATCTAGGAGACATCCAAAGCTCTTGCAATACCATTGTGGTCACACAGTACTCACACATATAAAATAAAATACTCAGTTTTACAAAACTAAAGGTACTTTAGTTTTAGTGACACAATGCCAAAAAAACCTTAGAGATTATACTCCCTGAGGAGTGCAGGAATGCAGGAATATTGGTAAAAACAGTTAGAAAACAGTGCAAATATTGAAAATCACAATAGGTTGCAATCGGCCTAGGGAGAACACAAACCATATACTAAAATAGTGGAATACGAAAGTCGGTCTCCCACCTAGGCAAGTGTAGTGTGTGTAGAGGGGCACTGGGAGTGTAAGAAAATACCAAAGGTAAGTAATAGAACCCACCCCAGAGCCCAGGAAAACAGGAGTAAATCACAGTAAGTTTCCTGAAACACTCAAGAAGTTGTGACATAAGATTATGCAAGAACCAGAAGAGAGTGCAAGACACCAACAATAGATTCCTGGACCTGAAGACCTGTGAAAGAAGGGGACCAAGTCAAGAAGCACTGAACAGTCCAGGGAGAACAGGAGCCCCTGCTAACCTAGATAAAGGTGCAAAAGAAGAACCACCAGTGAGAATACAAAGTCAGTTATGCACCCAAGAAGACAGATGCGGGTTCCTGGTTGGTGCCGAAGATGTCCCATGCCGGATGGATGATTGCAATCTGGTTTGCGTCGCTGGATTCTGCCAACAAGCCTTGGCATATGCAAAGCTTGGGGTTAGCGGAAAACATCGTTGCACTGGACCAGGAGGGACCTTGTGGCCTCTACCCAAGAGGAGGAGACAGAGGGGGCTCTCAGCAATTCAGAGAGCCTCAGAAGACCAGGCAGCGCACACAGGAGTCCCACAGCACGGGAACAAAGAAGATGCAAATGGAGGCCCACGCAGCATAACACAAAGAGATTCCACGCCGCCAGAGAACCACTCAGGAAGCTGTGCATTGCAGGATGGAGTGCTGGGGGCCCAATCTGTGCTGTGCACAAAGAACTTCTTGGACGGTCACACACAAGCCTTGGCAACTGCAAGGCATGCGGTGTACTGTCTTGCGTGGGAAGGCAAGCCCTTACCTCCAGCAAAGTTGGACAGCTGGACCTTGGGACTGTCGGGGTCTCTTAAGTCCACCACCTGTGTTGCTGGATCCACACTCGTCGTCAGGAGAGGGGACCCACGCCACCGGTCGTCGCTGCAGAAAGGTGCCTACTGAAGGAGGGAAGTGACTCAGTCACTCTACGGGAGATTCCTTCGGTTCTTCTGGTGCAGTTTGAAGACAGGCAGTCCTCAGAGGATGCATGACCTGGAAGCAGTTGCAGTTGCTGGCAGGAGCTGAAGATACTATGGTGCAGAAGATGTCTTTGCTTCTTTGTTGCAGTTTGTAGAGTTCCTGGAGGGTTCAGCTGTGGTTCTGTCGGTAGAAGATGAAGTAAAGGATGCAGAGGACTCCTGCTGGAGTCTTTCAATCCGAATCTGAGGAAACACGCAGGAGAGAACCCCTAAATATCCCTGAAAGTGGGATTGGCTATCTACACAGGTAAGCACTTATCAGGGGAGGGCTCTTATGTCACCTGCTGGCACTGGCCACTCAGATGCTCCCAGAGTGCCCCACAACCTTGGAATCCAAGATTGCAAAACCCAGGGACACTCTGGAGGAGCACTGGGCACCACCCCTGGATTGGTGATGGACAGGAAGTGGTCACTCCCCTTTCTTTTGTCCAGTTTCATGCCAGGGCAGGGTGTTGGGGGTCCCTGAACCAGTGTAGACTGGATTATGCAAGAAGGGCACCATCTGTGTCCTTCAAAGCATTTCCAGAGGCTCTGGGAGGCTACCCCTCCCATGCTTGTTACACCTATTTCCAAAGTGAGAGCATGTAACACCCCCTTCCAGAGGAAATTCTTTGTTCTGCCTTCCTGGGCTTGAGCTGCTCAATCAACAGGAGGGCAGAAATATGTATGTGAGGTGGCAGCAGCTGGGGCTGCCTGGAAAACCTCAGAAGGCTGGTATGGCAATACTGGGGGTCCACTGTGGAGCCCCCAGAGTGCATGGGATTGTACAACCAATACTGGAATCAGTATTAGACACCTTACATGGCCATATTCGAAGTTACCATTGTGAAGATGGACATAGGTCAATACCTATGTCCAGTGCACATGTAAAATGGCGTCCCCG